>NC_035107.1:169095050-170337550 GCF_002204515.2 Aedes aegypti
ACTCGATACTATGCTTTAAGACACTGGTTCTCCCTAGATGTCCGTCTGCAGTTGCGGGTAGTTTCCTTATTGCCTCGAACAATTCCTGACGTTCTTTTGCCGATAACTCGTGTTCGGTAACCAGATCAGCAGGACTATGGATCGTTTGCTGAGGAACTGCAATCGTAGGCATTTCTAAACTTTCGTCTGTCTCTGGATTAAGAGAGCTAGGTTTCGGAATCTCTTCGGGGACTATTTCAAAGCATATTTGATCATTATCACCGTTGAAGTCTTCTATTAACAGAGCGTCAACGGCTTCTTCTTCATCTCCCGAATTTTGAATTTCTTGAGGTTCTGAATTTGTCGTAACTACGAGTCTGAAATTGAAAGCATTCAAGAAGTCCATGCCTAATATCAAAATCTTTGACACTTGCGGCACAATTATAGTCGGAATAACTTTCGTTTGATCATGATATGTGAACGGCACATTGACATAACCCAAGCAAGTATATTCGGTACTATCTGCGGTACGGATCTTGACATTGCAGCGTTGTATTTGAAGGCCAAGTTTCTCTATCAAGGCTAGAGAGCTTATTATAGACACCCCGGCACCGGTATCTGCTAGTCCTTCAATCTCCTCATCCAAAATTCTTACCTGAAGGTGCGGGCATCGTCGAAATTTGGTAGTAATGCTGTAGTTTTGGCTGAAGTATTGGAAGCTAGGTTGGGGAACTTTTTCATTAGACATCTCCTGAGAATCGTTCCCGAAATTCTCGGATTTTAGTCGTTTTTTGAAACAGAAGGTCCTTTCGGCCGCAGATTGTGATTCTGAGGACACTGATATGCTGTGGTCTCGGGATTTCCGCAAATGTGACAGAAAATCATTTTACGTTGGTCACAATCTCGCCAAAGGTGTCCAGTTTCCCGACAATTCCAACACAAACTTTCCTCTGTACTCTTTCTTACCGATTCTTTGAGGGGTAACCTTGCTGCTGGCTTCAAATTTTTATTACGCTGGATAGCGAAAAGCTCTGCTTCATCACCATCTACTAACTCGTCGAAGTACTCATCCTCCACATTGATTTGGTTTAACGCATTTGGTTTGTTAGCGGTACGAAGATTATACAGATTTCCCTCAAGAGCATCGAACTTATAGCACAATTGTGCCAGATGCTCAATTGAGTACACCGGTTCCAACGCTAATCTTCGTTTATACGACAGCTTCATGTTCTCAACAATGATATCAAACTTCTCTTCATCAGTCATTTTCTTAATCATTCGTTGTGACATTGTTTCTAAATCCGTTAAATACGCACTAAACAGTTCATTCGGCTTTTGTTTCCGGTTACGCATTTCTTCCTTGATATAACGATCTCTGTTTGGGTTATCGTAGCGCATTTTGAGGTAGGTCAAAAGGGTTTCCCATGTATCCATCTTGCTATCGTATGCCGTAAACCACACGTACGCGTCATCTTTAAAAAGAAGGTGCGCATGCATACGCAGCTCATGGTTTGTAATCTGATACGAACGACTCAATATTTCCAATGGATCATTGAATGTAGTTTTTGCAAGTGCTCACCGCATCAAAACAAAGGCGCCACTGTATATGGGATTTAACATTGTGACAGCATTGCTGTTCTGTCAAACACACAAGGCTACGATGGCGCTATCTATGCATTCCATAGCGGCCGTTTTGGTTATTTTAATGATCCATTGGCGCAGAAAATCAACAACTGGTACATGATTCGAATCTCCCGAAAATTTTGGCCATTTTTCGATTATATTACAGGTCTGATGCGGAAGTCTCATCCTAAACGAGTTGTTCGGATTTACCCAAGGGGAAGATATTCTTAGATTTTGGGGCGGTTCAGCTATGAAGGGTGTTCTCGAGACTGGTCTGGTGGACATGTTTTGAACTCTCTCATTAATCCACGGTGTTTGTATTCTTGGCGATCTCACAGGTTCATCCATTTCTCTTCGATCTCCTCCTAACTGCAACGGAGGATCAAGACTCAACTTAGGCACTTGATTAGCCTGGTTGATTGGATTTGGATGATGTACTCGAGGGGCATTTTCAGTATGCATTTGCAAGCTAGCGAGCTGATCAACGATGTTTTGAACCACGGGTTGGTTGACTGCCGGAGCACTAGAAGCTGTACCATACATCTGACTCAGGTAATTTCGGATATAACCTTCTATTTCAGATTTATGAATGTATTCACTCTCATCTCTTCTCTTTCCAGCGAGATTCGGATCATTCGCCATCACTGTTGTCATCAGTGGTGGTCTGTCATCGAGACGGAGGCTGTGTGAAGATCCTGCCTGAAACATCGGCTGTGACCAAACCGGAGAAGTATAAGCTGCATCACTGGTCCTATGCTGACATTCATCGAGCAGTCCATGCTGCTTAACTTCAGCTCTGATTGTTCCATACGGCTGCACTGGTTCCTCATGTAGCGAACGATTCGGAAGCGGTTGCTCATTTGTTTCATGACCACGTGGATGAACAAATCCTTTTGAAACCTGCGACGGACGATTGATCTGCATCTGCACCGAAGTTCGATACTGTGGAGTGCCCAAAACGCCATTCTCGTTTTCCATCGCTCCAGGGATCGGTTGATTCCTTTCAGGCGAAGCATTCACAAATGACGCATTCACCGGTGGTAGCGGCTGACCATAACTGCTAGACCATCCAGTCGTCGCCGGAAATGTTTGACGACGTCGCTCGCTATTCAACTCCTCATTTGGATCCGGAGAGAACAAAATCAAACTTTCTCCCGTCGCTTGCTTCTTCGGAACGGCACCGAGCCTTTGACCGTCCGAACTCACCACACCACTCATGCCCGTTGGCAACTGCCAAGCACCGAAATCTTCAAGCGGTTGATCTCCTCCAGAAGCTCCTAATGCCACGCCTTCCGGGACCAACGTCATCACCGGAGTGTCTTTACCAATCTCATTCAAGTCAACATTGAAGTATGCCTTCGCCATTCTCGTCACGGCGTCCAGCAAAGCTGACTTTCGATTAAACTGATCCTGACTGATTGTTCCGTACCGGCGGAGTCTCTTGTGCAAGTGCACCAAACGTGACCAGCTTCCAGACTAAACACCAGTTTGGAGTTGTCTCTCAATCTGTTGGAGCTTCACGGGTACCACTTCGAACTCATCATCAAAGGAATGCACTGATTCACGCACTTCGGCAACTTCAACTTCACGCAAAACTTTCCGCAATGTTCTATGACGCGTATCAAGGGATCCATCTACCGAACAACCGCGGATACACAACTCGTAATTAAGCTCCTCTTCGTCGAGAGCGTTCGCGTTTATATTATAGTATGACATAATTGTAAACCAATTTTCAAATTCAATTAACGATAGAAAATTCACGATAGACCGATGATAATATTACGTTCGAGAATAATGAAACAAATGAGAATTGAAATGGAATAAACACAGAATGAAATTTTAACCAATTAAAAAAAATATAAGCAAGAAAGAAAGAATTAAAAAAAATATAAGCAAGAAAGAAAGAAAAACTATCAAATCAAAAGTTGTAAGCACTAAACTTCTTAAAGATCTTTGTACCTTACCCTAGACCCAAATTTCCTTATCAATTACTGATCTTAAGGCTAATCCCAACGAAATCTAAAGCTAACTTATCAATAGAAAAATTCAAAATCCTAGAAAGTTTAGTGCAGAACAAGCAATTAATTTCAATTCAAACTAAATTCAATTCAAAATCCTAATTTATTTCACGGGCAAAACCCAATTACAAAATCAACTAACTGTTTCTCGGCCCCACGTTGGGCGCCAAAATGTAACGTTCTGCTCTGTTCCGATAAAGCTAACAGCTTAAGCGCCACCTTTCGAGAAAGGATCGTTAACTCTGTTCAAATATCCCGGCATGAGACTGCCTCCTCAGGGCAGGCCAACAGTTATAATCCAGAACTGAAATTCCACTTTGACCCAACAGAATTGCCAATTAACCGAATGGAAGATGGAAAAAAGAATTTAAAATACAGAAAACGCTATCCAAAACTAAATGGTAATAAAAGTAATCTCAACTAAAGATTCAACAACTCCGACAAATTCCAACAATAGGCGACCGAGTTTGGTGAAGTCAAACCTAAACTCGAAGTAATCCAAAAATTCAAAATTTATACGATAATAAATAAAAAGAAAACAAAATAGAATTTAAAAAGTTTCACAAAAGCCTTAGTTCAGAATTTTATTCACGTTCGATTCTATTTCATTAGCCAAGGCAAACCCTAACTGCTTTTGTGACGTCACGTTCATTCGTAGCGAATTTAATAAGGTGTCTACAATTGGTTCACACACCCTAGCGATACATCTAACCTGTTTCCTAGGCGATGCTCCAACGACGGATGCCAACTGGACGGTGTCTTTGCTGCGTCGATAGGGTAGACGTCAGACGCTTGAACGGTCGAAATTCAAATTACCTCAACTCGTGTGTGAGCTCAATCATCGGGGTATAGGCGTCCCCGGGCTTCGGTGGAGAGAGCTTTATGGACGTCGCTCTATGCTTCACACTTGACGAAACGAGTTGTCACGTGGTGATCCTCGACAACCACCACTCGAAGATTGGACCGTATTTCCACACGAAAGCTCTGGCCGTAGTATCGGAAAAACTATCCCACTTGTCGGAGTGGGCCTGAGCTCAATTGCGCGTCGTGTGGCCTAGATTAGCCAAGATGACCCTAGACTAACCTGATTAAGCCTAGATTGGCCGCCCACGTTGTTGGGCCTGACACGCCTGAACAACGCAGTTATCTTCATTAATTCACTTAAATCCACCGAAAATGCATTAAAGCTTACCTTACTGATTTGTCCTTCCTATTTCAAACGATTTTATCAATTTGTTCCAAATTCCTAACGAACTTTTTAAATTCAGCTTTAAAATATAACATTCAAATTAATTAAAATATGGTTTAAATTACACTCGCGAAACTTACTTCGAATTTAGTTAACTGTTACACACTTTCAATTAAATTTCAAATACTTTCCAAAGCTTAACTTGCGTTCTAATAATAATTTCCACAGTGAAATTCACATGTGAACACTATCACGTACTCCACCAATATGAAATGACGAGCGCGATTCGAAGTGGTTAGAACCTTTAAATTAAGACGCAATTACTACCCAATGGACTACAATGGGTTTAAAACCTCTCTTTCCATTGGTCAGTTCTGGAGAGCGAGAGTTTTACCAGTAATTTTCCATTTTCAAATAGTATGGCAGCCTAAATTCTATAGAAGTCAGTGGAAAATTACTACGACGCAATTTGCTCAATTTCATCGTTGCGCCTTCAATTATGCAATTTCTTTTACTTGCGAGCTTCAATTTACTTGCACATGCCGAAATATTTCAACAGAGATAAAACGACTAACAGATGGCAGCACACATAAAAAGAGAGATACACTTGTAGCTGTAGTTGTATTTGCTACACGGAAAGAAATGTGTTGTCATTTTTAAGATGACACAATATATTTAAAGATTTTTACAAACGGAACAGATTCATATTTTACACATTTATGCAAGCTCCAAACCGGGCAGATCACTTACCACGAATCGAATTACCTCGATTTAACGGTTCTCCAACCGAGTGGTTAGCCTTTAAGGCTCGGTTCGAGAAGAGGATTGCGACAATCGGTGACGACGCCGATAAATACGCATTCCTCTCAAAGTGCCTAGAGCACTTTGAGCTCGCCCGCAACTCAATTGATGCCCTTGAGAATGCAGGGTCGAGTTTCGCAGAAGCTTGGGCAAAGCTTGAAACTCGTTTTTACAAGAAACGAATAGCCTACGAAGGCTATTTCGTCAAACTCTACTTACTTACTTATTTGGCTTTACATCAATTATCTTGATAAAGCCTCGCCAACAATATTTCGCCAATTCCCTCGGTTCATGGCCGCTTCTCTCCATCCTCGACTGTGACCCACGCTCTCCAGGTCCTGGTGTACCTGGTCAATCCACCTAGCTCGCTGCGCCCCACGCCTTCTTGTTCCGACCGGATTCGTGGCGAACACCATCTTTACAGGGTTGTTGTCCGGCATTCTTGCAACATGCCCTGCCCAGCGTATCCTTCCAGCTTTAGCTACCTTCACGATACTGGGTTCGCCGTAGAGTTGAGCGAGCTCGTGGTTCATCCTTCGCCGCCACACGCCGTTCTCCTGCACGCCGCCGAAGATCGTCCTTAGCACTCGGCGTTCGAAAACCCCAAGAGCTTGCAAGTCCTCCTCGAGCATAGTCCACGCCTCATGCCCATAGAGGACTACCGGTCTTATGAGCGTTTTGTACATCGTGCATTTGGTGCGGGGGTGAATCTTTCTTGACCGCAGTTTCTTCTGGAGCCCATAGTAGGCACGACTTCCGCTGATGATGCGCCTTCGTATTTCCCGACTAACATTGTTGTCAGCCGTCAACAAGGATCCGAGGTAGACGAACTCGTCCACCACCTCGAAGGTATCCCCGTCTATCGTAACACTGCTTCCTAGGCGGGCCCTGTCGCGCTCAGTTCCGCCAACCAGCATGTACTTTGTTTTCGACGCATTCACCATTAGCCCGACTCTTGTTGCTTCGCGTTTCAGGCGGGTGAACAAATCTGCCACCGTTTCAAATTTTCTCCCAATAATATCCATGTCGTCCGCGAAGCAAACAAATTGTCCGGATCTCGTGAAAATCGTGCCTCGACTGTTAAGTCCGGCTCTCCGCATGACACCTTCAAGCGCAATATTGAACAACAGGCACGAAAGTCCGTCACCCTGTCGTAGTCCCCGCCGAGACTCGAACGAACTGGAGTGTTCGCCCGAGATCTTCACGCAGTTTTGCACACCGTCCATCGTTGCTCTGATCAATCTTGTGAGCTTCCCGGGAAAGCTGTTCTCGTCCATGATTTTCCATAGCTCTATGCGGTCGATACTATCGTATGCCGCCTTGAAATCGATGAACAAATGGTGCGTAGGGACCTGGTACTCACGGCATTTCTGGAGGATTTGCCGCACGGAAAAGATCTGGTCCGTTGTCGAGCGGCCGTCGATGAAACCTGCTTGATAACTTCCCACGAACTCGTTTGCTATAGGTGATAGACGACGGAAGAGAATCTGGGATAGCACTTTATAGGCGGCGTTTAGGATGGTGATTGCACGATAATTTTCACACTCCAGTTTGTCGCCCTTTTTGTAGATAGGGCATATAACGCCTTGCTTCCACTCCTCCGGTAGCTGTTCCGTTTCCCAGATTCTGACTATCAACCGATGCAGACATGCGGCCAACCTGTCCGGGCCCATCTTGATGAGTTCGGCTCCGATACCATCCTTGCCAGCGGCTTTGTTGTTCTTGAGCTGTTGAATGGCATCCTTAACTTCCCCCATCGTGGGAGCTGGTTGATTTCCGCTGTCCGCTGTGCTGACGTAGCCATCGCCTTCGCTGTCCTGACCTTCTGTGCCTGTGTTCTCTGCGCCATTCAGGTGTTCATCGTAGTGCTGCTTCCACCTTTCGATCACCTCGCGTCCGTCCGTCAAGATGCTCCCATCCTTATCCCGGCACATCTCAGCTCGCGGCACGAAGCCTTTGCGGGATGTGTTGAGCTTCTGATAGAACTTCCGCGTTTCTTGAGAACGGTACAACAACTCCATCTCTTGGCATTCCACCTCTTCCAGGCGGCGCTTTTTGTCCCGGAATAGGCGGGTTTGCTGTTTCCGCTTCTGTCTGTATCGTTCCACGTTTTGCCGCGTACCATGCTGCAGCATTGCAGCCCGCGCTGCATTCCTCTCCTCTAAAACCTCCTGGCACTCCTCGTCGAACCAATCGTTTCTTGAGCTCCGTTCCACATATCCGACAACTCTTTCGGCAGCGTCGTTAATGGCTGCTTCGACTGTCCTCCAGCAGTCCTCAAGAGGGGCCCTATCGAGCTCGCCCTCATCCGGCAACGCTGCCTCAAGATGCTGCGCGTACGCATTGGCGACATCCGGTTGCTTCAGCCGCTCGAGATTGTACCGGGGCGGGCGTCGGTACCGTACATTGTTGATGACGGATAGTTTTGGGCGCAGTTTCACCATCACCAGGTAGTGGTCGGAGTCAATGTTGGCGCCACGATAGGTTCTGACGTCGGTTATGTCGGAGAAGTGCCGTCCATCGATCAAAACGTGTTCGATTTGCGATTCTGTCTGCTGAGGTGATCTCCAGGTGTACCGATACGGAAGGCTGTGCTGGAAATAGGTGCTACGAATGGCCATGTTCTTGGAGGCGGCAAAATCTATCAGTCGTAGGCCGTTCTCGTTCGTCAGCCGGTGGGCGCTGAACTTTCCAATCGTCGGTCTGAACTCCTCCTCCTGGCCAACCTGAGCGTTCAAATCTCCTATGATGATCTTGACGTCGTGGCTTGGGCAGCGGTCGTACTCGCGTTCGAGCTGCGCGTAAAATGCGTCCTTGTCATCATCAGTGCTTCCGGAGTGTGGGCTATGCACGTTGATTATGCTGAAGTTAAAGAATCGGCCTTTGATTCTTAACTTGCACATTCGTTCATTGATCGGCCACCACCCGATCACGCGCCTTTGCATATCACCCATCACTATGAAAGCTGTTCCCAGCTCGCGTGTGTTGCCGCAGCTCTGGTAGATGGTATGATTACCTCTAAACGTTCGCACCAATGCTCCTGTCCAGCACACCTCCTGCAGCGCTACGATGTCGAAACCGCGGGTCTTCAGTACATCGGAGAGTATGCGAGTACTTCCAATGAAGTTGAGAGATTTGCAGTTCCACGTACCGAGTTTCCAATCGCTAGTCCATTTTCGTCGCTGTGGTCTTTGCCGATTGTTCCGGTCCGTATTTTCTCGTTGACGTTCCTGTGCTGATGTGTTTTTACGGTTGGCTTGCAGGGCCTGACACCAACCCCCTAGATTTCCGGAGGACCATTCCCCCTAAATGTTCGGAGGGCCATAGTGCGCAGTTTAGCTTAGAGTCCTTCTCTGGCACTCGGACGATGATCAGCCGCCCCTGACATGGGGAACAGACGCTGTTGTGAGCCGCTCCTAACGTTGAGTACAGACGCTCCAGGTTTGCAAAAGCAAACCCCCCCTTCCCTGTCAGCATACGACCAAAGTTCCCACCGGGGGTTGGTTACCCGATCTTCCCCAAGGTTACTCGTACCCCGGCCAGTACCACGAGGAGGTAGGGATAGGAGTTGCTGGGCAAGAGGCTAAGGACCGCACAAAGGGGTCTATTTTATTCCTGCAGGTACGCGAGGTACCAATGGTACGCCATGCCCAGCCATTTACCGCGCCGTCAAACTTATAAAGTTCAAAAAAATTAATTCGCCCTACGCAAAGGCCATCTTGGCACTGATCGACGCCGTGGATACGACGGTCCACGCAGCGCAACAAATAGAAAACGAAGTAGGACAAGATTTGGACTGCGTGGCGAATGGCCTGTTAGTAAGCCTGGCTAAGGCTCGATTGGACGGGGAAACAGCGTCCAAAATCGAAGAACGCATGGATATTCACCGCGTTTATACATGGGTGGAATTCAAGGAAGAATTGGAGAAAAGGGCTAACCAACTAGCATGTCACTCCGATTTCGAGGAGCATAAACCTCGAAATGTCAAAACGGTAGCGGCCGCATCCGTCGCTCAGCCACAGAGAAATAACAACGAAGGTAAATCATCAAAAGGTCTACAGGATAAGCCTCAACCACAATCCTGTTTTATGTGTGGGGAAAAAGGACACCCCATTTGGTTCTGTGTCCGATTTAAGGAGCTCTCTCCTGCACAGAGGTGGGATAAAACAATTAAGTCCCGCCGGTGTTTCAATTGTATTTCCTGGGGGCATTCCTACCAAAAATGCCCCTCTTCTAAACGATGTCATGAATGCGGTGAGCCGCATCACACGCTGCTGCATAGGGAAGACAACGCCACGGAGAAGAAACCTGTTGCTGATTCCGTGGTCCAGGCTTCAACAAGCAGTAACCAGTGACTGAATGAGGAATACGTTTTCTTAGCAACCGCTGAGATAGACGTCAAAGGTGCTTCTAATTGGTACCAAACTAGGTGCCTGTTGGATTCTGGAAGTCAAATCGAATCGATTACTGAAGAGGCCGCCCAAACCCTGGGGCTGCCTTACTCCCGGAGCAACTTACAGATCAATGGAATTGGTGAAAGAGTCAACGCTTCAAGGCGGATTACGACCACCATATCATCGCGATGCGGTAAGTTTACTATGAACATTGATATGATAGTAGTACCACAGCTGATTGATGACCAACCGAGCATTCATCTCGAAGCTAGGGATGTGCAAATGCCAGCAAATGTTGAGCTGGCCGACCCGACATTTTACAAACGGCGATGCGTCGAAATAATACTTGGTGCCAGAGTGTTATTCCAAATATTGGGCCCCAGGCAAATGAGATGCGATGGAGGTCCGAACCTGCAAGAATCTGCGCTAGGATGGCTAGTAGGTGGGCTCACCTCTCTGCGCACACCAAGGACGGCCACCATGGCCATCGCCACTGTTTCCACTGACGAGCAAACAGTTCCAGATGATGAGGAGAATGTAAATACGTCGTACGTCTCCCATTTAAGGATACGCTTGTTAACCTAGGCAATTCCTATGAACACGCAAAGAGACGCTTGTTCTCACTAGAAAGGAGGCTCGCAAGGACACCTGAATTATACGACCAGTATAGAGAATTCCTGAACGAGTACCTGGACCTAAAGCATATGGAAGTCGTAGACTCCAAGGACTTCAGTAGAATCGGCTATTTCATACCGCACTCTTGCGTAATCAAACCTGATTCAACTTCTACCAAATTGCGCGTCGTCTTCGATGCCAGCGCCAAGTCATCCAACGGATACTCCTTGAATGACTTGCAATTAAGCGAACCAGCAGCTCAAAGAGACCTTTTCGAGCTACTTCTAGACTTTCGCTGCCATGACAAGGTAGTTACGGCGGACATTGCAAAAATGTACCGTCAAGTAAATGTCCACGAACAAGATTCGTGGCTTCAATGCATCCTCTGGTGAGATAACCCATCGCATAAAATTCAAGCCTACCGTCTGAAAACGGTCACTTATGGCGAGGCGGCCGCATCATTCCTAGCATGCCGCGCCTTACATCAAGTAGGGGAAGAAATCCGGCCCCAACAGCCAACTATTGCGGAAATAATTCAGCAATGTTTCTACGTGGATAATCTAATGATGGGGGGAGATTCAGCGGAAGTCCTACTAAATCAACGTAAAGCTGTGGAAGCTGCACTAATCAAACGAGGATTCCCCTTACGGAAATGGGCATCCAACGATCCTAGCATCATATCAGACGTTGCAACAGAGGATCTAGAAAAGGAAATCCACGTGGGAGACCATGATATCATCAAGACACTAGGAGTGGCATGGTCTCCACAAAACGACTCATTCCGGTTTCTGGTAGACGATCGGAATTCCAGCAGGACAACTATGACCAAAAGGCAACTTGCCTCGGAAGTACTTCGGCTATACGATCCACTGGGGATTATGCAGCCCATCATCATAACGGCGAAAATTCTACTGCAAGGAATGTGGAAGACTCGCCTTAAGTGGGAAGACAACATACCGGACGAAACGCTGCACGAATGGCAGCAGCTGAAGAAAACTCTGCCCAAACTGACTGAATTGGAGTTTCCACGCAAGGCAATTCCGAGTAACGCAACAAATCTGGAATTGCATGGATTTTCAGACGCGTCAACCCGCGCCTACGGAGGCGCGATCTACGCATTCGCAACGGATTCAAATGGAAATAAGACAATGAATCTGCTCTGTGCCAAAGCAAGAGTTGTACCCTTAAAGGACTTGAAAGTGACATCTGAAAAGGACACTAGTACGGAGCCGACAGATGATCTTACTCTCCCGCGAAAGGAGCTGATTGGTGCCAAACTGCTCGCGGAATTGATGAACCGAGTGATCAGCATTATCCCTCAACACATTGACAAGGTTCACTATTGGTGCGATTCACAAGTGGTGCTAGCTTGGATACATTCGGAAGAGCAGCACAAGGAAGTGTACGTACGAAATCGAGTGAAAATCATTCAAGGATTGACAAACAAAAGAAGCTGGAACTACATTCCTACTGATCAAAATCCAGCCGACATCATATCTCGAGGTATTTCTGTGAGGAAGCTACTCACTACGAAAAGGCAGCTGTGGCTTCATGGCACCACATATGTATTAGCAGCACCTCCAAATGAACATATGCCAGCCCTCAAACAAACGCCAATTTACGTAGCAGTAACCACTCATGCTACTGACATTGACTTGGAAGACTACGTACAGAGATACAAATATTCCAACTCGCTACCCAAAACTACAAGGCATTTCGCTCTTGTACGACGAGCGATGAACAACTTTATGGTCCGATCCGAAACTTTGAAAAACAAGCGAATTCACTTGAAAAACGCGACCGGTCCGCTAACGACCGAAGAATTAGACTCAGGAATGCGCCTGATAATCAGAAACATGCAAGCCACATGTTTAAAGGACGAATTGTTGAACATCCGCGCAGGTGGTCAACCCAACAAGCAAGGACCATTACAGCACCTCAATCCCATCATTGACGATGGATTGATTCGAGTGACCGGTAGGCTCAATCTAGCCGACTTGACCGAAAACCAGAGAAATCCGATACTAATTCCGAGGGAACACCCCTTCTCCAGAATAATGATAGAGCATTTTCACAAGGCGAATAATCATGCCGGATTGGAATTCGTTCTAGCTGAATTCCAACGCAACTACTGGATGCGAGGACTTAGGAAAATGGCTCAAGCCGTCCTCCAGAAATGCACTTTGCGTACGAGCAAGGCCACGTAGATTTGAACAACAAATGGGTCAATTACCACGACCTAGGGTAAACCCATCCACAGCTTTTACACATACTGGAGTGGATCTGTGTGGCCCCTTCCAAGTTCTGCCCTCTCAAAGAGCGAAAACGAGACTTACCGTCTACGCCTGCCTTTTTGTATGCTTCTCAACAAAGGCTGTACATATTGAAGTGGTGGAAAACCAGTCCACCGCACCATTCATTGCCGCTATGATTCGCTTTGTATCATTACGTGGTAGACCCGAAGTGGTCTACTCCGATAACGGCCGTAACTTCGTGGGAGCAAGCCGTGAACTAACTGAACTAAGGAAGATCTACAACAACGAGGTATTTCAAAACGAAATCGTAGGGATAGCGGCTGAACAGGGAATAAACTTTTCCTTCATCCCACCCAGAAGCCCAAACTTTGGAGGGCTCTGGGAGGCAAATATAAAGGTGGCCAAGAAGCTCTTTACCGCAGCCGCGCACGGTGCAAGCTTCAACATACTCGAAATACAAACGGTATTTTACCAGATAGCGGCGATAATGAACTCCCGGCCGCTTACATCGGTATTGTCCAACGTGGGAGCCCCTGAACCCTTGACTCCGGGACATTTTTTGATAGGTAGAGCTATGACAGCTGTACCTATACCAATGAGTCACTTGGAAGAAGGCAGTCTGCCCATGCGCTGGAGGCGCATTCAAACCCAAACCGCACATTTTTGGCGTAAGTGGCAATATGAGTATCTGCAACACTTGCGCTGCTTATCCAAGTGGACCAAGAAACAACCTAATGTACAACCAGGCCAGATAGTCCTGATAGGAGATGACAACAATCCGGTAGCTAAATGGCCTATGGGAATAGTGATCCATACACAAAGAGGACCCGATGGAATTGTACGTGTAGCCACAGTTCGCGTCGGATCGAACGTATACAAACGAAGCGTTAGGCTGCTGGCACCTCTGCCTATCGAAGTGTCAGCAATCAATCACTGCGCAAACGAGGTCAGCTCAGAAAATGTACAAGAATACAACTATGATTCATCCTCCCTCACTGCTGTCAGGAATTCTTGGAGCGACAGACTTCGCTCCAAGGGGGGAGAAAATGGTGTGCCAAAAACATTGGCCGCCAGTGTAGCGATCGAACGATCGCCATCAACCGATGAAGCAAGCGAAAAACATCCGGTCGGTCGGTGGTCCGAAGTTGCATCAGCCTGACCGATGGACTCCACACCGACATACTGTAACATCAGCAGTTTCCACGCGCTGCTTTTTCAACTATAAACGAGGCAGCAACAATGTAAGTCGCAGTAGCAACAGAAATTTCGACGAAGCACCGCACGTAATAGGAGACATGTGGCCGTTCTCAAGTGACAACCCAGAAGTCACCGTGGAGAATAACATCTCCACGCACACGATGGTTGGGTACACCATTGATACCCTCTTCGTAGTCATCATCATCATCATCGTCATTGCCTGGCGATGGAGGAAAAATGCGCGCCGACTCAAGGCGGTGGAGAGTGCAGCAAAACGGCTGCATCATCAAAATCCCGTATAACCCAAACTCTGTAGATACATTGAAATAAATGAATAAGTTAGTCTCAACTCAGAATTCAAGCGTGTCGCGTCGTTTTCTCGTATCACGGTCTTGTGATCGAGCTAGGTGGGGCTAGCTCGAAACTAATTAATTTTGATTAACGATCGTTCGGTGGAAGCCCTAGCGGGAGCGGGGCCAATCGAAGGTTGTTTGCTAGAACAACCAATGTACGACAATCAGACGCTGTTTCTAGCTTTGGGCGGACAAAACCTTTTAACTTCTTTGCTTTATTAAATTATTTAGGACAGTTAGAAAAATATGACAAAAATTGTCCTGGATAGCGAAGTTATGTCAGAATATGCTACAATAATCAAAAATTGCATTCACTAGCAAAAACTATGAAAATAACGCTTGTGGATGCTATATTCACGTTCGAACAATTTTCGCATGTTTTTTATTGGCCATACTGTACTTGTACTTTTACACTTTAGTAGACCCCCCCCGGCCCCAATAGATGGACGTCGTTTTTGAATGACCCCTTATCGATTACAGTTGGAAGATTGCTTATCGATTCGTTTTGATGCACCTATAATTTTTCATATAATCAGTTTTCGGTATTGGGGTAACTTTGATAATGGGTAGATGAACACATGGGAATCCACAACCAAACTAATGTTTTACATTATTTTTGTTAGAACTGGGTTGGAGAATGTTAATAGGGAACGTGAATTGGGTTTTATTGCTTGAAGTACAGAATTTATAGAAAAAATCACCTTCACAAGTGTTTTTCAGTCGCAAAAAAAACATGATCTACATCATAATATGTTGATAATAATTCATAATTATATCTCTGTATCTATTTATTGAGAATCATGTTTCGACATTGAATTTACCATTTGTCCATTGGAATGTAAATTAGCATATCTCGAAAAATCAAATGAATTATGTGAAGAAAACAGGGCAATGCATACCTTTAGGCATTTAAAGTGAAAATAAATCTAAACCAAACCTCAAATTTTCAAGAGCACGAATCTGGAAAACCATGCATCCTTTTAAGCTGAAAACTCAATCGATTGGTAACTAGCTTGTGGTGATCAATCGATTAAATTTTCAGCTCTAACGAGTATTCGGTTCTCCAGATTTGTGCTCTTGAAAATTTGAAATTTATCTTCACCTTAACGTTGTATGTTAATTTCTGACTTTGATTACAAAAAAATTTGATAAACTGACTTTCACTTGATGATTTGATACCGAATTCATGTTCTACTTTAACTAGGTTACCAAGAATAAGTGACGAACTCGTTATAAATTCATCAAATAGTGATCGTAGAGCATATTGTTTGTAAGCGTTTCAAAAATGCTAAATTCTCTGCAATTTTAAACATCCGAGTAAATAGGCTCCATTCCTTTCGATTCGCACGAAATCAGCTCTGACATGAAATGTATTGTATTCATGTATTGTATGTATTTATTTCTGTATTCATTTTGTTTAACTGATTAACAGAATATATGTTATTTCCTTTAGTATTTTGCGGGTTCCGCACTATCAAAGTTAACCGCATTATCAAAGAAATCTAAATTAATGTTATTTCGTTCAAGCGTGTAGGCACAACCACGTTTGTCGAAATATATGACTATAATGAAATAAAGTTCAAATATGTATGGAAACCTTGGAGCCTGAGGACAAATGTTATCAACAGAATCGCTAACCTAACAAAGAAAAGCTTACTTTAACATCGTTTAAGCGTAAAATATAGGGAAAAGTTACGACTACGATTCCGATACATTTATTTTCTATGCAACAAAGGTAAAAATAAATGACTTAATCATATATATCATTTTGAATACCCATAAGAGTGATGAAGGAATAAATTTACGTAAACGCGAAGCATTCGTGTTGAAGCGCTTGGTTTCTTAACCATTTGTTATTCTCTCCCTCGTAAAGTTTACACATGGAAATCTGTGATGCTTCATGTTATGTCTACGCATTTAAGGTGTCGATGTAGTGGACCTCAATGTTGATTCCAAGTCTCGCAGAATTGTTTCAACGGTCTTAAGCGTGAAGGGTAGAAAAGAGAGTAAGCATATTTGTTCCTGTCGCACGATAGTCGTTTCCACAGCTTGCTACAAATCATGTTCGAAATTTGTCACATACGTACAGTGCAACATTTCATGGAATCACGTGGTCTGTCTTACAAACATTTGAGCGGTAAAAAGTGAGTGCCTGGTGCACGCTTAACTTAATTTGTACAGCAAATTAGAGAAAGATATCTCTCTTGGTTTAACACATTCGAATTTCAACAAATATATTCTACACATGGAAAAATCTTTTTAAGACTACCGATATAATCTATCAGGATGCAAAAATAGAGGATCATGCATTGATACTACATATTTTAACACTAAATTATTCTAACCGTCAATTATTGTATGTACAGTCAGGTCTCCTATTAGACACATGGTTGGGGGCATAATAGGAATCTACGTTTTAGGAGACCCAGGGCTTATGGGATTTCATCACTTTGGGGGTGTTGTTGAATATCTCGTATGCCAAAAGAGATAGCAAAGTACTGTCTTCGGCGAAGTTTCAGTGCCAAGTACGATCTACCTTAAGGAGTTGAGGATCATCCTTTTAGTTGAGAACCTGGCCGGTAGAGGCGCTTTTTCTGATTTGCACTATATGAACCATGAGGGATAAGAATGCAAAATTGTGTATCATATGATATCTCTAGATCCTGATGTTTTGGAAAGTTGGTGTCTTCAGAAGAGTTGTTCAGTAGCTCAAGGGCTGACATGCGGTGGTCATTCTGATACGGAATTATGCCACCAGGCGGCGCTAGTGGACATGGAATTTTTGTTTCGCGGATAGCTCAGTAGCTTGACCACTTGGAGAGATGGCGTCTTCGGCAAATTTGCTCTGTATCACAAGGGCTAACATTATTTGAGCCGAAAGTTTTGAAGCTTTGCCACTAGGCGGCGCTAGTGAGTAAATAATTTTTGCTTTGCGGATAGCTCAGTAGCCTGATCACTTAAAAAAATGGCGTCTTCGGCAAAGTTGCTCAGTATTTCAAGAACTAACATTATTTGAGCCCAAAGTTTCGGAATTTTGCCACCAGGCGGCGCTAGTGAGCAAAGAATTTTTGTTTTGTGCATAGCTCAGTAGCCTGACCACTTAGAGAGATGGCGTCTTCGGCAAAGTTGCTCAGTATCACAAGGATTAACATTATTTGAGCCTAAAGTTTCGAAATTTTGCCACTAGGCGGCGCTAGTGAGCAAATAATTCTTGTTTCGCGGATAGCTCAGTAGCCTGACCACTTAGAAAGATGGCGTCTTCGGCAAAGTTGCTCTGTATCACAAGGATTAACATTATTTGAGCCGAAAGTTTCGAAATTTTGCCACTAGGCGGCGCTGGTGAGCAAATAATTTTTGTTTCACGGATAGCTCAGTAGCCTGACCACTTAGAGAGATGGCGTCTTCGGCAAAGTTGCTCTGTATCACAAGGACTAACATTATTTGAGCCGGAAGTTTCGAAATTTTGCCACTAGGCGGCGCTAGTGAGCAAATATTTTTTGTTTCGCGGATAGCTCAGTAGCCTGACCACTTAGAGAGATGGCGTCTTCGGCAAAGTTGCTCTGTATCACAAGGGCTAACATTATTTGAGCCGAAAATTTCGAAGTTTTGCCACTAGGCGGCGCTAGTGAGCAAAGAATTTTTGTTTCACGGATAGCTCAGTAGCCTGACCAATTAGAAAGATGGCGTCTTCGGCAAAGTTGCTCTGTATCACAAGGACTAACATTATTTGAGCCGAAAGTTTCGAAAATTTGCCACTAGGCGACGCTAGTGAGCAAAGAATTTTTGTTTCGCGGACAGCTGAGTAGCCTGACCACTTAGAAAGATGGCGGCTTCGGCAAAGTTGCTCAGTATTACAAGGACTAACATTATTTGAGCCGAAAGTTTCGAAATTTTGCCACTAGACGGCGCTAGTGAGCAAAGAATTTTTGTTTTGCGGATTGCTCAGTAGCCTGATCATTTAGAAAAAAAAGTTTTCAGAAAAGTTGTCTAGTACCACAAGCACTAGCATTATTTGAGCCGAGAGTTTCTAGATACAGTAATGTCCTGATTTTGTCAGCCTCATGTTGCATTTAGGGTTGACTTAAACGGGAAAAAGCTTAAATCAGGAAAAAAAAATCGACTTCTTTTTATATTTATTCTCATCCATAGACTTCGTTTAATGTTTTGTTGATGTTTACAGCGTTTTTTTTATATTTGTGTATGAACCGTAATAATATACAAGATCCCTAACGTAACTGCATTCTGTGACAATTGTGATACAAAGTGAATTCATACTTTGGATGATCGTATAGACGTGGCCAATGTCACACTTGACTTTTTACAATATGGTTGTACCTAATATTTCCACATTGAAATAATGTATTTTTTGAAGGTTGACAAAATCGGGTCAAATGGGTGTTATAATCGGGGGTAGATAAAATCGGGTCTAAAAAGGTGCCAAAATCGGGGGTAGATAAAATCGGGGGCAGACAAAATCGGGTCATTACTGTATTATATATACGAAGAAATCGGGAGAATTGAATTATCGTTATGAAAAAGAAGGTTTATATTATAAAAATATTCAAACAGGAGTGTTGTGTAACTGAAGAGATAAGGCCAGTCCTAGTTATCTCATTAAGATTTTTAGCGAATTGATTTCCCAATTTATATGTAATGACTGTCATTCCAACCTTACTTCATTTCTATCCAATTCATATCTTGGAAAATGTGGAGTTCATACAATGACGAAATAAAAATAAAAATATATATATTTTCTTTGGTTCATATAAATAGCTAACGATCACACATTTAAGTAGTAAACGGATCCTCGCTCTTTCTCATATCAAAAAAGAAAATCTCCAAATCCGTTGAAAATACTAGGAAACTAGCCACACTTTTATCCGAATGTATAATATAATGTATGTATTTTTCTCTAGGCACTTTTACTAAAACGTGACAATGCCAGAAAAATCGATAGCCCTTGTCATACAGAACAACTTTGGTCAGGCTTCTGAGCAATCCGCAAAACAAAAAATATTTACTCACTAGCGCTGCCCAGTGGCAAAATTTCGAAACTTTGGGCTCAAACAATGTTAGTCTCTGTGATAATGAGCAACTTTGCCGAAGACGCCATCTTTCTAAGTGGTCAGGCTACTCAGCTATGCGCAAAACAAAAAAAATCATTGCTCACTAGCGCTGCCTAGTGGCAAAATTTCGAAACTTTGGGCTCAAATAATGTTAGTCCCTGTGTTAATGAGCAACTTTGCCGAAGACGCCATCTTTCTAAGTGGTCAGGCTGCTCAGCTATGCGCAAAACAAAAAATCATTGCTCACTAGCGCCACCTAGTGGCGAAATTTCGAAACTCAAATAATGTTAGTCCTTGTGATACTGAGCAACTTTGCCGGAGACGCCATCTTTCTAAGTGGTCAGGCTACTCAGCTATCCACGAATCAAAAATTCTTTGCTTACTAGCGCCGCCTAGTGGCAAAATTTCGAAACTTTCGGCTAAAATAATGTTAGTCCTTGTGATAATGAGCAACTTTGCCGAAGACGCCATCTTTCTAAGTGGTCAGGCTACTCAGCTATGCGTAAAACAAAAATTATTTACTCACTAGCGCCGCCTAGTGGCAAAATTTCGAAACTTTGGGCTCAATTAATATTAGTCCTTGTGATAATGAGCAACTTTGCCGAAGACGCCATCTTTCTAAGTGATCAGGCTGCTCAGCTATGCGCAAAACAAAAAATCATTGCTCACTAGCGCCACCTAGTGGCAAAATTTCGAAACTTTCGGCTCAAATAATGTTAGTCCTTGTGATACTGAGCAACTTTGCCGAAGACGCCATCTTTCTAAGTGGTCAGGCTACTGAGCTATCCGCGATTTAAAAATTCTTTGCTCACTAGCGCCGCCTAGTGGCAAAATTTCGAAACTTTAGGCTCAAATAATGTTAGTCCTTGTGATACTGAGCAACTTTGCTGAAGACGCTATCTTTCTAAGTGGTCAGGCTACTGAGCTATGAGCAAAACAAAAATTCTTTGCTCACTAGCGCCGCCTAGTGGCAAAATTTCGAAACTTTAGGCTCAAATAATGTTAGTCCTTGTGATACTGAGCAACTTTGCCGAAGACGCCATCTTGCTAAGTGGTCAGGCTACTGAGCAATGCGCAAAACAAAAATTCCATGTCCACTAGCGCCGCCTGGTGGCGTAATTCTGTATCAGAATGGCCACCGCATGTCAGCCCTTGAGCTACTGAACAACTCTTCCGAAGACATCAACCTTCCAAAACATCAGGATCTAGAGATATCGTATGATACAAAATTTTGCATTCTTATCCCTCATGGTTCATATAGTGCAAATCAGAAAAAGCGCCCCTACCGGTCAAGTTCTCAACTAAAAGGATGATCCTCAACTCCTTAAGGTAGATCGTACTTAGTACTGAAACTTCGCCGAAGACAGTACTGTGCTATCTCTTTTGGCATACGAGATATTCAACGACACCCCCAAAGTGATGAAATCCCATAAGCCCTGGGTCTCCTATAACGTTCTGGTGTGTCTTATAGGAGTGAGCGTAATAGGAGTGCACGTTATAGGAATGCGTTTAATAGGAGACCCAACTGTAAATACTGTTACTCTCTTTCTCTCTAGCAATATTATTGTACTGTCGAAATGGTGTCCGACATGTCAATGGCTCTCCCATACAATAATGTTCATTTATGCTATGCTTTCTACATTCGATCATCACAATAGGGCGATATTCAAAACTGAAAAAGCAATAGATGGCTCTTTTTCAGTGGTAGTAAAAACGAAATCCTGATGCAAAGAAAGCTTTACGGAAGATGAACTAAACACAAAAAGTTATGTATTCACTTTACACTTGATTTCTAATCACTACTTTTTTGATCCAGTTTCCAAAATGCAAGTAATTTACGTTTTTCATTATTTTCCATACGTTTTGACAGTTCTCCGACTACCATTCTTCCATGCGCTTGTGTTGGAAGTTTGAGAAATTTGAGAATCCAGCGTAGCGTGATCAGTGGGAGGAATACAAACAACAGTGTCGTCGCTCGGCGGCCGGTGAAATAAACTGAATGTTCGAAAGGTTGTTGCCTGTACTTTTTGCCGCTGGCGCCAACTGTTAGCGATTAAGAACGAAATAAACAGTCGTTACCCTATTGAAGCCTTCCACTGTTTTTACAATATCTTGCGGAACATAATAATCATATTAAGATTATCACAAGTTCTTATAGTTTTGTGTAAACAAATGTTTCAAACCAAAATCTTTTAACACATTCTCTGAATCTCGATATGTTTTCTTCATTTCTCTCGTACATTTAATAAGATTTAACGCCCACAAGATATGACGAAGCTAAAGACTGATATTGTTGAATATTAAATTAGCTTCGTGGCGTATTGTGTCATGTTTAGACGTATCGTGCCACGAACCGTAGGTTCGATTTCTGCTCCAGTCGTAGGAAACTATTCATCAAACGAAATTTCATTTACTGGTCTACTGGCTATTGATGACAAAAACTCTTCAATAGTTGCGTTCTTTTATTTTGAACAACATTAAGGGAAAAACCTCGCTTGTACTTTTCCCTATATGAAGTTTTTTTCTGTTAAAGAATAATTATTTCTATGGAAATAATGTAAAAATGCAAAATCATGTTCGGGCGGGTATTCGAAGATTTCCATAAACTTCTAGTTCTAATAAAGGATTTGAACATGGTACCATTCTCAAAGCTTGTGAGTTTATATATCCCCAAAACAGATTTTATCATCAAAACTTGTACCAAATTGCTCATTTTGTTGAAATAATTGAATGTCTGTTAGATGTTTGAAAATTCCTTTGGAAATTGTCTACATTGAGGCGTTTTCTGCTGTATGTTGAATTTGTAATATTCATTTGTTAAGAATTTAAAAAGCATATTCGGATTCAGTGAGCTCAAATTAAGTAAGTTGAGTAGTTTTCGAAACTTACAATTATGGTATTGATAAGTGATCATTTTCACCCCAAAATGGGATTACCCCGATTTTTTATTTTAGAGATAATTTTTAACACTAAAATCACATTTGTTAGAAAATGTCGGTACATGAGCCAATAAGACTCACCATCCTGAATAAATTTGTTGGGCATAGACAACAGTATAGAAAACAGATCAGAAAAACCGTAAAAAGTTATCAATTTTACCCGGAATTACGGTATTTAAAAAAGTAGTTATCAAATTGTACTATAATTTATCTTAACAGAAAATGTTTATGTCCATATCGGTCAAATTACCAATAATCTTGAGTATTCAAAGATTTTTTTTTCGAATCTTAGAAAACTAAACGGCAGGTCTCTAAGCGATTTAGGAATTTTGCTTTATTTAGATATATCATATGATGTTCCGATATATCGATATTTTGATTCAATATATCGGTGGTATCGATACTTTGATTCGATAATCGTATCGAATTAAATATCGATACTTTGCAATATCGGAACGTCCCTAGCTAGAGAGTACTTATAGGCTAATGTGCCTGAGAGATACCGTACCGTGTCACACGATGCACTCTGCGTCATCACCGGTATGGTGTCTATTGCTATCCTTATCATGGAAGACATAGAGTGCTTCGAAAGGCGCGGCACAAGAGGCATACGCAGGACTGCCAGACTGGCCTCTATGGTCAAATGGCAGCATGCGTGGGACAGTTCCACCAAGGGAGTGTGGACTCACAGGTTGATTCCGAGGTTAGATATCTGGGTCAATAGGCGGCATGGGGAACTAACATTCCACCTGACACAGGTCCTTTCGAGCCATGGTTGCTTTAGACAGTATCTACACCGTTTCGGTCATGCGGGTTCTCCCGAATTTCCAGTTTGTGCAGGTTTAGAGGAAACGGCGGAACACGTTTTGTTCGTGTGCCTGCGTTTCCGCACAATGCGTGACCGCATGTTTGCCACATGTGGTCGGGACACGACTCCGGACAATTTGGTTCAGAGGATGTGTGAAGACGAGTTTGGCTGGAATGCCGTTTTATCGGCTATCACCCACATCGTCTCGGAACTACAAAAGAGGTGGTGAGTGGACTCGAGGAGTGGCTAGTGCAGACGCTAAACAACAGGTGGTCCAAGGGTTCGCAGTCGGCTACGTAGGTCATACCGGTGCCCTACGGTCGAAATCGACCCTTACAGCGATTACGTGGCCGCGGGGAGAACATCCTTGCAGCCCTGCTGTCATGGCACCGGCCTACTGGGTTGGATACGAGCCTCTGGTTGTTCGGGGCAGGTGGAGGCCCCTTCGTCAGCAATCCCAGCTGGTGCTAGCTGATAGGGCATGAGCCTTAGTAGGTCAAATTGCGAAGCCCGCAGTATCAGTTCTTGATACCTGCGGTGCAACTGCGCACGGGCGTAGTGATCGACTCTGCGCGCCTTCAGCGGACAATGGGAGGTGAGGACCACCTGGGAAGCTGGCAAAGCACCAGCATGCTACCTTGGTGGACCTCCCTAAGCGTGTCATCGATGTTCGTTGCTGCATTACTGGGGCATCCGATTCAAAAACGATCTTCGGCAAAGTTGTAGCTAATTATTGTATCTCACAGTATCAACGTAGTTCTAATCCACGAATGCACATTGGCAAACATTATGACCAATTGAATAAACTGCTTGCTTTTCCCATAGTTATTCCCATATAAACTTTAAATGGCTTGTGCAGTCTCAGTTTTCATCCGAAAAAGCTCAAATTTTGGGAGGACACTCCGAATTCGATCTAGAATCGGATGAGCGGAGTGGAGCAAAAACGATTTTTTGAACCACTCTAATGGCTACGCAGCTAACCTGGAGGATGCGATGTGCAATAGCCCCTCTCCGAAGCAATGCCTTCTTGGTGGTCCCGGAGAAACGAAGGGTTTGGCGGCAATGGGAATGGTTTAGTGGGTCGGGGTGTAGTCTTGTTTACTGCTTGCTTGGTCCCCTACCCCACACTCCTGGACCTTGGTCCGGAGTCTGTTGAGCAGATTATCCCCCCATTGCTTAGAAAAAATAAAAAAAAGACCCTAAGAAATAGTTCAAATAATTAAAACGTGCTAATCGCCCTGTAGCAAGTTGGGAAGGGCATTACTATTGGGGCAAGGTGGGGCAAAAGTTCGACCCTAGTGATATAATAAAAGTTTCCAGAAAAATAACCCGTGTAGAAGAAAATAACTACTGAATACCAAATTGAGGTATTCCATACCTGATAATTTCCAATAATTACACCCTGAATGGGATATGAATGAGCCCTGCATAAGAGGTGAAATTCCTTACTGAGAAGACGTGTAACTTTTTCGTAAAGCTTAACATCAATTTGTCCATTTAATCCAATTGCAAAGTATAAGTAATGTTTAGCTTTTCGACAATATTTCGGTTTCTTTATTTTTAACCATTTTGTTATTAAACTCATAACATGCATATATGCAGTGATACATTTTGAACTGAACGCGAGCCAAAAATGAACGGAGCGCGTTCAAATTTTGAACGAGAACGCAGTAAACATTGAACTCTCGAGCCAGAGCCTGTCGCTGCTCTCGAACGGCCCGTTCAGATCGCAATGCATTACATCGGTAATCAAAGCATGGGTTTAGGTTTATACCTGGAAATATTTCTAAAATTGATGATAAGTTCAATTCAATTATAATAATTATAGCATTTCTAGCTTTGAGCACCTTCAAAACAACTTTGGCACGTTCAGATACCGTGAAATCTGTCAAAACCATCTGCGTTCAATTTTCTGCTCTCTAGCGTTCAAATATTTGAACTGAACAATGAGCAAGCCTACTTGATCACTCCGTTCTAGAAATTGAACTGGAACGCGAACTGAACGCGTTCAAATACATCACTGCATATAGGTGCATTTTCATAATAATTAATATTTGGAAATATTCCTTTTTTCTAGACTTACGATTATTGGTTTTTTATGTGTTTTCATCCAGATCATTCTAATCAACTTGAGTTTTGAATACATAAGCGAAATATATGTTTTTTTGTTTTGGAAGTATGAAAGAAAAGTCTCTTGGGTTTGTTAAACCATCCAAGCGATAACATAATGTTATTATCTTAACCCCTTTACCGACAGCTTCATTTTTTTATAGCTAAAAAATCGCGATAACTTTTTTGTTTCTCAATATTCTTGCACCATTTTTGCAAAAGACTCATTTACAAATCGGTTAAGTATTCTAGGAGAAATCTGAAAATTACGATATGAGGTGTTTTAAAGTTTCAAAATATTTATTTGTTCATTACTCAAAGACGGCTGCAACGAATTGCTTCATTTATTACAACATACTTGAATTAATGTATCATTCCAAGGAGTGAATATCCGTAAACGATAAAAAAATCTGTAGCCTGAGAAATTAACGTTATGCTATGGTTATGGTTAATGCGTCGGTCCCCCAAGGAATGTCGGAATATCTCCGGATCCAGATGACCGATGATCAATTTCGACACAGATTCGAAAACTAGAAGAGTTTTTTGAGAGCTTGTGAAAAAATTGATGCTAAAAATATCGAAAAACTAAAAAGTTATCGCGATTTGAATATTTTTTTGATGGTAAAAAATGAAGCTGCCGGTAGAGGGGTTAATATAATTGTTGCCTAATAGCAGACGATTTTAAATTGTCTTGTTGCGACATAAGTCCAACTTGAAATTGCTTGTTTTGTATAAAAACATACATTTTTCTTTCGTTCGCTTCAAACATAAAATTTTGTTCGAATTTTCATATAATTGATCAAAAAACTCGTCACTGACTGTGTTATCTCGTATGTCAGACAGTATTATACTTTTGGTACTTTGTTTTAAACATTGTAACTAAATTTGATAAGTTTTTGATAGGTTTACAACATATTTTTGTTGAGAAACAGGCTCTGTCCCAGTGAGGATGTAATGCCAAAAAGAAAAGCAAATTATGTTTGCTGAAAAATGCATACTAAATTTTTATCAAAAAATTGCACAAAACAGGATAAATTATAATATACCCAAAAATAGCAGTTTTAGCTAAACTAAGTGAAAATGTCCTTTTTTGGGCCGAGTGGTTAGAGTCCGCGGCTTCAAAGCAAAGCCATGCTGAAGGTGTCTGGGTTTGAATCCCGGTTGGTCTAGGATCTTTTCGTAATTTTCTTGACTTCCCTAGGCATAGAATATCATCGTACCTGCCACACGATAAACGAATGCGAAATGGCAACTTTGGCAAAGAAAGCTCTCAGTTTGAAGTTTGAAGATAATATGGGGATTTTGATTCAGACAGGAGATCGCAGTAGGCAGCGCACGCGAACGGATGTGTTGAAAATTTATCTGTCACGTTTTTGTCGTCCTCGCAAATTACTAGATTCGGCTGGTGAAACCAATGAAACGGCTGATGCAGTTTGTGAAAAAAAGTGTCTATACTGAAAATGAAACGATTATTCTGAACGCGTTCTACTGGGCAGTGTTTCGTTTAAGCCCAAAAAGAAGGTGAAAATGCATCGTGGCTGGACCTCAAATTTTCAGTTGCACGGGTCTGGAGGGCCGGACAGCGGATCAGGCAGAGGGCTTGATCAAATTCTCGCTCACTGGTGGTGACCAATCGATTAGGTTTTCTGCTTGAGAGGCTGTCTGGATCTCTAGATTCGTGTCTTGGGTGTTTGGGTTTTGACTTCGTTTCATCTTCACTTGAAAAATCGTGTTTTTTGCGTCGTCGCGTTGCCGAAGTTTTTTTTTTCTCGTTTTAAGCGAAGTATGCACTTCAACAGAAAAGTAATCGCCTATCTCGATACGTGGGAAGTTTCTTGCAAGAAATGCTCAAGAAAAGCATTTTTCTTTTATCGCAGTACGCTGTTGAAAAGAAATGACAATTCAAATGGAGCTCACTGTAGAAAATTTCTTGACCATTTCTTGAGCAGAGATTTTTACTTTTCTTGAGCTGAACTGCATACTTAGCTTTAGTTTGCACGAGTTCTGAGTGCAATCGAGTTTAGGTTCTCGCGTCGCCGGAGTGATATTTTCGTTTTGTGAAACAAACATGCTGGTTAAAGTAGCTACAGCTTCTCAATCAAGGATGGATGGTGATCAATTTGGTGAGCTCGTTTCATGCTTTTATTTTAAATGTAAAACATATTTTGGAACATCTATATATTATGACAACGGTGGGAATGTTACTTAAATGAATTGACTTAACAAAATATGAACAGTTCGTCACTGAAGGTGTCGACATAGACTCTAGTACATTAATATTAAAAAGCCTATACCTTTTCTTTCACTGATTTTTATCATTTAAAAAAAACCTGTGAATGGTTCGACGCTAAAAGAGTCGACTTATCGTATATTCACGTTGTCTTTAGAGTACTGATAGGTGATTTTTTGAACTGAGGTTGCATGAATCGCATCACTTACCAAGGTGAATCCTGATCATGCAGCTATGATCCCTTCCCACTAACACAACTCCTACCCATGGCAACCATGGAGATGCAGAGGTGATCTCGGTCTCTAGTAACAATGGAGGTCACACTAACATTCCTTCCCTTCCTCCGATGACCGTAAGGACGTGGCCGGCGCCGTTATTGACTTTTAAATGTCTGGAGTTCTCGAAAGTGTACATTGAAGATGGAAAGCTACTCCCAAGCTACATCTCTTGGTTCCTTGTGCAACTTCGATTATTCTGGTCAATCACGGAGTAGCAACTACGAATTGTACGGTCATCAATGCTTATGCTTATGCTTATGCTTAATATGGGGATTTTGATTCAGACTTTTGCCCCACTATGGGCCAACAATTGTTTAAAAGCATTTATTTAAAAACTAATACACCTCAAAGCATCCTCATGATAAATTAGAAACGATCTCACATAGAATATTGAAAAATATGTTATCTCTATTTGGTTCCATACAACGAAAGTTTGACCAAAAATTACAATATTTACGTAAAAAAAAAACAAATAGCTATAACTTTTCCAAATCTCAATCGATGTTCATGATGTTTTGAGTGAAAGTGTACTAGAATTGCATTCGAACCACCATGACATTTATAAGATTTGTTTTTAATTGCGCTACAAATCTTCAAAAGAAACTCTTGCCCCACTTTACTCTACGCTTAATTAGCGTATCATTGTAAAATTGGGTGGTTAACCTGCAACATGAAGTTCAATGTTACATCATGAGTAAAAAAGAGTGGAAAGGTTTGAGTTCATCTTACTTAGTAGACCTTTTCATCACTTTCATGCTGCTGGAACGACAAAATTTAATTTAAAATATGAATATAATAACGCACGTACTGGTGTTTCATTATTTACTACCGTACAGAGGCTTACATCATGCAAACGTTGTTGCAACGTAATTTTTTAGCATTACACGAAAACTTCGTTAAATTTGTGCCGAAGGAAAATGATACTACGAAAACAACTGCATTTATGTTTGTCCATTGTAGTCTAGTTCATAAATGTTTGTACTTGTCCATGGTATTTTGCTACCTGTGATTAAAAGCAACCCATGGCGGTGACAATCAGTAAGCTCGAGCTGCATTGTGTCATATTGCGGTTGTTGACGCAGTTAATTTCGTGTTCTTCTACACGCAACCAGCTATCAGCTACACTCATTCGACATTCTTGTACGGACTATTTATTTTATAATCAAAGGCATAGACATGGTCGAATTTGTTGTTCCATGAAAATAAGATCAGATATGCATGGGAGTTTTAAGGATGCAATTTTCATGATAATCCTCGGATATCGTGCCAGAGTGACTCATTTGTAGGGACGTTCCGATACTTCCGATAAATCGGAGTATCGATATTTTGCTTTCGATATTCGATATTTTGGTATCGATATTTCCTATTCAATATATCGGTGGTATCGATATTTTCTTCCGATATATCGTACATTATTATAAGGAAAACAATTGTAGGGTTTTCTTCATTCATAATTCATTTTATGTACTGTAAATTCGGATGAAATTGATCGGTAGGGTGAGATTGATCATCATGTCACACAATTTTATTCTTACAAATAGAGCACCAAAATCAATCAAACTAGTGAATGAACGTTGTTTGTCTTAACTATTGTCGGATTGTGTGTTGTGA
Organism: Aedes aegypti; assembly: GCF_002204515.2. Taxonomy (NCBI): domain Eukaryota; kingdom Metazoa; phylum Arthropoda; class Insecta; order Diptera; family Culicidae; genus Aedes; species Aedes aegypti. The sequence continues at coordinate 169,124,516 of NC_035107.1, forward strand.
AGTTTTTTTTCTGTTAAAGAATATTTATTTCTATGGAAATAATGTAAAAATGCAAAATCATGTTCGGGCGGGTATTCGAAGATTTCCATAAACTTCTAGTTCTAAAAAAGGATTTGAACATGGTACCATTCTCAAAGCTTGTGAGTTTATATATCCCCAAAACAGATTTTATCATCAAAACTTGTACCAAATTGCTCATTTTGTTGAAATAATTGAATTTTTGTTAGATGTTTGAAAATTCCTTTGGAAATTGTCTACATTGAGGCGTTTTCTGCTGTATGTTGAATTTTTAATATTCATTTGTTAAGAATTTAAAAAGCATATTCGGATTCAGTGAGCTCAAATTAAGTAAGTTGAGTAGTTTTCGAAACTTACAATTATTGTATTGATAAGTGATCATTTTCACCCCAAAATGGGATTACCCCGATTTTTTATTTTAGAGATAATTTTTAACACTAAAATCACATTTGTTAGAAAATTTCGGTACATGAGCCAATAAGACTCACCATCCTGAATAAATTTGTTGGGCATAGACAACAGTATAGAAAACAGATCAGAAAAACCGTAAAAAGTTATCAATTTTACCCGGAATTACGGTATTTAAAAAAGTAGTTATCAAATTGTACTATAATGTATCTTAACAGAAAATGTTTATGTCCATATCGGTCAAATTACCAATTATTTTGAGTATTCAAAGATTTTTTTTCGAATCTTAGAAAACTGAACGGCAGGTCTCTAAGCGATTTAGGAATTTTGCTTTATTTAGATATATCATATGATGTTCCGATATATCGATATTTTGATTCAATATATCGGTGGTATCGATACTTTGATTCGATAATCGTATCGAATTAAATATCGATACTTTGCAATATCGGAACGTCCCTACTCATTTGGCATAATAGCTATTTCGTCTTATGTTGAAGTATGTTAAAACGGTAGATATCCTAAAGCTAAATAAAAAACTTATACACTACATTGTATGTAAAATATCCTTGTGCATTTCATTATCTCTCGATATGCATTGTTATTATAATAATGACTTTTCCTATAGTTAGTTATGTTATTCTAGCAAAAATGTATTATTTTGCATTATCCAGCATATAAATTTTGATCCATTGACACTTTTAGAACTAACAATTGTGCACATTTATTAGGAACTTATCGATTATTTTCCCAGTGATGGACATTTTTCGTTCAGAAACATATGATGTTTAAAACTTAATTGATCTCTTTAAAAAAAAACGTCTCCACAGTTTACTCAAAATAAACAGAAAAAATGGTAATCTTTTCAATTGGGTCAAAAGATTTAAAATCCTTTTGCACCTTGTTGAGATATGAATAACCATGAGAGACAGTTTTTTGAGCATGAGCATAGATGATCGTACAATTCGCAGATGCTACTAGACTACACACTAGAAATAAAGTTTTTGCGAGAAATTAAAAAAGTTAAAATTCTGGTCTCCTAAATCACCCTAATGCCATATCACTGCAAAATATTGACATTCAATTTCAATATTTTTTGCAAATTTATAAATCTATCATTTTTCGATAAGGTCACTGGGTCAAGTTGTGTATTTTAAATAAACTTATGAAAAAGCTAAAATATAACGCCTTTTCAAATTACTCATTTTTAGGAACCATAGACAATGGGGTGTCCCAAAGAATAACATATTAAGTTCACTTGCTCACTCTTCAAATGAAAGATAAGAGTACCAGAAGCAAAAGATTCATAAGTATATGAAAACTCTATCAAAAACTGTTTAGAGTCTGCACGTATCGATGATTTTAAAATATGAAGAATTTTGGTGGTTTAGGGTACCATTTACCGGGTAGCATGCAACAACTTTCAATCTTAAAGAAGAATTTCATGATCCAGGTGACCTTTAACAAGCTGGTATCCTTAACTTTTTTTAACTAGTTCGTTCATTTGGGGCTCAAATGCGTATTAAAGCGTTATACGGAGCCGAAATTCATTTTTTGTATTATTATTACATACAATTTTTTTTTTTCAGTTCAAGATTAATATGTGATGGAGCCAGGGTACTCGTGGCAACTCGAAGTTAATAAGCATAAGCATAAGCATAAGCATAGATGACCGTACAATTCGTAGTTGCTACTCCGTGATTGACCAGAACAATCGAAGTTGCACAGGGAATTAATGAATGGGGCTTGGGATTAGCTTACCATTCTTCAATGTGCACAAATCGAGAGCTCAAATTTAAAAGTCAATAACGGCGCCGGCCACGTCCTTACGGTCATCGGGGAAGGGAAGGAATGTTAGTGTGACTACCGTTGTTACTAGAGACCGAGATCACCTCTGCATCTCCACGGTTGTCATGGAGAGGATATTGGGTTAGTGGGATAAGGTAAAGATCTGGGAGTCACCAATGTTTGGTGATGCGAGCCATGATATAATCACGCCTAACCGGATTCGCGAAATAATTCGATAATCGCATTAAACGCCGAACAAGTGTTCGTCACTCGCCCACGCAAGAGCAAGCGACGCGATCAATAGATCAAACACTACTAGCGATCCGCGGCGCTTTTTCATTTCTCTGAGCGAACGACGCGCGACAAGTTTGATCCTGCCCCCATCGCCCGCCCCCGCAGGAGCAAGCGTCAAGGTCGAAGGATCAAACACTACTAACGAACCGATCACTTTTTCACCGCTTCACTACCGACGCGCGACATGTTTGATCCTGCCCTCATCACCCGCTCCCGCAGGAGTAAGCGTCAAGGTGGAAGGATCAAACACTACTCTATTCAAAAGATGTTTTTATTAATGACGAAAACTGAAATTACATGTATATATTTTAAATTATATGAAACAGGAATAATGCCGACACTTGTAGTGACGAACCATACATAGTTTGTTTGAAAATTACATATGAGTATTACTGTGCATTTTGTCTCGATATGGTACAAGTTTTAAAAAATACGTCAACATTCACAATGTCGAACAATTCAAAAGATAATTTTTAATAATGTATAAAAGAGGCAAATATATTTATGTATATTGAAATTGTATAAGAAAAAAACATAATGCCGACACTTATAGTGACGAACCATACAAAGTTTGTTTTAAAATTACTTAAAAGTTACGCTTTCAAGAAAATATGTGTTATCACAAGAGTGAAACGAACTCACCAGTTGGTAATCCATCCTCGACTGAACACAAAACTGATACTGACAGCAAAACTTCTTGGCGTCCCGAAAACAAACCGTCTTGCTTGTGCCTTCCAAATACCTACCCAGCAAGACGCTCCAAAACAGAGAAAAAAAAAATCTTAGGAGCCGAAAACACGCGCGAACCCGTGAGCCAAATCTATCGGACGACGCAAAACCGAACTGTCCTGCTTGGGCTTCACGAAGCACTACCCAGCAAGACGCTTGAAAACAGGAAAAAAAATCTCCGGCGACGAAAACATGCGCGAAACCGTGAGCCAAATTTATCGGACGACGCAAAACCGAACTGTCCTGCTTGGGCTTCACGAAGCACTACCCAGCAAGACGCTTTAAAACAGTAAAAAAAATCTCCGGCGACGAAAACATGCGCGAAAACGTGAGCCAAATCTATCGGACGACGCAAAACCGAACCGTCCTGCTTGGGCTTCACGAAGCACTACCCAGCAGGACGCTTGGAAACAGGAAAAAAAAATTCTGGCGACGAAAACATGCGCGAAACCGTCAGCCAAATCTATCGGACGACGCAAAACCGAACTGTCCTGCTTGGGCTTCACGAAGCACTACCCAGCAAGACGCTTGAAAACAGGAAAAAAAAATCTCCGGCGACGAAAACATGCGCGAAACCGTGAGTCAAATTTATCGGACGACGCAAAACCGAACTGTCCTGCTTGGGCTTCACGAAGCACTACCCAGCAAGACGCTTGAAAACAGGAAAAAAAAATCTCCAGCGACGAAAACATGCGCGAAACCGTGAGCCAAATTTATCGGACGACGCAAAACCGAACTGTCCTGCTTGGGCTTCACGAAGCACTACCCAGCAAGACGCTTTAAAACAGTAAAAAAAATCTCCGGCGACGAAAACATGCGCAAAAACGTGAGCCAAATCTATCGGACGACGCAAAACCGAACCGTCCTGCTTGGGCTTCACGAAGCACTACTCCTCGTGGCAACTCGAAGTTAATGGTCACAATTTCGAAAGGAAAGCACAAGGTAAGGATTGGATTTGGGGTTCTCTGCAGCTCATCCGGGAGGTATAGCGTGGTAGCTCTATTATCGTGTCATGGCGTTGGTACCAATTTCTTGCCGGTATTCGTCTACCGGATGGCCAGGATCCTCAATCCAACACAAAGGGGGCCTTCCTTAACCGAGTGGTAAGAGTCCGCGGCTACAAAGTAAAGCCATGCTGAAGGTGTCTGGGTTCGATTCCCGGTCGGTCCAGGATCTATTCGTAATGGAAATTTCCTTGACTTCCCTGGGCATAGAGTATCATCGTACCTGCCACAGGATATACGATTGCGAAAATGGCAAATTTGGCAAAGAAAGCTCTCAGTTAATAACTGTCGAACTGCTCATAAGAACACTAAGCTGAGAAGCAGGCTCTGTCCCAGTGAGGACGTCATGCCAAGAAGAAGAAGAATCCAACACAAAATGGACAACAAAGAAAAAAAAACAACTGGAGAAGAGAACACAAGAGAATTGATCTTCTATACAAGACAAGCGAAGGAAATCGTAAATTGCGACCATATAAGGACTGTTCATTTTATAAAGTGGACACCTTGTGCATGCTGTATCTTTCTTATTAATCAATGAAATTTCAATCGGTTTTTTGCACATCGTTCGACTAGTATTGTACAATGTTGTGATAATAAAAATTCTCCAAAATAATTAAATTTCACACGAATATGGAACAACGATAAGATCGGTCGATTTTTTGAGGTTATCAAAATCAATGAATGTAAGAAATTGGCTGGAAAATTCGATAATTTATATTTTCTATTTTAAAAAAGGCTTGTTCTTCGAAAGCATCATCAATCAGAAGCCTGATGGAAAAAATCAAGTTATTTTTGGAGCAACAATTTTACAGATATAATAAAATCAATTTTCCCGTATATTTTTAAAGAAATTTTTTTTAAATTTGATGGGAATTGATATGAGTAGAATTTTTTGTGTAAAAGTACGTCCTGACGGAAGTCCTAGTATAGTATTAATATGAAAAATAACTTACGCCTTCATAGAGTTACTTAGTAAGTCCCCACGTCACATTCAAAGCACAACAGAAACACAATTGCTTTATTCTTAGAAGACCTATCAAAGTACATTGACAATCATCAAAATTGGCAACACTGCTGTAATAAAATCGATTTTATTTTCCACATATTATTTTCATAATATGTTATTCTGAGATTACCAATTGAAAAATTCGGAGAATCTGTTTACAATTTGCTGAAGATCGATAAATATGCGTACATGATTTTAAAAGTATAAGACTTTTTAGTAAAACTACCATAAACAGTAAAATTTATACTAAGGACTGTGGTTTAATCTCACGATTTAGCTTTCGTTTATACTAATATAGTTTCTTTAGTAATTCAAACTAGTTTTGAACACGCTTTTTACTGTTCTCTTTTGCTGGGAGTGAAAGGATGGTGTATCAGCAAATTTGGCCATAAATGGGTAAATCACTAAAGTCACCTAATGTCATAGAATGGTGGAATATAATTGATATTTTTAAAGCTTTACCTTTAGTAGAATAGTAAAGGATACAAACATACACTTTGTTCATAAAAATAAGGATTTTTGTTTTGCGAAAAATAATGTTAAACTTTGACGGACAGCTTTTTTTAAGAGTTTTTGGAAAAACTATATAGCTCTTCAACCAAAAGCATTTTCAAAGATTTTATATTTTTAAAGCATTTTAGAATAATAGGTCAACGATACACAGAAAACCGATTACGATTTTATCAATAAATAAAAAAGATATAGCATAAACAAAGTGTCCACTTTATAAAATGAACAGTCCTTAAATGAAATCGCAGGTGCCCAACACATCTCTAACTGGAACATAGGGTTGCCCACCTCGGGCCGCAAGGGTATACAAAAGTTGCGCTCTGGAGGCGTCCATATCTTATATGATCTTTCGACCAGTGTGTGGCGAGTCTGATGTCGAGGAGGTCATCCGAAGTGTTCAACTCCGTGGTTGCGATACGAATGAATTTTATTCAAGTCTAAGAAATCTATTGAGCCTTAATCCTAACCTACATAATTGGTTTCACAAAGAGAAATCGAGAGAATGTGAGAATCGGTAATTAGGAGGCGCATGGTAACATCGATATGCGTCAAAATTATATTGCAGTTGACAACCCGTCGATAAGCGAAATTCGAGAATCATTTAGCCTGGAAGTATTGAGTTTGGGAAAAGAGTATCGTTGGCGGTTGCAACATGGGCTATTGCACTTGGGTGCTCTTGACCACGTTGCGAGACCTTGACGATGGGAATTATTGTTGCTGTGCCACATCTGTTGGCAATATGCAACTCAACTAATTTATGCACTACAAGTGCACACATCTGCTCTCTTATTTTTGTAAGAAAGTAAGATGCATGCTTAACAGGTTTCATCGATCGGAGTGTCTCAATAGATCTGAGACTATCCGAGAAGATGAAGAAGTGGTCTGCGGGCATGTTAGAGATAATCCCTTCGCTTTGAAGTTTATTGCTGCCTGCTCAGTAACATAAACCGTGCAAGGTTCCTGAAGCTTTCGAAAGGCGGAAGAGTTTTCATTGAAGACACCGAAGCCAGTGGATCCATTTATACATGACCCGTCAGTGAAATATCTCCTGTAGGAATCGACTTTCTGGAACTTTGAGTTGAAAATACGTGGAATAGTTATATATCGAAGTTGATCTGGAATTCCATGAATAGCTTGTGTCATGACCAGATCATATTCAACAGAGGAACTGTCATTGGTGAAGCGTACACGTGGAGGGTTATAACATGGAAGGCTAGTCTCAGATGACATGTAGTCGAGATAAACTCTCATAAATTTTGACTGAGCATTCAGTTTGATTATTTTTTCGAAGTTTTTGATAACGAGTGTGTTGCTCACTCCACACTTAATAAGTATTCTGAGCGAGAGCTCAAAGAATCGGTTCTGTAATGGTAAAACTCATGCCAGAACCTTTAGGCTCGCATTATGCGTTGAACGCATACACCCTAAGGCGATACGCAAACAACGATATTGAATTCGTTCCAATTTAATCAGGTGACAGTTTGCTGCTGAGAGAAAACAGATAGATTGTTTTTTTTATGAGGTTTATCGGATGAACACCCCACCATGTTCCGGTAATTGTTCGTAGAAAATTGATCTTTTGTTGGCATTTTTCCGGTAAGTAGGGGGATTAGGGGCATAATGAACATACGGGGCGAAATGGACACCCTCTCAATATCTGATAATACACATATTTCATCAAAAGTTCATTCACTGCATGAAATCTGTAATGCATTTGAAATGCATGACGGTAAAAAAAAATTATTTTTTGCTTCAATTGTTCTTTAAAATTTGACTTAAATTTTTTCTCAGTTTCAAATTGGCATATAAGCAAGACCGTGGAAGAATCTAATTTTTGAGCAAAGTAACGAACCCAGAAAGGTTCTTTTTAGCTATTATGATTGAGGGAGAGTCCTTTTGCATATCGGAATGATTGACAGTCATTGAATATGTTGGAATAACTAAATTTCATACAGGTGTTCATTTCGCCCCGATACCTTTTTACCAGCCTTATTTTCGACCCACTTTTCTATCTCGCTTTTTTGACATATGATATGATTTTTATCACTATGAATGAATGTGGCACGTCGTACTAACATCAAACTTGAAAACTAGCCGGGGGTAAATTAAAAACATTGCCATTTAAGGGTCTTAAAACGAACATTTGCTTAACGTGTCCATTATGCCCCTAATTCCCCTACCTAATCAGGGTTCGCCAAGTGCTTTTTGAATCAAAACCAGTCAAAGACTGGTCGATGTCTGTTTCCAAAAGCTTAAGCGTTAGTAGGGCAGGATTCCGCTTCCTAGAAAATTCAACCAGTTGAGTTTTTTTGCAGAGCAAACTCGATCCTTACGTTTCTAGCCCAAGTGGATAGATTATCAAGGAAATTTTGCAATTGTCTTTGCATGATTTCTGCTCGTGAGCCCTTCATAGAGACCACAGCATCATTTGCAAGTTGTCTAAGCGTGCATAATTCTTCCAAACAGTTGTCAATATCTTTAACATAAAGATTATAAAGTAAGGGACTTAGACATGAGCCTTGGGGCCCATATACCTAATTCTGGAAGTTGTCAGTTGACCGAGAGTGAAGCTCATGTGTTTTTCTGACAACAGATTGTACGATAAATTATTCAACATTGCAGGTAGTCCACTACTGTGCAAGTTTTCTGACAATATTTCTATGGAAACTGCATCAAAAGCGCCCTTAATATCCAAGAAAACCGAAGCCAATTGCTCCTTGTCCGCAAAGGCTAGTTGAAAATCTTATGAAAGCAACGCTAGACAACCTTTGCGAAAGCCAAATCGAGTACTGGAAAGCATATTGTTTGATTCGACCTAGTGATCGAGTAGTAGTCATGTCGTCACTTGAGTGAGAACGACACGTTGATAGCCTTCCCACGTCTTTACTCTTTCACAATACAGTTGTTGTGGAAGCGATGGTATGATAGGCAAACAGTTTCAACACTAAACAAATCGCACTCGCTCAGCCCGCGTGTGTAGTAAAATGAGATGAATGGATATGGGTTATGAGAGGGGTCTGCGTGGTCTGTGGAGATTTGAATTCAAATCTTGTAACCAACTAAGTTATTGGGTCACCAAGTGATTGGCTCGGTAGCTTAGTTGGTAAAGCGCTCGTATAGCATACAAGAGTCCTGGGTTCAAATCCCAGCCGAGCACGTGGATTTTTTTCATATTTTAACCCATAATTTGTCCACCTTTACCACGTGTAATGAGTTAATTAACCTGATATTTACGTTAATTCATTTATATAATCGTTCATCGAATTCACTGAATGGACGGATAAAACGACGTATTCGTTTGAAAATGACAAGAGTAAGAAATAATTCAAAAAGTCCTCCTCCAGTCAACTTTTTAATTTCAATCTTTTTCAATGCAGCTGGGAAAACGTAAAAAAACGCATTTGCCCAGTAATTATAGTGCTGGCGGTTACGTCGACCATGCAAATAAGGGCAGTAACATGTTTCACTCTGATGTGAAGTAACATGCAACACACAGTGCTACCTATAGTTTACTTTAAAAAAACTCAACCACTACCTACCGTGTTTTTATCGTTCAATAATTTACTACAGCGTGAAAATAATCAGCCCATACCACGGCCATTGAAAACTTATTATTATTGATTAAATTATGAGTATTTGGGTTTCGTTTGAAAAACCAACCGTTGAAACAACCAAAATGGCAGCAAACTAAAGTTATCAAAATTTGCGACATCTAAACATCAAAATTAGTTTTCAATATGATCTCAAGCTTTGCTCGGGAAACCATTCAAAAGTTTTCATGCGACTTTTTTAATTTAAAGACCACACGCTGCTCACCAATATCGTGCTGGATGAGATTTGTATAGTGCGTTTTTGAAAACTTGTGGATTTTATGATGGGCGAAATTTCAAGTCAATAGGAGAATTAGGAGCCGAGTTCCAGGCATCTAAACTTGATCATTTTGTATGAAAAACGACCAAAGCCTACATAGTAATAAAAAATCGTGTCAAAACGGTGTTAACACTTTGTGTGACTACTAATTATTATGCAAATAAAGAAAAATATGAGGAAAAATAATACATTTTATAATTATTTTTATTTTAAGAATCAATATAATCTTGTAAGTTTAGATTAGAAGAAGTAATGTGCTGTTTATAATGGATCTAAATTGAACGATAGAATTGAGATAGTTGATTGTATGCTGCATAGAATTCAATGCAGCGAAAATGAGCTGATAACACCTTGATTTTTCATGTTTAGTTCTGTGTGCTGATCATAAACCATGTCATTTTTTTTATTTTCAGAACCCCCTCCTTTTCTTTCGTAGTTTTTTGCCCATACAAAAAATATAAAATTTATATGGACTGCGACCATTGGCTTTCCCAATGGTCCATGAATGACCACGTGGTTAAAAGACGTCCATGTTCTATGTTTGAAAATATTAGTCTTTTACTTACTTATAACTGTGAGACGATTGTACGATAACTATCGCGCAATTAATTTCTTTTAGCAGTCACATTTGAATCATGCTTCATATCTGTTGCATTACAGCATTGGACTTAGGCCCTCTCCGCACCGGAAGGGATTCGGCATTAAATTGCTCATCGTATAAAATATTCAGCAGGATCACGTGCGTCGTGTTTCTTCTTCCCTTTCAATTCTATCACAGCATGTACAAGGCTCGAGTCGTTTTTGAACAAAGGAAAACACGGGATGTCATCCTCTCGACACCACAGGGATAGACACGGAAAAGGACAAAAGTAGAACTGTTGATATCACGTCCCATGATGCCAACCACGTGCCTTACATTCGCAAGTGAGTGACGACGATACTGAAGGGAGCACTTCCGCTTGGCTTGAAATATTCTACCGTTACTTACATTGCGTGGGTCATCGGTCGGTCGCTATAGTTGTAATGAGAGCAGTTACCCTGGGAACCACCAGTCGCTTAGCGCTAGTCGGAGCTAAAGATAAGGGATAATAAACTACAGCGGCGAATATGGGCAATGGGTTTGAATGGAAGGTTATTGGAATACTGGTGTCAACTAGACGTTTAATTTTGCAGCAAAAGATAAACTTTATCTGAGTTAAAAGAGTTCAATTGTGATGCGGAAGTCACTGACAATAACCGACGAAGCATTAAGTGACATATACGGTAACGCAGTAAATTAGTCAGAACATCATTTTTTTTTCCTAAGTTAACGTAGATAGAACGTTAAATTTTGCAAAAATTCAATGATAAATAAGTATGATAATATACAGTGCACATCGTACCTTCGTGCTGAAGCCGGCAGTCAGCAGTTTGCAACAGCAAATAAATCATCATACATGCTTGCAATCTTGCGTACCGGTTGAAATCAATACATGTTCAACAGCCAAAATTTCAAAAACGTGCCATATTGGTTTGGAAACGTCAATGAATTCAGGCACCTTAAGTTAAGAAAATAGCAGTAATTTGATGCTTGAGAGTTTCTCACCTCAAATTGGGACGAAACAAAATGTTCCGCAGTGTAGTTCGTGAAATGCAAATTCAGCCTTTAAGCTGCATGGGCAGTAATTTAACACTAGATAACGAAGAAGCATACTTCAATGGCACAGCAAAAAAAACTTCCATTCCTCGAGTAGTGTTTCTAGAGCAAAAGCAAGAATAGAACCCATGGCCCATGATACAATGCGCTTTATTGTCTGAAGACACTTACCCCACGGCAATGAATCCCACAATTTAATTGAGATTGTCAGATTTCAAAACAGAATATTTTTGTGTCCTTCCAGGTCATCAAATTATCTTCCAAGAAATCATAGATTTATATTACATGGATTCACTTTTAAGTGCAAAACCTGTAAAAAACAACCGATTACCATACGACAATCCCTGAAACATCCATGTTCTTCGAACGATCCAATAATTTTTCACCCGCATTGACTTGTGCATATATTGGGGTAAAAAATTATGCGTCTACTCTGCAGACGAGATTGTCTTCCATTAACTTAACCCAATTAATATGCGAATGGCGGGATTTCTCAAAGCGAGCCAATCTTAGAAGCTGCTCTCTTGTATTTTTGACGCTCCGGAGATGGTGACGCTTTTTTATTATTGCTTTCAATTTTGTTAACAGCTCAGGAGCCACGAAGAAAGAAAATGCTCTCACGAGACGAAAACTTGTACTAAACTCTTCTATCATGTTATCGTGATCCAACGGAGTAGAAAAAATATGATTCCGAATCGATGTTCTTGAAGCTGAAATTATAGCGAAGGATAATGTAGATGAGATGTTGTTTTTTGTGTAACCTAAAACGGTGGGATGTGCAATAATTATATTATATTATTTTATACATATACTTTAATTTTATAAAATACAGCCTCATTGGCTTCAAAAATAATTCATTGATTTATATGGTTTATACCGATATAAAAAGCGTATTTACTGTGATAAAAAGTGTTGAAATAGTTAGTCACATTGTGTTTGCAATGTTTTGTGATAAATTTGGTTATAATGTTGTCTCATTAAATCTGCTGATTAATAAATTGTAGGTGATTTAAATGTGTGGGATGACCGTGTTTTTAATCTATTATATTTTTTTCTATGTTTTGCTTTTAGCTTGGAGTAAGGTAGTAATCAACAAGTTTTGTTTCATTCATTTCATTCGAATAATCCAAAACTTTTTCTGACTACGGTGAAGAATGACACTCTGGTCGTCTTGAGAATTACCGTTTCATGATGACAAATGTCGTTACACCAAACGCAGCAATGTGAAAAATCACCGTCAATCATTCTCTTCGCCATTTCCCAAGCTCAAGCTGGGCCTCCACTTTTCGCTCTCCAGTGTCACATGAAGAAAAACACAAAAATTTCTTTATTATGGGCTCCATAATCGTATAATGGAGCATATACATCGTCATAAATGTAGGCCACATCAGTCTGAAATCAGGTTTATTTTTCTCGAATGCGTGGCAATCTGCTGCAAGAAGTTTGGTCTCAAGACGGAAAATAATTTTTAAGAAGCTTTTTATGATATATCTTGGAGGTATATTCATTTAATGCGTATAAACTTCAGTTTCTCTGTCTTAAAAGTTTACGTTTGAGTTTTTTAAACGAGGTCAGCTAATAATGGAAATATAAACGTCTTTTCATATACCTACGATTGATGGTCGAATCGAAGTTTACCAATATCTTTACGTTATGCCAGGAGTATTGCAAAATAATTTCATAAACTAATCTAATTGTATGTTGCTGTTTTATACCGTTGTTGAGGGAAAAACGGGTCAAAAATGAACATATTCAAATTTTTCGTTTAGATAACTTTCGCAATTTGACTTCATATAAACTTCCAAGCATGAGAATACAACACATTATTGTAAAATAACTATAACTTTAATGCGCAGCTCGAACGCGAGTACGACAGCAGCCCAAGCCACGGCGCCAAAATCCTTATAGGAGGTCTAAACGCTCAGGTTGGCCAAGAGGAGGAGTTCAGACCGACTATTGGAAAGTTCTGTGACCTCCAGCTGACGAACTAAAACGGCTTACGACTAATTGATTTCGCCGCCTCCAAGAATATGGCCATTTGTTGCACCTATTTCCAGCACAGCCTTCCATACCTATACACCTGGAGATCACCACAGCAGACATAATCACAAATTGACCACGTTCTGATCGATGGGCAGAACTTTTCCGACTTGATCGACGTCAGGACATATCGTGGCGCTAACATCGACTCTGACCACTATCTGGTGATGATTGAACTGCTCTCAAAACTATCTGTCGTTAACAACGTACGATACCGACGGCCGCTCCGGTATGACCTACAGCGGCTTAAGCAACAGGATGTCGCAGATACATACGCGCAGCACCTCGAGGCTGCATTATCAGAAGAGGATGAGCTGCATGAAGCCCCTCTTGAGGGCTGCTGAAGAACAGTGAAAGCAGCCATCAATAATGCAGCTGAGAGCTACGTCGGGTAATTGGGATGGAGTCAACAGAACGATTGGTTCTACGAGAAATGTAGGCAGATTCTGGAGGAGAAGAATGCAATGCTGGCGGTAATCCTGCAGCAAGAGACCTGGCAGAATGTAGAACGTTATAGACGGAAACGGCAACAGCAGACCCGCCTCATTTGTGAGAAAAAATGCCGCCGGAGATGGAACACCTGTGCCGGCCTCAAGAAACATGTAGCTTCTATCAGAAGCTCAACGCATAAGGAACACCTGTGCCGGCCTCAAGAAACATGTAGCTTCTATCAGAAGCTTAACGCATAAGGATGGGAGGATCTTGACGGACAAGCGTGAGGTGATCGAAAGGTGGAAGCAGCACTTCGACGTACACCTGAATGTCCCTAAGACGGAGGAAATGCCTTCGTTAGTATTGCGGATGATGGAAACTAATCAGCTCCCACTAAAGGAATCACAGGCTCAAGAACATCAAAGCTGCTGGTAAGGATGGTATCGAAGCTCATAAAAATGGGCCCGGAAAGGCTAGCCATTTTTTTTTTGCACCGGCTGATAGGCACAATCTGGGAAACAGAACAGCTACCGGAGGAATGGAAGGAAGGGTTAATATGGCCCATCTACAAGAATGGTTACAAGTTAGATTGTGAGAACTTTCAATCGATCACCATTCTAAATGCGGACTACAAAGTATAATCCCAGATAGTCTTCCGTTGGCTGTCACCAGTGGTAAACGAATTCGTGGAAAGTTATCAAGCCTGCTTCTATGACGGCCAATCGACAACGCACCAGATTTTTACTGTACGGCAAATCCTCTAAAAAGTCGCGAAGCTATGGAAAATCATGGAGGAGAACAGCTTTCCCGGGAAGCTCAGGAGACTGATAAGAGCGACGATGGAACGTGTGCAAAAATGTGTGAAGGTTCAGGCAAACTTTCCAGTTTGTTTGGATCCCGCCGGGGACTACGACAAGTGTGTCGACAAGGGTGACAGTGACCTGTACATCCGCCTGAAACGCGAGGCAGCAACAGTTGGACTGGTGGTGAATGCGTGCAAGACAAAGTACATGCTAGCTAGTTGGGCTTAGTGCGACAGGGCTCGCCTAGGTAGCAGTGCACAGTGGTTCCATTTGTTCTACGAAGCGGTCATAAATCAGTTAACTCAATATCCGATGATAAATATCATCAGAAATTGCTAAATTAATTATGTTTGACTGTTAAAACTCCATCGAGGTTGATACGTTATTGATATCACTTCAAAAATTCTTATTAGGATGCGGAGATCATATTGCGAATGCTCTGTTATATAAATTATTATAAACGGAAAAAATTGTCTCTCTTTCCGAAAAAAATATCTCTCTTTCCGTGTCCAAGATTAACAATTGTATTTAATATTTTATTGATAAGTACCATTAAATCCATAGATCGAAACCATTACATTAGGATTATTAATGTCGAACTTGAGAAGAGTCCCCTCACAGAGTTGCTTCACATGCTCAGGAGCTCACCTTTGGTATGTGAATGTAAAAAAACTAATGAACACTTTTCTAAGTGCCGAAGATGTACATACCAAATAAATACTTGAAATACTTATTAATTGATTATGCCAATTTCACATCAAATAGCGAACATGTCGGTTAATGTAATTACCCAGACAACCAGAAATCGCATGAAAGTTCACGTTATAACTCGTTTATTCATACTAATTACATCAAACCCGCACAACACCGTGGACAAAATCGTCAGATTGACAAGTTTCCTCGCATAAAAACAATGTTTTTCTGAGTTCATTTGTACATTTTGTTTCGTCCCGTACACTCGTACAAAGTAAATCGCATCAATCAGTAGCAGCTGTCATATAAACATTTGTTATCATAAGTTAAGTCGCATAAGATCACAGGTTAGTGTAGGAAGAAATATTGAATTTAAATAAAATAAAATAAAATGTTGAAAAACGTGAATGAAAATTTATGACAGTGTTTATAGGATTTACGAAACGAACAAAGAGTAGGATTCTGCAGATAATGATGATGCGGCGTGACGACACGGATTGAGCTTCCTCAAATTCGGGTGGCTAGAAAAAGGCAGAACAAGAGAGACAACAGATGGACATGAATGGAGCAAAAAGAAACAGAAGAGACGTTGGTGGACACGGATTGAGCTTCGTTAAACTTGTGTGGCTAGAAAAAGGCAGAGCAAGAGAGACAACAGATAGATCTGAATGAGGATAAAAGAAACAGAGACATTGGTGGACAGATTGGTTGAAGATGTTTGACTTCAGTTTAGAAAAGGATTCAGTTGAGGAAATACGCGTTGTTGTTAATCGGAGTGGCAGTGTGTGAAAAAAATGAATAAACAAAATATGATTCATTTTCCGAAGTGTTTCGTTTATATTCTTTTGTCGAATCCTACAATGGCGCAAACCGGTAGGTACGGTATTTATTGTTTCAAATATGATATTTTAGGAGATGTTTTTGCTTGTTAGATTGTTGTTCGCTAATTTACAAAATGGTGTTATGGTTTTGTATTTCAATGAGAATGGTTTGTTAGGAAGAGAGTGATGATGGAAAATTTTAAGATGGCCTCTGATGGAAGGAAAATAGTCGAACAATTGAATTTTTTTTTGATACGCAGTTTGAAAGAAAACAGTTTTCCAGAGTTGGTTAATTGAGTTATACATTAGTGTAACTGATTGACTGTGAAACATAACTGTCGGCCACGTTTGATTTGCAATGGGACACGTGAGGAGTAAAGGTTTCTACCCGCTGGAAGTTGCCGCGTGACGTCATCGTTGATTAGCTAATAGCATAAATGTAGTAAGTATAGGTACACTGGTAAAAATAATGAAATTTTGGTGTTCAAATGAATAACAGGGCTTATTGTATGACGGATACTTCATGAGCTAGAAAAGTTCAATTCCGGAATCTATTAAATTTATATACTGTTTAATATGTTGATAGACAGATCATGTGAATGAAAACTTGCGATGGGTTGTCTGAGTTGATAAGTATTTTCGAAATTTGTTGTTTGATGGATATTTTGTTGGTTTGTGATAGAAAAGATATGTGAAGATCTGATAACGCCATTAAGCAGAAGAAAAGGATTCTCCGATTTTGATGCCTGATACATATATACTTTTGGAGTTTGAAGAGCTCCATTTAAGAATGCATGAGAAAATCGGTTGCGGTAAAACATGTTAATAAAGACCTGCTATTGATTGTTGAGTAAACTTTGATTTTGATACATGACGGATTCTGAGAGCCTGAAAAGCTCCATTCTATAAAACATGAGAAATCAGCTTTCGTTTGTGATAGGACATGTAAAAGAAGAAGAGTAATATTTTGATTTTTCTACATGACGGATACTTCTCAGAGCCTGGTAAGCTCCATCCAAATATGCATGAGAAATCAGCTGTCGTTTTTGATAGAACATTTAAATGAAGATTAGCTATAAAGTAGTTGAGTATTTTTCAATTTGATACATGATTAATACTCATAGAGCCTGATGAGCTCTCTCTAAGGCTGCATGAAAATCACACGTTATTTTTTGTTGTTGATCTTTGAAACATGTAAATGAAGACCTGCTATTGATTGTTGAGTAAACTTTGATTTTGATACATGACGGATTCTTAGAGCCTGGATAGCTTCATTCTAATATGCATGAGATATCAGCTTTCGTTTGTGATACGCAATGTAAAAGAAGAAGTTTATTTTCTGATTTTTCTACATTACGGATACTTCTCAGAGCCTGGTAAGCTCCATCCAAATATGCATGAGAAATCAGCTGTCGTTTTTGATAGAACATTTAAATGAAGATTAGCTATTAAGTAGTTGAGTATTTTTCAATTTGATACATAATTGATACTTATAGAGCCCAATGAGCTCTCCTAAGGCTGCATGGAAATTAACGATAGCTTCATTCTAATTTGGATGAGATATCAGCTTTCGTTTGTGATAGGACATGTAAAAGAAGAAGAGTATTTTCTGATTTTTCTACATGACGGATACTTCTCAGAGCCTGGTAAGCTCCATCCAAATATGCATGAGAAATCAGCTGTCGTTTTTGATAGAACATTTAAATGAAGATTAGCTATTAAGTAGTTGAGTATTTTTCAATTTGATACATAATTGATACTTATAGAGCCCAATGAGCTCTCCTAAGGCTGCATGGAAATTAACGATAGCTTCATTCTAATTTGGATGAGATATCAGCTTTCGTTTGTGATAGGACATGTAAAAGAAGAAGAGTATTTTCTGAGTTTTCTACATGACGGATACTTCTCAGAGCCTGGTAAGCTCCATCCAAATATGCATTAGAAATCAGCTGTCGTTTTTGATAGAACATTTAAATGAAGATTAGCTATAAAGTAGTTGAGTATTTTTCAATTTGATACATGATTAATACTTATAGAGCCTGATGAGCTCCCTCTAAGGCTGCATGAAAATCACACGTTATTTTTTGTTGTTGATCTTTGAAACATGTAAATGAAGACCTGCTATTGATTGTTGAGTAAACTTTGATTTTGATACATGACGGATTCTTAGAGCCTGGATAGCTTCATTCTAATATGCATGAGATATCAGCTTTCGTTTGTGATACGCAATGTAAAAGAAGAAGAGTATTTTCTGATTTTTCTACATGACGGATACTTCTCAGAGCCTGGTAAGCTCCATCCAAATATGCATGAGAAATCAGCTGTCGTTTTTGATAAAACATTTAAATGAAGATAAGCTATAAAGTAGTTGAGTATTTTCCAATGTGATACATGATTATTACTTATAGCGCCTGAAGAGCTCCCTCTAAGGCTGCATGAAAATCACACGTTATTTTTTGTTGTTGATCTTTGAAACATGTAAATGAAGACCTGCCATTGATTGTTTAGTAAACTTTGATTTTGATACATGACGGATTCTGAGAGCCTGAAAAGCTCCATTCTATAACACATGAGAAATCAGCTTTCGTTTATGATACGCAATGTAAAAGAAGAAGTTTATTTTCTGATTTTTCTACATGACGGATACTTCTCAGAGCCTGGTAAGCTCCATCCAAATATGCATGAGAAATCGACTGTTCTTTTTTGATAGAATATTTAAATGAAGATAAGCTATAAAGTAGTTGAGTATTTTCCAATGTGATACATGATTAATACTTATAGCGCCTGAAGAGCTCCCTCTAAGGCTGCATGAAAATCACACGTTATTTTTTGTTGTTGATCTTTGAAACATGTAAATGAAGACCTGCTATTGATTGTTGAGTAAACTTTGATTTTGATACATGACGGATTCTTAGAGCCTGAAAAGCTCCATTCTATAATACATGAGAAATCAGCTTTCGTTTGTGATACGCAATGTAAAATAAGAAGTTTATTTTCTGATTTTTCTACATGACGGATACTTCTCAGAGCCTGGTAAGCTCCATCCAAATATGCATGAGAAATCAGCTGTCGTTTTTGATAGAACATTCAAATGAAGATAAGCTATAAAGTAGTTGAGTATTTTCCAATTTGATACATAATTAATACTTATAGAGCTTTATGAGCTCCCTCTAAGGCTGCATGGAAATTAACGATAGCTTCATCTAATATGCATGAGATATCAGCTTTCGTTTGTGATAGGACATGTAAAAGAAGAAGAGTATTTTCTGATTTTTCTACATGACGGATACTTCTCAGAGCCTGGTAAGCTCCATCCAAATATGCATGAGAAGTCAGCTGTCGTTTTTGATAGAACATTTAAATGAAGATAAGCTATAAAGTAGTTGAGTATTTTCCAATGTGATACATGATTAATACTTATAGAGCCTGATTAGCTCCCTCTAAGGCTGCATGATCACACGTTATTTTTTGTTGTTGATCTTTGAAACATGTAAATGAAGACCTGCTATTGATTGTTGAGTAAACTTTGATTTTGATACATGACGGATTCTTAGAGCCTGAAAAGCTCCATTCTATAATACATGAGAAATCAGCTTTCGTTTGTGATACGCAATTTAAAAGAAGAAGTTTATTTTCTGATTTTTCTACATGACGGATACTTCTCAGAGCCTGGTAAGCTCCATCCAAATATGCATGAGAAATCAGCTGTCATTTTTGATAGAACATTTAAATGAAGATAAGCTATAAAGTAGTTGAGTATTTTCAAATTTGATACATGATTAATACTTATAGAGCCTGATGAGCTCCCTCTAAGGCTGCATGAAAATCACACGTTAGAGATGACGTATGATCCGGGTGGATCAGATGGAAGAAAATCCAATCCTCGAGCGGATTGGTGCGTCTGAGAGATGACGTATGATACGGGTGGATCAGATGGAAGAAAATCCAATCCTCGAGCGGATTGGTGCGTCTGAGAGATGACGTATGATCCGGGTGGATCAGATGGAAGAAAATCCAATCCTCGAGCGGATTGGTGCGTCTGAAAGATGACGTATGATCCGGGTGGATCAGATGGAAGAAAATCCAATCCTCGAGCGGATTGGTGCGTCTGAGAGATGATGTATGATCCGGGTGGATCAGATGGAAGAAAATCCAATCCTCGAGCGGATTGGTGCGTCTGAGAGATGACGTATGATCCGGGTGGATCAGGTGGAAGAAAATCCAATCCTCGAGCGGATTGGTGCGTCTGAGAGATGACGTATGATCCGGGTGGATCAGATGTAAGAAAATCCAATCCTCGAGCGGATTGGTGCGTCTGAGAGATGACGTATGATCCGGGTGGATCAGATGTAAGAAAATCCAATCCTCGAGCGGATTGGTGCGTCTGAGAGATGACGTATGATCCGGGTGGATCAGATGGAAGAAAATCCAATCCTCGAGCGGATTGGTGCGTCTGAGAGATGACGTATGATCCGGGTGGATCAGATGGAAGAAAATCCAATCCTCGAGCGGATTGGTGCGTCTGAGAGATGACGTATGATCCGGGTGGATCAGATGGAAGAAAATCCAATCCTCGAGCGGATTGGTGCGTCTGAGAGATGACGTATGATCCGGGTGGATCAGATGTAACAAAATCCAATCCTCGAGCGGATTGGTGCGTCTGAGAGATGACGTATGATCCGGGTGGATCAGATGTAAGAAAATCCAATCCTCGAGCGGATTGGTGCGTCTGAGAGATGACGTATGATCCGGGTGGATCAGATGTAAGAAAATCCAATCCTCGAGCGGATTGGTGCGTCTGAGAGATGACGTATGATCCGGGTGGATCAGATGGAAGAAAATCCAATCCTCGAGCGGATTGGTGCGTCTGAGAGATGACGTATGATCCGGGTGGATCAGATGGAAGAAAATCCAATCCTCGAGCGGATTGGTGCGTCTGAGAGATGACATATGATCCGGGTGGATCAGATGTAAGAAAATCCAATCCTCGAGCGGATTGGTGCGTCTGAGAGATGACGTATGATCCGGGTGGATCAGATGTAAGAAAATCCAATCCTCGAGCGGATTGGTGCGTCTGAGAGATGACGTATGATCCGGGTGGATCAGATGTAAGAAAATCCAATCCTCGAGCGGATTGGTGCGTCTGAGAGATGACGTATTATCCGGGTGGATCAAATGTAAGAAAATCCAATCCTCGAGCGGATTGGTGCGTCTGAGAGATGACGTATGATCCGGCTGGATCAGATGTAACAAAATCCAATCCTCGAGCGGATTGGTGCGTCTGAGAGATGACCTATGATCCGGGTGGATCAGGTGGAAGAAAATCCAATCCTCGAGCGGATTGGTGCGTCTGAGAGATGACGTATGATCCGGGTGGACCAGGTGGAAGAAAATCCAATCCTCGAGCGGATTGGTGCGTCTGAGAGATGACGTATGATCCGGGTGGATCAGATGTAAGAAAATCCAATCCTCGAGCGGATTGGTGCGTCTGAGAGATGACGTATGATCCGGGTGGATCAGATGTAAGAAAATCCAATCCTCGAGCGGATTGGTGCGTCTGAGAGATGACGTATGATCCGGGTGGATCAGGTGGAAGAAAATCCAATCCTCGAGCGGATTGGTGCGTCTGAGAGATGATGTATGATCCGGGTGGATCAGGTGGAAGAAAATCCAATCCTCGAGCGGATTGGTGCGTCTGAGAGATGACGTATGATCCGGGTGGATCAGATGGAAGAAAATCCAATCCTCGAGCGGATTGGTGCGTCTGAGAGATGACGTATGATCCGGGTGGATAAGATGGAAGAAAATCCAATCCTCGAGCGGATTGGTGCGTCTGAGAGATGACGTATGATCCGGGTGGATCAGGTGGAAGAAAATCCAATCCTCGAGCGGATTGGTGCGTCTGAGAGATGACGTATGATCCGGGTGGATCAGATGGAAGAAAATTCAATCCTCGAGCGGATTGGTGCGTCTGAGAGATGACGTATGATCCGGGTGGATCAGATGGAAGAAAATTCAATCCTCGAGCGGATTGGTGCGTCTGAGAGATGACGTATGATCCGGGTGGATCAGATGGAAGAAAATCCAATCCTCGAGCGGATTGGTGCGTCTGAGAGATGACGTATGATCCGGGTAGATCAGATGGAAGAAAATCCAATCCTCGAGCGGATTGGTGCGCCTGAGAAATGACCTATGATCCGGGTGGATCAGATGGAAGAAAATTCAATCCTCGAGCGGATTGGTGCGTCTGAGAGATGACGTATGATCCCGGGTGGATCAGATGGAAGAAAATCCAATCCTCGAGCGGATTGGTGCGTCTGAGAGATGACGTATGATCCGGGTGGATCAGATGGAAGAAAATCCAATCCTCGAGCGGATTGGTGCGTCTGAGAGATGACGTATGATCCGGGTGGATCAGATGGAAGAAAATCCAATCCTCGAGCGGATTGGTGCGTCTGAGAGATGACGTATGATCCGGGTGGATCAGATGGAAGAAAATCCAATCATCGAGCGGATTGGTGCGTCTGAGAGATGACGTATGATCCGGGTGGATCAGATGGAAGAAAATCCAATCCTCGAGCGGATTGGTGCGTCTGAGAGATGACGTATGATCCGGGTGGTTCAGATGGAAGAAAATCCAATCCTCGAGTGGATTGGTGCGTCTGAGAGATGACGTATGATCCGGGTGGATCAGGTGTAAGAAAATCCAATCCTCGAGTGGATTGGTGCGTCTGAGAGATGACGTATGATCCGGGTGGATCAGATGGAAGAAAATCCAATCCTCGAGCGGATTGGTGCGTCTGAGAGATGACGTATGATCCGGTTGGATCAGATGGAAGAAAATCCAATCCTCGAGCGGATTGGTGCGTCTGAGAGATGACGTATGATCCGGGTGGATCAGATGGAAGAAAATCCAATCCTCGAGCGGATTGGTGCGTCTGAGAGATGACGTATGATCCGGGTGGATCAGATGGAAGAAAATTCCAATCCTCGAGCGGATTGGTGCGTCTGAGAGATGACGTATGATCCGGGTGGATCAGATGGAAGAAAATTCAATCCTCGAGCGGATTGGTGCGTCTGAGAGATGACGTATGATCCGGGTGGATCAGATGGAAGAAAATTCAATACTCGACCGGATTGGTGCGTCTGAGAGATGACGTATGATCCGGGTGGATGAGATGGAAGAAAATCCAATCATCGAGCGGATTGGTGCGTCTGAGAGATGACGTATGATCCGGGTGGATCAGATGGAAGAAAATCCAATCCTCGAGCGGATTGGTGCGTCTGAGAGATGACGTGTGATCCGGGTGGATCAGATGGAAGAAAATCCAATCCTCGAGTGGATTGGTGCGTCTGAGAGATGACGTATGATCCGGGTGGACCAGATGGAAGAAAATTCAATCCTCGAGCGGATTGGTGCGTCTGAGAGATGACGTATGATCCGGGTGGATCAGATGGAAGAAAATCCAATCCTCGAGCGGATTGGTGCGTCTGAGAGATGACGTATGATCCGGGTGGATAAGATGGAAGAAAATCCAATCCTCGAGCGGATTGGTGCGTCTGAGAGATGACGTATGATCCGGGTGGATCAGATGTAACAAAATCCAATCCTCGAGCGGATTGGTGCGTCTGAGAGATGACGTATGATCCGGGTGGATCAAGTGGAAGAAAATCCAATCCTCGAGCGGATTGGTGCGTCTGAGAGATGACGTATGATCCGGGTGGATCAGATGGAAGAAAATTCAATCCTCGAGCGGATTGGTGCGTCTGAGAGATGACGTATGATCCGGGTGGATCAGATGGAAGAAAATCCAATCCTCGAGCGGATTGGTGCGTCTGAGAGATGACGTATGATCCGGGTGGATCAGATGGAAGAAAATCCAATCCTCGAGCGGATTGGTGCGTCTGAGAGATGACGTATGATCCGGGTGGATCAGGTGGAAGAAAATCCAATCCTCGAGCGGATTGGTGCGTCTGAGAGATGACGTATGATCCGGGTGGATCAGATGGAAGAAAATTCATTCCTCGAGCGGATTGGTGCGTCTGAGAGATGACGTATGATCCGGGTGGATCAGATGGAAGAAAATCCAATCCTCGAGCGGATTGGTGCGTCTGAGAGATGACGTATGATCCGGGTGGATCAGATGTAACAAAATCCAATCCTCGAGCGGATTGGTGCGTCTGAGAGATGACGTATGATCCGGGTGGATCAGGTGGAAGAAAATCCAATCCTCGAGCGGATTGGGTGCGTCTGAGAGATGACGTATGATCCGGGTGGATCAGATGGAAGAAAATCCAATCCTCGAGCGGATTGGTGCGTCTGAGAGATGACGTATGATCCGGGTGGATCAGATGTAAGAAAATCCAATCCTCGAGCGGATTGGTGCGTCTGAGAGATGACGTATGATCCGGGTGGATAAGATGGAAGAAAATCCAATCCTCGAGCGGATTGGTGCGTCTGAGAGATGACGTATGATCCGGGTGGATCAGATGGAAGAAAATTCAATCCTCGAGCGGATTGGTGCGTCTGAGAGATGACGTATGATCCGGGTGGATCAGATGTAAGAAAATCCAATCCTCGAGCGGATTGGTGGCGTCTGAGAGATGACGTATGATCCGGGTGGATCAGATGTAAGAAAATCCAATCCTCGAGCGGATTGGTGCGTCTGAGAGATGACGTATGATCCGGGTGGATCAGGTGGAAGAAAATCCAATCCTCGAGCGGATTGGTGCGTCTGAGAATGACGTTGATCCGGTGATAGATGAAAAAATCCATCCTCGAGCGATTGGTGCGTCTGAGAGATGCTATGATCCGGTGATCAGGGAGAAAATCCAATCCTCGAGCGGATTGGTGCGTCTGAGAGATGACGTATGATCCGGGTGGATCAGGTGGAAGAAAATCCAATCCTCGAGCGGATTGGTGCGTCTGAGAGATGACGTATGATCCGGGTGGATCAGATGAAGAAAATCCAATCCTCGAGCGGATTGGTGCGTCTGAGAGATGACGTATGATCCGGGTGGATCAGATGTAAGAAAATCCAATCCTCGAGCGGATTGGTGCGTCTGAGAGATGACGTATGATCCGGGTGGATCAGATGTAAGAAAAATCCAATCCTCGAGCGGATTGGTGCGTCTGAGAGATGACGTATGATCCGGGTGGATCAGGTGGAAGAAAATCCAATCCTCGAGCGGATTGGTGCGTCTGAGAGATGACGTATGATCCGGGTGGATCAGGTGGAAGAAATCCAATCCTCGAGCGGATGGTGCGTCTGAGAGATGACGTATGATCCGGGTGGATCAGATGGAAGAAAATCCAATCCTCGAGCGGATTGGTGCGTCTGAGAGATGACGTATGATCCGGGTGGATCAGATGGAAGAAAATCCAATCCTCGAGCGGATTGGTGCGTTCTGAGAGATGAACGTATGATCCGGGTGGATCAGATGGAAGAAAATCCAATCCTCGAGCGGATTGGTGGCGTCTGAGAGATGACGTATGATCCGGGTGGATCAGATGGAAGAAAATCCAATCCTCGAGGCGGATTGGTGCGTCTGAGAGATGACGTATGATCCGGGTGGATCAGATGGAAGAAAATCCAATCCTCGAGCGGATTGGTGCGTCTGAGAGATGACGTATGATCCGGGTGGATCAGATGGAAGAAAATCCAATCCTCGAGCGGATTGGTGCGTCTGAGAGATGACGTATGATCCGGGTGGATCAGATGGAAGAAAATCCAATCCTCGAGCGGATTGGTGCGTCTGAGAGATGACGTATGATCCGGGTGGATCAGATGGAAGAAAATCCAATCCTCGAGCGGATTGGTGCGTCTGAGAGATGACGTATGATCCGGGTGGATCAGATGGAAGAAAATCCAATCCTCGAGCGGATTGGTGCGTCTGAGAGATGACGTATGATCCGGGTGGATCAGATGGAAGAAAATCCAATCCTCGAGCGGATTGGTGCGTCTGAGAGATGACGTATGATCCGGGTGGATCAGATGGAAGAAAATCCAATCCTCGAGCGGATTGGTGCGTCTGAGAGATGACGTATGATCCGGGTGGATCAGATGGAAGAAAATCCAATCCTCGAGCGGATTGGTGCGTCTGAGAGATGACGTATGATCCGGGTGGATCAGATGGAAGAAAATCCAATCCTCGAGCGGATTGGTGCGTCTGAGAGATGACGTATGATCCGGGTGGATCAGATGGAAGAAAAATCCAATCCTCGAGCGGATTGGTGCGTCTGAGAGATGACGTATGATCCGGGTGGATTCAGATGGAAGAAAATCAATCCTCGAGCGGATTGGTGCGTCTGAGAGATGACGTATGATCCGGGTGGATCAGATGGAAGAAAATCCAATCCTCGAGCGGATTGGTGCGTCTGAGAGATGACGTATGATCCGGGTGGATCAGATGGAAGAAAATCCAATCCTCGAGCGGATTGGTGCGTCTGAGAGATGACGTATGATCCGGGTGGATCAGATGGAAGAAAATCCAATCCTCGAGCGGATTGGTGCGTCTGAGAGATGACGTATGATCCGGGTGGATCAGATGGAAGAAAATCCAATCCTCGAGCGGATTGGTTGCGTCTGAGAGATGACGTATGATCCGGGTGGATCAGATGGAAGAAAATCCAATCCTCGAGCGATTGGTGCGTCTGAGAGATGACGTATGATCCGGGTGGATCAGATGGAAGAAAAATTCAATCCTCGAGCGGATTGGTGCGTCTGAGAGATGACGTATGATCCGGGTGGATCAGATGGAAGAAAATCAATCCTCGAGCGGATTGGTGCGTCTGAGAGATGACGTATGATCCGGGTGGATCAGATGGAAGAAAATTCCAATCCTCGAGCGATTGGTGCGTCTGAGAGATGACGTATGATCCGGGTGGATCAGATGGAAGAAAATCCAATCTCGAGCGGATTGGTGCGTCTGAGAGATGACGTATGATCCGGGTGGATCAGATGGAAGAAAATCCAATCCTCGAGCGGATTGGTGCGTCTGAGAGATGACGTATGATCCGGGTGGATCAGATGGAAGAAAATCCAATCCTCGAGCGGATTGGTGGCGTCTGAGAGATGACGTATGATCCGGGTGGATCAGATGGAAGAAAATCCAATCCTCGAGCGGATTGGTGCGTCTGAGAGATGACGTATGATCCGGGTGGATCAGATGTAAGAAAATCCAATCCTCGAGCGGATTGGTGCGTCTGAGAGATGACGTATGATCCGGGTGGATCAGATGGAAGAAAATTCCAATCCTCGAGCGGATTGGTGCGTCTGAGAGATGACGTATGATCCGGGGTGGATCAGATGGAAGAAAATCCAATCCTCGAGCGGATTGGTGCGTCTGAGAGATGACGTATGATCCGGGTGGATCAGATGGAAAAAAATCCAATCCTCGAGCGGATTGGTGCGTCTGAGAGATGACGTATGATCCGGGTGGATCAGATGGAAGAAAATCCAATCCTCGAGCGGATTGGTGCGTCTGAGAGATGACGTATGATCCGGGTGATCAGATGGAAGAAAATCCAATCCTCGAGCGGATTGGTGCGTCTGAGAGATGACGTATGATCCGGGTGGATCAGATGGAAGAAAATCCAATCCTCGAGCGGATTGGTGGCGTCTGAGAGATGACGTATGATCCGGGTGGGATCAGATGAAGAAAATCCAATCCTCGAGCGGATTGGTGCGTCTGAGAGATGACGTATGATCCGGGTGGATCAGATGGAAGAAAATCCAATCCTCGAGCGGATTGGTGCGTCTGAGAGATGACGTTATGATCCGGGTGATCAGATGGAAGAAAAATCCAATCCTCGAGCGGGATTGGTTGGGCGTTCTGAGAGATGACGTATGATCCGGGTGGATCAGATGGAAGAAAATCCATCCTCGAGCGGATTGGTGCGTCCTGAGAGATGACGTATGATCCGGTGGATCAGATGGAAGAAAATCCAATCCTCGAGCGGATTGGTGCGTCTGAGAGATGACGTATGATCCGGGTGGATCAGATGGAAGAAAATCCAATCCTCGAGCGGATTGGTGCGTCTGAGAGATGACGTATGAATCCGGGTGGATCAGATGGAAGAAAATCCAATCCTCGAGCGGAATTGGGTGCGTCTGAGAGATGACGTATGATCCGGGTGGATCAGATGGAAGAAAATCCAATCCTCGAGCGGATTGGTGCGTCTGAGAATGACGTATGATCGGGTGGATCAGATGGAAGAAAATCCAATCCTCGAGCGGATTGGTGCGTCTGAGAGATGACGTATGATCCGGGTGGATCAATGGAAGAAAATCCAATCCTCGAGCGGATTGGTGCGTCTGAGAGATGACGTATGATCCGGGTGATCAGATGGAAGAAAATCCAATCCTCGAGGCGGATTGGTGCGTCTGAGAGATGACGTATGATCCGGGTGGATCAGGTGGAAGAAAAATCCAATCCTCGAGCGGATTGGTGCGTCTGAGAGATGACGTATGATCCGGGTGGATCAAGATGGAAGAAAATCCAATCCTCGAGCGGATTGGTGCGTCTGAGAGATGACGTATGATCCGGGTGAAGAAAATCCAATCCTCGAGCGATTGGCGTCTGAAGATGACGTATGATCGGGTGGATCAGGTGGAGAAAATCCATCCTCGAGCGGATTGGTGCGTCTGAGAGATGACGTATGCTCCGGGTGGATCAGATGGAAGAAAATCCAATCCTCGAGCGGATTGGTGCGTCTGAGAGATGACGTATTGATCCGGGTGGATCAGATGGAAGAAAATCCAATCCTCGAGCAGATTGGTGCGTCTGAGAGATGACGTATGATCCGGGTGGATCAGATGGAAGAAAATCCAATCCTCGAGCGGATTGGTGCGTCTGAGAGATGACGTATGATCCGGGTGGATCAGATGGAAGAAATCCAATCCTCGAGCGGATTGGTGCGTCTGAGAGATGACGTATGATCCGGGTGGATCAGATGGAAGAAAATCCAATCCTCGAGCGGATTGGTGGCGTCTGAGAGATGACGTATGATCCGGGTGGATCAGATGGAAGAAAATCCAATCCTCGAGCGGATTGGTGCGTCTGAGAGATGACGTATGATCCGGGTGGATCAGATGGAAGAAAATCCAATCCTCGAGCGGATTGGTGCGTCTGAGAGATGACGTATGATCCGGGTGGATCAGATGAAGAAAATCCAATCCTCGAGCGGATTGGTGCGTCTGAGAGATGACGTATGATCCGGGTGGATCAGATGGAAGAAAATCCAATCCTCGAGCGGATTGGTGCGTCTGAAGAGATGACGTATGATCCGGGTGGATCAGATGGAAGAAAATCCAATCCTCGAGCGGATTGGTGCGTCTGAGAGATGACGTATGATCCGGGTGGATCAGATGGAAGAAAATCCAATCCTCGAGCGGATTGGTGCGTCTGAGAGATGACGTATGATCCGGGTGGATCAGATGGAAGAAAATCCAATCCTCGAGCGGATTGGGTGCGTCTGAGAGATGACGTATGATCCGGGTGGATAAGATGGAAGAAAATCCAATCCTCGAGCGGATTGGTGCGTCTGAGAGATGACGTATGATCCGGGTGGATCAGATGGAAGAAAATCCAATCCTCGAGCGGATTGGTGGCGTCTGAGAGATGACGTATGATCCGGGTGGATAAGATGGAAGAAAATCCAATCCTCGAGCGGATTGGTGCGTCCTGAGAGATGACGTATGATCCGGGTGGATAAGATGGAAGAAAATCCAATCCTCGAGCGGATTGGTGCGTCTGAGAGATGACGTATGATCCGGGTGGATACAAGATGGAAGAAAATCCAATCCTCGAGCGGATTGGTTGCGTCTGAAAGATGACGTATGATCCGGGTGGATCAGATGGAAGAAAATCCAATCCTCGAGCGGATTGGTGCTCTGAGAGATGACGTATGATCCGGGTGGATAAGATGGAAGAAAATCCAATCCTCGAGCGGATTGGTGCGTCTGAGAGATGACGTATGATCCGGGTGGATAAGATGGAAGAAAATCCCAATCCTCGAGCGGATTGGTGCGTCTGAGAGATGACGGTATGATCCGGGTGGATAAGATGGAAGAAAATCCAATCCTCGAGCGGATTGGTGCGTCTGAGAGATGGACGTATGATCCGGGTGGATCAGATGGAAGAAAATTCAATCCTCGAGCGGATTGGTGCGTCTGAGAGATGACGTATGATCCGGGTGGATCAGATGTAAGAAAATCCCCCCAATCCTCGAGCGGATTGGTGCGTCTGAGAGATGAGTATGATCCGGGTGGATCCAGATGAAGAAAATCCAATCCTCGAGCGGATTGGTGCGTCTGAGAGATGACGTATGATCCGGGTGGATCAGATGGAAGAAAATCCAATCCTCGAGCGGATTGGTGCGTCTGAGAGATTGACGTATGATCCGGGTGGATCAGATGGAGGAAAATCCCAATCCTCGAGCCGGAATTGGTGCGCCTGAGAAGATGACGCTATGATGCCGGGTGGATCAAGATGGTTAAAGATAAATCCAATCCTCGAGCGGATTGGTGCGTCCTGAGAGAATGACGTATGATCCGGGTGGAACAGATGGAAAGAAAAATCCAATCCTCGAAGCGGATTAGGTGGCATCTGCAAAGATGATGTAATGATCCGGGCCGGATCAGATGGAAGAAATCCAATCCTCGAGCGGATTGGTGACGTCTGAAGAGATGACGTATGAATCGCGGGTGGATCAGAATGGAAAAAATCCAATCCTCGAAGCGGATTGGGTGCGTTCTAAGAGATCGACGTATGATCTGGGTGGATCAGGTGGAAAAAAATCCAATCCTCGAGCGGATTGGTGCGTCTGAGAGATGACGTATGATCCGGGTGGATCAGATGGAAAAAAAAATCAAATCCTCGAGCGGATTGGTGCGTCTGAGAGATGACGTATGATCCGGGTGGATCAGGTGGAAGAAAATCCAATCCTCGAGTGGATTGGTGCGTCTGAGAGATGACGTATGATCCGGGTGGATCAGATGGAAGAAAATCCAATCCTCGAGCGGATTGGTGCGTCTGAGAGATGACGCACAGACAAACAGACGTCACACTCTTATCATTGTCCATCGACCGCCTTTTTAACGGTCGATTCAAAAATATGATAGGTGGCCAATCCACCACCCGCAGCGCTGGCATCGTTTTTTTTCGCGTTTGACGTTTACACACTACCGCCATCTGTTGGCCCGTCGGCCAAACACGCCAAGTTTAGCATTGGGCGTACATGTCCTCGTGACTATGATTTTGATCGAAAATTTGTTCTAAGTGTTACGTCTGTTTGTCTGTGGATGACGTATGATCCGGGTGGATCAGATGGAAGAAAATCCAATCCTCGAGCGGATTGGTGCGCCTGAGAGATGACGTATGATCCGGGTGGATCAGATGGAAGAAAATTCAATCCTCGAGCGGATTGGTGCGTCTGAGAGATGACGTATGATCCGGGTGGATCAGATGGAAGAAAATCCAATCCTCGAGCGGATTGGTGCGTCTGAGAGATGACGTATGATCCGGGTGGATCAGATGGAAGAAAATTCAATCCTCGAGCGGATTGGTGCGTCTGAGAGATGACGTATGATCCGGGTGGATCAGATGGAAGAAAATCCAATCCTCGAGCGGATTGGTGCGTCTGAGAGATGACGTATGATCCGGTTGGATCAGATGGAAGAAAATCCAATCCTCGAGCGGATTGGTGCGTCTGAGAGATGACGTATGATCCAGGTGGATCAGATGGAAGAAAATCCAATCCTCGAGCGGATTGGTGCGTCTGAGAGATGACGTATGATCCGGGTGGATCAGGTGTAAGAAAATCCAATCCTCGAGTGGATTGGTGCGTCTGAGAGATGACGTATGATCCGGGTGGATCAGATGGAAGAAAATCCAATCCTCGAGCGGATTGGTGCGTCTGAGAGATGACGTATGATCCGGGTGGATCAGATGGAAGAAAATCGAATCCTCGAGCGGATTGGTGCGTCTGAGAGATGACGTATGATCCGGTTGGATCAGATGGAAGAAAATCCAATCCTCGAGCGGATTGGTGCGTCTGAGAGATGACGTATGATCCGGGTGGATCAGATGGAAGAAAATCCAATCCTCGAGCGGATTGGTGCGTCTGAGAGATGACGTATGATCCGGGTGGATCAGATGAAAGAAAATCCAATCCTCGAGCGGATTGGTGCGTCTGAGAGATGACGTATGATCCAGGTGGATCAGATGGAAGAAAATCCAATCCTCGAGCGGATTGGTGCGTCTGAGAGATGACGTATGATCCGGGTGGATCAGATGGAAGAAAATCCAATCCTCGAGCGGATTGGTGCGTCTGAGAGATGACGTATGATCCGGGTGGATCAGATGGAAGAAAATTCAATCCTCGAGCGGATTGGTGCATCTGAGAGATGACGTATGATCCGGGTGGATCAGATGGAAGAAAATCCAATCCTCGAGCGGATTGGTGCGTCTGAGAGATGACGTATGATCCGGGTGGATCAGATGGAAGAAAATCCAATCCACGCGCGGATTGGTGCGTCTGAGAGATGACGTATGATCCGGGTAGATCGGGTGGAAGAAAATCCAATCCTCGAGTGGATTGGTGCGTCTGAGAGATGACGTATGATCCGGGTGGATCAGATGGAAGAAAATCCAATCCTCGAGCGGATTGGTGCGTCTGAGAGATGACGTATGATCCGGGTGGATCAGATGGAAGAAAATTCAATCCTCGAGCGGATTGGTGCGTCTGAGAGATGACGTATGATCCGGGTGGATCAGATGGAAGAAATCCAATCCTCGAGCGGATTGGTGCGTCTGAGAGATGACGTATGATCCGGGTGGATCAGGTGGAAGAAAATCCAATCCTCGAGCGGATTGGTGCATCTGAGAGATGACGTATGATCCGGGTGGATCAGATGTAAGAAAATCCAATCCTCGAGCGGATTGGTGCGCCTGAGAGATGACGTATGATCCGGGTGGATCAGATGGAAGAAAATTCAATCCTCGAGCGGATTGGTGCGTCTGAGAGATGACGTATGTTCGGGGTGGATCAGATGGAAGAAAATCCAATCCTCGAGCGGATTGGTGCGTCTGAGAGATGACGTATGATCCGGGTGGATCAGATGGAAGAAAATTCAATCCTCGAGCGGATTGGTGCGTCTGAGAGATGACGTATGATCCGGGTGGATCAGATGGAAGAAAAATCCCAATCCTCGAGCGGATTGGTGCGTCTGAGAGATGGGATCAGGTGGAAGAAATCCAATCCTTGAGCGAATTGGTGCGGTCTGAGAGATGACGTATGATCCGGGTGGATCAGGTGGAAGAAAATCCAATCCTCGAGCGGATTGGTTGCGTCTGAGAGATGACGTATGATCCGGGTGGATCAGAATGTAAGAAAATCCAATCCTCGAGCGGATTGGTGCGCCTGAGAGATGACGTATGATCCGGGTGGATCAGATGGAAAGAAAATTCAATCCTCGAGCGGATTGGTGCGTCTGAGAGATGACGTATGTTCGGGGTGGATCAGATGGAAGAAAATCCAATCCTCGAGCGGATTGGTGCGTCTGAGAGATGACGTATGATCCGGGTGGATCAGATGGAAGAAAATCCAATCCTCGAGCGGATTGGTGCGTCTGAGAGATGACGTATGATCCGGGTGGATCAGATGGAAGAAAATCCAATCCTCGAGCGGATTGGTGCCTCTGAGAGATGGGATCAGGTGGAAGAAAATCCAATCCTCGAGCGGATTGGTGCGTCTGAGAGATGACGTATGATCCGGGTGGATCAGATGGAAGAAAATCCAATCCTCGAGCGGATTGGTGCGTCTGAGAGATGACGTATGATCCGGTTGGATCAGATGGAAGAAAATCCAATCCTCGAGCGGATTGGTGCGTCTGAGAGATGACGTATGATCCGGGTGGATCAGATGGAAGAAAATCCAATCCTCGAGCGGATTGGTGCGTCTGAGAGATGGGATCAGGTGGAAGAAAATCCAATCCTCGAGCGGATTGGTGCGTCTGAGAGATGACGTATGATCCGGGTGGATCAGATGGAAGAAAATCCAATCCTCGAGCGGATTGGTGCGTCTGAGAGATGACGTATGATCCGGGTGGATCAGATGGAAGAAAAATCCAATCCTCGAGCGGATTGGTGCGTCTGAGAGATGACGTATGATCCGGGTGGATCAGGTGGAAGAAAATCCAATCCTCGAGCGGATTGGTGCGTCTGAGAGATGACGTATGATCCGGGTGGATCAGATGGAAGAAAATCCAATCCTCGAGCGGATTGGTGCGTCTGAGAGATGACGTATGATCCGGGTGGATCAGATGGAAGAAAATTCAATCCTCGAGCGGATTGGTGCGTCTGAGAGATGACGTATGTTCGGGGTGGATCAGATGGAAGAAAATCCAATCCTCGAGCGGATTGGTGCGTCTGAGAGATGACGTATGATTCCGGGTGGATCAGATGGAAGAAAATCCAATCCTCGAGCGGATTGGTGCGTCTGAGAGATGACGTATGATCCGGGTGGATCAGATGGAAGAAAATCCAATCCTCGAGCGGATTGGTGCGTCTGAGAGATGGGATCAGGTGGAAGAAAAATCCAATCCTCGAGCGAATTGGTGCGTCTGAGAGATGACGTATGATCCGGGTGATCAGGTGGAAGAAAATCCAATCCTCGAGCGGATTGGTGCGTCTGAGAGATGACGTATGATCCGGGTG
The DNA here is from genome assembly GCF_002204515.2 of Aedes aegypti. Taxonomy (NCBI): domain Eukaryota; kingdom Metazoa; phylum Arthropoda; class Insecta; order Diptera; family Culicidae; genus Aedes; species Aedes aegypti. The sequence goes on from NC_035107.1 coordinate 169,159,288, forward strand.
GATCAGATGTAAGAAAATCCAATCCTCGAGCGGATTGGTGCGCCTGAGAGATGACGTATGATCCGGGTGGATCAGATGGAAGAAAATTCAATCCTCGAGCGGATTGGTGCGTCTGAGAGATGACGTATGTTCGGGGTGGATCAGATGGAAGAAAATCCAATCCTCGAGCGGATTGGTGCGTCTGAGAGATGACGTATGATCCGGGTGGATCAGATGGAAGAAAAATCCAATCCTCGAGCGGATTGGTGCGTCTGAGAGATGACGTATGATCCGGGTGGATCAGATGGAAGAAAATCCAATCCTCGAGCGGATTGGTGCCTCTGAGAGATGGGATCAGGTGGAAGAAAATCCAATCCTCGAGCGGATTGGTGCGTCTGAGAGATGACGTATGATCCGGGTGGATCAGATGGAAGAAAATCCAATCCTCGAGCGGATTGGTGCGTCTGAGAGATGGCGTATGATCCGGTTGGATCAGATGGAAGAAAATCCAATCCTCGAGCGGATTGGTTGCGTCTGAGAGATGACGTATGATCCGGGTGGATCAGATGGAAGAAAATCCAATCCTCGAGCGGATTGGTGCGTCTGAGAGATGGGATCAGGTGGAAGAAAATCCAATCCTCGAGCGGATTGGTGCGTCTGAGAGATGACGTATGATCCGGGTGGATCAGATGGAAGAAAATCCAATCCTCGAGCGGATTGGTGCCTCTGAGAGATGGGATCAGGTGGAAGAAAATCCAATCCTCGAGCGGATTGGTGCGTCCTGAGAGATGACGTATGATCCGGGTGGATCAGATGGAAGAAAATCCAATCCTCGAGCGGATTGGTGCGTCTGAGAGATGACGTATGATCCGGGTGGATCAGATGGAAGAAAATCCAATCCTCGAGTGGATTGGTGCGTCTGAGAGATGACGTATGATCCGGGTGGATCAGATAGAAGAAAATCCAATCCTCGAGCGGATTGGTGCGTCTGAGAGATGACGTATGATCCGGGTGGATAAGATGGAAGAAAATCCAATCCTCGAGCGGATTGGTGCGTCTGAGAGATGACGTATGATCCGGGTGGATCAGATGGAAGAAAATCCAATCCTCGAGCGGATTGGTGCGTCTGAGAGATGACGTATGATCCGGGTGGATAAGATGGAAGAAAATCCAATCCTCGAGCGGATTGGTGCGTCTGAGAGATGACGTATGATCCGGGTGGATAAGATGGAAGAAAATCCAATCCTCGAGCGGATTGGTGCGTCTGAGAGATGACGTATGATCCGGGTGGATAAGATGGAAGAAAATCCAATCCTCGAGCGGATTGGTGCGTCTGAAAGATGACGTATGATCCGGGTGGATCAGATGGAAGAAAATCCAATCCTCGAGCGGATTGGTGCGTCTGAGAGATGACGTATGATCCGGGTGGATAAGATGGAAGAAAATCCAATCCTCGAGCGGATTGGTGCGTCTGAGAGATGACGTATGATCCGGGTGGATAAGATGGAAGAAAATCCAATCCTCGAGCGGATTGGTGCGTCTGAGAGATGACGTATGATCCGGGTGGATAAGATGGAAGAAAATCCAATCCTCGAGCGGATTGGTGCGTCTGAGAGATGACGTATGATCCGGGTGGATCAGATGGAAGAAAATTCAATCCTCGAGCGGATTGGTGCGTCTGAGAGATGACGTATGATCCGGGTGGATCAGATGTAAGAAAATCCAATCCTCGAGCGGATTGGTGCGTCTGAGAGATGACGTATGATCCGGGTGGATCAGATGTAAGAAAATCCAATCCTCGAGCGGATTGGTGCGTCTGAGAGATGACGTATGATCCGGGTGGATCAGGTGGAAGAAAATCCAATCCTCGAGCGGATTGGTGCGTCTGAGAGATGACGTATGATCCGGGTGGATCAGATGGAAGAAAATCCAATCCTCGAGCGGATTGGTGCGTCTGAGAGATGACGTATGATCCGGGTGGATCAGATGGAAGAAAATCCAATCCTCGAGCGGATTGGTGCGCCTGAGAGATGACGTATGATCCGGGTGGATCAGATGGAAGAAAATCCAATCCTCGAGCGGATTGGTGCGTCTGAGAGATGACGTATGATCCGGGTGGATCAGATGGAAGAAAATCCAATCCTCGAGCGGATTGGTGCATCTGAAAGATGATGTATGATCCGGGTGGATCAGATGGAAGAAAATCCAATCCTCGAGCGGATTGGTGCGTCTGAGAGATGACGTATGATCCGGGTGGATCAGATGGAAGAAAATCCAATCCTCGAGCGGATTGGTGCGTCTAAGAGATGACGTATGATCTGGGTGGATCAGGTGGAAAAAAATCCAATCCTCGAGCGGATTGGTGCGTCTGAGAGATGACGTATGATCCGGGTGGATCAGATGGAAAAAAAATCAATCCTCGAGCGGATTGGTGCGTCTGAGAGATGACGTATGATCCGGGTGGATCAGGTGGAAGAAAATCCAATCCTCGAGTGGATTGGTGCGTCTGAGAGATGACGTATGATCCGGGTGGATCAGATGGAAGAAAATCCAATCCTCGAGCGGATTGGTGCGTCTGAGAGATGACGCACAGACAAACAGACGTCACACTCTTATCATTGTCCATCGACCGCCTTTTTAACGGTCGATTCAAAAATATGATAGGTGGCCAATCCACCACCCGCAGCGCTGGCATCGTTTTTTTTCGCGTTTGACGTTTACACACTACCGCCATCTGTTGGCCCGTCGGCCAAACACGCCAAGTTTAGCATTGGGCGTACATGTCCTCGTGACTATGATTTTGATCGAAATTTGTTCTAAGTGTTACGTCTGTTTGTCTGTGGATGACGTATGATCCGGGTGGATCAGATGGGAGAAAATCCAATCCTCGAGCGGATTGGTGCGCCTGAGAGATGACGTATGATCCGGGTGGATCAGATGGAAGAAAATTCAATCCTCGAGCGGATTGGTGCGTCTGAGAGATGACGTATGATCCGGGTGGATCAGATGGAAGAAAATCCAATCCTCGAGCGGATTGGTGCGTCTGAGAGATGACGTATGATCCGGGTGGATCAGATGGAAGAAAATTCAATCCTCGAGCGGATTGGTGCGTCTGAGAGATGACGTATGATCCGGGTGGATCAGATGGAAGAAAATCCAATCCTCGAGCGGATTGGTGCGTCTGAGAGATGACGTATGATCCGGTTGGATCAGATGGAAGAAAATCCAATCCTCGAGCGGATTGGTGCGTCTGAGAGATGACGTATGATCCAGGTGGATCAGATGGAAGAAAATCCAATCCTCGAGCGGATTGGTGCGTCTGAGAGATGACGTATGATCCGGGTGGATCAGGTGTAAGAAAATCCAATCCTCGAGTGGATTGGTGCGTCTGAGAGATGACGTATGATCCGGGTGGATCAGATGGAAGAAAATCCAATCCTCGAGCGGATTGGTGCGTCTGAGAGATGACGTATGATCCGGGTGGATCAGATGGAAGAAAATCCAATCCTCGAGCGGATTGGTGCGTCTGAGAGATGACGTATGATCCGGTTGGATCAGATGGAAGAAAATCCAATCCTCGAGCGGATTGGTGCGTCTGAGAGATGACGTATGATCCGGGTGGATCAGATGGAAGAAAATCCAATCCTCGAGCGGATTGGTGCGTCTGAGAGATGACGTATGATCCGGGTGGATCAGATGAAAGAAAATCCAATCCTCGAGCGGATTGGTGCGTCTGAGAGATGACGTATGATCCAGGTGGATCAGATGGAAGAAAATCCAATCCTCGAGCGGATTGGTGCGTCTGAGAGATGACGTATGATCCGGGTGGATCAGATGGAAGAAAATCCAATCCTCGAGCGGATTGGTGCGTCTGAGAGATGACGTATGATCCGGGTGGATCAGATGGAAGAAAATTCAATCCTCGAGCGGATTGGTGCATCTGAGAGATGACGTATGATCCGGGTGGATCAGATGGAAGAAAATCCAATCCTCGAGCGGATTGGTGCGTCTGAGAGATGACGTATGATCCGGGTGGATCAGATGGAAGAAAATCCAATCCACGCGCGGATTGGTGCGTCTGAGAGATGACGTATGATCCGGGTAGATCGGGTGGAAGAAAATCCAATCCTCGAGTGGATTGGTGCGTCTGAGAGATGACGTATGATCCGGGTGGATCAGATGGAAGAAAATCCAATCCTCGAGCGGATTGGTGCGTCTGAGAGATGACGTATGATCCGGGTGGATCAGATGGAAGAAAATTCAATCCTCGAGCGGATTGGTGCGTCTGAGAGATGACGTATGATCCGGGTGGATCAGATGGAAGAAAATCCAATCCTCGAGCGGATTGGTGCGTCTGAGAGATGACGTATGATCCGGGTGGATCAGGTGGAAGAAAATCCAATCCTCGAGCGGATTGGTGCATCTGAGAGATGACGTATGATCCGGGTGGATCAGATGTAAGAAAATCCAATCCTCGAGCGGATTGGTGCGCCTGAGAGATGACGTATGATCCGGGTGGATCAGATGGAAGAAAATTCAATCCTCGAGCGGATTGGTGCGTCTGAGAGATGACGTATGTTCGGGGTGGATCAGATGGAAGAAAATCCAATCCTCGAGCGGATTGGTGCGTCTGAGAGATGACGTATGATCCGGGTGGATCAGATGGAAGAAAATTCAATCCTCGAGCGGATTGGTGCGTCTGAGAGATGACGTATGATCCGGGTGGATCAGATGGAAGAAAATCCAATCCTCGAGCGGATTGGTGCGTCTGAGAGATGGGATCAGGTGGAAGAAAATCCAATCCTTGAGCGAATTGGTGCGTCTGAGAGATGACGTATGATCCGGGTGGATCAGGTGGAAGAAAATCCAATCCTCGAGCGGATTGGTGCGTCTGAGAGATGACGTATGATCCGGGTGGATCAGATGTAAGAAAATCCAATCCTCGAGCGGATTGGTGCGCCTGAGAGATGACGTATGATCCGGGTGGATCAGATGGAAGAAAATTCAATCCTCGAGCGGATTGGTGCGTCTGAGAGATGACGTATGTTCGGGGTGGATCAGATGGAAGAAAATCCAATCCTCGAGCGGATTGGTGCGTCTGAGAGATGACGTATGATCCGGGTGGATCAGATGGAAGAAAATCCAATCCTCGAGCGGATTGGTGCGTCTGAGAGATGACGTATGATCCGGGTGGATCAGATGGAAGAAAATCCAATCCTCGAGCGGATTGGTGCCTCTGAGAGATGGGATCAGGTGGAAGAAAATCCAATCCTCGAGCGGATTGGTGCGTCTGAGAGATGACATATGATCCGGGTGGATCAGATGGAAGAAAATCCAATCCTCGAGCGGATTGGTGCGTCTGAGAGATGACGTATGATCCGGTTGGATCAGATGGAAGAAAATCCAATCCTCGAGCGGATTGGTGCGTCTGAGAGATGACGTATGATCCGGGTGGATCAGATGGAAGAAAATCCAATCCTCGAGCGGATTGGTGCGTCTGAGAGATGGGATCAGGTGGAAGAAAATCCAATCCTCGAGCGGATTGGTGCGTCTGAGAGATGACGTATGATCCGGGTGGATCAGATGGAAGAAAATCCAATCCTCGAGCGGATTGGTGCGTCTGAGAGATGACGTATGATCCGGGTGGATCAGATGGAAGAAAATCCAATCCTCGAGCGGATTGGTGCGTCTGAGAGATGACGTATGATCCGGGTGGATCAGGTGGAAGAAAATCCAATTCTCGAGCGGATTGGTGCGTCTGAGAGATGACGTATGATCCGGGTGGATCAGATGGAAGAAAATCCAATCCTCGAGCGGATTGGTGCGTCTGAGAGATGACGTATGATCCGGGTGGATCAGATGGAAGAAAATTCAATCCTCGAGCGGATTGGTGCGTCTGAGAGATGACGTATGTTCGGGGTGGATCAGATGGAAGAAAATCCAATCCTCGAGCGGATTGGTGCGTCTGAGAGATGACGTATGATCCGGGTGGATCAGATGGAAGAAAATTCAATCCTCGAGCGGATTGGTGCGTCTGAGAGATGACGTATGATCCGGGTGGATCAGATGGAAGAAAATCCAATCCTCGAGCGGATTGGTGCGTCTGAGAGATGGGATCAGGTGGAAGAAAATCCAATCCTCGAGCGAATTGGTGCGTCTGAGAGATGACGTATGATCCGGGTGGATCAGGTGGAAGAAAATCCAATCCTCGAGCGGATTGGTGCGTCTGAGAGATGACGTATGATCCGGGTGGATCAGATGTAAGAAAATCCAATCCTCGAGCGGATTGGTGCGCCTGAGAGATGACGTATGATCCGGGTGGATCAGATGGAAGAAAATTCAATCCTCGAGCGGATTGGTGCGTCTGAGAGATGACGTATGTTCGGGGTGGATCAGATGGAAGAAAATCCAATCCTCGAGCGGATTGGTGCGTCTGAGAGATGACGTATGATCCGGGTGGATCAGATGGAAGAAAATCCAATCCTCGAGCGGATTGGTGCGTCTGAGAGATGACGTATGATCCGGGTGGATCAGATGGAAGAAAATCCAATCCTCGAGCGGATTGGTGCCTCTGAGAGATGGGATCAGGTGGAAGAAAATCCAATCCTCGAGCGGATTGGTGCGTCTGAGAGATGACGTATGATCCGGGTGGATCAGATGGAAGAAAATCCAATCCTCGAGCGGATTGGTGCGTCTGAGAGATGGCGTATGATCCGGTTGGATCAGATGGAAGAAAATCCAATCCTCGAGCGGATTGGTGCGTCTGAGAGATGACGTATGATCCGGGTGGATCAGATGGAAGAAAATCCAATCCTCGAGCGGATTGGTGCGTCTGAGAGATGGGATCAGGTGGAAGAAAATCCAATCCTCGAGCGGATTGGTGCGTCTGAGAGATGACGTATGATCCGGGTGGATCAGATGGAAGAAAATCCAATCCTCGAGCGGATTGGTGCCTCTGAGAGATGGGATCAGGTGGAAGAAAATCCAATCCTCGAGCGGATTGGTGCGTCTGAGAGATGACGTATGATCCGGGTGGATCAGATGGAAGAAAATCCAATCCTCGAGCGGATTGGTGCGTCTGAGAGATGACGTATGATCCGGGTGGATCAGATGGAAGAAAATCCAATCCTCGAGCGGATTGGTGCGTCTGAGAGATGACGTATGATCCGGGTGGATCAGGTGGAAGAAAATCCAATCCTCGAGCGGATTGGTGCGTCTGAGAGATGACGTATGATCCGGGTGGATCAGATGGAAGAAAATCCAATCCTCGAGCGGATTGGTGCGTCTGAGAGATGACGTATGATCCGGGTGGATCAGATGGAAGAAAATCCAATCCTCGAGCGGATTGGTGCGTCTGAGAGATGACGTATGATCCGGGTGGATCAGATGGAAGAAAATCCAATCCTCGAGCGGATTGGTGCGTCTGAGAGATGACGTATGATCCGGGTGGATCAGATGGAAGAAAATCCAATCCTCGAGCGGATTGGTGTGTCTGAGAGATGACGTATGATCCGGGTGGATCAGATGGAAGAAAATCCAATCCTCGAGCGGATTGGTGCGTCTGAGAGATGACGTATGATCCGGGTGGATCAGGTGGAAGAAAATCCAATCCTCGAGCGGATTGGTGCGTCTGAGAGATGACGCATGATCCGGGTGGATCAGATGGAAGAAAATCCAATCCTCGAGCGGATTGGTGCGTCTGAGAGATGACGTATGATCCGGGTGGATCAGATGGAAGAAAATCCAATCCTCGAGCGGATTGGTGCGTCTGAGAGATGACGTATGATCCGGGTGGATCAGATGGAAGAAAATCCAATCCTCGAGCGGATTGGTGCGTCTGAGAGATGACGTATGATCCGGTTGGATCAGATGGAAGAAAATCCAACCCTCGAGCGAATTGGTGCGTCTGAGAGATGACGTATGATCCGGGTGAATCAGGTGGAAGAAAATCCAGTCCTCGAGCGGATTGGTGCATCTGAGAGATGACGTATGATCCGGGTGGATCAGGTGGAAGAAAATCCAATCCTCGAGCGGATTGGTGCGTCTGAGAGATGACGTATGATCCGGGTGAATCAGGTGGAAGAAAATCCAATCCTCGAGCGGATTGGTGCGTCTGAGAGATGGGATCAGATGGAAGAAAATCCAATCCTCGAGCGGATTGCTCGGATAAAAACGTATCATTCAGTGAATGGAATGAACAATTAATGTACAATATAACGTATTGGATACAATACAGCGTATTGTAATTGAATGTTGAAGCAACATTATTCTTGTTTGGATATACAATTCAAAAACAATATAATTTATTGTAACAGAACACTGTATTGTTGTCAATTGGTTTTATACCTTACAATTTTGGTCAAATTCCTATTTTCGCGTAAAACAACTCTTGTTTTTTTCTATGTAGCTTTGCTGAAAGAAGTAAACAAAACAAGTTCAGAAAGCAAGAAATGTTGGGTGAAAAATATAAAAAACGTAAAAATAAGTAGTTTTTAGAAGTCACTTGACATAAGCTGTAACGACGAATGCAACCATGATAAATATCTTTACTTCTATAAAATTAAAATTATTTTGCTACTTTTGGCACGAATATCCGGTAAGTTGGGGGACCATCCATACATTATACAAATTCTATACTTTTTACCACTAATTGAAATACAGTTCGTTGAATTGTTTTTGTATTGTACAACAATACACGAATTGCTAATCAAGACAATACATGAACAATATATCTTATTGAATTTTCAAAATGTATGTATGAGAAAATATCTAGATTTGTATTGTTACGATACTTAACCACCCATACATTATATTGCAAAAATCTCATATAACATACAGTGAACTGTTCAAAACAATATATTGTACTGTAATTGTCATTTCACAATATACTGTATTGTATTTCTAATATATTGAATGGTACTGTTATATATTGAATGGTATTGCTCCAATACGTTACGTTGGTTTTGTATTGTATTTTTTATCCGGGTGGTGCGTCTGAGACATGACGTATGATCCGGGTGGATCAGGTGAAAGAAGGATAGATGCGTCATAGAGAAGAAGATCCTAATAAAAAAAACTTAGTTGAAGCACGCTAATTTTAATTTAGTGATAATGATTTTAATTGCTATGATGATAATTAATAGTAAGCAAAAGATAACTGTTGTATTGTATTGCGTTTGTTATATATTTTGTTGAAGAGCAGAATAAATTTTTCAAAATCAATTTCATTAGTTCTGAGATATTGGACATTTAACTTTTTTTTCTACTTTGATATATTTCAGACATATGCTGTACCTATCACATAAATTAATTCAAATGTTTTTTTTTATATATTTAATATGATTGACGTTTATTTTGTTTTCAGGTTGTTTCTTTTATACTAGATATTAATAATTTTTATTTACAGGTGTAATAGATGCTACATCAAGCTAGTAGGTATGTGAGATATGTTTGCCAGATGGTTTATTACGCTAGGATAAATTTTGCGCATTCTATCATGTGAAACTTATTGATTAAATCAGAGTAGCGGAGGAGAAGGATGTAGGAAGAAATATTGAATTTAAATAAAATAAAATAAAATGTTGAAAAACGTGAATGAAAATTTATGACAGTGTTTATAGGATTTACGAAACGAACAAAGAGTAGGATTCTGCAGATAATAATGATGCGGCGTGACGACACGGATTGAGCTTCCTCAAATTCGGGTGGTTAGAAAAAGGCAGAACAAGAGAGACAACAGATGGACATGAATGGAGCAAAAAGAAACAGAAGAGACGTTGGTGGACACGGATTGAGCTTCGTTAAACTTGTGTGGCTAGAAAAAGGCAGAGCAAGAGAGACAACAGATAGATCTGAATGAGGATAAAAGAAACAGAGACATTGGTGGACAGATTGGTTGAAGATGTTTGACTTCAGTTTAGAAAAGGATTCAGTTGAGGAAATACGCGTTGTTGTTAATCGGAGTGGCAGTGTGTGAAAAAAATGAATAAACAAAATATGATTCGTTTTCCGAAGTGTTTCGTTTATATTCTTTTGTCGAATCCTACAGTTAGTTCGTTAGAATATTTTTAAACTCGCATTGTATGTTATTATTCATCACATTATATATGCACGCATATCGCCTCCACTTTTGTACGTAGAAGGCCCTTTCGCGACATCTTATAAGTGCAATTTTGCACATACAAAGCCTCCAGGTGATTTCATTATACGTACATTTTGGTTGTCTGGGTAACCATAAGTTTCAAATATTTACAACTGAGACATAACTAATGAATAATTTGGTAATATTTTGTTGTTTCTTAATATTTTTTACTCCCGCAATTTTTATTTTTCTGCACTGTGTATAAAAATGCTGGAATGTCGTTGAATATCTTGTTTTGATGTTCAAAATAAATAAAAGAACAATTTCATGCCATTCCTCCTACACTTTGGGAAGTCATGTCATACATATTAGAATAGCTGTTTTACCAATACTAATTTAATAGGATTTTATTGTCTCAGCGCCCTCACTAAAACTACATGTTAAATCAGTATACAATGTTGCATGTGCATTCATATCGAATTGAAGTATGAGTAGTGAAAATTTCATAATTTTGTATATTCATTCCAGTTAGCTACAAAATACTGGTATGTAATCAATTCTATGAATATTTTAACCATTGACTTTATTGGTAAAAACCCACAACTTTGAAGGCACGCTGCTAACTTATTTGCAAATATTTGCAGCTAGAACCTTCACAGGTTCATTTTCCTACTCAAACATGATTATTTGGTGACAGAAGTTTAATTAAATGTGATTAAGAACATATTTAAAAACGTACTTCAAATAAAGTGATGTAGTTACGAAGTGAGTATATTTCTATCCTCATTACTCACATCAATACTGACTCCTAGATGTCAAATAACACTCTAAAACGCATCAGAAGTGATAGATATACATCTGTACTAATGTTCTGTAATCTTAACTGATTGAAAAATCATTTGATTCTGATTTGCGAAGACAATAAACAAAGTGCTGAAATTGCTTAATTTTTAACGCATTTTCACACACTCAATCATTTTTAGCCTTACTATGCATATCATACCGGAACGTCTATAACACTGCGGAACACGAATTTGTCTCAAGCACCAAAATACCACTATCAACTCAATTAGGGTTTGCTAAATCCAATGCCGTTTTCAAAAATATCGTAGCACGTCTAGTTTTTGAGATATGGACTGTTGAAAATGCTAAATTTGACGATTTCAGTCAACTTGCATACAAGTTTTTCGACTTGTATGGCAATGTATTTGCTTAATTTGTCACAAAATTCAAACATTATGTGTTAAACAACACTTTTCAACAAAGTTCACAATTCCGCTAGTAAAATGTTATTTTTTGGAGGTTCTGAAAAGTATTGTCTTATGCCATATAAGAGAAATGAAGAATTTTATTTGGAGACTACAAGCATGTTGAAAAAATCGATTTAAACTGAATTTAATGGTAAAATTTACAATCAAAATATATCTAAATTGAAAGTTTAAGTCCTATTTTGCATGGTTGGTGGATTAAATTACAAAAAAAAAATGATAAATTATACTTTATATTTCATGTAAACAGTAATAAAACCTGTGTTTTATACAACTTTAGCGACCTGTAGCTAAAAATTGGGACGTGCTGGGAAATTTCGGAGAACGGCATCAAATTCAGCGACCCAAAATCTACTAGAGACACATAATTTGATCCTTGAGACACGCAAAAATGTCATTTTTGTTACGCTTTGTAATGTTTCTGTTTTTACATTCTTGAGATCATAATTAATCCATTAAAAGGTAAAGGAATGACAACCAAGACATTTTGTTTTTCGATTTATGACCTATGGGCGGTACCACTGTGCAGTGTTACGATAAACGGAGATACGTTCGAGGTGCTCGACAAGTTCATCTACCTTGGATCCTTTCTGACGGCTGACAATAACGTTAGCCGTGAAATACAGAGGCGCATCATCAGTGGAAGTCCAACCTACTATGGCCTCCACAAGAAGCTGCGGTTAAAAAGATTCACACTCGCACCAAATGTACCATGTACAAAACGCTCATAAGGCCGGTAGTCCTCTACGGGAGGAGGACGATGCTCGAGGAGTACTTGCAAGCACTTGGAGTCTTCGAACGTCGGGTGCTTAGGACGAACTTTGGCGATGTGCAGGAAAACTGTGTGTGGCGGCGAAGGATAAACCACGACTCTACGGCGAACCCAGTATCCAGATGGTGGCCAAAGCTGGAAGAATACGATGGGCAGGGCATGTCGCAAGAATGCTGGACATCAACCTTGCAAAGATGGCGTTGGCTTCGGATGCAGTTGGTACTAGAAGGCGTGGAGCGCAGGGAGCTAGGTGGCAAGCTTATGTCGAATTCGTTTTTGAATCTAGGTTGGAACTGGCGCATCCCGTTCTGAATCACAGTTTCAATCCCTACCCGATTCAGATTCGACCGAACTTCAATTTGCTTGATGTTGTTTTGTTTATGTGTTGATCACCTACCCAGTTCCTAAAAACGAAAACGACATTAGTGGCATCGTATAAAGAAAGGAGCTTTAATTTGAAGTTCTCAATATGTTGGCGGTCATTTTGAATTTGGCCGTCATCTTGTTAGAAAATACGTTTTTTCACCATTAGCCACCGCTGGTTTAGAATTCTGACATCACTATCATAAAGCTGAAAAAAAAATGAGTAAGATGGGCTACAAAAACTAGGTAAGCAAAGGTATTTACTGTATGAGATGAACGATTTTCTAAATCATGTTCTACGATTTTGACGTATATGACGACTGCAATCAATGCAAACAAATGAACAAGTTTTCAATCGTTCGAGTCTAGTAAATAATTGAAATGTTATACAGGTCGGACTCAATTATCCGGAGACTCAATTATCCGGGGATTTGATTTTTCGGGATTTGATTATCCGGAATTTTTGACTTGATTGACAAAATTTGTTTTTTAATGTTCTTGTTTTTCAATTTTTATGCATAAATCTGAGATAATTTGGTATTGAAATATACAATTTGAATAGTTTTGCAGTTTATACGTTCAAAACTGAAAAAATGTTTTTTTTTGTATGCACATCAAAAAATTTTTTTCTTGTGAAGACCCCTGTTCTTAGAAATTATTTTTGGCTACGTCACCGCATCATATAGATAAAACAACGAAAAAAGATAATATTTAATTTCTTTTATCGAAGATTTAATTTTTTTCTTAGTTATTCGATTATCCGGAGTGAAAAAATCGATACTCCGAATAATCGAGTCCGACCTGTATTGAGTGAAAAACCCGGCGGACATCTTGGATTTTGACGCCATTTTGGTTTTATAAAGTAGAATGAGTTTTCAACCTTGTTAACACTTAACATGTTAAATTTCGAAGCTAGCACAAATTCAAGTCACGCATACTCTTCTTCTTCTCCTTTTTTCTGGCGCACCATCAATACTGGAACTGAGCCTGCTACTCAGCTTAATCAGTACTAGAAACAGGCTATTAAATATGATTTTTTTTCTATAATTCATTCTTGATAAAATAATGATTCTTCGACATATCTAAAGACAAAAAAAACAAACGAAAAGGCAATTCCTATTCAATGCAACCTGCTAAAGTGAAATTCGCTTGTCCGCCACCTAACACCGACCACCCAATCGCTGCTCTCACGGTTCCGAAATTAATCAATTTCAGAAAGGGTGAAACCATATACCCCTACCGCGTTGAAAATCAAACACAACCACAAAACAACACACAATTGCCAACAGTGCCAACAACAAATACTGCACCATCATCAACGTTAACTGAATCACCTGGCTGGTCACTCGATCCCTTGCGACCACCCATCGTCACCTTAACACAACAATCAGCTGAGGGTGATGGCCGCTTCCTAAAAGCAAGACTTCGTGATCCCAACATTATGAAGAAGGGGGTCCCGTAGCCTCGAGGTTACGCTTTCGCTTTGCCAAGCGGAAGGTCATGGGTTCGATTCCCAATCCCCCCACACAAAAAAACTCCGTCCAGTCACCAGAAGACGCCGCACGAAGGACCGTGTATTGGGGAACACAACCATCCTTCGTCAGTATCGGATGGTGACTGAGACACACTGACCCTCTTTGTAGGCTGTTGCCTCACACGACACGGAAACATGGCAAAATGAACCACCGCACACCAATGGACTTCGATATGGGTATGGATTGGACGAACGACAGCACTCTCCACTACCTGCTCGGTATGAGAGAAATAGCAATATGAACTATAAATAGATTGATACTCGGCATAGTAGTGGCCAAGAGCACGGAGTGCCTATCAAATAAAAGTAAGGAAAAAAAAACATTATGAAGATCGTCCGACTGTTTCTGGCATACATGCATTGATGGCAACACACCAACCAGCAATAGGAAGGTCCTTGCGTCGGAAGAATTGCCAACGAATCCCGATCATCTTCTTCGATTTTTTTCTGACCTTCATCAGGAATATGGAGTTGGCCCAGCTGAAGCAGCAGCGGATCTGGAGGCGTATCGTCGGTACCTAACGAGCGAACGTACTAACCGCCCAGCAAAAATGAAGGAAATTTATAAAAACATTTTAAGCTCATCTTTTTTGGTTATTCTGGCAACTGAAACAAGCTGGGATGAAAGCGTAAAAAGCGAAGAAGTCTTTGGAAGCGGCTTCAACGTTTTCAGAGGCGACCGGAATTTTTCAGAGTCCGGAAGAAAATCAGGCGGGGGAGTACTTGTTGCTCTTTCAACTGATTTTAATTCTGAAGTAATCAACACACAACATTTTAAAGAATTCGAACATGTCTGGGTAAAGTCACACATAGCAGGTGAAACACAAGGTACACAAAATTTATAAGAAACACCAGAATGATGAAAACTTAGCAAAATATTTGGACATTTGCAATCAATTGGGTCTTAAAATTTTTTATGAAATCTTGTTTTTGTTCAATAACATGAAAGAGCATCTCACTGCAACTAGTTTAGCAATTTTTCCCGCTCAAATAACGGCTTTATCATGTTTAAACTTTAATTTAAAAATTGGGTCCGTAAATGAGCCTTGACACTTAAGATCATGTTTGACGTTCGCTTAGTCGACAAAAGCACCACAGGGGTTTTAGTTTTAACACTGGGGTTGTTCCTATCTGACATTTCGGAAGGGACACGGAAAACAAAATGCACCTAAAATTTGAGTTTAAGCCAAGGGGTGTGACGAAATCTAAAAAAATGTTTTTTAGACTCAAACCAACGGAAAACATTAGAAAATTGAGTAAACATATGTTATTGGCCTAAACTTAAGCGTTTGGCACTAAAATTGGGAAAGGGCTTTAGGACCCTATTGAATCTTGCCATCAGTAGCATCACTGATGGCAAGATTCAATTGATTGCAAATGTCCAATTATACAATAGAATACAATTCAAAAACTGAACTTGAAATAAAGTCCTGTCCAAAGAACTTCTTCAATTACGTAAAAACAAAACTAAAATCTGACAATTTTCCATCCGTTATGCACCTTGATGAAAATGTGGGTGACAATAGGGTAATGACTGTTTATTTTGTTCTTAATCGCTAACAGTTGGCGCCAGCGGCAAAAAGTACAGGCAACAACCATTCGAACATTCAGTTTCTTTCACCGGCCGCCGAGCGACGACACTGTTGTTTGTATTCCTCCCACTGATCACGCTACGCTGGATTCTCAAATTTCTCAAACTTTCAACACAAGCGCATGGAAGAATGGTAGTCGGAGAACTGTCAAAACGTATGGAAAATAATGAAAAACGTAAATTACTTGCAATTTGGAAACTGGATCAAAAAAGTAGTGATTAGAAATCAAGTGTAAAGTGAATACATAACTTTTTGTGTTTAGTTCATCTTCCGTAGAGCTTTCTTTGCTTCAGGATTTCGTTTTTACTACCACTGAAAAAGAGCCATCTATTGCCTTTTCAGTTTTGAATATCTCCCTATTCAGAAAAAATTTGCAATCTACATGCAATTTTTTTCCAAGAAATCTATACTACATTTTCGGAAGAAGACCGCGATCGCAATTATTTTGCGTTTTACCCGGAATTTTCTAGAGATATTGGTGTAAATCAAATCCATGTGCGGGAAATTTCAGACGCTTTAATGAATTCGGACGCTTTAAAAGGTCCCGGCCCTGACACGATTCTACCAATATTTATGAAAAACTTAGCAAAAGAACTTACAGCGCCATTGTTTTGGCTTTTTAATAAATCCCTTGAATCCGAAATCTTCCCAATAATATGGAAAAACTCCTTTTAAGTGCCTATCTTTAAATCTGGTCGAAAATCTGACATACGTAATTATCGTGCACAGAAAGAAAAATCCATGTAAATTTCAGCGTAAAATCATGCACATAGAGGGAATGCCAGATCTGTTGCACATCAACATGACACATCGTGTGAAATTACATCAACATCATGTAAATTTATGCGAATTATCGCGTAATGGGTTAGAGTCCATGCTAGATTACACGATGTTTAGCGGAAACTTACATGATGTTATTGTAATTTTACACCATGTGTCGTGTACATATGCGACAAATCTGGCATTCCTTTTATGTGCATGATTTTACGCTGAGATTTACATGGATTTTCTTTCTGTGTGGTATTGCCATTATCTCTTGTATTCCAAAACTTTTCGAGTCAATTGTCAACGAAAAACTATTTCTTCAAATCAAAAATAGAATTACTGATACATAACATGGCTTCTTTAAAGGTTGCTCGACCTCAACAAATTTACTTCAATTTGTTGACTATTCATTGAATGCAATGGACAATGAAAACCACGTAGAAGCTCTTTATACGGACTTTAGCAAGGCATTTGATCGCATAGACATACCAATGCAACTTTTCAAACTAAGAAAAATTGGAATCGAGCCAAGACTGCTGAAATGGCTTGAATCGTATTTAACTGACCGCCAACATACAATAAAATTCAAAGGAAACAAATCAAAACCAATTCTAGTCACTTCGGGTGTCCCTCAAGGCTCTCATTTGGGATCTCTTCTTTTTTTATGTATGTAAACGACATTTCCTTCATTTTCAATAAACTCAAAGTGTTAATTTTTGCCGATGACATGAAGCTCTATCTGGAAATAAGAAATGAAGAAGACATCAATGTATTCCGCAATGAGATAGTCAAATTCTACATATGGCGCAAAAAAGCCTATTAGAACTGAATGTAAAAATATTCAACCTAATATCATTTAGCGGAAAAAGAACAACACCACGAATTTCAATTTCATTAGGAAATCAAAATGTGGAAAATTGTGAAAGAGTGAGGGACTTAGGAGTAATCTTAGACTCTAAGCTTTCTTTCGTAGACCACTACAATACAATAACACTGTTCGACAAAAAAAGTCGATCTGAATGCACAGAGACCGGACAACCCGGGCTTGAAAGTATAAAAATAAACAAAAATAATGGCGTTTTCAGAATGTTCGTGTCTGCCCCAGGTCATTTTTAAAATATACTTGAACTTTTTGCATTTTTTATTTAAAAATCTAATCTAATCAATAAACCGACACAGTGTTTTATATTCAGGACAGCGGAATTCATGTGCCATATAATGTTTAAAACGTTAAGTCCAATATGAAGAGTTGTAATAAGATTTGCAGGAAGCCCTCCCCCTTTTTTTGCCCCCTCCCCATTTTTAAAGTATCGCAAATGATGGAATATTTGATATACAGGGGGTTGTCAAAATAACTGGGACAGGCAAAAATTGGGCCAACTTTGGAATGCTGTAACTTTGACAAAAATTGACCGATTTCAATTCTTTGAGAAGTAATGGATCTAGTTTTGAGGTGCATCCACGGAGATGAACTATGACCACCGGATACCGGTGATAATCCGGATTTCCGGAAGCATGTCTTATGCAGTAAAACAATGACATGTTTTTAGTAAAGGTCTCGGCTAAAAATTCAAAATTTTACTACACATGGAGATAGAAGATCAAATTCTGAAGCGATTGGTGCGCCAAGTATTAAGATCGATCCAGAAACAACCAAGATATGGCCATTTCCCCGGAATCGGTGCCGGTAGTGGATCCGAATTGGGATCAAACAATTTATTCACTCAAAATATGTCGCGCAATATTGTTTTCTCCCTAGCTTATCATAAAATATCCTATTATAAATTAAAAAAGAGTCTTGTACAGATTTGGCCACTCATGGCGCCGCCAAGTGCCCCGAGGGAACCTTGCATAGGGGACATTTCGATTTTGACACCAAAGCATATTATGCGACGGCTCATTCTTCATGGCTTGTCGTAAATAGGGCAACTGTAGACTCAAAACTGATAGTTGACTACAGTGACTACTTCCGGGACCACCGGATGTTCCAGAGGGAACCTCTAATTAGGGACAATTGAAATTGAACTCCAATACATATCGTGTGATGGTTCATTTTTCATGTCTTGTGCTAAATAGGGCTATTGTAGACCTTAGGTGGATATTTGACTACAGTGGCCACTTTTGTGACCACCGGATATCCCTGAGGGAGGCTGTGATGTCCCCAATGACAGATTCCTCCGGGAAATTCCAGTGGTCTTAAAAGTGGCCACTGTAGTCAAATATCCACTTAAGGTCTACAATAGCCCTATTTAGCACGAGACATAAAAAATGAACCGTCGCACGATATGTATTGGAGTTCAATTTCAATTTTCCCTAATTACAGGTTCCCTCTGGAACATCCGGTGGTCTTAAAAGTGGCCACAATATTTAAATATACACATTGAGTCTACAGTTGCCCTATTTACGACAAGACATGAAGAACGAACTGTCGCATGATATGTTTTGGTGTAAAAATCGAAATGTCCCCAATGATAGGTTCCTTAGGGAACTATAGGAGGTCCCCAAAGTGGCCATTCTAGTTAAATATCCATTTTCGGTCTAAAGTTGATCTATTCATGACTAGACATGAAGAATGAGCCGTTGCACGATGAGTATTGGAGCTCAATTCCAATTGTCCCCAATCATAGGTTCCCTAGGAGACACCCGGTGCTCCCAAAAGTGGCCAATTCAAATAAATTCCCATTTTGAGTCTACAGTTACTTTATTTACGACAAGGCATGAAGAAAGAGCCGTCGCATGATATGTTTTGGTGTAAGAACAGAAATGTCCCCAATGACAGGTTCCTCCGGGAAATTCCGGTGGTCCCAAAAGTGGCCACTGTAGTCAATTATCCATTTTAGGTCAACATTAGCCCTATTTAGCACGAGACATGAAAAATGAACCGTCGCACGATATGTATTGGAGTACAATTTCAATTGTCCCTAATTACAGGTTCCCTCGGGGACATCCGGTGGTCCCGGAAGTAGTCACTGTAGTCAACTATCCGTTTTGAGTCTACAGTTGCCCTATTTACGACAAGATATGAAGAATGAGCCGTCGCATGATATGCTTTGGTGTCAAAATCGAAATGTCCCCTATGCAAGGTTCCCCCGGGGCACTTGGCGGCGCCATGAGTGGCCAAATCTGTACAAGACTCTTTCTCAATTTATAATAGGGTATTTTATGATAAGCTAGGGAGAAAACAATATTGCGCGACATATTTTGAGTGAATAAATTGTTTGATCCCAATTCGGATCCACTACCGGCACCGATTCCGGGGAAATGGCCAATCTTGGTTGTTTCTGGATCGATCTTAATATTTGGCGCACCAATCGCTTCAGAGTTTGATCTTCTATCTTCATGTGTAATAAAATTTTGAATTTTTAGCCGAGACCTTTGCTAAAAACATGTCATAATTTTACTGCATAAGACATGCTTCCGGAAATCCGGATTATCACCGGTATCCGGTGGTCATAGTTCATCTCCGTGGATGCACTTCAAAATTAGATTAGTTGACCCGTCCATTACTTCTTAAAGAATTGAAATCGGTCAATTTTTGTCAAAGTTACAGCATTCCAAAGTTGGCCCAATTTTTGCCTGTCCCAGTTATTTTGACAACCCCCTGTATATCAAATATTCCATCATTTGCGATACTTTAAAAATGGGGAGGGTGCAAAAAAAGGGGGGAGGGCTTCCTGCAAATCTTATTACAACTCTTCATATTGGACTTAACGTTTAAAACATTATATGGTACATGAATTCCGCTGTCCTGAATATAAAACACTTTGTCGGTTTATTGATCAGATTAGATTTTTAAATAAAAAATGCAAAAAGTTCAAGTATATTTTAAAAATGACCTGGGGCAGACACGAACATTCTGAAAACGCCATTATTTTTGTTTATTTTTATACTTTCAAGCCCGGGTTGTCCGGTCTCTGTGCATTCAGATCGACTTTTTTGTCGAACAGTGTAATTCACAGGGCTAATAACATGCTAGGGTTTATAAAACGCTTCTGCTACAACTTTCATGACCCATACATAATTAAAACTATATATCTATATAAATAAAAATGGAATGGTGTTTGTATGTAACGAAATGGCTTACGAACGGGTCAACGGATTTGAATGATTCCTTCTCCGTTTTGTGTGCCAAGGGTTCCGACGTGTTTGTGTGTATAAAAATCCCAGGATATTCACCGGGAAAGTTGAAAAAACGAGAGTGCACGGAACTGCCAGTTTGTATGGGACGATTTATAGCGTTTTTCAACAGCCTACTTGATGGCAAGACGAAGTTTGCCGGGACCACTAGTATTGCATATTTAAGATCAATTATGGAATACTGCAGCATTGTGTGGTCTCCTTTCTCAATCACACACGAAGAAAGATTAGAATCTGTACAAAAACAATTTCTAATATATGCTCTTCGTAAATTAGGTTGGACATCATTTCCACTTCCACCCTACAAAGCATGCTGCATGCTTATTGACATACAAACTTTGAAAGAGCGGCGTGAAATTGCAAGAGTTTCATTTGTAAATGATATCGTTCCGCAACGTATTGATTTTACAGAAATCTTATCAAAATTAAATTTCTACGAAATCGTAACTTATTCTTGACAAATCATCATCGAACAAATTATGCCAATTACGGGCCTCTAAATCAATTGATGGCCATTTACAATCAACATTGCGAAACTATTGACTTTACCATGTCTCGGCAAAATCTAAAAACATACTTCAAGTCCATTTGAAATCGTAACACATACAATAAAATAAAATGAAATTAACATTACTTACACTACACTTTCTTTATCAATATTTTTTATAAATTTCATAATTTTAGTATTAAGAAATAAAACAAAATATGTATATGTAAAATGTACTAGTCTACGTCGGTTGACGAAATAAATAAATAAATATAACCTGTTTTTATAACTTATAAGCTGAGAAGCAGTTGCATGTTGCATGTTGAGTGCTCACAAGGTGAAAAACACTTAACTTAAAATCACAATGACGTCAATATCCAAGATTCATTTAAATTAATGCTTTCATTCTTCACTAGGCTCGAAAAAACACCAATGATTGAAAATTTGTTTCTAAGTTTAGAAAACATGATGTTTGCATTGATTGCACTCGTCATATACGTCAAAATCGAAGAACATGATTTAGGAAATCGTTCATCTCATACAGTAAATGCCATTGCTTACCTAGTTTTTGTAGCCAATCTTACTAAGTTTTTTCTCAGCTTTCTGAGAGTGATCTCCGAATTCAAAACCAACGGTGCGCAAATGGTGAAAAAACAGTTTTTCTAAAAAAAAATCAAAATGACGGCCAAATTTAAAATGGCCGCCAACAATTTTTAAATTATAAATGAAAGCTATATGCTTCCTTAATACGATGCCACTAAGCTTGCTTTGTGTTCCAAGTGAAATATGGGACATATCACGTGAAGAAATACCTTAAATTTATCAAAAAATGGGCTTTTTTGCAAACTGTAATCCAGCAAGACGAGGGATCCCCCAATTTGAGAAAATCGAAAGGATCACCCTTTAGTTTTAGCATGTACTAGCGATCAGTGATATAAAATTAGAATTCTAACGATGGGTGCCGAGGGCGGCCTGGTTTCAGCGAAAATTGCTCGTTAACATCATTCAACGAATAACTATTTATATGGTTCAAAAATGTGTTTGATCCTTTCAATAAATAGGTTTGCATATATTGAAAAAATGAATCCTATTTGTGAATTCAAAGATTAGTTGAAAAATAATTGTGGTATCAAAAATGCATAATGGAAGAAAACTTCTTATTATTAACCTGCTCTTATAACTTATTAAGCTTAGAAACAGGCATTTATTATTATTATTTATTTTTATAGAGATTTACGTACGTAAATCTGTTCTTTCAAATAGGTGTCTGATTATAGAGGTCCCTCGCATATTATACAGTTGTGCTTATAATAATAGTAGTGAAAGAGGAGTTTTATACAAAATGCTCAACTTTAGCATGTTGTTATTTACTGTACGAGCAATAGACATGAGATTTTGATAAAGAATTATAATAATGTTCCATTTTTATTATCACAAAATTTTAATTTCTGGTTGTTTTCTAACTTTCTGTTTTAACTTTCTGAGTATCTAACTTTCTGTTTTAATCTTTTTAACAGTTTCCATCGTAATATATATAAACAAGCCATTTTTTTTCTACGAAATTGTTGTTGAACAAAATGTTTCAATACAAAATCTACCATTACTTTGAACGTTTTCTTTTCGAGCTTAACTTTTCAACAGAAGGTCGGATTTTTTTTTTCAGTATATGTATAGTTTTTTGACAAAATTACGTGCTGATTGCTTATACTGAAACAAAGTTACATTATGTGAGGTGGGGTGTTTAATCCCGGGGAGTGCTTCCGGGAAATTAAATTGTTTATTTTTTATAATCGAATGGTAATTAATAAAATGCATATTTCCTTTTGGTGATATATTCTTCCAAGAAATAATGTATACAATACTTATCTTTTGTGAGATCTATTTCGTAACAGAGTACATCATAAAAATATAATCAACATTCTGACTGCAGTTCTACATACCCAAACTAACAAAAAATCGTTTGGGATTAGATAAAAAAAACTGATAGATTAGTTCGATATATGAAGCGATGCTCTTTTCAAGTATTGAGCTTGATTTTATTTTCGTATGACTATATCTCATAAAATATTGAGGATCCTAAAAACCCTCTGCCGAAATGTTGTTCACAAAAAATCACAAATTTTATTGATATTTAATGTTTATCGAAACAGTTGCGGTTTTCTACATTTTATGGTCGTGATTCATAAACCGTTTATATTTTAGCATGTATTCCATTAAAGTATATTACCAATCAACACAAACAACTTTGTTCAACATTCTGATAATCAACGAACGATTATTCTTCTTGTTTTGGTCATATTAACACTTCAGTGTTTGTACTATTGTATTGTGTTCACAAATTGGTGGGAAAACCTCGTTCTGCGTACACTGCATCAGCGCGGTGTCTCAGGGATACCGGAAAAATTGCCGGAAAATAATAATTTCCTGAGAAGTCAAATCACGAGAGAATTGGAAACCCTAATGCGATAGTTGGGCATTTTCTATGTATATGCTGTCATTGACATATTAATGCAGTTTAAATGACTGAGAACACTGAAACAATATTTTTCAAAAACAACGACGCATATGGACAGAGAACTCAAGTTTGAAAGCAACCTTAGTGTAAAACAAATTCGTCCTAGAAGAATTATCCGACATAGGCTCTTTATATTGGTAGCTCTTTTCACTCAACTAAAACTCCTCATAAATCTGCGTCTTTGATGGAAGTAGCCACTTTCTGTCGTATTTGGATAAACCACTCATTCGAAAAACTTTGCCATTCATTCTTCGCTAATAACGGAGCAGTTTAACTCGTTTCCGCTCTCTCGTCGTCGTCGGTCGACTCCCGGGGCGAGATCGTCTTTCTTCCGTTCATTAGTGATAATCAACCACGTTCTTGGGTTGTGTTCGTCGTCTGCAGTGGCGACCGTAACTGTGGCATAGAGTGATAGCTAAAACTCGCGAAAAGCTCACAAAGCGCTCAATTTGCATCGTGCTTATCTGCCAGCCAACTCTCTCTAATTGAAGTAATAGATACTCGAGGGCACTTTCTCGCAAGGCAGCGGGATATTGAGCCATTACCACCAAACGACCATTGGAGTGGCACATTTTACACTGAAAAACGAAGATAAAGACATCGTTGCTTTGCATGGCAAGGGATGTATGTGGCAAATTAAAAAGTTAGGAGTAGGTATCATCGGATCTTTTAGTTATTTTTTTAAGGATTGTGTTGCTTTTTAATTCAATTGTACATCGCTTTCTACATCAACTTCTATTACACTAGTTTTGCATTATACTAAATCAGAGTAAACGAACTATTTTGAACATAAAACTCTCAGTGGAGAAAAAAACCTCTTAGACGGTCTCTTCTTATTTCGTTCATCCACTTAATATGGTTGCAACCACGAACAAATGGAAGGATGCATCTCTGAATTCCCAACTTCCTTCCTTGCTTTTTAATGCACTGGGTAGCATGTTAATTTGCTGCAAAATGACTTAACAACCATGGAAGTGCTCAATGATCACTAAACTGAGAAGCAGGCTCTGTCCTCGTGGGGACGTAAAGCCAAGAAAAGGAAGACATTGATTATATTTATACGAAGTAGACAATCGTTATTTGAAATTATAAGCCCACAAATGGAGTGGAAAATATACTCGATATTGGTGCGGAATACTTATTTGTAGAGCTCTTGCTTAATAGTTTCATCACAGATGATCAACATCATGCTCCGGCAATGCAGCGTTGGCATGATTTTAACTGAAATTTTAACTTCTGCTAGTAAAATCGTGATGACGCAACGAGTTTTGTGTGAAACCTCCTACACATGTTTTTGAAGACACTTTTTCCAAGGTGTGTTAATTTCTTTTGTCTGTTATTTTACATTAAGTATTATTTGCAGAACTTCTTTTATAAGCACTCAATAGTTTATTTTCATTAGTATTGAAATTTAGGGGAATTAGGTATACCTACATGTACTGATTGCATCTACAAGTATAAATTTTTTTCTAACTAGAAGAAAAGTGGCTCACTATAGTGCCACTGAAGAAAGATCACAAGGAAAAGAGGGTTTTGTGGTTTGGAGTCGTACTGAAGTCTGACGAGGCAATTTCTCTACAAGTAAAAGAAGGAAACATAATATTTCATGTTTTCTTGTAGTTGTCTATGGCTAACTTCAACTGCTGTAGCTTATTAGCGATAGCCACCAAAGTTATTCGCACAGTAATGGATACGGGTTTGTAATTTATTAGATACAAAATTGTTCTGCCATTTTAATTTGCGTTGGTTGCAATTACAAGGTAAAAAATAAATCAAGAAACTTCATTCGTGTACTTATTTTCGTCTTGAAAATTAACAACCAGTTCACTTGGTTTCAGCAGATTATCAGATGTGGTAGGAAAAAGAGAATGAATTTATTTATCTCATTTGAAATCATCAGCTCTTCGGTTTTCCAGTTTGGTTGAATCGATTGCAGGTGTCCAACTTTCAATGAACATGATTGCTGCCTTCTTCTGTAAGGTGATACATGTCGGACCTATGCTCTGCTGTGCTGCAATCAGTTAATTTGATTGCAAACCTTTCGTTTGAGAGGATGCTCTTTTATAAGGCTTTGTATGTGAACAGGCTACTAGAAGGGAACTAGATAGCAAAAACCAATAGTGTTTGATGGGGTTTCATGAATCAGGTTGCCTGTTCTTTTCATTTTGTTCTGTTTACAATATTGGCTGTTTAGGAATTTCCAATTAAAGCTTCTAACAATGTGTGGGGGTGTCAATTTACCAATAAAATTTCCTCAGACATCATATCATTTTTAAAGGAAATCTTGGATTTTTCGCTTGTAGTATACTGCTTTCATGGTCTGTTCTCTCCTCGAACTTTTGTGTTAATGGGGTATTTTCTGATAGCAAATCATGTTCCATGCAAATATTTGTTTTTTATTTATTTTATCTTAACCTTATTAATCTAAACAAAAACTAATTTTGTTTTCCAGTAAATATTTTGGGATTCATAGAAAGACACAAATGTGTTTCTTTTAAATTTGTGTATCGTAAATATTGTCTCATATGTCGTATGATTTGCTTCATATCTTGATCATTCATTTGGGTTCGATTGATTCAGAAAATAGCCATATTCGTTGAGTCCTATCTATTCAGTTTGCATGGGCATTGTTTGCGTAATATCCTTATCAAAGCAGACTTATTTGCATCATTTCTTATTGGACAGAAGCTTGGTTCCGCAGCCTACCGATATTAATATACATGTTTGTATGAAATTGCTGTCGCTCTCAAGAAAGCCCAAGCTGAAGTGTGTAGTGAGACCCACGTTATGTAAAGATGATTGTTCCTATCTTTTGTATCCCTCAATAAGGACTGTTCATTATATAAAGTGGACACCTTATGCATGATATATCTTTTTGATTTATAGATCAAATCTCTATCGGTTTTATGTACATCATTCGACTAACAATGAAGCATATTGTGGAAATAAAAGAGGCTTGAACTTCATGGGAATAGTAAACAATATTTAAACCGTTCAATTTTGAAAGGTTATCAAACTTAATATTAAGGGTAAGTGGCCCATTATTTGTGGGTTTTCGTAAGTTTCGATAAGGCCATTTATGCTTATTTTATAGAAATAGCTATGGTAATTAAAGTATTTGCTTGACGATACACGAAATTGTTGAAAGAACGATTAAATTGCTTGATGAAATAACAATAAAACTGCTTAAACTTTTCTCATTTGTACTAATAGTTGCGTTTAAGTGTTCTTATAATGGAGGACCCATAAGAAAACAATGAACACAGCAACTTTCAAAACACAAATTAAAAATATATCGCAACTAAAGGCACTGTGGAGGATATTATTTTTCACTGACATGCCGTTGGTTACTGCGATGAAATAATTTCTCTTATTAAGTAAATGGTCATTACCTGGGAGGGAGAAACTGATACATAATTTATGTACGTCAAGGAGAGCCGAAATTCTGCTGTCACGAACTGTCACTTTGAGCCCGGATCTTAAAGAGTGGACAAACATGATAAAATTGCGTAATTGATCCAAACATATTTTTGCGTTTCAACAAAGTTGACAACAATCGGTTTAAAAACAATTCCTGCACACCCAAAAGGAATGTCTCGATAGATTTTCTTTTTAATTTGATCGGATATAAGCTATTATAACACGCATTTTTAACTCTTTTCCAATCAAAATGAAAATTAAATACACATAAAACTGTGGCCCTTTTTACATGTTTGTCCAGAAAGTTTGAGGGTACACGACAAAAGAAAACTAGCAATTTTTCCCAAGCCTGTCTTGATAGTCGTTTGTGAGCGGGAGTTATCTTTCAATAGGGTAACGACTGTTTATTTCGTTCATAACCACTAACAGTTGGCGCCAGCGGCAAAAATTGCAGACAACAACCTTTCGAACATTCAGTTTCTCTTACCGGCCGTCGAGCGGCGACACTGATGTTTGTATTCCTCTCACTGATCGCGCTACGCTGGATTCTCAAATTTCTCAAACTTTCAACACAAGCGCATGGAAGAATGGTAGTCGGAGAGCTGTCAAAACGTATGGAAAATAATGAAAATCGTGCATTGCTCGCAATTAGGAAACTGAATCAAAAAAGTAGTGATTAGAAATCAAGTGTAAAGTGAAAACATAACTTTTTGTGTTTAGTTCATCTTCCGTGGTGCTTTCTTTGCTTCAGGATTTCGTTTTTACTACCATTGAAAAAGAGCCATCTATTGCCTTTTCAGTTTTGAATATCGCCCTATTTGAAAAAGTGTTGTTTCATATTTCGTGTAGAGCATCTGTGCCTTCCCCCAAGGTCATTACCTCCCGTTACAGCAATAATAAATACATTCATTGCGCTTTTTGAATTTTGAGCGATTACTGCAGTAAGGTGACTGAGCCGTTATATTTGAAAAATATTTGAACTTTGAAATTATATTCAAAAACTTGTCAGAAATTCATGATGACCTTAGCGCTTTGATGGACAAACGAGGGACAAGTATATTGCTTCTTTTGGATTTTTCGAAAGCATTCGATACTGTGTCACATAAAAAGCTATGTTCCAAGCTGGTGAGACAATTCAATTTTTCAACTCCTGCGGTTGGGCTAATTGAGTCGTATCTCACGAATAGAAGCCAGACAGTTTGCTGTAAAGGCCGATACTCTGAAAGCAAAACTGTAATGTCAGGAGTCCCACAGGGTTCGGTACTAGGACCATTGTTATTCAGTTGTTACATCAATGAACTTCCCACTGTGCTGAAACACTGTTCCTTGCAATTATACGCAGATGATGTGCAGCTGTACATTGGTCGAATAGGACCTTGTGCTCGTGAACTGATTGCAATTGCAATGATGAACGCTGATCTAGAGAGGATAATGGAATGGTATAACCGGAACGGATTGAGAGTAAACCAATCGAAAAGCGTAGCTTTGTTGATCCGAAACCGAAGAGGACGCGTGGAGTCAGCTGAGCCTTTACCAGAAATGATGATGGATGGACTACACCCAAAATAATTCGGATGGCGGATTTCCCTCCTAGCGTATTAGATGCTAAATCCACCTATTGATGGTAAGATTCGCCTCCTAAGCGTAGACGGGCAAACCCGTCGTTGAAATCGAGCACATTGGACTTGAAAATTCGAGCAATCTAAATGTTTACGCCCGACCCACACAATTGCACAACCAATCCGAAGCCGAATGATGGCATCGGAAACGCACACTTAGGCAAATGGTCACGCGGCAAATGGATGGTGGACATGTCAGAGGAATGGAATGAATATTGCAATATAAAACGCTTTATATATTGCTTTTGTCACTTCTCCCGTCAAGCCGTTGATAGGTTCGTCGAGTTAGTACTGGTTTATGAATCGGGAGGTCCGATTGGTTCGATTCTGAATAAGCGCGAGTATATATTTTGTTTTTATTTTTTGGTTCTTCAGGCAAATTTATGAAATTCAACCCGATTTCTTGTGGCGAATTATCATAATAGATTCCGGTCCCTGTATTTAGATAATCATTTTGCTTGAGTGACTATCGAAATAAGGTACCGTGTGACAAATGGGTAAAGTAAATCGTATAGAGAGGGTTCTTAAAAAAATAAAATGAATAAGATCTACTATATTTTTCAGATTGTTTCCTACTAAATCTATGCTATATTTGAATTTAATGTTTGTGTCAAAGTTCAAGGTAAATATTGAAAATTTTGGAAACTAGTGGGACAAGTGAAAATATTGTCGTTTTAAATGACTGAACTGAAACTAAAAAAATAACAGTCAGATCTGTGATTTCAAATCAAACACATAAATAATAAACATTTTGTTCTTTTTAAAACAATTTTCTTGAGTAAAGTTATTTATTTAGCAACAATGTTACTTTTATTAAAAGTAATAACATCATCGAAAATCAAACACCATTCTATTTTACCGATTTTGTACTACTCATTTTATATAAAGTTAAGTTATCTCTTTTCTAAGTAATGTATTTATTGCCTTTATCGAGCGGATTTAACCCGGTCAAAAGTGTCAACATTCTTGTACCTACTGAATAAGTCATTATTTGAACTTAGTATCCAAACTCATGCGTCATCCGTTGAAGCCATTCAGAACATTACGATGTACATGTTTTTTTTTTAATTTCTTTATTAGTATCATTCCAAACATTACATTCATTTCTTATATCTAGGTGATCTGTGTTAGACAACACTATCATCCTAATTTGGTAAAACAAATTTAAGATATTATTAACATTTTGTTAACAACATACTACATCTCCCTGGCTCTTCACCCGAAAGGCTTTGGGGTTTCACATATTTCGACATGTTGAATCCTACAAAAATAGTCCGGTTGAAAACCCCGTGTAACATATCGTGACCTTCCCTTGTTAGCTACCCCATATACCCGATTGCCCCAAGGCTCCGCCACAAGAAATTTGCCTTAGACACCAAAATATGAAAAACAAAAAAATAATAACAGTAACTGGATTCGAAACCGCAACCTTCGGATCCTTAAACACAAACCTACACTACTCGTCTATCACAGTTTCTCATGTGTGGAGTTCTCTACATCACACAACATGGAACCATCTTGTCACGGAGGACAACCTGCAAGAGGAGCAAAATACAACACCCGTTGGACAGCCAAGTGCGAGAAGGGGTGAGATGATATGTTCTATAAATATATTTAAAGTACCAACGCGGTGCTGCGGGAATTTCTTACTTATACCAGAGTCAAAATCTATATGTTTGTATATCTTTATTATCGGCAATGACTTATACATTTGCAGTGGAAATAGAATTTCATGCCGTGCGTGTTGGATTGGGTAATATATTAGGGAGAAACAAATAAACACACTTGACTATAACAGTCGGGCGCTTTATAAGCAGAATTTTATCGTTGACGTTTGCTGATTGATTTACTTTTCATTTATTTACATTTCGGTCTCCTATTAGTCGCATGGTTGGGGACGGTATGAGACTCCTCGAAGTAGGAGACCCAGGGTTTGTGGGATTCGATTCATTTGACGATGTAATATTGTAATCAAACATCTAAGTGTGCATACAGCAAACTGGATTACCGTAATTCTTTTAACAATTACTTATCAAAATGAAGGCCGTTGATAAACTATGTTATCATTTAGCGGGGAGGGGGTATCTAGCCAAAGACCACGGTCCACCCATTTGTGTTTCAAAGAAAATTCCACCATCAACTAAACCTGAAAGATTTCATTAGCAGTCGAATGGTTCAAATTAAAAAAAAAAGTTTTAAAATTCAATATTTCATATCTTCTTTACCAACAACGATTAGAAGACGATTAAGATTTCTATGGAAATTACTATGACAAAATTTGAAAAAAAAAATGTTCCCCACATGTTAGTACTGTAATGTTAATACAAAATTATCTCTAAGTAACTAATTCCTCAAACAATAATAAGGAACACTGCAGTAGAAACAAATCTTTTTGAAGCTAATTTTGTTAGGGATTTTTGCAGAAGTTTGTCACACTATAATCTCACATTTCGCTTAATAATAGCAAACCAATTCATAAATATCTCTTCTCCCATTTTTCAAATTTCTGTTTCATTCATGAACAAATGAAACACATGATCATTGGGCGAGCGGGGGGTTATTCGTCAAAACCACACAAAAGCACGAGGGGGGAGGAGGTGACTGAAAAGTCAGGAAAAATGTTCACGAGGTTTATGGACGACCCCTAAGAAAGATATGGGGATTGGAATTTCAAACTTTTTTTAAATTTAAAACCACTCTTATTAGCAGTCATTTACATTTACCGTTATTTTTTTTTTGTAAAGAAGATGCAATAGTACCTAACTGGAATTTACAGAAATTACAATAAGGTTTAATTATCGCACTCAATATTTTACACCAAAGCCAGATTTTCCATATTTTTGGAATTGATATACATAAATAATAATTCTCAAAAAACTTATGCGCACAACATAATCGCAAAATAATGGTGAACGCGTCACGAAATGATTTCTTCTTTTCGGTGTTGGTGTTCGTTCAGAGGTTTGCCAAGCCGCATAACTATATAAAACTCGTGAAGATCTTTTCCGAACAATATTTTTTCTACATCCCAGAAAATTTACTTATAATAATAATGCTCAACATATTGTCGATTTAAAGTCATGCTTTAGAGCATTCATGATGTCAAAACTATGTATCATTGCCTGACAGTTATCGAATGAGTGCAATAAAACTTATTTTAATCTGCATTTTATTATGCATATAAAAATAAACACACATTGTTTGAAAATGTATTGGAAAATATGAAGTTGGTGCAGTCCCATATTGAAAAATAAAGGCATACCAGTCTCCATATGAACTTTTTATTTAAATTTCAGCTGCAAACGTGAATTGTGTTCAAGTTTATTATTTTTTGCTGATCATTAGAAGCAAAATTAGTAAGCTATGCGGTTGTGTTAAATATGTCAGGAAGAAATGTAAGGGGTCATCCATAAATGACGTAGCTATTTAGGGGGGAGGGGGATCTTTACGGGGCCCATATAGCCGTAGTGGTAAACGCGGAGCTATTCAGCATGATCAAGCTGAGGGTCGTGGGTTCGAATCCCACCGGTCGAGGATCTTTTCGGGTTGGAAATTTTCTCGACTTCCCAGAGCATAGAGTATCTTCGTTCCTGCCACACGATATACGCAAGCAAAAATGGTCATTGGCACAGTAAGCTTTCAGTTAATAACTGTTGAAGTGCTCATAAGAACACTGAGATGCAGGCTCTGTCCTCTGTTTTGTTTGACTTATAAACTTGGTTTATAAAATGATGATTCAGCTTCAAAACATTCATCAAGATTGAAAAGAAATTTGAGAAATTTTAGATTTTCTTGATAAATGCAATCAAACAGATTTTTCAAAGCTTTAAATGGTTATGTAAATATTATATTATATTCGTGTCTTAATTGATAAATTTATAAATAAACAAAATCAAAGTTTAATAAATAAATTAAAAATCAATGCTTTAACAACTTGGAGTACATTGTTTTCTCATTTGTTAACAAGTCATAAAGTCAGCCGTTTTCAAGACAATAAAATATGCTCTTTTCGGCAAATATTACATGAAACAAGATATTTATACCGTGTATTATGCATTCAATGTTGCAGGAGATCTCATTCAATCAACTCATCGATTTGTTTTGATGTATCAATGCTCTTGATGGAATAGCCTGAATATTAATGAGGACAACAGATTCGAGTGATATCGAAATTGCCCTATCATTCAATTTTATTGATAACTTGGTAATTTGATATTTTTTTATTATTTAACTGTTTCATTATAGGTTGTGTAGGTTTATTTTATTATGAAGAAAGATAATGAAGTTCAGCTGAAATATTAATAAAGATAAATAATTTGTATAATAATCGCTAAAATTTTCTAAACATTCCAAATATATCAAGTGTAATCTTTTCTATATCTGGCCACTGATTGCCAAATGGATATGAATTTGGATAATAATTCATTTCGAATTAATATATTGTATTGTTCATTTTCATTGAAATCTATTTCCTAACAAAGAATAATTTAAAAAAAAAAACAATCCTTTAATAACGAAATTTTTGTTCTAACTAAAAATAAACTAAAAATATATTGTACCCTAACTCAACAATAACGAGCATCATCAATCCAATCAATTTTTTTTCACATTTTCTATAGTAAACTTGTTTGGCTTGGTGACAACAGCAAAAGTAATACAATTTAGCCTATATGAAACTAGATACCAAAATTATGTAACAGGAACTGTGTTTATTTGAAACTGTTATCCAAATTACTTTCGAGCGCTACTGTATATCATACTGTTAGATTAGATTATCCTTACATTTTAGTCAGTAATTAATATCAAATTTTGTATTGAACTTCTGAATTCTAATTTTTTGTTTCAACCCAATCACTGAGGAAAATTAATAAAAAATGCAAAGGGGGGGCCTTCCTTAGCCGAGAGGTTAAAGTCCGCGGCTACAAAGCAAAGCCATGCTGAAGGTGTCTGGGTTCGATTCTCGGTCGGTCCAGGATCTTTTCGGGTTGGAAATTTTCTCGACTTCCCTGGGCATAGAGTATCATCGTACCTGCCACACGATATACGAATGCGAAAATGGCAACTTTGGCATAGAAAGCTCTCAGTTAATAACTGTGGAAGTGCTCATAAGAACACTAAGCTGAGAAGCAGGCTCTGTCCCAGTGAGGACGTCAATGCCAAGAAGAAGAAGAAGGGTGGGGGGGTGCTTGATATGCTACGTATTTTCCAAGGGGAAGTATCAGCATTTGTAACGAAACGGTACGAGAGGGAAGGCGGGTGTAAAAAATCAGTGAAAAATGCTACGTTATTTATGGACGGCCCCTAATAGAAAATTATAAACATTTGTATGAAAGAAAAACTTCAAAGTTTGAGCGCTATTTTCTCAGTGCCTACTTTTTTCAATATGGGCCTTTATGGACAGCATAAGTTGTTCTTAGAAAAACTTTCTTATCGAAAATGTCTCTGAAATTTTGTCCTGAACAACTAATTCTTATCACAATTCATAGCATAGCATAGACTGACTGTACATGTCAATGGTTGCTACTCCGTGATTGATCGGAACTGGTAAGAATTGCACTACGATCCAAATGAATAAGGGATGGGAGTTTCCGCTTACTCTCGAAGTGCAATTTTAGCAGATCTAATATTATTGATCAATAACGGCGCCGGCCAAGTCCTTACAGTCAGTTGGGATGGGGAAGGAGTGTTAGGGTGTAATGATTGTTGCTTCTAGAGACCGAGAATACCTCTGCATTTCCACAATCACCACGGGAAGGGTGTTTATTAGTGAGGGAGGAAAAGATCTGGGAGTCACCTCTGGTCGGTGATGCGATCCATGGACAAGGGGGAAATATATGACTTATATTTAAAGCTAGTTTTGTATTTTTGTCTCGAGAAGTTTTTGGTTTTTGGAAACTTTAAAAAATACGTCAACATTATAGATCGACATCGACATTATAGATTGTCGAACAATTCAAAAGACGTTTTTATTAATGACGAAAACTGAAAATTACATGTATAGATTTAAATTATATGAAACAGGAATAATGCCGACACTTGTAGTGACGAACCATACATAGTTTGTTTGGAAATGACATATGAGTATTACTGTGCATTTTGTCTCGATATGGTAGAAGTTTTAAAAAATACGTCAACATTCACAATGTCAAACAATTCAAAAGATAATTTTCAATAATGTCAAAAAAAGAAAAATATATGTATATTGCAATTGTACAAGAAAATAGCATAATGCCGACACTTATAGTGACGAACCATACAAAGTTTGTTTTAATATTACATAAAAGTTACGCTTTCAAGAAAAAATGTGTTATCATAAGCATGAAACGAACTCACCAGTTGGTAATCCATTCTCGACTGAACACAAAACTGACACTGACAGCAAAACTTCTTGACGTTCCGAAAACAATCCGTCTTGCTTGGGCCTTCCCAAATACCTACCCAGCAAGATGCTCCAAAACAGGGAAAGAAAAAAAATTCTCCGGCGACGAAAACGCGCGAAATTGTGAGCAAAATCGATCGGACGATGCAAAACCGAACTGTCCTGCTTGGGCTTCACGAAGCACTACCCAGCAAGACGCTCCAAACAGGGAAAAAAATAATCTCCGGCGACGAAAACGCGCGAAATCGTGAGCAAAATATATCGGACGACGCAAAACCGAACTGTCCTGCTTGGGCCTCACGAAGCACTACCCAGCAAGACGCTCCAAAACAGGGAAAAAAAAAAAAATCTCCGGCGACGAAAACGCGCGAAATCGTGAGCAAAATCTAACGGACGACGCAAAACCGAACTGTCCTGCTTGGGCTTCACGAAGCACTACCCAGCAAGACGCTCCAAAACAGGGAAAAAAAATCTCCTGTGACGAAAACGCGCGAAATCGTGAGCAAAATATATCGGACGACGCAAAACCGAACTGTCCTGCTTGGGCCTCACGAAGCACTACCCAGCAAGACGCTCCAAAACAGGAAAAAAAAAATCTCCGGCGACGAAAACGCGCGAAATTGTGAGCAAAATCGATCGGACGACGCAAAACCGAACTGTCCTGCTTGGGCCTCACGAAGCACTACCCTAATTCTTATCACAATTCATAGATAGTCAAAATTAAAAATGATAAAAAAAAGATTATTGCGTTATATAAAAATGAAATTTTGTTTTCATATTTTTCATGATAAAAAAAATCAGTATATATGTTCTCTTGACTTCTCCAAACGGTTTACTACAATCTCCCCACTGAACGTTCTGTTCTAAAATCAACATATCGGTGCCATAATTCTTAAAATAAATTGCTTGCAAAAACTAATAGCCAATTTGCAGAAGTTGTTCTTGAGTCAAAATGATCGATTCATCTATAGAAAACTCTTTTACTATTATACTAAAACCATGGTTAAAATTTAATCCCATATATGGGGCACGGTTTCTTATAATCGGCTCATTCTGGGTAGCATTCATCAGCATTGGATCGATATTTTTTTATCAATGTGAAAGTAGAACCGTGATCTTGTTTTCTTTGAATAGCACCAGCAAAAGATTCCACAGAGTTTTCATGTTTTAAAGACTATTCATTTATTATTTTTTATAAAGAGGACACCTTGTTTATGCTATATCTTTTTATCATGTATATAAAATCCCAGAGTTTTCTGTCTGTCAGTAACGCTTTGAAAGGTTTCATTGAGCAGCATACAACAGCAATTTAAGAGCACAACAACAGTCAAATTAAGAGCACTGCAAAAGTCCATTTGAATGTAACAACATTACAATAGGGTCCTAAAGCCCTGTCCCAATTTTAGTGCCAAACGCTTACGTTCAGGCCAAAAACACATGTTTACTCAATTTCTTAATGTTTTTCATTTGTTTAAGTACAAAAAACATTTTTTTTATGTTTTTATAAATTTTGTCACACTCCTTGATTTGAACTCAAATTTCGGGTGTATTTTGTTTTCCGTGTCCCTTCCGAAATGTCAGATAGCAACAACTCCAGTGTTAAAACTAAAACCCCTGTGATATTTTTGTCGACTAAGCGAACGTCAAACATGATCTCATGATTGGTTCATTTATGGATCCAATTTTGAAATTAAAGTTTAAATATGATATATCCGTTATTTGAGCGAGAAAAATTGCTAAAGTAGTTGCAGTAATATGATCTTTCGTGTTATTAAATGAAAACAAGATTTAATTAACCAATTTTGGACCCTATTGCAAATTGTGGAGCACTATAACAGCTATTGCACAGGGTGTTCTAGAGTTTTCCGGAGCTTTGTCCTTCCTAATTCGTATAAAAGTCACGATCTTTTTATCATTGTAGTTTTCCGGTTTTATGAACTTGGACGGTAATCAAAATGTAAACAAACCAACTTTATGCTGTTCGACCGCACTTAAATTCCGATGCAAGTTGAAAATGTGATTAATTACGGGTTTCGTCATTTCAATATAAGGTTCAAAAACAAATAAGATATTTGCAAAGGAAAGATAAACATGATTGTGGGCCGAATATTCTAGTTTTTTTTTATTTACACAACCTTCTTGAGTCGATGTTCCATGGTTCGATATCGACTTATGAAGGCAAAATAAAAATATTTTTTTATGGTAACTATAATGGTCCCCTAAAAGAGCTTTCCAAAGCATTCCTGTTCGATGACTCGATATATTCATTAGTCGATAGTCCCCTAATTACAATTCGATTCGTTGTATATCGTTGACGATCGCCATCGCAGCACAAAGATCTATACAGAAATTGTAGCACTGGTTAATCGGGATTCAATAGAATATTCTAGAATTTTCAGTCAGATTCTTCTCTCTAATTTATAGAAGCTTCTGGAACTTTTGAAATATTTCACAACAGCATTTAAGGCTGTAATTATTTCAGATCAGAATAACGGCACTATAACAGTGGAGTATGGTTAGAGCATAAATTTGGGCGATTTTGCGTTCATAAATATCATGCGTGTCTCAGCTTATTATTCATACACCAATGGCATATTAATCAACAGAGAAATTTCTCTGTCCATGTTATCATTTTGCAATTGAACATAAACATTACACAGCGTAACAAAAATGACATGTTTGCGTGTCTCAAGAACCAAATTATGTGTCTCTAGTAGATTTGGGGCTGCTGAATCTGATGCCGTTCTCAGAAATGTTCCAGCACGTCACAATTTTAAGCTACAGGTCGCCAAAGTTGTATAAAACACTGCTTTTATTAATGTTTACATGAAATTTAAAGTGCAATTTATCATACTTTTTTGTAATCTAATCCACCAAACATG
Source organism: Aedes aegypti (assembly GCF_002204515.2). Lineage (NCBI taxonomy): Eukaryota > Metazoa > Arthropoda > Insecta > Diptera > Culicidae > Aedes > Aedes aegypti. The sequence goes on from NC_035107.1 coordinate 169,197,081, forward strand.
TAAAATAGAACTTGAACTTTCATTTTAGACATAATTTGATTTAAATTGCGCGATTAAATTTCGATTAAATCGATTTTTTCAACATGCTTGCAGTCTCCATACAAAATTCTTCGTTTCTTCTATATGGCAAAATACAACAATTCTCTAAACCATCAAAAAATAACTTTTCCGTATCGAAAATAATACAAACTTTGATGATAAGTATTGTTATACACATAGAGTTTGAATTCAGTGGCAAATTAAGCCAATATATTACCTTACAAGCTGGGAAACTTGCATGCAAGTTGGCTGAAATAGTCATTTTTTGCATTTTCAACAGTCAATATCTCAAAAACTGGACGTGCTATGATATTTCTGAAAACGGCAATGGATTCAGCAACCCTTAATTAAGTGAATAGCGGTATTTTGGTGCTGGAGACAAAAACGTGTTCCGCAGTGTTATTAATCTTTGAAAGAGGTTTTTGCTTGAAAATTCTTATGGAACGTGACTAGCCACGCTGGGTTAGCTAGTTTATCAATGAAATCATAATCGGTTTTCTGTGCATCGTAATACTATTATTTTCCTCTTATATGGAAATATAAGATCTTACAAAGAAAAACAAAGAAGTTTCGACAAAAACTTCCTAGAAAAGATGTTCTTCAAACTTAAACAATATTTTTCACATACCAAAAATCCGAATTTTTATGAATGAATTGTGTTTTGGTATACTCAACTATTATACTTGGCTCCAGACCTACCAATCTTTGACCATTCTAAACATTGTTCCTTATTCGTGTGAATTATAATTATTTTGATGGCTTTTTTGTTATAACACCATCGTGCAATAATATAATAGTCTAACGATACTGTATACAGAAAACCGATTACGATTCTATTGATATATTATAAAGATATAGCATGCACAAGGTGTCCACTTTATAAAATGAACAGTCCTTAAGTAAGTTCTACAATAGAGAATGTGGCTACTCTGGTAGGTGATAAATTATTATGAATATACATTAAACTTGTTCAACATACGATGATTAACGCTTTAAAGGAGACTTGACTGTATATCATTATTTTGCTGGGGATAACACATGTTCACATGTTTATCAACAGCATGAGCAATCATGCATATGAAACGTAAAACCACATCGACTTTGGTTACACTTCATTTCAGTGGTAAGTTTGGAGCAGTAGATACACAGTGTGCTAGTCGATCCGATGATCATGGTTCGAATCTGGTTTGCACACTCTCGGTTTTTTGCGTATTTCCATACTTCCAATCATGCACTTAAAAGAGGCATATGTGTGGAAGCTTTATTTTTTAATACATGTGTTGGTGATGCACGCACATGAAAAAAAAATACAAATGCGACATCAACCAGGATCGATCCATGGTCATGAGCGTGAGAACCAAATACTATACCACAGCACTAAACCCGCTTGTTGGTATGCGTGGTTCAAAAAGCATATCAAGTTGTACTTCCCCATTTGTACCGTAAAAACTGCTCGACTCAATGACCGGATTATCTGCCTATCAATAGACGCTCAAAAACGTCATGTCGCTCAGAAGAACACTTTTCCGCCATCAATAGACGCAGAAAACGCCTATAATGACGGTTTCAACTTTTGGGTGTACCGATAAAATGGGCAAACTCTGTGAACAACCTTGGCTATGTTTTCCAGAATGACCTACAGCCAAACCGTCCCGGTTTGGCTTTGCAACAGTGTGGAAAAATCTACGCTGGACTTAGATCGTTACGGTACTGTGCCGAACAAACACCGGTTACAACAAGATTAAAGTTATTTAAGTCGCTCATTTTGCCCCACTTTATTTTTGGTGATTCGTTTCTAGTAAATCCTGGTGCAGAAACCATGAATCGGCTCCGCGTAGCACTTAATTGTTGTGTGCGCTTTGTGTACGGCCTGAGTCGTTTTGCACATGTGAGCCATCTCCAAAAAAATCCTCCTTGGCTGTCCATTTCAGAACTTTTACGCATATCGATCCTGTATGTTTCTGAGAAAACTGATAAAGATTAAAAACCCACCAACCCTGTTTCAAAAACTTGTGCCTTTTCGTGGGCAGCGCTCGCAAAATATAATAATCCCAGCAAATCGCACGTTAACATATGCTAGCTCAATGTTTGTTAGAGGAATAGTAAATAGGGCGATATTCAAAACTGAAAAAGCAATAGATGGCTCTTTTTCAGTGGTAGTAAAAACGAAATCCTGATGCAAAGAAAGCTTTACGGAAGATGAACTAAACACAAAAAGTTATGTATTCACTTTACACTTGATTTCTAATCACTACTTTTTTGATCCAGTTTCCAAAATGCAAGTAATTTACGTTTTTCATTATTTTCCATACGTTTTGACAGTTCTCCGACTACCATTCTTCCATGCGCTTGTGTTGGAAGTTTGAGAAATTTGAGAATCCAGCGTAGCGTGATCAGTGGGAGGAATACAAACAACAGTGTCGTCGCTCGGCGGCCGGTGAAATAAACTGAATGTTCGAAAGGTTGTTGCCTGTACTTTTTGCCGCTGGCGCCAACTGTTAGCGATTAAGAACGAAATAAACAGTCGTTACCCTATTGGAACAGTTTGCCCCATTCTATTAAACGGGAAACATCAGAACTAGCTTTCAAGGAAAAATGTTTGAATTTTTGGAGTTGATAGTATTATAAAAGACTTTATAGTACACTATGTAACTTATTATAAACTGTGAAATTATTATTTATGTTAAATCTGCAATGTGTCGCCGAATGTAGTAATTTAAAAGGTTAAACCTTACGCTACTGGAAATAAATAAATGTGTAGCGGTCCTGCCGACCGAAAGAAGCATTCCCCTCCCCGTATCGAATAATTCGAAAGATCAATGATCACCATTGATCTAGGAAAGAACCCTTTTATTTTTTCGATGATGTTCCACGCAAGTTGGTGGATTTCATCAGATGTGGGTTTTCACTAGGTTAACTAGCAACAAGCGGGGTAAGCAGAAGCCAAGAACCTTACTGCTTGTTGCTCGTTAACGTGCTCCAATGCCGGAGAATGTTTTTGTTTTAATTTTTGTTTGTGTGTCACCCGACAGCGCTGACTGAACGCCCCAACAAGGTCTCGGTCACATGGCTGTACTAACTGAGCCAGAGCAACGCTCGTTTTGGCTTTTCTCTTTCTCTCTTTATTTTCAGATTGGGAGATTGAGTTCCCCGCGGGAGCGCGATAAAACGCCCCGATCGCTGGCGGTGGGGACGATGCAGTTCTGACCGTTCGTTACGGGAGGAGTCCGGGTGTGTACGACGCGTGCTGTTCTGACGGTTCCCCAGTTCTGACGAGGTGTGCCGTTCGTTTTCGACATTTTCGTTCAAAGTTCAGTGGGCATTTTCTGCCAAATTGACGAGCGGGCCAATTCGGGTCGAGAGTGTTTGATAGTGATATAAGGTGGATAAAGTATAGGTGGATAAAGTATATTTCGGGAAATTGGTGGAACCACCCACATACGCGATCAGAATCGAGGGAAAAGTGAAAGTGTCTCCATCGATTCCTTAAGAACGATTCAAAGGGCGGAAAGCTAGTGAATTGTGACGACTTTTTAATAATAAATAAAATTGTGGAGAAAATTGTGAGAAGAAAAGGTTTGATCAATATTCCGAAAAAAACCAGTGACCTAACCGGGGGGGCCGCTACAAGTGGTGACAGCGGAAAAGCGTTTCTTCAAAACGCCGGCCGCCAACATTTTCAGACTGGACATTTTTAGACTGGTGTGATAAGAATCGAGAAGAAATAAAAGTGTTGGGGGAGAATCCGGCAAGTATTTCCAGCAGTTGAGGCAGCTGCGTCCGGTGCAAGTGATAATGAACAGGAAGATGCCAAGTCGACGCATTCCAAACAGTCGATTGATGATCAGCAGCAACAGGAAGAAGAGGATGAGGCTCGTGATGATAAGGACGAATCCGCGGTGAGTATGTACTATTTTCTTCTTTTCCTAAGTTAAGCTCTAAACTCTTAAAAAAAAAAATCTGACTGCGATCCAATTTCCTCAGTTGTAAACAAATGTTTATATATTTTAAACCTTGGTTTTCTGTTCCATTGTACATATTGAGCCGATAAGGATAAGTTTTTTTTTTCCTTCTTTTGAATTTCAATATAAGAAGACTGTTGAAACAAGTTTTTAAAATAATATCGATGATTATAAAGTGAATGAAATAGCGTAGATTTTAAGCCAGTAGTGTAACTTTTAAGAGAGGGATAACACATCTTTACATTAGGATTATCGAACGGAATTGAACAAACCCTTCTACTATTCTGTTTTGGTTGCATTAGGGATGAGTTTTTCTCCAAATAGGGTAACGACTGTTTATTTCGTTCTTAATCGCTAACAGTTGGCGCCAGCGGCAAAAAGTACAGGCAACAACCTTTCGAACATTCAGTTTATTTCACCGGCCGCCGAGCGACGACACTGTTGTTTGTATTCCTCCCACTGATCACGCTACGCTGGATTCTCAAATTTCTCAAACTTCCAACACAAGCGCATGGAAGAATGGTAGTCGGAGAACTGTCAAAACGTATGGAAAATAATGAAAAACGTAAATTACTTGCATTTTGGAAACTGGATCAAAAAAGTAGTGATTAGAAATCAAGTGTAAAGTGAATACATAACTTTTTGTGTTTAGTTCATCTTCCGTAAAGCTTTCTTTGCATCAGGATTTCGTTTTTACTACCACTGAAAAAGAGCCATCTATTGCTTTTTCAGTTTTGAATATCGCCCTATTGCATTTACTTCTACCTATCTCGAGTCTAAGCGCGATTGTAGGGCATATTCGGTAAACTTTAACGTACTTATTTATTTATTTATTTGACGTTAAACGTTTTGTAGACCATTCTAAATTACATTGTGTTCTTAATATCTATGTGTTTATATACTATAAATTTGTTGAGTATACTCGATTCAATATTTTTTTTGATTTCTCAAAACAGATTGCCAATTTGCGTTATCTAATTTCAGTCTAATATTAGTATAATTGGCTCTACTATAATCGAAAATATTCTCATACACATATTCGTGAGGAGTATGATAAATATGCATAAACATAGAATATTCTATTGCCGTGTGAAATGCTTCATTTTTCCATAATGGTGAAATTGACTCACTTACACAGAAATCTTCATGAATATTTGTCAATAAAAATATCAAGGTAACAGTTTTGTTTATTTTTTTACATGATTTATTTGATTAAGGCTTAAGGATGCAGTTTTGTCAAAAATAAATTGCAAAGTTTCATTATCGCCAACAACAGGGAGTAGAATACTCTCGTTTTCAAAATCAGGAATGAAATCTGCATTACGTTGATTGAAATCGCCATAAATATGCACCTTGTTTTCGGGAGGAAGTTGATTTATGATTTCTTCTGCTATCAGGAAAAAACTCTCGTATGTTGACCTACAAGCCTGATCTGGGGTAAAGTAAACTGATACAAAAATATGAGTTTCTTTATTTGATTTAACCCACACATGCTTAAATTCTTTAAAGTTAGGTGAACCAATGATTTCAGAATTGAAATTTGATGATATTGCAACAACGACTCTTGAATGTAAATAATTTAAACAAAATATGGAGGAATTCCCATCTTATGAATACATATATACATTAAAGCAGAAACACTCACAAACACAAGTAAATAAAAAAAGGCCACATATTTAGCAGATAGTGATAAAATCTTTAAAAGTAGCGAAAATTTTAAGTTTTCTGTAAATTTTCTTCTCCAATGTTCTTTTATTAAGCTGTAGCGACTATTTATTAGCATGTCTTCTTTTTGTTTTAGCTGCAAATCAAGATAAGATTCGCGAAAAGTACAGGTTTTTAGAAACTCAAAACAATGTACACACACTTATAATTACTGCATTAAAACCAACCAAATATATTTAAAGCAATCAGAAAGAAAAGAACAAACACGCAAATCTCTCACACAAGTGTTGGAAAAGCAACACAGAAAACGAGTGCATTTTTACGCCAATGGGAAGATGAGGCAGTCAAATTTCCCTCCCCAAGTAACAATTTCAGTGCTTTTTGATCTTAGATGTTATTTATGGATGTTATATTAGAGATGTATTCATTCCTAACAGATTTAATAAAGCATTGCAAAGTGCTAAACGTTCTTTTCGGTAAAACCCACTTTTAAATGCTTTGTAGATATCTACAAGAGCTCCCGTTAAAACTTATTTGCTGGCCACATTTGTTGATAATAAATTGTATTTTGAAGGAGCTGTGTAGTGTCTATTAAAACCTATATTTAAAACCTCATCTTGCTTGTCTTGTCAAGGCATAAGTAAAACTTCTAAGACTATGCTAAGTCATGTTAAAGCCTTCTTAAATCTCAACTGTCTGTGCATAGAAATGCAGTCTGCGTGTGGTTATCAATATCATTATGTTGATAATGATAATCATGTAGTAAATCACGAATTAATCAGAACGCAAACATAGAAATGACAAAAATTCCTCTCGAAGAATTAACATACCATCGCATACTTTTCCCATACTTGCCTGAACTTCCCGTTCTAGGTGGACAACTATGCTGCACACAACAGCTGAGCTGCACAAAAAAAAGCTTTCATTTTTCAGACACTTATCACTTACCGTTTTACGCATCAGTACAACCGATCAAGCACGACGAGCTTTATTATAACAATTATTCCAATAAAACAGTTAGATACATAACGGCACAAATTTAAATAAAATGAATTGCATCACAAAATTGAATCTTCCAATTTATTTACCCTTTTTGACATCACTAGCTTTCCTGAGGGCATTAAGTTTAAGTCAAGGCTCCGAAAAAAATATTTTAGCCAGTGAAGGTTTTGTGTACGGGTTCTTAAGATCAAAAGCGTTCATGAATGATCATATTGTTCGGAATAATCATCAATTGATCTTAAACCATCCCAGACTAGACCAGCAAGATTTAACTGGATGGAATCCATTTTTATTGTCGCATTTTCAGATTGACAATTACAATATTCGTGGGAAATTTCAATTTATGATTGAGATGAGCATGAAATCATTCTAAAAATGGAAAGGAGTAAAATATTGGATAGCCAATAATGATGTTGTAATTGTGGCGCGTTGCTGTAAATCGAAAAAATTTATGTCATTCCACCAGTAAATTATTATTGACAGGAATTTCACGCGATCGTAAGAAAATTTTCTGCCACACAAAAAAATGTTTATTTTAATTGATTATTATGAGTCGGCAGACATCATGATGATTTCAAAATCAAAAATGTTATGGTTGGTGTTAGTTCAATCATAAGCACTTAACATTGGTTTTATTCCGATATATATTAGGATATCGTAAAAGATTTAATACCGCTAGTTGAGCTCAATAAGGCTATAAAATAGCTCTTATGAATGTTTTATAGCATACTACAAGGGTAGATGTATTCATACGATACAAAACTAAGAAGTTTAGAAACGGTTTTAAGGTATAGTCTTAACAACCTCCTGTAATGTGGGCCTTTTCGGGCTTAACGGAATTTTATCAAAGGCTTATTAAGGCTAATAAGTTCAAAAATGAGCTTTAACGATATGGTGGTAACAACAGCTTGTAGTAAATGAAAAAACTAAAAATGTTACTTGGGTCGCCAATCGACTTGTGCGTCGGTCGGCCGTGTAAATCTTTTGTACATATTATTTTCTCTAGGTTCAGAAGGCTCAGAAAGAATCGAACGCAAACCTTGCTTGTTTTGGAAACCTCGTCGAAACAACTCGGAACCTTTGGCCTAGGGGTAAGGTCGTGAAAGTAATCCCAGGGAAAGATGGTCGTATCAGGCAGGCAGACGTGCAGACAGGTGCAGGAGTTCTTCGCCGTCCTGTGGCAAAGCTCGCTGTGCTCAACATATTACCATCGGGTAATCCTGCTAAGTCGGAGCAGCATTACGGAGGGGGGGATGTTGCGGGAGGCGTTACGAACGTTGACGCTTCAGCAAAAAGCTCCACAGGGATGCTGCCGGCCTGACGGATCAGCTTGACATCCAATGACTTCTATTGTATGAGTGGCACGAATGACAGAAAAGCAGATGAATTGTATAATGTGGTGATGAAATTGTGTCGGATCCTGAATTAATTATTACTACGGAAAAACTGTTAATTTACTATTGATTAGAACTAGTTTTGGATTACCGTTTGATTATTGCTAGTGAGTTAAACACGTAAAACTACAATATGTACAAGAAAAATGTGTATAATTCACAAATTTATGATTTTAGGTTATGTTCCATGCACTTACTCCTACTTAATCTTACGACAATGAATTAAAATTGAATTATAACTTAAAATACTTTCTTAAATTATACAACAGTGAGTAAACTTATATTCTAATGAATGACTTAAGACTAAGACTTTAAAACTGACTTAAACAGGTAGACTGACCTCGAGACTGACTATAAATTACAGGACGGTAACCAGGACGTAGACGTTGTATTTTGAGTCACCGAAATGTGAGTAGAAATGGACATAATTATAGACTGTAGGAAAAGTGACCAACAATTTATATTTTAGCTTTAAAGCGCTATTGCCGAATAAAATGGAATTCGCTAAAAGGACTGTGACCCGTTTTTTCTACGTCTCCCACCGCGCCAACACAGAGGACAGAAATGTAAAAATGGAAAAGATGCATAAAATTTTTTGCAATCCCACTCTAGAACCCAAGGGAAATATTATTCTGGACGAAGTAAGGGCTCTGCCACCAGTGCCACCCCGCTCATTAGTACAAGAAACGGGAGAAACCTATATGGATCCAACACCAAAAAAGAAGTAGCGATAGAAAGTATAACACAAACAATGTCAAGAAAACCTGAAAAGAAAGAGACAATGAAAATAACACCGCTCAGGATAAAGTGGTAAATTAAATGAAGCATTGAGCATTAATGAAAAATGAGGGGAATTGCATACCCTCAGTAAATACAAAATGAAACTTTAAAGTGAAATAAGAGAGAAATTATATAATGAAATTAAAAAAAAAATATTATTGATAAACTATGAGCCTACAGCTAATTTATAACAATGAATGCGTCCATCAAACTCAGTTTTGAATGTACCGAAGGGCTGGAAAACCAGAGTAATTACTATTCTGTAAGGGCCATAGATATCAAGGAACAAAGAGAAACAAATTATTAAGGAGAGGAAAACACACCCTCCAGAAATACGAAAAGGGAAATGCGCTTGATAAACGAAAATTGAAGAAAACATATTGATAAATAGAAAATATGAACGTAAGAAGAGATAATTTAAGAGAGGGTTTACAAAAAGCCCCTGCATATTTAAAAGAAACTATGATAAATTTTAAACACAGAAAAGAGACAAAGCAAATGTCTAAAAATTTTGACGAAAGAGGAAATCCAAAAACCTCTATGAAATAATGAAATTTTAAGAGAACCTAGAGGAGCCCATATCCTCTATAAAAATAAAATGGAATGTTATTTACAACATGTTTTTACGCAGGCTAATCAAGGGAAAATGGAGTATACTTACAGGTCCAACCTACAACCTCAAAAGGGAGAGGGGTGGAGCAATGCCGGCAGCCGAGGACTCGCCACAACAAGCGGAGAAAAAAAAAGTGAGGTACCTAGAGGCTCGGTGAGTTAATTTTATTTTTTTCCTTTAAGATTTCGCAGATATGCAAGAGGGATAGATTATTGTCTTGCATCCCTGCAACAATATGACAACTTTTTCCGGCAGCGTAGAAAAAAAAATTATCTATATAGGGAAATCCACATTTGATGGGATATGAAATTGAATTTGTTTTTGGCTGACACAGATGATTTTCTGAAGTTGGTTCGATTGTGTTCATTTGTTTTGGATTTTTTTTTTGGTTTGTCACATAATTTGCCGAAGGCATAAGGCTAATCAAGAGTGTCCATTGATATTTGAGATATTTAACTAATATTGCATATGTTAAATCTATTAAGAAAAAAGGCAAAAAAATACATTTTCGAAAAAAAAACAAATATTCGCTAAAAAAAATAAGAAATGTTCGAAAAAAAAAACATTCGAAAAAAAAACAAATATTCGATAAAAAAAAATAAGAAATGTTCGAAAAAAAAAAGTATTTCGAAAAAAAAGAAATTAAATGCATTAAAAAAAAAAAAATAAAAGAAATATATAGTTCGTATTTAATTCATACTTTTTACTCTTAGAAAACAAAAAACTATACTTTAGAAAGAAAAAAAAAATCTTTTTACTATTTATTTGACTAATTGACTTAATTGATATAGGAGACGGAAGTTTCGTAGGGACAGAATAGGGTCAGGAGGATCATGAGGTAGTCTGTGATGCTAGTCATGCCGACAAGGACGAGCCTTTGGGGGTTGTCCGATCAAGACGAACAAGGTTTACACGTTTGAAGGTGTTGGTTTGGCGCCGATGGAGAAATGCTGGGCTGTTGCTGTTTAAATTGCCATGTTAGACCGCAGTCCTAGTCTTTGTTTTTGGTAGTGAGATATGCATTTGGAATGGGAAGAATATTCTGAGCTGTGCCAAGAGAGTAGTCATTAGGCATCTGGAATGCCTCGCAAGAGTACTAGGGTAGTGATGTCAAGGAGCTGATGAATACCTACGATGTCCACATTGAGGTGTCTCCTTAGGATCAGAAGCTGGACATCATCAAGGCCACTGGTGCCAGAGCAAACATCGGAGAAGCCAAGATTGCGATTGCCAAGAGGATCGAAGAGCTCGAGGCTGATCGCAAGAGTACTATATGACATGTGCCAGCTGAATCCGACAAACTTCATGAAGTTGAACGGTGACATGGAAGAGGAACACTCGACGAATCTCTGAGAGTGGTTCGATGGAATCGGAATGGTGATTGGTGGCTAAGGTTACTCAAAACGAACTTTGTTCAGATAGAAAGTTTACGTGCAATGGAAGGATGTTAGTTACTATCTGGAAGATACTCCGGTTTTTGGTCTTGCCGGTTGATTGGGAGATTTCGTTCAATGGACAACCTTACAAATAACTCGTTCGGGGCTCGAAATCCAGTTTCGTTCGAGGGGATTTCTATTGGAACACAGACACGAAGCGGCATTCTGACAGTCTCAAGCGGCAAGGAGGTAGGTGAATCATCTTAGAGCAGGGAAAGAAGTAAGGAATAGATTAGTACGCATTTGCAAAGGAAAAAAAATCTTTGTCTTAGAATGTAGAATAGTCCTAGGGATACTCTTTACGCTAGCCGAATGCCTACTGCAAGTTTTTCTTTGCTTCACAAATAAAAACTTAATTTAAGGGGGGGCGGATGTAGCGGTCCTGCCGACCGAAAGAAGCATTCCCCTCCCCGTATCGAATAATTCGAAAGATCAATGATCACCATTGATCTAGGAAAGAACCCTTTTATTTTTTCGATGATGTTCCACGCAAGTTGGTGGATTTCATCAGATGTGGGTTTTCACTAGGTTAACTAGCAACAAGCGGGGTAAGCACAAGCCAAGAACCTTACTGCTTGTTGCTCGTTAACGTGCTCCAATGCCGGAGAATGTTTTTGTTTTAATTTTTGTTTGTGTGTCACCCGACAGCGCTGACTGAACGCCCCAACAAGGTCTCGGTCACATGGCTGTACTAACTGAGCCAGAGCAACGCTCGTTTTGGCTTTTCTCTTTCTCTCTTTATTTTCAGATTGGGAGATGGAGTTCCCCGCGGGAGCGCGATAAAACGCCCCGATCGCTGGCGGTGGGGACGATGCAGTTCTGACCGTTCGTTACGGGAGGAGTCCGGGTGTGTACGACGCGTGCTGTTCTGACGGTTCCCCAGTTCTGACGAGGTGTGCCGTTCGTTTTCGACATTTTCGTTCAAAGTTCAGTGGGCATTTTCTGCCAAATTGACGAGCGGGCCAATTCGGGTCGAGAGTGTTTGATAGTGATATAAGGTGGATAAAGTATAGGTGGATAAAGTATATTTCGGGAAATTGGTGGAACCACCCACATACGCGATCAGAATCGAGGGAAAAGTGAAAGTGTCTCCATCGATTCCTTAAGAACGATTCAAAGGGCGGAAAGCTAGTGAATTGTGACGACTTTTTAATAATAAATAAAATTGTGGAGAAAATTGTGAGAAGAAAAGGTTTGATCAATATTCCGAAAAAAAACCAGTGACCTAACCGGGGGGCCCGCTACAAATGAATGAATGAATGAATGAAATGCCATTTTTTTAGGTTCCGCTTGCCCTGGGGTACCTTACACAATTTTTACTTTAAACTAAGTTATTATCCAAAACGAAATTCACTAAACTATGGATAATTTGATTGTAAATAATTGGGCGTATAATATTTTGCAGAATATTCGTGTTCTGAGATAGTAAGTTCTAGTGACACCAAATTTTCGCACGTGTATGCGGGGGGATCTCAAACTTTTGAACGATGACTTGTATGTTTGTTTTGACAATTTTAAAAAGCTTTCAAATTTGTTCGCTTAAATTTTGCAAGCGCTTTTTGAAGATAATGAGATTGTTGTTCTAATTCTCCTGTGCACACTCTTCGTAACCGTTCTATTTTGTGGATTCCAACTTGACGCTCACAATATGATCTCTTTGATCGTTTTTAGGATAAAAAAAATAAGATTAAGTAACAATCTGTGCAATCATAAGTGTTGCAGATGTAGCACGAACTTCATTAATGTATATAATACTGAACTGCTTCAAAATTTTGTTTGATCTAATGCAGAGAAAAAAAGCGCATTTTTCAGTGTTATTTTTGATAAACGTCGCAACTTCAAGTAAAAATCATGGAAACAAAATTCAGAAATGGTTTTTCTTCAAAATACCCACTAAGTAAGATATGCACATTTTCATTCAAATGAACTATCGACCATAGCACAATGGTCGAAAAAAAAAAGAAGTTTGGCCAAAACTAGTTTTATCGCCTTAATCGATGAAATATGTAATCTGAATATGTTATTTGGCGTTTTTATTGTTTTAGAAGGGGTTATTCACATATTATGTACGTATTTTTTTAAGTTTATATTTTAATCAAAAATGTTATCAAACTGGGCTGAAAGCACAAAATTTGTTTGTATTTGACCAAGTTTGATCAAAATGTGTATGAACAGTGGTTAAATATATTTTAAATGAACTTTGTATGGAAAATATCGTCAAAATATATGTAAAATATTGAATTATTTAAATAGCTATAACTTGCAAATCCGCAAATTTCTGCAAAAAATTTAAACGTTTTTTGTTAGATCTAAGGATGTTTTTTGATGTGCAATATTGGAAATGGCGGCGAAATGACGCGACAAGAGTTGTTTTTCATGTTCAAAATCATCAACATTACTAAAGTGTAATTTTGAATAATATTAAAACTTCCATCAAATATATTCTTACATCCACATACTCGATGAAAGTGTTGAAACATAAGCTTTCAGATAGTGCGTAACTTTATGGAAATATTGCATTCCAAAATTATTAATTTTGTAATTTATTTAATTGTAACATTTTTCAATTTTTTAACTTCAATCGATTTGCCGTCATAAAAGTAATAGAAATTAAAGTTTAAGTTCAATTTCTCTTAGGGATTATAATAATAAAAAAAACATGAGTTATATTTAAAAATCATAAAGAACATAAAAATCTCAAAAAAGTTTTAAGTAGTTTAGACCGCCCCTTTATATGGAGCCCGACCATTGTGCATAGAGAGTTTTCACTAGACGCTTAATCCCTGAGATTTGAACAAAACACTTTTGTGTGATTTTGTGGGGTGAACTCGAACTTTCGCACGGTAGTGTAGGTCGCTAAATGTCCGTGCATGTATTAAAAGTTATGTTTTTTTTTAATAAAATGACCACAAACAGAGTAGAATAAATATATTTTATGTGTTTATTATTTATGATTTGGGGCCCAGATAGCCGTAGCGGTAAACGCGCAGCCATTCAGCAAGACCAAGCTGAGGGTCGTGGGTTCGAATCCCACCGATCGAGGATCTTTTCGGGTTGGAAATTTTCTCGACTTCCCAGGGCATATAGTATCTTTGTACCTGCCACACGATATACACATGCAAAAATGGTTATTGGCATAGTAAGCTCTCAGTTAATAACTTTGGAAGTGCTCATAAGAACACTTAGCTGAGAAGCAGGTTCTGTCCCAGTGAGGACGTAACGCCAGAAAGAAGAAGAACTTATGATTTGGCTCTTTATTTTTCAATTATAATTTCTTCAGTATTCTAAACCGGGTTTGAACACGCGCTTTATTTTACTTTTTTTTGATGTGCGTTAGCGAATGGCAATTCAAATTTGTTTGCCATAAATTGAAATTTCACAAGAGTTGCCGGGACAGCTAGTTAATGAAAAAATATACATTTACAAGGTGTCTACTTTATATAATGAACAGTCCTTACTGTCCCTATGACGGGAAACCTGGCTTGATTGAGACTAAATGTGTCAGTATGTGACAAGAAGAAACATGTCCAACAATCGATCAAGTGAACAAAGAAAACAGTTTTCATCGTTCGATGGGACTATGCTTTCGGTCGGTATTTGGGAAAATCCCTTTAGTGCTACCATCTCGGTTGGCCGACGCATAGCTCTTCATAATAAGAATAATTTACATTGCAAATTGATCCTTTCTTTTCGAATGGTAACAGCATCAGATATAGAAATATGGACTCATCTCGGGAGGGAAAAGCATAAGGAAAGGACGCTTTCGAGGAAAATGAACGACATCAAGAGCAGCCTAGCATGACTGATAAACTATAGCTACTAAGAGACCGAAGAATTTGTTTTGCTTCCAAGGAGGCTATTGTTATTCTGAATAATTTAATTTGTCTGCAACATTTATATTGTGTATTGATTTCTGTTGTTACATTAATCGAACAATTTTTACGCATCTGATTGCTTTAGTTGAATATTTCTTCCCCCACAATTCCGTTTAAGGCTCAATTAGGATTCGAGAATTTTTCAACACTGAAAGCATACTTCTTTCGATAGGTTTTCTAATCATAAATATTTTATAGAAGGAAATAAAAACATCGTGGTTTTAGGTTTTGGACCTATTGTCAGCAATGCTTTTGAATCAACGCTTGGAGTGATAGAACTAAATGTCATAACAGACGTTTTGACTTTCTTTAGTTTTCGACGATTCTACCACTGAACCAATAAACACCAATAAACAACCAATAAACATAAAATCGGAGTGTTTTTAAGAAATTATGCTGCTTACGCAAACCACTTTAATGAATTTAATAAAATCGACCAAACTTTCTGGGATATTTGAATATGTTGCTATTTACTTTTCGTTATACAGTCATCTCTCCCTTACTCGATGTTGAAGGGACCATCGAGTTAGGGAGGTATCGAGTTACAGAACACAAAAGCAGTGCAACTGCGTTGCTAGGGACCATCGAGTTAGCCATGAAAACCAACGTTTACTTTGGTTCTCTAACTCGATATCGAGATACGGAATATCGAGTACTCTCCCTTACTCGATATTCCGTAACTGTACAATAGTTTTTGATGCTAGAAATACTTCTCAAACAGAATGATTTCTTTCTGAAAAAAATGCCACACCCCAATTATTATAGTTTATTTATGATGAAATTAAAAAAAAAGTTTAATGTCTTAGGAATAATGTTAGATACCCAATTCGGCTTTTCAGATAAGTTAAAAAAGACGTTGCTTGACAATTTTCCTTTTCAGTGCGCCGAAACAAAATCAGAAAATATAAAATTCGCCTTATTTGATTCTGCGAAATTCCGTGGAATTTTTATTCGAATGGCATTTCACGGAATCAAAATCAAAATCAATCACCCTTACGGGAAATGTTTTTCTTCCCATTCTGGGCATTACGTTCTCACTGGGACAAATCCTGCTTCTCTGCTTAGTGTTGGATGAGCACTTCCGCAGTTATTTACTGAAAGTTTTCTTTCCCAAAGTTGCCATTTTCGCGTTCGTACCGTCAAGCTACCATTCAACGTGCATTTAAGACAAAATTGCACTTCCAAAAATTATATAATTTTTCCAAATAATTTAAAGCGTACTAGAAAACCACTACGTAGCGTGCAATTGTATAATAATTCAGGGAAGAATCTAAAACTAGTGATGCATAACAAAAAATTACTCAAAAATTATGTTTGAAAATGTCATGTTAAGGTCGCCTCGTACCGTTCTATGTCACCATTTACCGTGCACACTTGTGCACCATTCACCGTGCGTAAAGTTTTCGTCATGATTTAATTTTGTATCTTGAAAAAACGTTGTTGATAGAGAAATTATGTTGCTAGTAGTGTGTACACTCACTTTTAATAGTATTCAAATCTTCATTTACAATAAAAACCATAAAAAGTTTTAAAATTGGCCAAATAATTATTTTTTCATTAAAATTGTTATTGTAGGTTTGACTGTACTGTCCAAACCATTCCAAGTTCATTCAAAAACTAAATATGAAGTAGTTTAATGACGAAATAACAATATATCTAATATTACCGAATAATTTCATGTCTTTCACACTAATGCACGATAATAGGAACCATATATGGTCGGCGTTAAGTCAGAGGGGACCAAGTACAAAACTTGGAAAAATTGGATAATTCTCTCATTAGATGCGAAATTAACTTACCTCCGTTACACTTTGATCAGATTTGAAGAATGCTGTAAACTGCGAGAGATATGTAATAAATTTACTTTGGATGATCAACGAAAATCGATAAAGTGTGCAGTCAGAATGGACCAAGTGCTTATTACCATAACAGCGAAAATGATCAGCGCGCTGAGGAATGTGAGGAAATGAAAAACATTTCAGGAGATTTGTCTGATTTTTCAACATCGAATCATTCTTCTACTCATCCATCAATAGAAATTTATAAATATTGCTTAACCCTCTAATACCCAACCCCGCTTTTAGACGGGGTACACTTTGGAATTTTGTGTATTTTTTCGTAGCTCGGAAATCAAAATGATTTTATTTTTGGCTTATACCTTGACTCATAACACGCATATAAGAAAAGTTTTTTATGACTTTTGAAACTTTTTTGTATATTCAGAAATTATTTGAAAAATTGCATTCTTATATAACCTACAAATGCCTGGGGTTCATTTAACGTGTAATATAAAAAACCGTACCTTTTATATTTTTCTACGATTAACCTATCACAAACGAAGAGCCTGGTGGTATTAAAAATTATTTCAAACCTGTTTTTTCCGTTAGTTACACGGAAAATAAAATACGCTTCGAAAAAAAATTAAAAATTTAATATTTTTCAAAATACCGTAACAATTAAATTTTTATTATTGCCAAAAATCAACAACTAGAAAAGGCTTCAAGAAAAAATGAAAAAAATTATAAAAATCAAAAACCAAAATTTAAAAATTTGCGAATAAAAATAAATAAATGCCCAAAACGTGTTTAGAACGATTTTAGATAACGAAAAATAATACTTAAATCGAAAATAAAAATTTGGGTATTAGAGGGTTAATTCGATGCATTTGAATTTGATTTTTAACCATTTACCATATTCGGATGGGTGGTCAGAAATTGCAACAATTTGAACCAACTTACTGAACGGTGGTCTTTAGTTCAGTCAGAGTGGACCAAGTACACATAGTCCTGGCCGTGTAGTTCCGGCGTATAGAATAGAACTACGGACAACCTGTTCCGGTGGTAAGAGTCCACCAAACGGGGTAACCCCAATTCAAGGTGTGATGCGAAAAACCGTGCTGAGGAATGAATGGTCGAAGGGGTGAAAAAGATGTTCGGCCATTAACGGAGCCTGTGGGGCACCTGGGCACCCCTCACAGTATTTTGTCCCTTACCGCGTTAATGCAGGGCTCTGGCACCTCTTTTCCCGTGCTACTCGTGGGATCCAAAATGAGTACAATTTCAAACAATAATCAGAATAGTAGTGGTAGTGCAGGTAGTAGCAGTAGTAGGGAAGCGAACCCCTTCGCAAGAAGTGGGCTAGCTAGATCTCCGTTGAGGAGAGTAGAAGCAGGAGGAGGCAGCAGTGCACGTAGTGCCAGTGCTGGAAACCATATTTCATCACCGGCTAACGCATCGGGTGAAGTTATGGATGGAGCGTGGTTGATGAGGGCCATCAATAAAAGTAGAGATGGGCTCTCTGCGATAGAAGTGGCTACACAGCAGCTCGACTCCATAATTGACTTTGCGTCCTCGAAGTCTAACATCAGCAAGGACCTCAAGCAGGCCTTGTTTAGACTTCGTAAGTCAATGTTGGCGGCCAAGCAGAACCATGCTGAACCCATGGTGACTGTGGCTGCGGCAGAACCCGTGGAATTGAAGGTGCCGAAGTCTACCCAGACGGAACCCTTCGTTTTCGCGGGTAGCCCCAAAAGCGTGGAAGCGAATGCTTACAACAAGCAATCGCAGAAGCGCGCGAGGCAGCCGTCAGGGGAGGAGCTACCCGGCGGCGCTCGTAAGGCCAGGCGGATACTAACCCCGAAAACCGGCAGAAGTGCCGGAAAATCGGACCCCAGCCAGGCGTCCCGAAAAGCCGAGAAGGGTGGGTCCGAAGAGGCTGGCCCCTCACGGAGTGATGGGAACAGGGGGTTGCGACCTTTGAGAGGTCCTCCATCACCACAGGTCAGGGCGGAGCAGGGGGGGGACGCCCCCTGGACAACCGTAGTGAGGAAGAAGAAGAAGAAGAAACAGGAGAACCAGGAGCGCAGGGATACCAGACCTAAGAAAGGTAGGAGGGTAGGTGCCAAGCGCGAAAAGGGTGATGCGATCATCATCAAGACGGAAGAGTCCAAGTACTCGGAAGTCCTGAAGGCGATGCGCAGTGACGCGAAGCTTGCGGATCTAGGAGCCGACGTACGCAGTGTCAGACGCACTCGTACAGGTGAAATGATCCTCGAGCATAAGCGCGACAAGGAGCGCAAGGGCGCCGCCTACAAAAGTTTGGCGGAAGAGGTCCTTGGCGCCGGTGTGGAAGTGAGGGCTCTGACGCAGTCAGTGACTCTGAAGGTGATGAACCTTGACGAGATCACCAACGCAGAAGAGCTCGTCACGGCACTGCGGCAACAGTGCGAAGTGCAGGTGCCCACCACCGCCGTTCAGCTACGGAAAGGTCCGGCAGGTACTCAGGTGGCCTTAGTACACCTACCTGTGGCAGACGCAAATAAGTCCGCTAAGGTAGGTAAGATCAAGGTTGGTTGGTCAGTATGTTCACTGAACATACATGAGCAACCAGTGATCTGCTTTAGGTGCAGGGAACCTGGACACAAGTCCTGGGGCTGTAAAGGCCCTGATAGGACCAAGTTGTGCAGGCGTTGTGGTGAGGAAGGTCATAAGGCACTAGGCTGCAAGAACCCTCCCAAGTGCTTGATTTGTTCCGGCAAGTCCGTGAACAACAATCACCCAACGGGAGGCTCAAGGTGCCCGACCTTCAAACGAGCCATTAACGAAAAGTCACAGTGCAGGTAACGCAGCTGAACCTGAACCACTGTGACGCAGCTCAGCAACTGCTGTACCAGTCAGTTGCTGAGTGGGGGACGGACATCGCTATCATATCGGATCCATACCGAGTACCCGCCGGCAACGGCAACTGGGTCGTGGATGGATCCGGAAAAATGGCGGCGATATGGACAACGGGTAAATACCCTGTCCAGCAGTTGGTGTCTACTACCTACGAGGGCTTCGTGATCGCCAAGGTAAACGGGGTCCTCTTCTGTAGCTGCTATGCGCCTCCGAGTTGGTCGACCGAGCGGTTCACGCAGATGCTGGACTGTATGACGACCGCGCTGACAGGGCGAAGGCCAGTTGTAATAGCGGGTGACTTCAATGCCTGGGCCGTGGAATGGGGAAGCCGTAACACGAACCAGCGAGGTCAAATCCTGCTAGAGGCACTGGCCGTGCTAGATGTCGATCTGGCTAATGTTGGTACCAAAAGTACCTTCAGCCGAAACGGAGCGGAGTCGATTATCGACGTTACTTTTTGTAGTCCTGGCCTAACGAGTAGTTCGAACTGGAGGGTAGACAATGCCTACACTCACAGCGACCACCTGGCGGTTCGCTACAGTATCGACTACAACAACAGCAGGCAGCGGGTTGAGGAAGCGGCTAGGTCAAGGCCAAGCCCTCGTAGGTGGAAGACATCGTACTTCAATGATGAAGTACTTAGGGAGGCGCTCCGCCGTGAGCGTAACCTACTCGGCCTAAGCGGGGACGAACTGGTAGCGGTGCTTATGCGTGCATGCGATGCGACCATGCCTAGAAAAGTCCACCCTAGGAATGGGAGACCACCGACGTACTGGTGGACTCAAGCTATTGCGAACCTGCGCCGTACCTGCCTACGGGCCAGGAGACGGATGCAGCGAGCACGTACCGAGCAGGAGCGTGAAGAACGACGGGCGGTGTTCACCGCTGCCAAAGTCGCGCTGAAGTCCGAGATAAGGGCAAGAAAAAAGGCCTGCTTCGAGGGACTCTAGCCAATGGCCTCCTTTTGTAGGACAGCTGGGGATCGGGGCTGGCGATAAGGATAGAGTAACTGATGAGGAACTTGTAGGGATTGCAAAATCCCTAAGCATGGGGAAGGCACCAGGTCCGGACGGAGTTCCAAACCTGGCCCTCAAAGTCGCAATCTTGGAGGTTCCCGGTATGTTCAGATCTGCTATGCAGATATGCCTGGACGAGGGAGTATTTCCAGATGCGTGGAAGAGGCAGAGCCTGGTACTATTGCCAAAGGCGGGGAAACCACCCGGTGACCCGTCGGCGTATAGACCAATATGCTTGATTGACACGGTGGGGAAAGTGCTCGAGAAGATCATCCTCAACAGACTGTCGAGGTATACCGAGGGTGTAAATGGTCTCTCAGGCAACCAGTTCGGCTTCCGGAAAGGGAGGTCCACCGTAGACGCTATTCTGACGGTTAAGAAAACCGCTGAAATAGCACTCCAGCGTAAGAGGAGGGGTATTCGCTACTGCGCAGTAGTGACTCTGGATGTAAGGAACGCATTTAATAGTGCCAGTTGGGCGGCTATTGCTGATGCGCTCCTGCGTCTGGGGATACCCGAGTACCTGTACAAGATTCTCGGAAGTTACTTCCAGAATCGGGTATTAGTCTATGACACAGAGGTGGGTCGGAAATGCTTTCACATAACCTCAGGAGTCCCGCAAGGTTCCATCCTGGGTCCGGTGTTATGGAATGTCATGTACGACGAGGTGTTGAGATTAAAATTCCCGGCGGGTGTGGTCATCGTTGGCTTTGCCGACGATATTACGCTGGAGGTCTACGGTGAATCGATCGAAGAAGTGGTATTGACTGCAGCCCACTCGACCGCAATTGTGGAGGAGTGGATGAACTCCAGGAAACTGGAATTGGCTCACCACAAAACTGAGGCTGTTGTTGTCAACAACCGAAAGTCGGTGCAGCAAGCGGTGATCAGTGTAAGCGACTGCACAATCACTTCGAAGCGCTCCGTCAAACACTTGGGGGTGATGATCGACGACAAGCTTACCTTCGGTAGCTATGTCGATTATGCCTGCAAGAGAGCCTCCACAGCTATTGTGGCACTGTCCCGGATGATGTCCAATAGCTCTGCGGTGTACGCCAGCAAGCGTAAGCTTCTGGCCAATGTCGCCTCGTCCATACTGAGGTATGGTGGCCCGGCTTGGGGCACGGCTTTGAGTACCGATAGCTACCGTAGCAAGCTAGAGAGTACTTATAGGCTAATGTGCCTGAGGGTTGCGAGCGCGTACCGTACCGTGTCACACGATGCACTCTGTGTCATCACCGGTATGGTGCCTATTGGTATCCTTATCATGGAAGACATATAGTGTTTCGAAAGGCGCGGCACAAGAGGCATACGCAGGACTGCCAGACTGACCTCCATGGTCAAATGGCAGCGTGCGTGGGACAGTTCCACCAAGGGAGTGTGGACTCACAGGTTGATTCCGAGGTTAGCTATCTGGGTCAATAGGCGCCATGGGGAACTAACATTCCACCTAACACAGGTCCTTTCGGGCCATGGATGCTTTAGACAGTATCTACACCGTTTCGGTCATGCGGGTTCTCCCGAATGTCCAGTTTGTGCAGGTTTAGAGGAAACGGCGGAACACGTTTTGTTCGTGTGCCCGCGTTTCCGCACAATGCGTGACCGCATGTTTGCCACATGAGGTGGGGACACGACTCCGGACAATTTGGTCCAGAGGATGTGTGCAGACGAGTTTGGCTGGAATGCCGTTTCATCGGCTATCACCCACATTGTCTCGGAACTCCAAAGGAGGTGGCGTGTGGACTCGAGGAGTGACTAGTGCAGACGATAATCAACAGGTGGTCCAAGGGTTCGCAGTCGGCTACGTAGGTCATACCGGTGCCCTACGGTCGAAATCGACCCTTACAGCGATTAAGTGGCCGCGGGGAGAACATCCTGGTAGCGCTGCTGTCGTGGCGCCGGCCTACTGGGTGGATACGAGCCTCTGGTTGTTCGGGGCAGGTGGAGGCCCCTTCGTCAGCAATCCCAGCTGGTGCTAGCTGATAGGGCCTGAGCCTTCAGTAGGTCAAATTGCGAAGCCCGCAGTATCAGTTCTTGATACCTGCGGTGCAGCTGGGCGCGGACGTAGTGGTCGACCCTGCCCGCTTTCAGCGGACAACGGGAGGTGAGGACCACCTGGGAAGCTGGCAATGCGCCAGCATGCTACCTTGGTGGACCCCCATAAGCGAGTCATCGATGTTCGATGCTGCATGGCTACGCAGCTAACCTGGACCCAGACAACCAGAAGTCGCATAGCAGTATGCGAACAAAGTCGTTTATTTGTAAAAACTGCATCACTCCCGTACTAAATGGTGCATCAAATCGTTTGATCGATGAGTTTCCTCGCATTAAACGCTAATTTATGAATTCATACGTACATTCCGTTTCGTCACGTATACTTTTACAAAGCAAGTCGGATCAATCCGTAGCAGCTGTCAAAAAAACTTTGTTATCATAAATTAAGTCGCATAAGAGTACAGACTAATTCGCAAGAAAATCAATACACTCGCATTGCATGTTATTTTTCATCATATAAAATATGTACGCATATCGCCTCCACTTTTGTACGTATAAGGCATATTCTTGACATTCTTCTTCTTCTTCTTTCTGGCGTTACGTCCCAACTGGGACAAAGTCTGCTTCTCAGATTAGTGTTCTTATGAGCACTTCCACAGTTATTAACTGAGAGCTTTCTTTGCCGATTGACCATTTTTGCATGTGTATATCGTGTGGCAGGTACGAAGATACTCTATGCCCTGGGAATCGAGAAAATTTCCTTTACGAAAAGATCCTCGACCAGTGGGATTCGAACCCACGACCCTCAGCATGGTCATGCTGAATAGCTGCGCGTTTACCGCTACGGCTATCTGGGCCCCATATTCGCGACATGTTATACGTGAAACTTTACGCATATAAGCATCGCATAACGTAAAATGTGATTTGGTTATACGTACATTCTGGTTGTCTGGGGAGGATGCGATGTGCAATAGCCCCTCTCCGAAGCAATGCCTTCTTGGTGGTCCCGGAGAGACGAAGGGTTTGGCGGCAATGGAAATGGTTTAGTGGGTCGGGGGTGTAGTCCTGTTTACTGCTTGTACGTAGTAAATGGTCCCCAACCCCACACTCCCGGACCTCGGTCCGGAGTCTGTTGAGCAGATTATCCCCCCATTGCTTAGAAGAAAAAAAAAGTACACATAGTCCATCAAAAAACCGTTCTATTACAGGTTTGGATTATGATTTTTTATGATTCTCACTTCACATTTTATTGTTTGAAAGTAACATAAAGGCGTGTAGAAATATTTAACCAAAATTTAAACGAGTTCAAAAATTACGGAGCGTTAGACTTTAAACCCATTTTTCTCAAAATATTAAATATGTCACTTGGTCCACTCTGACTTAACGCCGACCATATATTGAAAAGGATCCATTCACCGTGCATTTGGGTTTCGACTGAAACTCAATAAAAAATTCTAATTTGCATAAAATCTCATTGCTCATACGATGAAATACATCTTACTAATAGTATCCACAGTGAAAACTTGTTGAAATTTCAAAAAATTTGATACTTTGTCGTTAAAATGAAAGATGTGAATTTTTGGAATTTCTACTAAGAGTGTTGAAAAATCTCATTCTCAAACAGAATTCACATGATTTTGACTACATAAACTAGGTTTTTCAAAATGCTTTTTGACAAAAACTACATCATTTCATCAGTTTTATTTTATTTTGCTGACAAAAGAATAATTTGTGAAAATTGTATGAATATTCTGTAGGAATTTGTATATGTGCACGGTGAATGGAGGCCACACGGTGACTGGTGACTTAACGGTATATCGTGTGGCAGGTACGATGATACTTCATGCCCATGGAAGTAAAGGAAATTTCCATTACGAAAAGATCCGGGATCGACCGGGAATCGAACTCAGACATATTCAGTATGGCTTTGCTTTGTAGCCGTGGATTCTAACTGGTCGGAAAAGTTACCCGTTGCCCCAGACAATGCTATCGATCACACAAGGAATTTCATCATCAGTATGAAATTTTTTCTGCATTAAATTGAATTTCCTTTTTACTTTCTCTTACATTTATTTTCAGCGGTTTTGATCGAACTGCAGCTGTTTTGGAGTATATTGTTTATTTTTAATTTCATTACGTCTTTGATTAGTTCGTATAGAGTACTTCTGATTAACCTAAACTGTGTAATTTTGACAACTTTTCATAATAGTTCAAAATTCAAGTTTGCACTCTTTGTGGTTTCAAATTATTAGGATTTAAATTAATCTGGTGGTACAAAATTGAAAGGACACCAACATGTTTATAATTCCAGTGGGCGATCAGCCCTTTGAAGAAAGCACCAGACCAGACAACGGACTAGCATGCAACACCTAGCCCTCACGGTATGTTTTGCGGTCTGAGGCGGGAATCGAACTCACACTCCTTAGCATGAGGCGCATAAATGACTAAAAACAACCAAACTAGTTATCGATGTTGACAGCTTTTGAAAGTCTCCAAGTTTCTTCACATCTTTGCGGAAAAACATGATCGTCCAAGTCGTAAAAAAGGTGAATATAATCGTAGTAAAAGAAAGAGCATGAGCATGAGCATGAATGATCGACTGAAGAGCTACTCCGTTTTTGCAAGATCACCCGAGCAGAAGAAAATAACTACTGAATACCAAATTGAGGTATTCCATACCAGATAATTTCCAATACTTACAACCTGAATGAGGTATGGATGAGCCCTGCATAAGAGGTAAAATACCTCAAATAATACCTTGATTCCTAGTCGTGCACTCACAACGTCAACAGCTCAATTTTGTTGCTCCGTTGATCGCTTTTTTGGATTGTTTTTCCCCACCGTGTGGGTTTTTCAACCGTCGCGAGTGTCCCACAGTAGTGTACCACGGGAAGTAATTAACCGTCAGCTTAGTCTGGCGTGTTAATTATTCAACATATTGGGACTAAATCTTCTCCAAACGCCCTTGGAGAAGATTTGATAGCAGTCAAGGTCACCATCGAAGCCGATCGTGCCTACGTACTACACCGAGCGGTATCATCATCATCGATATCATCATTGACGACAGCCACGGCGGTAGTATTGTTCCTACCACACACCATCGCCGGCATACGTTCGACCGACTTGAAAGGCGCCCAGTCAACACATTGTCCTGTTCGTGCTGTGGATCAAAAGCACATGGCGTGGTTGCTGTAGGTAATAAAGTCGCATTACTTCGTTTCGCTCTCTCTAGTTCGCCGTTACTCCCATCATTCAAACCAGTGGTTTTGAACCGTCAGTGGTTCCCAACTATTTATTTTTGTAAATATTTTTTTTTTATAATTTTTTTTTTCGTTATATTTTTTTTCCTATTTTGCTGTTGTGCAGTGGTTCGGATTCATCAGGGATTCCCAACTAATTTTTGAATTTACAATCTACACCGTTTCTTTTTTTTTTTCGTTCATTTTTTTTTTCTCATTATTGTTAATATTACCATTTGATACATATTGAAGATACATATTTATATCAGTTTTACTACTTTGTTCTAACTGAAATTGACAGTATTTATTTTTGTCAGAGTGATTAAGATAACACAACTAAGTAGTTTTAATTACTAACAAACTCTCCATTGTAGGAGAAATTGGATCCGTAATGGAACCGAATGATACCGGCGGGGGTTCGCCAGAATATTTAATCTCTTCTGACGATGAGTCAGCTTCAGTTCATACCACTGATCCAAAAACTCAACAGTATGAGGCCATGGAGACTAGTGAAAATGAAAAAGTGTTACCTTTGCTTGATCCAATGGTTCTCCAAAATACCTCGATTATCCCTTCTCCAAGTGAAACACGGAATTCACCTGAGAAACAATTGGATTCCAATTTTGGGTTGCCAGCCTCCCCAAATCAGTCCCCTGTATTGCCCTCGACTTCTGGTCCCTCTACTAACCAGGCGATCCCCCGCCCGAAAGTTTACCCGCCCGGATCTAAGGGTCCCTTTCTGGTTTTCTTTCGGCCCAAAGCTAACGGAAAACCTTTGAATAAACTTCAAATCGAAAAAGATCTGGCAAAATCGTTTCGAGGTATCCTTGAGATTGATTCACCCAGCCGTGATAAGTTGCGTGTCACAGTTAGTGATCGCGACCAGGCGAACAGAATTGCTGCCTTTGAGCTCTTTTCAATGGAGTACAAAGTCTACATTCCCAGTCGCGAGGTCGAATGTTATGGAGTTGTCACGGAGCACAATTTGACTCGCGCAGACATCATGTCGGGAGCTGGTGGGTTTAAAAATCGTGCCGTTCCGCTGGCTCCTGTTCTTGATGCCAATCAAATGAACAAAGTGTTGCCTGATGGCTCAAAACAGTGTCAAATTCGTTCCGCGTAACCTTCTCCGGTTCGGCCTTACCAAGCGTCCTCGTGATTGGGCGTCTTCGGTTACCTGTTCGTCTCTATGTACCGACGGTTATGCACTGTGAAAAGTGCCGGCAGTTGGGCCACACTGCACCTTACTGCAGCAACAAACCACGTTGTAGTAAGTGTGGCGAACAACATGCCGAAGGTTCCTGCAATATGGAGCCAAAATGTACCTCTTGTGGCCAAGCCCCTCACGAACTCAGTGCATGCCCGAAGTACATAGAGCGGGAGAAACATACCATAAACTCCCTGAAACAGCGGTCTAGGCGTTCTTATGCAGACATGCTGAAAAAGATCGCTCCGACTGTTGCTCCATCGGCCCATACCTTTCAAAGTAACAATATCTTCGCATCCCTGCCGGATAACGACCAATGCTCTGACTCTGAGGATGGAGAAGAGTATACAATAATTGAGACAGGGACGAAAAGGAAGCGTGCGGTTACAAAACGGCGCTTGAAGCAACAGGCTTCTCAGAACGTCCCTGTTGATCGAAACGCTTCTTCAAAGCCTTTGATAAAATCAAGAAATGGCGGAAACACCATAAAGGGATCACCTCCAGGCTTCAAGTTTTCAGCTGGAGAATTTCCGTCACTTCCGGGAACATCTAAAACCCCAGTTGTTCCAGTTTTATGCCCAGACGAACAACCAATTCGTCAGCAGGAGCAAAATAATGCTTCCAGAAAACTGACTCTTTCTGGGATAGTGGATTTCATTTTCGAAATGTTTCAATTCTCACCCGAAACGAGGAACCTGCTCAACATGGCGCTTTCCTTGGTGAAACCTTTTCTGAAGCAAATAGCTTCAAAGTGGCCGATTCTTGACTCGTTCATATCTTTCGATGGCTAATATGGTCAATGAGGTCGGAGATATGATCGAAGTACTACAGTGGAATTGTAGAAGTCTTTTAAAAAATATGGAGGCGTTCAAATTTTTAGCACACAGCACTCGCTGCGACATATTTGCTCTCTGTGAAGCATGGCTTCTGATAAAAATATCTCTTTCCACGATTTTAATATTATTCGTCTGGATCGAGGGGATGGATATGGAGGGGTGCTCTTAGGGATTAGCAAGCTTCACTCCTTTTATAGAATCGATTTCCCCTTGATGACAGGCATTGAAGTAGTTGCATGTCATATTACAGCCCGAGGTAAAAGCCTCAGCATAGCCAGTGTGTACATACCGCCAAACGCTAGAATGTCTCGCAGAGACTTAGCGGCAATATGCGAAGCTATGCCTGCGCCATGGTTGGTCCTAGGAGATTTTAATTCTCACGGTACAGCCTGGGGGTCACCGAGGGACGACAATCGCGCAACCTTAATATATGATCTCTGCGACTACTTCAATCTGACAATTTTGAACACTGGGGAAGCAACACGAATAAAACCTCCAGATCCCCTAGTATGTTAGACCTCTCAATCTGTTCGAATTCATTATCATTGGATTGCATGTGGAAAGTAATTCAGGATCCCCATGGTAGTGATCACCTGCCTATCAAAATTTCAGTTACCAATAATTCGTGTCGAACACACCAGATCGACGTAGCGTATGACCTCACGAAGCATATCGACTGGGGAAAATACGCTGAAGCGATCTCCGTAGGTGAGCAATCGGTCGATATACTTCCACCGCTGGAAGAATATCAATTCTTATCCGCGTTGATTATAAACAGTGCTCTTCAAGCTCAGCGTAAACCGGTTCCAGGATCTTCAGTACGACGTCGGCCGCCCACCCCGTGGTGGGATGGCGAATGCACCGGAGTCTATCGCGAAAGATCAGATGCGTTTAAAGAATATCGGAAACGTGGAACGCGCGATAACTACGATCGGTATTGTTCTCTTGACCGCAAGTTCAAGAGCCTCGTGAAAGCGAAGAAACGCGGTTACTGGAGAAACTTCGTCAACGGATTATCACGGGAAACGTCGATGCGAACCCTGTGGACGGTCGGTAGAAGAATGCGGAACGTACAATCGGTAAACGAGGATCGTGAAAGTTCTTCTCGATGGATATTTGATTTCGCGAAAAAAGTTTGTCCGGACTCTGTCCAAGTTCAAATGACTATTCGTGATTATCCAGAAGAAAGGAATGCAATGGACTCAACCTTTTCGATGGTAGAACTCTCACTTGCTCTCTTTTCATGTAATAATTCTGCCCCGGGTATGGATAGAATTAAGTTCAACTTGCTGAAAAACCTCCCAGACGTCGCAAAGAGGCGCTTGTTGAACTTATTCAATGTATTCTTGGAGAGCAACATTGTTCCGGATGATTGGAGACAAGTGAGAGTTATTGCCATCCAAAAACCAGGAAAGCCTGCGTCGGATTACAACTCGTACCGTCCTATTGCGATGTTGTCGTGTCTCCGAAAGTTGTTAGAGAAGATGATTCTCTTTCGACTGGATAAATGGGTTGAATCGACTGGCCTTCTCTCAGATACTCAATTTGGATTCCGCAGAGGCAAAGGAACGAGCGATTGTCTTGCGCTGCTTTCTACTGAAATTCAACTGGCCTATGCTCAAAAAGAACAAATGGGCTCAGTCTTTTTGGATATTAAGGGGGCTTTTGATGCAGTTTGCGTTGATGTCCTTTCAGACAAACTCCACGAGTGTGGACTTGCCCCGATTTTGAATAACTACTTGTACAATTTGTTGTCTGAGAAGCACATGTTTTTCTCACATGGAAACTCGACAACTTCTCGAATAAGTTACATGGGTCTCCCCCAGGGTTCATGTTTAAGCCCTCTTCTTTACAACTTTTACGTAAGAGATATTGATGATTGTCTCATGGAAATTGCTCGCTAAGACAGCTTGCGGATGACGCCGTTGTTTCTGTTACAGGACCAGAGGCGGACAATCTGCAAGGACCATTGCAAGATACTCTGGACAATTTGTCCGCTTGGGCTGTAAAGCTGGGTATCGAATTCTCTCAGGAGAAAACCGAGTTAGTTGTCTTTTCTAGAAAGCGTGATCCGGCACAGCTAGAACTTCAGTTTATGGGTAAGGCACTGACTCAAGGTTTATCGCATATGTATTTAGGGGTCTGGTTTGATTCTAAATGCACCTGGGGAAAACAAATTAGGTATCTGTATCAGAAGTGCCAGCAACGAATCAACTTCATGCGTACACTCACAGGAACATGGTGGGGGGCCCACCCGGACGATCTGATAAAGCTATATCGCACAACGATTCTGTCAGTTCTTGAGTACGGTAGTTTTTGCTTCCAATCTGCCGCGAAAACACACATTCTAAAGCTCCAGCGTATTCAGTATCGCTGTCTTCGGATCGCGTTAGGCTGTATGAACTCGACTCATACGATGAGTTTAGATATATTAGCAGGAATACTGCCTTTATCAGATCGGTTCGTGGAATTGTCGTTAAGGTTCCTCATCCGCTGTGAAGTGTTGAACCCGTTGGTAATTGAAAATTTTGAGAAGCTAATCGAACGAAATCCTCAAACAAGATTTATGACATTGTACTACGCGTACATGACTCTGGAGGTTAACCCTTCTTTGAATCTTCCCAATTACGGTTGCTTCCCTGACTTCTCTAGTTCCGCTGTAGTTTTTGATCTGACCATGAGACAAGACATCCGTGGAATTCCAGATCTGCTTCGTTCGGAGCAAATCCCAAAAATTTTTGCTAGCAAGTTCGGTCACATCAGCTGCGAGAGAAGGTTTTACACCGACGGGTCAAAAACGAATGATTCCACTGGATTTGGTATGTACAACGAGTTTCATAGCGCCGCATATAAACTTCAGAATCCTTGCTCCGTATATGTCGCGGAATTAACGGCTATACATTACGCATTAGAGCGAATTGCCTCTCTTCCCTCTGATCAATATTTCATTTTTACGGATAGCCTTAGCTCCATAGAGGCTATACGTTCAATGAGGCCGGTGAAGCACTCCCCGTATTTTCTCAGTGAAATACGATCTAAATTGAGTGCTCTATCGAATGATTCATATACTATCACCTTGGTTTGGGTCCCTTCACATTGCTCGATCCCGGGCAATGAGAAAGCGGACTCGCTCGCCAAGGTGGGCGCTATGGAAGGTGATATTTTTGACCGACAAATTGCCTTCAATAAATTTTTCTCAATTGCTCGTCAACATGCATTGGTCAGCTGGCAACAATAATGGGATGCCGGAGAATTGGGCAGGTGGTTACATTCCATTCTCCCGCAGGTATCGAAGAAGCCGTGGTTCAAGGGGTTGGAATTAAGTCGAGACTTTATTAAGGTAATGTGTCGACTTATGTCCAACCACTACTCTCTAGGCTCTCACTTCTATCGAATAGGGCTCACAGATAGCAATCACTGCAGCTGCGGTGCAGGTTACCAAGATATCAACCACGTAGTTTGGGAGTGCCTCGAATACGGTATTGCCAGATCTAATTTTTGTACATCCCTCAGGGCCCAAGGGAAACCAGAAAAGGAAGACATTAGAAATGTGTTGGGTAAACTTGACCTTGTGTACATGAAGCTTTTGTACGAATTTTTGAAACAAGCTAACATCTGTGTTTGATTCCCCCATCTCGTCGGTCTACTTGTCCACCTTGTGTCCCCTCGAAATTCGTCTTGTTGTATCGTTACAGGTTGTCATTGTCCACTCCACGTTCGACCAGCAGCAAAGTAAACACGTCACATCTTCAAGCTGCTGAATGTCAACGGAACGATCCCATTGTCCTATCCCTTCCTTGAAATTATTGTTACCCCTAACCTCGACCAAACCGCGAGTTTTACGGTTCCCCAAAGCTAACATAGTATATTAAGAAAACATCATGAAATTGTTATAACAATCAAAAGAAGTCGGCTCCGTAATGCCTAATGGCGCATGAGCCTAGTAAATAAATGATTAAGTAAAAAAAAAAAATAATAATACCTTCTGCATATTCTACAAATACCAAGCTGATAACTAGATCAGGTATTGTTATACCTAAATAATACTTCATGGATTTTCATATAAAAATGAACTTTTTCAATACTAGTTCAATATCTCCAGCAGTCTTCAATACCTGTCGAATACCAAAATGAAGTATTTTTAATTGTTTTAAACATTCTTTTCAAATACCATTGTAGTACCAAAATGAGGTATTAATAACTGAACAATACCTAATTTTGGTATGATACCAAAATATGGTATGCATAAGCTATTGGGGAGTTATTTGTTCCTGCTCGGGCAGCTGTACTTACACAGGGTACCAACAGACAACACTCAGGTGCTCTCAATAAATTAAATAATAAACGACTGATTGTTTTTTTTTCGAGAATGTGAAAATTGTATTTCCAAAGAAAATATTACAGGAGAACTAATCTCGCTTTTAGAGGAAAGCGACAAAGAAGATGTAGTATTTCAGCAATAGCTCACCATCGATCGCTGTAACTTAGAAACTTTAATAAAGCCTGTTGAAGAATTTGTTACGTATTTCGTGGAGAAAGCTAATAAGCTCATAACTCATGATTTTATTTGCAAAGAACAGTCAATTTTTCTACGAAAAAAAAAAGATTCCTTAAAACAAGGTGAAAAACTTGTAATTATCGACTTTTCTGAAAATTATAGTTTTATCATACAAAACGCTTCTCAAGGATATCACTGGAATGATTCCCAAGCAACGATACACCCATTCCAGATTTACCATAAATTAGATAAAAAATTGAAAAACGTTAGTTTTATTATAATATCTGGAGTGTTGACCCATGACACAATAGCAGTTCAGCTATTTGTTTCAAAAGCTGCAGCTCATTATCAACATGAAAAAAAATGCTAGCTTATGTAATTTCAAGAAAATACATGGATTGGAAGCAGAATGGCACTTTTTTGCCACATCCCACGGCAAAGGCCCCTGTGACGCTATTAGTGGCACTCTCAAGCGAATGGCAAAAAGAGCAAGTCTTGAAAAAGCCTATGGAAACACAATCGCAACTCTCCGAGAACTATTCGACTGGGCAGTGAATTAAACTGATACATGTTTCAACAAATTAAATTTCTGTTATATATCTAATGAACAATATGTTAATATGTCAGAGGAATTGGTGGAATTGTTTGATAAGGTTAAAACTGTCCCTGGTACCCAAATATATCATTGTTTTATGCCTATTAGTGATACACAAATTGCAGCCAAACGGTATACCAATTCAGAGGATGAACCAAAAAATATTCAATTTATTCAGTAAATCCAAAAAATAATGTAAATATTCATGCGCATATACTACGTGTAAGGATATTCAGCAATAATAAAAATAATAATGGGGCCCACATAGCCGTAGCGGTAAACGCGCAGCTATTCAGCATGGCCATGCTGAGGGTCGTGGGTTCGAATCCCGCTGGTCGAGGATCTTTTCGTAAAGGGAATTTTCTCGATTCCCAGGGCATAGAGTATCTTCGTACCTGCCACACGATTATACACATTCAAAAATGGTCAATCGGCAAAGAAAGCTCTCAGTTAATAACTGTGGAAGTGCTCATAAAAGAACACTAATCTGAGAAGCAGGCTTTGTCCCAGTTGGGACGTAACACCAGATAGAAGAAGAAGAAAAATAATAATGCATGATAAAAACAAACCACGACTTTTTTCATAAGCATAATTCTGTTCAACAAAAAAAAGTCGATCTGCATGCACAGAGACGGGACACCCTGGACTTGACAGTATAAAAATAAACAAAAATAATGGCGTTTTCAGAATGTTCGTGTCTGCCCCAGGTCATTTTTAAAATATTCTTGAATATTTTGTATTTTTTGTTTTAAAATCTAATCTAATCAATAACCCGACAAAGTGTTTTATATTGAAAACAGCTGAATTCATGTGCCAAATTAAGTTTTAAGCTTGAAATTCAATATAAAGAGTTGTACTAAGATTTGCATGACCCCCTCCCCCCTTTTTGTACCCTCCCTATTTTTAAAGTATTGCAAATGATGGAATATTTGATATAAATGGTTGAAATAAGCGATTTTAGTGATACTACAATCCACCAGCTATCTTTTCAGAAATATCGTGGTTTATGAACAACACCTTACTGTGGAACCGTCCATTAATTGCGTGTTTTTTTAGGAGGGGGGGGGTCTGTTCAAAGGTTATGTTCATGTTAATAAAAATAAAAACATTGAAGAGTTGACCACAAGGGAAAGGGGATGAAAAATACCAAATATGTGGTTTATGAAGGGCCTTTGCAGGCTATTTTATTTCATGTTTACAATATCCAATCTTAAATCAAGGGGGTAATCCATAACCCACGTGACTTTTTTAAATTTGTACATGGACAAAATATCCCGACGGGGGAGAGGAATCTTGTTTTCCAAAATAGGTCCACGTGGTGTATGAATGTTGCCTGACAGATCAACGGACTTTGAACTAATTTTTAATCAACCCTATGCTTGTGTGACTACACCGAATATACAATCAATATGGTGTGGTGTCCGTAAACTGCTTTGTGCTAGGTATTATACATTGAAGGACAAACAATGCAATGAAGATATTGGACATCAGTACATTACACATTGATTAATTGTAAAACAAACAATACTTGTGCATCCTGACAAACAATTCACAGATAAGATCAATGTAATGAATATAAAAAAGCGATTGATTTTTGTTGTTATTAAACTTGCTTTTTTCGACCGTTGAATTCATTTATACAGCCATTCCATGAAAAACTAATCTAGTGGGTCACCGAATTCCATGAAAATTTGCTATTTTGTTCCTTATCCGAAATAAGGATGCACGTGTTTTTGATTTTTTTTATTAGGGTGACTATTTCCAAAATAGGGTAAACTAGAAAATCTCGATTTTGCGAAATCTATATTTTATAAAAAATTACAGCTTTTGAACCGCTTGACCTATTTTCAATTTTGGACGAAATGAAAGCTAAAGATTTTGACTTTTCAGGAAAAATTTTAAATTTCGCAAAATAGATTTTTTTTTACATGAGAAAAAATCAATTTTTTATTTGTTTTGAAGGCCTCGTGACAAAAGGGGCTATAGCAGTTCTCACTTTTTCTTGAAAGTTCAGAAAATTTTACATTTACTGTCAGCGATTTTTTTAGTTTTTCGTTTTGAAAATGTATATGTTTGATATTAGTGAAGGTGCTTGAATGCCCAATAACAAATAAAAGGCACTTTTGGTCACAACATGAAGTATTGTCATTGCGCTGTTCATATGTATATGAGAAATGAAGCAAAGATGATATAGCCATCACACTAGCAAAAACTTGATAGAAATAAGTGAAAAGTTCCTTAGCCTGTTAGATTTTAAATTCATTATAGTAGACAGGAAACAAAATAACCTGCAAGGGATCCTCCATAAACTACGTTGTTATATTTGTGGTAATTTCATCCCCCTTCCCCTTGTGATCAACTCTTCAATTTTTATTAACATTAACATGAACCTAACCTTTGAACAGACCCGCCCCCCTAAAATGAACACGCAGTTTATGAATGGTTCCACAGTGTGGTGAAAGGGTTGTTCATAACCCATGATATTTCTGGAGAGATAGCTGGTAGATTGTAGTATCACTAAAATCCCTTATTTCAACCATTTATATCAAATATTCCATCATTTGCAATACTTTAAAAATAGGGAGGGTACAAGGGGGGGGGTAAAAAAGGGGGGGACCTGGGGCAGACACGATCATTCTGAAAACGCCATTATTTTTGTTTATTGTTATACCCTCAAGCCCGGAGTGTCCGGTCTCTGTGCATTCAGATTGACTTTTTTTTGTCGAACTGTGTAATATTGACCCTTTCCAGACACCTGTTAACATTGGCTTTGACCAAATAAGAAATGAAATATTATTGTGATATCTTTCCAACCATAAAAAACCCATCGGATTGTTAGACGGAGTTGATTTTCTCATAAGCATTTTTTTCACAAACTCAACGATAATACAAAATTTGAACATTTTGAGTAAAAAAATGAATTTCCGATAACACTCAAAATTTAGTTTACTCAGATAACCACACAACAAACGGCTTTCTTGAGATTTTCTGTCTGTAAATCAAAATTGAAAGCTATGACGTGCAGTTTTTTCGGCATGTTTTTACTTGCAGAGGTCAAGTGAATATTGAACAGTCGAAAAATATTTTTTGACTACACCCAAATATTTAATATTTTAATATTATCAAGGTCGAAGGATCAAACATTACTCTCGCATAACCCCTGATACCAATAAACCCGGAAGTCTTAACCCCGCAATCCATATTCCCGAAAGATCCATAAGCTCGAATGGGCAAATGCCATTTTCACGGAGCAATGTCATTCGAAGTAATTTTACCATCGGGGTTACGTGTATTCGAGATTATTGAACATTCGGTGTACTGTAATTCGGGTTGATGGCATTCGGGGTGGAAATGGGATTTGGGGTTATGAAGTAGAATCGTCTAGATGCAACTGAATAAACATGATCATCAAGAAATAAGTGCAAAATGTATATTGGAATCTTCACGGGAAGCATTAAACAGTACTGGACAGAATAAAGAACGCATTGGTCATTTTTCATCCAAATTGATCATTTTTGGAGGCCCATACCGTGCTGCATCAATACCCGGACGCTCAAGACGTCATGAATGTTCAAACTGCGATTCTTATATGTTTATTAAGAATTTTCTTAAAGTGTTATTATTTGACACATACTTATACTTTAGATCTTCATGGAAGCGATGGAATTTTCTCGATTTTTGATGATTTTTAAGTGTAATTCAATGAAATATTGGAGTCTATCTTGTTTTTAAATCTGAACACCTAATACAAAGATGTTTTTAAATCCGGACACTCTTGGATTGAAATCCGGACACCATAAAGGTAATATGAAATATTTATATATAGAAAACCACACAAACTCGTTTAAATCAATGTATCAATTCGATGTATGTAATCTTCCTATAATGCCACAAAGATAAAACGTAACTATTATTAGTGTTTTAACTAACGGATAAGGGGCGCTCAAACTACAGCTCATTTACGTGCTGCTTGATTCTGATACCGGAAGATTTACACAATTAATTTCACACTAATCTTTCTTCTGTTAACTCACAACGCTGTTCATGAATATCGTTCAACTCTTCTCTTTTTTTGTCTTATAAAAAAAAACATTTACACTTGTTCAAAGTAGGTTATCCATATGATGTCCGGATATGCAATCACTGGCTCATAGTTCCGGACAGTCTCATTTTACACCATTTGAATACATATTTGTATTATTTTCACATTATTAGTGTTATCGAACATTAAAAGTATCATTCTGGACTTAATTCTGTTCAAACAATCCACAAAAATATGCTTCACACACTTTTTATTCACTAAACGATGTTTGTGCCCTAGTAAGTGCGTTCACAGTTCGACTCTCTTGAATCTAAACGGACCGCGATGAAATGACGTTCGACAGAAACAACAAATTTATTTTTATTTCTAGTAATTTTTTGGCAGTGTTAACTAGATTGAAAATGCTAGTAGGTAATATTGAATATTTGAAGTCAAAAGTATGCATAAAATCCAATTCTATTAACGTTCAAATTAGGCCAAAATAATTGAATATTATCAGAGTGTCCGGATATTGGAACCGTCCGGATTTTGATTCACCACGGTATTTCTAGTGTTATGAAATTATCACCGCAGCTCAGAAATGGAATTAATTTTGCTCAAACATTTTTTGATAAAAGATGGAATAATAATAATTGAAGAATATTTAGAAAACAATAAATTTTATTAAAAAATGTCATTCTTCAATTTATTTGTCATATTAAACAATTTTTCAGAAGAGCAGATTGTTACAAATATATTATCATTTAAAATTATTTCTGATTGAAAATTTCAAAACTCAAAAGTCGGATCTAGTATACGACACAGAAAAAGGCGTTACACTTGTGGTAGATTTACGCGTATCTGTCAAAGGAAACAAACTCTTGTGGAATTGAATGGTATAGTTATAAGCTAGGTTTCCCCTTACCTACATGTATGCCACTTAATAGCTCAAAGATTTATTATCAAGATTTTGTTTATTTTATATATAGAGAAACAACCAATGCGCACTTTAATCTGTCTAGCACTGTATTTTCATTCGAATTGTAATGTGTTGTCCCTTTGCGCACTCACTCGAAAAGCTAAACTCAATTACTCATGTTGTGAATCTGAGGCTTCATAAAATGAAAAGAATTGTGCTTTCGATAACAGGATGATTAAATTTTTACCCATTCCCATCTAGATTGGTATCTGTTGGATGTGACCTTGACTGTAGATTTCCTTCGTCCTCTTATATGATAAAAGCATAGATTATACGTTCAATTTCCCGTTCGCACTGATCTCCAGTAGGAATTGTTTTAAATGGGGGAGGATGTACCACAACGCACTGGTAATCTTTGTTCCAAATCACATAAAAAATGTTCCTTGCACGAAGTGAAATGGGCATTGGGCACTACAAAAATACATACTTTTATTTTTTGAGAGTTATGATTAAATTTTTGTGCTAATCAAAAATGAAATAATAGATAGATAGATATCTTTATTTAAGAGATTTGCAGCCCGAGGAAAATGAAATAATATTGAAAGCTATATACAGGTCCTGGTTTAGTTTTAAGGGGAGACTGTTGCTCCGATCAATATGGTCACAGTGGACATAAATGTGTGAAGTAATTTCAGGTAGTTCTGGCAGTGCGTCGAATTAACCCCTCTACCGGCAGCTTCATTTTTAACCGCAAAATTCAAATTCAAATCGTTATAATTTTTTTATTTTTCAATATTTTTGCATTATTTTTTCACAAGCTCACAAAAAACTTTTCTTGTTTTAGGATCTGTGTCGATATTGATCATTGGTCATCTGGTTTTGAAGATATTCCAAAATTCCTTGGGGGACCGACCCGTAACTAGAACCCCCCGTAAATTTCTCAGGGTACAGAATTCTAATCGTATTCGAATATTCACTCTTCGGAATAATACATTAATGAGAGTATGTTGTGAAAAAATGAAGCAATTTGGTACAGCCGTCTCTAAGTAATGGCCATTTAGGTATCTGGAACCACGCTGGCCAAATAAAGATCTTAAAAACTTCAAAAAACATCGTATCGTAGTTTTCAAATATCTCCAAGATTACTGAACCGATTTCTATGATTTTTTCAGAGAAGCTCCTTATTACCTGGCATTACATAGCCAACACTTTATTTTTTTGATAAATTGACCAAAAACAAAATGGCCGCCAAAGACATTATATACGGAAAATGTCGGTCCCCCAAGGAACATCGGAATATCTTTAAAACCAGATGATTAATAATTAATATCGACACGGATTTCTAAACAAGAAGAGTTTTTGTGAAAAAATGGTGCAAAAATATTGAAAAACAAAAAAGTTATAACGATTTGAATATTTATTTTGCGGTAAAAAATGAAGCTGCCGGTAGAGGGGTTAAACAACGAGTCAACGGAAAACTGCAAAACACCCCACTACTTATACTGTCAAGCAGTGGGACAATACTGCTTGAATTTGTCTACTTCAACTTGCTTCGCATACCAATTCGCAAATATTATGCTTCACTCATGATGTGTTTGAATTGCGGTTTCTACGGCCATTCCCGGAGATTCTGCAATCAAACCGCTATCTGTTTACGCTGCTCAACAACACACACCGTCATTGAAGGGGAGCCACGAGCCTAAGTGCTTGCACTGTAAGGGCGGACATCCCACATACTCACGCAACTGTCCCGAATATAAGGAAGAAGAAGAGATAGTGCGACTGAAAACAGATCTGGGTATTTCGAACGCAGAAGCAAAACGCATGTACAACCAATTAAATAGAACTGACTTGTTCAGAAAGGTTGTTACAGATGAAATACAACAGGGACTAGCAAAAAAAGTTTAGCTCATAGCATCTCTACAGAAACAAGTGGCTGCACTTGCTAAAGAAATTGGATTGTTTGCACACAGCCTGTCCCCAGTTCCACAGAATCAAAAATCATCCGCTACTCAATCCAAGCAAATGAAATCAACCACTTCTACAACACACCAGCAACCCACACAGAATACTAGCAATCGCATATCTCGTAGAGATAAAGTCGCCTCGTCTACACCATGCTATCGCACTACCGAGAGAAGCAATGTAAAAATGGATTACGATATTCTAACGTGAAGCAGAAGTGGTTAACGGCATTTTAAAATATCCCCCAAGGACTCCGGCAAAAGTTCGGGAAAACGAAGTCTAGCGCCCCCTGGATCGAAAAGCCCTACTTCCATTAAAGTAGACGAATGATGATTCAACAACCACGCGTAAATCACATCAAGACCATAGACATGACTGACCCTGCTATGACAAAGGACCCGAGAATGGAGGACCAAACTACTAGGCTTTAGGACATTTCGTCGAATGACATTTGGTCGAATGACGTTTGGTCGAATGACATTTAGTCGAAAGTACATTTGGTCGAAAGGACATTTGGTCAAATGGGCATTTGGTCGAATGGCTTTGAAAAATGTCGAATGATGTTTAGTTGAACGGAATCATTTGTTAAAAGTGATTATTGTTTCCTAAGTTTTGCAAAGTTGATAATATAACGTATTCTTTTGAATTATCTGTATCATTAACTGTTGTTGAATTAATAATGGGACATTTTATGTAGTCTTATTTTTAAATTTAATACACCTTTTTATTTATAATTTTAAGTTATGCCAAAATCTAGGATTTAAATGATTATTCAAATGTACTTTTCATTAGATTTTTTGTACATTGACTGAAATATTCAGCTCTAGTGAATTTATTATTCTTTTAAAATATCATCATTCTTTGAAAAACTACTCAACAAGTTATGTTATTACAAAACAATGGAAACATAATGTTTTATTCATTTATTATTCTTTTGAAATATCATCAATCTTCGTAATGAAGATCAGCTTATCTAATTCGTAGAGAGTGCTCGGTATCTTTCTTTGAATTCCGGGTCTTGCAGCTCACGGACGTGGGTAAGAATTTTGAATGCGGAAATCAGAACTCTACTTATGGCCAATTGGCTTATTGTGACTTCCAGCTTAATAACATTCTTCAAGCAAATATATGGCTTTGCTGACAGTGTTGGTGACCTCGGGTGAACAACAGAGTTTGCAGTAGAAGCTTTTGATTATTAAAAATGAAAACTGTGCTAATCCTATGTATCGGGTAAGGGAAGACGAGTTGACTGAAGTGAAAAAAGTTGTCTTATTTCCATTTAAGATCAGTTTATCTTGAATCTCATGCCTGAACGAAAAATCAGCATGAAACATAAAACACGCAAGAGGTAGATTTATACCTTAGAAGAGCGTCCAACAAATTGAACATCAAAGTTTTGCTAATCGCATAAAGATTGTTGGTAACATGACTGATACTTTTCCAATTATTCAATCACTCTTGCGTTAGCGATAAAATGCTACATATTATTTAGACTCTAGCACTATTTTTTCCACGAAATGTCGGTTTGACCAAATATCATTTTCTATCTGTTTGAACTAAACCTTTTAGACCAAATGTCCATTCGTCGAAATGTCTGTTCGACCAAATGTACTTTCGACCAAACGTCATTCGACTAAATGTCATTCGACTAAATGTCATTCGACTAAATGTCTTTCGACCAAATGTCATAGATTCAACTACTACCCATGCTAATTTCCACGACAGCTCTATCACTCGGAACACGATTTGGAACAACGGCTACATACTACTCCAGCTACATACCACCTACATCGAAAAAGATTTGAAGGCGACGAAAGTGTAGTACTCCTTTCACTTCCGGAAGAGGAAGAAGTACTGGAAAGTGCGGTGGTCCAGGACGTCATTCTTCACCCTGTAGATCACCAAACTTCTAGTCTGGCCGCTGAAGTTATTCATCTTCTCCCGCTACCAAATTCAACCAAAAGTAACTGCAATATCTACTACGCTCTTCGGAACATCACCCTGACCAGAGAGATGCCAGACTGGTCCGATGAGCCTCTGGCGGCAGTCAACGTGGACCATCCCTACGACCCGGCAAGTATCAATCCTACATAACCCCCTAGTGTTCAATCAAATCCCATCGGTTACTCCAACATTCCAGCCATGTCCAACGATAGAACTCACTGCGAACTATCAATCCTGAGCAACGATGACAGCAGTTATCAATCTAGCCAGGAGCAACGTAGAAACCTGTCATTCTTGCAATGACATAAGAGGTTTTTGGAGTAATCACACTGAGTTGTACCACCTCGTGCATCGGAACCCACCAATAGCACTGCGGAACACGATTTTGTCTCAAGTACCATAATAACGCTAATACCTTCCATTGCCATTTCCAGAATTATCATAGCACGTCTAGTTTTTGGCTTATATATTGTTTATATTGGCTGTTGAAAATGCTAAATTTAGCTATTTCAGCCAACTTGTATGCAAGTTTACCAGCTTGTATGGCAATATATTTGCTTAATTTGGCTCAGAAATCAAACTTCATATGTATAACAATACTTATCATCAAAGTTCATAATACTTTCGATGCTCAAAAGTTGTTTTTTGTTGGTTTAGAAAAGTTTTGTATTTTTACATTTAAGAGAAACGAATAATTTGGTATGGAGACTGCAATCATGTTTTAAAAATCGATTTAATCTATATTTAACCGTGCAATTTCAACTAAATTATATGTGAAATGAAAGTTGAAGTCCTTTTTTGCATACTTGGCGGATGAGATCACAAACATTTTCGATAAATCATTGTTTAAATTTTATATAATCATCAATGGAACTAGTGTTTTATGTATCTTTGGCGACCTGTAGCTAAAAATTGTGATGTGCTGGAATATTTCTTAGAACGGCATCAGATTCAGCAGCCCCACATCTACTGAAGACACATAATTTGGTCCTTGAGACACGCAAAAATGTCATTTTTGTTACGCTTTGTAGCTATCGGTTTTCAAGAGATGATGGCGAAAGATGCAGATAAGGCGCTTCAACTGCAATATACATGGTGTTTCTCCGGCCGACATTACTCTCAAGGTGTAAGTGCTGCCGGTCTCGGAATTCGAGTACCCCACAAGTTCATTGGAATATCTTGCCCAATCCCTGCCTGGACCGCTCGTTTATTTGACCCGTACAACATCACAGTGGTTTCAATTTATGTGCCACCAAATAGTCCAGACAAATATATTATCGATACCTTGAACGGCATCATATCGATTGCAGAGCCTCCCTTTATCATAGAGGGGGACAACTATTATGTTGGTTTGTTGAAAATGATTTCATTGTGTTTAACAACGGAGAACCCACCTTTTTGAGCTCGCGCCACGGCAGCACATTTTGTATATAAATATATATATATATATATATATATATATATATATATATATATATATATATATATATATATATATATATATATATATATATATATATATATATATATATATATATATATATATATATATATATATATATATATATATATATATATATATATATATATATATATATATTATATATATATATATATATATATATATATATATATATATATATTTATTTATATATATATATAAAGCCGACTGTACCGGTCAATCGCTAATGACACACACGGCAGCGATCATTTTCCGATCAAAGTGTACTCCTAACAAGCGTTATTGGAAAAACGAAATCGCAAGCGATGGCTGTACAAAAATACCAACTGGACTCTTTAGAACACACATACTCGAATATATGCAAATCGAAGCAGACCTTTCAATCGACAAGCTAGGGGATATCATCCTCAAATCAGCTAAGGCATCAATTCAAAGGACATCTGGCAAGCCAAGCAAAAGAGATCTGGTGGTCTGAAGAAGTCAAGACGCGTTGAAAGGCCCTGTGAAAATTAAAACGTACTGATACAAATGACCCAGAGCACGTATACGTTCATACGTTCAGCATTCCAATCGGCTCGTTCCATAGCTAGAAAAACTGTGTCTACAGCTAAGCGAGAATCATATTTATTTATTTATTTGTCTGGGCGCTTACCAGGCTTTATTCAACTGACTTTACATGTCTTATTGAATATTCTTAACTATACCTAAGAAATTGTAATTACATAAACACTCATACCTTAACAATATACAAACATACTTTTACAAACATTTTTGATCTATTCTGAACATAATATGAATACAAACATCAACATCTGCCTTTCATTTTCATTTTCATCATTACGTTTTCAATCACGGACATTTAAATTGCGTTACGTATATGGCTTCCATGTACACTTATTTGATCGAATAAATTCCCTAAACTTGACATTCTTTGGCCACGTCGTAGGATTCATAGCACAAGATTTTAATTTTGAAGGCACAACTACTTTAAACGAAACAAAATCTAATCGCAAATGACTTTTCATTTTTGACACTAATTTTGTCA
Source organism: Aedes aegypti (assembly GCF_002204515.2). NCBI lineage: Eukaryota > Metazoa > Arthropoda > Insecta > Diptera > Culicidae > Aedes > Aedes aegypti. The sequence continues at coordinate 169,241,265 of NC_035107.1, forward strand.
CATCAATTCGTTCCGAATCAAGATCACCAATCGCCCGAGCAACCATCCATTGTACATCTCGTTCAGTGGCACTAGTGTCGATGTTGGTGAGAAACAATGAGAAATCGTTGCTATCGTTGTTTACGTCCTCTCTACATTGGCTTTCGGTATCATTCGCAGAGCCTTCACTGCCGGACCCATCTAGAAGCTTGAACGAATCTGGCGTTGAATGCAATAATCGTGCATCTATTTGAGATTTTGCACTACAGCGATGTTTTCGATTTTAACACGATATCATCTGAATGATTAGAAACACATAAAAACTATTTTACGTGACACTTGTGTAGTTCAGTTTTGTGATCGAAAGTAGAGCAACAACAACGACGTGCAATGATCGGTAGCGGTAACAGCACACATCATGGAACGTATTCTGCAACAGCTTCAATCCACAAACTCCTTGCGAAACGCTATGGAACAACTTCAACAAACTTAACGGAAAGAGGAAGAATGGAACTAAAGGCCTCGTCATCTGTGGTACTTATGAACAGGACCCATCCGTCATCACTGAACACTTCGCCGATTTTTTCCAGCAAGCTTCAGCAACTTTTCACAGTCGTAGTGGAGCTAACAGTCACGAAAGCAATTTGCCACAACCTGTTGCTAACGATAACTCACCTTTGAATGAGGACTTTCACATCAGTGAGCTCTTGCGCGCCATCGGCTCAACAAAAGGCTACTCTACAGGTAGCGACAATATTGGATATCAAATGATTCGACACCTACCTATTGCAGGAAAATACGCTGGAAGAAGGAAAAAAAGCTGGAGAGAAGGTTTAGTGATACCCATTCCTAAACCCAACATGCCCCGAAACACCGTGGAAAACTACCGACGCATCATTCTTCTAAGTTGCATTGGAAAGATCTACGAGAGGATGGTAAATCATCGTTTAGTCACTTTCCTAGAAGAGCAAAATATTCTCCACCCACAACAGCATGCTTTTCGAGCTGGTCGAGAAATGTCAACATATTTCGCCGAATTAAAAGAAATAATAGATAACATCAAACAATCGAAAAATCATCTCGAATTTGCATTACTTGATATTCACAAGGCTTACGACCAGGGGTGGTGACCGCACATTCTGTATCAGCTAAACCGCTTGCACGTGGGCAATCGCATCAAATCTTGCATCATACATTATCTTCAGGATCGCAATTTTTGAGTTTGCTATGGCGGTTTACTTTCGTCACAGAAATCCTTAGACAACGGTGTTCCGCAAGGATCGGTGCTGGCAGTTACGTTATTTCTATTGACTATAAACTCAGTTTTCGAAGTAATACCTAAAAATATTCAAGTTTTGGTTTATGAGGATTATAAAGTGCTAGTGGCTTCTTCGAAGCAACTCTCCAAAGTACGACAACATCTCTCCAACGCAGTTTAGGGGGCAAAAAGCTTTAAACTTAGCCTCTCTCCATCTAAATCGTGCATCTTGCATGTTTGCCAAAGAACGGGACACAGAGGATATCGTTCACTACCTGACATTTGTCTGAACGGTGAAGTCATCCCAGAGGTAAACTCGGCTCGATTTCTCGGAGTCTGGATGAATCGAACAGGAAAATTTTCCATGCGGCCAAGACCAAAATAGCTCTTCAAAACCGAATTAACTTTATCAAAGCTATATCGCCAAAAGCCAGCAGAGAATCTTTATGGAAAATTTATAATGCACTTTGTATATCAAAGCTGTTGTACGGAATAGAATTATTTGGAAATGAAATCACCACCCTTCTACAACCTGTTTTCAATCAACTGCTAAGAATCTCTTCTGGAGCTCTTCGTTCTTCTCCCACACATAGCTTGGCCGCTGAAGCGGGGGAACTTTTATTACAATTACGGGTAATTGAGTTGTTCTTCCGAAAATACTGCAAGATCTTCCAAAAATACTGCAAGATAACTGAAAAAAGCAGATGAACATATACGCACTATCGAAGAGCTGTTGATCTCACTCTAAGCGAAGTCATAGATGTTGAGCTTCCGAGTATTGCTAAATGGCAACGTGTCGGCCGCCGCCCTTGGAATTCACCACGCATTAAGACTAATTTGTCTATTAAACATGCATTCAAAAAGAGCAGAATACCAGAATTGCGAGAGTTATAACCGAAGATCATCTCATCTCATCTCAAATGAAGATTTTCACTGACGCTTAGCTTAGCTTAGCTTAGCTTAGCTTAGACTGACTACACATATCAATGGTTGCTATTCCGTGATTGACCGAAGTCAGTGAAAATGCACAAAGAATCAACTAGAAGTTCGGCTGGGCTTGGCCATAATCTTCTTCAATGTGCATAATTCAGTGCCTCTATTTATACAGGGTCAATAACGGCGCCGGCCACGTCCTTGCAGTCAGGTGGGATTGGGGGAAGGAATGTTAGTGACTAACCTTTGCTATTTGGAGACCGTGTTTGCCTCTGCATCTCACTATGGGCCAGAAATTAAAATTTCGCGACAAAAGTCCAAAAATCTTTTTATTTCTCATTATTGAGAACATGTGTGATTGTGTACCATCTATCTTATTTGATTTATTACAATATTTCATTGCACTTCATGGAGCTCAATTTAGTTCAAACTGAAAAACTTGAATTTCAACCTACCATGAGAAAATTTGGTTTGAGTGGAAAAATGGCAAGAAAAAATATTGTTTGTACATTTTTGGAAAGCAAATTAAGTGCATGTTACATGTCTGATTTAAAAATAACGTATATATTTAATTTTAACATTGATTTTACAATGTACCAGTAATATCTACTATATTTTCACTAGTTTACCTTGAGAGGTTAAGGTATTCCACCGTATTCGGCTTGCAACCAGTTTGAGGTGGAAGCCTAGACTCCACTCTGTCTTGTGCTACCAAAAGTTTTTGCATATATTTGCGGATGGCCGAGATACATCAGTTCAAGTACATGCGATAATTTGGTCGATTTTTTAACCCTATATTTTCAACTTTGCTGATTTTCATACAATCAACCAATTAACTGAGTTTGATTTGTATAAAAACAACTAAAGCAGTCATTATCCACTACTTTTGAGCAAGGGTCGGTTCATGAGCAAGGTAACATTCAGAAATTACAAAAAAACTTCTTTTGTCAAATTTTCTTTGAGGTTATGCCTTATATGGTATGATAAGCCTACAACAGAGTATTCTGTTTGAGGCTCCCAATATAACGTCTGAAGAGTGGTTTTTGATCAATCTACAGGTCAATATAACAGACTTTGGAAAAAATATTAAGCGACTGAAATTGTTATTTGTCTATGTTCTTATAGAAATCGCAATGGCTTCAATTAAATATAGACATTTAGTAAAATTTTTCTGAAAAGAATCATACAAACCGTGCTGTTTATTCTTAAACCAGGATTGAATCATTGGTGTAACGTTTTACGAAAATTATAAAAATCGAGTAGATACAAAAACTGCTTTTTTAATTCGATAGTTCACTAAGAGTGATTCTCATTTAAGAATTTCCTGCATGTCATAATATAATGGAGTCCATAAGCTGGTGCATAACGGATGCTCTGAAGTTTGAATACATCAAGTAAGGCCTCCATTATAGCTATAATATTTCTCACCATAATGTTTCATACACTTAACTTTATTGAAACGCTTCCAACAATGTGAAATTGTCATCTTTTTAAACAGCATAGCATCTACAAATATGTAATTCATAAAAACTTGTTCCATTTTGGACAATGCCTATATGACTCTCTGGCGATTTTATGGCTTTATCATAGGTTATGTACAGAGAAAACAATATAAAATTGTAATAGTGCAAATGATGAATTAATGAAATAAGAGAAATAATTAATTAAATTCAAATGTACTGTGATAAAAATAAATAAATATATGAAATAATTAGTTGTCAATGCATATCAAACAACTATGACTTCATCATCACGTTTTTAAGGTTTTCAGCAGCTTTATAATGTATCTTCAACATACTTTGAAATGTATGAATCATATCTTTGAAAATGTACAATGAATTTTGTAATATGAAATATAAGCGAATTTGAATTTATAATACCTTAATCACCATTTTTTTCAAAGTTCAGTATCCTTAGATATACAGTACTGGGCAGAATAAAGTACGCATTGGCCGTTTTTCCATACAAAATGATCATGTTTGGAGTCTTATATCTCGGTTTCTAGTTGTCCGATTGACCTGAAATTTTCACTGAAGCTTGAAAATAACCTCAAATTTGCTAGGCTAGAAATTCATAGTTTTTCATTAACGAACTTTTAAGTTATCGCAAATCTCAAATTTTGATAAAAATGACAAAATTTTGAAGTAAAAATAATTTTTAAATGAAAATATTTAGAGCAATATGTCCTTCTGCAAAAATGTACAATTTGATAAGACACACAAGTTTGCAGAACATCATTTTTCGGTAAAACTGATTGTTTTCAAAATATTTTCAAAATTAAATTTTGCATTTTTTTTCAAATTGAGAGATTTTCAATAATTTAAAAGATTGTGTTTCAAATGCAGTGATATTTTAATTGAGTAAAATCTATGTTATATCTAGGCTTTGGTGAAAATTTCAGATCAATCGGACCACTAAAAGCTGAGATTCAGATCTCCAAACTTGACCATTTTGTATGGAAAAACGGTCAATGCGTACTTTATTCTGTCCAGTACTGTATTCTCAATTCAATCCAAAATGCATCTTAATCGTTCCAAACAAGACTTTTTCATGTTTTCTTAAGTTTGTATTACTTTTAGATTAATTTTTATTCATTTTCAAGGTGTTTGGAATTTTGTCGCGAAATTTTCATTTCTGGCCCATAGTGCATCTCCACAAAGGTTACTGGGAGGGATGTTTGTTAATGGGAAGGGTCGTTGGGTCACATGATTCACTTTGATAAGCGATTAGACCATGATAAATAATGATTTGTGAGATATACACATGCTTATTTGTAAATATAATATTTTCATTTGATATGAACAATTTCTATGTAAAGGAAAATTATGCCGACACTTGAGGTGACGAACCATTCAAAGTTTGTTGAACAAATATCTAAATGTAACATTCCTACAGCTGTCAGGACGAAAGCATGTGTTATTATATTTTACTTATTTGAAAAGAAACAAAAACTCGATTGGCTGGAACATCATAGAACACTCTTATTCTTATGCCGACACTTACAGTGGCGAACCATCCAAAGTTTGTTGAATAAAGTGAACCTTTTGCAAGTCTACACTTGTAGTGTCGAACCATTCAAAGATTTTTTTTTAATTACAAAAATAAAGGTAAAAAGGGGTGTTCTGTTCTGAAACGAGCTCACCAATTGATCCTTTATCCTTCACTGTGCAGCCACAATCCACTCTCAGCCTCATTCGTTTGCTCGGCTATATAAAAGCACTCAGAAAAAAATCGGCGTGCGTCCCGAAAAGGAAAAAAAAACTTGGCTTTCTTGATGCACTGCCCAGCAGCAAGCGTCAAGGTCAAAGGATCAAAAAGAACTAACCGATCACGCCACTTTTTCACTTACTAGACCGACGCGCGACATGTTTGATCCTGCCCTCGTTGCTGGCCCCCGTAGGAGCAAGCGTCAAGGTCGAAAGATCAGATAGAACTCACAAATGAAGATTTTCATTGACGGGTCAAAAAGTGGTTCCGAAGTCGGTGTCGGAGTTATCGGGCCCACCTTTTTTGTCGAAAGAAGTCTTCAATCACAGTGCAGTGTCTACACGGCAGAAGCTGCCGCTTTACTAACTGCAGCTCATCATGCTCCGAGAACTGAAGCCGTGATATTGTCTGACTCTGCAAGCTGAATCACTGCTATCGATAAAGGTGAATCAACTCACCCATTCCTACAAGAGTGTGAAAAAATATTCCCATTCTGGTATTCAAGGAAACAAGCAAGCAGACAAAGCGGCTGAACGTGGTCGGTCGTCTAGGCTCCTCTTTAGATCGATACCCGCTTCAGACGATTCTACCCCATCACCCCGAATCCCATTACCCCGAATGCCATTAACCCGAACGCCATTACCTCGAATTCCAAAACCCCGAACAACCCATCACCCCGAATGACATTACCCCGAATTTCAATATGATGGGGAAATGTCATCAATATCATCATGTCAAAATAATTGTAAATTCGGGGAAATAGCATTCGGGGTGATGGAATTCGGGGTAATGGCACATTCGGGGTAATGGAATTCAGGGTGATGGTATTCGGGGAAATGGCATTCGGGGTAATGGGGTAGAATCGCTTCAGACGTCATCTTCTGGGTTAAACAACAACTTCGCAGAAATTTTCAGGAGAAATGGTCCAACAACAAAACAACTTTGGAGCGATTCAAATATGACGTCCATCGTTTTTCGAGATTTCTAGACCCCCCTCCCCCCTCTGTCTCGCTTTTTGTAGTGTCACACTTTCATAGTCATCAAAACAGACGAAAAACAAACAACAAAGCAAAAACACCCAAACCGTTTGTCCCAACTTTTGCGGATTGGGATACGATCAAAAGCAAAATTATAATGACAATCACAGGGCACAACATTGTTGCAACCATTTCAACTCGCGATTTATCGATTATTTTAAACACAAGACCAAATTTGTTTTATCTAAGCTTCACGAAAGTTCACGAAAATTGCAATGCAAAGCCCGGAAAATCGCTGCGCATGTGGTGATCAATCATTGTCATATGCTATACAAGTGATGATAAACTGGTATTGCGGAATTAAAAACACTTAAAAACTGGACGAGAACAGCTTCCCCGGGAAGCTCACGAGACTGATAAGAGCAACGATGGAAGGTTGTGTGAAGGTTTCGGGCTAATATTGCAGTTCGTTTGGATTCCACCGGGGACTACGACAAGGTGATGGACTTTGGTGCCTGTTGCGCAATATTGCGCTCGAAGGTTTTATGCGGAGAGCCGGGCTTAACAGCCGGAGTACGGATTTTATGAGATCCAGTCAACTTGTTTGCCTCGCGGATGATATGGACATTGTCGGCCGAACATTTGAAAAGGTAGCAGACCTGTACACCGGCTTGAACCGCGAGGCAGCGAAAGTTGGACTGGTTACGATAGACGGGGATACGTTTGAGGTGGTCAACGAGTTCGTCTACCTTGGATCATTGCTGACGGCTGACAATAACGTTAGCCGTAGTATCCAGAAGGTGGCCCAAAACTGGAAGGATACGATGGGCAGGGCATGTTGCAAGAATGCTGGATAGCAACCCTGCAAAGATGGTTTTCGCTTTGGATTCAGTTGATACGAGAAGGCAGCGAGGTGAGCGGATCAAGTGCGCATCGATTTGGCGAGCGTGGGGCAGAACCGAGGATGGAGATGCGGTCACAATCCGAGTACCGTAATTTCGGGTGAAATTGATCATTTTTCACTGTTTTCTTGGTATGCTTTCTAAACTGTTATCAATATCATACAACAAAATGCAGGAAAACAAGTACGACGGTGAACCTCATTGGCTCATGTACCGAAATTTTAAAACATATGTGATGTTAGTGCCAAAAATCTGGCCTAAAATTAAAAATCGGGGAATCCCATTTCGGGGTGAAATTGATCACTTGTCAATGTTATTATTGTTAATTTCTAAATCAACTTTACATACTTAATTTGGGCCTCCTGAATCCAAATCTGCTTGCCAAATTCTTAACAAGACAATATTTATTGAAATAATCAATAATTAAATTGAAAGAATACCGCAAAAAACGCCTAAATGTAGGCAATTTCCAAAGAATTTCCCTACTTTGTTGCAGAAAATTGAATTTTATAACAAAACGAGCAAATTGGAAAGAGTTTTGATAGTAAAATCTGTTTTGGAGATAAATTGTTAGCATCCTCACAAACTTTCAGGTTTACACCATGTCCAAATCCTTGTTTAGAACTAGAAGTTTAAAGATGATGATCAATTTCACACCAAACCTGATTCTAGAATTTTACATTATTTTCATAGAAATAAACATTCTGTGGCACAAAAAAACTTCACTATACACAATCAAACATCATTTAAGACAAACAACGTTCATTTACTATAAGTTGCAATGAGCTTGGTGCACTATTAGTAAGAAATAAAATCGCGTGACACAGTGATCAATTTCACCCTACTGATCAATTACACCCGAATTTACGGTATTGTGGCGTGAAATTGTTGATTCAGATGTCAACTAAATAAACGGATTATTCCACACCGGATCATTTTGTTCTGCTCTCTCCTTTTTATAGCGGCGTAGCTGCGAGTGAAAGGCGAAAAATGAGACGATAATTATTTTGCGATTAAAGCATCATTAATCGTCGATTCTCATTTATTTGACGATATGGCGGCACACTTCGGGGAGGAAAGTATGGTGTTTTTCATTAGAGATGAGTCCGGTTTAGTAAATCGTCAAACAGGAATCAATGGCATGTTCTGAGTTTAATTTCTAAAGGAAATACAGCAACATTTTCTAATTACTTATATCTAAATTAAACTGTTTCATCTATCTCGGGAAAACTTTATTCTTCAGGAGTATAAGAAAATGGATGCGTTTATCTTCATATATCGATACCTGGTTAACATGAAAGGAAAAAGTTTGTTTCGGCTCAAACTTCAATTTCACATTTTCTCAATCAAATATACCAAAAATGTATTGGATGCAGTACTAGTGCACTATTTGTCCTAACGGAAGGCGATGTTTTAACTTGATTAAAAAGCACAGAGCAGTTGATCTTTCACAGGTGTATTTGGTCTAACCTAGCAAATTAACTTGATAGAAAAAAAACTTGAAAAACGTTCAGCAAAGATGTGCATTCTCTCCTTCGACGATGGGTTTACAGAATATATTGCTAAACGTGCAAATGGTGGAGCATTATCGTTCATTCAATATGAATGAGCTTGTATTGAAAGCGTTTCACGATTCTGCCATCACAGTTTCCGCAACAAAATTCATCCAAGCTTGGGTCTATCCTGTGGGCGGACTTCCGTTTCGGACTGGTCCTAATAAATTAAATAGCGCTACTTTTTTTCTGATTTTCGACGGAGCGAGTTCTTGATGGTACCAATTAAAGTTGCAGAAGGTATCACTTGTGACGTTTGTATTGAAGTAAAATTTAACAGTTAACTTAAAGTTGTTGGAAGCAAAATAAAACTTTGAAATCAGAATTGCTCATCTTGGAATTTGAAAAAGTAGGTACATAGAACTTTAACAATTGAATCTCCCTCGTCGTACGCAGCACGAACGAAATAAATTTAATGCTTCTATTTGCACGTGTTGAATGATTAATCAATGCATGTAATTTTTTTCTTCTTTTCTTTTTAGTTTTATTTAAATATTTTTTTTCAGTGAAATTTAATAAAGCTACAGAGTTACTTGTCTTTCGGCTTCACAGTCATTGAAACAATTGCGTTCAATCGGTCATCAGTCGACTTCATAGTCATTGAATTGCGTTGACTACTTTTTATCTTCGCATACCTACACGTATAAAATAGAAAAACCACATTTGAGTATTTTTCAACTTCCTTTTGAGTTATTATTCATTCGCTCCTTCTATTTTCGTCAGAGAACGAAGAGCAAAACCACCCGGCAATCAACCCGTTAACTCAAATTTAAGTTAGTGGCAGAGTACTGGAAGTTGAATGATTTGATCTACCGATTGAGTGAAAATGACTCACCCAATATGTATTTTCTCGCATGGATGTAAATGGAAACAACTTCCATCCCATTAACTTAAAATAAGATTAACGCACGCACACCCTAAAATTAGTGGAATGAACTTACTTTTGAGTAGGGGAAAGGATGGTAAAATGAACACCATGGCTTTTTCCGAGAAAAAAAAAAGAAATTTCAATGAATCGAAGTGTACGAGTCAATACGGAGGTGAAAATATCAACGAAAACTAAGATTTTAGAAAACCACGTTTGAAAATTAGAACTGACGTAACTTTTAGCTAGTAGGTAATGAGGTTTTTCAGTGAGGTGAATATTGATATGATATGATGTAAAATCTGATACTTCTGGATTTATTTTTGAATGGGTTACATACATTAAAGAATATATAAGGTACAGTGGGGGAAGTGTATCAGTGGGGTAAGTGGATCATTCGTCAATATTAAGCATAAATACTTGAATATGTTCAACGTTTTCGCGCCATTGCTTCGTTTTAGGTTATATTCTTACGTCCACACTGATACTATTGCAAAAATGGTACTACACATACACTAACACAAGCAAACTTATTAACTGCAAAAATTAATTAATTTAAACATTGTTTTCCATCAACCAAAAATCCATTGTATCTCTGTCTAAAATCGAATTCTATTAGTTTTTTCGACACATGGTGAGCATTTCAGTTCTAATTGAATGAATCACAATGAAAAATATGTGATTTTTATAAATAAATACAGATATATTGTACATGGTACACTTACCCCTACTTTTTAATGGGGTGGGGTAAGTGGATCAAGTATTATTATCATTTATTGGCAGACTGCTTACGAGAATTTTAATAAGTTTTAATATTCGCAAATGTTGTTTTCCTTTATTTTTTTCATTCCCGGCTTAAATTTGTCAAATTGACCATAGAGAATTTGAATAAATCCACCTAAAAGCTTTTTTAACCATTCTGGTATAAAAAAATATATACAATAATAATAATTTCAAAACCTATACGAAACTACTCGTGATTTATCTAAGTTGAGTTGCAAAAGAGCAAAATATACTAATTCTCCAATTGAAAACATATTGTCGTACCTTATTTGACCATATAAATTATTCTAGACAGATGACACAAACATATTCATAAATACAATAAAATGATTTCAGTTTGTTATTCAAAAATAAATGTAACTAATATTTTCAAACTACGAGTGTTTATCGAAAACATCGTTAGGAATAATCCTACAATGCTTCTATTTAACTTTTGTGTATAAATGGATGAATTTTCTCCAAATTATTCTAGTTACAATGTTTTTTTGTTGTGCGAATTAGTGTAAACTAATGTAAACATATTTTTAAATATATTTTGATTAAATGAAGAAAATTTTTAATTTTAAAGTATGAAAATATACCATTACTTGCACTAATAATAAGAACGAGAGCTATATCATTCTTACTATACAAATTACATCACAATTCTTTTGAGAACAGATTTTTTTCTATTGGTGATCCACTTACCCCACCACGGTGGAGCAAATGGATTATTTGGCGCAAATTTTCAAGTCCCTCATACTCAATACATAACAATCAGAAAAATCGAAATAATCGATGATTTGAAGTATATTAGTCCCTCATTTGTTATCCACAGAAAAAAGTTAGAATTACATTATTCACGTTAGCTGTACATAACAATGAAGTTGACTTTTGATTTTTCTGTATCCACTTACCCCACGGTACCTTATTCGGAAATGTGATGAAAATTTTCAGAAATATTTGTTTTATTCAGGTTTTTTGCATGAGAGGGGAACTTACATATTCTCGGTAGTCTAAGCCGATGCCGCGCTTCTTTTGTAATTTTCTCGGATATCAGCAGACAAATTACGTGTTTGTTTATTTACATTTATGCGCTGATCAATCATCTATCGATTCACACCGACAGACTTGTTAAAATCTTTCTGGAAACGTTTTTGCAACGTTTCGAAAATCTCTTGTCAGTGTGACTATTGTCGGCAGCCTCATTCTCTTCGGCAACTCTCCCATAAGCGCTGCAGGCAAATTTGTTCGGCAGCTCCAAATCAGTCGCATTTTGAGGCGTGTTCATTTGATTTGATGACATCTCTGGCGTAATTGTTTGTGTCGTCTCGGAAATCTCGTCAGCGGGAAGCTGACAGCACAAAGAATCATCTGAATGTTTTCATTGGTGTGTTTTGATAGAAAAATACTGTGTATTTGGTGTTTGAAATACGGTTGCCGATAATAGTCGCATGGTGCCGAAGCCGTAAGTCTCCCTATTTATTTTACAACCAACAGCTGTTCATTCTACCCACATAGTGCGTTTCTTGCTAGCGATAAAAATATGTTAAAAGGAGATTGGGCAAAAATGTATGGAGTTTGGTCCCGGAATGTACACAGATGACTTATACATCATTTGAAATATCTAAAAGAGACAAGAATAGTTTGTATGGGGTCAAACATATTCGTCGTGGGAGAAAAAAGTTATGTGTGCTGAAACGATGTAAAAAAGTGCATGTTTTTAACACTTTTATATTAAATCATATTTGCTTGCGCCCATATTTTAGATTCGTGTGTAAGGGTGCTTATGTATGTTTATATTTTTCTCGTAAACTATATAAAAATGTAGTGCTTTGACACAGTTTTTCTGGACGTTTCGATTTGCTGCAATGTGAATACTTAATACATGCGGAGCTAGGAAATAAAGGTATTACTAAGTTAATTTGACAAACAACTCACTTTAAGTAAGAAACCGGCTGGACACCAAGGTCACATGACATTTTCCTGTTCCAGTGTGCTAGCAATATGATTGTTAATCCGGTGATTTGCTCAGAAAGATATTCTCAATTTATATCCGTTTCAACACTACTGTGGTTGCTTTGTATCTGCACAACACTGGTAGAAAAACCTCGCATGTAGTACACAGCAGTAGCGTGCTGGCTTTATCTTATGTATCGATAACTTTATACAAACATGCTATTGCTTTTTAGAAAAAAGAAATCAACATTAGCAACCAAAAGTTACTGTAGTGTTTGCTGTGAACCAACTGTCAATAATTCGAACAGAACTATTTTAGTTTGCAATTAGGTTTGCTATTAGCCCCATTGGTGGCGCCAGATCATACGTGTTTCTACAAATGCCTTGCTCATGTAAACGTTAGAATATACCGTGGTGCTATCATCGATTCTGACCACCACATGGTTATGAAAAACTGTGCTTAAAACTCCATGTTGTTAAAAACGAATGATACGTTGCCAGAAGAGCATTTGCTTGATAAAGTCCCTTTTTGATAACGGTTGTTCTTTTCCTTCCAACTTAAGACCGGTTGGATAATATAGGATGCTAAATAATCACGTATGCAGTGTATTGCGCAAGCGGGATCATTCAAGCGATGTTCTAGAGTTAGATTGCCACATGAAATCTTTCTTTTATATGAATCCTCCAAACTACGTTTATGTTACAGATAAGTTTAAATGTCCAGTTCAATTTACATTTGTACTGATGATGTTGTTTATGGCGATTCAGCTGATGGCTTTATTGAACTCATTGTAAAATCCCTGCTGGAGTAATAGGACTTTTGCAAAATAAGTAACAGTAAGTTCTCTTATTAGAAACCACCCACTTTTCTCCCGCCACAGTTTCTCAGTTGTTTTTCATCGAATGCAGCTGATATTTGTTTATTTGTAGTTTAATCATCATATAAGCTTATTGCCCACAAAAATTCGCAATAAATCCCTGACAAAACGGTTGAGCAATTGTGATTGATACAATTTAGGTGCAATTCTGGTAGAAAACTCAACCGAATATGTAATTTTTAAAGATTTTTAGCTATTTAAGTCCTAATTCGTGTCGCTGCTATAGATAAAATCCCTGTTTTAAATTATGTGCTTTACAACTATACAAATTCCGCGTTTTTTATGAGAAACAAGATGATAACCTTAAGGGATTCATTTCACCACCCCTTTCGCTTTTCACTCGATTACCGTTTACACACCATACATTGCGCCCTTAGGGCCTAACTACGCGAACTTTTTAAACACTTGTGAAAGGTGGTGCTTCTCAATTTAATTTCATGGAAGTAGCGGAATTTGAAGCAAGTGTGCCACCTTAAGCAAATTGTTCTCTTACTTTGCATAAAGCTTATAAAATCCACCAATTTAGCCACGTGATGTTAGTTCCACATCTTTTCATAACCACTGTGTCATTTAAAAAGAAAATAATTTCAAAAAGTACTAGTTTTGGAGCTTCTCAAATATCATCCAAAATAACCTATTTTTCGACAGTATGGGGTAAGTGTGCCACCTATATGGGGCAAGACGGCCACCGAATGAACAGCGCATGTAATTCTACTTGTAATGAAATTTTCTTTATTTCCTATTAATATTACTTACAAAGCAGACGCTTATCCATAATGTACAAAATAATTTTAAGTTTACCGTAATAAGGGGATGGTTTATAACAAGGTTCAAAACATGCGTAACTTCCTATTACTCAATTCAAATAACTAAAATGGTTATTTTTGTCTCTATTCAAAACAATAAATGTACTACCCTTATATTACTGCGATTATGTATATTTTCAACAAGATCAGCACTAAATAACGGTAAAATAATTATGTAGATATGTAAAACGGTACTTAATGAGCCGAAAAACATGTAATTATTGAATATTTTGAGAAAACATCACTTTGTGGGGCAAAAATGTCAGTTATTCCCCTACTATACTTCGGAAACTACTACTGGTGCCTCATTTTGGTTTATTATTATGATTTTGTTGATGATGTTTACATTTTTACCAAATAGGTGACACACTTGCCCCAATAAGTATACATTTCAACCAATCTGGATTTCGTATGTAAAACCAATTACTTTTTTTGTTCAAATGCCACAATAACTTACACATTTGAATAGTTTCACGATGTACAGTACGTTAGAAAAATCTGTTAATAATTTATCTTTCACCATGCTATTTAGAAACAACAAAACCTTATAAAAATCCACTCAAATTTGGTTGTCTTTGCAAAAGTCGATTTAAATACGTGACAAATAGAGCAATTTTCATCATACTTTGATTATTGTATTGTGAACTATAAGGGAACATATTGTAAAGCTCAAAGAGAAAATATATATTGTAGTTTTTATAAAAAGCAACGGTGGCACACTTGCCCCTATGGCACACTTGCTCCAAAGTCCGCTACTAATAGGAGATTAAGTAACTATGCAAAATTAAAACGAATAAAATCTAGCAACCTGATATAAAATTGCTTCAGCCAAACGCGTAATGTTTGGTGCTTCACCAAGTCAGTTGCGTAAACGGTATTCAGCCAAACCATTCTGAGGGTTACAGTTGGAAACTATCCTGACTTTTTTTCAGATTTTCATACGGGGCGTTGGGAGGCACTTGATCTACAGGGGATGAGGTTAAACTACTCCAAGGCGTCGTAAAAACCTTGGAATTGATGTTCTACAGGGCGTTAAGATGCGCCTGATCTACGTAGAGTATTGCTTTTAGGCATTGATACAGCTTGAAATTTATAAATCGATGTCTCAAAGGGCGTTTAAATGCACCTGATCTACAAAGGATAAAGTCAAAGTACTTCAGGGCGTTGAAACAACTTAAAATGTTCAATTAATGTCCTACAGGGCGTTAAAATGTACTTGATTTGAGACAAGGTCAAATTACTCCAGGGAGTTGGTACACCTTGAAAAAAATCGATTGAAGTCATACAGGGCGTTAAGATACACCTGATCTACATGGGATAAGATCAAATTACTCTAGGGCGTTGATAAAGCTCGGAATTTCCAATTGATGCTTAACAGAGCGTTAAAAAACACCAGATTTACGTGGAGTAAGGTCTAATTACTTATAGACATTGATAGAGCTTTATATTTAAATTGATGCCCTGCACATAAGAGTATTTCGGCTAAATCATGGCCAAAATTATTTTTCCCCTAAATGATCTGCTCATACTTTAATATGGACTAAAAAACTGTAGTAAGAATTAATTTCGAACCGTTTATGGACAATAATCCACACATCAGTTAGTATTCGTATCGAAAAAAAAATGCCGTTGAAGCCAAACAGTTTTTGAGTTCATTTTTGATGACCAATTGTTCGAATTTTCTAGCAACAGATTTGTACGCGCCTTTAGCTCGCCAAGAGGGTAAGCTATCGATGTATAATTCGAATTCAAACAGTTATTGGATATTCCAGCTCAAACATTTTTTGTAGGTATGCTCAGAAATGTATTTTCAGATATTCTTTTTCTTCTAAAAGAATACAATGCAATATCTAGAATCAAATTTCCTTTTAATGGAATAATAACATTGACTGGTATGTTTTATCTGAAACGCTTTCTCCATGCCTTTTGCAAAAAAAAAAAATATGTATGCCTCATTTGTACAAAAGATCTGATTTCAAGGTTTAACGGTTTATTTTGACTCTCGATATTTTGTAAATGTGAATCGCATCAACAAAATGAAATTTCAATGAAAAAATAGACGAATTTCCATAAGAATTCCTTCATAATTATGCAAAAATTCATCCAATTTTCACACACAACTTTCAATTCCATTGAGAATCTTTTAGATACCCGTCATTTCTGAAATTTGGGATAATAAATCTCGATGAAATGGACTTTTATGCGTATTATACAGTCGATATTTTTTTTCAAACAATGGCGTGAACGAACGTTGTTTGTTGGATCGAATGTTGTGAAGATTTTTTTTAGCGTTGATGAATGTTTATTTTTATGAAAATAATGTAAAATTCAAGAATCATGTACGGTACGATATTAAAAAACATTCTAAAACATCCTGAAAGTTTGTTAGGGTGCCTAAATTACATCTCCAAACCAGAATTCACCAACAAAACTCGTACCAATGAGCTCATTTTGATGAAATAATTCAGTATCTTTTAGACATCAGGAAACTCCTTTTCAAATACCAGCCCTGTCGTCCTGCTTAGTCGCGCTTAGTCGACGACTAAGAAGCTTTTCTCAGACTTTTTATTAACGCCCTTTGGGACATCAGTTGAAAATTCAAGCTGTATCATCGACCTGAATTAATTTAACTTTGTTGCATGTAGATCAGGTGCAACTAAACGCCCTGTGTAACATCAACCGAAATTGTCAAGCTGTATCAACGCTCTGGAGTAATTTGACCTTGTCTCAATTAGATCAGTGGCCTTTAACGCCCTATAGGATATCATTGAATAATTACAAGCTATATTAACGCCCTGGAATAGTTTGAACTATGTAGATCAGGTGCATCTTAACGGTCTGAAAACATCACTTCCTAGTTGTATCAACGCCCTGGAGTATTTTAACTTTGTTCTATGTAGATCAAGTGCAACTCAACGCCCTGTATGACATCAATCGATCAAGCTGTATCAACGCCCTGGAATAGTTTGACGTTATTATACACAGATCTTTTCGAAATCGGGAGCATCTTAATGCCCTTTAGAAAATCAATTGAAATGTCTCTGTATCAACGCCCTGTAGTTATTTGACCTTATTATGTATATCAGGTGCATCTTGACGCTCTGTAGGACATCAATCGAAATTTTCAAATTGTTTCAACGCCCTAGACTAATTTGCGAGATCTGGAGCATCTTTACGCCTTGTAGAAAATCGATCTAAATTTCCGAGCTGTATAAACGCCCTGGAGTATTTTGACTTTGCCCTATGTAGATCAGGTTCATATCTACGCTCTGTAGTACAACAATTGAAAATTCCAAGTTTTTTCAACGCCGTGCAGTAATTTGATATTGTTTCACGTAGATCAGATGCATCTTAACTTCTTGTATGAAATAAATCGATCCATCTGTGTCGACGCCCTGGAGTAGCTTGACGTTATTCCATATAGATCTTTGCGAGATCTGGAACATCTCAACGCCAATTTTCATGATGTATTGACGTCATGGAGTAATTTGACCTTATTCCATGTAAATCTGGTGCATCTTGACGCTCTGTAGGACATCAATGTAAATTCCTATCTTTATCAACGCCCTGGCTCTATTCTACACAGCTCTTTGCGAGATCTATAGCATCTGAACGCTCTGTAGAAAATAAATTCAAACCTACGTGCTCCAGGGCGTTGGAGTAATTTGAGCTAATTTCATGTATATCAGATACAACTTAACGCCTTGTAGGACATTTATTGTAAACTCTAAGCTGGATCAACGTTCTGGATTAATTTGACATTTTTCCATGTAGATCAGTTGCATGTGACCGCCCTTTAGGGCGTAATTTGATAATTCCAAGCTGTATCAACGCCCTGAAGTAAGAGTCCACAAAGATCTTGGCGAGATCTGAAGCATCTTTACGCCCTAAGCAAATCAATCGATTTTTTCTTGCTGTATCTAACCCCTACGGTTAGTTGACTTCATCCTATGTAGATCATGCGCAACTAATAGCCCTGTATAACATCAATCGAGATTGTCAAGCTGTATCAACGCTCTGGAGTAATTTGATTTTGCCTCAAATAGATGAGCTGTATGTAAACGCATCATTTAATAAATTCATTGCTGTATCAACGCCCTGGAGTAATTTGTCCTTATCCTTTGTCGATTAGGTGCATCCGTAGAACTTCAATTGTAAATTACAGGATGTTTCAACACCCAGGAGAAATTTGACAGTATTCCAAATAAATCAGGGGTATTTGAACGTCCTGTATCAAATTAAAATTGGTCCAACATCAATTTAAATTGGTAAGCCATATCAACGCCCTTGAGTTATTTGACTTTATCTCACCTATATCTTTGCAAGATCTGAAGGAAAATCAATCGAAATTTTTCATGCTGCTTCAACACACTGAATGTTTTTATCTTGTGTTATGTGAATCAACTGCATTTTAACGCCCTGATTAAGATCAATTGCAAATTCTAATCTGTACATACGACAAATTTGATCTTATCCTATGTACATAAAGTGCGCCCTGACGCCCGAAATCAATTAAAAATTCCAAGCTGTTTCGACGCCCTGGAGTAATTTGACCTTAATTCAAGAAGATTAGGTGCATCTTAACGCCCTGAAGGATATCAATAGTAAAATACATGCTTATATAGATCATTTGCATCTTAACACTCTGTATCATTAGAAAATTTCAAGCTGTATCAAGGAACTGGATTTATGTGACCTTACCCTACATAGATCAGCTGCATATTAACGCTCTTTATGGCATCAATCAAAATTGTTAAGCTTCATTAAAGTCATGAAGTTTGATCATGTCTCATTTAGGTCAGACCTGAGGGCATGAGCTGAAAATTCAAAGCAGTGTCAACGTTCTGGAGTAATTTGACTTTATTATATGTAGATCGGCTGCATCTCGTCGCCCTGTAGGGCATCAATTAAATGTTTCAAACTTTATCAACGCTTTGAACTATATTGACCTAATTCCATATAGATCATATGCATATCAACGCTCTGTATGGTATGAATCAAAATTGTCAAGCTGTATAAATCCCTTGGAGTAAATTTTAGATCAGCTGCATCTTAACGCCATCTATGACAACAATCGAAATTAACCCGAGCTGTATTAACGCACTGGAGTAATTTGATATTGTCTCAGTAACTCAGAATCATCTCAAGTAACTCTTGAAGTTTGATGAGATACATGAAATTTTCAAGCAGAAAAAAATAATGTACCAAATATGTTCTAAAGACAATCAGTTAGTATTCTTGTTCATTTTGGGCCAATAGTTTTCATGTGATAGTGACAAAAAATCATTATCAAGTACGTATCAAAAACGGTATTTGCTGACATGAGTTTGAAAACCTGCTGTAATGAATAGTTAACAAGTCTTAAATCCACTAATAAATCTAACGCCAAACTACTATTATAAACAATAGCGTGATATTTTGAAATCCAGGGCAATTGTCTAATTTTTTGTGCTTTGATATCACTTCAAGAGCGACATTTCATTTTAAAATTAAGCGATATATTTGGCTGAAGTTCGAACCTCTTGTTTAATCCAAAAATAAGGTTCAAACTTTCTATATGTCCTGCTTTAAGGAACCTTGAGCATTTTTCGATTCTATTTTTATATAAAATGATATAAGGGAATTTACGCATTTTCAGCATTCTAAGCCAATGCCGTGATTCATTTGTAATTTTCTTGGACATACGCAGACAAACTAAATGTTTGTTACGTTTATGTGCTGCTCAATCCTGTCTTGGATCACACAGGCAGGCTTGTTGAAAACTTTTTAGAAACGTTTTTACAATACTTCAAATATCTCATGTAATTGTGACTATTGTCGGCATCCTCTTTTTTTTTCAGCAGCCTTTCCCATATGAACTACAGGTAAATCTGTTCGGCAATTCCACATAAGCCACATTTTGAGGCGTATTTATTTCAATCAATGACATCTCTTGCGAAATTCTTCGGAAATCTCGTCCGGGAGAAGCAAGCATATTAGTGGATCCCTCTTACGCTAGCTAGCAGTTTGAATAGAAGCTTATTTTTTGATACATTTCAGGTATTTCTTCACGTATCTTTCTTTTCTTCTTCTTCTTCTTTCTGGCGTTACGTCCCCACTGGGACAGAGCCTGATTCTCAGATTAGTGTTCTTATGAGCACTTCCACAGTTATTAACTGAGAGCTTTCTTTGCCGATTGACCATTTTTGCATGTGTATATCGTGTGGCAGGTACGAAGATACTCTATGCCCTGGGAATCGAGGAAATTTCCAACCCGAAAAGATCCTCGACCAGCGGGATTCGAACCCACGACCTTCAGCATGGTCTTGCTGAATAGCTTTCTTTCTTTTCATATATCCTAAAACACATTAAAACTGAGAAAGTATGTAATTTTCATATGCAACAATTTTGGTCATTTTAAACTAGGTCATCTTGAATTTTATCAGAATAAAAATCACCATTAGTGCACCATTCGTGTTTAATTTTGTGGTCACCATCAAAAAGCTAACTACCCGAGCAAAGTTGAATAGCAAAACGATAATAAATCTTGTTACCTGGTTATCATCATTTGATAACTGATTTTGTTATGATCTTGGCTGAATTAACAGCCAACATAAAAAAATTAAGAACTCAAATTTGTTTGTCAAATAACAAAGTAATAGTAAATTATGCTATCTTTGGGTTCAAGTTGATAACTAAATTTACAGTATCATATTTTTATGAAGTTTATGGTCATAAATCACAGACAAGTTTTGGGAAGTGAGTGTTTTGGATTAAACTTATGCTTCAAATAATTTTACAAAATTTTGTATGGCGAAAAGTCAACTTTGTTTATCAACACACACTTTGTTTAAATGTTATAGGAAAGAAGTGTGATCACATATTTTGTTATCAATCTGTTATCAATAATGTCTGTCACGGATACAATTATAACCAATTGTGTTATCATTTGGTTATTATTGATAACAGAATATCAAATTGATAACAGTGATAATGATATCATCCAGTTATCCGCCTTTGCTCGGGTAAGGGGTCACCCAAAAATGACATTCATCATTTGAGGGAGGGCGATGGTCGACGAAAGTGTGACAGTGCTTTTATTAGGTATTAAAAGGCATGATAGTGGGGGGTGGGGGGTCTAGAAATCCCGAAAAATGATGGACGTCATATTTGAAACTTCCCTAAGAAAAAACTGAGTTAGAACAGCTGCAAAAACTAGGTGAGCAATGGTATTAGCTGTTTGAAATGAACGATATTCTAAATATATGGAAACAACATATTTCGTACAACAAAGTAAAAAGTATTAAATCGCTGGTTCTTTCCTCGACTAAACTGTAAAATGGGATTACATTTTGGGTAAAAAATCTGGCGGCCGTCTTAATTTTAAGCAAAGGTATGAGTTACTTAGTATGATGATACTCATCATGTTGAAATGAAATGAAAATTGAGTTGAAGCAAATACTCTCCATTTTGAAAAACTGTGTGAATTTTGATCATTTGTCCCTGGTTTTGAAGATATTCCGATGTATCTAGACTAGAGGGCTCGACATAATCCATATATTTTATTAAATTTATAGGTGTTTCTCCGTTTCACATTTCAATTGGAATGAGCATTGAACACAAACTAAACACGTGCAAATGCATATTAGTTCTCATGTGTTTGGAATATATATTAATTTGATACAATTTTCGTGTGAGACTCCCTCATTAACGCCTGGGAGTAAAACCGCCCTCTGGGCTATAGCAACGCCCTCCTCAAAAGGGAATGACTAAGAAGCTCAAATTTTACGACGACAGGGCTGTCAAATACGCCTCAAGTTTTCCGCGAAATTCTTGATTTTTTTTTTTTCATTATTTCCAGAAATATAGGGGTCTATTTTATAATCGATCAAAATGACTCGACTGGAGTCACTGTCGACCGAAAAAATCGCTCGACTCAGCTCTGTCATTCGAGTTTCTCGACAGTTGTCATTCTATGTGACTGGATTACTATGGGAGTCGACGGGTGACATCTGAAGTATGCATGCTTGCTTTGATCGACTATGAGTACAGACGAGCACATGAATCTGCTCGATTTACAAAATAGGCCACATAGTTTTCTTTTTCAAATTTGAAGAGCATATTCGTATTAAGGGAGCCGGAGTTCAATACGAAGAGTAATTTCAAAAACTCACAATAATCGCATAGACAAGGCTTAGTGATGAATTTCATCCCGAAATAGAATCCCCCCAGTTTTTATTTTAGAGATTATTTTTAGCACTAAATCCACATTTGTTAGAAAATTTCTGTACATGAGTCAGTGAGGTTTACCGTTGTACTTGTTTTCCTGTATTTAGTTGTTTGGCATTGACAACATTAAAGAGAACAGATAAAAAAACAGGAATAGTTATCCATTTCAACCAAAATTACGATATTTCTGAAAACCTATTAATGTGATGTTACTTCAAACTCTCTCATACACACTTTATTTATTTGGTCGAGGCCGGCAAAACAAATTATCGAGAACCCAACAGCTGAGATCTCGGCGAAAATCTCGGTAAAAGTTCAAAGTGCCGAGCGCCACTGCAAAATGCAAAACTCATCCAGCTGTCAGCTGCTGAGCAGATCGGCAATACTTTACCGAAATCCTCGACATCTTTTCACAGAAATTCAGTAAAGTTTATTATTGATTTTTATTATATGCAGAAAATTTTGTCAGATATTAAAAACAACAATATCATTTGAGTTTTTCTACAAAATATACTATTTATTCTATTGATGTTGAAGCAACGCAATATAATCCAATAGCAAAAATCCTCCGAACGCTTTCGAAACGTTTTCGCATCGTTTTTTCGTGCAGTTTGGCCCCCATTATACAGTCCGAATTATCTGAAAAAAGGTATAATCGTAAGTTTTCGCTGCTTCAATTGACTTCCAGTGGAAAAACGAAGAATAGAAAACAAAATTCGTTTCAAATAACTTACACTACGAATCAGGCTGCATAAATTGCATTGGCACTACATATTCCTTTTTTCGATTGCACGTGTTTCAAAGTTTTGACAGATCAACTTCTCCGAATCTCGGTAAACTCATCCGTTCGCCGAATACTGTGGCAAAATAAAACACTGAATTTCGGTAATAAATATAAATAACCGATTTTCGGCACTTCCCATCTGTCAATTCGGATCAAGTGTCAAATTTCAACGAGATTTCAGTTAAAATACTATTTACCGGCTAAGTTCGTTGATTTGCTTTACCGAAGCCAAGTTCGATATTTAAGTGTGTATTTAAATTACATAGTTTTATGCACACTTAATTTGTTTCGCCGAGGCCGGTAAAAATAATCGCCGAGAACCCAACAGCTGAGATTTCGGCGAAATTCTCGGTAAAATTTAAAAGTGCCGATTGTTCTGTAAAATTTTAAATCAACCCAGCTGTCAAAATTCGACGAAGAGATCGGTAGTCCATTGCCGGAAATCTCGGCACACTTTTACCAAAATTCGGCAAATGTGTATTTTTCGATTTGAAGAATCTTGTTCTTCTTCAAAAGAAAAAGCAACACATAATTTTTAATATTAAAGACAAATTTATTGAAACTAAATGTTTTATTGCGTTAAAAAAGTATATACCGCCATCATCTCATTTTTTATTTAATATGAGGAATGTTGGGCTTTTCCGTTTGAAGCAAATACGACACGACTACTTTCGCTGCGCACTTTCATTGTGAAAAGTAGAAGATCCATGGAATATTCCTAACAATGTAAAAAGGCTTTAATAATTGCTGAATCGAATGAATGATTATTTTATAGGAAAAATTATATGCCATAATACAATAAATTATGTAAATACTTACATGTAGGCGCTCTGCCGAAGAACGTTTCAACACAATCCGAGCACATGTTGATTACTGCAGCTCTGTTTTTTTTCGGTTTTGACAGATGCGTTTTGCCGAAATTCAGTAAAAAATATGTTTGCTGATTTTTGTGGCAAAACAGATTACCGAGTCTCAGTAATTTATGTAAACTACCGATTTTCGTTAATTTGCATCTTTAAATGTCGCTCATCTGTCAAATATGAACGAGATTTCAGTAAAAATATGGTTTACCGACTGAATTAGTCGTTTAAGTTCACCGAAATGAAATTCTACGATTAAGTGTGTAGATCTTCCTTAGCCGAGTGGTTATAGTGTGCGGCTTCAGTGCAAAGCCATGTTGAAGATGTTTGAGTTCGACTCCCGGTCGGTCCAGAATCCTTTCATACCTGCCAAACGATATACGAATGCGAAAATGGCAACTTTGGCAAAGAAAGCTCTCAGTTAATATTTGTGGAAGTACTCATTTAACACTGAGCTGAGAAGAAAGCTCTATCCCAGTAGGGACGTAATTTCAAGAAGAAGAAGTTCAAAAGACAAGGAGAGTTAAACCATGGCACCATTGTGTCTCTCACAAAGCATTTCTGTTTATTTTAAAAATTTGCAAAATCTGATTTGGCGATGTCATGTGTAAAAACTGTGATAACGTTAGTTATTTACAATTTTACTTAAGTCAGTTATGCAAATAAGAGAAAATTGTTTAAATTATAATTTTCCCGGACATCACATTGAACAAACGCATTAAGAACATGGACCTTAAATGATTAGATATAGAAGGTTATTGAAAAGCGGGCTAAAAATATTAGAAAAAAATGATAAAAACTGATATTTTCGAAAGGCTTTAAATTTCAAGTGCGAAAATATGCGGAAGAGTTTTATGCTATAACTGATAGATAACATATGTAAGTTTCACACTGTGGTTGAAACTTTGCCGGATATTGCCGTATAAGGTAACTTTTTCAATACTAAAGTTTACGAAAAATGACTAAAACTTTGTTGTGCAAAATTGTCTTCAAAATAAACAAATAAAAAATATTTATTGGAAAATTTTATGCAGAGGCTCTTCTTATATTCATAAACAAAAAGTTCAGTACAAAATATATGTTTATTTTGGAAAGAAAGTTCACATGGAAACAATAATTCTGCTTATATAATGTAAAAAAATGAAAACACCATTAAAAAACCTGCTTTTTTGAACTCTTTTAACAATTTTTCAGCGTTATTCTATGTCTTTTCAATATAGCCACAACATGCGGCATACTATGAGCTATGTTTAAAAAATATAGCGGGGTCAAAAATCTCAGTTTTTCAAAATCGAAATTATGGCCACGAATTTGTTCTAGGTGCTCCTCTGTGCCCTGGTGCAAACACATTGAAAAACAAAAAATATATAACGAATTGAATGTTTATTTTGCGTTAAAAAATAAAGCAGCCGGTAGAGGAGTTGAGATGTACATGATCCATATCAAACAAGATATAATTACACCTGGGCGTTGAAACAGCTCGGAAATTTTGATTGATTTTCTACAGGGCGTTAAGATGCTCTGTCTAATTGCTCCAGGGCGTAAATACAACTTGACAATTTAGATTGATGTCATATATGGAGTAAAGCTCCTGATCTACCTTATCATAAGTCAAATTACTTCAGAGCATTGGAGGGCTTTGTTTTATGTTTTATAGAGCGTAATTTTGTAGCTGATTTCGTAGACCTCTATTAGACTACCAACATTTTTTTTTGAAAATTGGGGTGAAAATTGTAAAAAAAAAATCTGAGAAAAGCTGCATAATCGTCTACTAATCGTGACTAAGCAGGACAAAATGGCTGACTTGAATGGACGTTGCTTCGATAGATTTGCGCTCTTGAAGATTTGAGGTGTGGCTCAAAGTATCCCGATACCACCTCACTATGTACAAACTTACCATAGACAATCAGACATAATACTTAGAACAAATCGCGATCAAAATCATAGTCGAGAGAACCTGTACGCCCAAGGTTTAAATCGGTGTGTTTGGCCAATGAATCAACAGATGGCGGTAGTGTGTAAACTTCAAAAGCGAACAAAAATTATGCGATTGCTGCAGGTGGTGGATTGGGAACCTACAATATTTATTTATATAGATTTATGTAATCACCGTCTTAGATTTACGTACAGACTGTACTACTTAGTAAAACTATTACAAACAATTCGTAATTCTATTTACAAATATTGTTTTCGACACGTTAAAATTAAACTGATTTGCGACTTCGTTGAACGCACGCAGGCAGGCAATGAATGAGCTATTGAATCCATAGTTTGTTCTATGGTACAGGATGGCCAGTAGAACCACGTTGCGAAGTCGACGAGGTGAAACGTTGATGCTAATTTCCCGTGAAGTGCTGGGCTGTCGATGTTACCTTTAAGCAGGTCGAAGATAAACAATCATCGTTGCTTCAAACGCCTTGCCGATAAAAATTCCAAGTTAATCAACTGGCAATAGCTCGGCAAATTTTTAAGGTCATGCCATAGTAGATTACGCAATGTAAAACGAAGGATTTTTTTTTGGACGCGTTCGATTGCCAGAATTTCAAGTCGTCAGCGAATGAAAGATTGAACGACGAGAGCAACGGGAATAAATCATTTATGAAAATATTGAAGAATAGCGGACCCAGAACACTTCCTTGGGGCACGCCGGATGTGATGTCGAAAGTACGGGAATAAGCTGAGTTCGCCACCACAAGTGCTTTGCGATCTGTCAGGTACGAGAGTAGCCATTCTGTCGCCCAATCAGGAAACCCTAGGTGCTTTATTTTGTCGATAGCAAGGACATGTGGCACGGTTTCGAAAGCCTTCGCAAAGTCTACATAGGGTGATGTGCTAGTATCCATCGTATTAAGCATTGATCAGTGAGAACTGCAATTTTCCCAGGATTGCAGTGAATGATGCTGATATAAACCGATGCCAAACAATTCTTTCTCAAAACGGCTTTAGCATTGTACAATAACATTTTGATAAAT
This sequence comes from Aedes aegypti, assembly GCF_002204515.2. Taxonomy (NCBI): domain Eukaryota; kingdom Metazoa; phylum Arthropoda; class Insecta; order Diptera; family Culicidae; genus Aedes; species Aedes aegypti. Next base: position 169,268,168 of record NC_035107.1, read on the forward strand.
CTTGATCTCTTTTTGGAAATAATGCAAAGAAAATGCATCTTAACTTATTCTCAATCCGTCGTATCGTTTTCAACTTCGTCGCAATCAGTTTCCAGATTCTTCTCACAACTTACGGTTCACTGTGATGTATTGAGTGGTTGAAGCATATCAACGCTTTGATAAAATATTTTACTAGAATATATAGATATACGGGCATCTCCCTCCATTCCTTTAGCATGATGGATTAAACTAATTTCCTTTAAAATTAATTGTTCGTCGTCAAAATTCAGCCCAAACATATGAACACAATTCTTTTTGACTGTACAATTATGGCATTTGCTCACAGTACAGCGAAAACAACACAATCAAAGGAACCGTATTTTTACGTCGAGCGTCGCGCACACATTGATGCGCACAAGCTTTTATTTGCTCAGTACGACGGATTGAACTTTGTTTACCTTCTCAATTATACGCGGCGGTTGAGGAAATTTCGTAAAATTTGGTGATTTATTGAATTTTTACGGCGTGTGATTGGAATGAAATCCTTCAGTGAAGAAGTACGAAGGTTTTCCATAGTGAGAATAAGTGCCCGGCGAAGTAAGTCACCCACGGGGGCGGGAAGATGTTTGTGTTGGAAAGTGATGTGGCTCAATCGATCGCTAAGCATATCTCTCAAATCGTGTTCGTCCATGCGATTTCGGTGAAAAAGTGAAAAGTGGATAATTGAACTGAAGTTATTTACCGAAATACAGTAGTTTTATTGCATTTTTGGTGTACAATTGTACGAAACTCAACAGGTTTCACAAAATTACTCTTGGATAAAGAATCTATGTTGCAGGTTAGTTTGAATATACGCCGTAGTGGAACATATAAAGTTTGATACGACGAATAGTAGCTCTTACGACGAAGTAGAACAAAACCCTATATGGCGTCAACCTGGTGCTCCGCTTCAACTTCACGAGACACCACCGAAACGGAACGCATGAGATTGGTAACTGTCGATCGTTTTTTCATAAAACCATGCTGATTTTCTGAAATGATCGGGAGTGCCGCGTTGTACAGTGCTTTGTGAATCAGTTTTTCCATGACTTTAGAGAGACAGCAAAGTATGGGAATGCCACGATAATTTGCAACATTGAGTTGCCGGATTTGTGTATTGGAATAATGTATGCGGTTTTCCATTTTTTAAAAGACACTACACGTTAATGCTTCCAGTGGGCTGTTTGCCCTTTGAAGGAAGCACCACACTAGACAACGGACTAGCATGCAACGCCCAGTGGCACAGTCAGAAAACATTCCTCTCGAAAACTTTTCGGCCTGAGGCGGGAATCGAACCCACACTCCTTAGCACGATGCGGCTAAATGCTTCGGTGACACTAACCGCACGGCTACGAAGCCCACATGCTATCGGAAATACTTTTTCTTGAAGTGAACGGTTGAAGATACGAGTAATTGGTACAGCAAGTACAGAGGCGCAATTTTTGAGGACCAATGGAGGAACGCCGTCTGGCCTGAGCCCGATGTAAAGAAAAATCTCCAGTTAGCTTCGAAAAGTTACTCAACGGTTGTGGGTACAGTGGATGAATGTGCTTTTCACATAATATTTTCAACGGTTTCCGGCTCTTTCATTCTGGAAAAGCGGCTAAAACGCCTTTCTACTTCAGCATCTACTTTCCTACATTTCGGTGTATATTCCACCTAGGAAAGTAGACGAAAAAGGCGTTTTAGCTGCTTTTCTAGACTGAAAGAGCCGAAAACCGTTGAAAATACAGTCGAAAGCAACTAACAAAATGTTCACACAATATTCACATTCGGGTAATATCAAGCAAAAACTGGGCTTATAAGTATAAAGAGTTGAATTCCTAGGCTAATAACCAGAAAAAAAGTTAATTCATTAGAAGAAAATGAAGAAAGACAGAAGGCCAAGAGATGAATCAAAACTATTTAATTATCAAAATAAAAATATTCCTTCATTGACCACCTAATCAAACAACAATCTGCACCGGTTTCCTAACGCAACGGTTCAATGCAAAATGCAGAACCGTTCACTAGTAAGTTTTGAGATTTACTCCATGTTATTGTTGCTGGTATACATTGCTATCAATGGATGTAAGCTGTACTCCACGCTGATAAGCCAATCATCCTTCTTAAGCATTTTGCGCTAAAATAATAACAAATTGATATCATAAGAGAATACCAAAACAATGTTGCTTCAGATCAATATTATCATTCAACAGTATCAGTAACATAATGGATTCGATTACGAGTAGACAGCTGCTGTCACTGCTGATTGGATTATTGGTTCTCGCTTCACTCGCTGAAGCATACACTAATCCAGATTCGAAGGAGATCAATGACCAGTGTAAAGCGACGATGAAAGACGGAAGCACGCAATCAGGAAAATGTTTACTACCGCAACAGTGCACGTCGATTGTAAGTTTGAACGCATATCAGTTCAATCTGAAAGAAAGTACCTGTTTCTTTACGGTCACCGAACCAGTGCTATGCTGTCCCTGAATGAGAGAGAAATTATCCAGAAGTGCATTGTTTATTTAAACTTAAATGTATCGAAAAATGTTGAGCAGTTGAGTGTTTTTATATCTTGTTCTTTATAGTATTAGATCAAATAAAGAACGTATTTGTGTATTTATTGGATTTATGTCAAATTACATAATCTTCACAACCTTTAGGTCCCGCTACAAATACGTTTGTACACAAAATTCACGATCTCCGTGTTTGAGCTTGCAACCACTTCCTGGATAGAAACCCTTCCTGTCACCAGGCTTGATTGAAACTCCTCTGCGATGCAAAAAGGAGGCGATTTTGCCGTTGAACTCAAAATTTTCAACACAGATCCTTAAGCGATTCGAGCGAGAGTGCAAAAAAAAATTCGAGGATTTTTTTTCTGGTATTCTTTCTCGTTTGTTGCGATGCTCACCTTTACTCACGCTTCGAAAGAACACTTGAGCGTCCCGCTCGAACAAGACACACGCTAAACTTCATCCGCTCAAAAATGAGTGCCAAGTACACAAAATCGGCCTCTCTTCATGCAGCACAGATTCTGTGCAAAGGGGGCTGTACACAGTTTTGTGCGAACGGTGGTAAACAAACCAAATGAGTGAAATGCGCACAGAGGAGGAACGCTTGGAATGCGGAATTCGCTTCCATTTTTGTTTTGCTTCTGAAAACATTAAGAAAACATTGAAATTTTCAAGTTTTCAGAGATTTTCTTCATTCGAATAGCCGAAGCGGACACATATAGGGAAAAAACTTTCACATTTGCGTCCATTTTCCTACTTTTCGCCTGAAAAAATCCCGGAAAACTACACATCCTTCCTATGGCCAACTGTTTGCTGCCGCGCGGGAGATGACTGACAGTTCCATTTCCATTGATCCGCGCACAGCAAATGGCCAACACATCGGTTACACATAGCATGAGTGCGACTTACACAGAATTTTCACTCAGCCAGAGAGTCTGTTCAACGCAGCGCATGTGTTAAAACTACACAGAATGAGGCAACCAATGCACAGAATCTGTGCTGCATGAAGAGAGGCCGATTTTGTGTACTCGGCACTCATTTTTGAGCGGATGAAGTTTAGCGTGATGGAATTTTACTCTGGTGTGTTTTGTGCTGCATCTTCCTCGCTCAATTTTCGTTGCTTCTCTGCTTAGCATTTTTTCGCTGCTTCGCAAATGGCAAAAGCTACACGCTGCTCTGGAGTATGTCACCGAACTCTATATCGCCGCTGCACCTGTGCTATCCGCTACCCAAATTAGGGTTTTTGAGTGGTACTTGATACGGTTCAGCTATTATCGCAATGTCGCACTTGGTTTTTGTTGTGAACTGCTACAACAGTTGCAGTGTGATGTCGCGGTTATTCAGGTTGATCTGCGTCACCTCCGTTGCTCAACAGTAGTACCCAACAGTAGTTTGGCTGCGATCGCCTTTTGATACGCACGGCAAATGAAGCTGCCCGTCGAATGGGTGTTTCCTTCCTCCGATAGGCAGACCAAGCACCTTGGTCCATTCTTGCAGTCTTGCCTCTTTCTCCATAGTACTGACAATGTGCCGTCGTACGATTTTCTCAAACGGATTGCCATGGCCTCCCCTCCAAGGCTGCATTATATACGCAGCTTCTCACTAACCTCGTCCACGTTTGTTATTTAGTCCAGATATCTCATTCGTCAAAGATTTCGCGCTTAGCTCCTGATAGGCCAAGCTCTTGATCACTGGGTCCCTAGTCAGCTCAAACAACATTTCCCTTTTCTGAGTGCGCCGCGTTCTAACCACGTTTTCTCCTAGGCCCTTCAGGTTCGGATCGTTCTTAACTTTTTGAAGGATATCTTCTTCTTTCTGGCGTTACGGGACACAGCCTGCTTCTCAGATTAGTGTTCTTATGAACACTTCCACAGCTATCAACTGAGAGCTTTCTTTGCCGATTGACCATTTTTGCATGTGTATATCGTGTGGCAGGTACAAAGATACTCTATGCCCTGGGAATCGAGAAAATTTCCTTTACGAAAAGATCCTCGACCAGTGGGATTCGAACCCACGACCCTCAGCATGGTCATGCTGAATAACTGCGCGTTTACCGCTACGGCTATCCGGGCCCCCAATCGAAGGATATCTGCGTACGTTGTTTGCTCGTTTGCCTTAACAAATATGGCATCCACTTTAGACCACTCACGCAGCGGGTGTCACTTCGCTATCTTCTTCCTGTTGTATTGCTGTTCCACCTTCTCTTTCTGATTCTTTTTTTAACTTTGACGTTGACGACGGTTCGCCATCCGTCATCGTACCTTCTCCGGCACACCTTGCGCTGCTTTTTAGGGTTTTCCTCTTCTCCTGGTGACTCTCTGTCTCGCTTCTTTGTAGGTTTGTCACTTCGTACCTTCGGGATCCTAAGCTTGTTAGCCGCTGCTGGCTCCGTAACCATATTCAGTGCCTATTTGGCAAACTCTGCTCTCATTCTCAGCGCTTTCTGCTCGTTTATAGCAGCGTTGACAGAGAATTTGATGCTGCCAGTCTACTATTGATCGCGGTATGCACATTGTGCCGGTCCTTCACAAACTAGATGAGTTCATCGACGTTATTCTTCACCTCCGTCAACCTCAAATTATCTGGTTTTTGCTTTCTTTGAGCGCATTGTTGCTCTTTAGGAGTTCTGTTTGATCATTCGACCTTGACGCTTGCTTCTGCGGGAGCGGATGACGAGGGCAGGATAAAACATGTCACGCGTCGGTCGAGTAAAGTGAAAAAGTGCCGATCGGTTAGTTCTGTTTGATCTTCGACCTTGACGATTGCTCCTTGTCGTCAAGAAAGCCCGAGCAGTCGTCAGCTGCTTTCCCTCTCGGGTCGTGCGCCTATTTTCTCTGAGTGCTTTTATATAGCCGAGCAAACGAGTTAAGCTGAATGTGGATTGTTGCTGCTCAGTCAAGGATGACGGATCAATTGGTGAGCTCGTTCCATGCTACTATTTCTAATCTATAAAATATGTATGACTGCACATTTAATCGATACAACGGTAGGACGTAAATATGATTTTTTAACGAACTATGAATGGTTCGTCACTGTGAGTGTCGACATAAACTCTAATTCATGAATTATTTATGTTTAACATTTTTTTGTTTTCAAAACACCCCTTTCTTTTTATCTTTATTTTTGTAATTATAAAAAAAAACTTTGAATGGTTCGACACTACAAGTGTAGACTTGCGAAAGGTTCACTTTATTCAACAAACTTTGGATGGTTCGCCACTGTAAGTGTCGGCATAAGAATAAGAGTGTTCTATGATGTTCCAGCCAATCGAGTTTTTGTTTCTTTTCAAATAAGTAAAATATAATAACACATGCTTTCGTCCTGACAGCTATAGGAATGTTACATTTAGATATTTGTTCAACAAACTTTGAATGGTTCGTCACCTCAAGTGTCGGCATAATTTTCCTTTACATAGAAATTGTTCATATCAAATGAAAATATTATATTTTCATAAAAGCATATTTATATTTGACAAAAAGCTATTTATCATGGTCTAATCACTTATCAAAGTGAATCCTTTGACCCAACGATCCTCCCCATTAACAAACATTCTTCCCAGTAACCTTTGTGGAGATGCAGAGGCAAACATGGTCTCCAAATAGCAAAAGTTACACACTAACATTCCTTCCCCCAATCCCACCTGACTGCAAGGACGTGGCCGGCGCCGTTATTGACCCTGTATAAATAGAGGCACTGAATTATGCACACTGAAGAAGATTATGGCCAATCCCAGCCGAACTTCTAGTTGATTCTTTGTGCATTTTCACTGACTTCGGTCAATCACGGAATAGCAACCATTGATATGTGTAGTCAGTCTAAGCTAAGCTAAGCTAAGCTCTTTGAGCGCATTGTTGTTCTATTTTGGTATATACACCGGACTCTGGTTCCCTGGTCCGCCTTGTAGTCCTTGTATCTCACATTGCTTCGAGCTACTGCTATACGCCGGTGAATTCTCCGTGCTATGCACCGGTGATCGTAGCACCTTACCTTATTATGTTTTGTCTTATCATACTGAGTCTTGATTCTAATGAGCACTCTTTTTCCCTTTTTGTAACGAGATTATTTAAATGTACACAAACCTGTCAAATTCAAGACATTAAATGGGTTACACTCTTTAAACGAATCTCTATCGGTTGCATATTTCGAAACATAGGACATATTATTATAGGGGCCCAGATAGCCTTAGCGGTAAACGCGCAGCTATTCAGTCTGACCATGCTGAGGGTCATGGGTTCGAATCTCGCTGATCGACGATCTTTTCGTAAAGGAAATTTTCTCGATTCCCAGGGCATAGAGTATCTTCGTACCTGCCAAACGATATACACATGCAAAAATGGTCATTCGGCAAAGAAAGCTCTCAGTTATTATTATTATTTATCTTTATTAGGGAGATTTTCGGCGCTCTCAGTTAATAACTGTGGAATTGCTCATAAGAACACTAATCTGAGAAGCAGGCATTGTCCCAGTTGGGACGTAACGCCAAAAAGAAAAAAAAGAAGACAATGATGTCTATAACGGCAGAAGCCTTCCCAAAAAACCGTAAGCATCGTAATTAGCACTGATGATTTTCGATGAATAAACATGTAGGCCTAATTAATTCAATGAATTCATCAAACACCGCAAAGTGGCTTTCCACATAGCACCTCAAAACAGACAAACGGTCCATCCGGTGTTCGACAGTTTTTCCAAAACCGATTCTTGTTTATATTTTCATTTGGAAAACTCGCACTGTCTCCGTTCAACAACGCGACAATCGACTGCTCTTCGGTGCCGTTAGCCGAAGAAAAGTGCCAAGGCGAAAAGTAATTTTCCACCCGATGAACACGGCAAAAACACGTGTCTGCCGCCCCATTTTTCTGCACTTCATTGGGACATGTTTCGTCGTCGTGGTTGTCGTAAAAGGAGCGGTTTGGAATGGCTAAGAAAGACACCCTGTCTACGAGGGAAGACGTACTTTAAATTTACCCACAAAACACTTAATCGCACCTGGCTGTTTCAGCATTTTCGTAGGTGCGTTGGTTTGGGAATTTTTCTTCGTCGAGGATGGTGCAAGCTAGCTGCCCAACCACTGTGCTAAATATGAAGAATAGTGTAAAGACAGGGAATTTTACATTTATGTTATTTTCAGAAGAGCATTGAAACCATTGCCCTTTAACGTAAAACATGAAGAACTCATGAAGCTTATTGTTTTCTTTCTACAGAATGATACTTTCGAACTACAGGACATAGCTTGAACTCGACCACTTATCAAACGATCATTTTAAATACGCTGTGTTGTAAATCTCACATGCTCACTAGATGATGGTGGTGTGAACTGAGCGATGTATTAGAAAGGAATTTGATCTAAGTGTTACATCTGTTTGTCTGAGTTGCAATGTTCTTATAAAACTTTCGCTGTTCTATTATATTGTGTTAAATATGCAGGAATGATGGTTTTCAACACTTCAGTAGTCGCACCTTGACAAATAATTCATAGTCTATTTCTTGCGTTCAGTATCATCAGGGCGTAAATGCAGTGATCGTTTTCTCATAATCGATTTTCTATTCAGTTGAATCGATTTTCTATTCAGCATGACCGGGTAATTGTTTTTGACGATTCTACCCTATTACCCCGAATTCCATTACCCCGAATGCTATTAACCTGAACGCCGTTACCCCGAATTCCAAAACCCCGAACGACCTATCATCCCGAATGACATTACCCCGAATTCCAATACCATGGAGAAATGTCATCAATATCATCATGTCAAGATAATTGTAAATTCGGGGAAATAGCATTCGGGGTAAGGGAATTCGGGGTAATGGTACATTTGGGGTAGTGGAATTCGGAGTAATGGCATTCGGGGAAATGGCTTTCGGGGTGATGGGATAGAATCGTTTTTGACTGCTTTGTTCGATTAAATTCAAAGTACTAATGGTCCTTCGTCATGGTGCATCGCGAAATGTTACAAAATCGATCGAATTGTGTGTACTGACCTAAACAGCAAATCGACGAAGAAAAAAATATCACTGCAGTTACTTTTGGTTAATTTTGGTTGAAATCCCCGGATATTTCAAGAATTGCAAATAAAATTATTATTGAAATGTCTCTTGCCTTCAGAGATCTTCAGAAGAATTTCGTTGAAAGCACCCAGGAAAAATTTTGCTTACGAAATTAGCATAGCAGTAAAGGAATCTGTAGAGGAACATGTAGCAAAATAACTAGGAAGGGAAAAATGTATTAAGATATTCATAAAAAAAGTTGTATTGATATTTCTTAAAACACTTCATTAGAAATTTTACCAAGTATTGGCAGGATCCATATTCTAGGTTTTAATTTTTGTGCGATACGAGTGCGGAATTTCTAGAGGCTTCATGACAGAATGCAAGAAAATCACAAGTCAAGGAATTACAGACTTCAAGGATAATTTCTAAAGAAGATTCTAGTGGACCTTCTTGAGGTTTTTTTTTAATTGGTAATTCATTAGAAAGGTTTTAACTGTCCTGTAATTTACCTCTAGGGAAAAGAAAATAAATTATTCTTCATTGTACCATTGACCATCTATTATTCTACTTGAACAACCAATATTTTGTTTATCCTTCCTTCGCATAACGCTTAGAGAAACTTCGTACAAAAATCTTTCCATGCTCCCAAAAACAACATTTTAAAGAATCTTAAAGAGGTAAATTATAAGAGTTTTGAAAAATTACAGGATTCTTATACGTATGGTTCCTGATTCCTGTAAGTCTTTCAGTAATTCCTCAACAAATTATCAAAGTAATGCAAAAGTTTCCATTAAGATTTAAATTTATTAAAATCTTACATTTTTGAGTTAAACTTCTACAGTACTACAAAATAGTCGATGATATACCCTTCAAAAAAATTGTTTTGAATTTCTAAGAGTAGGAAAAATTGGGTTCTACATTAACATGTTCACCATTGCATCATGAAACTTCATACTTTATAAAAAATGTGATATTAGATTTTAGTCACAAATACTCTCAGTAAAAATTACATCCGTTTTAACACCGATCATTTTCTATACGTAGAAAAAGAACAAGAATTTTTGTACTAAAGTGTTTCTGAAAGGTGTACTGTCAACAAGTTTCAGAAATTTTGCGTCGAAATGTTTGAATTTTAATGATGACATCTGGTATGGGATGGTTCGTAGAGGAATTTATGGAGCATTCCTCAAAAATAATTGAAATATTCTTGCAGTGGTTTTTTTTTTTTAAAAAAAAAAAAAGAGAGTGGATAAATTTTTAAATGTTATTTATGAATGAATCCTGAGATTGCTATTCGTAAAAAAATGGAGTTATTTCTACAACCTAAAAGAATACCTGATTGAACTTCTGAAGATTTTTTTTTTTGAGAAGTTCAAGAATTAATATCAAAATATCAGTGAATCTGGTGAGAAATTTCTTAAAACATCTCAAAAGAATCGTTAGTGCAGTTCAAAGAAAAAATTCTCTGGAAAATGCTTAGATGAATCTTTGGTAAATTTCTCGGAAGAAATTTAGGGAAACAAAAACATTATTCTCTATGAAATCCCTGAACAAATTACTCGATAAATCTTTAACTAATTTTGCGAAAGAGTTTTTGAAAGAAGAGTTGAACGTATTCCTCTTGGATTTTCATAGAAATGTGAGATTTTTTTAAACTTCTTCGTTAGAGATTTATTTTAAATAAAAAAACGAGAGAGTTTTGAAGGAATACGAGATGTTGTTTCTTGATTTAAGATAAATCTAAAAAATAATTAGAGTAAAGTGGGGAAAAAGTTCGAGTGGGGTAAGAGTTTCTTTTTAAGATTTCTAGCTAATTTCAAAACAAAACTTATAAATGTCATGGTGGTTCAAATGCTAGTCAAGTAAGAGACTTTCACTCCAAATATCATAAAAATTGATTGAGATTTGGAAAAGTTATGGCTATTTGTTGTTTTTTGACGTGAATATTGTAATTTTTGGTCATACTTACGTTGCATGGAACCAATTGAAGATAAAACCTTTTTCAATATTTTATGTAAGGGCGTTTCTAGGCCTATCATAAGGTTGCTTTGAGGTGTATTTGTTTTTGCATAAATGCTTGGAAACAAGTTTTGGCCCATAGTGGGGCAAAAGTTCGACCCATGTATAAACTCACGGAAAAATTTACAAATTGCCTAAAACCCACATATTATCTTCAAATTTAGCAAAATTTTTCTGATTGTGCGAAAACTGTCACCAATATTTTACATTTCCTCTTAGTTTTGCGAAAAACTGCTTTTTTGAGTATATTAGAGTAAAGTGGGGCAAAAGTTCGAGTGGGGTAAGAGTTTCTTTTTAAGATTTCTAGCTCAATTCAAAACAAACCTTATAAATGTCATGGTGGTTCGAATGCTATTCATGTAAAAGACTTTCAATCCAAATATCATAAAAATTGATTGAGATTTAGAAAAGTTATGGCTATATATTGTTTTTCAATAATATTGTATTTTTTGGTCAAACTTTCGTTGCATGGAGCCAATTGAAGATAAAATCTTTTTCAATATTTTATGTAAGGGCGTTTCTAGGCCTATCATAAGGTTGCTTTGAGGTGTATTAGTTTTTGCATAAATGCTTGAAAACAATTTTTGGCCCATAGTGGGGCAAAAGTTCGAATCAGCGGGGCAAAAGTTCGAACCATGTATAAAATCACGGAAAAATTTGCAAATTGACTAAAATCCACATATTATCTTCAAATTTAGTTAAATTTGTCTGATCGTGCGAAATCTGTCACCAAAAATTAACATTTCTACTGATTTTTGCGAAAAACTGCTATTTTAGAGTATATTACAATTATTCTGGTTTTGGGCAATTTTTTGATGAAAATTTAGTGTGCATTTTTCGTCAAACTTAAGTATACGGCTGGTGTAAAGCATGCCTGTCTTAAAAGGAACGATGTTTTGTGTTTTAGCCAGCGAACTTTTGTCCCACACTAGATTCGAACTCTTGCCCCACCGGTGGGGCAAAAGTTCGAATAAGACAATTAATTTTGAAACTGTTATAATCAAAAATGGATAAATATTTTGACACAAGTTTGTTCAGCAAAATTATAACCAATATGTTGACGGTTCACTGTATGGTATTTGTTTTGTTTTAACTGCTATTGTTCTCCTGGAAACTTAGATTATACCACTAAGGTCGAACTTTTGCCCCACCTTACTCTACAATTAACCCGGTTTTGGGTAATTTTTTGATGAAAATGTAGCGTGTTTTTTTCGGAAAACTTGAGTTTACGGCTGGTGTAAAGTATGCCTGTCATAAAAGGATCGATATTTTGTGTTTTAGCCAGCGAACTTTTGCCCCACACTAGATTCGAACTCTTGCCCCACCGGTGGGGCAAAAGTTCGTTTAAGACAATCAATTTTGAAACTGTTATAATTAAAAATGGGTAAATATTTCGACACAAGTTTGTTCAGCAAAATTATAGCCAATATGTTGAAGATTCACTGTATGGTATTTGTTTTGTTTCAACTGCTATTGTTTTCCTGGAAACTTTGATTATACCACTAAGGTCGAACTTTTGCCCCACCTTACTCTATCTGTTTCGAAATACAGGTTGATTTGCGGAAAACTTTTCTGAGAAATCATGAATAACATTTTCCCGATTGAATTATTTTTAATTGCTCAAGAAATTCTTGTGGAATATTATGAGGAATCCTCAAAATAACACCTGGTGCAGTCATTTTTGGTGGGAATTTTGTCAAACAATCTTGTAGAGGAACTTTAAAAAGAACTTCAAAGGCAAAGTTGGAAAAACTGTTAGTGAACTCTCAGAAGAATTCGTGGAATGAATCCATGCTTGGTGGTTTTGTAGACATTTTTGGTGAGACTCCTAGAATTTTTCGTACCGTCGCGCGGGGTCACCCCGCACGACGGTACTATATTTTAGAGAAATTCTTAGAAATTCCTGAAAATCGTAAACAAGCACAGGAGAATACTTCAAACTAACAATGATTAAAAGAATTTGTAAGACAATTTTAAAGCAATTTGATACAGATTCTTCGAGAAACTTTCTGGTGAGATCCGAAAGTGAAGGAGTTCTTGGAGAAAGCACTGAAAAGTACAAACATAACACAGCGGAACACGTTTTTCTCTCAAGCACTAAAATACCGCTATTCACTCAATTAAGGGTTGCTGAACATATTTTCGTTTTCAAACATATCATAGCACATCTAGTATATGAGATATTGGCTGTTGAAAATGCAAAAAAGGACTATTTTAGCCAACTTGTATGCAAGTTTGTCAGCTTGTAAGGCAATTTATTTGCCTAAATTGCCACAGAGTTCAAACTTTATGCGTATAACAATACTTAATAAAAAAAATTTATAATGCTTTCGATGCGGAAATGATATTTTTCAATGTTTTAAAAAAGTTTTGTATTTCCCATATAAGAAAAACGAAGAATTTTGTATGGAGACAGCAATCATGTTAAAAAAATCGGTTTAATCTAAATTTAATCGTGCGATTTCAACCAAATTATGTCTAAAATGAAAGTTTTGGTGCAAAATAGCATGCTTGGTGGATAAGAGCACAAAAAAAGTTTGATAAATTATACTTTAAATTTGTAAACATCGATAAAACCAGGGTTTTATACAACTTTGGAGACCTGTAACTAAAATTTTTGACGTGCTGGGATATTTCTGAAAATGGCATCTGATTCAGCAAACCCAAACCTACTCGATACAGATAATTTGATCCTTGAGACACGCAAAAATGCCATATTTGTTACGCTGTGTAATTCATGACGAAATTCCCGTAGAATTTCTCAGATGAATCTCTCCAAAGCTCAAAAAAGAAACATTCCATGTGAGTTTTTTCTCTAGATTTTTGAAATATTTTTGACTGGATACAAAAATAATAAATCTTTTTCGAAGCGAAATTGAAATTTACAAATATCACTGATGTGCCGCAAAATGAGACAAAATAAGAAACAAATGAAATTAATGCAAATCTGTACAAGCTACAGAATTTGTGATTGCGACCGAAATAACTTCTGTAAAACATGTATTTACCAGACCCCCTCTAGGCCCCCTCCAGAAAAAAAATCCTAGCTACGCCAAAGTACATTCTAGATATTTCGAAAAATTACACAATTCTTATCCTTATGGTTCCTGAAAGTCCATCAAATCCTGGTGATGGTCCATCAAGAATTTCTCAAAGTAATGTAAATTTCGTTCCAAGAATAACATTCAGTAAAATCTCACAATACGCATGTCAACAAGAATTTTGATTGGTAATACTCTTAAAAATGCAGCCAATATTTTCGCGTTAAACTTCTACAGTTCTACTACAATAATTGAAAACAGTCCCTTCGAAAAAGTTTGTTTGGAATTCCTACAAGTAGGAACAAAATGTTTTCTACTTCAATCTGTTTGCCACAGTATCATTAAACTTCTGAGTTCATGCAGTACTCGATACAAATACCAACTTTAAAAAATAAAGTAAAAAACTATTAATATAGAGTGAGGTTTTTTGTATTAATTCATTAAAAAAAACGTGTGTGAATAATGTCTATAGGGATTCCGTCGAAAAGTTTCACAAATTTTACGTTGAACTGTTGAATTTTCTGACATGAATTGAGGATTTTTTTCCAGATTTAATTTCAACTGAAAGTATCCAACAAATTTCTTAAGAAGTTTTTCCAGTAATTTTATCTGTATGTGTTATTCTAGAAATCTGATAATAATTAGATATGAATGTGAAGTGGTTCGTATAGCTATTTGTAAAGGCATTTCTAAAAAATATTGTGTTATTCCTGGAGTAGTGTTAAGACCAGAAAATTAGAGCGAATAGATTTCTAGCTCTTATGGACGAATCAGGGGATAAACATTCGGAAAAAATACTTGGTAATTTCTAGAACCTAAAAGAATTCATTATGGAATTTCTGAACAAATTTTTGAGAAGTTCAAGAATCAATTACAACATCCTTTAGTAAATCTGTCCATCGCAGAGATTCTTCCAGAAATTGTTTGGTGAGCTCAGGAAGCCTAAAGTAACTTTAGTGAAATATTAACCACTAATCGAAACATTTATTTTTCGGGGATATAACAAGAAAAACTTATTGAAAACTGGTAAAAGAGTTCTTGGAGGAAGCACTGAAAAAGTACGAAAAAAAATCGTGAAGAAACCCCCATGGCAACTCTCAGAGAAATCTGTTAAAAACACGTGGTTGAATACTTGGAAAGTTCATTGAAGAATCGAAAGGAACATTCATCGTGAGCTCTTTGGCAGAATACTTGAAGTATTTTTTACTGGATTGAACAAAGAAGGAACATTTATCGGAATTTCACTGATGTGCAGTGATGTCAGACAAAATAACAAACAAATAAAATCTATGCACACAACGTAAATTGTGAATATCGTGATTATTGCGAATGACGTTTATTATAAAAATATAAAAAGTAAGAATTTGCCAGGCCCTCTACAGAAAAAAAACAACGCAAGGCCTAATGATGTAGTTAATAAGGCAGTCTTTGTTGGGGATGTGTTTAGAACTATTGAAGATTTTGTATATCTGGGAACACTTGTTACATGTGACAATAAAGTTTCCCGTTATAAGAAAACACATGTTTCGACCGCGAATAGGGTCTGTGAGTAATCAAAAACCAAACCATATGATCCTATGCTACGTTTCAAAATCCGTAGATTCCTAATTAGCCAAAAAATATACAGTTGAATTTAAGGTAATGAGGATCCCAGCAAAAACCCTCAGTGCAATCAATAAAATGAAAGTCCAAAAGGCCAGAATCAGCCAAAAATGAGTCTTAAGTTTGCAATCAAATGGGCCTGGCATTTTGATATAATTTCCGTCGAAGTTCATCAAGAAGGCGAACTTGCAAGTCTGAGTGAATGTCATTCGATACCACAGCTCAGTGCAACGTGCGGCTAGCACCACGTCAATTAAGACAAATTAGGGTATACGTACCAATAGTGAAGGAATTAAGCACGATTCGATTCCATTTAACCGTTGAAAAATCATTAAAAATATTTAATGTGCACATTATTCTAGTAACGGGAAAAATGATCGCAGTAACCTGATTAATGTCAGTGAAAAATTATACCTTCATATATTGGTACACTGTTCCTTAAGTTGTGGTAAATTTATAATATGTGTTCCAATAGTTGCGATATTCGTTGCTTTTATATGGGATTCTCCATTATAGTAACAATTTACCACAACTTTTGGTACAAGCGAGTAAACTTCAAGCAATTTTGGAAGTATTTAGTTATTTTTGAAGGTAATCCATCGTTGTTTTCTGCTTTTCTGAGATTCAAGAAGCTGATCTATCGGTAGGCAGTGCCTTACAGTGCCAGTTCTGCAGTTAATTCAATAAACACGGCATAAACAGAACTACCGCAACTATAAGAACACCCACAACCATTGGATCATTTACCCTAGTTATGCTCTCAAAGGGTTTCAACGCGTTATCCTTTTGAAAGAGAGTTCCATTCATACATTGATCTTTATTATACAATTTCTGATAAATTTGTAATAATTTATTATGCAACTCAAAACAGTTGGGTAATGAGAAAGCTTTGCGTAACAGCTATTAAACAACTGGTTTCAGTTGCGTAAAGACTATTACCGCATTGCTTAATTCAATGCAAGAATGTAAGCCGTTTCATGACATGGGATTCAGGGTAATGGGGTAGAATCGTTTTAGTAGTTTTTGCCTAGTGTTATGGTAAAATAGGAATTGAAGAGAATTTGGTTCAGCGATGTCTGATATTGCATGAGCCCAAAAAATCGAACATACTTTTTTGGCCCGTAGTTGAACAAATGTAAGAACACAGAGTTGATAGGCCAATGATTTACATGACAGTTAATATATGTACACATGCACAAAATGTTAATCATTTATTAAAATTGATTCGACAGAATATTTGAACAACTAAAGTAATGATTGAAACAAAACTGAGCAATAGGTGAATGAATTCAAATTTTAATATTTCACTCGAAAGACAAAGTTTTTATTGTTATTTTTCCTCACATCCATCAAGAGGTGCGTTGTCGTTTTTTTTATGCTTCCTGGCGTTTTTCTACTATCGTGCTGTAGCTGCTCTGCTGGAAAAGTTGTCGGGAATAGTTATTACGGACGTGCTGTCGAGAAACGGATAACACTATAGAGAGAAACAGTTAGTAGATGGTGTTTTAATATTGTTCAATTTTTATGAAAACTTTAAACATGATTCGGTTGAAGGAATGGAAATGGTTGGGCAAAAATAAGTTTCGAAATTGTTACCAGAATCTTTTACCAGATATGGAAAAATCAAATCAAAGCTACGATTACCAACGGCTCTTTCGGTTCAATCGGAACGCTCTGTAGTTTGCTTTGGCCTGAACCACGGATCTTGTTTACCGAAGAGAGGTGAAAGTTTCAGGTTAATTTTCCACGCTTCCACCCGGTTCGGTTTTCATTTCCGTATGAGTTTGCTCCTGCTGTTGGCCACTACTCTTGTCTAGGGCTTCTGATTGTAAAACTTTGCCTGCATTACAAGCATTGTTTCAATTACTCTTTTGTATACTGATTGATTGAATCAAGAATAGCTTATTATAACCAATGGTTTCCTTGAGTGATTGTTCGTGGTTTGTTTATCATTTTGTTGAATCTTATTGAATAAAGAATATTTGAGCTGTATAAATTTGTTGCATAATTCGACTCAATTTTTGACAAAAGTCCATTTAACGAGACGTTTTTGAACAGCTGATCGCTTATTTTATGAATGCAATTTTGACAGGACAGGTCGTAACGTGTGAAAGTAACAGCAATACCATCTGTGTTGTCGTTTCGTAAAATGGACTATAGTTGGAGAGTTGTTCCATAATAAATTGTAATTAAAGGTGCATTTAAAAGAATTCTTAGTTTCAAAGCGTCAAGTGATCTCGAGAATTGAAATCAATTTTTCTCATAATCATGAGTGAATCTGGCAATTGCTCACAATTATGCGATTCAACGGCAGCCATATCCATTTTAGTTTACCGAGTAACAAGAATCAAACACAAGGCAACCGGAACTTACCTCGCAACCACTGCCATAAACCATAAATCATTAAGAAAAACATTAGAGGAAATCTCTGCTTTGAATTATTATTTTTAATTTGCCCGTGTAGTCGCATAGGTGTGTGTACAGTGACTCAAATTCATAATTATTCAGGGCACTGCTTTCAAATAAAGTTGGTTATCAAATGGTTTATCGGACTCGAAATACTTCTTCAAACATAAGATCATAGGTGTCATCTATTGTTGGACAATCTTAAACTATTTCCTTTTAATTTTATCCTTAATTTTTCATGGAATTCATCGATCATGCAATAAAAAAATACCACTACACTTACACCATTATATGTTCATAAGAATTTATATGAAATTGTATTTCTGAATATATATTGATGGATTTTATTGTTTTGATGATAAATTTAGCATAAATCAATCGTTTTTGTAATACAATCCAACCTCTTTTTACGACCGTTTTTTTACCGATGGTTCGTTTTACAACCACTTTTTTTCGACCGAAATTCAGATTAACGGCCGTTTTTTATAAATGATCAATATCTTAAAAAGTATTCAAAATAGAGGATCATGATATTCAGCAAAATTGTTCAGTAGTTCAAGGAGTAACATATGGTGGTCATTGAATTGCGGAATTCTGCCACTAGGTGGCGCTATTGAGCATCGACATTTTGTTTTGCGGATATCTCAGCATCCTGACCGCTTAGAAAGATGGCGTCTTCGGCAAAATTGTTCAGTAGCTCAAGTGCTATCATTATAAAAGCTATGAGATTCAAAATTTTGCTAGCAGTCGGTGCTAGTGAGCTTGAAACATTTGTTTCGCGGTTATCTTAGGATCCTTGTCACTTAGAAAGATGGCGTGTTGGGCAAAGTTGTCCAGTAGTTCAAGCGCTATCAATATAAAAGCTATGAGATTCCACCAGGCGGTGCTAGTGAGCATAGAACTTTTGTTTTGTGGATAGCTCAGGATCCTGACCACTTAGAAAGACGGCGCCTTCGGTAAAGTTGTTCATTAGCTCAGGATCCTGAGCTATCCGCAAAACAAAAATCATATGCTCACTTGCGCCGCCTGGTTGCAAAATATCGAATCTCTTGACTAGAATAATGCTAGTACTTGACCTACTGAACAACGTTGCCGAAGACGCCACCTTTCTGAATAGTCATAATCCAGAGCTATCCGCAAAACAAAAGTTCTATGCACACTAGCACCGCCTGGTGGCAAAATCTCGAATCTCTTGGCTAGAATAATGATAGTCCTTGAGCTACTGCACAACATTGCCGAAGACGCCATCTTTCTAAGTGGTCAGGATCCTGAGATATCCGCAAAACAAAAGTTGCATGCACACTTGTACTGCCTGGTGCACACTGTAGCCGTCGCTGAAAAAACGTGATCGAAATTGTTTTGACCTTGAAAACATGATTTTAGTACTATAATGTCTTCGGGAAAGTTTTTCCATAAAATAATCGCTATTTTATGAAAGTGTCAATTTGGTGATTAATCCACCTAAAAGTGAGAACGAAATTTTATTTTTCGTATTTATGAATTTAAAAATAAACTTTATTCGGGAAAGTTGTAGGTAATATTAAAAGAAACAACTTCGCTGAAGACACCGTTTGCATATTTTTTTATTTTCATGTACATTTGTGGAGTTTTATGTGGAACACCCCTAAAAATCACTTTTTTCATCATAACTTGGTTGGATGATTTTGTACAATTTTCAGTTGTTCTAGTGTTATTTGTTACTTGCAAAAACGCATAACTTTCTCCAAAAGAGCATATTTTTATCTCACATACTATTGAAGATTTTATATAAAATTTCGCACCTTTTTGACACTAAAAATCATTAGGTCGCGCACATTTCCGCAGTCTGAAACATGCTCATCCAATGGTTTGAAACTAATACTATGAAATGTAAAGAAAGCCGCTTTTAGCCTGCTTTGGCCTGACGGTCAAAAGAAAGTCTGAAAAAATGTTTACTTACATGCAGATATACCATGACCCCACAGTTATGGATCAAATAGTGTGGAGTCCAACCTATAAAATTCAATAAAATAACATGGAAAACGTAAAATGGTAATTTAAAAGCACGAATTGAATCGTTTCAAATTGGAACTTCGATTAGTAAACTATTTTGAGTATAATATTTACATAGGATTGCATAAAAAATAAAAATTGTTTCGGTTTCTGAAAACCATATTATGGATCAATGTTCATATTATGGATCAAATTGTGACATATTACGGATCAGTGCGCAAAATCATGAGATTTTCAACTCAATGCATCTGTATTGCATGATTTGGCGAAAGTTAATAATGCGTCACATATTACTGCAAAAAAATAGAAGTGTTCGAGCTGGAAACAATGGTAAAATGCCCTTTTTTCGTGATGCTGCATTGTAGTAACTGAGACATGAACTGTTTTCGCTCCACATCAAGTTTTCCACCCATTTTTGTCGGCTAAAAAAATGAAATTTACAAACCTTGATGTTTAATGAGTTTTATCCTTAGTGCTATTGTCTAAAAATGTCGAATCCAATGCTTAAAATATAAGAAACCTACATTCTTTGTGAGTGATCCATAACCGTGGTAAACAATAATTTCCTGGCCCATATTATGGATCACTAGTTAGAAGTGCTAATATTCGGTATTTAAAATCAACAATCAAGAAAAATGTTTTCCAAAGATGAATTCATACTAAATCGAAGCGAACAAGCATGTTTTATGCTATAACATTTGAATTTTACCACCTGTGGGAGCTTATGAATGCTGACGGACCTTTTTACAGAAAACGACCATATAATGATAGCTGTGTGATACCAACTGAACATTTGTCAAATACACCGCTATTTAGCGGTTGAACGTTGTGCTAAATATTACAAATGGTAGAAGACAAATAGTATAACATGGGAAAAATATGTTTTACGTCAACTTTTATGTTTTGAGCGAGTTATCCGATGTTGAACACCAAAGTGATCCGTCACTGTGGGTGATCCGTAACTGTGTGGGCATGGTAATATACACTTATTCACTACCCCGATTGTACGACATTTTCCAGAATGACGTTCCCCAGAATTGGACATTCCCCAGAAATCCATTCCCCAGAATGGGACATTCACCAGAAAACCATTCCCCAGAATGAGACATTCACCAGAAAAAAAATAACAAGAGATCTTTGAGGTGTTCAAATACAGGAAAATGGTAAATAGTAAATAGTGAATGCATCTAACTGGAAAATTCGAGGAAAACCATAATTTGCATAGGTAAAACATTTTCGTATTGTTTTTTTTTTTTATTTTTAACGGTAGGGCTTTCGGTTTGTTGCAGTCTTTCATTTATTGAATGGAGAATCTTTAAATCAAAAATTCTTTAAAATTAACCACCTATGGTCGGAAATGTAATTCGAACCATTTGGACATAATATGTGTACCATCCCTAATTATTTAAACAATAAACCTAGGACGAACAGCATATGTTTAAAAGAAGGGAGAATATGCCATGAAAGCCGAAAAACAAATTCCATTAATTTACTTTGTGACATATTACACTACACCAATTTCCCTTTGAAAGTACAATTAGAAAGAACAACCAATTTTAAAAGAAGGAATAATACCTATGAAAACAAAAAAAAAACAATAGCTTGGATCAAGTTTGATCATAAAACACAGTATGGCATACGTAGGAACAGCTTATGTAAAACGGTTGAGCTACTTTTCCTCGAATGTCGGTTTCCCATATGTCGTTTCCCCGAACGCCAGTTCCCAGAATGCTAGTGCCCCGAACAACCCGTTTCCCCGAATAGCCTAGTTTCCGAAAAGTTTTTAGCTCTTAAACTTTTTGTGTTTCGAGGTGGTAACGAACCGGTCATCTAATATGCACCCTTCTTCACTTGATTGGCGGTTCTTTCGAGTTTCACCATCATTGGCATTTTTGGCAAGATATGTTTAGTCGAGGATGACGTTCAAATCTATATATCTTCTTCTTTTAATTGCTAATCATTCATTATAGTTCAGCACCCAGTCCTTAAAGTCTATTCTTGCACCTGTTTGAACTGCACTATTCGGGGAAACGGGTCATTCGGAGAGGTGGCATTCATGGAAATGATATTCAGGAAAACGACAGTAGCACAATTATGAAATTAATTAAGACACAATTGAGGAAATTTTAAAACAGCATTTTCCTCCTAAGATTATGGTTGGGTCTGCCGATGAACCACTTAGCCACAAAACCACCTCTTTCCCCCTTCGTGATTTTTTGACCGTACAAACTTTTTGAAATTTGTATGGCACACACAACCACCCCCCCCCGTCCATAGAAGACCAAGTGATTTATGAACGGCAGCTTAGATGGTTTGACTGAGAAAAAGGAAGCAAACACTCGCCGTTCAAAAGATTTTTTAACTCTATTCCGATTTTATTCGCTTGAGATACATAATAATTAATTTGACAAAATAATATTTTGGGTGAATTGACGTCTGTGTCCGGAATTCGAATCAATTCAGTAGGTACATTTTTTAACGACAAAAAAAACTAAACAACCAATTTTTTCCACTCTTTACAAACGTATAAAACCCATTCTGGGGAATGTCCTATTCTGGGGAATGGTTTTCTGGGGAATGTCCCATTCTGGGGAATGGGTTTCTGGGGAACGTCATTCTGGGGAATGCCGTTCTGGGGTTTGACTTTCTGGGAAATGTCCTACAATCACTACCCCTTATATTGGCTTAACTTGAATATCTGGCATCACTGTACCGAGTTTTATGCAATCAAATCAACAATGACATCAATCAACAACAGATTGGAATAATCTGTTCAGACAGGTTTACCACAGACAAACAGACTAAATATCATACACTCTTTTCATCGTTCACTTTTCTAACGTTAGTTCCATGTATGAAGTAGGTGGTCAATTAGGGATTCCGGCTCCGACTACTTTTGCTGAATATCGATTCAACGGTACTACATCGATCAGTATCGGTAGGGTTTATGGACAAAAGGTCGAAAGACAAAACGTCGAAAGGACAAAAGGTCGAAAATGATTTAATTGGTGGGAAATTTTTCCTTCTTTGAAAAAAGATTTTCGACCTTTTGTCCCTTCTTTTTTGTTCTTCGACCTTTTGTCCTTTCGACCTTTTGTCTTTCGACCTTCTGTCCTTTCGGCCTTTTGTCTTTCGACCTTTTGTCATAGATTTATCGGTAGTACTAGTAAAATACCGATAATGAAATTTTTTCCCACTAAACCAATAAAAAATGTTATAGTTTTCGTTTGTTCATAAGAAATCCCTATATTTTAGTTTTATTCACAATTATAAAATTTATGCATTTTACAATAAATAGTTGATAATTTGTGGAGAATGAAAAAAAAAATACATTTGTTGAAATATTTTAGAATATTAGTAATAGTTATCGGAAATGTTTACCCTCGTGTCATGTGATTTGCCATCACCAGAACCGCTTGATTGATGATACAATTGGCGAAGGTTATTTATCAGCATTATGCAAAATAAAACAGCGGAATTACTGAAATCTTAAGATGATCATATTAAAGATCATGTAACAAAATTTGTTCATACATTTTTCTATGATAACATTTTGTTGAATTTGTTCATTTGTGGTGATCGAACCCATGTATAAAAGGGACCATTAATAAATTACAACCTGCTTACACTGCTCATCTACACTTACTTGTCCCATTTTCTATGTAAACCTTATGAGCTGCGAGCCAAATATGCGTAGAACGGCAGTACACGAAGGCGATTGTGGATTGTTTCTTCATAATTGTGTAAATATGTTTTAATGCGATAAAATCGGTGAGTATGCATTTCAAACTGTTTAATTGCTTTTTGGTTTATACAGTACTGGACAGAAAAAGTACGCATTGGCCGTTTTTCCATACAAAATGATCAAATTTGGAGTCTTATATCTCGGTTTCTAGTTGTCCGATTGACCTGAAATTTTCACCGCAGCTTGAAAGTAACTTCAAATTTGCTAGGCTAGAAATTCATAGTTTTTCATTAACGAACTTTTAAGTTATCGCAAATCTCAAATTTTGATAAAAATGATAAAATTTTAAAGTAAAAATAATTTTTAATTGAAAATATTTAGAGCAATCTGTCCTTCTGCAAAAATGTACAATTTGATAAGACACACAAGTTTGCAGAACATTATTTTTCGGTAAAACTGATTGATTTCAAAATATTTTCAAAATTAAATTTTGCATTTTTTGCAAATTGACAGATTTTCAATAATTTAAAAGATTGTGTTTCAAATGCAGTGATATTTTAATTGAGTTAAATCTATGTTATATCTAGGCTTTGGTGAAAATTTCAGATCAATCGGACCACTAAAAGCTGAGATTCAGATCTCCAAACTTGACATTTTGTATGGAAAAACGGCCAATGCGTACTTTATTCTGTCCAGTACTGTATGAGTGGCACCCAATATCAGCATCCGTACTAGCTCTGGCTGAGTTTAAATTGATATTTCGAATATATAATTTGTCATTACGATTAATCGATATTTTGAATCGATGTTTGGAGCATCTAGAACCGAATGAAATGATTTTCTTAATTCGAGTTTTTGATTCGATTCATTTTGTAGAAATCGATAAATATTTCTTAATGAATTGATGGGAGAGAAACCAAATTTTTAATTAGTGAATTTGTTGTATCGAATATGAAAACTGATTTTATTGAAAGATGTTGGTGTCAACTGCTAATTCATTTGATCCCACCCAAACTTCATAAATTTCAATTCAAATATATAGATGCAAAGGATTCGATTAAATCAATAAAAAGATTCGACAGTTCAAATGTGAATCGATTCAGTAACATCGATGCTATGGAGAAATTTGCTCAACGCTTTTTACACTGAATCCTTATACGAGGAAGTGAGGTAATTTCTTTCTTGGTCTCTATTGGACAGTTGACCGAAGAGGCTCAAGAGGATGTAACAAGGATATTAAGAGTTGCAGGGAGGATCTCCAGAATTGATACTGACTAAGAATTATTACACTGTTTGTTGGCGACATCAAATCCTGTGATTACATCTTTTAGAGCATTCCCGAGAAAAAAGTGTTTGCTTATCAGGATGGAAAAATCTTTTGGTTAAAAAAGATAACGAACAAACCAGTGATAGCGAAGCTAAAAATAATGATGATAATCTTAAACATTAATATTTACTGATTTATGGATTGAATATGAATTTTAGAGGAAAAAATAAATGTTTCATAGTTATATTATACATTTTAGTTTTTGCTGCGAGCTCCGAAAAATTCTCAAGAAAGGACTGAGATTTCCTGCAGAAAAAGTAAGAGGTTGTTTCCGAGATACGACCGCCAAGTTGACGTTGGATAACGTTAGCTTCTTCTATTTGCTGGCTTGAGACAGTCACAAACTTATGAAACATTTCTTTTGCTAAAAATCCAATTAATTTTCACACTATTTGTTGCATGTCAATTCTGATTTATTATAGACATTGTGTGTTATTATTTTGTGCTAATACAAAATAATCACTTTACATGTATTCAGAAGCTTAGGCGATTATATTGAAGAATTGTTTTTCAAATGTACTAATTCAAAATAACTCTTTTTCATTGATTTTGTGGCCCTGAAAAGGGGAAATTAGGGAATATTACACAATCAACTCTTTAAAACACATTTGTTGGCTCTGAAAAGGGCCGATTGATGAATTGTTAAATTTGCGTAACACGGACACATTTTGACGGCGCACTGGTTTCAATCCTCCTCGCCCGATGAGATTTGCGGTGCGGATGACGATGTGGTCGATTTTCTTCAGCCATCTCGTACAACAGCTTGCCTCTGGTGGCGAGGAGCTGAGCAGGTTTGGAGAAGCTCTTACCAGCTCGAAAGCGAAAACAGAATGAAACCAGATTCAACGAAGGAGGGATGCTTTATACCCTTAGAATAGCAGATGATGCTCCTCCTTTCATATTCTTCGTTTTCTTATCTGGGAAATAGGCTATATGAAACTGATGTCTGTGTAAGGGATGTACAGATTAGCATTATGCTGTTATTGCAACCCGACGGCACTGCAGCAGCATCCTCGGAAACAGCTTCAAATTGCCGTATTGTCAATTATTCGTAATAAATCAATTATTGTATGATGCTATGAGATGAATTAAGAGATTATAGCAAGTATGTGGTAAACACATTAGGGAATATTATACAAATAACTCTTTAAAACACATTTGTTGGCTCTCAAAAGGGCCGATTGAGTTGTTGAATTTGCGTAACACGGACACATTTTGACGGCGCACTGGTTTCAATCTGCATCGCCCGATGAGATTTGCGGTGCGGATTTTCTTCAGCCATCTCGTACAAATTAGGGAATATTACACGGACGGTGACGGCTGTGCCGCTCGATCTAATGAACCAGAATGACCGCGCTAGCCTCCCGCATGGCAATGACAGCGGAGCACTGGCTGGTAGCGACGATTTCTGGCCGAAAACAATTATGCTGGCTGGTGCACTCAAATGAGCGGCTTCAGTTGCTGCGGCTCCGAAATGCGTGGTTCTTCGGTTCTAATGCGTGTTGTATTCGCGTCCTATTGAAAACTGAACTGAGGACGCGAATGACTCTCGAAATTTGCTCGCCGACCGTGTTCACAGTCAGACGGCAAAAAGAAGAATGAGGGAAGAAGCAGGGTGCGGTGCGCTTTTATAGTGGGAAGCGGAACCGAAAAATGTGCTTGAACGTGATTGGTTAGATAAGAAAGGGGTCAACGTTTTACGATATTTCAATAGTTTGTTGCTAATAATCAATAGTGTCCTCCATTTGGATCGACGCGTAGATAAATTTCCAATCGATTCATGGACAAATATTGAAAATCTATCGATAAATGACTGAGTTATTAGCGGTCAAAACCTGACCATTTTTCGTTACATGCTCAATTTTTCGTTTTTCTGAATTGTACCCCCATATGTTACCGTAAGACGTTATCCAACGTCAAAAATAGCAATAAGTGTTTTTCTGCAAAAAATAAACAGCTAACGTTGGAAAGGTGAACGACGAAAAGTGTGTTGGATATGTTGTCTGTTTGTCTGTGATAAACCTGTCTGAACAGATTATTCCAGCCAGAGCTAGTACGGATGCTGATATTGGGTGCCACTCATATAAACCAAAAAGCAATTAAACAGTTTGAAATGCATACTCACCGATTTTCTCGCATTAAAACATATTTACACAATTATGAAGAAACAATCCACAATCGCCTTCGTGTACTGCCGTTCTACGCATATTTGGCTCGCAGCTCATAAGGTTTACATAGAAAATGGGACAAGTAAGTGTAGATGAGCAGTGTAAGCAGGTTGTAATTTATTAATGGTCCCTTTTATACATGGGTTCGATCACCACAAATGAACAAATTCAACAAAATGTTATCATAGAAAAATGTATGAACAAATTTTGTTACATGATCTTTAATATGATCATCTTAAGATTTCAGTAATTCCGCTGTTTTATTTTGTATGATGCTGATAAATAACCTTCGCCAATCGTATCATCAATCAAGCGGGTCTGGTGATGGCAAATCACATGACACGAGGGTAAACATTTCCGATAACTATTACTAATATTCTAAAATATTTCGACAAATGTATTTTTTTTTTCATTCTCCACAAATTATCAACTATTTATTGTAAAATGCATAAATGTTATAATTGTGAATAAAACTAAAACATAGGGATTTCTTATGAACAAACGAAAACTATAACATTTTTTATTGGTTTAGTGGGAAAAAATTTCATTATCGGTATTTTACTAGTACTACCGATAAATCTATGACAAAAGGTCGAAAGACAAAAGGCCGAAAGGACAGAAGGTCGAAAGACAAAACGTCGAAAGGACAAAAGGTCGAAGAACAAAAAAGAAGGGATAAAAGGTCGAAAATCTTTTTTCAAAGAAGGAAAAATTTCCCACCAATTAAATCATTTTCGACCTTTTGTCCTTTCGACGTTTTGTCTTTCGACCTTTTGTCCATAAACCCTACCGATACTGATCGATGTAGTACCGTTGAATCGATATTCAGCAAAAGTAGTCGGAGCCGGAATCCCTAATTGACCACCTACTTCATACATGGAACTAACGTTAGAAAAGTGAACGACGAAAAGTGTGTTGGATATGTTGTCTGTTTGTCTGTGGTAAACCTGTCTGAACAGATTATTCCGATCTGTTGTTGATTGATTATATTGTTGACTTTTTTTGCATAAAATTCGATACAGTGATGCCAGATATTCAAGTTAAGCCAATATAGGGTGTAGTGAATAAGTGTAAATCATATCTGCATGTAAGTAAACATTTTTTCAGACTTTCTTTTGACCGTCAGGCTAAAGCAGGCTAAAAGCGGCTTTCTTTGCATTTCATAGTATTAGTTTCAAACCATTGGATAAACATGTTTCAGACTGCGGAAATGTGCGCGACCTAATGATTTTTAGTGTCAAAAAGGTGCAAAATTTTATATAAAACCTTCAATAACTCGAAAAGTATGAGAGATAAAAATATGCTCTTTTGGAGAAAGTTATGCGTTTTTGCAAGTAACAAATAACACTAGAACAATTGAAAATTGTACAAAATCATCCAACCAAGTTATGATGAAAAAAGTGATTTTTAGGGGTGTTCCACAAAAAACTCCACAAATGTACATGAAAATCAAAAAATATGCATACGGTGTCTTCAGCAAAGTTGTTTCTTCTAATATTACCTACAACTTTCCCGAATAAAGTTTATATTTAAATTCATAAAAACGAAAAATAAAATTTCGTTCTCACTTTTAGGTGGATTAATCACCAAATTGACACTTTCATAAAATAGCGATTATTTTATGGAAAAATTTTCCCGAAGACACTATAGTACTAAAATCATGTTTTCAAGGTCAAAACAATTTCGATCACGTTTTTTCAGCGACGGCTACAGTGTGTGGTGGCGCAATTTCACTTAAGCAGTGTTGTCACCTACGACAAAATTTTGAACACTTAATGAAAAACTGGATTACAGTTGAAGAGTATTGCTATGTTGCTAAGCATTCTATTTTTCTGTTCTGAAACTTGAGGTTTCATGGTTTTGATCTTTTCTTTTTTCTTCTTAAACAGTGTTGCCAGCCACATGAACATTTGTGATTTGGCCGACTGTGTGGCATGCAACACTTCTTTCAACTTTGGTGAACAGTCGGTATCGTTATCTTGAAAAAGTTTTGGTATTTGCATATCACATCCCCATGAAAATTGGCTCTTTCGATAACAATCGAGCAGTGTTGCCATCTATTACCAAAATATGTAAACTTGAACAGCCATTTCGGAAAGTTCTCAACCCATGCTTCAACTTTGCCGAATATCTCGAATCAGTATTTCCGCATCTAGACGTTGCATTTTTCAAAAACATAATTATAACCCTGATTTTCTTAACGACCAGTTGTTTTTGCGACTCCCCGATAACGGTCATAAAAAGAGGTTGAGGAGTATAAAGATATATCAAAAATATTCAAATGCATTTCGTAAAATTTATAGGGCATTGCATACCTCTAAGCATTTAACGATACATGTATGGAATTTTTTACAATGATTACAAAAATAGTCCCAATATGTAAAAATGCTCTTCGCTAAGAGATTAAAATCCAAATTTAAGATAGTATTACTATACAGGCTGTCAAGGATAAGTGACGAACTGTGGATCACGCACTATTAAAGTTACCCGCATTATTTAAGATACCCCGTTTTACGGTATTTTTGTACATTCATTTGCGTTCCAAATATATTCACATATTTTTCGTTTATTTAGTTAGCATCTTATTTACTTATTTTTCATTTATTTAGTTAGCATCTAAACAGATAACACTGAATCAACAATTTCACGCCACAATACTCGGTTCGTGGCCGCATCTCTCCATCCTCGGTTCTGCCCCACGCTCGCCAAATCGATACGCACTTGATCCGCCCACCTAGCTCGCTGCGCTCCACGCCTTCTTGTAGCAAACGAATCCGTTCGCGTCGGGGTTGCTATCCGGCATTCTTGCAACATGCCCTGCCCAACGTATCCCTCCTGGATCTCGTAAAAATCGTACTCCGGCTGTTGAGCCAGGCTCTCCGCATAACACCATCTAGCATAATATTGGGCAGGCACGAAAGTCCATCACCTTGTCGAAGTCCTCGGCGGGATCCTAACGAACTGGAGTGTTCGCCTAAGACTTTCATACAATATTGCACACCTTCCATCGTCGCTCTTATCAGTCTCATGAGCTTCCCGGGAAAGCTGTTCTCGTCCATGACTTTCCATAGCTCTATGCGGTCGTATGCCGCCTTGATATTCGAGTTATTCGAATGTACTTTAATACAACTGCACGGTGTTTTAAAATTGTCAAGCAACCATAGGAATCATTACATTTAGTGGTTGAATTCTGATAGAAGGGCAAATATGTAATTATTCAATTTTAGACCATACCTCAACCCGACTAGTGGATTACTACAGATTTTGTTACTCAATTAGCGCGTTTTTACTAAAAATTGTGTTATGATTTTGGCTGGCTAATAGTTAAAATAACAAAAATTATGACACAATTTCGTCTACAGTAAACAAAATTTAAACAAAACATATTATAATTCAAACAAAAATGTTACTCATTACGCTTCAAATCAAACAAAAACATGACTCATTTTGTAATTTCCCATAACCTAATTTTAACAAAATTAGTTATAATCAATTGATCTCAATATTTATAACAAGTTATGTTATATATATGTTTTCTATTGAAACAAATTTGAAAGAGCCTTTGCTAATATAACTGATTTTGTTTTAATTGTGTTATAATTTTCTCCATCAACTCTGCGTGTTTTTGACAAAAATTAAACAAAATTTGCATCAAATCTTGAAAAAATTGTGCTACAATTTTTTGTAGTCCCTTGGTCGGGAATACCTTCCCATTATTCCAAACATGCAAGTAAATTGAAACAGACCTTGATTCTCCCACAATAGATTACACTTATTACAAATTTGTAAAATTTGTAAAATTCATTATGGATAAAGTAATCTGAATTCAGTACATCATTTGATATTTTTTACCAACTTTATGAGAAAACAGTGCCCTGATCGAATATGCATTTGAGTCACTGTATATCTGCCGAGATCTGTTACTTGGCGATGATAGCAGACGTGAAGAATCAGTCGAAAGAAGCCACCATTTCTCACGTGGTTCAACCGTGCGTGATTCGTTAGCGGGTATAAATGTTACACCTTCGTCACTCACAATTATCGTATCGTTGGGACTCTGGAAGACTTCTGGGCCGGATTTCAGGTACGCTTGGTTCCAGTGCTCAGCTACGAGTCTTGCTGAAATGCACAAACATACCGAACTCATAACGAGGGCGAGCATTCGTGTCATTTATCATCATTATTTACATATTAGGCGCTAGCTGAGGCCAGAAGCTGTTTCGTCTCAGTCGCTCGCTGTAGGAAGGTTGAAATTTTCCGTCTGAGTGCGATTTTTGTTATTTTTGGGAAACAGGTTGGCTGAATGTCGGAAAGTGAAAACAAGCATTCCTATATCGAGTTTCCCGGTAACAGGGTTCGCTTCAGATGTTTTTTTTTCGGGAATTTCATTGACTTTTTAGGGAATGCTATACTGGACAAATGACATGTGTACGAGCGCAAAAATTGAAGTTAAAGTAGAAATTTCATAAGTCAGAGAATTTGGAAATGCCCTATGTATAGAAACTAACTGACTGTTTCGCTTCAGCAAAAAGTTCACCGATGTGTATTGCCTAAAAGCTTTATACTGTTCAATTGAACGCCCTATCCTGGAATACTCATCGGTTGTATGGTCACCATTCTACAGGAACGAGATTCAACGAATTGAGGCCGTTCAACGCAAATTCTTGCGCTTTGCCCTTCGCCGACATAGGTGAAGAGATCCACTGAACTTGCCAAGCTATGAAAGCCGCTGCAAACTTATTGATCTGGACCTTCTTGAGCCTAGACTCAATGTGGCAAAGGCGTGCTTCAGCTCTGACCTTTTGCAAAGATCAATAGATTTTCTGATGTCGATAATGTCGGAGAAATACCGTCCATCAATCAAAACGTGGTCGATTTGTGATTCTGTCTGATGCGGTGATCTCCAGGTTTATTGGTATGGAAGGCTGTGCTAGAAGCAGGTGCTACCAATGGTCATATTCTTGGAGGCGGTGGCATCAATGGGTTACATGCATGGCCTGATTCGCTACTCATTACATAGTAACGCACATGCGCTAGTGTAGGTAACGCGAAAAATATTTGTATGGCGAAATGCATTCAACGAATCATTTCTTAAAATTGGGAACTTGGTACCAGTGGTGCTGCTGGCTATCACGCCTACCAAATATTTGTTCGATTAATGCTTTCATTTATGAAAAATTAGAAGTTAGATGCAAGAGCAAAGCAGAAAATCCATTAGTCGTAAGCTGTTTTCGTTCGTTAGTCGGTGAGCGCTGAACTTTCTGATAGTCGGTCTGAGCACCTTCTCCTGGCCAACCTGAGCGTTGGGCAGCAAGCGTTCGAGCTGCGCGAAAAAAGCGTCTGTATCATTATCAGTGCTTCCGGAGTGAGGGCTGTGCGCGTTTATTATGCCGAAGTTGAAGAACCGGCCTCTGATTCTCAATTTGCACATTCTCTCCTTAATTGGCCACCACTCCATCACGCGCCTCTGCATATCACTCATCACTTTAAAAGCTGTTTCTAGCCCGTGTGGGTTGCCGCAGCCCTGGTAGATGGTATGGATACCTCTTTGATGCCGAATCCGCGGTCCTTTAGCACGTGGGCGAGTATGCGTGTGCTTCCGGTGAAGTTGAGAGATTTACAGTTCAACGTACCGAGCTTCCAATCGCTAGTCCCTTTACGTCACTGTGGTCTTCGCCAATTGTCCCAGTTTGTATTCTCTTGTTGATTATTCGTTGCTTGATTTTTTTTTACGGCTGGCTTGCAGGGCCTGACATCAACGCCCTAGATTTCCTGAGGAACATTCTCCATAAATGTTCAGAGGACCATAGTGAGCAGCTCAGCTTAGAGTCCTTCTCTGACATTCGGACGATGATCAGCCAGCCCTGACGATTGTGCGATATTTGCCAGAAAACCATTCGCCAGAAAACTATTCGCCAGAATGACATTCGCCAGAATGTACCATATGCCAGAAAACAATTTGCCAGAAAGTACCATTCGCCAGAAAACCATTCGCCAGAATGTACCATTCCCCAGAATTGACCATCCCCTAGAACTGTTTTTATTTTTTTTTTTCAGGTGAATCAAGTTTGCAATTGTAGAGCATTAAAAAAATGTGTGAGATTATTTTGGTTAATATACTCAAAAAATTACAGGGTCTCTTGGACACAACCTACCGTTGACTTCGTGAGCCAGCTTCGAATATCCATATTCTAATTGTTGGACTAGGTACATATAATAAAAACATCGATTTCTCGAGCATTCAACGATCAACAGAAATATTTGAAGTTTTATGGAAATGAATTGAAAAAGCAACACTTAATACTGGGGGACCGTAGAACTAGAAAGAAAAAAATATACAGTAGAATAATAAGCTGTTCTTCAAAGTTATGTTGCTTCTTTTCGATATACGTTGCAACTATCATTCTACAGATGTTATAGCATGAGATTATGCTATTTTATAATTATTAAATTCCATCTTTCTGTTTTTCAGTTTCAATTATATGTTTTTTTTTCTAGATAATTAAGTTTTACAGGGAATTATGGTTTGAAATATTTCACAAGTGGTGCTCCCTTCTTTTCATCATAAGCTGTTCTTAAAAGTATTGTTGCTTCTTAAGAGCTAGTTTATTGGATATTTACAAGATTTCGTTGCAACTATTTGTGCCGTCCGTTCTATGAAGTAATGAATGCCTCCATTCGCAAATCAAAGTTACATTTACTATAACAACTTCAGGAGCTTTTAGACAAATAAGACAGTTGTAAAATCAAGAAGAACATCCTATACATGGGGAATGAAGTATTCTTATTTGCCAAAAACCATGTCAAGTAGCGGTAAGCAAATACTCTTATTTAAATATTTTTTCATGTACTGATATTTAGGTGACCATTATTAATTAAAGCCTTTTGGTCTATTTTTACCCGAATGTTGTTCCCACGAATATCAATTCCCCGAACGCCAGATACCCGAATGACAATTTTTCCTGCTATCCATTCTCCCGAACACGGGAAGAAATTTGAATCCAAAAACAAGATTATGACTCATGTTATCATGATTCCAGCGTGTTTTCATCTTATGAAAATACACCATAATTTGAACTCATGATATCATGAGTCAGATTGCCGTAACACAACACACGCGTTATGTTTTTTGTTGCTGATTGCACGAAATCATGATTCAAATGCCAAAAATGCTGAGTCGCACATCCGTTTATGATCGACGAAATAAAAAAAATAAAAATAAAAAAATGGATTTGAGCCAAGAACCTTTCGATTAAAGGCACGTACTCTACCACT
The DNA here is from genome assembly GCF_002204515.2 of Aedes aegypti. NCBI lineage: Eukaryota > Metazoa > Arthropoda > Insecta > Diptera > Culicidae > Aedes > Aedes aegypti. Next base: position 169,302,187 of record NC_035107.1, read on the forward strand.
GAACTACTTCGTTATCTTGAATTATGGGTGATCGATACGAATGAGTTGAAGCAAAGCGCACCGATTTGTGTTTTCAACCTGGATGTTACGCTTATGAAGAATCATGATTTTGACTCCAGGAACCATGATTTGTGATCCTGATATTATGACCCAACCAATTTGTGAACTTCATGATTTGAATGACCCAAAATTTATATGGACCGTGGTATTATGACAGAACCACCCACTTCTACTCCCTCTTGAACGACCACGTGGTTCATGGACGGCCCCAAAATAGATGCAATTCAAAATGGATAAGAAACAATCTTCAGAGACAGAGTGGTGAACTAGAAAGAACGATAAAGAAAACAAGAAAAAATGCTGATCTCGAAGAAACTTTAAAGAACCGCTGATCAAAAAAGAAGGGTGCATTTCATATGAACCGTTCATCAGCCTGAAATAATCAATAAGTTCTGATAATTATGAGTGCCAAAACATTTTCGAGGAACCTATTTCCTTGAGAAAACGGGGTATTCAGAAAAGTGGTTTTCAGGGAAACGACATTCGGGGTATCGATATTCGGGACAAAGTAGCACAACCCCAATAAACTGTCCATTGAAAAGCATAAACTATCTGGTAGTTGTACGAGAGATTCTGTACAATACAATATTCTGATAAAGAATAGCTCGCGGTGACAGGAAACGAAATTTTCTTAAAACTAGGTAAAACAGCTTAGAATATTGTATCAAAATCTCATAGCCAAAAAAATCTCGCAAGAGATGTAGAATAACAGTGTTATATTGTCTTCGCTCTGTGCACTAGCAGAAATTTTAAAATGAGAAGAACGAGATAGTTACCGTACTATTTGTTCCATTTAGTGCTTTTGAACATGTGAGTCGTGGCACAAGTCGAATATTGTGACGGCAATCCTTGGATTCCGAGATATTTCATGATCAAAATCGACAAGAAAAATAATTCTGGGGAATGGTACTTTCTGGCGAATGGTACATTCTGGCGAATGGTTTTCTGGCACATGTCATTCTGGCGAATAGTTTTCTGGCGAATGGTTTTCTGGCAAATATCGCACAATCAGCCCTCACATGTGGAACAGACGCTGTTGTGAGCTGCTCCTAACATAGATTACAGACGCTCCAGGTTTGCAGAAGCAGAAGGAAAAGCAAACCCTCTCTTTCCTGTCAGCATACGACCAGAGCTCCCACCAAAGTTTTTTACCAGATTCCCTAAGGTTGCTCGTACCCCGGCCAGTACCATGAGATGGTAGGGATAAAAGTTGCTGGGCAAGAGGCCAAGGACCACACAAAGGGGTCTATTTCATTCCTGCAGGTATGCGAGGTACCAATGGTACGCCACATGATATTGTATAGCCCACATTTTATTTTTTCGATAAGTTGACGTAAAACAAAATGGCCGCTTAAGACATTTTATATGGAAAATGTCGGACCCCAAGGAATATTGGAATATCTTTAAAACCAGATCACCAATCATCAATACCGACATAGATTCCTAAACTAGAAGATTTTTTTTGAAAACTTGTGAAAAAATGGTGCAAAAATATCGAGAAACAAAAAAATTATCGCGATTTGAATTTTTTTATTGTGGTAAAAATGAAGCTGCCGGTAGAGGGGTTAATCTTATCTTTTGTATTATGCACGAAATCAATTCGCTGAATGCACAAAATCCTAAAAAAATATTCTTCTTTTCCAAATGATTCGTACATTGTGTCTCAATGTTCGTTCTCAAAACGAAATGAAAGAATTTCGCTTATAGAATGTTTGATATTATATGATAATTATTTGCTTTGAATTGGAGCTTGAACTTATTCTCAAAGCTGGCTACATGCATACTACGAAACTGTCCCGTATCAGAAAACAACTAATAATATTAAAGTTTGAACGAACGATTTCGGAATATATAACAATATATATTTTCAGCGGAGAATTACTCAACATAAAATAAAAACAAATTATTTGAAAACAAAAATCGGTCAAACGTACCATCTTGGACTTAAACTACAGTTTGGCTCATTAAAAAAGTTTAAAAATCATCTCATCATATTTTAAGGTACACTCAGAGATAAAAAATAGTCACAGAATTACTAAAGTTTATGCATTAATGACTGTTTTCTATCTGCCTCGCTTTCATTCTGCTGTGAATGCTTCTACCCAGGCGAATTGACAGAGCGGAATAAACAGAAGAAGATGCATATAGAATAGTAATAGTAAATAGTAATTATTTATTAAAATTTAGTAATTCTGTGACTACCCGTGTTTCTGAGTGTAGTTTTTATAGAGAAAATTAAAACGAATCATAAATTTAATGCATTTGCTGATTTATTTAGAGTTTGTGTTTTTGTTGTTGTTTTGGATAAGTTTCTCATCTGTACATTTCTCCTTACGAGATGTGATTTGGAAGCATTCCTCTAAATTTATCATATTGTAATCGAGATAAATAACTTTGTGATGAGAGCATTTGAAACGTTCTGATGGAATTCAAACAAACCTTGCCTCTAACGCGTTCTTAAGAACCGTTATTTAGCTTTTATTACAGTGTAATAAACGGCTCTGTATTGCTGGAAAACTATGAGCGACCACTGGCTATCTAAATTATTTTAACCATAGAAACATTTGTATTTTTCAAAATAATCGTATAAACCTCTGTATTTATTTTTTTAATATACTGTGAAAGATAAAAAAATCACTCAAAACTCACAACAAACAATTGCTTCGAAAATGATGATTCTAGCAGAATATTTTATTTTTCAAGGACCAAGAGAATCAAGCTCTCTAAGGCATTCTGCATCCTTTGAGACCGAACAAACTTTTATTTTTTACTATTATATTTGATTTTTGAAAGTGTATAATTTATTGCTAAAGTGTGCATCAATTTAAGGCTTTCTAAGACTTAGGCAACGACACTTTTGATCTCTTTTGCTGATAGGTTAGTGAAAAAATATGACAAAATATGTTATATGGCAAAACGATGTTGCAATGTACTACAATAATCAGATAAAAAATTATGTTTGTGAGTGCTAAATTCACATGCGTAGAATTTTCGCATTTTTCTTTTTTTTAATTTTTTTATTAGAATCATTTTAAGCATTACATTCATTTATTATATCTAAGTGTTCAACAAACAAATTTAAGATTTTATTAATATTTTGATAACAACACATTACATTTCATTTTCCGTAGCAGTTCAGATTTTTTACAGGTGAGTTGATTTCACCTGCTTATAAGCAGGGACGAAAATACTCAATCTACCCTCGCTTATATTGACACTTGCTGGATTTTCGTTGATTTTTATTTGTTTTATCCTCACCTTGACAACACAACAAAGATTGGCATAGCGCTTGCCGCAAGATTTTCAGTTTCCTTTTAGCCTGCAAAAAATGATATTCATTCTAACCAGCTTGACTTTTTTACATTCCGCTTCGGGAAGTTGTAATTTTTGCACGAAGGACACTAAAGACGCGTCAATATAATCGATTCTGTGCATCGGATCGTTCATTACCCGTATAGCAGAATATTGTTCAATTAATATGAACATCATTGATACCGTAAAATGGAGTGTTAAGGACTCGTGGGGTTTTAAGGGATTGAACTTCTCAATCAAGTTCGACAAATCACAGAAACCTAAAAGTCGATATTTAAGTCATCTGAAATGCTCGATTTGTTCAGAGGATTGTAAACTGCATTATGTAATAGGAGCTGTCTATTAATATGAAGTATTGTGGTTTCTAGAAATTGAAAACCTTTCAAAACATTTTTGTTAAAATTTTATGGTCTAAATACATTTAACTTTTCTAACTTTTCTAAGTAACTAAAATCATTAAATTTATGCCGTAATACATTTCAATATAGTTTTGAGTTGTTCCGTGAAGTTGAACTGCAATTTGAAGTCAAGGGATCTATTTAGTAAGTCACTAAATATCACCAAAAATGACTTATTTCAAAATTTGGTAAAATTGGTGGGAAAATGTAAATAAAAACTGATTAATGTGAATATGGGTTTTTCATGATAATATTTTCAAAAGTTGTTCACATTGGTAAAAAGTTTGCATATAGGAATGATTATCTTATTTGAAATGGTTTTGGAGCTATTAATTCTTTAAAGTATTACCTAGGTCCTAGATAAACAATTATGATATAAGGTTATTTCCGAGCTCTTTTTGGAAAATATATAGTGTGCGGTATAGTGTGAGCGATTTCCGCTCTGTATTAGAAAATTTTCGTTAAGATTTTTCCCGATGATGCCACTGGGTGTTACATGCAAATCCGTTATTTGGTGCACTGTCACTATCAACGCTTAAAATTTGCTGATTTGTACAGGCCGACTGCGATACAAGTCGGATCATTCCATATCACATCAACATCATGCTGTCTACTCCATCACCAGTGCATTGATGGCGATAGACTATGGATATCACTGATAGGTTAAGTTTAGCCAAAAATAAGGCAAATAAAATGGCAATTTATCAGTATGATTTTTTTGACATTGATGCAAACAGATTGAAATTACGTGTTGGTCTCTGAAAAACCTTAAAAGCATGGATAATTATCACGTGCTCACTCATTGATCCGGATTCTGTCGCTCGCCCACAAGGAGCATGCAACAGATTCAACGGATCCAACACTACTGACCAGATAACTTTGAATTATTCTAAAAATGTTTGTTGGAAAATTAAAGTTTTTTTAATTTTACGATCAAGCCTTCATGCCAAACAGTGTCGAATGCTTTTTCTATGTCTAGAAGAGCAAGACCAGAAGAATAGCTTTCAGATTTGTTGGAACGGATCAAATTTGTTACACGTAAATGATGATGAGTAGTCGAAAGTCTATGGCGGAATTCGAACTGTGCATTGGCAAAAATTAAATTTTCGTGGATGTGGGCCATCATTCTGTTCAAAATAACCTTTTCAAATAGTATACTGATGGAGGAAAGCAAACTGATTGGAAGATAGCTAGAAGCTTCTGCGAGATATTTGTCTGATTTTGAAATTGGTACAACCTTAGCATTGCTCCATTTGTCAGGAAAATATGCTAATTGAAAACATTTGTTAAATATATCAACTAAGAATGATAAGCTACTTTCTGGAAGTTCCTTGATGAGGATGTAGAAAGTTCCATCATTGCTAGGAGCTTTCATATTTTTTGATTTTTTTAATAATAGTCCTCACTTCTTCCAAATCAGTCTCCCAGGAATTTTCGAAAATGTTCACTTGATTGAGAATATTCTCGAGGTCCTGAGTAACTTGATTTTCAATTGGACTAGTAAGTCCTAAATGAAGGCTGTGCGGGCTTTCAAAGTGCATAGCAAGTTTTTGAGCTTTTTCACAATTAGTTAGTAATAATTTGTTTTCCTCTTTCAAAGCTGGTATTGGTTTCCAAGGTTTTTTCAAAATTTTAGATAATTTCCAAAAGGTCTTAGAGCCAGGGTCCAATTGAGTAATTTTAAGTAGATGAAAAAAACGAATTTTGTACTTTACCATTTAATTCCACTAGAGTTTGTATCCTTTGACAGAAGCCCATAACGCGGGTAGATCACCTTTTCGTGGTGCATATGGGGTAAAGTTCTACCAATGAACCCTAGTCCTGACTGCTTCAAACGAAGAGAACAGGATGCTATAGTAACCAATGGAACACTATTAGTCCTTGTTAAATTTTTAACCTTGTTGAAAGTGACAAGTCTCGGTTTTCCAGTAGCCGAGAATGACCCTGAGGCAAGGAAAAAATGAGTCGAAATCAACAAGTTGTTTTCTAATCTTTTATTTATTGTTCACTAGTTTGAAGGAGTAAGGACTAGGATTCTGATGCATGGACAATATTGGTGTCACTTCCCGACTTTATCAAGGGATCTGATTTTGACTGATTGTCTGTTTATAAAAATTACCACGGAAGCTAAAATAGTTCTCTTCCATACAAAGTCGGGTTAATTTGATGTAATACCGAACTTTGTTTTTCCAATTTGACTCATTGTGTTGGTTAAGTAGCCATTCTTCCAAAAGGATTATGGCTTCTTTAACTGGCACACTAGGAAATAATGCTTTAACATCAAAAGAAACCATAATTTCATCATCTTGAATATACCCAGAAGCTTGATGTTGGCTTGCAAACTCCTGAGTATTGTTAACTGAACGGCTTTCAAAAGGTTTGGGCATGGATTGGAATTCCTTAACCAGCCACTTTGCAAGTTTGTGTGTAGGAGACCCTTCTGCTGATATAATTTCTCTCATTTCATTGCCAGGTTTGTGAATTTTTGGCAATCCTTTAATTCTTGGTAGAACTGGATTAGAAACTTTGAGGCGGCTAGTGTTATCTCCAAGAAGTGGCTTACATTCTTTTAAAGTTTTTTTCTACATGTCTCACCATTGTGGGAAGTGGATCGACTCTAAAATGCCTATAGGGACCAGTGGTTATTTTTCCGTCCATTTGATTATCATAATCATATTTATCCAAAATAACCACTGCATTGCCCTTGTCCGCTTTTACATAGTATACCGACTTATCCCGAAGTTCACTCAAAACTTTATCCTCATCACTATTTTGACCTCTTCATTGAAATTTGTTACCTTTTAACGACTCTTCAGTGTCATTTCTAGCAGATTCTTGAAACTCTATTGGTATTGTGTGTGTAATGGCGGTTTCAACATCGATTATTGTCTGTTCAATATCTGGTTTTGTGGCAACCGCATATGCTAATCCCTTATTGAGAAGTGTCAATTGTTCTTCTGAGAACTGCTGCGTCGAGCGATTGACCACAAAACCTTCAATAGAATGGACTTTCGGCAATGCTGTTACCACTTAGTTGTGCTGCTTATTCTTTAAAATTGCTAATTTTTTTGAGTGAATATCTTTCTTTCTACGTGCTTCGCACTCCTCTGCTTGTATCACCTTGGTAAGGAAAAGTGGAAATTCCCAAGGGTATTGTTTGGCCAATTTCAAATGTAAACTATAGCACTTCAATGTTTGTGAGTTCAGTTTTGAGTGCAACTTCTTGATACTAGATCGTAAATATTCTGATTCCATTTTCTTAATAATGTCCTGGGGGACCTGACCTCTAACCTTAATTTTATGACTCTTTGGTGTGAGATTTAGCTTAAGCTTTAGATTAAGCTATTTTAGCTTCCGTGGTAATTTTTATAAACAGACAAAAGGTGCACCTATGGGTAATCCATTGTCTCCGTTTTTGAGCGAGTTGTTTATGGCCAATTTTGAAAGCATTTTGAAAAAGAAAGATTTGTTACCACAGCGGTGGTGGAGATATGTAGATGATGTGTTTAGCATTATCAAAAAGGATTATTTGCCAAACATTTTAGAAGCAATTAACAGTATCCACAAAGATATTAAATTTACTCATGAAGAGGAAAAGGATAACAAACTACCTTTTTTGGATTTGCTAATTACTAGAGAATCGTCTCACTTTGAATTTGAAATTTACCGGAAACCAACTAATACTATGCGAGTTATTCCGAGTACTTCCAACCACACTTATCAGCATAAAATGGCGGCTTTTCATCATATGATACATAGAATGCAAACCCTTCCTTTAAGTGAAACTGGAAAATCAAAAGAACTGGATTATATTTTTGAGACGGCTAAGCTTAACGGATAAAGGAATAGTACAATACAAGCATTAGTAGATAAGAGGGCAAGGGATAAATAAAGGAAAAGTATGACAACACTTACTGCCGAAAAAGAGGATTTAAAAAGAGTAGCGGTGAATTTTGATACCAAGATTACACAGCCTTTGGCTAAGAAATTTCGAAAATATGGAGTAGATTTGGTTTTCAGCAGTAGGAGTAGTCAGCTTAAATCTAGATTAGGATCAACAAAGGATAAAATTAATAAACTGAATAGAGCAGGAGTATATAAAATTTCATGCCCCCATTGTAATAAAATCTATATAGGACAAACAAAACGAACTCTAGAAATAAGATTCAAAGAACATATTGCTGAGGTAAAAAAAGCGGACGAGGAATTAGAAAAGGGATTAGCGTATGATTTTAAAGCAAAAGTGGCTGAACATGTTTTCCAGGATGGACATCAAATGACAAGCGATAACATAGACATCGTACGAAGCGTATCTTCATCTTGGAAACTAGACGTCGCTGAAAGTTTAGAAATTTACAAACAAAAGCCTTCACTACTTCTTAATAGGGATCAAGGAAACGGACAATCAAGGCTGTTTAAGTTTGTACCTAAGAAATATAAACGAGCTTGAATACATAGGTAGATAGTTAGGGATTTGTATAATTATTACAAAGTTTCTTTGTTTGAGATTCTGCTCAGAGGATTCAAACATTCATTAAAGAGTCATTTAATTCAATTGTGCAGTTAGAAAATTAAAATCAGAGGCAGACATATCACTTGAAGTGGGTACATTTGATGATTTTCCGTTAGAATTTTCGGTAGACGAAGAGGCGGAGTAGGTATTACCTGTGGCGGCCGGTTTTTTTCATTTGATTTCAAACAAGTATAATGGGTACTCGTAGTACGAATAGGGGAGGAGTTCAAAAAACTTGCTACGATATCGGCAAAAGATTTTCCATGGTTAGATACATACGAAATTAAAAGATTCTTTCCTTATGGGTATGATTCTTGATCAAGCGATCGTTAACTGAAAAATAAGCATTGTTCGATTCCAGAAACGACCGTTATCGTTACGGATATTATCATTCATCCGCCTGGCACGAGCCTCGACGACTCGCCTACGCGAAGGACAGTCCCAAAAACTGGACTTATGATTGCCCTTGCAATTGGGGCATATGAACTTATCGGTATCTTCCTTCACTGGACATACGTCCTTGGCGTTAGAAGAACCTCCGCAAATCATGCATTTAGCATCCATGCAAAAAAAATTTGTACCCCACTTTTGGCACCGACGGCACTCGATGGGACCTTGATTCCCCTAATGGAGTTCAATATCTTCTGCATAAATCCCGCAAATTCGTAACAACTGACCACGATAGGCGGGACTTTGTTTCCTCACTTGAATCAAAGAGTCTGGACTAGAGACTGCTTCGATTTGGTGTTCGGAAAATTTGTCTAGAGCATCAAACTGATTGCTCATTTCGATGCAATTATTAACATTATTCGTTTCACCCTTGGAAGAAAGTTCGCATTCCGGAGAAACGTCCTTTCTTCCATTCTTGCCACGTTACGTGACAGTTTCAAATCCCACTTTTATGAAAGGATGTTGTGAATTCCGAGATTCACCCTTCGTTTTGTTTGTAGTTGCAACCATGTTTAGTGAATAAACGAAGGAAGACGAGACCTCCTAAGAGTTTTTATCCCCAAGACGGTGTCCAAGAAGGATTACAACCTCTAGCTGTCGTCAACGGGTCCAACGAAAAATCGAAGGCACGGGTTCAAACAGGGATCGTAAAGAAATCAATAGTAGAAAAAATAGTACTGAAAAATACTAAGTAGCGCTGAAAAGAATCGTTTTTAATTTTTGCACTGAAAAGTACTGTAGTATTTTAAAAACTTCCAAGAGCAGAGAGGATTCGTGTACGCACTGCCTTAGGTACGATGCGCACTGATTTTTTTCACATTTGTTGTGAGTTATACTGTATTATGTTCAAACGTGTGGATTTATGTTCAATAATGAATAATACAGTGCTGTTCTGAATAATAGCAGCGCATGTCGATTTTCATACAAAATGCTCAACTCTGACATGCTGTAGTTTTGTTCCCTTTCAAGCAATCGAGCTGAAATTTTCTCCACAGAACTACAAATATGATCAATTTTGTAACTACAAAATTTCAGTTTTTTCTGAGTCCCTGCCGAAAAGTGAGACACTAGGTGAAATTTTTCGAAAAAATAGCAGTTTTTCATTTTAAAATTTTTCTTCTACAAATATTTTAAACATTTTCGGTTTAGGTGTAGGTTTGATAAGTAGGAGGAGATTGTTCCAATGGTAAGTGATATACATTTTAAAACTATAATGTCAAGCCGAAATTCAAATTTTTAAAACTGCTATTTTTTCGAACAATTTCACCTAGTATCTCACTTTCCGGCAGGGGCTTAGAATATTTTGAAATTTTGTGTTTACAAAATTGGGAATATTTGTAGTTCTGTGGAGAAAATTTCAACTCGATTGCTTGAAAGGGAACAAAACTACAGCATGTCAAAGTTGAGCATTTTGTATGAAAATCGACATGCGCTGCTATTATTTAGAACAGCACTGTATATCCAATTTAAAATGATACGTTCTTTGAAAACGGAAATTATCGGCCATATTAAATTCCCGCAAACAATCCATCGGCATTCCCGGAATAAAACCCCATTCGGTATCCTCTCACCCTAATCCTTATTCGCACAAACGCTGCACGCATTCGTTTCGAAAAGAAATGTGGAGTGACCTTCAAAAACCATCAAGATTCAGCCCCAGTCATGATTTGTAGGAATGTATCGCGCGGGGTGGGAATGAGGTTGATTGTTTCAATTCCACGGCACGGTCGACCACATACCTGACTGCTGCTAGCTAGATGGCACACAGGAAGCCAATCTGAATAACGGGAGGTTGGGTCAGCTAGTAAAGTGTCAGAAAACCGGAAGAACGACGACCGTGCGATGCCTGGCAGCTTCATGTACCGGGTCTGACTTCTGGGTGATGATGGATTTTTCCGCCAAAAAACGGCCTTGCGTGCAAATAGGTATAAGGTACGGTGATGGTGGAGTTTGATAAATGACCAACGATTAAAATCTCGTATTTGTTCACATGGGATGTTGAAACTTCGCTTAATGACTAACATGTTTCTGAAATTAGTCTGGGATCAAATGTTAGGCTCTTGCACAGGCATTTGATCGCTCTAATCGATCCCTATGATGATAATAGAAGAAGACACATTGTTTGGGATTTATTTCTTTCTCGTAGGAATGGTTTTATGTAGGGATAATTAATTATGCAATATACGCATTGTTGAGAGTGAAGAAAATCCTGATATAAATTGAGGATTATTACAATAAAAAAGCAGGTAGTAATTCTAGGAAAATTTCAAACAGAAATGAATATTTAATCAGGGGAATTAACGTATTCCCGGCAGTCTATGCCGATGTCACGTTTCTATTATGATTTTCTCGGACGTAAGCAGACAATGCGCTGCTCCATCCTATATCGATTCACACCGACAGACTTGTTAAAATCCTTTTGGAAACCTTTTTTTCGACAGCTTTTCTATTAGAAATGTTGTCAAATCTGTTAGCTAATGCTTCTCGTTGTTACCAAAAATCTTTGCCGAGGATATCAAATGCCGGAAATCCTTCGTTACGGAGTTATTATAAATCGTTTCTGACCATAGTACACTGTAGTGTGATTTTCATAAAATACAGCATAGCTTTATGTTTAACGCACATTATACACACGGATTCTATGCAGCATGATTTCAAAAGTTTCTAACTACAAATTAATTAATTGGGGATCGATATTCTGAGATTATTCATGCAAATTTAAATGTTTATATTTTCTCACTTGGTTTAACTCAAATTTTCTTAGATCAAGCTTTGAGGTAATGGCTGTAGCATGCATTCATAATTTTAAGCAGTTGGGATGGAAAGGAAGAGAAACGAACATCCATCCTCAGGATTGTATTAATAATTTATATATAATGTTTTGAATCTTCTTTTATCCGTAAATCGTGCCATGACCTTACATTACAGTTTCATAGTTACCAACTGAACTAAGAAAGACCCCGGAGTACAGACTCTTCCAAAACAATCGTTAATAACCAAGAAGTCATAATCCACTCGCACCGTGATTCAAAATAGCTATTGTCGAAAAACGGAAAAGAAATGCAGAAGAACTGAAATCCTGCCCGGCGTGATGGCAAAGGAAGCAAATCGATGCTGCTATTATACCTCCACGAGAACACACATTCCTGCATAGCATACATTGTGCATTCACACGTACAGTCTCAGACACATAGGTGAAAGATTTATCGAGCTTTCTCTCCATGTCTTTTCTCTGTGCTGCCAAGCCGTGGCACAAAGTTACAGTTTTCCGCCACCCATTTCTCAAGAAGAAAAAAAAGGAGCGATGGATGAGTGAGATATGGCGGTGGCGAGAAAATTCACTTCCGAAATCTACTGTTTTTTCTCCAGGTAACACTGTGGAATCCCAACTTTGCTCTGCTGCACGTGTAGGTGGTTGGATTTGAGTACGAATTGTGTCGATGGGGGATATGGGCGTTACTAGACGGAGGAAGGGGTCGTTGCTCGTGGCTGATGAAAAAAAAAAACAAAATCAACTATTTTGCTACGAATGTTATTGTTTGGGTTTTTCAAAGATTGTTTTCAGCATTCTTTATTATAAAAAAAATGCGTCATAATATTTTTTGGATAATTATTGAGTAAACCTTGAATACAAAAAGATCTTCTCAGAAATCCTTCAAAGACTTTGACATTGTCTCATCCTTTCTTGGCCGATGGGAAAAGTCTTGCCACTGAAATTAATCTTGTGTTTGAAATTCTCGATTTTTTGAGTCTAGTGAACAATTAGACTTCTGCCTAAGATCTTAACAGAAGGATTTTGCTGAAGCGAGAAATTCAATTCGCCGGATAATTGAAGAGATATTAATGAGTTTTGTTGCTATTATTTAGCTGCATATGGGATTATAGCCCAGCAAACATCTACGAAAATCCCAAACTGAATTACCGTCGTTGTGGTTGAGAATGGGTCAAAAAAAGATATGTACCTTTTATTTATTGAATAACTTTTGCAATTTAACTCCAATAAACTTCAAATTTGATGTGTATGTACTTTGATGGTACCTTAACAACTGTCCAAAATATAATAGAAAAATATTTATTCATTGCGGCGCTATAAGTGAATGAAAAATTACTCAATCTCACCCCATACAGGGGGTGACATTGGGTCACTGTAATTGAAATAACTTGTTTTTGAGAATATGATTGCAAAACCATTCATAGCAGAAAAATATTGATGAAATACGATGCAAACAAGACGAAAAGACATCTAAGATGTTGCACAAGTATGATAAACCCACTTTAAAGAACGAGAATAGCAAAAAATTGAATAGCTATGAGAACAAATATGTAAACCCAGCATTTATCGTCAAGTTAACACAAATTTTCTTGTTTTTCTGCGCAAATTGTCTTCAAAGTCTCATTCCCATTGCCTATTCAGTTTCCTCAAAGATTTACAAAAACAGTGATTATTTTAAACCTTCGCAAGTAGGTAAATTTCGGTGCGACATTCCACGCCCAATACATTTTAAGCAGATGTAAAAGTCATAATCCCGGTATTTTAGAGATCCAACTCATTTGTACTTCCATGAGTTGTTTCTATAATATGAAACACTCATAAGTAATAATCATTAAAATAAACATTTGATAAAATATTACGATGTTGCTGCGCACGGAAAACAGTTGCTGGTTTGAGAAGTTGTCAAAATGCGTTGCCTTTTTATTCAATGCACGGAATCCTCAACTAGACTTGTTTGATGTTTCAGCTGTATTTAGAAAGAATAAACACATCTTAATGAAGAAAGAGAACACTTGGCACCGTAAAACGACAAAAGAGTAGACTTGTGATTTCATTCACCATCGTTCTTCATTGACCCAATCTAACCCCCATTTTTAATGTTTTAGACATCGTACCGAAAAAAAATGAAATTTTTGTGGAAAAATCAAATAGATTCCGGAAAATACGTTTGAAGTGTATTGAACAGACTTTTAATCTTCTACTAATATAACAAAAGAGAATAAACTACATGCGTTATACTTTGCACAGGAGAAATTTAATATTGTAAATTTTGTCAAGTTTCAACATACAAGTTTGTTGATTTATTGAACAAAAACTACTATTTCTTATTGTGATTTATTATGTGTAATAATATGTTCCCTAACACATGAATTATAAATTCAAGTAATATCAGTGTAGTAATAAAATACGTCTTGAATCATATTTTTTTCCGTTTTGACCCAATCTCACCCCCCAGACCCATTGTCACCCCCATCGACGGCAAGCCTCAAAAAAGCGATTTTTTGTCTTCACCAAACAATCCATTACATTAACCCCTCTACCGGCAGCTTTCAATTTTTTACCGGCAAAATGAATATTCAAATCGTTATAACTTTTTTGTTTTTCAATATTGTTTGCACCATTTTTTTCACAAGTTCTCAAAAAACTCTTCTAGTTTAGAAATCCGTGTCGATAATAATTATTGGTCATCTGGTTTTAAAGATATTTCTATGTCCTTGGGGGACCGACATTTTCATATAAAATGTCTTTGGCGGCCATTTTGGTTTGATCAATTTATCAAAAAATAAAATGTGGGTTATATAATGCCCAGGTAATAAGAAGCTTCTCTGAAAAAATCATACAAATCGGTTCAGTTATTCTTGGGAGATATCTGAAAATTACGAATATGATGTTTTTTGAAGTTTATAAGATCTTTATTTGGCCAGCTTGGTTCCAGAAACCTAAATGGCCATTACTTAAAGACGGGTGCACCAAGTTGCTTCATTTTTTTCACAACATACTGAGAGTATGTATTGTTAATGTATTGTTCCGAAGAGGAAATCCGAATACGATTAAAAATTATGTAGCCTGAGAAATTAACGGGGTGTTTTAGTTACGGGTCGGTCCCCCAGGAATTTTGGAATATCTTCAAAACCAGATGACCAAATGATCAATATCGACACAGATCCTAAAACTAGAAGAGTTTTTGAGAGTTTGTGAAAAAATGGTGCAAAAATATGAAAAACAAAAAAGTTATAACTAATTTGAATTTGAATTTGCGGTAAAAATGAAGCTGCCGGTAGAGGGGTTAAGGTTTGAATAATGAGTTTTCACTATGGAATGTAAGGTTTGTACCCTCATTACAGTACTAACGCGTTTGGAACATTTTTTCCAAGTTCTCCATAGTAAATTTCTATATAAACCTACATTGTCTCTCGGGCCACCTCTAAATCATCACCTAGAAAGCTGAAAGTTTCACTGAACCCTATTTTTAGGGTAGGATGGTAAGGGAATACATGGGAGATTGGATTTTCAAACATTTTTACATTTTGAATCGCCCTACTCCACATATTTCCCAGGTATTCCTCCTAGGCGTCTTCTAGATGTTTTTTCTTATGGTACTATTGAAATTTGTTTACCGGCAATATCGGTCTATTTTGCTCGAAGTAAGAGAGCTCGGTGGAGAAGAAAGCAATGAATACTAGAATGGATAGGTACGTAAGGGAAATTCCAATAATATAATTATCACGGTCGATACGTTTGTATGTAAAATAACAAAACGGTTAAAAAACAAAAAACGCAGTTCATAAGAATGACCATGTGCGTGGCTTATCGGGGAGAAATACGCATGATATGGACAAACAATCCATGGCTGTGTAATGATTCCCCAAAAAATATAAGCCACCGATCAATAGAACTGCTTGATCGCCAAACAGTATTAGGGCGCTGAGACCTCCTTCCCTTTTGGCTGTCTTGGTAGTGTCATTCTAAAAACACACCAAGCCGTTCCCATAGGGGACGTTAGCCACAAGGAAGGACGTTTCAAGTAATACTGTTTCATATGGTATGCCCTCTTCAACATCTAATCCAATTTCTCTCGCCGTTTCCTTACGGTACTATCCATCTAGTATTCTACTATAGACTGATATGCCCACGGCATAAAAATTCACAAAGGCAGGCTCTTTACTGATGTAAATATCTAGTTTGATTGTAAACATGTGACGATACTCCTATCGTACCATATACCTTCCGAATCACTAGATCATTATTTTTTTTTTCGCGAATTTGCTCGAGGTGGATAAGAATGACGTCGTCAAGTAGCTGTCACCTTCTTAATGTCGTACACAGTGGATTTTCCGGTAAACCAATTCAATAATATAATTATCACGGTCGATACCTTTGTATGTTTCTTATGGTACCTCATTTTTTTTCCAATGATCACTCCCAGGGTTAATTCCAGAAAAAGTTTCTCGGAGTACCACCATTTTTTTAACATGTGTATACTTATGTAAACATCATTCCACGCTTAGCTTTTGGCGAGAATAGTCGTGTTAGCAAAGCAGTGTTCGATTGTGGTATTGAAAGTGAAGCCTATTGTTTCCTCCGCTGAGTGATCGTTTAACAAAGATAAGTACCATTGTTTCATTTCTATCGAGAATACCTGTTACAGCCAAGCCTCCCTATGTAGTGTTCTTCCGACAAATCGAAAAACCATTAGACATCACGACAATCTCCAATGACCTTCATAAGCATTATCACTCTATTCAACAAACACGTAAAATCACCATTAGGAAAATTCGCGTAGTCGTGTCAGATCGCAACGATACCAACGACATAGTGAATAATCGCCTATTGAAGCAATATCGAACGTACATCCCTAGCGAAGAAGTTGAGATAAGACGGTGTTATCTCCGATTCCACTTTGAGCGGCCAGGCGTCGGGAAGTTCAGAAATCCTAATGCTCCATTGGTGAATGTTCTGGAAGTCAATCAATTGGTCGCTCCTCGCAAAGAAGGTGAAGATGTCGTTTATGATTCGAGCTACTCTTTTCGCATCACTTTCGAAGGAACGGCCCTTCCAGATTTTGTCGAAATCGATCAGGTTCTGATTCTCGTTCGATTATATGTCCCTAAGTGTTAATGTGTATGAATTGTAAACGATATGACCACTCAGCTAAAATGTGCGATAACAAGCACGATGTGGCAAATGTGCTGAGATTCATGACGAATCAACGTGCTCTTTTGTGTCTTCCCTGTGCATTCGGTGCAATGTGGAACATGATCCACCCCCTAAAAGTTGTCCCTCTTATCAAGACCACGTTAACATGACCCGGCGAAAACTACTGGAAAGTCCAGACTTTCGTTCGTTGAATTGCTTTCCACCGCGGATCATGAAACGGTTGTCTTAGACAATGTGTTCTCTCCACTTTCAGACCTTCCTGCCGATGATCTCGAAGATGACGAAAATGGCAACTGGCAAGACCGCAAATATCAAAAGAAAATCCGAAAACATGCACCCTCAAGACCAAGCTCCCCAGATTTCTTTAACGTCAGATCAGTTAAATTCGCAACAGCCCCCTCCAAACACGTCCAAGCAAAACAAAACACAACAGTTCTATAAACTCTCACAAAAAGCCCCTCAGCAAACCGTCGGCGCGACTTTTAGCATTCATGACAAGCATGCACAAAATTAACCGCTCCCAGCTACACAAAATAAACCTCCAGGTAGCCGGCCAGATCAGTCCATTTTGTCCATTGCCTCCATCAAATCAAGTTCAATTTTTGCAATATCAGAGACATGATTGACAGAAGAGATAAATTTTTATGTACCACATTTCAACATAATTAGAAGCGACAGAGAGCAGCCTTATGGCGGAGTCTTGCTTAGGTTGAAATATGGGATTGAACTTAAACGAATTGAGATTGAACGTCCTTCCCCTATTAAGATAGTGGCCGCTACTATTATCGCCACACCAACAGAGTTAACTATTGCCTCCATCATTCCTCCCAACATCAACTTAAGATACACAGATCTTAAGCGTATTGTAGATAATCTTCCCTCACCTCTGATGCTCTTAGGTGATTTTAATTCGAAAGGATGTGCGTGGGATGAGCAAATAGATGATA
This sequence comes from Aedes aegypti, assembly GCF_002204515.2. Lineage (NCBI taxonomy): Eukaryota > Metazoa > Arthropoda > Insecta > Diptera > Culicidae > Aedes > Aedes aegypti. The sequence goes on from NC_035107.1 coordinate 169,319,797, forward strand.
GTAGAGCAAAGATCATTTACGATTTGACTGATGAAATTGATCTTGTAATTTTGAACACTGGTGAAATGAATAGCGTTAAACTGCTCATGGAGAGTAATCGATGATCCATCAGGAAGCAATCATCTTCCGATAATCGTATCACTTCAATCTAACACTTCAGAATCGGCTTCAACAACTAATTACGATCTAACCAAACACATAGACTGGAATAAGTACAGAGGACAATTAGATTCAAGATATGAGGAATTGAACTTACGATTTGTGCTGAAAAGCATATCCTCAGATAATCAATTTTAAAAAGACCTTGTCGTTTTGAAAAATCTTAAGCCCCAGAATTACCTCATTTCGTACTACAATACAATGAGCACACATCCATGCTCATCACATCTCAGAATAGATGACTTCCTATTTGTACCTGAAATCGACTTCTCTTTACATTCAGAGCTACAGAACAGTTCTGAAGTATGTCGCAAAAAATTGGCAAATAGCTTATTCCGGAACAAGTCAGAAAACGTACCACCTGAAAACATATTTTTCACCGATGGATCGAAATCTAACGAAACAGTAGGTTTTGGAGTGCACAGCCAATCCGTTAACTTATGCTACAAACTTGAATCTCCTGCATCTATTTTCTGCACAGAATCGTCTGCAATTTACAAACCTTGCAACCTAATAAATGAACTACCTATGGGACTCTATATGATCTGCTCCGATAGTATGAGTACACTTAAAGCGCTTTCTTCGTGTGTTCTCGACAAAAACTCAAATACTGTACTGTGTTCATGGTGAGACAAATTCTGAGAAAGTTATACTCCAACGGATACATAATAAGGTTTTTGTGGGTCCCGGCTAGACTGGCCCTAAAACAAAAATGTTGTAAAACTCAACGGGGCACCCCCTATATATGTGCCTTAGGATAAGAAAAAAGCGCTCACAAAATTTCAACTCGATTGGTTGCTCCACCAGCTGGCGCATTCAATTTCAAGTTTGTAGGGAATATTCGTCCCAAATATATTGAGAATTGACCCAATGTCACTGTTTCGTTTCGTATACTAGTAGATCGCATTCAATTGAGCCCAGAATGACAAACACACTATTTGATACGCTAATAAACATAATTGCAGAAGGTTGTATCTAGATTAAAGCTCGTTCTCATTAACATTTCAGTTATTGAAAGTTAGGCTTAGATCAGCCACCCGTACCATCACATATAGGCATGTGCCTTGTGCAGCAGCTCGCCAAGAGTCATAGGTGGCTATGATGCGCTTAGTGGCTATGTTGAGGAAATACAAAGTAGTATAGCATGAGCTTAGCAAATCTACTTCAAATAGTTAAAACACCAACTTTAACAATTTTAATCATGATACAACCTTCTACAATATTGTTTGCTATGGTATCAAGTAGTGTTTTTGACATTCTGGGTGCAATTGAATGCTATCAACGATTTTCCTGAACCAAACATTAGATGAAGCGCTGAATCCCATATGTTCAAGCTGAAAATCCCATATTAACTTCAATTCAAATGCGCCAGCTCATTGAACGACCAAATGAGCTGAAACTTTCAGGAAGTCTTCTTCTAACTCTAAGGAAAAATTCTGGAGGGTGCCCCGTGGAATAACACAATTTTAATTTTCTCCCATACTAAGCTGGGCCAGTCTAGTCCCGGCCCATTGTGGTATACATGGCAATGAGTCCGCAGATGAACTTGCAAAAACAGGAGCACTAACCAGAGAGGTCTTTGAACGTAATATCCAATATGATGAATATCTTCTAATAATCAAAAGCTATATACAATCAAGATGGCAGCAGAAATGGACAGAAGATGATCTAGGAAGATTTTGTTACTCCATATTACCAAATGTCAGCAATAAGGCATGGTTTATCGATCACGATTTTAGCAGAAACCTTATAAAAAATATGAGTCGCTTGATTGCTAATCATTTTTGCCTTTCCTCTCATCTTTCTCGTATAGGAATTAAACAGTCAAACATGTGTGCATGTGCGGACGGATATGAGGACTTCGATCATATTCTTTGGCACTGAAAAAAGATATATCGAGCATCTAAGGATAATGCTAGACGAGCTGGAGAAACACGGACACGCGACAACCTGCAGTATTAGGGATATTCTGAGTTTATTGAACGACCAGATTTTGATTTGTATCAATAATTTTATTAACGAAGCGAAGATAGTTTTATACAGAATAACAGAAAAATAACTGAAAATCTTCAAAGATAGTAGTTAAATGACACACCTTCATTTATTATATTTATATACATTTCAATTTCAACATTTTTGTAATCGCTACTCGGCGCCGTTATGCTGTAATTGCTATTGTGCCTAATAAAAAAAAAACTTATGATAAGTAATACTTCTAACTATTTTTCGGAAATGCATCTTTGATTCATGATTTTTTTTTCTGAAAGTTTGCAAAGAACGTACTGGGAAGTTTGCATGGATTACATCAAGTATTCGTTTGAGATGGATTCTTCGATAATTATGCACATTTTAAGAAATTTGTTCATGCATTCTCTCTCGAAGTCGGTCATAAGGTTTTTAAAAACTTAGAGACTTAGACATTAGAGTTTTTTTTCCTGGGAATTCTTGAAGAAACTGTATCTGTTTTCAATAATTGGCTAGGCTGAAATTGCAGATGAATGAGATTGGTAAATCGAATCTTCAAACTTTTTCCAATTCGACATTTTCAATGGCTTCACTAGCGTTACTCAGCCAACAAATTCAATCAAGGTGCATATTGGACTCTACTTTACTCACCGTGAAAATAGGATGTGAATATTTTTCATAGTTTAAAGTATTGCGTAAGCTTCACGAATGAACTTTTCAGATCACTTGCTTAAACCCTGGCTACGGCCATGATGAGGGATAGGAGCTAACAATGTGGAGGAAACACTAAAAAGCGGGGTTCAGAGTAGAAGAATGAATGATGAAAAATATTTCTCAAAGGAGGCGAGACTTATTCTACCTGCCTCACGAGAAGATGGAATACTGGAAATGTATCTTTGTCAAATATATTCTTCAAAGCGACGTGTCTCTCGTACAATGCTTCATCTCCCTAGGGGCAACTGTGGAAACGGTGGAAGAATGGCCTGAAGTGTGAAACGGAAAACGGAAGCTTGGTTCAATAGTCGTGATGTAATTTTCGGGAATGTAATTGAACGAAGAAATATCGATATAATAGTGTAGTAAACCAGGTGCCACAAGGATCTCGTACGCGACAAGGATATGGCGAGAAGCTGCTTCCCGGATGTGGGAGATATGAGAAATTGAATGTGCCATTGGATCATGGTGCAGAAATGAATGAAACGATGCACAAGCGAGGGATTATCTGCGAGATATGTTGAGCTATATCGTTAGCGGTAGCTTGAAATTGAAATGGGAAGTTATGTCATTGGATGGTGCGCCGAATTACTGAAACTGGTATTTTTAGAACGTGAATTTGTCTGTTGATTGGAAGACGATTATCTAAAAAGTCAGATGTGATGGCATGATCAAATCCATAACTCAAGAAGCGATCAGTATGTGCAGATTTCTGATTTAAAAAAAATTTATTTGTCTTTCTGGCCCATATGCAACTTAAGGCTAAAAATCCCACAATTAAGAAAAAACAGTATACAACACTATACTGTTGTACAAATTTTCATGAATTATATCAGCGATGGAAAAAGTTCAGCTAAAGTGAAATTGCCTGCTTATAAGGATAGTACTCTTGTAAGCACTTTCACAGTTAGTGTCTATTGACCTTTTTTACATTCGTTTATCATTTATAACAGGAAAATACTCGATATATTCTGGAAAATCGAGAAAATATACTATCCGAAAAGTTTCACAACCGGTAGATTTAAACCCTCAATCATCGGCATGATCTTTCTAAATAGCTGCGTATTTACCACTACAGGCCAGTTGTGTCCCTTCATTTGAAAATTGAATCAAATTTGACAGCTTTTTGCAGCTTCGGTGCTTTTCGTTCAGCAATCGATTGAAATTTCTACGCAGTAAAGCTGCGGCTTCTGTAGTTTGGAAACATCTTTGCCTGGACTGTGATGATTTAAAATGCAAGCAAATAACAGAGGAGCTGTTTATGTATTCAGCAATTTATTCAATGGAGATTTCAACTTCAACGATTTCCCCTCAATGGAAACAATGGAAAAGATTGAATGTTTGACATTAATGACTGGTCATTCCAGTCGAGTTGCAACTGTTTTGTTAGTTGAAATAATGATCTTTTTTTTTATTTTTCTTGAAGATGGTTATTTAAATCACAAAATATGTGTTCTATAGTATTTGAAAATGACAATCTACTATTACAAGTACAGTAAACAAATGAAAACAAATTCTCTACAACGCTACGTGTTCATGCTTACTAAATTGTTTAAATGTCTTCTTCTTCTTTTTGGCATTACGTCCCCACTGGGGCAGAGCCTGCTTCTCAGCTTAGTGTTCTTATGAGCACTTCCACAGTTATTAACTGAGAGCTTACTGTGCCATTGACCATTTTTTGCATGCGTATATCGTGTGGCAGGTACGAAGATACTCTATGCCCTGGGAAGTCGAGAAAATTTCCAACCCGAAAAGATCCTCGACTGGTGGGATTCGAACCCACGACCCTCAGCTTGGTCTTACTGAATAGCTTAGCGTTTACCGCTACGGCTATCTGGTTTAAATGTCTTATGTGAGGGAAATATTTCTCATGATTTCACGATATCAGATATGTGTATAATTGTGTGTGGTTTTGGTACAATTGAATGCTAGTTTGGTTGCCTTAGTTACTGCATTCAAATTTAAGAATCACTTGATTAACTCAGTCCGTTAATTACTGCAAGTTTGTATGGGAAGAAGTCAATTTGTTTCCGTGGTAGTCGATGAATTAATATCATTCGTTATTTGATAATAGAACACCTAAATATTTATAAGAGATGAATGTTATGTTTGGAATGATACTTCTAAAGGAAAAAAAAAAACAGATAACCGACCAAGCAGAAAACTTGATAGATTGGTCATTTGGTTCTCCAGATTTGTGCTCTTGAAAATTTGAGCTAAGGCTTCAAATAATCATCGGTGCTTTTGGCGATAATCATAGTGCGCGTTAAAAAACAAACCAGTTTACCATGAAATGAGAGCAATAAGTTGCATATAATGCATACAGATTGAATGCCTCAGGAGTTAAATCTCCGGTGCTAATGCAAAACAACATACCATTTGAAAGAATTTGGAAAATAGGTCGCACTAAATATTTTTCAGATTCAAAGATCGCCAAATCAAAATTATCATATTTTTGTAAATTATATGAAAATAAATGAAAAAGATATGAAACTTCACTATTTCTTATTCGCATTATACGAAAAGTAATGCACGTGCTCCGCCGGGCCCCCATAAATCTCAACAGAAACATTTTTAGTTTAACTTTCACGAATAATTATAATCAATGCAACGGTATATACTTTTCAGAAACGCATCATATGATTTGAAAGATTCAATTTTTTTAATAGATCCGTAATAATGGGCGAAACTCTAATATTTAAAATAACTAGAACAAAATATTCAAACATACAGAATAGGATTTTGTTTAATTTACGAAAAACAAGAAGATCAAGAAAGATTCAAAAACGATTTGGATAAACTAGTGGAGTGCCATCCTTTTGCTTAAATTCTCAACGACCTTCTAAAATGACTTTTCCAGCTACAACGAAAGTTTTCTCAACGAAGTGTCGGTTCGACTACAATTTATACATCTGCATATCAAGTAATAGGACTTAATTATTCAATTATTTATTTTGAAAATTATTCTATCGATCACATTACATACCTGATAGCGTTTAAGTGCCTTGAACATAGGAACTTTAGAGAACTCTAGCTTAAAAAAATGGAATTACGAAAGTGTTACTGGTCGTTTACTGTATGTATTTTTTATGATTTTTTCTAGGAATTCAATGAGAATTTAGGTATTTTTCCATAGATAATTTTCTGTGGAATTCCTCCAAGCATTTAACTAAGGAATTTCTTCAAGAGTTTTGTTTCGGATATCTCAAGCATATAACCTGGATTTTAACAAGGATAACTATAGAAATTACCCAGGAATTTGGAGGTGAATCGTTGAAACGCTCAAAGTTTTCTTGGAGAAAGCGCTCTAAGTATCCTTTGCAAAATCGCTGGAAGAATTCTAGAGAACTCCCAGTATGACTCCCTGAAAGTATTTCAGATGAAATCTATGGAAAAATCACTAGAAGGTTTCTTAAAGTTTTTCCATGAGACATGTGAGAGAGAATTCTTAAAGAACCTGCTGAAGAGCTGCATTATAGCTTTTAATTTTTTTTTCTCTGGAATACGTAAAATTTTGCATTAGAATTCATTGCAATCCTAATAAGGGAAAAAGGGATTCTAGAGAGCATTTTGATTGGAATAGAGACCTTAGATGTCTTCCAGTAAAAATAGAGACTATGCAGAGACTTTCATTAAAAGATAGACCTACACAACAAACATTAGTAGCTGAATAACAGTTTATCCAGTTAAAATGTGTTTGCGAGAGGTTTGTTTAATTCTCATTTTTGTTGGGAAGGCTCTCGAAGGTTTTTGTTACCAACCCTACAGCAATTTTTTCAACTCAACACTGTTAAATGAATCTGTTTGTTCAACCACTTGAATATTAAACGTGGATAGAATAAGCATAATTTGAATTGAGGTTCATATAAGAAAATGATCATCAAACGAATTTTGTTGTTGACGAATAAGCCTCAAAAACATTGAATTTAACCTGTAAACATATAGAAGCTACTAAGATATATCAAATAAAAAAAACATTCATCTACATTTCAAATTGGGTTACGCTCATATAAGGGTCATCCAAAAATGACGTCCATCATTTAGGGGAGGGGGGAGTCTACGAAAGTGTGACAATGCATGAATGAGCGAAAAGCGTGACAGGGGGGGAGGGAGTCTAGAAGTCCCGAAAAACGATGAACGTTATTTTTGGATCTTCCCATAGGGGATTTGAAGTATTTTTTTAACGATATAAAATAGTTTGACTCTGGTAATGAAAACCTTATAAAAACATTACAATTATCTAGTCTATGCAAAAGTATCAAAATGTTTTTTTTTCTGGAAAAAGGACCCCCACCAGATAATGGCCCCGAGTCCCCACATTTTTAAATAAGGCCCTGCTCCTGTGACTCTACGATCCTCCCCATTAACAAACATTCTTCCCAATAACCTTTGTGGAGATGCAGGGTAAACACGCAAAGGTTACACACTAACATTCCGCAAGGTTACACACTAACATTCCTCCACCCAATCTCCAATCGCCGTCACTGTATAGTGAAAACAAAGCACAATATACCGAGTGATAGGTGATAACGAAGAGGAATAAAATTCAGTTTCGTTGAAAAAGTTCTGTCGATTATAAAAGTGGAATAAATAGTACTTAACAATCCAGACTAATGTCCGGCGCAGAACGATATGCCGCAGTAATGTGCCAGAATGGATGCTTGGGCCAGGTGGTGCTTGTTTTGCGTCGCAATGTAGTCGTGTATGTAGTCGATTGTGTTTGGTTCTGGCTCCAACTGTTCCTTGTATTTTCGCGTGTTTTTCACTTCAATACCTACACTGCTGGATGATTAGTGGTAGCCGATGTTCACCGTTGTCACTGCCAATTTTTGTAAAACACCGTAATTTAGTTTAAATACCGGAATCTGTTCGAGAAGCAACCAAGTTTCTGGCAAAATTTACTTTGAAGCAAAGGATTGTTGTGTGGCTATCGTCGATTGTGTTTATTTTCAACCGTCTTAGTCTGTTGCTATTGCTTCTATTCGCCTCCTGTGCCACCTACCTTTGAGAAGCGGAACTTTGTTTGGAAATAGGGTGCGACATAATGGAAGTGAAATGTAGCACATGCAGAAACGAATGCTGTTCCGGTGAAATCATAGTAGTTTGTGAAGGTTTCTGCGAAGGTATTCGACGATTCCATGCGAATTGCGTTGGTCTTTCCGGCGAAGAAGCTGACGTTTGTCTTCACAGGAATATCATGTGGATGTGTGACGATTGCCGTGCCTTGATGGAAGATTTGCGTTTCCGTTCTACAATCAATACCGCAAAATAGGCAAATGTTTTCAAAGCTAAACTATCACTCCGACATCTGGTGGCTAGTAGAAGAACCTTCAAAAAAGAGGATGGGTTGAGAACGCACCGTGTGCAGCATAGGAAGGAGCACACAATTTACACTTTTTCTCGGAATAGTCATTTTGTAGACGATCAGAGAGGATTGAAAATCATAATAAACTTTTTTTCCTTCGAGAATGTACAGATCCGGTCAGTGCTCATGTACGATTAGAGGGATAAAATTGGAAAATTGGTGTTTGGCAACATAGGTTATAAACTTCCGGATTCTTTGTTAGTGGTTAAACTTGTTGTGAAATCACGCGTATCGCAAGAATAATGGTTCAATATGATTATGCCAATGGAAAATAGTTCAATAATAGATTGATTATGACCTAATTTTTGGGTCGAAAAATTGAATTTTGGACGTAAACAAACATTTTCAGTGACATTTCTCTCGTTCTTGCCCAGCGACCTCTAGGATGATGGCGCATTATATTTGCCTATCGTTAAGCAAACCCGTTACAGCAGAACTTGACTGCATCAAAAATGAAATAGCCAAACTAAGTAGCATGATAAACGGTATAATTGAATCAATTTCATGTTTGATCGCTACTCCGCAAACTGTGTCGCATGAGCCCGATGCATTTTCGCCGCCAAATGCAATGCCACCGCTATCGTCAACGAAAATTTCGAGAAATACGTCATCTGCGACATGCCAATCTGCCAATGAATCAAGCGGAATATTCAAGCTCTATCTTTCCAACATTGCGAATGATGTTACTGAAGACGAAGTTAAACAAATGATAATCGATGCGCTCTGTGTGGATGAAATATACGCAATTAATTGTTTAAAACCAAGTTGGAGGGACGTTTCTACTATGGACTTCATTTCGTATAAAGTAGAAATCGATGGGAGGCACCGAACTACAGCACTGAATTCATCAAATTGGCCTAAAGGGATACGTTATCGTGAATTCAAAGATCACACCGTAGCAACTTGGCGACCAGATCGTCAATGATGAAAAATTATGCTAAAATGGATTTGTTTTGAATGTGTATTTACGTGTGATTGATATGATGTTAGTAAAGTCGATAAATTAGAATGTTCATTTGATGTTGTTGTGTTAACAGTTGTTAGTTTCTGTACATTGTGTATTAATGTTAGAATATAAGATTCAGTCTGTGCAGTATTATTACTGAAGATGGTGACGAATTCCATCCAGAATGAGTCGAAAAAAATAAAAATCGTGCTCGATAGTCTTCGATTTGGATTAAATTTTGCACATGTTTTTGGTATGGTAGAATAAGTGTTTTCCATAGAAAAAATGATCATTTTGACTCAAGCTTAACTTTCGAAAATGGCCTATAATTTTTTACATACAACTTATTTGAAAAAACCTAACTCCGAAACTGTTGATTTTAGAAAAAAATGTTCTATGAAGAAGTTGTAGTGAACCGTTTGGACTATGAGTAAAAATATACACTGAAAAAATATTTCATTTATTTTCATAGAAAAATCAAAAATAAAACTTGAATTTTAAATTACACAAAAACCCCATTTTTAATATTTTTTAAATTTTCACCATAGAATCTTGATAGTACAGAGATGTTTGGGACAAAGTTTCATGATGGAGAAATTTTTAATAAAAAAGTTTTTCTAAGAACAACTTTTGGTAGATTTTCAAAATTTTGATTTTTTTTTTCAAAATAAATACGTTTTGATGATACAGTAAGCATCTTGAAATGATTGTAAGCCATAATGATGATATGAATAATTTTTCTAGAACTAGCCATTTTCGAATTATATCGAGTTTATTGCAAAAAATATTAAAATAGGCCATTTTCATAAGTTATTCGCAATTCTCCATCAAGGAAAATAAGTAAATGGAAAGAAATATGGTCTTTACTCTCGAAAACGTATTATTATTAATGGAGAAACGCGAATAACTTATGAAAATGGCCTATTTTAATTTTTAAACAATATTTTTTGCAATAAACTCGATATAATTTGAAAATGGCTACTTCTAGAGAACTTATGAATATAATTATTATGGCTTACAATCATTTCAAGATGCTTACTATATCATCAAAACGTATTTATTTTGACAAAAAATCAAAATTTTGAAAATCGACCAAAAGTTGTTCTTAGAAAAACTTTTTTATTAAAAATTTCTCCATCATGAAACTTTGTCCCAAACATCTCTTTACTATCAAGATTCTATGGTGAAAATTTAAAAAAATATTAAAAATGGGGTGTTTGTGTAATTTAAAATTTAAGTTTTATTTTTGATTTTTATATGGAAATAAATAAAATATTTTTTCAGTGTGTATTTTTTTTTCTTATAGTCCAAACGGTTCACTACAACTTCTTCATAGAACATTTTTCTCTAAAATCAACAGTTTCGGAGTTAGAATTTTTCAAATAAGTTGCATATAAAAATTATAGGCCATTTTCAAAAGTTAAGCTTGAGTCAAAATGATCAATTTTTCTATGGAAAACACTTATTCTACCATACCAAAAACATGTGCAAAATTTAATCCAAATCGAAGATGGTCGAGTTCAGTGACTGACCGATTTGACATGGAATCCGTCTGGTGGTAAATAAATAAATTAAAGGAAAATGACTCTGGTGATCAAACGCAAGAAAAAGCGACGTTGCCAGATTCACTAGTTGTGGGAGCTTCCATAGAGCTGAAAATAGTAGTTAAAGAAGCCAGATCAACGAATGCAACTCGTAAAGGTCGCGGAATACGCTACATCCTTCGAACTGCACAGAAACAAATCTGATCCCCAAATCATGATTCACAAATCATGAAATTCATAAATTGGTTCGGTCATAATATCAGGACCACAAATCATGGTTCCTGGAGTCATAAAATAGAAATATTAGTAATAGATCGAAATAACTATACTTGTTCAATGTTTATCCAATGCCATTTTGTAGAGGAAGATGTGTTATGTTTTTGAAAATTTGTTTGACACTTTGAGGCCCGGTACTCACGCTGTCAGCGCGTGGCAAACTAGATGTTGGTAACACGAACAGTAGCGACATTAGCATTCTTAGGTTAATGCTTCTACTAGGCATAATCATGATTCCTCATAAGCGTAACACCCAGATTGAAAACACTAAGCAGTGCGCTTTGTTTCAAGTCATTCGTATCTATCACCCACGAAGTGGGTAAGTGATAGAGTTCATGGCTTTCAATCGGAAGGTTCTTGGTTCTATTTTCATTGCATTTTTTTTATTTTGTCGATCATAAACGGATGCGCGACTCAGCATTTTTTGCATTCAAATCATGATTCCGAGCAATCAGCAACAAAAACGTAACGCGTGTGTTGCGTTACGGCAATCTGTCTTATGATATCATGAATATTGTAAGATGAAAACACACTGGAATCATGATATCATGAGTCATAATCTTGTTTTGGATTCTGATGTCTACCCGTGTAACTCTCGAAGTATACTTACCAAAACCACACATCTAACAGACGGCACTGAGATTGAAATCGTTCCCCATCCTACACTCAACACTGTTCAAGGTGTAGTATATGACTTGGACACCATCAACAAAGATGACTACCTTAAGCCATAGGGCGTGCAATAAGTAAGACGCATTAAAAAGCGAGTGAATGGCACCCTCAAAAATACACCGCTGTTGGTCCTTTCGTTCAACAGCACAGTAGTACTTTGGCTTTCTTCGCATCCCAGTCTGTCCCTACTAACCCTACTATTATTTGCTTTAACTGCGGATCTTATGGACATTCCAGAAAGTTCTGCCAGCCGCCCAGCCATCGATGTTCAGTACAACATGATACGCCTGAAGGGGAACAATGCACCAATCCTTCAAGCTGTCTTCTTTGCAAAGCTGAACACCAAGCAACTTCGCGCGATTGTCCGAAATACCAACAGGAGGAAAAAATGTCCGTCTTAAAGTGGACAGAAACGTTTCTATCACTGAAGCAAGACGCATCTTCGCAGAAGAAAATAAGCAGGAAACATTCGCAGGGGTTGTCCAGGAACAAATCCAACAACAGCTGGCGGCCAAAGATGTCCTGATAGACACACTGTTGAAACAGGTGGCAGCAGTGACGAAAGAAGTCGCCGTATTCAGGAACGTTTTAAAATCCAGCACTCAGAGTCAATCAACATCGCAACGTGATCAACAAAAAGCAATCACCCGACGAAGATCGTCGTCTAAAAACCCATCGAAAACTACGATGCCACAAAACCAACCAACACAACGCGACCGTTTATCTAGAAAAGATCATTGTTTCATCTCCCCACAATCTGATCAACTAGAAAACCTCAGAAACAACAGGGAGCAATACAATGAACAAACGCGCAGCAGAAGTAGCAAGCAGCATATGGAAATATCACCTACCGAAACCGTAAACAACCGGGGAAAACGAATATCAGCACAGTCAAATACAAGCAGCGCATCCATCAACGCCGAGACAAATAATGGACCAGGATCATCCTAAGGCAACTCACCAGTTCACCAACAAGAACGACCCCGCCATAAAATATGACAAGACTCTAAATAAACGACTTCCACCCCCAACCTTCGACAATCTCGACAATTGCAAAAACTCGGAAAATGATTCAGATCAACAAAAACAGACCTCCTCAGAGAAAACAACAAACTCAACAACCACAAATATTGGGGAAGCTACCACCACAACTGTTGTACCGAAACATTCTGCCCTAACAGCGGCCGAATACGATTGAATTCATCACCTCAATAGCATCTCATCAACCAGCAAGACAAAGAGTGTCTTACAACATGATTCGCCATGCGCGAGGCCTTCCACGTCGACCCTGACCAGAGATGTTCCGGATTATTCCGACGAGCCTCTGGCGGCAGTTGACGTGGGCCGCCCGTATTCCCGGGCAAGCATCATTACACCACTATTCTATCGAGTCATCCCCAGTGCTAAGGCAATCAACCAATTCGCTAGTATCATCAAAGGAACCACAAAGTACTGTTTTGATTCATATTACGGACAGCTTCAAATTCCGGACACTCTACTTTGTATGGGAAACATTTCACGCGAAATGTTTCAAATTTTGCTGTTCAAAAGTTCTCAATTTCAAGGCTCGTTTTAGTAAACTTTTTCCATAAATATCTTTGAAAATTTATAATGCCCAACTACCTTAGATGTCTCTTTGGTGGTTTAACGATTTCGATTGATGATTTGACTGTTCCATTAATGATTATCATGAGCTGTCCGGAATTCGATTCGAAGTGTCCGGAATATGAGGCAAAAGTGAGGAAGCGTCCGGAATAAGAATCATCATGAAAAGACCACACATTTTGATTTATTTAAAATTATTGAAGTTGCGGAAGCGTATTCTTCACCCACCGTTCGAAAGTAAAGGGGTTCCGACACTCGATAGCGCTAAGGAATCATACAGAATGATTTATTTTGTATGCTCTATGCTGGGTTATATTTCCCTGAGTCCTTAAGTGTCCGTAATATGAATCAAAACGGTAGTAGCTTCAACGTCGCACTAAACAACCGTCTGGGAAGATGCTGGCGAGATCATCAGCGAAAGCAATACACCCGATCGACACTCCGTGCAACCCCCGACGACGAATACCAATCACAACACTACTAGCAGACCCATCTCACCCTCACCATCTCAAACATCGACTGACTCCGAACCGTTTCCCTCTGGTGGGAACGCTGCTCCATCCTTTGCCGTTCAGTGGAACATTAGTGGCCTTCGCTCGTATTTAACCGAACTCCAGTTTTTGATTGGCAAGTATCAGCCTATTATCATTGGCCTGCAAGAAACAAACGCTGATAGCAAACGATTAGACCAAAATAGTCTGGGAAGAATTATAAACTCTTCTTAAGCCACTGCTCCCCTTACGGTAGACAAGGTGTTGGAATGGCCATCAAGATCGGAACTCCCTTCCTTCCGGTTGCTGTGAAACTTTACATACCGATACCAATTACTGTTGCCTCAATTTTCCTTCCACCGAAGGATAAAAATGCCGTCGAAGCGCTGGACGAGCTTTTGAAAGAACTGGGAGCTCTATGAATCATCACGAATAGTATTTGTTTGGGGGTTATTCTGACGGTGGACGAATTCACCAATAAAATTACAGTCGGGTCTCCTATTAAACGCATTCCTATAACGTGCACTCCTATTACGCTCACTCCTATTAGACACACCAGAACGTTATAGGAGACCCAGGGCTTATGGGATTTCATCACTTTGGGGTGTCGTTGAATATCTCGTATGCCAAAAGAGATGGCGCAGTATTGTCTTCGGCGAAGTTTCAGTGCTAAGTACGATCTACCTTTATGAGTTGAGGATCATCCTTTTAGTTGAGAATTTGGCCGGTAGGAGCGCTTTTTCTGATTTGCACTATATGAACCATGAGGGATAAGAATGCAAAATTGTGTAACATATGATATCTCTAGATCCTGATGTTTTGGAAGGTTGGTGTCTTCGGAAGAGTTGTTCAGTAGCTCAAAGGCTGACATGCGGTGGTCATTCTGATACGGAATTACGCCACCAGGCGGCGCTAGAGGGCATGAAATTTTTGTTTTGTGCATAGCTCAGTAGCCTGACCACTTAGAAAGATGGCGTCTTCGGCAAAGTTGCTCAGTATCACAAGAGCCGAAAGTTTCGACATTTTTGGTAAGGCTACTGAGCTACGCACAAAACAAAAATTCTTTGCTCACTTGCGCCGCCTAGTGGCACAATTTCGAAACTTTCGGCTCAAATAATGTTAGCCTTTGTGATACTGAGCAACTTTGCCGAAGACGCCATCGTTCTAAGTGGTCAGGCTACTGAGCTATCCGCGAAACAAAAATGACTTGCTCACTAACGCCGCCTAGTTGCAAAATTTGGAAACTTTCGGCTCAAATAATGTTAGCCCTTGTGATACTGAGCAACTTTGCCGAAGACGTCATCTTTCTAAGTGGTAAGGCTACTGAGCTACGCACAAAACAAAAATTCTTTGCTCACTAGCGCCGCCTAGTGGCACAATTTCGAAACTTTCGGCTCAAATAATGTTAGCCCTTGTGATACTGAGCAACTTTGCCGAAGACGCCATCGTTCTAAGTGAGCAGGCTACTGAGCTATCCGCAAAACAAAAATTACTTGCTCACTAGCGTCGCCTAGTGGCAAAATTTGGAAACTTTCGGCTCAAATAATGTTAGCCCTTGTGATACTGAGCAACTTTGCAGAAGACGTCATCTTTCTAAGTTGTAAGGCTACTGAGCTACGCGCAAAACAAAAATAATTTGCTCACTAGTGCCGCCTAGTGGCACAATTTCGAAGATTTCGGCTCAAATAATGTTAGCCTTTGTGATACTGAGCAACTTTGCCGAAGACGCCATCGTTCTAAGTGGTCAGGCTACTGAGCTATCCGCGAAACAAAAATTACTTGCTCACTAGCGCCACCTAGTTGCAAAATTTGGAAACTTTCGGCTCAAATAATGTTAGCCCTTGTGATACTGAGCAACTTTGCCGAAGACGTCATCTTTCTAAGTGGTCAGGCTACTGAGCTACGCGCAAAACAAAAATTATTTGCTCACTAGCGCCGCCTAGTTGCAAAATTTGGAAACTTTCGGCTCAAATAATGTTAGCCCTTGTGATACTGAGCAACTTTGCCGAAGACGCCATCGTTCTAAGTGGTCAGGCTACTGAGCTATCCGCGAAACAAAAATTCTTTGCTCACTAGCGCCGCCTAGTGGCACAATTTCGAAACTTTCGGCTCAAATAATGTTAGCCCTTGTGATACTGAGCAACTTTGCCGAAGACGCCATCGTTCTAAGTGAGCAGGCTACTGAGCTATTCGTGAAACAAAAATTACTTGCTCACTAGCGCCGCCTAGTGGCAAAATTTGGAAACCTTCGGCTCAAATAATGTTAGCCTTGTGATACTGAGCTACTTTGCCGAAGACGTCATCTT
This sequence comes from Aedes aegypti, assembly GCF_002204515.2. Taxonomy (NCBI): domain Eukaryota; kingdom Metazoa; phylum Arthropoda; class Insecta; order Diptera; family Culicidae; genus Aedes; species Aedes aegypti. Next base: position 169,335,840 of record NC_035107.1, read on the forward strand.
TCTAGTGGTCAACGATTAAATCGCACTATGCGAAACTGGACAAGCTGACGACGAAGTGCTATTTTCTGCATTTAAAATTTGCTCAGGAATATCCGGAAGGATTCCCATTATTCCTGACCAAGGTTAAACGAGCGGAAGAATGCGAAGCCGACAGGAAGAACAGGCTACATCGGAAAAAACTAGCCTCCATGCGAACCAAGACGACGGAAGTTAACTGCGTTCCTGCTCCGATTATAGAACCCATTGAAGATTTCGTAGTTAACCGTTCGACGCAGCAGTTCACAGTAGAGCAATTGACACACCTCAACAAGGGGTTAGGATATGCGGTGACTACGAAGCCTGATGTGGAGAAAATCATCGTAGACATGGAAACAGCAATCATCCAAAACGTACCAATAAAGGACCAGAACACAACGAGGAACATCGTAGCAAAGACCATTACAACAGGACAACGAAGCAGGGCAGACAAGGACGAGACGAGGATCGTGAAAGAACTCAAGGATAAACCAGTTTTCTACATCAAGGCGGATAAAGGCAACGCAGTCGTCATCATGGACAAGACAGATTACGACGAACAAATGGATCCACTACCCGGACTCATCAAGCTCACGGACAAAACCCTGAAGGACTGCAAGGCGATTATTGGCGAGGCTCGTTTGAAAGAGTCAAACCCCATTCTTCCACGGATTAAAGGACTACCGTAAATTCGGGTGAAATTGATCAGTAGGGTGAAATTGATCACTGTGTCACTCGATTTTATTTCTTCCTAATGGAGCACAAATATCAATTTAACCTGCAGTGAATGAACGTTGTTTGTCGTAAGTATGTCCAAATTGTGTGTTGTGAAGTTTTTTTGCGTTCAAAAATGTTTATTTATATGAAAATAATGTAAAATTTCAAAATCTTGTACGGTGCAGTGTTGACAAACATCAACAAACTTCTAGTTCTAGACAAGGATTTGGACATGCTATAATCCTGAAAGTTTGTGAGGATACTAAAGACATATCCCCAAACTAGATTTCATAACCAAAACTCGTACCAATTCGTTGATTTGGTTGAAATAATTGAATTTCTGTAATATATCAAGAAATTCCTTAGGAAATTGCATACATTTAGGCGTTTTCTGCGTTATTCTTGAAATTTAAACATTCTTTATTTCTATAAATATTGTATTGTTAAGAATTTGGCAAGCATATTCGGATTCAGGGAGCTCAAATTTATTATGTAAAGTTGTTTTAAAAACTAACAATAATGGCATTGATAAGTGATCAATTTCACCCCGAAATGAGATCTCCCTATTTATTATTTTAGACATATATTTTAGCACTAAAATTACATTTGTTAGAAAATTTCGGCACTTGAGTCAATGAGGCTCAACTTCGTACTTGTTTTTCTGCATTCAGTTGTTTGGCATTGTCAACATTATAGAAATCAGACAAGAAAAACCTTGAAAAGTGATCAATTTCACCCGAAATTACGGTACCGAAGATTCACAAACCAGGAAAGGAAATGCGAGAAATCATCTCGGCCGACGGATCCCCCACTCATAAACTGGCGAAATGGTTAGTCAAGGAATTCCTAACCCCTATCACCGAACCCATGAAGAGAGTCTCCATCCCATACGACGTACACATCAGCAAACAGCTCCGCCCAAAGCTAAGGAATTTCGGAATCGATGTTGTTGTTGATCGGATAAAGTTTTCAGAAGTTAACTCTTTTTGGACTCATTTTGGTAGTCCTGAAAAGAATCATTTGTCGTTCTGTGGTTCCGAGAACCAGTGTTTGGTGTTCCAGGAATAATGCCAGATGATTGAATTTGTTTGTTTAGTCGTTGCTTCCTTGTGTTGCTTGGTTGGGTGATCGGTTTCTGGCTCCAGCTGTAGTTTGCCAAACTCCTCCAGTAGATTAGATGTTTGATAGCTCGGGTGCTTCGATCGTGAGAATCGATAGAATCGGTCCAGTGCTTTGGTCTGTAGCAATATCCATTGCATGAGCATTTAGACTCTGTACATTGATACTCATCAATATGCAGGCTTGGCCGCTATGATCCAGTATTTCACGCAGTTCGTCTCAAAGCGTCACTAATCGATGATTGCCTAAGCGCTGCAGCTCATTCCTCAAGTCAACCCTCTTGGGAGAATTGCTGCCTTTGGCGAGATGGAACTTAAAAAAAATTGGAAGAGTTTGTCAAAAATAGCCTTTGCAGTGAAGTAACCCACGACAAATCAACATATACCAATTGCTGATCCTGGCTTTTGTCATAGTCGTACACGACCTCGGGGAAAGTTCCACCTTGCGACTTATGAACAGTAAAAGCACTGGCACTAACCATCTGGAACTGAATGCATTTACATTTGATTATGCCGCACAGTTTGAAAGTAAATAAAAATTCTTTATGGAGGAGTGAAATTGGAATTTCAAAACAAAGAGCCTTACGTTGGCATGAAATATTTTGAACTCTTATAACTGTTTGCTGGTTTAACGAAATTCCTTGAATGGCACCTCAATTGAAAGACAAGACATCAAAGCTTCATGTCGTTTACTTACTGAATAACACATACCTGTCCAAATAGTTTAATAACTGTTTTAAAAGAGAACGTTGATTTCAAGCAAATTTATAAATAGGGGTGCTAGAGAAAATTTAACGTCATTTCGTCCCCTTAAAGCTACAACTAGATAACTCAAAATTTTGAGTTTTTGAGTTGAGTATACCGAAATATTGGTCTTAACTAGCTCTATAACATATCCAACGCTCATAATCGTGTGATTTAAAATAACAAAGTTATAGTATAAATTCAAAACTTGATATCTCAACGTAGAACAAACGTGTTTTATGCTTAAACTAGGTAACTCGAGTTACCTAGTTTGAGCTCCGAAATTTGCTCTCATACCATTGTGTACATTTGGGTGCTACAACTGGATATCTCATAAAAATTTAAGAAACAACTGGGTATTACGAAAACAAAATGGTAAACTAGTCTCGGGTAGAGTTCCTCCAGTATCTATAAGGTCATAAATTGAACAATTGAATGAAAAACTTCAAAATTATTTATTGTATGCTATCTTATTACTTATTTATGAGAAGTTAAACCATGGCTATTATACAAAGACTTGAAAATATTCATATGAGTTTTGGTCATTGAACTGAAAACAGCAATTTCGAAAGATGAGCTTCATTTCCGTACACAATCTTGAGATGTATCGGAGAGATTAGAATTGTTTTCATTGCATGCTTTCACTTGAGATGAAATTGAGCGTTATTGACATTGATGTGGGTAATTTGAGTTAAATTTGATAAGCTAGACGTCAATTTATAAACGTCTTAATATGTCTAAGCCTAATACCATTTAATGTGCTGGTCTTAACGTTCAACATACCTGTTTTATTGTATGTCTGAAGGTATGGTCGTCAAAAACAAAGTAAAATAAGTGTAGTTTTAGACACTAATGTGAAAATAAGTATGATTTCCTGCAATATATCATTGAAAATAAACTGGAGTACAAAATCATGCAAGACCAAAACTATATTTTGTCCACATCCAATTCAAATGGACTGCCAAAAGCATTCATACTATAAAATTTTTATTGTTTTGATAATGATTTTGTGATCCAAATTAATTTTCTCACACAAATTTTGTTAAGAATGTTTACAAATTTGACGTGCCGTCAATGTTCAACGGTTTCGAACCATTGGATTTGTTTAAACTCGTGCATGGTTTAAATATGTATTGTTTCACGAAAACAATGCTCACTCAAACAGTCTCTTTGGGTACGGACCTGGTGTAGTGGTTAGAACACACGCCTCTCACGCCGAGGACCTGGGATCGAATCCCATCCCCGAGATAGTCACCAAAAATTTCAGTGACGATTTCCTTCGGAAGGGAAGTAAATCCGTTGGTCCCGAGATGAACTAGCCCAGGGCTAAAAATCTCGTTAATAAAGATAAAAAAACAGTTTCCTTTTTCTAATTCAGCACCTTGGAGAAATATGTTTGAACATTGTTCGATACGGGAAGATGTTCGGTGCCTGGAAATCCTCCTTTTAATACTATCTTAAAAGATGTCAATTATGTAGCATTTGAGTTATTTTTATGTACTGGCTTAAACTAGGTATCTCGGAATATGAAGAAATTGTTGAATGATTGTGCATGCTACAACTAGATAACAAATTATGATGCTTTTCTCTGTGATAAATAATTATGATGCCTGAATTTGTACATGATAGGAAAAAGAATGAGTTCATTAACGTATGTATTATAAAATAAAATTAAAGAAACACTCCGGAACGCAAGACCAAGTCCTTAAAAACCGGTCAAATTTTCAAAGTCGTTTATCTCAAAACGTCGATTTTCGAGTTATCTAGTTGTAGCATTAAGGGGACGAACTATTGATCTAAAATTTTTCTACATGTTAGTCTATTGCGTTAATCTGAGAAATAGGCTATATGAAATTGATGTCTTGGCAAGGGATGTACAAGATGAGCATTATGCTGTTATTGCATCCCGACGGCACTGCAGCAGCGTTCGGCCGTGGTGTTCGGGATGGATTGTCCTCCATGACTGGTCCTGGCTGGAAATTTTCGTGGGGAGAAACTCGACCCTTTGCTGCAGGAATTTCATTAACAACTCTTTGGTAAAGCAGAAATTCTCCAAGGAAAATTTTGCTAACAGTGAACTCTTTCAAAACAACTCTTATTGTTTGGAATATTTATCAACAACTCTTTGTTTAGTAAAATCATCCTAAACAACTCTTTGCTCCATCGCCAAACCAAACCATTTCATTGAATTCATCAAGTACAAGAATATGAATGGTAAGGAGAGGCAGATGGTGTATAATTCGCTGGCGTTACTTTCCAACAGGTCGCCGGTTGGCGCTGACTACTAATCCGTCCACTGAATGATTTTCAGTTGTTGCTTTCGCTAGGTTCCGTTCGCTACTCGCACACTGCTGTGGCTTTCACGCGCTTTTCTTTGCTGCTCCGCTGCTTGATCCGTTCGTTATGCCGTTCGATTTGTGAATGAGCTGGGAGCAGAACAACCAGTGGTTTTATTTGCTCGAGCTCCGTTCACCGATGGCGAGTGATGGGGTTCCCGCTTGGTTGTTTCGTCACTCCGTTCGCTACTCGCACGCGATTGGTTATTGCTTTCGTGCTATTTTCGTTGATCGTAAAATTCTTCCTGACATAACTTAAATTTTAACATATATTTTTGAGTGGTTTTTCCAATCACACGTTGAAAAGCAGTAACGGTTTGACTAAAGTGAATTTTTTGACGATTTTTTATATTTGACATAACTAAACATATTGAAGGAATAGCTTCATGGTATCTTCAGCAAAGTTGTAGTTTGGGACGAGATGAATAAACTTGCTGAAGACAGTTTTTGTGTAAGACTATCAGATTTTAAGATAAAAAGTTTTGAATTTTTCGTCGAAAATTACAGTTTAGTCAAACCGTTATTACTTATAAACTTGTGATTGGAAAAAAATTTCAAAAATATATGTTAAAATTCAAGTTACATCTGATGTTTTGTGAAAGTTTCATTCGAAAATATTTCCATAAATAACTGAGATCTAACTTACAAAAGTTGGTCATTTTGTATGGAAAATCGAAAAAGTTTCAAATGCATGTGAATAAGTTGGGGCCTTCCTTAGCCGAGTGGTTAGAGTCCGCAGCTACAAAGCAAAGCCATGCTGAAGGTGTCTGAGTTCGATTCCCGGTCGGTCCAGGATCTTTTCGTAATGGAAATTTTCTTGACTTCCCTGGGCATAGAGTATAATCGTACCTGCCACACGATATACGAATGCAAAAATGGAAACTTTGGCAAAGAAAGCTGTCAGTTAATAACTGTGGAAGAACACTATGCAGGCTCTGTCCCAGTAAGGACGTTAATGCCAAAAAGAAGATGAAGAAGATGTGAAAAAGGTCTCTGTTTATTCGACAAACCAGCTGAATATTTCATGGGTGCACAACAGCAACAGGGTAGCGGATCACAGGGATTTATTTGAAATCTAGAAACGTAGCTCAATCTTGAAATCTTGAGCGATTTCACAAACCAGATTCTGGATTAACAGCTCAGCAGGCTTCTAGCAGCGAGGTACTTCTCGTTAAGCAAGTTCGGAGGAGCTCTTACCAGCTCGAAAGCGGAAAAGGAATGAAACTGAATCCAACGAAGGCAGCATGTTTTATAACCTTGGAATAGCAGATGATGCTCCTCCCTTTTGTGCTCTTCGCTTTCTGATCGACCAATCTGGGAAATGGGTATGTGCCAATAATGTGTTGGGCTTGGAATTACTTGAGAATTGCGGAGAATACTAATACGTGAGAAATTGGTCGAACATGAATTGTTGGAATGATTGGCATTCCCTAAATATTCAATACGAGCTATTGATAATTAACAGTTTTCTTTATTATGACGGTACATTTCTGATCCATGGGTGCCAAAATTATTACAATTTTTCAATGAGAATGTCTTTTCAAAAGCATTGGATAATTTTCCTAATCAAAGTGTTCCCATAAAATATGGAACATAAAAGGCACTGTTGGAAAAGCCACTCTATTTTACAATCGTTGTAAAATGTTGAGCACTCACCCCGACGGCACTGCAGCAGCGTCCGCGAGTACAATCTCAAATGGTTGAGTCATAAATTATTCATGACAAATGAAATTTTGTATGAAGCCGTGAAATTGATTTAGGAATATTAGAAGTTATAAATAAAGACGGAAATATTTCTCTTTTAACGCTTTTCCACAAATTTGATGGCTCTGAAAAGAACCGATGGCTTTGTTAGCTTCGATGTTGTTACGGATAAATAACACTGCTCGGACCAGCAAAACTCAGGGGGCTTCTGGTATTTGCTTCTAACGGTGCTTCTTGAACACCAATGATGATTTCATCACGAGTCGAAATTTTGAAGCGCGGGTCAACAGCTCCTCGGCCGATGAAATTTGCGGCGGCGATGACAATGGCTGGGTGAACGCAAACAAGCGGTGAACCACAAAGCGAGAATGACTCGCCCGACCGTGTTCACAGTTCGACCGCAAATTAATCTGTGGACTGCTTCCTCTTCTTCTTCTAGGCGGCGGCAGCGGTGATGGCTTTAGCTTCGGACGGCATCTTCTCTCGCTCACTCGACAGTTTGATTTGAGCGAATCAAGACAAACGGGGGCGTCCTTCGCTATCGATGTCTGTGCCTGAGAAGCACGCCCGGTCAGAGCAAGCCGATTTGTCACCTGCTGAGATGCAAGCCAATCGGAGAGTGAAAAGCAAATGACGTCAAATTTTCTTCAGTCACCCCTATTTATAGATTTGCTTGAAATCAACGTTCTCTTTTAAAACAGTTATTCAACTATTTGGACAGGTATGTGGGATTCATGACATGAAGCTTTGATGTCTTATCTTTCGATTGAGGTGCGAATCAAAAAATTTCGTTAAGCCAGCGAAAAGTTATAAACGTTTAAAATATTTCATGCCAACGTAACGCTCTTGGTTTTGAAATTCCAATTTAACTCCTGTATAGAGAAGAAAGACGTACTTCTACGTCAAAAAGTTCCACCGAGTTTCAGGCTAAATCACGCACACACATGTTTCTTGGAGTGACCTCTAAGAGTTATGAAAAATACAGCTGCAACTCCCTGCAACTTTTCGAGATTTTTTACTATTTTTAGGTATACTCCTTAACCAGCATAAGTATGAAAATGTGTTGTTTGTGATAAACAATCTCGGCTCAACCAAACATTACACCAGAGCAAGTTTATGCTTAAAATAATATATTTTAATTATAGTTTCCAAGATATTATTCAAATTTTACTTAAAAACTGCAAAATTAAAAAAAATGCAATTTTTTAGCAATAAAGGCGCATAAGTCTCTTTTGCAGCTACGAGTTCGAAGAGACATGTTTACAAATAGCTTCTTACATCATTATGAGCAATAAAAGTAAAAATCTCAAGGTTTTGCTTGAAACATAATGAAATTGGCGCTTGGGATAGTTCTGCAATTATGCGTATATTATGTGTCATTTATGCAAATTGTAGCTCTTTTGACCAGAAACAACTTTCCCTTTCATACCAAGGTGCTCAAATGGCTTGATCTTTCAGTTTTGATGTTTGTCCCGCATCTCCATACATTCGACGCACTGTGCGACGGGGAGAAAATAGCAAACGCTCTGGCTGACGAATACCACAAAAAATCCTCGGATGAACACTACTCTGGACAGTTTAGAAGAAAACACAAAGCAGAAAACTGCGAAGCCTTCAAAAATCAGCGGTCCAACCTCCACAAGCACTACAACACAGACTTCAGATTATGTAACAGTTGTAGTTTTGTGTATTTCTGTTGTTTTCTGGAGAAATATCGTTGAGTTTATGTTAAGGGTATGCGAAATACCGAATGATTCCGTCAAATACGCTTCGAAACGAAATTCCGCGGAATTCCACGGAACTCGCACAGGCGAAATTTGTATTTTGCTTTTTCGTTTCGTTTCGCCAAATTGTTAAAATATTTCCACGGAAAATTGAAAACAAACGGAATAAAACGGAATTTCGCGAAATTCGAGTTTAATTTCGAACAAAAAAAAGCAAAGCGTTCGCTTCTACTCCTAGCAGCTACAGTCAAAAATGGGTCCGTATTATGGATCAAATCGACTCATATCATGGATCAGAACACTATAACAGCAAATTATGTGCGAGGCAAACGAATGGTGTGCTAGTGAAAGCATACGTTTTGGCGTAGCAAAACCACGGTTTCCTCCGGGGAACATCGCGTGTCCTTTTGAGCAAATCCGTTAATATATCGTAAAAATTGTTTGTACACAAATGTCAAAAAAGCTGCGGAGCGTGAGTCCCTAATGTTCTGGATTTGCTCAGGTGGTGCAGATTATTGATGCGCGCATTAGTTCTCTCTCTTGCTTTCCCGCTATGACGTCACTTTTAACTCTGCATAAGAACAGCGGGAGAATAGAAGAGAAAACTAATAGCATGCATCAATGAGTTAAGGCTCTCCGCGATTTCGTTGTTATGTCATAAAACTCTACATGTAGCAGCGAAATCGCAGCGATTGTTTGTCGCTGTGGCCGTAAAAAATCGCGTTGATTTGGGTGATCCAAAGCCACACCTCAAATCTTCAAGAGCACAAATCTAAAGAATCAGACGTCCATTCAAGCTGAAAACTCTATCGGTTGGTTACTCGATGGCCAATCGATCAAGTGTTCAGCTTGAACCGCTGTCAGGTTCGTTAGATTTGTGCTCTTGAAATTCTGAGGTATGCCTTCGATTTATATTCACCTTAAAAAGGAAGATGCATACATTATTTTATATCGAAAAATGAATCTAGATTAATTCACGCTGTACCACACCACCAACTCCACTCTCCTCTTATAACGTGACATAATTTCCTCACGACCCCCAATTAAAAAAAAAGGGAATATTGTTAATATATCATTACAAGTATTGGAAGCCAAATGCCGCAAGGCAAAGGTGTCTTAACCTTTTCAATACCGACATTAAGTTTCAAAATTTTCTAGTTTCGCCATCTTTCGATCGATTTTGATGATTTGTTTTAGTAAAAATCACAAATCAGTTATAAATTTGATTCATGCATTGCAAGCACCATCAAAATTGGTTCCGGATTTAGATTCAAGTTTGGTGGGATACCTAGGGTATTTCACAATAGAAAAGCGCAACAACGATTTTCGCACATCTAGATCTCGAGAAAAAAAATAAGCCAAACATTAAACTTAGCTCATTGAAAGACGGATTGTCTGAACGAACATGGGTGAACTTGTCAATCTTATTTGCGGTTCCTCTCGGATTACATAGTCCAGGTTCAACTTTTTTTTTCGAAATTTTCAAATATTTATTAAAATGCTCTCGAGGCTCAAAATTCAGTGAAAATATGATTTTGTAGTCAGTTTTAAACAAAGAATCTGAAAATGAGGTAATATCAACAATCCTTAATTCTTACAGAAATCATCCAGAAATTCTTTCACAGATTTTGGAATAGGATCATTTCTCCAGTATTTGCTCTACAAAATAATAGAAATACCTTCAGTATTTACTACAAGGTTTACTCTAAAAGTTTGCATTCATCCAGATTTGATCCCTCCAAGAATTAATTCACAGTTTATGCAAGGCTTTTCCAGAAAATTTATTAGGAACTTCTAAATTAATCCCAACAGGCAATCCTGGTTAAGTTGCTGTCGCAATATCTCTTGGAGTTTATTATTTTTGCAGTTCTTTTAAATTTATCTTGATTTTTTTCTTAGGTATGTGTTGATGGACTTTTTAAAATTTAATTTAATTCAATACTCCAGCAAATACTAAAGCAAATATTCCAGTAATTCCTCTGTTCTACTTATTTTTCTTCTTCTTTCTTGCGTTGTGTTCCAACTGGGACAGAGTCTGCTTCTCAGTTTAGTGTTTTCATGATCACTTATCGACTTGTGTCCCCAATCACATTCACTCAAGCCACAAAGCATAAAGTACAGCAAAAAAAAAATGAATATCATTATTCCATGTTTTATGGAATTAGCATAACATCTCATCCACAGGATTAAAAAAATTGTAAGGCGTTTCTAAAAATCAAATTAATTTTGGACTCCTCTCAATATTTTTGAGATGGTTGTTGTTACATTTAAATTAAACCCACTCATTGCCTTGTGTGAGTGTCAGATATGTTGAAATGAAACCTTATTAAATTTTTCAAGAAGATTTCAATCAAACAGAAAAGAGTTTTGCCAAAACATGTAAGGATTCCGCTTAGCAACGCTAAGGTTTCCATATGGTAGAAGATTTAAAAAGACGTTTTTATGCCTATTGTCAAATTTCCAGCTTTTGACAAGAAAAAAAAAACTTAAACGTGTATTCCGCGAAACAAATTCAAAAATTTCGTTTCGTTTCGAAAAATTCCGTGAGATATTTGATTTCGTATCGAGTTACACGAAACATTTTTAAATTTCGTTTCGTTTCGTCATTATCAGCGCAAGATATTCCGCGTATCGTTTCGTTTCGTATCGACATGGAAAAAATCCATATCGCATAACCTTAGTTTATGTGGTTGACGTATAGTATTTAGGGAAATTGCTTTAAATAAAATCCAAAATGCAGTGAAACAGATAAATAGTCGGTAATTTAGTTACAGAATATTCATTGGCATTGGCAAAATTCGTTCAATCGGCGAATTGAGTACTTGACGAATGAGGTGAATATTGAACATTTTCTCAGTTATACGGAAATGGATGTACGGATTAACCTGGATTCAATCAGAAGATTTTGAGTAATTTGGGTCTGGATTATGCTAAGGATACACAGTTTTGATTCAAATGTTCTGTTTGTGAAATACTGAACAAATTCGGCAACAGAAAAAATAAAGCAAAACGAGAAAACTACGCAACACAAAGGAGAGTCAGAGGAAAGCGTTGAGCAAAAACTCAGAAAGCAGATAGAGCATGAAACGAAGTTGTTCGAAAAAAAATACAGGAGTTAGAAGCAAAATAAGGAAAGCTCACTAACCTGTTAGTAGAGCAGGACAAAGAAAAAGTTGAATATATTGAAGAAGTTTTACCAACGTGCAGTGGAGGAAAAAGCAAGAAACACTACCAGAGCAAGTTAAGAGAATTCGAGGAAAATGAACAATACCAGAGCTTAGGGAAATTGAAAGACCCCAATCAGTTAAGGCAGCTCTTGCCATAAGAATTTGCGATCTAGGAATATTTTTAAATTTTTTAAATGTTTTAGTACAATTCACCAAAAATCGATGAAAAGATGATTCTGATAGATCATTTTCACAACTTGTTTATGATTCAAAAATATTTGTAACGGCCTAATGTTCTTCTACGAAAAACACTGTGCGTTTCATGATAAGCAAAGTATTGATTATCATAATGCCATCTACCGTTGGCCAAATATTATGGGGATTTATTCTTGTTCACCCCTCAAACCGTTCAGATTCTTTGTGACAAGCGATATTATTCTATCTTTCATAGGGTGTAGAAATCTTATTAGCAATAACGTTCACCATTGATGCAGGGGGAAACTATTTTCTTTCTCGTTCTCAAGCCAGTGGGAGGCAAATCGGTCTGGTGGAAGTGTTTCTGAACACGTAAGATCATACACGGTTGGTCATAATAATAGCTACTAATCAATTTGGGTAGACAAGATCTTTGACTGAAATTTCCAATATCTCGTTTGGAGAGAAGTCAGTGATAACGGCTTTCAGACAAACTGAATTGACAGTTGTGAATGTTAGGTTCAAAAATGAATGAGATATAGCCATCAAAAGTTAACTGTTGTATATGAAAAACACGGACAAATTTCAAATATGTTGACCCTCACTGTACAAACATGGGATTAGTTATAGCAAATCGAGGATATTTATTTGTTCTCTTTTGGATAATGCCTACATGTCCGGCCCGTCCGTCGATGGTCAACCGACCTGTCAACAACAGTGAAGTCTTATGTACTGTGTTCAGGCGCCTTCGACATCATTTTCTTAACGCAGATTGGAGTGTTTTGTTGCGTAATGCCGTTTAATAAGATTGTAATTAAGAGAAGGGTTGCGGTTTTCCTTTACCATTTTTTTTCGCACAAAGATGGTATTCATGGATTTGCGTCGGAGGGTTGAATGGCACAACATTTTATTAGGATGAGGCATATTAAAGACGGTTGTAATTAGATTCTTTCGATTATCGGACCTCAGCATCTCACCAGCGATAATGTCGTTAAACTGAAAGTGTGCTTACGTTCGGAATAATGGTAGCTGATCTCAGAAGCGTAGCGAACATGATAAAATTTTCCTGGATATATTTTAAGAATCTATTATATGTTGATAGCAAGTGAAGCTGAGGAACAGTCTCTGCCCTGGTTGAAACGTAATGCCATAGAATAATACGAAGGGTAGTGATAATAATTTCAATGGCTACAGCTACGGGCAGAATATTTATCATCCTTCCTTATCAACATGAAGAAACATTGTAGACGAGGCTTCGCATTTCAAATAAATCGAATGATGAAGATAAACCATTTGGAATCCACAAAGAAAAAGGTTTCGAGTTGAGTAACGACCCAGGTGGATGGTTTAGTCTATTTGCTTCAAGTTGATGGGAATACGTTGAAGCACCACTGTCAGAGCAATCACGCTTCAGAAATAAATCAACCATTTCAAAGGCCCTAATTCGTCGAACCCTTTTCAATCGCAGATAAGTAGAGTTCTTCTGGAGAGATGCGAGTTGTAAAGAACATTCAAGACGACGGTTGGCATTACATAAATGTTTGGTTGGTAGTACTACTTGTGTTCATTTTTCTAACATAGGAGAGCATTAACATATCGTCGATGCATTTCCAAGAACAGCAATTTTATTATCCAGAGGAGTTGTACACAGTTGATAGGTACACTAGAATCTCAATTTATGAACTAGATCGGGGGTGCGTAAATTGAGTTGGTGCGTAAATTGAATCAGTACGTAAAACGAGGGAGCTTAGTTCGTAAAACGAGGTTTTGCCGTTTGGAGTCTACCTGTATGAAATTAATTTATATTATTTAGAAAAAATATGCTCTTTTAGCACCATTTACATATTATTAATACATTGGGTTCTTAATCAGGCTAGAATGTGTGCAAGTTAAGGTCTTCCAAGAACTCTTTGGAGCTTGGGCATATGATTCTACATGAGTTAACGGAGATCAATTTATCATTTCTATGTAGAAGAATGTCTCACAATACTGGACCCTAGAAGATTGTTATATTTTTAAGAAGCGTTTGTATTGTCACATCCAACTTTTGGTAATTTTGTGAGTACAACCAGGTGTCCTAGTTCTTCCAAAAACTTACTGGAATATATACCTGCAATGTACTGGAATATTTAGCGATCCTTTGATGTTTTTTTTTTGATATGGTACAGGCCCTTATCTATTCATAGTAGTAAAATGAGTAGGTTTATAATTTGTGCCGATGTCCTAGCTCCTCCAAGGACTCCATTGAATATAGGCCTTGGGATCTACGACCGTAAAAAGAGATTAGAGGTTAGTTTTCAAATACTCCACAGACCCCTAACCATTCATGTGAGTAAACGGTGTATTGTAATAATTTGTGCGGATGTCCTAAGTCCTCCAAGGACTCCATTGAATATAGGCCTTGGGATCTGCGACCGTAAAAAGAGGTTAGAGGTTAGTTTTCATATACTCCACAGGCCCCTTACCATTCATGTGAGTGAACAGTGTATTGTAATAATTTGTGTGGATATCCTAGATCCTCCAAGATCTATATCTATATCTATATCTATATAGGTCTTAGGATCTAGAAGCGTAACCAATTATCAATAGATGCTTTTTTGATATGGCACAGGCCCTTATCTATATGTAGCAGTAAAATGAGTATTGTTATAATTTGTACCGATATCCTAGGTCCTCTAAAGACTTTATGGAATAGAGGCCTTTGAATCTACAAACATGATCAATGGTCTATAGGTAGTTTTTTAATATGGCACAGTCACTTAACCATTCATTTAAGTCAACGGAATATTTAATTGTTTTTGGTGCTCCAAGGACTCCATTGAATAAAAGCCTTTGAATCTACGGCCATAATAAATTATTAGAATATAGTTTTCAAATACTCCAAAGGCCCCTTGCCATTCCTGTGGGTAAACGGTGTATTGTATGAATTTGTGCGGATGTCCTTGGTCCTCTAAAATCTCTATCGAATATGGGCATTATGATATACAAGCGTAACCAATCATCAATAGATAGTTCTTCAATATTGCAAAGGCCTCTTACTGTCCATATTACCAAACGAAATGTTGTATCGAGTTGTGTCGATGTTTTTTTACTTCTAAGGACTCCACGATATATAGACCTGAGTATCTACAAGCTTAATTTGTAGTACATTGATGATACTTATAAAGAGCATAAAATCTAAACTCCTAAAGCTAGGTAGCCCGTCATTCGTTTTGGTAGCCATGTTGATTTTGGAGATTGCAATTTCAAAGTGATAAAACTCAGTCATCTTAAGTAAGATTGATTCATTAAAGTATCATTACTTACGCTTACATACAGAATGTATGCTGATACATTTTCAGCTATGTCAGTGCAAAACCTAGTGATTTTCTTCAATTCGCACTCGTGAGACGGATTGGCCACAATCATCGATGCCCAGTACAAATTTCAATAACGGCCTACTTTGCCTTACTATAAGCAAATGGATCAATGTACTGATCTGTACTGATGTTCATGAATTTAATTAGTTTAACAAGTGACGTCAATAGAATTTGCGTAAAAACAGACTTCGTAGATTGAGGTTTTGGTGAATTGAATTTAAAAATGGCGTCAGACATCAATTTTCGTCAACAATATTCTACAACCGGAGGTCGCCGTCTTGGATTTCAAATTGGCGTTGGACATCGATTTTCGTCATCCCCTCGTCGTACCCGTTCCGAAAATTACTAAATTGGATTCCAAAATGGCGTCGGACGTCGGTTATCGTCATCCCCTCATCGTGCCCATTCTGAAAATATCCATATTGTATGGGTTTCCAACGATTTTCCCAAATCAGAGGTCGCCATCTTGGATTCCAAAATGGCGTCGGACATCGATTTTCGTCATCCCCTCGTCGTACCCGTTCCGCAAATACCCATATTTCATGGGTTTCCAACAATTTTCTCAAACCAGAGGTCGCCATCTTGAATTCCAAAATGGAATTGAGGTTTTAGTGTAATACTTTCTGTTGATAAGAGAGTGAAAAATACATATTCTATTTATCACGGTTTGCACATATTTGTGTATGAAATATCAACTTCAAGCGGGAGATCAACGAGCTTGAAATTGTATGTAGTAAGCCTATTTAATAATTTGAGTTGTCGAATAAAATAAAACCTCACTTTCGGTATAGATACTTGATCCATTCGATTCTAGCGTTAGCGTTAGCGTAGTTACGGTATACTTCGTAGATTGGATACTAGCAACATTCATGTTTCTTTTTAATAATCTCATCCTGACTACTTTCAGGAACAAGGCAGGGGAATATACCTTGTTCAAATCATAAACAAGAATACTAAAAGCATGAATATCACTATTCCCGGCCACGCCCATCTTTACCGTAACTTGGGATAGGGGAAGGAAATGTTGATGTAGCACTTACTTAATGAGAGGCCACCGACTCAGCGACACTCTCATAAGTGCTACGGAGCTGGAGGTTGGGGAAGGTATATTGTCAGGATTCGCCTAGAAAGCTGGCGATAGACCATAAACATTTGTAGTTTATGTGTTTTCAATTTAATCTTTTGAATGCCGGCAATCAAAAGAGAAAAAAATAGTTTATTTATAGTAAAAATAGTATTAAGTGAAATGCTTGTCGATTGTGCAGTAATATTTTTGCTCAATAGCCAGTAAAAATCAAAACCGATCTCTCCAGAGTCATCGGATTGTATAAAATAACGACATGTAAAAAAAAAAAAAACTCCGGCGACAAATACACGCGCGAAACCGTGAGCAAAATCTATCGGACGACGCAAAACCGAACTGTCCTGCTTGGGCTTTACGAAGCACTACCCAGCAAGACGCTCCAAAACAGGGAAAAAAAACTCCAGCGACGAGAACACGCGTGAAACCGCGAGCAAATTCTATCGGACGACGCTCCAAAACAGGCAAAAAAATCTCTGAAATTGTTTAAAACGAGCATAATGCCGATACTTATAGTGACGAACCATACAAAGTTTGTTTTAATATTACAAAAAAGTTACGCTTTCGAGAAAAAATGTGTTATCATAAGCATGATGTAACGTTTTACGTTTTTTGTAGTTTAAAAACATTAATAATAAACAAAAAAATATATAAAACAAAAAATGATTTTAGTTTTTATAGCGTTGAATAAAAATATTTTGTTTGCGCTCGTAAAATGCAGCGATCCATGTAGCGTAAGCGTATGTGGATTGCGTTTGCTATAACGAATTATGAAAGCTTCGCAAAGCGCCATGTACACATTTTGGCGGACTACAGGCGTAATTCGGATTTGTCGCCATACCTACCAAGCACCATGCAAAAGCAGTTGGCGCGATTTTCTATAATAGTTGCTTTTTGTGTGAATAGTTGGACGGTTAGAAGAGGCAGTTTCTTGGCGCAAGAATTTCTTCAACTCGTTCATTTCGCTACGAAGTTGGCTGGAGTACAGAAGTGCGCGAATCAAGTGTTCTTTTACTCTCAGTTAAGTGAAGTTTATGTTGAATTTTAGTTTGAAGTGATTTTCTAAATTCAAGGTAAAAGTTAGTGAGTGAGTTTGTGCAAGAAGTTGTGTTAAACGTTTGGTATTTCTTTCATCTTTTAGAGGACCGAAGTCCGTAAATTACTCGCGTTTCTGTTCAAAAGATTTTATTACGTTTCTACACGGAAAAAGGTAATTATATTTAATTAATAGCATGAAGACTTAAAACTAATGTGATTTCGCGTTGGACATGCAGCGCTCTGCGCTTTTTCCGTACGGCTGGATTTCTACGTTGACATTCGGCTTCCGTCCCCGCCGAATCGTGAGTTTTGGTAGTCCGTTCGTCGAGAATTCTGGAAGTCCGTTCATCGTTCAGACCCGTGTGCAGTGCAAAGGCCCGCCTTTTAATTAGGTAGCTAAACGGAGGCGTGAATGAAGTCGCTAAAGCTCTTCTGTAGCGAGTTTTTCTCCTTCGGACGCCAATCACCGAAGGTAAGGTCCCATTCCGTTACTCCTAGTGGACCTATTTCCGAGAGTTCGGTTCGTAGAAACGTGACGCCAATTACACGCCGCGAACCTCGATCCTAACCCAAAGATAGGGCGGCATTACTCCCCGAGCCTTCATCGAGTCAAAGCCAAAATCCTGCGCAGGTACGTCAAGAGCTTATTTTACATGGCCATGTTTGCTCTTTTCCATTCCGTACGGTTTTTGCTAGTCCAACCCGAATGAATGGTGAACCGTTTCCTAAAATAAACAGTTTTTGAAGAAAAATTAGTTACTTTTTCCGTTACGTTTAACTATGCTTTAAATAAAACTTTTCGCTAACTTACATTACGTTTCGTTCCGTTTTATTAGCTCAATTGAGTAAGCATCCTCTTCTGAATTCCCTAAAACTTTAAGGCTGTGGAGGAGTAAAAGACATTCTTGCGTTTAATTTTCTAGAGTTGTTTACCAAGAACCGTTCAAAACTCTCCCAGAGAGCAAAGTCTCTAAACGTCGGGCAAATCTGAACACGACTGGTGGTCTCTCATTGAGAGTGGCGCTTAAGCCACCGAGTTTGCTAATAATCTCTAGTAAAGTTTTACGAACGGTTACAATGAAACGAACTCACCAGTTGGTAATCCATCCTCGACTGAACACAAATATCTCTTCGCACTCACACAATGCGAACAGAAAAACTTCTTGACGTCCCGAAAACAAACCGTCTTGCTTGGGCTTTCCCAAATACCTACCCAGCAAGACGCGCGTAAACAAGGAAAAAGAAAGTTCTCCGTTGACGAAAACACGCGCGAAACCGAGAACAAAACCTATCCGACGACGCAACAACGAACCATCCTGCTTGGGCTTCACGAAGCACTCAGATACTTGATCCATTCGATTCTGATCAAAAACATCATATGACCCTGATCGGTATTCCAACCCCATTTTTTCACAATTCTCACAAGACTCACGTAGGATTCTTAATAAGTCATCATTTGGAGCTCTCACAGAAATCTATTCAAAATCAACAAATTGTAGTAAAAATCGTAACATATCTCTAATGATCATTCGATAATGTTGAAATCAAAATATTGGTTTTTTCTTATAATTCAGACGTTTTCATTCAGTATTTCATTGAGTAGATCGATTGACTCATTTCAAGGTTCGGTTTAGCTCTCCATGAATTCGTTTGGTATCATCTTGGCATTTGGATCGAAACTCTATATGGTTTCACTCTAACGTCCCTGAAATTGTTTCGAAATATTTGCAGGATTCTTTTCAAAATTATGACACAATTTTGATATTAAAGTGCATTTATTCTGTTATTATTTCCGAAGGGGTTCGATATTCGAAGCAGCTGATAAGTTTTCAGCAACGCTCAACTGCACTTTTTTTTTTTAACAAGGAGCCTGGGCTAGAGACTAATTCGATTTGGTGTTCGGAAAAATTGTCTAGAGCATCGAACTGATTGCTCATTTCGATGCAATTATCAACATTATTCATTTCACCCTTGGTAGAAAGTTCGCATTCCAGAGAAACGTCCATTCTTGCCACGTTTAGTGACAGTATCAAATCCCACTTTTTTGGAAGAAAGTTGTGAATTCAGAGATTCATGCTTCATTTTGTTTGTAGTTGCAACCATGTTTAGTGAATAAACGAAAGAAGACGAGACCTCCTAAGAGGTGTCTTCCAAGACGGTGTCCAAGAAGGATTACCACCGCTAGCTTTCGCCATTTGGTCCAACGAAAAATCGAAGACACGGGTCCAAACAAGGATCGTAAAGGGATCAATAGTAGAAAAAAAATAGTACTGAAAAGTACTGTTTTAGTAGCAATGAAAAGTACCGTTCTTAATTTTAGCACTGAAAAGTATCGTAATTTCGGGTGAAATTGATCATTTTTCACGGTTTTTCTAGTCTGTTTTCTATAATGTTAACAATGCCAAACAACTAAATGCAGGAAAACAAGTACGAAGGTGAGCCTCATCGACTTATGTACCGACATTTTCTAACAAATGTCATTTTAGTGTTAACAAATACCTCAAAAATAAAAAATCAGAGGATCTCATTTCGGGGTGAAATTGATCACTTGTCAATGCCATTATTGTAAGTTTCCAAAACAACTCTATATGATAAATTTGAGCTCCCTGAATCCGAATTTGCTTGCCAAATTCTTATCAATGCAATATTTATATAAATAACGAATAGTTAAATTTCAAGAATTACGCGGAAAACGCCTAAATGTATGCAATTTCCTAAGGAATTCAATGATATCTAACAGAAATTCAATTATTTCAACCATATGAGCAAATTGGTACGAGTTTTGGTGATGAAATTTGGTTTGGGGATATATCTCAAGCATCCTCACAAACTTTCAGGTTTATACCATGTTCAAATCCTTGCTTATAAATAGAAGTTCATAGGTGTTTGTCAATACTGCACCGTGCATGATTTTGAAATTTTACGTTATTTACATAGTAATAAACATTTTTTAACGCAAAAAACTTCACAACACACCATTCGACAATAGTTACGACAAGCAACGTTCATTTACTGCAACTTACATTGATATTTGTGCTCCATTCCGAATAAATAAAATCGAGTGATACGATGATCAATTTCACCCGATTTTACGGTACTGTTTTATTTCTTTAGGTAACTTTAAAAAAAAAACTTCCAACAGCAGATAGAATTCGTGTACGCACAGCACAAAGATACGATACGCACTAACTACGAATTAATCTGTAACCTTATCCGACTATGATTATAATAACAAAGTTGATTTGACAGCTGCAATAGATTGATTCGACTTCTTAAAAAAGACCATTTACACCGTCTTCAGACAAAGGCTGCACAGGCTGAACAATCACGAACATTAGGCAACGGACACAACACGGAACACCCAGTAGCCCAGTGATGAATTTTTCGTTTGACAAAAAGTTTCCACCGACTGGAGTGGGAATCGAACCCACGCTTTGTAGCACAGTACACCTTAGGGGCCGTCCATAAATGACGTAGCATTTTTTCACAGATTTTTTACACCCCTCCCCCCTCGTAGCATTTCGTCACAAATGCTGGTACTCCCCCCTGGAAAATACGTAGCATATCGAGCACCCCCCCACGCTATATTTTTTTTATTTGTTTTCCTTAGTGACTGGGTTGAAACAAAAAATTGGAATTGAGAAGTTCAATACAAAGTTTGATATTGATTACTAAATGAAGGGATAATCTATTCTAACAGTTTGATATACAGTAGCGCTCAAAAGTGATTTGGAAAAATTTTAAATAAACATTTCCCTTGGTTTTGGTTTCCAGTTTCTTAAAAACTAAATTATATTACTATTGCTGTTCTTACCATAAAAAAATAAGTTTACTATAAAAAATGTGAAAAAAAAAATTGATTGGATTGATGAAGCTCGTTACTGTCGAGTTAGGTTCCATTATATTTTATAATATATTGAACAAAAATTTCGTTATATTAGAGGATTGTTTTTTTTTAATTCTTCGTTGTAAGGAAATAGATTTCAATGAAGATGATCAAGAAAATATATTGATTTGAAATGAATCATCGTTAATATTATCCAATTTCAAATCATTTTAGCAAACAGTGTACATAAAAGATTAAACTTGAAATATTTGGAATGTTTAGAAAATTTTAGCGATCATTATACAAATACAATAATCTCTATTAATATTTCAGTTGATTTTCCTTATCGTTTCCATACTGAATTAATCTTACAAATTACCGAGTTCTTAACAAAATTTAATGATAAGGCAATTTTATTAACACTCGAATCTTCTTCTTCTTTCTGGCGGTACGTCCCAACTGGGACAAAGCCTGCTTCTCAGCTTAGTGTTCTTATGAGCACTTCCACAGTTATTAACTGAGAGCTTTCTATGCCAATTGACCATTTTTGCATGTGTATATCG
This sequence comes from Aedes aegypti, assembly GCF_002204515.2. NCBI lineage: Eukaryota > Metazoa > Arthropoda > Insecta > Diptera > Culicidae > Aedes > Aedes aegypti. The sequence goes on from NC_035107.1 coordinate 169,357,427, forward strand.
TGTGGCAGGTACGAAGATACTCTATGCCCTGGGAAGTCGAGAAAATTTCCAACCCGAAAAGATCCTCGACCGGTGGGATTCGAACCCACGACCCTCAGCTTGGTCTTGCTGAATAGCTGCGCGTTTACCGCTACGGCTATCTGGGCCCCTCGAATCTATTATCCCCATTAATATTCAGGCTATTCCATTAAGAGCATTGATATATCAAAACAAATGATGAGTTGATTGGGTGGAGATCTCCTGCAACATTGAAGGCTTAATTCACGGAATAAATATCTTGCTTTAAATGTAATATTTGCATATATTATTTTTTTGAAGAAATAAAGCCCCAACCGAAAATATGGATAAAACTAAAACGGCTAACTTTATGTCATGTTAACAAATGGCAAAAAAAATGTACTCCAAGTTATTAGAGCATTGATTTTTAATCAATTTATTAAACTTATTTCGTTCATTTATAAATTTATTAATTTGGACACGAATATAATATAATGTTCACATAATTATTCAAAGATTCAAAACATCTGTTTGATTGCATTTATCAAGAAAATCTGAAGTTTCATAGATATTTTTTCAATCTTGTTTTATGAATGTTTTGAAGCTTAATCATTATTTTATAACCCAAGTTTATAAGTAAAAAAAAAGAAGTGTCATAAAAAATAATTGTATGCAATTTTTCTCAGCGCCTTCCTTTTTACGGACTTGATTGAAAATGCTACGTCCACTAGCTAGGACCCCTCCCTCCCCCACGTCACACTTCGTCGCAAATTCGCGAAGATCCCCCTCCCCCCTAAACAGCTACGTCATTTATGGACGACCCCTTAATGACTGACGCCGCTAACCACACGGCCACGAAGCCCAGACTTCCTTTGTTAGTTTATACGGAACGAAACAAAATGCATTGATGAACATAGAAAAGGCTCCTATGGCCACTCTATAGTAGGTACGAAGAACCCCGTAAGTTGCGGTCAATTTCGTCCATGTCCGGAACCATATCAATATAGGCATCGAACTTCAAGATTTTCTATGATCATGCTTCTGGAAGCAGTATTATGTACGCTGTATTATGTACATCTCAAGTTTAATGCCTTCATTGCAGATTTAGACTCTGAGAGTTGTGACGATTCTGTAGATCAAGGTCGTAATGAATAAATCAGATCAATTTACTTGCGATATTTTTAATTTCGGTGCTAACTATTAAAGCTGTTTGGAATTTTAACAAAGGTGTTCAGAAGATGAAAAAGAATGAGTACAAGGTCCGGCATTAGAAGTAAAATGTTGATGCATACATTTATGTAAAACATAATAGTGAACATGGTTAGACCAATATTTTTATCGGCACACAATACTGTTCGCAGTTAAGTATAACAAAGTAATTACAAATTTTGAAAGTTAATGTAAGCCCTAAGTGTTTAGACTATGGGTCAAAACGGTACATAATAAGTTGTAGAAAACTAAACTTTTAAATAAAATATCTCGTTTTGCAACTGAAGCATCCTCTAAGTAAGAGGTCAAAATGTCATCCATTAGTTCCATCCTTTGCAGTACACCAGCTTTGACCACACAATGCAGGATATTTTCTATAAATTGGTTGCATAAATAATTAGAGTGTTACGTCTGTTTCTCTGTGGAGGACTTCCTAGATAAGTTTTAAAATGATTTTTTTTAATGATCCCTGGAGAAATTTATGGAGCAATTCCTATGATTGTTTTCTTAGCAATCCAAATCAAAATGTCTGGAAAAGTAATAGAAAAGCATTGTAATCGTAAAACTTCTTGTAAGGTTCATTCGAAAAACTCCTTAACGAAATTTTTAACAGTTTACATCGTCCCTAGCTAAAGCAGGTTGCACATATTGAACGATCGCTTACATAAAGAATCTGAATGAATTTCTGAAATCTTTCGATTTTTCTAACAGACTTGCAAACAAAAAAAAAACATAAAAGGGACAAAAAGATCATTTTTGGTAAAAATAAGACTTTTTGGAGAGTGGAATTGACACAGGGACCAAGTCTCTAAAAATAGACCTACTACCAGCCTTGCGTGGCATACAAACACCATTCCATTTTTGTGTATATGGAATACATTGTATATACACTACCCGTCATAAATACGGACTCACTGAAATAAGTATTGCAACACTCAGCTGAATAATGAATCACCCCCCAATAAGTTTAGCATCACCTCAAAACGTGTTAATTCACATTGCTATATCTCGAGATCCTTACGACTTGCAAAGAAACGATCTTCAGCAAAGTTGTTCAGGGGATCAAGGACATCCGGAAAGCGAACAGTTTAGTTCGCGATTTTGCCGCTAGGTGGCGCAAGTGAGCATGCAAAATTGAGCATTTCAAACTAGTTCTAGCTTGAGATCCATAAGAGATAGAAAGTTCGGGTCTTCGGCAAAGTTGCTCAGGGGTTCAAGGACATTCGAAAAGAGAAAAGTTTATTTTGCGATTTTGCCGCTAGGTGGCGCAAGTGATCATGTAAAATTGAGCATTTTAAACTAGTTCTAGCTTGTGATCCATGAGAGATAGAAAGTTCGAGTCTTCAGCGAAGTTGTTGAGAAGGCCAAGTACATCCGGAATGTTTGTCTTCCGGTTAGGTTGTAGATTTCGCCGCTAGGTGGCGCTAGTGAGCATGCAAAATTGAGCATTTCAAACTAGTTCTAGCTTGAGATCCATAAGAGATAGAAAGTTCGGGTCTTCGGCAAAGTTGCTCAGGGGTTCAAGGACATTCGAAAAGAGAAAAGTTTATTTTGCGATTTTGCCGCTAGGTGGCGCAAGTGATCATGTAAAATTGAGCATTTTAAACTAGTTCTAGCTTGTGATCCATGAGAGATAGAAAGTTCGAGTCTTCAGCGAAGTTGTTGAGAAGGCCAAGTACATCCGGAATGTTTGTCTTCCGGTTAGGTTGTAGATTTCGCCGCTAGGTGGCGCTAGTGAGCATGCAAAATTGAGCATTTCAAACTAGTTCTAGCTTGAGATCCATAAGAGATAGAAAGTTCGGGTCTTCGGCAAAGTTGCTCAGGGGTTCAAGGACATTCGAAAAGAGAAAAGTTTATTTTGCGATTTTGCCGCTAGGTGGCGCAAGTGATCATGTAAAATTGAGCATTTTAAACTAGTTCTAGCTTGTGATCCATGAGAGATAGAAAGTTCGAGTCTTCAGCGAAGTTGTTGAGAAGGCCAAGTACATCCGGAATGTTTGTCTTCCGGTTAGGTTGTAGATTTCGCCGCTAGGTGGCGCTAGTGAGCATGCAAAATTGAGCATTTCAAACTAGTTCTAGCTTTTGATCCACATGAGATAGAAAGTTCGAGTCTTCGGCAAAGTTGTTCAGAATGTCAAGGACATCCGGAAGACAGATAGTTTGGTTCGAGATTTTGTCGCTAGGTGGCGCTAGTGAGCATGTAAAACTGAGCATTTTGAACTAGTTCTGGCTTGCGATCCACAAGAGATAGAAAGTTTGAGTCTTCGGTAAGTAGAGAACAGAAATAAAGTAAAGGACATCCAAATATCAAATTTTTGGGTTCCTAATTTTGCCACTAGGTTGCACCAGTACGGATATTTAATTAAATATATGAAACAAATTCTGTCTTTCGAGCCAGATGAGATAGAAAGTTTGAGTCTTCGGCAAAGTTGTTCAGAAAGTCAACATCCAGGAAACAGTTTACTCTGGAGGGATGATTGTACCTAAACACTATGAATTTGATAAGATAGAGTTTCCAGAATGCTGTTCAGAAATCCTTTGACATTTGGAAGTTGAAGTGATTAGGGATGGAATAATATTAAATTAAATCGATTCAGGTCTGATCAAATGTATATTCAAGTGTATCATATCTGATTCATATTCTAGTGATTCTGGTATGACATACTCCATGTGCGAGTGACTCAGTCAGGACTCATATTCATCATATTCAAATTATTCAAGTCAGAATCTCTTCATGTTTGATTGATTTCATATCCAAGTGATTGATGTCTTATTCTCTTTATATTTTTGTCTTTCGGGTTCGATTCACTCTATATTCAAGAAATTCAGGTTTGACTTGAATATGGAGTAAACAAAAATCATGTCAAATTAACTCCATGTTCAAGTGACTCAGGATTGATTCATTTTATATTCAATAGATTCAAGTTTAAGGGGCCCAGATAGCCGTAGCGGTAAACGCGCAGCTATTCAGTAAGACCAAGCTGAGGGTCGTGGGTTCAAATCCCACTGGTCGAGGATCTATTCGGGTTGGAAATTGTCTCGACTTCCCAGGGCATAGACTATCTTCGTACCTGCCACACGATATACACATGCAATAATGGTCATTGGCATAGTAAACTCTCAGTTAATAACTGTGGAAGTGCTCATAAAAAAAACATAGGAGAAGGTTTCGACCGCGATTGTTTTTAAATTATTATTGTTTTATGGCTATATCGGTAATTAAATTAATTATGCAATTTTCCGTGAGTTTATATATGGGTTGACTTTCTGCCTAGCTGATTTGAACTTTTGCCCCATTTTAGGCCAAATTTTGGCCAAACATTTATGCAAAAATTAATGCACCCATGATAGACCTAGAAATGAAAATGGAATAAGATTTTATTTTTATTTTGTTCCATGCAATGAAAGTTCGATCGAAAATTACATATTTTTTACCAAGTTCCAATTGATATTTATGATATTTGGAGCGAAAGTCTTTTGCTTGAAAAGCACATTGGAACTTCCATGACATTCATGAGTTTTGTTTTGAATTGAGCTAGAAATCTTCAAAAGAAACTATTTCCCCACTTCAGTTTTGTTCAGACTCATTTCCCCGAAAATAACATTTTCCGAACTACGAAGCCACGAACTACTACAACCATGCTCTATCCTCCTAAGATAGAAAAGCAGATGGTTAAGCTTGAGTACTGCACACAAAATCGATCAATTTTGATCCCAGAGAGCCACAATTCAAGTTTCGGTGAAATGAAATGAGTGAGTGAGTGAGTGCGAATCATTTCACCGAAACTTGAATTGCGGCCCACCGAGATCGAAACTGTCGGATCCCATGTGCAACACTCAAGCCCAACCACCTCCCCCTCCATCTCAGGAATACAACGCACAGTTATAACAGTTCATGGCTTCACAATTCGAATTTCGGGGAAATGAGTCTGGCCAACACTGCCCCACTTTACTCTTTACAGATTCCTACAGAATATTCAAGCAATTTGCACAAATTTTTGTTTTGTTGGCAGAACAAGATAAAACTGATGAAGTAGCTTTGGTAACAAAGCATTTTGAAAAACTTAGTTTATGAAGTCAAAACCATGTGAATTCTGTTTAATGAGATTTTCAACACTCAAATCTACATTTATTCACATATTTCATTTAACTGTTAGAGTATTAAATTTTTCATAATTTCAACAAGTTCACGCAGTAGATACCGTTTTGACTCATATGCCGAACACTAGAGGCCAACAGCGGTTTCAAATGCATCTTATTGGCATAAATTGGATGATATTCGTGTGAATTTAAATTTCTTCGAAGCTGTGAGCTGTTGGGTGTACCGGTAACAATGTTGATTTAATTAGTTCAAGTATTGTTTTTACGTAAAAGTATGGAACAACATTTTGATTCAAATGCTTTAACACCGTGTTCATTCTGTTTCATATTCCGAACACCTTGATTCAAATTCTGAACAGCACTATTAATTCGAATTCAAATGACTTATTTCGCAAATAAATTTTTCTGAGCTTGTTCTACTGGTCTCAAACTTGAGCATCATCACAACTTAGTTTATTCCAGATTTTGCTTAAGAAATAAAGGATTCCTTTAATAATTGCTCCAGTAGAACTTTTAGGGATTACTTAAGGACATCCTTCTAAAGTTTCTTCCGAGATAGCTGCAAGTATTCCTTCAAGAATTCTTGTAGAAATTTGTTTAGGGATTTCTCCAACCATTGCTCCACGATTATCGCTATATTTTATACAGTCATCCATTACATTGATACTTCCGAAAATTCCTCCTGGAATTGTCAGTTTTTTTTCTTTAGAATTTCTCTAGTGATTTCGCCGGGGTTTTCTTCAAGAATTTCCTCAAAACGTAAGTTTGGGGTTAATGCACAGAGACTATTAAAAAGAATAACTGCGAGATCTAAGAGCACATTCGTGGTTTTGTGATTGTCTGTACGATTAATTTTTGTACACTACACAGTGTTTTACAGAAAAATATCACCGTAGTTTAAATTGGACATTTCTTGGCAAAAATCGAAAAGTCAGTTAATCGATTATTGAGTGAGCCAGGCATCGATGAAAAATTTATCGATTAGTGAGTCGATTAATCGAAATAATCGAAATAATCCATTAATTTGCGTCAACCCTACAAGCAACCATTGACATGTACAGTCAGTCTATGCTATGCTATGCTATGAAGCATCCTCTAAGTAAGAGGTGATGTAAGATATTTTCATTGGTTGCTGTTACTGTATATGCAGTAGGGGACATGTTTCGCCCAGCTATACATACACGCACAAACCGCGACAACCAACATTCTACAGACTTATCCAACCGTGCGCAACGGTGTTCAACCATGGAGAAACAATTTTACAAACTTACAATCGTAGAAGAATGCTCATTGAAATGAACTCTTTCTGTGTTTCTTCCTTGCACACGAGGGGAATCATAGTTGAACAGGAAAAAAAAAACAATCTGTCAGATGCGATCCGATCCGGATGAGTAGAATATTACTGAAAAAATAGCATACCGAATCGGGTCGAAGGGCGTTCCAAGCTTTTGTTGCCTTTCGTAATTTTTGCCGCACGTTACATGTTCGAGGGTCAAATTGAGCGATGCGGTGTGTGGGGTGAAAGATATTTGAAACCTTGATAAATCGTACAATGAGTGATGTACAAACATAGGGAAAATAAAGTGTGAGGTAGCAATATGTTATTTCCGTATCTGTGAAATATGGGTGGGTGCAGGAAATTTATGAATTTTGCCTTATCAAGTGTGCTATGGTTATGATTCCAAATTATCTCTTCATTCAGATTTAATATAAAGGAAAAGTCTAGTGGTAACATTGACCAGTTGTTCTGATATTCCTTATAAAATCCATTGCAACAGGCAAATGATGCAAGGCTTATATTTTAAACAAGTACTGACACCCATCGCTCGTGACTGCCTATTTAATTGATTTCCGGTATATTCAAGAAAGTTTTATTACATTTTTGAATAATTTTATATTTAGTTAACCCTCTAATACCCAACCAATATTTTTTCGTTGTTCGGAAATCAAAATGATTTTATTTTTGCCTTAAACCTTGACTCATGACACGCATATGAGAAATGTTTTTTATGACTTTTGAAACATTTTTGTATTTTTGGAAATTGTTTGAAAAATTGTATTCTTATATAACCTACAAATGGCTGGGGTTTATTTAACGTGTTAAATAAAAAAACCTTTTATATTTTTCTACTGTTAACCTATAACAGAAAAAGAGCTTGATGGTAGGGGAAGTGGTGGTAAAATGAACAGGGGTGGTAAAATGAACACCGTGCCTTTTGCCGAGAAAAAACAAATTTCAATGAATTTTTATAACGCACGGACGATTTAGAGCATAAATTTGAGTGTTCGAGTTGATACGTAGGTCAAATGAAGCGAAAATATCAACGAAAACTAAGATTTTAGAAAACCACGCTTGAAAATTAAAACTGACGTTACTTTTAGCTCGGAAGACTTGAGGTTTTTCAGTGAGGTGAATATCGTTATAATATGATGTCAAATCTGATACTTTTAGATTTTTTTTTTGAATGGGTTACAATCATTGATGGATGTATTTTCGGTGGGGCAATGAAAATTTTCAGAAATATTTGTTTTGCTCACGTTTTTTGCATGGTGTTCGTTTTACCACCAACCGCTGTTCATTTTACCCACATAGTGCAGGTAAAATGAACATTTGCATCGCTTTTTGATAACGATGAAAATATGTGAAAATTTAGCTATTTTAGTCTGAATCCATGTCTCTGCTACAGATTACATCCCTATCTTTGATGTTGTGCGATAGAACTATACAAATTCCTCGTTTTTCTATCAGAAACACGATGATTTCCTTAAGGTGTTCATTTTACCACCCCTTCCCCTATTGAAATAATTTCAAAGCTGTTTTTCCGTTAATTACACGGAAAATAAAAATATTTTATAAAAATATTTAAAATTTATTATATTTGAAATTACCGTAAAAACTTGAATTTTTATTATTGCCAACAATCAATAACCAGAAGAGGCTTCAAAAAAATGAAAAAGGAAAGGGATGTTCAAAAATAAAAACAAAAAAAATCAGAACCCAAAACTCATAGATTTGCAAATACAATTAAATCATTGCCCAAAACGTGTTGAGAACAATTTTAAATAACTAAAAATGATATTAAGATCCAAAATAAAAATTTGGGTATTACAGGGTTAAAGAGGGAAGTGGAGGTAATATGCCCTCATGAGCAAAACTTAATTTTACTTGTGAATTTCGTGAAAGACTTTATTTTTTCAGAGTTTACAGGGAAGTCGCATTATTAAGCCCGTAATTACTGAAACAATATTTAAATTAAGGTAATCATACCGCAGAAATTGAACTCAAATGAAATAAACCATAGTAATCGATTTTCAGAACAGCGGAGTGTAGCGCGCCACCCAATTACAAATGGATTTTTTTTTAAAGAAAATGTTTTATACACTACACTGTTCCAATTTCTAATGAATGCCTCAAATATTTTTAGGTTTTGTGTTTCGATTGAATTGCGTTTCGACGGCATAATTTGAATTTCACCGATGGTTTCTGAGCAGCCATTGAGCTTAGCGCATTTTGCCCCTATATCATTTACTACGAAAATCGCAAAAATCGCCAAGAAAAATTACATTTGTTTTTTAATGTGAAAACTGGGAAATGATTTTACGTGAGAAGCTTCAAAATTTATAAAGATATCGTATAAAATGATCGAATTCTACTATAAACCTTTCATTTTGGAGATATTGTGGTTGCACGTTTAACCCCGTTGGAGCATTTTTCACCTGGTTTCCCTATTGAGTAACATTGACCAATGTACCCAGCCAATATGTAATAACCCATGTAAAGAAGGTTCGTTTACATTGAAAAAAAAAAGCGTTTTCTATTAAAATTATAGAACCTGGATATGAATATGAGGGCATACAGCTTACAATCCAAGTCGCGCTGTTAAAATTGTACATCATTGAAGGAAATCTCCTCGCTTTTCTTTCACAACAGCAGCGTGGTGATTCTAACGATTGCAAACCGTGCGACAACTAGAAGGTTAAATTACGAACAACATGAATCGCCAGAATCGGTTTCTTGTGCACGAACTTAACGTATGATGAGATTCGGCCAACCCTGTTTGGAATGGTGTTTTGCCAAACACGTTATATCATCGTGCAACTTCTTCGCTTAAATGGACCGAAATAGTTCAAAAACCTTGTTACCTTGAAAGACAGCATTTGTTAAGTGCACCAATAAACTCGTACTTTTAACTTTGCCCTTCTGATCAATTTCTTTCTATTTAGTAATCGATTCAAAACGATCTATTTAAAATTCACTGTCCGTCTTTGAGTTCTCCTTTACTCGGGGATCTAAAGCGACGGTGCTGCCATTCGACAGCCAAAGCGCATTCAGAAGGGCGAGCAAGAATTTGTTGAAAAATTTATTTCAGATAATTTCCTTCCGGTTGTACAGCCGTGAACACAGGAGGAGGTAATTCTTTTCAGACCAGACACCGCCATCGTCTTCTTCTTCGATGGTATCGTCCACCCACCTTACAGCGTCGTATTGTGAAAGTGGCGAACAAATCGAAAAGTTATCAATCTTGTTAACAGCCGTCGATAGCTGAATTGAATTTTTAATGATACTTGATTAAAAATTCGATTACGTGCCAGAGGAGGCCAGCCGGTCATGTTCTCACATTTAGGATTTGTGGTGTCAGTTCAACCAAGAAATAGTGCTGGTTTGTACGGATAAGGGATAAGTCTCTTCGTTTTCGTGCAATTGCTGTTAAGTTTTAGTAATGTGAAAGCTCTCATGGCAAATTTTATGCCACCAACAATTCAAACGAAAGTTTTTTTGTTGTAGATCATTTTGTTTTGGAAAAAAATATGTCCAATATTATTATAAATTGTCACAGTTCAAACTACTCAGTTAACTTTGGGCCTGTAAATACTTAGATCATTTAAAGGAACTTCATTTTATTTGAACTTCATCTAAACTATCAAATGTTAGTAAACGTAAACGATCAAAGTTTATTGATCAATTTTTTGAAGGTATTATGAGTGGCCCAGATAGCTGTAGTGGTAAACAAGCGATAATTGGGCATGGGTTGTTAGCTGGATAAAATCATATTTATCGTCAAGGAAAGCATTCATCAAGATTCGCGGCGCTAAGTCCGACGTGTTTGCCATTCCTTCGGGTGTCCCGCAAGGTAGTATCCTGGGACCTCTAATTTTCGTACTTTTCGTCAACGATATTTGTGATCAGCTACACTGCTGTAAATTACTGTATGCCGACGATCTGAAAATTTACCGTGTGATCAAATCGATTCTTGATTGTTGTGCACTCCAGGAGGATATTAATCGATTAACTTCATGGTGTCGAATCAATGGGATGTTAGCCAATGCTGCCAAGTGTAAGGTTATCACTTTCGCACGTGTGAATAGCCCAATCAAATTCGATTATACGATCGACCATGCCCCGCTTGAAAGAGTTGATGCCATCAAGGATCTCGGGCTCATCTTGGACGACAAATTGCGATTCAACAAGCACATATCTATGATCATCGCGAAGGCAAACTCAATGATCGGCTTTTTGCGTCGCAACACTATGGAATTCACTGACGTGCACGCTTTGAAGTCTCTCTATTGCTCCTTGATTCGAAGCGTTCTTGAATATGGAGTACAAGTCTGGGCTCCGTATCATGCAGTACACGTAACGCGAATCGAAAGGATCCAAAAAAAGTTTGTTAGATTTGCTCTCCGACGACTTCCGTGGACTGATCCCGATAATCTACCTGCATATGAGCATAGATGCGCGCTAATAGGCCTACACTCCTTGTCAAGTCGTCGCACTTTTCTGCAAAGGCTATTTATTTTTGACATTGTCAGCAATCACATTGACTGTAGCAGTGTTCTTCAATGCGTTAATTTTCATGCGCCCACTCGACAACTTCGCAACTTTAACTTGCTGTGGACCCCCGGACATCGTACTGCATACGGATTTCACAACCCGGTTGACAGATGTTGCAGATTATTCAATGATGTGTATGACGCCTTTGATTTTAACATTAGTAAACTAGTTTTTAAAAATAGGATTAAGGATCTTTAAGCAGTCTGTGTGACCTTTTTTTGTCAAAGATGTAGAAAAAAAAAAAATAACAAACATAATTTAGCAAAACTAAACTGAGGGTCGTGGTTTTGAATCTCACCAATCTCAGTGCGCATCGTTCTTTCGTGCTGTGCGTACACAAATTTACTTTGCACTTGGAAGTTTAAAAAAAATCCTGAAGCAATAAAACAGTACTTTTCAGTGCTAAAATAAAAACACGGTGCTTTTCAGTGCTACTAACACTGTACTTTTCAGTACTATTTTTTTTTACTTTTGATCCCTTTACAACCCTTGTTTGGACCCCTGCCTTCGATTATTCGTTGGACCCGTTAGCGAAAACTAGCGGTGGTAATCCTTCTTGGACATCGTCTTGGGAAAAAACCTATCGAAGGTCACGTCTTCTTTCGTTTATTCACTAAACATGGTTGCAATTACAAACACTACAAACATAAACGTGGCAAGAATGGACTGCCCATAAAGGCATGACTGTCCCATATGGAATTAGTAGGCATTGAGAAAACAGCGCTCAAAGTTTTCATTTTCATACAAATGTTTATAATTTTCTAGTAAATTTTTGAATGCAATGTCAGTTTGCTTCGAGCTGGCCTTGAAAGCACACGGTTTTTAACTGCGTCTGTTTTATCGTTTTTATTACCGTTTGTTTTTCCGTTATAAGTAGTATTACAGTACTATTTTCACGGGGTACGTGCGTGATTGTAGTTATTGGTATCCAATATCGTCTACGGTGTTAACTGTTTAAATAGCCACAGGTGGCTGTCCCCCTCTTGCCGGCGCGTGTTTTTTCACCCGGGAGAGGGAAGTGTGAAACGCGTTTTTATCACGGTTTCGCGCGGCCGTGTCACTTATCGTGACTATTCCAGTGTTACCTAACACTCAAAAGAAGAATTGCTTCAATTTCCAGCCCTTCGGGGCAAATAACAACCTTTTCCCAGAGCCTTTTTCTGTGGAAAAAGGTCATCCGCGAGTGAGTCATTATTCGCATAGTTTTGACTCTGCCAAACTTAACGTTGCTCAGCCAGTGCATATCGGTGGAAAGGCACACATCTGATCGGTGATGACCTAAAGCAGAGCATGTTTGTCGCAATCGTTCTGTTGCTTACGGTTTCGGACTACAGTGATCGGTGGTGAAATAAATTGGTGTCATAGAGAAGAGCAAGTCTGGGGAATCGGGGACAAAATAGACCCCTGATTGTGTTTTCTCCCGCATACGTCAGTGTGTACTAGCAAGGGAAACGGATTCCCCCCCCCCAACTATTGGGGTTGGTTGGTTTGACTTTATTGACGAGATTTTTAGCCCTGGGCTAGTTCATCTCGGGACCAACGGCTTTACTTCCCTTCCGAAGGAAGTCGTCACTATAACTTTTTACGTCATAAGTGACTATGTCGGGAATGGGATTCGATCCCAGGTCCTCGGCGTGAGAGGCGAGTGTTCTAACCACTACACCAGGTCCGTCCCCTAACTATTGGGGTGCTGGGGCCGAAATAGACCCTTGAGCAGGTTTCGGAAAACCTGTGGATTTTTTAATTAGTGCGTGAATCTTCATTATCTCCACATATTGAGAAAAGGTTGCTAGTAGTGCGCGAGTGCAATCCGTTAAACCGTCGCTTCCTGTTTGGTGTTTCTGGGCGCTACCTGCATCAAGGCCGTAATTCAGGTGAGTTGGTGGTGGTAGTGTCTTTAGAGTAAGGGGCCGCCATGGCGGCTAGTTCGTCCGGACCTCCCCCAACCGCTTGGTGGGACGGTCCCGAAAACGATTTCGGAGAAAATAGGGTTGATTACACGCATTCTGGTCCTACGCTTCCATTGTTTATGGACCCGGAAGGCTTCCATGGAGAATTACACCTAATGAGGGGGCAAATGGACCACTCCCCAATCGACCATTCGTAATCCGAAGGTCGGTGGAAAAAGTTATTGGTGGAAAAATTGAAGGGGCTTTTCCTAAAGGAAGGACCTCTTCTTATGCGCTTAAAGTTAGGAGTCAAAAAACAATACTGTAAGTTGTTGACAATGAGGCAGCATATTGAAGATATACTGCAATTTGCATTACCGAGCACCCTACCCTCAACTCAGTTGTGTGGTAAGCTGCCGGAACGTTATCGAACGGTCGGAGGATGAACTGTTAGAGGAACTCAAGGAACAGGGTATCAAAGAGGTTCGCAGGATCACGCGACGAAATGGGCAATCGAGGGAAAATACTCCGGCATTGGTCCTCACCTGCCGTGGGACTATCCGGCCTGATGTTGTTGACTTTGGCTACATTCGCTGCAGGACTCGACCTTACTATCCGAGTCCAATGCAGTGTTTCAACTGTTGGCTTTTGGGTCACACCAAATTGAGGTGCCAGGCCAAGAAGACTATCTGTGGGAACTGTTCAGGGGATCACCCGATCGCCGAGAACAGGGAGTGTAGTCACGAAAGCTTTTGTAAGTCCTACAACACCAAGGGTCACAAAATTTCGAGCAGAGACTGCCCACAATGGCAGTTCGAAAACGCAGTACAAAGGATTAAGGTCGACCAGGGCCTTTCCTACCCTTCCGCTCGCAGAATAGTGGAGCAAAACCGAAGCGGAAGATTTTTCGCCTCGGTGACTGGTCCTGCCACCACTGAAGAGCAGGCAACGATCTTGGCGGCGAAAGACGTTGAGATTGCTGAACTTCGAGCTGCACTTGCCGCCCATTCAGCCCCTCTGGTCTCCGCCAACCAAGAAATTGAACAGCTAAAAGCCATAGTTGCAGAGCAGGCAAAGCAAATTGAGGCGCTCACCGTTCAAATCTCAGTCTTCCTCAAGGCTGTGATGCCATCCGCTAGCTTGTTATGTCCAGCAGGACCCACTACAACCAGCATTCCGACAGCTACTTCCACAGTCGTACTACCTGGTTCTAGCACTCTATACAATAATCCCCATACAAACGATGGAATCACGGGCACGGAAACTGACTCTGGCCATACCGGCCAAAATGTACTCTCAGATTCCGACACAGCCTCCTCTGACCGCAGCGTTAATGTTGAATTTTATTCACCTCATCCAATGAAAACCATAGTTTTACCCCAAACACCAAAACCGTCACGCAGCAGAACCTCTCTTCCGAGTGGATGTGAGATAAACAGCGAACCAGTCACACCTTCAGTGAAACGTCCAATCAGTGCCGTCTCCCGAACGGAATCGTTGTTCCAACAACAAAAAAGACGAAAAAGAAGGCTTCCGAAGGTCTTGAGACCATTCCTAAGAAGCGGTAAGTCCATCAACCTTTTTCTCTATTTTCTCACCGCCACCCCAACCCCCCAAACCTGACACCCCCAGAAGTGCCTTCCTTCCTGATACCGTAAACAGCAGTCTACAGCCCAACATCGATTTCATGGCTTCTGATTGTCGGGGCGCCGGCGAACTGGAAGTCTTACACCAACCAGCATCGTCGGACCGACTCCGGCATCATGCCCAACGTATCAGTCCTCTCACCTCTCTTGACAGTCGGGGCGCCAACGTACCGGACGCTCTATCCCAACCGGAATCGTTGGGTCGACTCCGACGTCTTGAAGGAGAAATGGACGAAGAGCTCCTGTTTCCTTCTGTTCGTTGCCCAGCTAAAACTCCTGGCATTCCCTGGACGACGTGGGAGGTGAAGGTTTGCAAGTAATCGGGACGCGTCGGGCTCTACCCGCTACCCCAATGGACAACGTGGCAAAGTAATTACAACCATATGTGACGACAAAAACAAACCCATCGCTATTCCCCTTTCTTCCGTACCTCTCCGTGTGCGGTCCGTACCCAAGCGCATTCGAAACGAAAGGTTTCAAATTGCACAATCGGGTAGGTCCAGCAAGTGCGCCTAAAAAGTACTGACCTAAAAATTTACATGCTAGGGCAATCACTCGAGTCGTCTCCCTTTAGCATATGTAAGATATAGGATAGGAATAATTCTGTCAGCCTATATAAGCCAAAAGGAAATGAACAAACGAGGTTCTTTGACTGGAAGCGCTCTCTAGCAGTCCTTCGAACTGAATGATGAAAAGAAAGCCCTTCTCCAAATCATAGCGTGTGTGCACCTTATTACCCTCTAGCATCCCTGTCGGCTTCTTCGTGAAGCAGCCTGGGCACTCCAACCCGGGTGGTAAGTCCCACTCTGTCAATTGTTTTTCCGGTACTCTCAGCACGCCTAACTCTGCAGTACCTGCACTCTCTGTTAGACATCACAAGCAACGCTACCCAAATTGCGACGTAACTTCACTATCACCGACTGCCCAGACAACCAGAAATCGCATGAAAGTTTACGTTACAACTCGTTTATTCATACTAATTACATCAAACCCGCAAAACATCGTGGATAAACTCGTCAGTTTGATGAGTTTCCTCGCATAAAACACTTCTTTTCTGAGTTCATTTATACATTTTGTTTCGTCTCGTACACTCGTACAAAGTAAGTCGCATCAATCCGTAGCAGCTGTCAAATCAACATTTGTTATCATAAGTTAAGTCGCATAAGATCACAGGTTGATTCGGTAGAATATTTATACACTCGCATTGTATGTTATTATTCATCACATAATATATGCACGCATATCGCCTCCATTTTTGTACGTAGAAGGCCTTTTCGCGACATCTTATAAGTGAAATTTTGCACATATAAAGCCTCCAGGTGATTTCGTTATACGTACATTTTGGTTGTCTGGGTGCTCCTTCACTGCCATCGTCAGGACTTTCCGGAACATTAATTTTAGACAATCAGTCCCAGCCGTTAGATACTCCGTCTGGGCTCTCCGGGTACTCCAATCCCGGTGGCAAGTCCCTCTCCGTTACCAGCCCTACTGGTGCCAGCACGGCATCCTCCATCACCTCCTTCGGTTTGACCACCAGGCTTTCCGGAATTCAGCTTGGACACCAATTTAGCCTTACCTCAACATTCAATCCGGGGTAACCCTGATTTAAGCACAGCGGTCACAACTTTGGCTACCGATGTTTCAGCGGCAGCTCTTTCTCAGCACCTCAACTTGGGTGACAGATCCTTTCTACGGCAAACGTCTCCAAACCTCAGCGGAAGCTCATCCATTTCCCGGACTTCTTTTCCCACGCCAACTCTACCAAAACCGATAACCTTTCTGCTTCAATGGAACATGATTGGTTTCTACAATAATCTCGCAAACCTCGAACTTCTAGTCCATGATACTCCACCGTGGTGCCTAGCTCTGCAGGAAGTGAACAGGGTATCGGTCGAGCAACTCAACCGCTCGCTTCGTGGCCAATATCGTTGGACTATGTACCGTGGTAACAACTTGAGACACTCAGTCGATCTGGGTGTATTGACGTCCATCCCTTTTGAGGTCCTCAGGCTCGACTCAGACCTACCCGCTGTCGGAATACGCCTCATCGGGCCTATCAGGATTTCCGTTTTGAACATCTATCTCCCTTGCGGAACCCTTCCTAACCTCCGTGAGCGGATTGATCGAATCCTCGATGCGACACCCGGACCTACCCTTACTGTTCGCGACATGAACGCTCATCACCCTATTTGGGGTGGGCAGCGTTCCGACACCAGAGGAATTTCCTTACTAAATATTTTCGAGGAACATGACCTCATTGTCCTTAACAACGGTGCAAATACCTTTTTCAACGGACATACCTCCTCAGCCATCGACGTGGCCGCTGTAAGTCGCTCCTTCGTCAACCGTTTACAGTGGGGTATTGTCTCAGATATGTACGGCAGTGATCACTATCCCATTCGTATAGGCACCAGCGCCTCTTAGCCGGCTTTGGCCCGTCGTCCTAGATGAATCTACGAGAAGGCTAACTGGAACGAGTACACTCAAAGTTTTTGCGATCTTTCCCGGAATCATACACCCACCAATTTGACCGATCTGGCCAAAGTGATCAACAATGCAGCAGAATCATCCATACCTCGCACAAGTAATCGTCCGGGCAGGAAGGCTCTACACTGGTGAACGGATGACACCAGGAAAGCAGTTAAATCTTGGAGGAAAGCCCTACGCGCGGTTAAGCGTATTCCCATTGGCCACCCCAACAAGGAGAATGCACTGACCCTATATCGGCAGCGACATCTGGAATGTAAATGGATAATTGCAGATGCCAAGCGTGCCAGCTGGGAAAATTTCTTGGACAGCATGAATCCAACACAAACTTCCTTTGACCTCTGGAGCAAAATAAATGCTCTCAGTGGCAAGCGTAAATCAACACCACTAACACTTCAAATTCAAGGCTCCGATGTATCGGATCCTCCAGCAGTAGCAACGGCTTTAGGTGAATATTTCGCAAAGCTAGCAGCCATCGATAGCTACAGCGATTTCTTTAAGCGCCGTATTCAACCAAGTCTCAGTTCTGTGGCCGATTTTTCTGTTCCTGATGATGATGATAACGCGCCAATCAACAATCCATTCACTCTCAGTGAGCTAATTTTCGCAATCAAATGTAGCACCGGCAAATCTGCTGGCCCAGATGGGATCGGTTATCCTCTCATTAAAAATCTCCCTCCCTCCGGCAAACTACAACTCCTAGATCTCATCAACAAAATATGGCTCACGGACACCTTTCCGTCAGAATGGAGCGAAAGCCTGATTGTCCCCATACCGAAAACCAACAGTGACTCCCGTGGCCCATCAAAATTCCGGCCAGTTGCACTTACGTGCTGTATGTCAAAGGTGATGGAGCGGATGGTTAACCGTCGACTGAAACAGTTCCTGGAATCTCACGACCTCTTGGATCATAGACAACATGCTTTTAGGGCAGGGCACGGGACTTCAACCTATTTTTCCCAACTCGGCGATGTCCTACAAACGGCTTACTCCAGCGGCTTGCACACCGAGATCGTTTCCCTGGATCTATCGAAGGCGTTCAACCGGACATGGGGTCCATTAGTTCTCCGTCAACTAGTCCAATGGAATTTATCGGGGCACATAATGCGTTTCGTTCAGAATTTTTTGCAAAAGCGTTCTTTCCGAGTCCTTGTTGGCGATTTCCTATCAGAATCATATCGGGAAGAGACCGGCGTTCCACAGGGCTCTGTGATAGCCGTCACCTTATTTCTGGTGGCAATGAACGGAGTATTTAGTTACCTTCCCGGTGGCATATGCGTATTTGTATACGCTGACGATATTCTGCTTTTCGTTTGCGGGAAAACACCAGTTCGTGTCAGAATCAAAACCCAAGCAGCTGTCAACGTGGTATACAAGTGGGCTTCTGCAGTTGGCTTCGAGCTGTCTGCATCGAAAAGCGTTAGATGTCACGTGTGTCCATCTAACCACCGAAACCCCTGTCGGGTCCTGATGTGAAGGTTTGATTAATCACACTTTTCTACGCCACACGGTGTGCTGGAACACACATATTATCGAACTTGCATGAACCTCCGATCTTTTTTCACTAAAAGTTAGCCTTGATAGTCAAGAAAAGCTTGCGGAATATTAAAAAATCTTTCATCGGCAAAAAATTGAAAAAAGTCGATTTTTGTATTTTTACCCTTCCCCCATATATGAGCTCATAGAAGAATATTAGAGTTACATTAATTTTAATGCATTGCAATAGCTCAAAGACTTATTTGATATGCCTTGATCACGGATCGATTACAAGACGTTTCAAATTCAGCATAATTTCTACCTACATTCACACAATGTGACCAGCCCATGGTGGTAAGCCGTTTATTAACGGCATTGCATTTTTACATAAATTTATTAAGGGAAACATACAACAACTTATAAAGTTTCAATCAATGTTTCCTATTCTACTGAATAATTGAAATCATTGGAGTTCGTTATTGAACATGAAGCATTTTTAAGATAACAGACAATTATATAATTACATGCAACCATTAAAATAAACCGCCATACAATTATATAGGGCAATGTACTGTTTCAATTTTGTATGGTATGCTCACTCTAGCTGGTCTTGTTATTCATATTTGTTTTGATTGAAAGATGGAGGAAGATTTTACGTAAACCTGTATACGGTATGTCTACATCCAAAACTAGAACGCATACAAATATTGTAAAATATCGTTACATTAACAGGGTTTATACAGAAAATGTAAGATGTGAAAATAAAAAAAATCTATGATAGTCTTATACATCTTGTATGAGTAACAATATTATATAATATTTGTAAAGTTGTCATGCAGATTTATATTGAAATCTTGCAGCCGCTGGTTGGGTGCGTTTGCTAAAACCTCACATCATTAACGTATCCCTAGTTACATTCACATACTCAAAACTAAATACATACCATAAAACGGGGTAACATTGATAGTTTTTAAAGAGAAAATCTAAATACTTTATTTGTAAAACAAGCACTGGTTTGTTAGTTATCGATTGCACACGAAAGATTGCATAACGGTTCGATCTTAATGAATCTAAAGTTTCTCATATAATCGAAAGTCAGTTTTTGGTAATGGGGTAACATTGATAATGAGTACACACTCTGAAAAAATCATGTGATTTTACGTCATTTGGATGCACATAAAAGAAGCGAGCCGAATAACGTGAATTTATGTCACATTTTAAATACCATACCGTCTGATTCGGGAAATGCCGATCATAGTGACATCATTTTCGTGTCCTTTAACGTGTAAAATTGCATTTATTGTTCAATACATCTTCAAGCACACATTTTTGTGTCGTTTTATCATTTACACCATGTGTCATTCAATCATACTATGTATTACGTCCACAGTAATTTCCATTATTTTTAAGAGTGTAGATAAGCACATGAAAATCCAAAACAAACTATTGTTTAACACAGTTTGAATTGGATTGGAAAATGTTAATAGAAAAACTTGATTAGATTTTATCAATTAAAGTACAGAATTTATTGAACAAGAAACATCTTTAAAAGGGTTTTCAGTCAAAACAAACATGATGAACACCATTATAAGTTGATAATAATGGGTATAAAATTATATCTCTGAATAGATATCTATCAATATTCATGTTTCGACATTAAATTCACCATAAATCAATCGTTTTTGGAACATGAATGAGTATAAATCGAATGAATCCCGTAAAGTACATGCGGCGTTGCATACCTCTAGGCTTTTAATGTTATATGGGAATTTGTGACTTTGATTACAAAAATGATTCCAAATTGTAAACCTGTTTTTCGCTATGAGGTTTGATACCGGATTCATGTTCTACTATAGCTAGGCCATCAATCATACGTACCGAACTCATTATAGTTTCATGAAATAGTGATAGTAAAACAGATTGTTTGTGAGCGTTTTGAAAGTACCAAAATCTCATCATTTTTTAACATTCGAATATAAAGCCTCAAATACTCTCGATTGGCACGAAAACAGCTCAGAGATGAAGTGTCACACTGATACTCCTTAGTTTCGCATTCGTTTTGCTTGACTGAATAACAGAATTTTTGTTATTTTGTTTAGTACGTTGCGGATCCCGCACTATCAAAGTTACCCGCATTTTCAAAGATACCTCGTTTTACGATACTAAAATTTATGGGTCCATGTTGGTTATTGAAATTGTTGTGTCTATTTCGCAAAATGTGCCCTCCATAAGTGCGAAGTCGTGAATAAATGTGCTGGATTACGTTGGGTCGATTTGTTATCGTCGCCACATTTATTATTCATCCTATGACAATCCTATGACAATTGGAGTGATGACATAATGTCGATCCGAAGTAATCCAGCCCTTTTACTCAAAATCAGGCACTTCAAACCCCAAATATAATGTGCGCATTGCATATGAGTAGATAAGTGACTGCACAAAACTTGTATCACGATGAGCTTGAGATCACATTAAGGCTATATAAGCCGTTTACTGTTAATCATTTTATAGTGAACCCTCTTTCAAGACTTTTGCGCGTATAAGCACATGAATACAGCCTATACTATCAATTTTTGGGAATTCCTATTCTAATTAGAAAACTTTACCATATACGTAAAATATTACTGATTTGATTCAGAAAGAAGAATACAAAGCGTTCGTATGAGCTTTTCTGAAGTGAAAAGTGAAATTTCCATTATATAAAATACGGCATACCACCATGGGCTGGTCATATTGTGTGAGTGTATGTAGGAAATGATGCTTAATTTAAAACATCTAAGAATTCGTTCATGTTGAAGATTTGTCAAATTGGTCATTAAGTCGTTAGAAGTCATCATATTAGTGTATCTCTAATATTCTCCTTTGAACTCATATATGGGAGAAGGGTAAAAATACAAAAATCGTTTTTTATCAATTTTTTGCCGATGAAAGATTTTTTAATATTCCGCAAGCTTTTTTTGACTATCAAGGCTAACTTTTAGTGAAAAAAGATCGGAGGTTCATGCAAGTTCGATAATATGTGTGTTCCAGCACACCGTGCGCCAACGGGACTCGCGTAATATCAAGAATAACTACTAGACTCGTCCAAGGTCCACTTATGATTGAATTTTATTTCTACTCAACTTAACTATCGAGGCCTCGTTCTCGGTGGCGGACGTGATCCTTTTTGTTATGTCAGCATAACCGCGTTCACTGCCCGGGTGGTCATCGCCCGGGTGGTGTGATCGCGTTTATGCTGATCATTTGTTTACGCAGTTTTCACTGCTATGTTTATGTAGAGCTTATCGCTGTTATAAGAATGTAGGGCCGCATCCACCACACGCCCTATCTAATTTATTAAAAATTTTAAGTTTAAACTTACAAATTTTTACTCTTGTTGCTGTTATGCTATTCTTTAAGATAATCGGTAAAAGGATTGAAATTGATTGATATCATTACTTTTCTTTAATTATCTACTATCCACCACACGACCCTTAGATCATTCCTTGAAGAGGATTGCTCTATTTTTATGTACAGTTTCCAGTTTTCCATCTTTGTTTATTAAAATATTTGGCCCTAAATCTTGAATGACTTCAAATGGACCTTCGTTTATATCGTCAAGTTTGGTGGTGTCTTCTTTTTTAAGAAAAACTTTTTGATTCTCCCGAAACACACTCTTTTTCGCAACGTTCTGAGATTTTGCGTTCTGTTGTATTTTGTTATCAATTAAAATCTGCCTAGCATCATTATGTGCCGCTTGCAAAGGATATTTAAGCTCTTTCGCGTCATCTTCGAAATTGTAAATAGAATCTGTCTCAGTTTGAATCAAGGAAGGAAGAATGCATTTTCTTCCGAACATTAATTCAAAAGGAGTATAATTGTGGCTAGAATGAACTGTTGTATTGTACATGAAAGCCCAGAACGGAATCCATTCTGACCATGTAAAAGGCTGTCCATTGAGACTAGCTCTCAAAAAATTTCCTAATGTTTTGTGTGAGTTTTCCAGCGATCCAATCGTTTCGTGGTGGTAAGCAGTGCTAGTTAATTTATCTATACCTAGTAATTCTGCAACGTCCTTCATGACCTGTGCTATAAATTCAATTCCTCTATCTGTTGCGATAGTTTTCGGAATTCCAAAATTCAAGATCACAGCCTCCACGAAAGCTTGGGCTACTGTTCTTGCTCGCTTGTCACTAATGGGTTTTGCAGTAATAAACTTACTAAGCTCACATTGCACTGTCAATACGTATTCCTTTCCATGGTGGTCTCTTGGTAGAGGACCAACCAAGTCTAAATAGAGTTTTTCCGTAGCATGGTTAGCTGTTGTGGTCACTTCCAATGGTTGCTTTGTAGTTTTATGATGTTTTGTAGTTTTGCATAAAATGCATTTACTAACGAAATTTTCCACATCGCTTTGCAGACCTTGCCAATAATAATGTTGGCGTATGGTCTTATACATTCGTCGTACTTCTACATGACCTGCGGTTTTACTAAGGTGGAAATTATTTAAAATTTAATTTTTATCATCCTTTTTGCTTATAAGATGTGCGCCTTGAATTATTATTATTTTGGGTACCCTTATTTTATGCTTTTTCACGAAATCTACGTACAGTTTTGCTATTGGGTTATCGTCACTAAGTACGATGACCACTGAATTATGCTTAATTTTCTCACATAAAGACTTCAAGTCTGCTGACAAGTGCCTGAACATCTTGTCTAGCTTTGCCTTGTGGTCTGTTTCATGTGCTTTTTTGTGTACGTAGTCAGCGCAATTAAATATAATTTTCCCACTCTTAGGTACATAGTAACACAACTTCGTTCCAATGCATTCACTTGTTTTAATTTCATCTGGCTTGGGTTTTTTGCGAAATTCCAGCTCTAACGACTCCTTTGGCTTTTTGAGAAATTCCACTGTCGAAGGGTGATCAATCCTGTCGACAGGTATTCCCTCGCTTAAAGATTCATTTTTCCGCATATTTTGACGTTCTTGGCTTCTTGTAGTGACCATACATTCCTTTTCATGCACCAAACTTATTTTTCTTAGTTCTTCCGAAGAAATTCTAGATAACGCGTCGGCCGCGGCGTTATCTGTTCCTTTCTTGTAGAAAACGTCAAATGAATAATCCTCTAACGCTAACCGAAATTTTGTTAGTCGACTAGAAGGATCAGTCATGCTAAACAAATAGACAAGTGGCCTGTGGTCAGTAAAAATTTTAAATCGTGTGGCATATAAATATGGCCTAAAATGCCGAACTGCCCAGACAACTCCCAGCAGTTCCTTCTCAATAGTCGAGTAGTTTTGCTCTGCAGCGTTCAACATCCTACTCGCATATGCTACAGGTTTTCCAGTCCCGTTATGTAAAACGGCTCTGAGCCCATACTTAGAAGCATCAGTTGTGATTTCAAAAATATTGGATGGTGAAAAATCCGGGAACTCTAACACTTCCGACCCAATTAATTTTTGCCTGAGTGTTTCAAACGAATTATCTTGTTCTTCACTCCACTCAAATTGTACTCTTTTTCGAGTTAATTTGTTCAGTGGACTAGCTATTTGGGAAAAGTTTTTAATATGTCTTCGATAATAGTTAGCGAATGCAACAAAACGTTTGCATTCGTTAACCGTGGTTGACTTCGGGAAGTTCTTTACGACCTCTACTTTCGCAGGATCAGGAGAAATTCCCTTATCCAAAACAACGAATCCTAAATACAACATCTGTGTTTTTAGGTATTCGCATTTCTTTGCGTTCAACTTTAAATTGGCTTCTCTTAATCTTCTGAAGACATCGTGTAAATTTGTGTTATGATCTTCAAGGTTTTTCCCAAAAACAATGAGATCGTCTAAATAAACAAAACATTTACTATAATTGAGACCAGACATTGCAATGGTCATCAATCTAGAGAATGCTGATGGGCTTATTTTCAATCCCATCGGCAATCTCTTCATTCTATATTGACCTTTGTTGGTAGAGAATGCAGTGCAATCTCTATCTTTAGGATCTATAAGCATTTGATAATATCCTTGGTTCAAATCCAAGTGCGTGAAATAAACCGCACCAGATAATGAATCAAGGATGTCAGTAATATTTGGCAATGGGAACTTATCGTCTATCAAATTTTCATTGATAGCACGATAATCCACTACCAGTCTCCATTTCTTCTACCCTTTGTCATCGGCCTTCTTTGGAACCAAAAGAATAGGTGACGACCAAGGCGAAGCTGTTTCTTCTATGATGTCATTTTCTAACATCCGTTTGATTTCCTCATCAACAATCGGTTGTTGACTATGAGGTAATCTGTAAGGTTTTTTATAAATCGGACAAACTCCTTGTTTTAAGGGAATGCTCTGATGGAAAATATTGGAGTAAGTTAGCTTATCTCCAGGTAATAGGAAAATGTCTGAAATTTTTTTACAAATTTGCTCAATAGATGCTTTCTCTACTCCTTGCAAATGCTGTAAACTAACATTCTGGAGGAGCAAATCCTCTCTACTTTCTTTTGAGTCTGAAGGCTCGACTTTTTCTAAAAGAAAGAATTCAGATAAAGGTTGCATTACCGGAGTAAGCTTATGTATATGTACATTATCTTCTCTAGTGTTCAAAATTCGAACAGGAATTCTCCCGTTCTTAGGTCGCACTATCGATGACGCTATAAAAACATCGTTCGCAATTTCATTAGGAATAATAACGCAATCGCTCTTGACGTTTGTATCAATGTAAGTGATAATCTCACTTCTAGCAGGTATTAAAATAGATGCTGCTGATTCTGTAGTTGAACTGTTAACCAAATTGGTGGTCACTTGACCATGCATATTGCTCAATGTTAGCGTATTTGCTTCAAAGTTAATACGCGCATTATATTTAATAAGAAATTCGTTCCCCAATATTCCATTGATAGATGTTAGTTTAAGTCCCTCAATAACATGGAACTTACACAAAAATTTGAGTCCCTGAAGTGAAATAACTAAAACCCCATTGAAAAAATTCCTCCACCGATTCCTCTAACTGGAATCTTTTCGGATGCATTAATTTTAATATTTTTAGGCAACATGTCCCTCCTAATGAGACAGCATGATGCCCCAGTATCTACAACAAAAGGCAAGTATCTGCCTCTCAACGAAAAGAAAGCACGAGATGCTCCCACAGAGTTATTCACGAAATAACTCCTGCATAGTGTTTACTTCTTCCCTTTGCTCTGCTGTTGTGTGATTTTCTCGACGCGGTTGGCCATCCTCAGTACAGTGACAACACTGCGATTGACGTTCTTGATGGTTTCCTCTGCCTTGATTACCCCTTGACCTTGGTGGCCTATGTCCACCATTTACATATCCTCGGTTGTGTCCTCGGTTCGAATGGTTTTGATGATTGTTGTTACGATTCCCATAACCACGTCCTCGGAAACTTCTTCCTCCACGGTAGAAATTTCCTCTATTTCCCCTTGAATTTCTGTGCCCATTTCTGGGCTGATACCAATTAACTTCTTCCTTGTTAATTGGTAGCACCTCCAAGGCATCGGAAATTGCACGGTTTAGGCTAGAAGGATTCCTTGCCTTTACGAAGAAAGCTGTTTGGGAATTATTTAGTCCCGAAATGAAAGCATTTACTGCAGCTGGTTGCACTATGGCATCTGCTGCCGCTTCACTTGGGAATGTTTTCGTCGATACGTGGGCTGTGGCGAGTTTCGCTGCCAACTGCTCCACAATTCTTCCAAATTCTGAAATTGACATGTTCTTTTGCTTGGCTTGTTTCATTTCCGCCTCGCAAGCGCTTGGGGTTAATTTAACCGCAAATTTGTTCTTTAAAAATTGTTTTACCTCATCGATTGTTGTAGCCCCTTCGATGGCACCATGAGCGGAGCCCACTAGTCTTGTTTTCACAAAACTAACTATGCTCACATCCGTTACACCAGTGGAGTAAGCCTTCAGCAGGTCGACTGTCTCGAGGAAGTGTCCTAACTCAAGACCGTCTCCTGAAAACTTGTCCACGAGTTTCAAAGCAAGATTTATATCTAAGGCGGCCATGGTTGATAATTTTTCTGCTATGATCAAACTTAGTTCAGTATGAACAGCTTTCAACTTCTCGGAATAACGAGCAAACGTATCTTCGTCCAGTTTACCCGTCAGTTCGACAAGTTTCTGCTGCGCGTCCCTATAAGTATGTTCGCAATATTGTAACCTTGCCCTTAGATTTTTCTCCAAATACTGCCTGTTCGGACTTTTTTTCAAGTTATTTCTATTGACCACCAAACACGCGATTAATTTCTGAAGTTCTTCCTCTTATTTTGCCATTCATTTTTCTCAATCAATGCTCACAAAAAAAACACAATATGTCATGCAGAATGGGAGAACTAGAAGATTAAAATGTAAATTGGAAACTAAATACATGGAAACTGCGTATAAAAATTTTGTATTTAAAGAAACAAATAGGGTCTGGTGGACTTACATTTTCCTCTCTTCGTTATGTTTCCTCATTGATTTGTTGGCACCTCCTTGCACGTAATTCACTCGACCTTACCTAAAAATAATAGTTTCCGCTAAATTTCTAGTCACGTTAAAAGTGTGCGATTTGCTACTTAACTTCTTAAATTATTTTATCGATGATAACAGCCTCTTCGCTGGTTTCTGCTTTTCTGCTGGCCCATCTTCTCCATGCTCTCCAGCGCCATCCTCACAGAGTTGAATTCCCAATCTAGGGAGTTGAGGTTCCCCTTTCGTCTCTGTCGTGTATGTTCAGCAGCTTCCTTTGGCGTTTCATACAGTTTCTCGCATATGATTCTCTGTGCGTTTATCACGGGAGGTCTCCAAATTTTTTGTTGTAACTCGTGGTGCGAGATCATCATTTCTTTCCAATATAATGTTTTGATGACCTTATCGACCACTATTTGCTGCACATCTATATTCATTAATTTTTTTTTTCACAAAACTGTTCTCATCGTTTCTTCACTAAACTGGCATTGCCACACGACGGGCTGCGCGCTCCGCTAACCTTTCTGTATGGTGGCGATGCACTTTCGAGAGCATTTTCATGGCGACATAGGCAAACGCTATTCCCGCTAGCACACACAATGCCACTGTTTGAGCGGTGTGGCTCTGTACAGGTCCAACACTTGAGGTGGCCGGCGCAACAATTTCATCAGCCGAAAACCACCCCATTCTTCGTTTAAGATGGTTTCGAACACAATTTTTCGATCACACCCGAGTAAAACACAGTACGGTTGGGTAGATTGTCGGTTCCGCGCACTTTTGACTTAATCGATTTGATTGCCGGTTTTTTCTCTTCGTCACACTTGCAGTTCATGCGCTTCTGCGATCATTTCGCTTTGGTACATCCGCATTCCATGTACCAGGTTGATTTAGTGAAAACAGTCTAATAATTTTCACTTTATTGCACGGTGTTATTCCCTCACGCACTCTCCAAGACCTGGCTAAGGATCGCCATGTCGGGTCCTGATGTGAAGGTTTGATTAATCACACTTTTCTACGCCAACGGGACTCGCGCGATATCAAGAATAACTTCTAGACTCGTCCAAGGTCCACTTATGATTGAATTTTAATTCTACTCAACTTAACTATCGAGGCCTCGTTCTCGGTGGCGGACGTGACCCTTTTTGTTATGTCAGCATAGCCGCGTTCACTGCCCGGGTGGTCATCGCCCGGGTGGTGTGATCGCGTTTATGCTGATCATTTGTTTACGCAGTTTTCACTGCTATGTTTATGTAGAGCTTATCGCTGTTATAAGAATGTAGGGCCGCATCCACCACACCCCGTCCCAATAGTGGTTAACGGGGCAGTTATTCCTAACAAAAAAACCGTCAAGGTGCCTGGAGTCACTGTTGACCATGGGCTCACCTTCCGGCATCACTTTGACTCAGTGAAGCAGAGTTGTCAAACCCGCCTCAATATAATCCGGACGATCTCACGACCCCACAGAACCAACAATCGGGCGGTACGCTTCCGGGTTGCGCAAGCCATAATTGATAGCAGGCTAACATACGGGTTAGAACTCACTTGCATAGCGTTAGACCGACTCATTACCACCTTCGCTCCTGTATACCACGGGTACATACGTATAATATCAGGATTACTCCCATCAACTCCGGCGGACTCAAGCTGCGTTGAAGCAGGTCTTCTCCCCTTCCGCTTTTTCATTTACACGACTGTCTGCAGAAAAGCTGCTGCTATTACCGAAAAAACATCTGGAGACTACAGGATCTTTATCTTATCTGAAGGGTGCAGAATCCTTCGGACGGCCGCCAACGTGGAGCTCCCCCCAGTTGCCAAGGCTCATTGGTACGGAGACATTTGTTGGCACTCATCGAAACCAAACCAAACACGATCGCAAATCAGTTTCGCGCAGGCGATAATTCATCGATCCTTAGGGCTACCGTCCTCGACTGTCTACATACCAAGTATCCTAGACACGAAAAACGCTACACCGATGGGTCACTCTCCAATCTCGGCGTCGGCCTGGGAGTCTCGGCCCCTGAAATTTCACTAAGCCTCAGTCTATCTCCTATATACTACGTTTTCTCCACGGAAGCCGCTGCTATTTTCACAGCAGCCACCATACCATCCGACCGGCCAGTAGTAGAGTAAGGTGGGGCAAAAGTTCGACCTTAGTGGTATAATCAAAGTTTCCAGGAAAACAATAGCAGATGAAACAAAACAAATACCATACAGCGAACCTTCAACATGTTGGCTTTAACTTTGCTGAACAAACTTGTGTGAAAATATTTACCCATTTTTAGTTATAACAGTTTCAAAATTGATTGTCTTAAACGAACTTTTGCCCCACCGGTGGGGCAAAAGTTCGAATCTAGTATGGGGCAAAAGTTCGTTGGCTGAAACACAACATATCAATACTTTTATGCCAGGCATACTTTATACCAGCCGTAAACTTATGTTTGCCGAAAAATACACACTAAATTTTCATCAAAAAATGCCCAAAACAGGGTTAATTGTAAAACACCCAAAAAATAGCAGTTTTTCGCAAAACTAAGTGAAAATGTAAAATTTTTGTGACATTTTTCGCACGATCAGGCAAATTTCGCTAAATTTGAAGATAATATGTAGATTTAAGGAAATTTGAAAAAAAAATCCGTGGGTTTATACATGGGTCAAACTTTTGCCCCGCAGATTCGAACTTTTGCCCCGGTATGGGCCAAAAATTGATTCCAACTATTTATGGAAAAACTAATACACGTCAAAGCATCCTTATGATAGGCCTAGAAACGCCCTTACAAAAAATATTGAAAAATATTTTACCTTCATTTGGTTCCATGCATCGAAAGTTTGACCAAATATTACAATATTTACGTCGAAAAACAACAAATAGCCATAACTTTCCCAAATCTTAATCGATTTTTATGATATTAGGAGTGAAAGTCTCTTACTTGAATAGCATTCGAACCACCATGACATTTCTAAGCTTTGATTTGATTTGAGCTAGAAATCTTAAAAAAGAAACTCTTGCCCCACTCGAACTTTTGCCCCACTTTACTCTAATCCTTACATATTCAGCAAGCGTTGTTGCTGCCTTGCAATCCGAAAGGCCTACACATCCATGGATTCAGGGGACGCGCGAAAATGCTTTGCCGAACACAACCTACGCATGGATCCCCGGACATTGTGGGATACCCGGAAATGTAGCTGCCTATAACCTTGCCGGTACTGGCCATTCTTCTCCGCGTTTCGAAGAAACGGTTCCCTTCGATGACGTCAAAAGATGGATTTCGAAAACCTTCAAGACCGTATGGGGTGCTGAATGGGCTCAGTCCTACGCTCCACACATACGGAAAATCAAAATCTCAACCGAAAATTGGGCCGATTGTCCGTTTCTCCACGATCAACGAGTCATCTCCCGTTTGAGAACCGGGCATACACGGGTTTCGCATAACATGGCGGGACGTGGTCCTTTGAAACGGATATGCTCTATTTGTGGCGTTCAGAACTCTGTCGAGCACTTTATATGTGCATGCCCACAATACGAATCAGTCCGAAGATCATTCGGAATTTCAGGAAGTATTCGCAGCGCCCTAGGAAATGATGCGGCCACCGTGTCAACTTTAATAGGTTTCCTTAAAGCTACCAAACTGTTGACAAATCTGAGCCAACAACCCAAGCCAATAATCAAGAGCCACTTCATCGTGGTTTCGCAGTTCTATTGAGCTTTCGAATGTGAACATCACTAGGATGAGGGCTACCGACAATCTCGGTAGTTACACACAATTAGGTTATCAAATTATTTCAAAATAGGGAGGTTTCGCATCCTGCGGCGAAAATTTTCAATTAGGATTTTCAAATTAAGACTGTCTGTGGGTGTTACACGTATAACTACGACGGGACGACTGTCATGCAATGTAGCTAAAACAGCTTTACTGTATAATGGCGAGACCCCTTGGTTGGGCTCGAAAGGGGCAACCTCTAAGGGTCCTCTTCTATTTTTAAGAGGCACCGTTCCGGTGACCTCTCCTGACGAGTGTTGAACTAGCTGTAAGTTAAAAAACACTAAAATAAAGATAAAAAAAATTAATGCAATAATCACTTAGCTCCACCCCACAGAACACTCATTTTGCTATTGTTGATCAATTGAAAATATAAATTTGAACATAATTTCAATTTTGAATTTGCTATTGGGATTCACAGTTCATATAGAGACTGTTATGCCTTTATTTTTCAAAATGGGACTGCACCAACTTCATATTTTTCCACAACATTCTCAAACATAGTGTATAAATTTTCATATGCCTAGTGAAGTGCATACTAAAGCAAGAATGTTGCGATGAAAAAAGGTCTTGGTTCGAAAATCAACATGGGACAGTTATGCTTTTATGGGCAGTGGAGGAAAGGACGTTTCTCAGGAATGCGAACTTTCTTCCAAGGGTGAAATGGATAATGTTGATAATTGCATCGGAATGAGCAATCAGTTCGATGCTCTAGACAAATTTTCCGAACACCAAATCGAAGCAATCTCTAGCCTTGGCTCTTTGAATCAAGTGAGGAAGCAGAGAGTACCGCCTATCGTGGTCAGTTGTTCCGAATTTGGGGGATATAGGCAGGAGATATTGAACTCCATTAGGGGAATCAAGGTGTCCTTCCAAATAGCAAAGAAATGAGACTGTCACGTTTTGCCGGAAACTCTTTAAGATCGCGAACTTCTTCTCAAACATCTTGAAAAGGAAAAGCACGAATTTTTAAAATATGATGACAAAAATGAATGTTCAAAGTCGTCTTGAAAGGTCTCTCAAGATCAAAAATGGAATAAATAATTGACTTGGATTTTCCCCAGTCCAAGTAATCATTATGAAAATGAGAACCCAATCTGACATTGTTCAGAAAGGGCTTTCTCAAGAATATTATTTAGTTCACTTTAACAAAAAAGATCTAAATAATATTTAAGTTTTTGAAAAAGCTAGACTCATGTACGATGTCCGTGTAACATGGGAACATTTCCAGAAACTTGGGGGAAATTCTCAGAACCCCACTCAGTGCCGTTGGTGCCAAAAGTGGGGTCATGGTACAACAAAATGCCGCATGGATTCTAAATGCATGATTTGCGGAGGTTCTTCTCATGCTAAGGACGTCTGTCCAGTGAAAGAAAATACCACCAAGTTTATATGCTCGAATTGCGGGGTTAATCATAAGTTGATTTTTTGAGCTTGCCCTTCGCGTAGGCGAGTCGTCGAGGCTCATGCCAGCAGATGAAAGATAATTTCCGTTACGATAACGGTTGTTTCCGAAATTTGCATGGTAGAGTATCGAACAATGCTCATTTTTCAGTTAACGATCGCTTGATCAAGAATCATACCCATAAGGGAGATTCCAATCATGCTCAATCACAAACAAATTTTAATCCGTCGAGTAGCCGTTTGGATCTTTTAATATCGAATGTATCTACCCACGGTAAAACTTTTGCCGATATCGTAGCAGGTAATTTGAACTCCTCCCCTATTCGTACTATGAGTACCCATTCTACTTTTTTCAAATCAAATGAAAAAAAAAAACCCTGCCGCCACAGGTAACATCTAGGTAACATCTACTCCGTCTCTTCGTCTACCGAAAATTCTAATGGGAAATCATCGGACAATGTACCCACTTCAGGTGATATGTCTGCCTCTGATTTTAATTTTCTAACTGAACAATTGAATCATATGATTGATGCAATGTTCAAAGCCACCATTATGACTGAAGCAGTCCAAGTCGGTGTAAAATTTACAAATCAAATTGTTATTGGATTACGTTTTTCTAATGGATCTAATAAATAATAAATTTAATATTTTAATTTGGAATGCTCGTTGTTTGAATGGTAAAAAGGATGAGCTGTTTAATTTTCTTACAGCTAATAACGTGAATATAGCAGTTATTACTAAAACGTATTTAAAACCTGGATCCAAACTCAAAAAAGATCCAAACTTTTTTGTTTATCGTAATGTACGACTTGATAGGGCATGTGGGGGTGTGTCATCATTCATAGGCGTATAAAACATCAACTGTTTTCGTCATTTGAAACTGAAGTTTTTGAAACTTTAGGTGTTTCTGTTGAAACACAGCTTGGTAAATATACTTTCATAGCTGCCTTTTTGCCTTTTCAATGCTCTGGACAGCAAGTTAATTTGCTCCAAGCTGACTTGCGAAAATGGATCATTAAAATAACCAAAACGGCCGCTATGGAAAGCATAGATAGCGCCACAGTAGCCTTGACTGAACAGCAATGCTGTCACAATGTTAAATCCCATATACAGTGGCGCCTTTGTTTTGATGCGGTGAGCACTGACAAAAACTACCTTTAATGATCCATTGACTCGCAATAAGTCAAAATTTGTTGTCATTGGTGACTTTAATGCCAAACATCGGTCATGGAATATTTCTTAATGTAATTCCAACAGCAGAATTTTATTTGATGAGTGCTCTTCAGGATATTTCTCAATTCAATACCCTGATAGCCCTGCATGTTTTTCCTCTTCTAGAAGTCCTTCTACGATTGACTTGGTCTTAACCAAGTCTAGTCATTTTTGTAGCCAACTGATTACTCATGCTGATTTTGATTCTGATCATGTCCTTGTTACATTTCAAATATCCCATGAAGCGATTCTCAATCCTATCAGCTCCACTTTCAATTATTTACGAGCCGACTGGAATATATCTTCTTCTTCTTGGCATTGACGTCCTCACTGGGACAGAGCCTGCTTCTCAGCTTAGTGTTCTTATGAGCACTCCCACAGTTATTAACTGAGAGCTTTCTATGCCAAAGTTGCCATTTTCGCATTCGTATATCGTGTGGCAGGTACGATGATACTCTATGCCCAGGGAAGTCGAGAAAATTTCCAACCCGAAAAGATCCTGGACCGACCGGGAATCGAACCCAGACACCTTCAGCATGGCTTTGCTTTGTAGCCGCGGACTCTAACCACTCGGCTAAGGAAGGCCCCTGGAATATATATGAATCATATATTGACTCTAATCTTGATGTTAACATTTTCTTTACAAACAAAACTCGATATTGACAATGCACTTGAAACTTTAACAAAGTCCATTGTTGAAGCCAGGAGCATTGCAATTCCAAAATGTTAAGTAAAATTTGAATCCGTGATTATAGACGATGATGTTAAACTCTTGATCCGTTTTAAAAACGTGAGGAGAAGGCAATTTCAACGCACTCGCGATCCTGCTTTGAAAATTATATGGCAGGATTTGCAGGATCTAAAATTTTGAAAAAAAAACCTCAGAACCCAATAGCATCATTGAAAGAGGAACACAAATTATTACTAATCAATTGCGAAAGAGCTCAAAAACTTACTATGCAGTTTGAAAGCGCGCACAATTTTAATTTAGGACTTACTAGTCCAACTGAAAATCAAGTTACTCAGGCCTTCGAAAATATTCTCAATCAAAAGAACATTTTCGGAAATTCCTGGGAGACTGATTTGGAAGAAGTGAGAACTATTATTAAAAAAATCAAAAATATGAAAGCTCCTGGCGATGATGGAGTATTCTACATCCTCATCAAGAAACTTCCAGAAAGTAGCTTATCATTTTTAGTTGATATATTTAACAAATGTTTTCAATTAGCATATTTTCCTGACAAATGGAAAAATGCTAAGGTTGTTCCAATTTTAAAACCACACAAAAATCCTGCAGAAGCTTCTAGCTATTGTCCAATCAGTTTGCTTTCCTCCATCAGTAAACTTTTTGAAAAGGTTATTTTGAACAGAATGATGGCCCACATCAACAAAAATTCAATTATTGCCAATGAACAGTTCGGATTTCGCCATGGACATTCGACCACTCATCAACTTTTACGTGTAACAAATTTGATCCGTTCCAACAAATCTGAAGGCTATTCTACTGGTCTTGCTCTTCTAGACATAGAAGAAGCATTCGACAGTGTTTGGCATGAAGGCTTGATCGTTAAATTGAAAACTTTAATTTTCCAACATACATAGTTAGAATAATTCAAAGTTATCTCTCAAATCGTACACTTCAGGTTAATTATCAGAACTCCAGGTCTAAAAAACTTCCTGTAAGAGCTGGTGTTCTTCAAGGCAGCATTTTGGGACCAATATTAAGAAGACAATTTACACCGTCTTCAGCCAAAGGCTGCACAGACTGAACGAATACTAACACTAGGCAACGGACAACACGAAATACCCAGAGGCCCAGTGATGGATTTTTCGTTTGACGAAAAGTTTCCATCGACTGGAGCGGGAATCGAACCCACACCTCGCGGCACTATACGCCTTAACGACTGACGCCGCTAACCGCAAAGCCACGAAGCCCTCAGCATATTATACAATATTTTTACATCAGCAGCATATTATACAATATTTTTACATCTGACTTACCTGAGTTACCTCAGGGATATCAAAAATCTATGTTTGCGGATGACACAAGCCTCTCCGCCAAAGGACGAAGCCTGCGTGTCATCTGAAGTCGATTGCAAAAAAGTTTGAATATTTTTTCTTCATACTTGCAAAAATGGAAGATTTCTCCTAATGCTTCCAAAACTCAACTAATAATATTCCCACATAAACCAAAATCTCTTAATTTGAAAGCTTCATGTAGACATGTTCTCACGAACGAGAGGGGTTCCAATTGGTCAGATGAAGGTAAGTATCTAGGGCTCATGCTAGATAAGAATTTAACTTTCAAAAATCACATTGACTGCATTTAAGCAAAATGTAATAAATATGTAAAATGTCTCTATCCCCTTATTATAAAATCAAAACTTTGTCTTAAGAACAAGCTTTTGGTATTCAAACAAATTTTCAGGCCAGCCATGTTGTATGCTGTACCAATATGGACTAGCTGTTGTAATACCAGGAAGAAAGCTCTGCAGAGAATTCAAAATAAAATTTTGAAAATGATTCTGAAGCTTCCTCCCTGGTATAGGACCAATGAGTTGCATAGAATATCCAATGTTGAAACATTGGAACAAATGTCAAATAAAATAATCAATAATTTCAGGCAAAAATTGTTACATTATTTTATTATCTAAATTAATGCGTTATATATTTAGGTTATGTTAGGTTAAGTAAATTGAAAACATTTTTTTCTCTTATAAGCAGGTGAAATCTACTCACCTGTAAAATATCTGAACTGCTATGGCAAATGAAATGTAATATGTTGTTAACAAAATGTTTATTACATCTTTAATTTGTTTTACCAAATTAGAATGATAGTGTTGTCTAATAAAACAGAATACCTAGATATAACAAATGAATGTAATGTTTGGAACGATACTTATAAAGAAATTAAAATATAATAATAAAGAAACTCAAGAATATAACAAAACGATGACAGATAAAGTTAGTTGGAAGGGTCGTTTGGTACTTGGTGTTACTTATTTGATTCGATTATCTCAGTTTTAAGGTTATACACGATTTTACTCAATTCTGCCTAACGTTTCGGCCACGGATTTTGGCTATTTTCTAGGGTTAACTGTTATGTACGATAAACAGTTAGTCTCACGATATGTCTGAACCAAATGATTATAAAAATCGAATGTACATCGGTTTTTTTTCGTCAGGGATCAGTATTTGGTCAATACAGTTAACTCTCCCTTACTCGATATTCCGTATCTCAATATCGAGTTAGAGAAACATAGTAAAAGTTGGTTTTCATGGCTAACTCGATGGTCCCTAGGAACACACTTGCACTGCTTTTATGTTCTGTAACTCGATACCTCCCTAACTCGATGGTCCCTTCAATATCGAGTAAGGGAGAGATGACTGTATTATCATAATAGGAAAGTTTTAAAATATTCTATCGGTGATATTTGTTCCATACATTTTGTATGGGCTAAAATGCGTCGAAAATCGGGGTTTTCATGGGTTTTAGTACGAAAAATAGCTAAAAAGTAGAAAAATCAAAATTTCACCGATGTAATATTTTTAAACCTTCCGATTATGAAAATATAGACCAAATACTGATCCCTAGCGAAAAAAAAACCCGATTTACATTCAATTTTTAGAATCGTCTGGTTCAGGGTTCAGACATAGCGTGAGTCTAGTTTGTTTACATTGTCTATCGTTTTATCCTGGTTGAAATCGTCGTTTCTTATGTCAATTTTTTGCAGTTATTGCTTCTGTAGAGTTTTTAAATAATGTGAATGTTAATTTTCTGTTATTTTGCACTATTTTAAATTTTTCTTTTGTACTATTTTTCTGAAAAGTTACTTCATTAGATTTTGGTCACAGTCTAAACTTGCAGTTCCACTAACGGTTGTTGAATTAAATAAAATTGTATATAACATTAAGACTGGGATAGCCGAATAAATTAGAAGATGACAAATAGAAAGAGAATAAAGTGCACTGATTACAAAGAAGGGGATTTCGTTTTTTTAAAAGAAAATGAATCATATAAATGAGATGCAAAATTTTAACGACCTTATCAAATGAAAAAAGTTCTGCCAAATGATCGATTTGTGATAGCTGATATAGACGGGTTTCAAGTTTCAAGTATTCCTTTCAATTCAATTTGCTCTCCGAACAATATGCGAAAATGGATGTGTAATGAGTCCCCGGGTAGCTAACGATACTGATAAGAGCAACGATGGAAGGTGTGCAAAGTTGTGTGAAGGTTTCAGGCGAAGATTCTAAATCGTTTGAATACCGCCTGGGACAACGACAAGGTGATGGACTTTTGTGTATGTTGTTCAATATGGCGTTAGAAGGTGTTTTGCGGAGAGCCGAGCTCAACATTCGGGGTATAATTTTCACGAGATCCACTCAATTTGTTTGCTTCGTGGATGATATGAACATTCTCGAGCGTCGGCCGAACATTTGAAAAAGTGTCAGACCTGTTCATATTTGAAAAAAAAATGTCTGGAAATCTTCCTGTCAAGCAGTATTCTGAATTCTCATGCTAAGAACAATGTCTGGTCAAATTTTCAGCTCATTTGATAGAGATTCCACTATGTTTCAAGTTGAAAATATGTTTTGAGGCTTATTTTAAGGTTTGATAAACCATAACTCAATACTCATAAATCAAAATCACTTGACATTACCACCTATTGATAGCTAATTCTATTCTGTTAAAGTTTGTCCAACACGTCAATAAGATTAAATTAAGTTTAAACATTGTTTGATCAAGATTTGTTCTCCACAGTACCCAGATTTCACAATTTCCTAAATATGTATGCTATAAAAACACACATTGGCAGTATTTTTCCAGGCTCTAGTCAACGGGAAATAAACATAATAAATCTATGAAATCATTCACCATTAACAGCTAACATGTTGCTTTAGGAAATGAATTACAAAAAATGCCCAAAGATCGAACAACCCTGGGAGGGAGGGCACAGATACTACACACGAAATATTGAACAACACTTTTCCAAATTGCAAGATAACTCCCACTCACCAACGACAATCAAGGCAGGCTTCGGAAAAATTGCTAGTTTTCTTTTGTTGTGTACCTTCGATCTTTCTGGACAAACTTGGAAAAAGGGCCATAGTTTTATGTGCATTTAATTTTAACATTGATTGGAAAAGAGTAAAAAGATACGTGTTTCAATACTTTATATTTGATCAAATTAAAAGGTGCTATCATGGCATTGCTTTTGGGTGTGCAGGAATTGATTTTAATCGATTATTGTCAACTTTGTTGAAAAACAAAAATATGCTTTGATCAATTACGCGCTTTTTTCATGTTTGTCCATTTTTTAAGATCTGGGCTCACAGTGACAGCTCGTGACAGCAGAATCTCGGCTCACTATGACGTACATAAATTTTGTATCGGTTTCTCCCTCTCAGGAACAACCCATCCCAACCTGATGATAGTTAAATCGTTTCATGACACATGTACCGTCGAATGAATGAATTGAACAAGTTAGCATTGCTTATTCTTTCCGAATGATGATTGTTTTGATCGTATTTCACTGACTCGTTCTGAATCGATTTGAAAACAATCATTGTCATCGACTGAGAAAAAGCAATGCTAACGTGTTTATTTTTAACAATCCTTGAAGCTCATGATGGTGTTCTTGGCTCACCCACAGTGGTTTTACGAATGTGCTTCCTAATTACCTAGTTTTTACAATTTATTTTCGTAAGATAAAAGATATCTTTAAACGGGTTAGAGTTTCAGAAATGCAAAGTCATCATGTTATGGAAATACAAAATCCGAAATTTTCACTCAGGTATGTTTTTCAGGGAGAACACTCCCCAAAAATAATAATTTTCAAGAACCTTGAAGCACAAACCTCAACCAAACTATGTTTAAATTTGCTCCAATCAGAAAACCGTGTTCGACATAAGTTCGTAGAATTGAATAAACTACTATGTAAAGGTGTTTTCGATAAGTTTTAATGTTCCGCTCAGTCGTTATGAATTTCCAAAGTTTGAAAATAGTCCAGAACACATAAGTGATTTGAAGCACATCTAAATTTTCTCCAAATTGACTGAAATTTTGACCAGAAGTTCTTTTCGACATGAAAAATAAAAATATTGGTTGACTGAGTAATTTCCATACATTTGAATAGGTCTAGTAATGACGTACCAGACGATGGAAGTATCGATGAGAACATCGCACACTGGGCCACGAACAGAATTTAGCCAGACAAAACCTCTAGCGCTTAAGAAGTACATTTTTTCGGGTTGGTGTTGAAGGAGACTTATTTTAGATTTATTTGTTCCTTAATTTGATGATAAAAGTTAGTTGGAAATTTCGCCTTTTGCAAACTTATTTCGCGTCTTTAACGAAGTTTTGGAACGTGTAAAAATACGACAAGTTGCCGGAGACACTAAAGTTCTTGGACTTCAAATAAGAATTTTGTGGTAAAAATGTGAAAATCAGTTATTTTTTTCTTCTTCATATGAATAGTATAGATTTTATTTGTTTTTTGAAGTCCTAGAACTTTAGTGTCTTCGGCAACTTGTCGTATTTTACTTACTTACTTACTTATTTGGCTTTACATCAATTATCTTGATAAAGCCTCGCCAACAATATTTCGCCAATTCCCTCGGTTCATGGCCGCTTCTCTCCATCCTCGACTGTGACCCACGCTCTCCAGGTCCTGGTGTACCTGGTCAATCCACCTAGCTCGCTGCGCCCCACGCCTTCTTGTTCCGACCGGATTCATGGCGAACACCATCTTTACAGGGTTGTTGTCCGGCATTCTTGCAACATGCCCTGCCCAGCGTATCCTTCCAGCTTTAGCTACCTTCACGATACTGGGTTCACCGTAGAGTTGAGCGAGCTCGTGGTTCATCCTTCGCCGCCACACGCCGTTCTCCTGCACGCCGCCGAAGATCGTCCTTAGCACTCGGCGTTCGAAAACCCCAAGAGCTTGCAAGTCCTCCTCGACCATAGTCCACGCCTCATGCCCATAGAGGACTACCGGTCTTATGAGCGTTTTGTACATCGTGCATTTGGTGCGGGGGTGAATCTTTCTTGACCGCAGTTTCTTCTGGAGCCCATAGTAGGCACGACTTCCGCCGATGATGCGTCTTCGTATTTCCCGACTAACATTGTTGTCAACCGTCAACAAGGATCCGAGGTAGACGAACTCGTCCACCACCTCGAAGGTATCCCCGTCTATCGAAACACTGCTTCCTAGGCGGGCCCTGTCGCGCTCAGTTCCGCCAACCAGCATGTACTTTGTTTTCGACGCATTCACCATTAGCCCGACTCTTGTTGCTTCGCGTTTCAGGCGGGTGAACAAATCTGCCACCGTTTCAAATTTTCTCCCAATAATATCCATGTCATCCGCGAAGCAAACAAATTGTCCGGATCTCGTGAAAATCGTGCCTAGACTGTTAAGACTGGCTCTGCGTATGATACCTTCAAGCGCAATATTGAATAGCAGGCACGAAAGTCCGTCGCCCTGTCGTAGTCCCCGCCGAGACTCGAACGAACTGGAGTGTTCGCCCGAGATCTTCACGCAGTTTTGCACACTGTCCATCGTTGCTCTGATCAATCTTGTGAGCTTCCCGGGAAAGCTGTTCTCGTCCATGATTTTCCATAGCTCTATGCGGTCGATACTATCGTATGCCGCCTTGAAATCGATGAACAAATGGTGCGTAGGGACCTGGTACTCACGGCATTTCTGGAGGATTTGCCGTACGGAAAAGATCTGGTCCGTTGTCGAGCGGCCGTCGATGAAACCTGCTTGATAACTTCCCACGAACTCGTTTGCTATAAGTGATAGACGACGGAAGAGAATCTGGGATAGCACTTTATAGGAGGCGTTTAGGATGGTGATTGCACGATAATTTTCACACTCCAGTTCGTCGCCCTTTTTGTAGATAGGGCATATAACGCCTTGCTTCCACTCCTCCGGTAGCTGTTCCGTTTCCCAGATTCTGACTATCAGCCGATGCAGACAAGCGGCCAACTTGTCCGAGCCCATCTTGATGAGTTCGGCTCCGATACCATCCTTGCCAGCGGCTTTGTTGTTCTTGAGCTGTTGAATGGCATCCTTAACTTCCCCCATCGTGGGAGCTGGTTGATTTCCGCTGTCCGCTGTGCTGACGTAGCCATCGCCTTCGCTGTCCTGACCTTCTGTGCCTGTGTTCTCTGCGCCATTCAGGTGTTCATCGTAGTGCTGCTTCCACCTTTCGATCACCTCGCGTCCGTCCGTCAAGATGCTCCCATCCTTATCCCGGCACATCTCAGCTCGCGGCACGAAGCCTTTGCGGGATGTGTTGAGCTTCTCATAGAACTTCCGCGTTTCTTGAGAACGGTACAGCAACTCCATCTCTTGGCATTCCACCTCTTCCAGGCGGCACTTTTTGTCCCGGAATAGGCGGGTTTGCTGTTTCCGCTTCAGTCTGTATCGTTCCACGTTTTGCCGCGTACCATGCTGCAGCATTGCAGCCCGCGCTGCATTCTTCTCCCCTAAAACCTCCTGGCACTCCTCGTCGAACCAATCGTTTCTTGAGCTCCGTTCCACATATCCGACAACGCTTTCGGCAGCGTCGTTAATGGCTGCTTTGACTGTCCTCCAGCAGTCCTCAAGAGGGGCCCTATCGAGCTCGCCCGTCGTATTTTAACACGTTCTTAAACTTCGCCAGAGACGCGAAAGCTCTAGCACTCGACATAAAAAAATGCATCACACTATGTGGCACTATGCGGCGGAATTTCCAACGAACTTTGAAAATCAAATTAAAGAACTAATAAGTCCAAGATAAGTCTCCTTTGACACCAACCCGAAATAATGCACTCCTGAAGCGCTAGAGGTTTGTCTGGCTAAATTCTGTTCCTGGCCCAGTGTGCATCGGTTTTGTCAGGATGCCCGAAAGTTGTAGTGAATAGTATTAATGTATCTAATCAAGGTAGGCTCAGAAAATGACTTAGAGTATGCAATGACAGTCAGTAAAATTAAGGTGATTATAAAACGAAGCCAAACTTTGAATTTTCAAGTGCACAAGACTGGAGAATCTGGCAACAGTTCGCGTTGAACATCAATCAAATTGCTTGCTTTCTGGTGATGACCGATGGGATAAATTTTCAACGCGGAGCGCTGTTTGGTTCTCAAGACTTGTGCTCTTGAAAATTTGAGGTGTGGCTTCGTTCTATAATCACTTTAATAAATGATCATACTGTAGAACCACCTTTAAGGCAAAGTAGGCCGTCATTGAAATTTGTACGCGGTGTTGATGATTGTTGCTAATTCATCTCAGATTTCAAATCAAAGAAAATCAGTTGGTTTTGCACTGACACAGCTGAAAAAGTATCTGCATACTTTATGCATGTTAGCGCGTACGGTGATACGTTTTCGAGCCAATATAAACTATCAAGACTAAGTTTTATCACTTTGAAATGCAAGCTGAAAAGTCATCATTGTTGCCAAAACGAATGACGGGCTACTTAGCCTTAACAGATCAGTTGTATTTTCCTGACCTCTAAAACCAGATGAGTGTAAGGAAGGGGTTATGGACTCCATCTACAAGAAAGGCAACAAGTTAGATTGTGAGAACTTCCAAGCGATAACCATGCTAAATGCGATATTCCAAAGTGCTATCATAGATCATTTTCCGTCGTCTGTCACCTGTAGTAAACGATTTGGGAAGTTATTAAGCCGGTCTCTTTGACGGCAGAACCACAATAGCCCAGCTCTTTACTGTACAGCAAATCCTCCGAATAAATGTAAATACCAGGTCCCAACGCATCACCATTTTCATCAAATTCAATGTAGCATACGATAGTATCGACCACGTCGAGCTTTCCCGGGAGGCTGACAAGACTAATTAGAGCAACAATAGAAGATGGGCAAAATTGTAATAAAATTCCAGGCGAACATTCCAGTTCGCTTGAATTCCGCCGGGGACTACTATGCTTGTAGTTCAATTCGCGCTAGAAGGTGTTATACGGAAAGCCGGACTTAACAGCCGGGAGGATTTTCAAAAGATCCAGATATTTGCTTCGCGATGGACATTGTCGGTAGAACATTTGAAAAGGTGGCAGACTTGTACGCCCTCCTGAAACATGAGGCAACAAAGTCCAAAGGTGGTGAATGCGTCAAAGACAAAGTACATGATAGTAGTTGCAACCGAGCGCAACAGGACTCGTCCAGGTAACAATGTTACGATAGACGAGGATACGTTCGAGGTAGTCAACAAGTTTGGAGCGAATCTGCAAAGATGGAGTTCGCTTCGAATTTGGTTAATACAAGAGAGCATGGCAGGGGGGTCTGTAGCCTTGAGGTTACGCTTTCGCTTCATAAGCGGAAGGTCATGGGTTCGATTCCCAGCCCCTCCACAAAAAACCCGTCCAGCCACCAGAAGACGCCGCACGGAGGACCGTGCTTTGGGGTGCACATCCATTCTGCGTCAGTATCAGATGGTGACTGAGACAAACTGACCCTCTTTGCAGGCACCCTCACTAACAGCAGAGCTCTCTCCTACCTGCTCGGTGTGAGAGTAAAAGAGTAGGAGAGAGTGAAACTAGATGTAAATATAGATAAGTTGAAAATAGATCTGTATTGGTCAAGAAGCTACAGATCAACTGAGTTCGGCACAGTAGTGGCCTCAAGCACAGAGCGCCTAAAAAAAACGGAAATTGATGAAGAGAGG
Organism: Aedes aegypti; assembly: GCF_002204515.2. Lineage (NCBI taxonomy): Eukaryota > Metazoa > Arthropoda > Insecta > Diptera > Culicidae > Aedes > Aedes aegypti. The sequence continues at coordinate 169,401,553 of NC_035107.1, forward strand.
ATGGTGCGCAGCGATCTAGGTAGGCGGATCAAGTGCACAGCGGTTTGGTGAGCGTTGGGCAGAAACCGAGGATGGATAGCGTGTGCTAGCGGCGTCACAACCCGAGGAGGAACAAATAACTCGCACCTATCTATGCGTACCATATTTTGGTATCATATCATAATAAGGTATTGTTCAGTAGTCAGTAGCTCAATTCGATATTATTATGGTATTGAAAGAAATTAAGACACATAAAAATACCTCTTTGAGGTATTCGACAGCTATTGGGGACTGCTTGAGGCATTGAACTACTATTGAGAAGTCTAACTATTATATTAAAATCCATCATGTGATATTTAGGTATATCAATACCTGATCTAATTATCAGTTTGGTGTTTGTGCAATATACACCGTGTCCAATATATTCTCATACACTTTTTCGTTTCTGTGTCGTCGTATAACGAAGGATCATTTATCATCAATATATTGGTGTTAAGTTACTCTACCTTTGCACTAATAAATGAGCACTGTGTCTGATTTGTTTCATTCCGTGTTCACTGGTAATCGACAATGGAAGAGTTTCGGTCTGTTGTGATAAAAAAGTTTGTGAATGGAGAGCGCCCAGGTGCTATTTTCAAAAATTTGAAAAGCCAAGGTGTGAAGCGAGATTTTGTCTACCGGACCATCAGACGATGCCGTGATACTTCCTCGTTGGATGACCGGAAGAGATCCGGCCGGGCACGTTCAGTTAGGACTGAACGAGTGATAAAGGCTGTAAGAGAACGGATCCGAAGAAAGTCTCAGCGTTCTACTCGGAAAATGGCTGCAGATTTGGGAGTTTCAAATTCGACCATGCACAATATCCTCAAAAGTGACCTGAAATACCATGCTTTTAAAAAGCGCAAAGTACATGGAGTTTCAGAACCGTCAAAGAAAAAAAGGTTCGAAAGAGCCAGACTCATCCTTTCCCGGCACGCTGGAGAAGCGTTTGTGTTTACCGATGAAAAGTTATTCGTTTTACAACAATCCCATAACGTCCAAAACGACAGAATCTGGGCCGCCTCGTCGAAAAATGTGTCAGACAGGGATAGGAACAGTCCTCGGTTTCAAAGCGCAGCTTCAGTGATGGTTTGGGGTGGTATTTGTAAGCGCGGTAAATAACCACTCGTTTTTATCCAAAAAGGTGTTAAAGTCAATGCTGTGTATTATAAAACGGAAGTTTTGGAGAAAGTTGTGAAGCCAAATGTTCAAAAAATGTTTGGAAGAGACCATTATGTCTTCCAACAAGATGGAGCACCCTCTCACACAGCAAATCTCGTTCAGAGCTGGTGCAGACAGAATTTAACAGACTTTTTGCGAAAGATGAATGGCCTCCCAGTTTACCAGATCTGAATCCTTTTGATTACTTCGTGTGGTCATGTATGATGTCAAAGGTTAACGAGCACCAAGCGTCTAATTTGGCCGAATTCAAAAACGTAATCCAGCGTATTTGGAATGAAATGCCCATGGAAGTCGTGCGTGCCGCCTTCGACAGTTTCGAAAAACGCCTAAAGCTGATTAAAAGGGTTAAATGTTGATTTATTCCGAAACTTTTGCTCTGATTGATCTATGGTATTATGTCTTTCGATGAATACATATGATTATAAAATTCGATTTACTGAAGCGCAACAATTGTGTTTTTTATTTGTATGAGAATATATTGGACACGGTGCACATAAGATATTATTTGTGGTATTTTACCTTATATGCAGGGCTCTTTCAAACCTCATTCAGGTGGCAAGTGTTTGAAATTATCTGGTATGGAATACCTTAGTTTGGTATATAGTAGCGATTTTCTTATGCACGGGAAGCCTTGCGTTTTGATATATTGACACACAACTATACAAATCGTATAAATTCAAATGTGTATATAAAGTATCAAGCTGGACTTTATCTTCAAACATGCATTTTCCTACCTTAATTTGCATTCAAAAAATTTATTCAGATTTTTGCCACATCATGCTGAATTCAAATATGATGCTTTTTCATTGTATCTAGAATACTATAAGGTGTAGCAACCGGTGTGTTAAAATTTATAAATTTGACATGGAACTGCATACACGTTTTCGCCCAATGATTACACCGGAAAGCATATCCGCCCTTCCTGATACATTGCCAGCAAAGGTACTAAAGCATGACCATCGGATGCAACCAAAACATATGATACTCGAAGCGAAACAGACAAATCGCTTTCAAACAGACAGAGCGGACAAAAAAGTACTGTTTTCCTGAGAGTGTTTGATAATACCGTTTCCAAACAAAAGAAAAATCCATCTATACCTAAAGGTTTGTAGCTTGAAAGCACAGAAGTCAGAAGTGAAATTTAGAGAAGAAAAAGGATCTCGCAGGCGGCGAAGCAGAACCACGCGCTCCGTTTTGTTTGAAATGGGGAAAAGTGGGATGCGAAATTGGAAAATTTATATTGCCATAGAGCGGAAAACTGCAGCAACAAAGGCAACATGGAAGGGTTTTCTCCTGAAAAGGATTTACACGTCTTATATAGCGTCGGATGCCTGTGTAATAAATTTTGTTAGTGAGACTGTTCGGATTATTAGCAGGCAACTATTATTTGAAATATTATTCGTCTACCAACCAATGCAGAGTGTGATAAATATTGTGTACCGTGTAAACATCGGAAAGCAAACATCATTTTGCCATCGTTTCGATAGATAGCAAGCTGAACCGCCAATCATTTGGCTACAGTTGCACCTCTCAACCGAAACTTCCCTAATTGTGGTGAAGTGCTGTAATGAAATCTGTCAACAATGTTACGCTAATGACCTCTAACTACTACTGCGGAACTGTTTATGCCAGGTGAGCTGGTGGTTTGTGCAAGTTAGTTACACTAGTCCCACAATAAGGTATCATTAATGGCTTTGCGCAAATTTGAATCATTAGAGAAATATATAAAACAAGTTATCATGGCGAAGTGAGGGTTAGAAAAATCCTTTAAAATTGACTTATGTAATTATTGGCTGTTTCAGATAGGCATATAAAATTGAATATTTACAAAAGATGCTGCAGGCATTTATTAAGCGTTTTATAGTGGATCTTGATTAATTATGTTTATGTCATAAGTTGTCATAAGTTCAAATGCCTGAGCTTGACAAGTGAATGATGATTTCACTCAAAATTGTACCATTAGGCATGTTAAATGTTATTTTGATATTGGTGGTCTTATTCAAATCTCAACTTACAGCTTCTTTTGTCTCCAGCTGTGTTTTTCAAGATCTAATAGACGTTGCTTTTGAACTAAGTAGTCCTAGTGAACATATAATTTGTGGTTTTGTATATATTGCGACAGCAGACAGACATACAACTAAAGAACTTTTCCAATATTGTAACCGTTTATTGCTGATAGGATAGGGTAGGTTTTAAAGTCCCTTGATAATATAACACATTTTAACAGTGTGGCTGTCTACTTTACCTTATGAAATATTTGTGTTTCAAGTTCAGTGTTTTAGGATATCATTTTAGTCTCATTTTAGGTATAAATATGCACAAACTACTATCGTTTAGTGTTCTTAGTCACTTAGTTTTTCGTCTGTACTACTGACAACTTCCCGTACAATTTCTAAGTAAATTCAATGTTTCAGTTTTTAAACTGCACGCAAATCTGCTCAGTTGCTTGACTTTCTTTTTATACGTTTCTCAACTCACATCGTTCATCCGTCCGTCACCCGTCAGTCAGTCGGCAGCTGACAGTTCGCCAGCCTGGGTCGGAGCTATTTGTGGTCCGAATGCAAGGTTTGTTGTGGATGCAAGGTGCGTCGCAACTCGTAGGGTTGCGACACTCTCCCTCGATACGTCACTGTTGTTTAAATGGCTTACCTGCAACACCGCGACTTTTGTCGCCGACTTGTCCAGAAGTCCGCTAGCCGTATGTACCGTAACGCGTCCTACCTGTCCGTTCTTTGATGTCTCGTGACTGTCTCAGCCATGCGTCCAAATAGCCAGCAATTCCTTGGGAGGTTGCTGTCTATTATGAACACCAAGTCATCCTCTTGGATAGGTTGGACGGGTTGGAACCATTTCGTTCAACGCTTCATAGTAGGCAGATATATTCTGACACCCACTTTTTCAGAAGTTGTCGGCGTGCAGCTGGGTCATCGTCCACGATCTCTTAAGCACAGCTGGTCTGTCATCGAAAGTGACCGCTTATTCCCATTGGCAGACCCTAACCGAAAATAATTCGTTGTAAGGGGATTTCGGGGTCATTATCCAGTCGTATGTGGAATTATCCAGTCGTAGTTTCGAAATCGTACAAAGTCTTTTTGACAGACTGTATCAGACGCTCCCAGCAGTCTCCATAATGTGGAGCGGTCGATGGATTGAACGTCCAAGGACTGACAAATTCGACCATAAGTTTCCCCTCATTCACGTGCCGCAGGGCTTTGGGATGAATCAAATATTACGTGACGCAAAATTTGCCAATTTTAGACACCCTCGCACCCCCATGTAACAGCTTTTGTATGGATTTTTTTTTGTATGAATCGTAACGCTACGGAAGACCCCCTCCCTACCCCTGCTGCGTTACGTAATATTTGAACGATCCCTTTGCGCAGAACACCATGTTTATTGAGGGTTGGACTCAAATTGTACAACGGGCTGGATTTTGCTAAGATATGTCACAATTGCGGATCAACTGAATTTCGTCTAGATAAGTTTGCTGTTGTACCATGCAAGATATGGTATTCTCCGTCACCTTAAACTTCTCTTGGGTTACGGGGCCCGGACTACTGACACGATGTATCGATGTGCATATCCGACCGATCTCAGCAGACGGCTCAATTTCCCAAACTGCTAGAAATTCACCAAAAATGCTGCAACTGTGAGATGAAGAATGCTGAGGCGGATTTCTTTCATCGTTTTCTCTTGATCTTTATTGTTAAGGAGTGTTCATTTTATAAAGTGGATACCTTGTTTATGGTGTATTTTGAATCTATTGATAAAATCGTAATTGGTTTTCTGTGTATGGTTCAACTATTATTCTACAATGTTATGAAAATATAAAAACTTACAAAATGCTTTTGGTTGAAGAACTGAATAGTTTTTTTTTTTCCAAAAACTCATAAGAAAAAATGGTCGTCAAAGTTAAGCATTATTTTTCGTATAACAAAAATTTTCATTATTATGAACAAATTGTATGTTGGTATCCTTTACTATTCTACTGAAGGTAGGGCTTCAAAAATATCAATAATATTCTACCATTCTCTGACACTAGGTCACTTTCGTGGTTTATGCTTTATGGCCTAATTTGCGGTTACATTATCTTTTTACCCTTAGCAAAAAAGTAAAGTAAAAAGGGTATTGAAATTTGGTTTAGATTACTAGAGAAACTATATTTTTACAAAAGAGAACTAAATTTTGAGTTTTTACCACATTCATAGCTCCAATTTTTACTCTTTATGGTCGTTTTATTGAAAAATCCCATACTTTTAAAATTATATACGCATATTTATCAATCTACAGCAAATTTTAAGCGTTTTTCTCTGAATATTTTGATGGATAATCTCAGAATACCACCTAATGAATGTATTATGGAAAATAAATTCGATTTCATTGAGGCAGTGTCAGTGTTGTGAAAAACTCAATTTCTCACAACTCACGCTTGAGATTTATCAAGCGTGAGTTGTCAATCATGCAACTCAGCAGTCAAAAAATCATGGATGAGTTGGCTCACCTTTTTGACTCATTGTCTCGTATTTCCACAGTTTACTCACACATGGCAATAATTTCTTGTTAGTCTTGTAAAATTATAGTAATCCTTTCTAACGTAAACAACAACATTCGGGTTTCACAAGTTTTTGCCGGGTTTTGCGACTGAATCTTTTTTTACGGTTTGAGTTGATTGAGTTGATTTTGCATCAAAATCTCAAGCGTGAGATTTGTGAAGCAGATCTCTAATGAGTTTACTCTCACGGGAGAGGGTATTGATTGAGATTTTGAGTGTGAGTCTATCAACACTGGGCAGTGTTCCTAATTGGGATGATTGTCGTTGTGCTTTGAAAGTTCTTCTTCTTTCTAGCGTTACGTCCCCACTGGGACAGAGCCTGATTCTCAGCTTAGTGTTCTTATGAGCACTTCCACAGTTATTCACTGAGAGCTTACTATGCCAATGACCATTTTTGCATGCGTATATCGTGTGGCAGGTATGATTATACTTTATGCCTTGGGAAGTCGAAACAATTTCCAACCCGAGAAGATCCTCGACCGGTGGGATTCGAACCCACGACCCTCAGCTTGGTCATGCTGAATAGCTGCGCGTTTACCGCTACGGCTATCTGGGCCCCTGCTATGAAAGTTCTTCTCAAAATAAAACATTTGTTTTTCTTTTTTGCATAAAATGTGACATGGGGACTGAATAAGCAACTCTATGAAGGCGTGGGTTATTTTTCACGTACTACAGACGTACTTTAAGTCTCAATATTCTACTCATATCAGTTCCATTTAAATTCAAAATATTTTTCTCTAAAAATTCGGTTAAAAATAATTCTATGATATCTGGAAAACTGTTCCTCCAAAAATAACATGATATTTTTCAACAGGCTTCTGATTGACTTGCTTTGGAAAGACAAGTGTTTTTTTGAAAATAAAAAATATAGAGTAAGGTGGAGCAAAAGTTCGACCTTAGTGGTATAATCATAGTTTCCAGAAAAACAATAGCAGTTAAAACAAAACAAATACCATACAGTGAACCTTCAACATATTGGCTATAATTGAACAAACTTGTATCAAAATATTTACCCATTTTTAGTAATAACAGTTTCAAAATTGATTGTCTTATTCGAACTTTTACCTCTCCGGTGGGGCAAGAGTTCGAATCTAGTGTGGGGCAAAAGTTCGCTGGCTAAAACACAAAATATCGATTCTTTTATGACAGGCATACTTTACACCAGCCGTAAATTTAAGTTTGACGAAAAATACACACAAAATTTTCATCAAAAAATTACCCAAAACCGGGTTAATTGTAATATACTCAAAATAGCAGTTTTTCGCAAAACTTAGTAGAAATGTAAAATTTTGGTGACAGTTTTCACACGATCAGACTAATTTAACTAAGTTTGAAGATAATATGTGGATTTTAGGCAATTTGCAAATTTTTCCGTAATTTTATACATAGGTCGAACTTTTGCCCCGCTAATTCGAACTTTTGCCCCACTATGGGCCAAAAATTGTTTTCAAGCATTTATGCAAAAACGAATACACCTCAAAGCAACCTTATGATAGGCCTAGAAACGCCCTTACATAAAATATTGAAAAAGATTTTATCTTCAATTGGTTCCATGCAACTAAAGTTTGACCAAAAATTACAATATTCACGTCGAAAAACATAACTTTTCCAAATCTCAATCGATTTTTATGATATTTGGATTGAAAGTCTCTTACTTGAATAGCATTCGAACCACCGTGACATTTATAAGATTTGTTTTGAATTGAGCTAGAAATCTTAAAAAGAAACTCTTACCCCACTCGAACTTTTGCCTAATTTCACTCTATATTGTCGAATTTTCCAACAAATTTCTAATAATCATCGATTTTGACCTCCAAAAATCGACCGTTCTAACGTTTTGCCTTATTAGTGTGAAATTTAATTGTTTTGTTGGCTTTTAAATTATTGCAACATTATACAATATAAGTTGAACGATGCGATTTCATTTATAAATTAAAAAAGATGTAGCATGTATCTACAAGGTGTCCACCTAATAAAACGAACAGTCCTTATTACGCCATTCGTTTTCAGACTGCAACAGAAAGTCTGGCCCACGGAACCAGCGACTATTCAACTGAAAGTCTGGCATCCTTGTCTACTCTACTTCGTTCTTTTATCCACTACGTTTTCATCCCTGAGAATGGATGGATCGTACCTTTCTGGCTAGCTTCTTTCTCGGTCCCAAAATGTCATCGACAGTGTTCGTACTTGATGCACCCGACCGCTTTTGGATGCTGCTCTTCAAATCTTTTTGCGTTCCGATTCCATTGATTCCATTGAACAATTGATATCGTTTATTCTTCACATAATGTGCTGTGCAGTTATTAACTGAGAGCTTTCTTTCAGTGCGCATCGTACCTTCGTGCTGTGCGTACACGAATTCTCTCTGCTCTTGGAAGTTTTCTTAAAAAACTACCTAAAGCAATAAATCAGTACTTTTCAGTGCTACATAACCAGTACTTTTCAGTGCTAAAATTAAAAACGGTACTTTTCAGTGCTACTAAAACAGTACTTTTCAGTACTACTTTTTCTACTATTGATCCCTTTACGATCCTTGTTTGGACCCGTGCCTTCGATTTTTCGTTGGACCCGTTGGCGAAAGCTAGCGGTGGTAATCCTTCTTGGACACCGTCTTGGGAAAAAACCTTTCGAAGGTCACGTCTTCTTTCGTTTATTAACTAAACATGGTATCAACAACAAACAAAAGGAAGGGTGAATCTCTGAATTCACTACTTCCTTCCAAAAAAGTGGGTTTGAAACTGTCACGTAACGTGGCAAGAATGGAAGAAAGGACGCTTCCCCGGAATGCGAACTTTCTTCCAAGGGTGAAATGAATAATTGTATCGAAATGAGCAATCAGTTCGATGCTCTAGACAAATTTTCCGAACACCAAATCGAAGCAGCCTCTAGCCCAGGCTCTTTGATTCAAGTGAGGAAGCAAAGAGTGCCGCCTATCGTGGTCAGTTGTTCCGAATTTGCGGGATTTAGGCAGGAGATCTTGAACTCCATTAGGGGAATCAAGGTTTCCTTCCAAATCGCAAAGAAAGGAGACTGTCGCGTTTTGCCGGAAACTCTTAAAGATCGTGAACTTCTTCTCAGATATCTTGAAGAGAAGAAGCACAAATTTTTTACTTATGACGACAAAACTGAACGTTTGTTCAAAGTTGTCTTGAAAGGTCTCTCAAGTGACTATAAATCACCTGAAGAGATCAAAAATGGAATAAATGATTTACTTGGATTTTCCCCAGTCCAAGTAATCATTATGAAAAAGAGAACCCAATCTGGCATTGTTCGGAAAGGACTTTCTCAAGAATATTATTTAGTTCACTTTAACAAAAAAGAACTAAATAATATTAAAGCTTTAGAAAAAGCAAAACTTATGTTCGATGTCCGTGTGACATGGGAATATTTCCAGAAACCTGGAGGAAATTACCAGAACCCCACTCAGTGCCGTCGGTGCCAAAAGTGGGGTCATGGTACAAAAAATTGTCGCATGGATGCTAAATGCATGATTTGCGGAGGTTCTTCTCACGCCAAAGACGTCTGTCCAGTGAAGGAAGATACCACCAAATTCATATGCTGTAATTGCGGGGCTAACCATAAGTCCAATTTTTGGAATTGTCCTTCACGCAAAAGGGTCATTGAGGCTCGTGCCAGGCAGATGAAAGATAATATCCGTTACGATAACGGTCGTTTCCGGAATTTGCCTGGTAGAGTATCGAACAATGCTCATTTTTCAGTTAACGATCGCTTGATCATGAATCATACCCATCAGGAAAATCATAATCATGCACATTCACAAACTAATTTTAATCCGTCGGGTAGCCGTTCGAATCTTTCAATTTCGAATGTATCTACCCACGGTAAATCCTTTGCCGATATCGTAGCAGGAAATTCGAACTCCTCCCCTGTTCGATCCATGGGTACTCATTCTACTTGTTTCAAATCAAATGGAAAAAACCCTACCGCCACAAGTAACTCCGCTTCTTCGTCTACCGAAAATTCCAATGGGAAATCACATGACATGTCTGCCTCTGATTTTAATTTTCTAACTGAACAATTGAATCTAATGATTGATGCAATGTTCAAAGCCACCACTATGACTGAAGCAGTCCAAGTAGGTGTAAAATTTACAAATCAAATTGTTATTGGATTACGTTTTTCTAATGGATCCAAATAATAATTTAAATATTTTAAATTGGAATGCTCGTTCTCTGAATGGTAAAGAGGACGAGCTGTTTAATTTTCTTACGGTTAATAACGTGCATATAGCAGTTATAACCGAAACGTATTTAAAACCTGGATCTAAACTCAAAAGAGATCCTAACTTTTTTGTTTATCGTAATGATCGACTTGATGGGGCATGTGGAGGAGTTGCAATCATCATTCATAGGCGTATAAAACATCAACTGTTTTCATCATTTGATACTAAAGTTTTTGAAACTTTAGGTGTTTCTGTTGAAACACAGTTTGGTATATATACTTTCATAGCTGCCTATTTGCCTTTTCAATGCTCTGGGCAGCAAGTTAATTTGCTCCAAACTGACTTGCGAAAATTGACTCGCAATAAGTCAAAATTTTTTGTCATTGGTGACTTTAATGCCAAACATCGGTCATGGAATAATTCTCAAAGTAATTCCAACGGCAGAATTTTATTTGATGAGTGCTCTTCAGGATATTTCTCAATTCAATACCCTGATAGCCCTACATGTTTTTCCTCTTCTAGAAATCCATCTACGATTGACTTGGTCTTAACCGACTCTAGTCATCTTTGTAGCCAATTAGTTACTCATGCTGATTTTGATTCTGATCATGTCCCTGTTACATTTCAAATATCCCAAGAAGCGATTCTAAATCCTATCAGCTCCACTTTCAATTATTTACGAGCCGACTGGAATATATATAAAACGTATGTTGACTCTAATCTTGATGTTAACATTTCTTTAGAAACTAAACTTGATATTGACAATGCTCTTGAAACTTTAACAAATTCCATTGTTGAAGCCCGGAGCATTGCAATTCCAAAATGTGAAGTAAAATTTGAATCCGTGATTATAGACGATGATCTTAAACTCTTGATCCGTCTTAAAAACGTGAGGAGAAGGCAATTTCAACGTACTCGCGATCCTGCTATGAAAATTATATGGCAGGATTTGCAGAAAGAAATCAAAAAGCGTTTTGCTCAATTAAGAAACAAAAATTTTGAAAATAAAATTTCTCAATTGGACCCTGGCTCTAAGCCCTTTTGGAAATTATCTAAAATCTTGAAAAAACCTCAGAAGCCAATACCGGCATTGAAAGAGGAAAACAAATTATTACTAACTAATTGCGAAAAAGCTCAAAAACTTGCTATGCAGTTTGAAAGTGCGCACAATTTTAATTTAGGACTTACTAGTCCAATTGAAAATGAAGTTACTCAGGAGTTCGAAAATATTCTTAATCAAGAGAACGTTTTCGAAAATGCCTGGGAGACTGATTTGGAAGAAGTGAGAACTATCATTAAAAAATTCAAAAATATGAAAGCTCCTGGCGATGATGGAATTTTCTACATCCTCATCAAGAAACTTCCAGAAAGTAGCTTATCATTTCTAGTTGATATATTTAACAAATGTTTTCAATTAGCATATTTTCCTGACAAATGGAAAAATGCTAAGGTTGTTCCAATTTTAAAACCAGACAAAAATCCTGCAGAAGCTTCTAGCTATCGTCCAATCAGTTTGCTTTCCTCCATCAGTAAACTTTTTGAAAAGGTTATTTTGAACAGAATGATGGCCCACATCAACGAAAATTCAATTTTTGCCAATGAACAGTTCGGATTCCGCCATGGACATTCGACCACTCATCAACTTTTACGTGTAACAAATTTGATCCGTTCCAACAAATCTGAAGGCTATTCTACTGGTCTTGCTCTTCTAGACATAGAAAAAGCATTCGACAGTGTTTGGCATAAAGGTTTGATCGTAAAATTAAAAAACTTTAATTTTCCAACATACATTGTTAGAATAATTCAAAGTTATCTGTCAAATCGTACACTTCAGGTTAATTATCAGAACTCCAGATCTGAAAGACTTCCTGTAAGAGCTGGTGTTCCTCAAGGCAGCATTTTGGGACCAATATTATACAATATTTTCACATCTGATTTACCTGAGCTACCTCAAGGATGTCAAAAATCTTTGTTTGCGGATGACACAGGCCTCTCCGCCAAAGGTCGAAGCCTGCGTGTCATCTGTAGTCGATTGCAAAAAAGTTTGGATATTTTTTCTTCATACTTGCAAAAATGGAAGATTTCTCCTAATGCTTCCAAAACTCAACTAATAATATTCCCACATAAACCAAAAGCTCTTTATTTGAAACCTTCAAGTAGACATGTTGTCACGATGAGAGGGGTTCCAATAAATTGGTCAGATGAAGTTAAGTATCTAGGGCTCATGCTTGATAAGAATTTAACTTTCAAAAATCACATTGAGGGCATTCAAGCCAAATGTAATAAATATGTAAAATGTCTCTATCCCCTTATTAATAGATAATCAAAACTTTGTCTTAAGAACAAGCTTTTGATATTCAAACAAATTTTCAGGCCAGCCATGTTGTATGCTGTACCAATATGGACTAGCTGTTGTAATACCAGGAAGAAAGCTCTGCAGAGAATTCAAAATAAAATTTTGAAAATGATTCTGAGGCTTCCTCCCTGGTATAGTACCAATGAGTTACATAGAATATCCAATGTTGAAACATTGGAACAAATTTCAAATACAATCATTAATAATTTCAGGCAAAAATCGTTGCAATCTTCTATTGCCACGATTAATGAGTTATATGTTTAGGTTAAGTTAGGTTAAGTATATTTAAAGCGTTTTTTTCTCTTATAAGCAGGTGAAATCAACTCACCTGTAAAATATCTGAACTGCTACGGCAAATGAAATGTAATATGTTGTTATCAAAATGTTAATAAAATCTTAAATTTGTTTTACCAAATTAGGATGATAGTGTTGTCTTATAACACAGAACACCTAGATATAAGATATGAATGTAATGTTTGGTATGATACTAATAAAGAAATTAAAAAAAAAAAAAAAAAAAAGAGAGCTTTTTTTGCCAAAGTTGCCATCGTGTGGCAGGTACAATGATATTCTATGCCCAGAAGCGTTGGGCAAATTTAACCAGAACATCGATGTTACTGAGTCGATTCGTCTTCGATATGGCAAATCGATTCACTGATTTTATCAAATCATTTGAATCGATATTTTTTATTCGATACGATTTTCAAGTTTATATGAACCTGAATATGTCTCAAAATAAGACCAAATGCAATTGCATTTCACAATACAATTTCTTCAATAAAATAACATTTGAAATTGAAAATAATATACTAAACACTTCAATGCTGATTCAAAACTAGGTTTATGGTTCATGATGAAATTTAAATAAATGACGCATACAATCTTTTTCATTATCTTACACTATAAATCACCATAATCAGTGGCGGGGTTTTAGGGTTAAACGGTGGTAGGTCGTTTGGCATAAAGCCGTTTGGCATAAAGTCGTTTGGCATAATGGACATTTGGCATAAAGTCGTTTGATATAATGGTCGTTTGGCATAATGGTTGTTTGGCATAATGAGTCTGAAAACAAGAATTTCTTAAGATGACATTCGTTTTTACGTTTCTATTGAATCTTTCTGATAGCATCGGGCCTATTTTTGAGTTAATTAAAACAAAATGACAATTTATTCAACAATCATTTGTTCTTGAATAAACAAAAGCATGTTAGCAAAGTTATTGCTAATAGTATTTGATTATTTATCCAGAAATTACCCTTCTTTCAAATATTAATGCTTCTTTTGAGTTTCGCATTGGAATATTTTTTTTTTTTGCACTGAATATTTTAAATATTTAGCACACATTTATCCTTCTTTCAAACATTATATTTTTTTTTCTAAACATGATGTAACCATAATCATAGGTATAAATAGTGTCAAATTAAAATTTAAATAAATTTCACCTTCTTTTATACATAGGCTGTTCTTTGGAGCTATATTGTAGATATTTTTTGTTTCCAACTGACAGAAGGGCGGCAATCGATAACATTGATCTGCTCAAGTTATTGACGAAAAGAGAAATCGATTACTGCAGTTACTTCGATGAGTTGAGCTACTTTTCCCCGAATGTTGTTTGCCTGAACGCCAGTTTTCCGAATGCCAGTTCCCTGAATATCTCGTTTCCCCGATTATCCCACGTTCCCGAAAAGTTTTTGGCACTCATAATTGTCGTTACTGTTTACATTTCAGGGTGGTGAACGAACTAACCATCTAATATGCACCCTTCTTTATTTAATTGGCGTCCTCAGCATTTTTGCCAACATTTGCTTAGCCAAGAATGACAGAATACCTTCTTTTTTTGATTGCTTATCGTTCTCTCTTGCTCACTATCAAGCCACTAAAGACTATTATAGCTTCTATTTAAATTGCACCACTTTTCGAGGAAACCGGTCCTTCGGTCCGGGGAACTGGCATTCGGGGAACCGATGATTCTGAACGCAATTTTTGATGTCTTTTCATTGTATTATGCCGCGATAATTTTTGGCGTCTTCTTCTATATGTAATCATAAATGTTGCTTTCTTCTGAAAATAGACTGTTCGTTATATTTATACTGTTTTAATTTTTTATTATTTAGTAAAGCTAAATGTTGACCTATTTTTATATTTTGCTGTATTATGAATTCTTGCAAGACGTGCTGTAAGAATGATTATTACTCAACATATTTTTTTATTGCGAATACATGATCTCTTTTGCCGTTTTAGGATAATAGACGGTGTTTTTGACGTACACTTTCAAAATTAAAGTTTATATTGAATCGTTCAAAAGTTTTGCCACACATATTGTTTTTTTTTAAATGTGTTGTTCATTTGAGTTATGCTGTGGAAACTTTTTTTTTTGCGTTAGAGCCTCAAACATTTTAAACGAAAAATTACCTGCTCTCGTTTATAAGCTATTTTTGCATAATGCTGTAATAAAAGGTCTTTGGATTGGAGCTTTAAATATTTTGCAAATAAATTTTCCCTTCTTTTATTAAGTAATTTTCATCAAGTGTTCACGTCCAAACTGAGACAGCGAAATATTCTACTGCGAACTTCCTTTGCCAATTTAATATTTTCAAATATGTAGATAGCAACAATAAAACCACATGAAATTCGGAAAAATTTCGGTTAAACATTTCGTATCGTAAATTTTGACTAAACTTTCAACATTTCGTATAGATACACATTTTCACTCTCGCCGTTACTGATGAATCCATCTGTGAGGGTGAAGTGAGGGTTGATAATCTGGTGGGCTAAACCAGTGAGAGGTCTTTTCCCGCGAATAAGTTTTTCGCCCTCTTGGACATAGTGGCATTAGTACACAAAAATTGCAGGATTGGTTCCAAATAATATAAATTCAGTTTTGCTAGAAAAATCTCAAATTTGTTTGAGATTTTTGTGTTTCAAAAAAAATCAGGTATTATGATTTAATCGTTTCTTACTACAAATCTAAACCGTGTATTGTGAATGCGATTTTGCTGTGGCTGAAGGGCTTATTGATTAACATTTTTTGAGCAAAACGTGACAACATTGATATGAATTTAAAATTTTACCTTAAACATATGTTTCAGAACAATGTTCCAAATTGTTCTTAAACTTTTATTTGGAATAAACTGATTAACCTTAAATTTAAACTAAATATTACGCGTTGTAAAAAATATTGCGTTCACGTTTTGTAGCCATAATTTGCCTCGAATTTGTTAAATCGAAACCAGTGCATTGTTTGCAGCAGGTGTGCAAGCAATAAGTAGCTTCTCATATTTTTTAGATTTTATGGATGATACAATCTTTAGATTCGATTTTTCTACTTGTTTGAAGTTCCTTAA
Source organism: Aedes aegypti (assembly GCF_002204515.2). NCBI lineage: Eukaryota > Metazoa > Arthropoda > Insecta > Diptera > Culicidae > Aedes > Aedes aegypti. The sequence goes on from NC_035107.1 coordinate 169,417,187, forward strand.
TTATAGCAATTATAGCGATTATATAGATTATAGCGATTTTTTTTTAAATTGGCCTGTGAGAAATAACTGATTTTTTATTCTGAATTAATGAGTCTCTTATAAAGAGCAGTATGTTATAAATAATAACTTCTTTTTCAAGTTTTATCGGCTCTTTCAGTCATGACTCATGAGGCAGCTAAAACGACCTTTGATTGTATTTATCCGACGTTTTGGTGTATATTTCGCCTTCTTCAAGGATTTAGAAGGTTTTTTTTTAGCTGCCTCATAACTGATAGAGCCGATAAAACTTCAGAAAGTAATTAGTCATCACAGTCGAAAGCACTCATCAAATAATTAAGAATAATTTAATTATTTACCAAAACTTCAGAGTTAATTAACTACAAATCAATCATATTTTAAAATTACGACTAACCGTTTTCAAAATAATGTTTAAATTTCTTTTCAATATAATTCCTAATATTCCATCTATTAAAGCAAACTACAAAAACGCCTAAATTTTGAAAACTTCGTTCGCTTACATGAAAAAAAATCAGTGAATATCTCGTATGAATTTTAATTTGAGAGATAATCATTTGATCACATGATTTTGTATGATTAATTATCGTTTAAATTGAACATCCTTTTAAATTTTTGACATAAAATTCTGGACAGAATAATGTACGCATTGACCGTTACTCCATGCAAAATGATCAAGTTTGGTGGCTTCTAGAAGTCCGATAGACTTGATGTTTTCAACACGAAGTTTTGAGATATCCCAAATCTCATATTTTGACAAAAATAATATTTTTTTAGATAAAAAATAATCTCAAAATCCCATTTACAAAATTGTGCATTTTGATAAGCAACTCAAGTTTGTAAAATAACGCTTTTCAGTCAAACTGATAGATTTGAAAATATTTTTATTTCGTGTTTATGCCAATTTTTTGCAAAATTTGATAATTTAAGTAATTCAAGGGATGGCGAATTAAATATTGTGATTTTTCAGTTGAGTGAAATCCATGTTAGTCTGTCAAATGTTTAATTATTCTGTAATAGTAAAGCTTGCAAACTCAAGAAAAAAAAAACAATTTTAATTAAAATTTTGGATTCAAAATATTTGAAGGACATTATTTTGAAATGACAACTCTTTGCTTAAAACCATAACAAAACGACATTTTTTTTTCCCTTGCACATCACAACTTGGTAAAAATGAGTCAACTTGTGTGCTGTTTTTATACAATTTTTAGGTTTGATGCACCTGTTCAAACCATGTAATTACATACATTTCATAAATTTATCAGAAGCAGTTTAAAAATTTAAGATTAAATGCCAATTTTTTTCTCATCCCAGGAAACGCTGATGAAATTTTCGATTCTTCAAAAACATTTTATCTATCTTCTATCTTTTATATAAATAAATAAAGACGGGTTCAGGTAGTTCTTTCACTGTTGCGCTGTTCAAGTGATGCGACATGTTTGTGAAGAATATTTTTTTGTGGAAACCCACCAGGAAAATTGAAATCCTTTTGTATTGAATTTGATATTTTATATGGCAATTTCAGCATAGCCTACTGCTAAATCTACTGGACAGTACAAAGTTTACCAAGCCAACTAGGTTTTTTTTTAACCAAAGATACAAGTACTGATTTGCATAGATTGTTACTACACAAAGTATTTTACATTTTTTAAACACGTCATAAGATTAAGAATTCAATAATGTCGATTTATTGTTACTTTTTAAACCCATATGGAATATTCAGAAATTTTAAGAATACCATTACAAACATAACAAAATTATGGTCTGTAATACAAAGAAGGAAACGAAATTCTTGCCACTCTTTTATTTTTCTAGTACAAGTTTTTTCAAAGATCACATTAACCGTGGGGCACTTGAATGTTATCAATTTTGTCTTAAGAAACCTAACATTTTCTGCATTAATCTGTTATTTTGCTGAAATATAAATAAACAAAAAAAATGTGTATGACTGAACCGTCATTCTCAATTTTGATAAAAAAAAAACCCTCTTGGCTTTATCGTTCATGAAATTCATATTAGGCATAAATTTTTGATCAGGTTATTATAAATTTATATCTTTCAGCTCATCGATGTTGTATCATTTCAGCCTCGAAAAAAAAAATCCCGGTTTAATTTAAACTGCTGCTCATTTTCTGTGGATTTATTAGTTATTTTGAAATTCCATCTGAACAACCCTCTACCCCTCTACCGGCAGCTTTATTTCTTACCGAAAAACAGAAATTCAAATCGCGATAACTTTTTTGTTTCTCGGTATTTTGACACCATATTTTTAAAAGTTCTCAAAAAACTTTTCTAGCTTTAGAATCTGTGTCAACATTGTTCATTGGTCATCTGGATCCAGAGATATTCCAACATTCCTTGGGGAACCGACACGTAACCATAACCCACGTATACATCTCAGGCTACAGATTTTTATCGTATTCTGATATTCACTCTTTGGAACAACATATTAATTACAGTATATTGTAAAAAATGAAGTAATTTGGTGCAACCGTCTTTGAGTAATGAGCATTTATGTTGCTGGTACCGCGCTGGCCAAAAAGAAATCTTGAAAACTTCAAAAAACCTCATATCGTTATTTTCAGATATCTCTAAGAATACTTAACCAATTTGTATGACTTTTTCAGAGTAGCTCCTTGTTAGATGGCATTATATAACCCACATTTCATTTTTTCGATAAGTTGACGTAAACACAATGGCCGCTTAGGACATTTTACATGGAAAATGTCGGTCTCCTAAGGAACATTGGAATATTTTTAAAACCAGATCACCAATCAACAATATCGACACGGATTCTCAAACTAGAAGAGTTTTTTGAGATTTTGTGAAAAAATGATGCAAAAATATCGAGAAATAAAAAAGTTATCGCGATTTGAATTTTTTTCTTGCGGTTAAAAATGGAGCTGCCGGTAGAGGGGTTAATCAAGTATTTCAAACACAAAACTCAGTCGAATATTTACAATTCCGCTTGTTTTTCATATGGCTATGTTTATTGAAGACGTGCATGTTATCTGGAATTCATTCTCCCACAAAAATATTTGGAACAACCTCTACAATGTTGTTGCTAGCGTCTGTTAAGGCACACGTCGTACAAAATTGGCATAAATGCAGCCCAACTAACTTTATCAGAATTCAGTAATATAGTTTTTATACATTCATTCATAACAATATTAACTGAGATAAAAAGCATTGAAAAATTTACATATTGTGTAACTTATAAGTAAAAATGAATTCAGCTGATTCATAAATTGTGGATGATTCAACTCTGCGGGGTCACTGTACCGGGATTCAGTTTCCACTTTCCCAAGAAACCATTCCGCTTTCCGCTGGAAAGCACCTCCCATTGAATAAATGTGAATAATAGTTCTTTCTCTGCTAATGAGCAAGCTAATTTAGACGAATTAGTTTCAATTTGAGTTACTTGTTCCAGTTTTCATCGGACAGGTTGAAACCTCGGTGGTGGTCTAACTCAAATACCTCGTTCCTCGGAGCTCATTAGGCGAGTGCGATATACCCTTGCACGTTGGAGACAGCCTAATTGGTGAGTACATCGGGGCTTTATACTGTGCTGCATTAGGGCTGTAAGGCGGCTTATCTGGACTGCATTTATCGCGATTTGGACAGGTTAAGCTGACGGTCGGAACTGGTGGCGTGTTTGTCCAGTATGGTAGGCCATTCTTTTTCAATTTTCCAAAGCTCAGGTCCGGAACTGTCGACGTCAGGTCCTTCCTCGAAATGCATATTCTTCGGCCGTATTAAGCAGTACCTAACCATTTCCGAGTATTAGCCAGCTTATGTCGGACTATGTAATGGACGTGTGCATGCAAATAATTAATTAGTGAAAATTCATGGCGCGGCCCTCCAGGTTTGCCGAACTCTGATTTGCTACGTTTCAGAAATTTCCAGACAGGCCTGATTATCACGATTGACCAACAAGATAACGAAGGCATGAAGCCTGACAAGTGATACTTGAGCGCTCGTTAAATTAATTTGACGAGATTGAATGCCAGTAGCTACCTCAAAAATTCAATGTGTGGCTACACATGCTCTAATAGAAAGAATCACAATGTGAAAATTTTGATTATTGTCGAAGTGCATGCTCCTTAAATCAATGAGTTTAGAACAGCTAACTATGGACTAAAAATTAGAAAAAATGCGGTTTTTAATTCAACAAACATTTTATTTCTTCCAAACTATGGTGTTCTTTTCTGCTTATTGGTTCTGCTTTAGGGACAAAATGTTGAAAGACATAACTTCGAATCCCAAACATCGAAAAGACAACCGTCAAAAACGAAATTTCAACATCGATTTATAATTGTTTTCAAGATTTACTTCCTCATATCGTGTTCGATTAAATACGCTATAGATCACGTTTAGCATATAAGAATCATTTATTCTTTCGGAAGAGAATCTTCCAAGAAATATTTGATATTTTGTCCTTTCGACGAATGCCGGTTGTTTCAAGAACTTTCAAACTAAACAACACATAATAAAGTTCTTCTTCTTTCTGGCGTTACGTCCCTACTGGGACAGAGCCTGCTTCTCAGCTTAGTGTTCTTATGAGCACTTCCACAGTTATTAACTGAGAGCTTACTATGCCAATGACCATTTTTGCATGCGTATATCGTGTGGCAGGTACGAATATACTCTATGCCCTGGGAAGTCGAGAAAATTTCCAACCCGAAAAGATCCTCGACCGGTGGGATTCGAACCCACGACCCTCAGCTTGGTCTTGCTGAATAGCTGCGCGTTTACCGCTACGGCTATCTGGGCCCTACACAATAAAGTTATTTCAAACTAAGATTTGTTGGAATTATTCAGAAAAAAAAAAAACAAAAATATTAACAATGTTATGCAACTAACAACGTGAAACCCTAATTTTAACTTATTATTTTTTTCGTGTACGATTTTGTTTTCAAATGCCTTCCTTATGTAGCAAAAAAGTTTTCAAAATATTGAAAATGATTAATTTTGTATTGAGTTTCCTCTAAAAATCTTCTATCGTCCAGTTTGTATGCCCTGCGAAGTTGAACAAATTTCCGTAACGAAAATAATATCGACCGATGGTATTCGAACCCACAACCCTCATATTGATCTTACGTAATAGCTGCGTGTTTTCTTACCTACTCCAAAAATATAAAATGCTTCAAGTGAAAAAAGTAGCACAACAAAATCAACGCATCTTTGCAGCTGTTTTGATCTTAGTGGAAATGAGTCTGTGGGTGGTCCCCTTTGTTTGTTTCTGATTACCCCTCGATTATGTTTTCCACTCAGGCATCACGGCTCGCAGAGATACCTCCTTGCTTGGTGTTAATGCCCTACGGGAAAGAAAACACAGCCTCAGGGGCCGATTTCGCTACTGGGTATAATATCATCAAACAAACCTCAGCTTCGGCTGTGCTTCAGGCTTAACGCAAATGTCCTGCCGAGTAGCAGTGACAACACAGGGGATAATTTGGTCTAATGATTCTCAAATTTGCATTAGATTAATTGGTTCTTTTTTATTCCGTTTGGGCAATAATATAAAATCGTGATCGGATAAACAGGCTTATGCATCCTATGTTCAAGGCTTCGGTATAATGTGTATACGTTAAATTTTGGATATCTAGAATGAGTTCAAATAGGGCAATTGGGAATAATGCTGCGTTTCTAGCTTAAAGGTACTATTCCGTACTTTATGCCACTTTCCTATAGTGATCCATTCCTAAAAAAAACAATAAGGATTGTATCGAAAAGTAATGAGCAACATTAACTGTCCCAGAGAAAATAATTTTACCAACTATTACTTTAAGTGCTTTGTAGATTTTCTATAGACAATTACTTTACTTTTGCTGGCTCTACGTCCTTCACGACATGACCTGCGCCACAATGTTACGCCAACTAACTCGGTCCATGGCTGCTAACCTCCAATTTCTCGATCGCCCCACACTTCCAAGATCCTGCTCCACTTGGTCAAACCACCTAGCTCGTTGCGCTCCCGGCAATGATTCGTCTTCGATTTTCTCTGCTGCAGTTGTTATCCGACGTTATCAATGATCCAAGGTAGACAAATTCGTCCACCACCTTGAACTCATCCCCGTCGATCATCACGAGTCTGCCAATGTGAGCTCTATCGCGCACGGTCCCTCCAGCTAGCAGATATTTCGTCTTCGACGTATTTACCTTCAATCCAACCCGATCTGCTTCACGTTTCAGCCTGGTATACTGTTCAGAATCCACCTGGAACGTTCTTCCGACAATGTCCACGTCGTCAGCAAAGCAGATGAACTGGCTGGATTTATTGAAGATCGTGCCCCGCATGTTGAAGCCCGCCCGTTTCATAACACTTTCTAGCGCAATATTAAACAAGAGGCATGAAAGACCATCGACTTGTCGAAGTCCTTTGCGTGTTTCAAACGGGTCCGATAATGCACCCGATATCTTCGAACAGCACTGTACACTATCCATCGTTGCTTTGATCAGTCAGTTAGGTTCAAGCTATCGCTGCAACCAGACGTGTTTTCAATCTTACTCCGTATCGGTTTTTTTTTCGTCTCCCACTGCGGTGCGGAGAACGTTTCTAGCGTCAGATTTTCTGGCGATAAGTATTGTGCTATCCAACGCGTTAGCAACCACGACCGCCGTGCGTGCCCGCGAGAATACCTTCAAGGTAGACATGTCGAACTTCCCAAAGCGTCCTTCTTTCGAAGAAATCCATGGATTTATTCATGAGACGATTGGTCTTACCGTGGACCAAGTGCTGCGCCTGCAGATGAATCACGCACAAAATTGTGCGCATGTTAAGTGCCGTGACCTGAAGACTGCTCAGGATGTTGTTGACCGCCACAACAATCGACACGAGTTTGAAGTCAACAAAACCAAAATCAAAGTTCGCTTGGCAATGGATGATGGAGGCGTGGAGGTAAAAATCCACGACTTGTCCGAAAACGTTCGGAATGAGGACATTACGTCATACCTGACGCAATTTGGAGATGTTGTTTCAATCAAGGAACAATTTTGGGGAGAAAACTTCGCCTTCAAAGGCGTGTCATCCGGAGTTCGAGTGGCCAAAGTAATCCTGCGACGTCACATCAAATCGTTTGTGACCATTTGTGGCGAGGAGACCCTGATTTCTTACCGGAATCAGCCTCAATGGTACAAGCATTGCACGAACCCATCACATCCAGGGATGACATGTGTCGAGAACAAAAAGTTGCTCGGACAAAAGATCGACCTCAACAACAGGCTGAAAGCAGCGCAAAACAAGTCGAGCTACGCCAGCGTGCTAAACCAGCCGGCAAGTGTAGCCTCGCTTATGCCTGAGTTTGTTGGTACCAATCTAAACCAACTGAACGAAGCCGCTCGCTCATCTCGAGCGCAAACAGTAGCTGATGAAGCTGCTGCGTACTCCAGCGCAAGCGTTTCCACACCCTCCAAATACCAAGAACGAATGGACGAGAACGAAGGAATGGTAAACACCGTTGAATCCGCTTCTACTGCTGTTGTTGCTGTTGTTGCTGATGCTACCGCTGCCCCCGATGTCACTGCTGTTGCTGATGCTGCTGTTGCTGTTCCTGTTGTTGCTGATGCTTCATCGGTGGATCAATCCACCCAACAGGATGAGCAGACTCGCCCTGATGCCAACGTTACTGCGCCATGTCATGTGAGTGCGTTTAAGATTCCCACAAATCCCATCCCATCCAATCCCACTTCCATGGTGATTTCCGAAAGCGAGAGTAACGAAACGTCCACCGAAAGTGGACCAATCACAAAGGTCAAACGTGCAAGGGGGCGTCCAAAAAAGCAAAAATTGGACGTCACTTAACCTATGTATGTCGATTCTGCCTAAATAATACTAACGATATTCTGAAAGTTATCCGATGTTCCTGAACTAAATACTAATCAGATGCACCTTAATCCCATCCAAATTATTAACCTCGAGTCAGCCGCGAGTATGTTCGGCTCCCCGTCTTGTAACACGATATTATGAACCACCCTATCCGAAGCTACAATATTGGTTCGATCAATATCAACGCTGTCTCTAACCAAAACAAAATTGCTTCTCTCCGCTCATTCGTTCGTTTGGTGGATTTAGACATTATTCTTCTACAAGAGGTTGAATCTGCAAACATGTGTATCCCTGGTTATAACGTTATCACCAATATAGACGAGAATAAAAGAGGTACCGCAATCGCTCTAAAAGCCCATATACTCTACTCCAATGTCCAGAGAAGTCTTAATAGCCGTATCTTAACAGTTAAGGTTTCTGATTCCGTTACAATTTGCAATGTTTATGCGCATTCCGGCACCCAGAACTTTTCTGCAAGTGAAAAACTATTCAGAGAACAATTACCCTTTTATCTGCAAAATTCTGCTGAACATATGATAGTAGGTGGTGATTTCAACTGCGTGATCGCTGATCCTTGGCAGCGTACAAGCAGGTCTCTAAAGCAATTAGTAGATAATCTGCATCTTTCTGATACGTGGGACTGTCTTCATGGAAGCTCTATAGATTACAGTTTCATTCGCCCAAACTCTGCCTCTCGTTTAGATCGAATATACGTTTCAAGGTCGCTTGTTCCGCATCTCCGCACCTCCGAACTGTTTGTAACGTCCTTTTCAGATCATAAGGCGTACAAGATTCATTGCTGTCTTCCAAATCTGGGCAAACCACACGGGAGAGGTTATTGGTCCATCCGTGCGCATGTTCTTAATGAGGAAAATTTGGATGAGTTTCGACAAAAGTGGAATCGTTGGTTGCGTGAACGCCGAAACTATAACAGCTGGATGTCGTGGTGGATTGAATGTGCAAAGCCAAAAATTCGTAGTTTTTTCAGATGGAAAACTAATGAATCGTTCCGCGAGTTTCATGCGACAAATGAACTGTTGTATCGTCGACTACGAGATGCGTATAGTGAACTGTATCATAATCCGAATGGAATGACAAAAGTTAACGAAATTAAAGCAAAAATGTTAAACGTTCTAAGACGGTTTTCCAAAGCATATGAACGTTTGAATGATCGATTTGTGTGTGGTGAAAAAGTTTCTGTGTTTCAAATAGCTGAAAGTTATCGGAAGAAAACTGTGTTCAGTTCCATCCATCATCATGAACATTGTCTAACCGATGTTACTGAAATAGAAAATCATGTGTACGAGTTCTTTAAAGATCTGTATTCTGCAGAAGAACTCAATAATGGTGAAAATTTTCCAACCAATCGAGTGATCCCTCCTGATTCAAATTCAAATACTGTCATGATGAACGAAATCACTACTGCGGAAATTTTTTTCGCGATTAAAGAAAGTGCTTCTCGAAAATCCCCCGGAAACGATGGGATACCCAAAGAGTTTTTTCTGAAGGCTTTCGATATCATTCATCCCCAACTCAACCTGATCATGAACGAAGTTTTAGAAGGAAATATTCCTGAGCAATTTGTCGAGGGAGTTATCGTTTTGTGTAAAAAGAAATCAAATGACAATACGGTAAAAGGATATAGGCCAATAAGTCTCTTGAACTATGACTACAAGCTACTGTCAAGAATACTTAAACAGCGTCTGGAAAACGTTATGATCGAGAATAATCTTCTTACGCCTAGTCAAAAATGTTCAAATTCTGAACATAATATTTTTGAAGCAATTCATTCGATCAAAGATCGAATTGCAGAGCTTAATTGCCGCCGTGTTTGCGGAAAATTGATTTCGTTTGACCTCAATCGTGCTTTTGATCGCGTCAGTAAAGATTATCTTATGGTTGTGATGCGGAACTTTCGTTTGAATCCTAATTTCATAGAACTCCTAGGGAAGATTAGGTCCGCTTCAAGCTCTCGCTTGCTCATCAATGGAAATCTAACACCCAAGTTCCCAATCCAACGCTCCGTCCGGCAAGGAGACCCTTTGAGTATGCATCTTTTTGTCCTTTACCTCCATCCCCTCCTGGTTAAGTTACGCACCATATGCAATCATCCGCTAGATTTGGTAGTAGCGTATGCTGACGACATATCGATCGTGATAACCGACATGCGCAAATTGAACCTCATTAAGCAAACTTTTCTGGACTTCGGACGGTGTTCAGGATCGCTCCTGAATTTCGACAAATCTTTTGCTGTTAACATCGGGACCCAACATAACAATGACGCTGTTTGGCCACGAGTGTGTGAATCTATCAAGATACTAGGAGTAACATTCTTCAACTCGCAAAAGCAAACAATTGATTTCAACTGGGGCGAAGTCATTAGGAATACGTCTCGGTTGATGTGGTTATTCAAGCCAAGAAATCTCACCTTACAGCAGAAGGTTGTGGTGCTTAACACTTTCGTCACATCGAAGCTATGGTTTCTAGCATCTGTGTTCAGCATTCCGAATCAAGCCATAGCACGCATCACTTCACACATAGGAAACTTCATCTGGGAACGATATTCTCTCAGGATTCCTATTGAACAGCTCACCCTGCCTAAAATTATGGGTGGTCTGAACTTGCATCTCCCAATGCATAAGTGCAAGGCTTTGCTGATCACGAGATTTCTCAAAGATCAACAACACACACCGTTTGCTGATCTAGCTGATCTAGCAAATTTTCAATTACTGCCTTCAAAATCCACCAAATGTAGCAGCGATCCCCGCTCTCTATCCCTGCTTGAAGAGCATCGCCAAGGAACTCCTTTACGTGCCTGGACAACTTAGAGAAAACCCTTCGACATCTGCCCTACACAACTATTACCGTGAGAAATCAAGGAGGCCAAAAGTAGTTGAGGAATACGCAAGAACAAACTGGAAGAGAATTTGGAGAACTATACGAACAAAAGGGCTCACATCTCTGGAACAATCTACGTACTACCTACTAGTGAATGGGAAGATTCCACATGCTGAACTTCTATACCGACAAAACCGGGTACGAAGTCCTATGTGTCATCAATGTCCAAACAGCGTAGAAGATCTAGAACATAAATTAACTACTTGCGTACGAACGAATGCATTGTGGAATTATCTTCAACCACGGTTGGAAGCAACCCTAGGTAGGAGGATAGGATTCAACGATCTTCGGTTACCAGAGCTGGGAAACGTAGCCAGCGACAGGAAATATCGGGTGCTGAAGCTATTTATCGGTTACGTAAATTTTGTTTTAGATGCCAACAACGATCTTTCTGTACAAGCGTTAGAATTTGTTTTAAATTGTTTGTAAATGTAAAATGTGTGTGCGTCTAGTTAAATAAAGTTCCAATAAATGCGTTAAAAAAAAATCAGTCTAGTCAGTTTCCCGGGAAAACCATTCTCGTCCATAATCTTCCATAGCTCTTTGCGGTCGATGGTATTATAGGCCGTTTTGAAATCGATGAATAGGTGGTGCGTAGGCATTTGATATTCGCGAGGAGGATTTTGGAGGATTTTGGAGGATCTGCCGCAACATAAAGATTTGGTCTGTCGTCGATCGCCCGTCCACAAAACCGGCTTGATAACTTCCCACAAATCTGCTTGCCAGTGGCAATAGACGGCGGAAGATGATCTGGGAAGACATTTAATAGGCTTCGTTAAGAATGGTGATCGCTCGATAGTTCTCAAATTCTAACTTGTCACCCTTTTTGTATATTGGGTATATTATTCCCTCCTTCCACTCCTCCGGTAGCTGTTCTGTATCCCAGATCCTGGCTATCAATCGGTGCAGACTAGTGGCGAACCTGTTCGGGCCCATTTTAATAAGTTCCGCTCCAATACCATCCTTTCCAACAGCTTTGTTGTTCTTGAGCTGTTTGATAGCATCTTTAACTTCACCTATTCACCTCATCCGCCGTACTGATGAAGCCATTCCTCCTGCTGTCTTGATCTTCCTCCTCTGTGCCGTTTAGGTGTTCATCGTAGTGCGGCTTTCACCTTTCAATCACCTTCGTCCATCAAGATACCTCCATCCTTATCCCGGCATATTTCGGTTCGCGGCACAAAACCTTTGCGGGATGCATTGAGTTTCTTGTAGAACTTACGTGTTTCTTGAGAACAATACAGGCTGCTCCATCTCTTCGCACTCCAACTCTTCCCGGCGGCGCTTTTTATCCCGGAATAGATGGGTTTGCTGTCTTCGCTTCTGTTTGTATCGTTCCATGTTTTGACGGGTGCCTTGCTGCAGCATCATCGCCCACGCTACATTCTTCTCGTCCAAAAACCGTCTGACACTCCTCGTCGAACCAACCGTGTCGTCGATTTCCTTCCACGAACCCAATGGCACCTTCCGCTGCGTTGTTAATAGCTGCTTTGACACTATTCCAGCAGTCCTCAAGAGGGGCTTCGGTGAGCTCTCCCTCTTCCGGCAACGCTGCTTCAAGGCTTTGCGCGTAATCAGTTGTGACTTCGGGTAGCTTGAGTCGTTTCAGATTGTACCGTGGAGGGCGTCGGTACTGAATGTTGTTCTCAACGGAGAGTCGTTGGCGCACTTTAACCGCCACTAGGTAGTGGTCCGAATTGATGTTTGCGCCGCAATAGATTCTGACGTCGATAATGTCCGAGAAGTGTCTTCCACCAATCAAAACGTGGTCGATTTGCGATTCAGTCCGTTGGGGCGATCTCCAGGTGTACCGATATGGAAGGCTATGCTGGAAGTAGGTACTACGTATGGCCATGTTTTTGGAGGCGGCGAAATCAATCAGTCTAAGGCCGTTTTCGTTCGTAAGCTGGTGAGCGCTGAACTTCCCTATAATCGGTGTGAATTCCTCCTCCTGGCCAACCTGAGTTTGAGATCTCCGATAACGATTTTGTCATCATGGCTTGGGCAGCCGTCGTATTCACATTCCAGCTGCGCGTAGAAAGCGTCCTTATCGTCATCGTCACTATGCTGATATTGAAGAAACAGCCTTTGATCCTTAACTTGCACATTCTTTTGTCGATTGGCCACCACCCAATCACGAGCCTCTACATTTGGCCCATGACGATGAAAGCTGTGATCAGCTCATGTCTGTTGTCGCAGCTCTGGTAGATGGCATAACTATCTATATACGTATGTACCGTCGACCCTTTCCAGTAAACCTCCTGCGGGTACTTCCCAAGAAATTCAGAGACTTAAAGTTCCATGATCCGAGTTTCCAATCGTTAGTCCTTTTTCGATACCTGGGTCTATGCTAATTCTTCCGGTACGAATTTACATTGTATGCTTCCTGTACATTGTATACTTCCTGTACAGGAAGTAGGGCGTTTGGTAAATTTCGATTGATGTCAAACAGGGCATGATCAATGTAGATGTTGCACTAGATCTACATAGGATGAGGTCCAAATAATTCCAGGTCGTTGATACAGTTTAGAGTTTTATATTGATGTCATACAAGGCGTTAAGATACACCTAATCTAGATAACCTTAAATTATTCCAGGGCGTTGATAAAGATGGATTCTTTTCAATTGATGTGCTTGCGAACGTTGAGACGTACCTTTTATACATGGGAAAAGGTCAAATTCATCCAGGGGATTTTCAAAGCTAGGAATTTTCATTTGATTATTTAGTTAACGCCTTGCTGCGCTTGCTCTACGTACGACAAGGTCAAATTATTCAAAGGCGTTGATACATATTGACTATTTCGATTGTTGTCATACAGTTAAGATGCACTTGATATTCATAGGATAAAATCAAATTACCCCCCACGCCATGAGGGGACTCATGAACGCAGAAGTTAACATGAATTCGATGACTCCGTAAGAAGTTCTGTGACATCTAATGATTAGATAAGACTTAAATCACGTTCAATTATTTGACGAAGTGACGCATAGAACTGTATGTCTTCCAGAAGTGCAGGACAGTTGATATTTCCCATGCTGAAATCGAAAGCAAAAAGCTTTTGCAGATTGTTACGTCTGGCGTTAAACATCTCCAGGTTGATGGTGATTGTGCTGGATAATCTGGCAAGTTGGCAGGATCTAACCAAGGCAGCTGTCTAAGGGCATACCGAATAAAACTCCGTTGAACTTTCTTAAGCTTGACGATTTGAGTGGTGTGATGCGGTGACCACACACATGCTGCTTACTCTAATATGCTGTGAGCTAACGAGCAGTACATCTTTGAAATCGTTTGTACTGCGACGAACGAACCCAAGGGCCGCAAACGACTTAGCATTAATGACAGAAATATGTTCGTTGAAACGCACTTTTGTAGCGATGATTACTCCAAGATCACGAATTGATTCCACGCGTTCAAGCAGTTCCGATCCGACCTTATAATCAAATTTGATGCGTGAATGTGGACGGGAGAAAGCGATAGATTCATTTTTTTTTATGTTGAGCTCCATTCCATTCTCCTGGCACCACAATTCAAGTTTATTTACATCAGTTTGAAGTGTGCAACAGTCCAGGTGAGGTCCGATGATTCTATTAATTTTTAGGTAGTCAGCATAAAACAGCACTCCAGATAGCTAAATATTTACAGATAGCGCAGATCGTTTATGAACAAAATGAAAATCAGAGTCCTAAGCACACTTCCCTGCGGTACACCAGACATTAAAGAGATGATGCATGAAATTGGAAGGTGAAGCCAATGTAGTTGCTGGAACCGAAGGAGTTACTTTCATGGTAGGTTACGAGAGTTCTGTGGATACCAGGTGCGACAAACTGACATTCAAGCTGGATTATGGGGCTGGCAATCCTCTTGTTATTCAAGGTTTTCAAGTCAATGGAGAAGCTCGAACAACCTTTCATAATTGGTGTGGCACAAGATGACCAGTCCATGGCTAAAGGTACGATCGATGGAGTAAACCATCAAGGCGTGAGTATGACTATGACATACTGTTTATCCCGAACTTGCGAGTAAACTTGCTATCGGTGAAGCATATGACCAAAACCAGAGTGACGGTTAACTTTGGACTAAAAGTTGGAGAGATGAAGCTCAAGAATTCGGTAATAGCGATATGTCCGTTGAGAGGCAATTTCTACGAGCTGGATGTGTTTTATTTCAATAGAGGGATGGCCAACTGATCAAGATCTGATCAATCTAGAAGTTGATATCCATGATGAAGTCCAACACGAAAAGCTGAATTAACCAGGACCCGAGCAAGAGGGGGACTGTAACCGTTATTAAATTTCAGACCACTGTGTTTCTATGCTACAAGACTTATTAACTGTTATATTTTTGTTACTAGTAATATCGAAGTTTCGTCCCAAATTAGTCTACGAGTTTCTGTTTACCGTGTCATAGTTTGCATGTAAGCTTAGCATTAGAGGATTGTTTTTCATTGACTTATTCTACTGTATTTCTTCTAAAATTGTGCTTATTTCTAAGTAAAACTAATCTTATTGACAATAAAGTATTTCAAAATTTGTTTAATGATGATTGGAATTAGAATTAGATATAGAAAACATTAAATATATCCCACACTTTGTCTTACATATTTTGAAAGTAAGAAATTTTAAGTTCTTTTAAAACTTTTAGTTCAAGAAAAATATTTTAGCCCTTGAAGCAACACAGAACAGCAATCAATTCATTCATTATGTCAAATTTTGACATAACCGATTCATTTTCGTTCCACAATAACATCATTTTTGTGTGACATAATGCACCCTTAGAGAAAAAAAATAAAATAAAAACGGGTCTTCGACAGATACGCAGCATCGATCTTCTTCCCCTGGTAATCCGTCATTCACGTTCAACAATTGCAATAGCTACGTAGCTGAGGGTTCCTTTCGGAAGTTGTCACAGTCAATGAAAAGTGAAACATTTGTCACCGTGCGTTTCAGTGATGGGTCGGAATTAAAATATCAATCTCAAGCACCCTGCGAATTGGTAACACCCGGCGGCACAATTTCACAGGAGGGCGCTTTCGATTCCTTCGCTACAGATGCCGAACCGAGAAACAAAAACAAGTGGAAAGCAAAATTGAAATCCCTTCAAGTTATTACTAGCATTTTGCTTTAGAGGTTGCATGCCGACAAAAATAACACGGTAACAATAATAATTGTTTGTCACTTTGATTGCAAAAATTTGAATTAGAGCCCTTGAGCAGTAAGTAGGGAGAATTCATTATTACCGACTGAATTTATTTCTGACACCATCAGAGGAAGGTCTTGTGCTGAGCAGAACACCCCACTGGAATTCAACTCAATGCTCTCATGAATTCATCTTGCTTAAATCAGAATTGTGATACGCATGAAAAGAACTTATTTTTATGAAATATGAACACACACACATGGACCTTTCCAAGTAATTAAAAACAAGGATTTCTTTCTTTTTCAAACATCACCTACAAGTTCAGAATTTTCTTTAAATAAACTGTAGCAGAAAATGATGATATACACAACTGCACAAACAAAGGTAGACAACAACACATGAACAAGAATTATGTAGATTATTTAGCAAAGTTGGAAAAAATGTTCCAACCCATATTTCCGTAAATTCGAGTGAACTTTATCACAGTTGCAGACGATCTCATTGTTTTCACAAAAATATCACCAATTTCAGAGCAACATGTAGTAAACGACAGTTGTTTGTCTTAACTAATGCCAAATTGTGTGTTGTAAAGCTGTTTGAAAATAATGTAAAATTATCATTTGAACTTCTTCAGACCAATTTACTGGAACCCCTCGTATCGCAATAACATATCTAGAAGCTATGGTTTAAAGAATGATGACTTCAAAACATGCTTTTCTAAGAAGGGAACCGGATCCTATTCTTGGCATTTTTGATTCACTTCGGCAAAGGGGTTTTTTGAAAGCTATAGAGCTCATATTTTGCCATACCATGCGTCGTTCTGATATGCTTCTTATTGCAAAGTTTCAGACAATTCGGCCGAGAAAAACCCCCCATGCCAAAGTGAATCATGGAAGTACGCAAGTGGTTCTGCTCCCTATTTGTTAAGCAATGATGATTCTTGAAGACGTTTTCGTTACAATGCAACAACATCATTTAAATAAATACCTTGAAACGATTTAACATGAGTGAATGGCTGACCTGAAATACTTAATCGGTGCTTTCTTCATGAAACAAACCTGTGTTTTCATGGAATAAAATATGCTCATATAATCGTGAGTTGTAAATTCATGCCAATATTCTTTGGCATGAACAAATACAAATACATAAAATATAAATGTAAAAAAAGAATGAGAATTTTCTTATTTTTCGTTCAGTGTAATTCCGACCAGGACAGAACCTGCTTCTTAGCGTTCTTATGCGCACTTCTATGGTTATTAACTGAGAACTTTTTTTTGACAATTGACTATTTTGCACGAGTATATATCGTGAAGAAGATACGAAGATATTCTATTCCCTGGAAAGTCATGAAAAGATCCTTGACCAGCAGGATTCGAACCCGCGTCCATCGGCTTGGCCTTTTTGAATAGCTGCGCATTTACCGCTATGGCTATTAGGACCCCTGTACGAGCTGTACAATTACTAACCATAAAACTACAACTTCATTCGCTTACTACTCTATTTCAATTGCACTATGTAGTGGTTGAAATGCATGTTGAATATGAATTTCATCTTCTCTGACGGCAGCAACCAAGCAGAAACATTATAAATCGCCTGCCTACCCTCTTCGAAAAGAATCATGCCTGCCGGAAGTGAATATGCTAATTTCAAACGCTTAACCTCCGTCATTTTCACTTGTATGATTTTTAATCCCCTTCGGCAAGCAAGCACAAGCATCCGCACTGGCAAGCAGAAATGGCCGGCAAAATCGTCGCCTTCGCCATGCATGTGTGCTGTGTTATGTCGAAATAGAACATGCAATTATTACCCGCAACCAGCAGAGCGAAAGTTTTGAGGAAGCCGTGTTTATTACCCGAAATTCCCTTCTTGGAGAACAAAGTAGTTGGAGTAGGGGTTTTACCCTCCAGCATCGCCCGTGGGTGGCTATGACTCCTATGTCCAACTAAATTCAGTAGATTGAGCTGTACACTGTTTCTGGTCTTGCAGCTCGCAGCGTTTTCCACAGAAGATTTCATTTAAATATATACGTACGGAGATGCTGCAACTGCTTTAAATATTCACTAGCGCAAAGCAGTCTAAACAACCGTTGCTGGTCTGTGAAGCAGACGAAATACATGGCCGGATATTTTCTGCCCGGGGATGTTTCCGCCCTTTTGTTGTCGGGAGCCGACAGACGCCGAGAGTAAAAATGTCAAATGGGGTGCTCGGCAAAGGGTCAAACAGTCAAACTTGATGTCTTAAGTGGTGAATTCTTTCATGATTGGATCAATGGGTTGTCCATAATAAACTACGTAGTCCAATGCAAGGTTTTCTCAGACGGCAAATTAGATATTCTGGATCATTTCTAGCTCCTGGAAAAAAGTTATATTGGAAAGCAAATAGAGATATTTCTACGTTTTCTAAAACCTTCAAAGTTCAAATAATGATGTGGGGAGTTGATGGCCACTTTTTGATTGACTATCTGGCTGACCCATTTTCGAATCCCCTCTATTTTTTTCGACTGACTCTGGGTTCTTACTTTGTTATCCAGCTTTCACTAATGATGACGAATATGGTACAATTACTCCATTGTTTCTTTACCTTTTCTATTCCATTTGGTAAAAAAATAAAGAAGGCGCAAATATGGCGATGTCACAAATCTCCTAATTGGCAGGGAAACTTATGTCCAGCAACACTTTTTACTATAACAACACTGTAAACAGGTTTTCAGTCAACATAGTTAAACATAATTGACCATTTGAAGTTTTATATACGAATATTGAAGATTGATACGATTTTATCATTTTCGAAACGCTTGCAAACAATCTATTCTACGATCACTATTTGAAGTAGTTTTGAATAGTTGGTCACTTATCTTTGACAGCCTAGTTATCATAGAACTTGAATATGGTCTCAAATCTCTTAGCGAAAAGCATTTTCACAAACTGGGACCGTTTTTGTAATGTAGGTCAGATATTTCCATATAACGTTAAACGCCTAGAGCTATGCAATGCCCTATAAATGTTACGGAAATCAATCAATTTTGTTCGATTTATACTCCATTATCAAAGTAACCCCAAAACAGAAATCCGACTTTCGATTATATAAAATCGATAGCTAGGATGATAGTAGGTACTTGTTTTAAAAATGAAAATTATAATTATATGAAACAGCATGCATAAATATTCAAGTTTTCTTCGAAAAACAAACTATCAAAGTTTCCCCGTTTTACGGTACTTTACATTTCTCACTAGGTTCATCAGCAGAAAAGTATTACAAAGAATGAAAAGTATACCAGTGACCCAAACCCCTCAGATGTAGCCATCTTTCTGATTAACATTTACTTAACTTGTCATGAAAAAATCATTATTTTGGATCACTCATAGCAGCAATGGCACAAGCAATCGCAATCAACTTTGTTCCTTTAAAAAAAAAATCTGTAACAATCCTGTGATACCCTTATTTCAGCCGCTACACCCCTGTGCAATGCGATAAAAAGGCTTAAGTCACATATGCGAGAATAATAATTTTAATTGAAATGTTTGCTATAATTAGAAAATTTCCTAAAACGTGAAAGAGGCAATGAGCGGAAACAGGTTTTTCCTCCACATTGAGCGACAAATAGGTAACTGGAGACAAACTCACATTGAATCACGTGGTCGGGCACAAAGCTGTTGCCTCGGGGCGTTCAATTTCATTAAAATGAGCCACTCCCTGTAAACGGCACACGTCAGCCCTAAAAGAAGGGAAGGTTTGCAGCGGTTATCAGCTCGGGGAAAAGTTACCGACAATGGTCGGCTGCAGTATTGGCATATTATTTTCAATGGATTTCTCGGCAGAATTTGGTGCACTAGAACATCATTTAACGAATCAGATCGGGGGTTCGTAAATTGAATCAGTTGAATTGTCACACGAAGAAATTTAGTTCACCAAACAAGGTTCTTGGAGCCTTCTTGTAGGAAATTCATCTCAATATCATGAGATTATGCCTTTTTAGTATTCTACATAAAACTTTAATGTGTGGAAGACCTCAACTTTTTTAAATTCCTTAGAACTTATTATTCCTAAGCGTGAGTGGTTAATCATAAATATATATTACATACTGTTGGAAAAGTCAGTACTAAACAATCCGCTGGTGCTAAGTTTATATGCAAAATTTGAGTATATGTATTGTGTTGTCAGCTAAAATGTGAACTATTGAACATGATTTTAAAATCATACTGCATAACTACAATAGTTTTTCAATCATAAAACCGTTTATTTTCGGAAAACGTGCTTATTACAAGGTAAATAAGCTACATTTAGGTATATTAATCTGGTCTCCAAGGTTAAACTTCGCTATAAAATGGTCAAATGCGAAAGCTGAAAGAATTTTTTACGTCATTTTCTGTATTAGGGGACCACCATTTAGTAAATGGAGATATTTATTATTCTTAATTTTGCTTTATTATATGATAATCCATTTCGCTCCAGTGGATCATATTCATTTCTTTTTTTTTTAATTTTTAACTAGGTTTGTGACCCATTCAATATTATTTCCCAAAAAAATAGTTACATACACTAATGGAGATCAACGAAGTACTGGTTTTGCTGAAATTAAATTGAAAATATCTCAGTTCCTAAGGATAATATAACATAAAGTTATAGTGATTAATTTGCCCTTGGATTACGGTACTAAGAAAAGTGCATCATAGAACACAGAAATTTGTTGAAACAATTAAGTTTCCACAACAATGTTAAGATTTTTATTGAAACAAATTCGAAAAATTGATTGGGTATTGTGACATGTAGATTTGAATGACATTTGTTATATTTTTTTTGGCGCGGATCGAGTTTCATAAGTCGCGATTTTCGCGGATACAATTTTGAGGTTTTTGTAACAGCCCTGCAATTGCCGTTGATAGATTTCCGTAAGATTTATTTTAAATGGATGTACATATAATTTTTCATATAATCGAAAGTCGGTTTTCTGTTTTTGGGTTACTTTGATAATGGAGTATAAATCGAACAAAATGAGTGATTCCAAGCAACAGCACCAAAATTTGGTAAATTTTTTAATTCATTTTTTTCTATTGAGCTGAAATTTTGCACAGTTTTCCAGTTCCATCTAAATCGTCATTTTCCGATATCAAATCTTCTAGTTGAGTCACGACTAACTTTTCAAAAGGATGTATGTGAAAATGGTTCAAATATATTCATAAAGCTGCACAGCAAAAACGGTTCGTTCGATTGTTAGACAACTAAAGAAACAAAGTTAGTCAACAAAATAAAGATTCCAAAAAAAATACACACAGTAAAAAAAATTTTTTTTTGCATTAAAAAACATAATTTTTGACACAAAAACTCAAATATCTCAAAACCCTATCGGAATACCAACGTAATTTTTTGAGGGAAAACGGTTCATTATATTAGCTATCTACCATAAAAATTTGGTGATGGTAAACCAATAAACAAAAAAGTTATGACATTTCAAACATGTCTCAATTTTCACATTTAGTAGAAAAAAATTTTTTTTTTCGGTGTAAATTATTACGGGAACCGCAGTTTGTTTCTGATTTTATTGTTAAGGGCCTTGCGTGAATTAAACAAGTCGTTTTCATGTATTCATTAGTATTATGTATATTATATGTATAAATATTATGTATATGTATATATGTATAAATTAAAATGAATTAACAGATTACACGAAAATAAAATTTTTTTTTACCAGGATATTTTTTTTAGAGTATGATCGATGAGTTTCTAAATGTTATATATAAACTTTAAAAGTTTTGGATTTGGGTATGCGTTATGAGATCATGAAAACATTTTATTAATACTTATTTATTTATTTATTGTTATTCAATTTTTTACAATATCGAACACTTTTGCATCATTATCAGTACAGTTCGAGTATAGTTTTGCTTTAATTTTATTTTCTGACAATGGAATGAAACAGTGAAATTTTTGGGTTCCTTGGATCGTTTTCGCGTTAGTATATTGCTCGCTGAGCTCTGATGCCGTTAATTCGTACTCTTCAGTAGTAGTAAAACAAAATGATAATTTTGTTAAATCTTCTTCTTTTCTGCGATTCGCCCAATCAAATAGTTCTTATGCAGTTTTAATTGGATGCTCACGTTCTTTGGCTAAACTTGCTCTTGTGGCCATGCGCTTTATGGTTCCTCCAATAGCATCACAAGGACCTTTGCCATGTGACGTAGCAAAGAAATGCCATTCTGCATCAATTCCGTACTTTGATTTAAATTGACATAGGTTCGAAAAATTCTTACGGTTTTTGTACTGCGATGCTGCTCCATCAGACATGAAATATATCTTTCTGATTTCTTTATCCTTATCAACGCGTAAAAAGTTAATCATTTTGGCAATGAACAAATTTACAGATACTGAGTCGTGTCTTAAATCTTCGGAAATTACAATAAAACTAAAATGTTCAATTTGCGTACTTCCATTGAAATAAATAACGAATGGATGAATTGTAGCTTGTTGTACGTTCCAGTGATGGGACTGCACTTCATCTTGCAATACAAAGCTATAGTTTTCAGAAAAATCACAAATGACTAAAAATTCACCATCTTGTAATGTATTTTTCGTATTTTTTAAAAAGCGGGATTGCTCTGTTTTAATAAAGTCGTGAGGAATTAAACTTTCTAATTTCAAGCAAAAAAAAATGACACAAACTCATCTACAGGTTTTACAATAGTTTCTAGGTCACACCTATCCGTGGTCACTCATTGCTCAAATGATAACTGATCAATATAATTTCCTTCAAACTCAGCGAATAAAGTATTTTCCAATGATGAAGAATCTGGACAATCCGAACAAGATCGTAGATAGCAATTTGATGTTGTATTTTCACACAAAAGACTACCAGTTAACATTTTAATATCCTTTGATAAATTGATTCTTTTCAAACTATGTAAGATTAGGTTAATATTTTCGTGTGTTGTGCACACACAAACATTAAGTGTTCCTGAATTGGATAGAAGCTTGCATTGCCTTGGACGAAGGCTTGCAAATGAGGAAAAACCTACCTTAATATTTTCGTTAATTTCCTTGAAGCGTGTATACGCTTCTTTCAAAGTAGTCATCATTAATCGTTTTTGGATTGCTTGACGCTTTCCATCTTTTTTTACAGATACATAATCTTTTTGGCCAGGCATAGCTCTACTTACTTCATCGTCTTCAAAATATTGAATTATTTTTTCTTTTGTCTCATCTGTTAATGAAGTACTCGACCTAGCATTTTTGGTTGCAAGACAGTTATTTTTGAATTGTTTTGCCTCTTTTGCTGTATTTCTATTGGTTTTGAACTCATCAATGGCGTCTTGAATAGACCACGAGCTTGGCAGCATCGACAAAATCAATAATTTTTCTTTCCTTGTCGTGGCTAGATTCGAGAACCTTTCCTTCATATTCATAATTACCTCATCGTAGTCTGTATTTTCCACATCCTCAGGTCCTAATTTGAAGAGGTTTCTTCGTACAGCTTCGTTTATTTCACGGTATTTTTTCTCGGGATAATTGACGTAACCCATCTTCGTCCATTTAATCGGAGTCACTTTTATTCCAGCTATCCCTTCGTTGAAGCGTTCGATGTTGACCTTCTGGATGCACTCATCTTCTGATTGATTTGTTGAAACAGATGTCGCTGATGGTACCGTGGCAAGACTATCTGCACTTGGTACTTCTGGTAACTCCTCAGTTGTTGTCGGTGCATCTAGTAATTCCTCAGTTGTAGTTGTTTTCGAACTTCCTGCAACCTGATCCACCGATGATGTACAAATTGCCCGTTTGTCAACGTTTAAACGGCAGGACGTATAAATGCGTAAATTTGTATTCAATGTAGACAT
The DNA here is from genome assembly GCF_002204515.2 of Aedes aegypti. NCBI lineage: Eukaryota > Metazoa > Arthropoda > Insecta > Diptera > Culicidae > Aedes > Aedes aegypti. Next base: position 169,440,894 of record NC_035107.1, read on the forward strand.
TGGAGCATAACCAGCCGCTTTCAGTTTATCTATGGTGCTTTCGGTGAGATTTCGTAGCTCTTTCGAACACTTTTTTCTGCAAACGGCCTGCAACAGTTGAGAAAGCGACTACTCATGTTGCTCGTTAGGTTTTAATAAACAAAATCACTTTTAAGTTTTTACTGACTAGTTTGGTGTCGTTTGCTTGACTGAAGAAAAATTTTACAATTAAATCTTTTGTTACCATAGTGGTAGTATATTTTAGCTTTTTCGTGAGTATGTTCATGGTATGTACCTATCATGTTTTTGATGTTGTTGAAGTTACTCGCTTTCTCCCAAATATGATTAACAAAGTCTATTCTCTACCAAGGCGGGTCTATACCCAGGTGTAATCAGATTTTAACTTTGTGGAGAAAACCAGCGCCGAGAAAACCGACCTGCTTTACGTATACTAGATCACCTGGGTATAGACCCGCCTTGTTCTCTACGAGGTAAACTTTTTGCAGGTAAACTAGTCGTATACCTGTATAGAAAACTTTTTTTGAAGCTTTTGTCTTCAATATTAGATTTCTTATAGGTTTCTTTTATCAAAAGGTTTCAACAATATTGAGAGAATTTTTCTTCAGTTACGTACAATAAAAAATATGACACTATCAAGACTTTAGATCACAACACTGGATCGCGTCTAACTTTCTAATAGATGCTACAATAGTTATGAATAATTAAATAAAATATCATGAAAACAACTTGTTAACCTCATGTGGTACCCTTAACAAAAAATTCAGCAACAACGCAGTTTGTCCTAAAAAAAATTAACAATGAAAAAAAAAAAAATTTTTTCACTAAGTGTCAAATTTGTGAAATATTTGAAATGTCATAACTTTTTTGTTTATTGGCTTACCATCACCAAATTTTTATGGTAGATAGCTAATATAATGGACCGTTTTCCCTCAAAAAATTACGTTGGTATTCCGATAGGTGAGTTTTTGTGACAAAAATTATGTTTTTTAATGCAAAAAAAAATTTTTTTTTTACTGTGTGTATTTTTTTGGAATCTTTATTTAGTTGTCTAACTTTGTTTCTTTAGTTGTCTAACAATCGAACGAACCGTTTTTGCTGTGCAGCTTTTTGAATATTTTTGAACCATTTTCACATACACCCTTTTGAAAAGTTAGTCGTGACTCAACTTGAAGATTTTATATCGGAAAATGACGATTTAGATGGAACTGAAAAACTATGCAAAGTTTCAGATATTTTTGAAATGGTCGATCAGAATCGACTTGCATGCCTCCGTGGAATCCCTTACTATTAAAGTTACTCGCATTATCAAGGATACCCCGTTTTACGGTACTAAATCATCCGCTGCTGCCAAGCCTACATTGAAACTTTTAATATTTAAAATGTTGTGTAAGCTTAAGTGTGAACTACTGAACTCATTATTGGAATTAAACAGCATTCCAATTATACACTTTTTTTCTCATAAAATCGTTTATTCTCGAATAACGTACTTTTTTCGAAGAGAAATGCCTAAATGTATTATGTAAATTTACAAAGTATTATTTTGCAATAAAATGATCAAATACGCACAACTCTTTTATATTTTGGCTTAATATTTCGATTCAGGGGACCCAAATTTAGTAGATAGGTAAATTTTTAATTATATTAAACTGCTTTGCTTTGCTGTGATCAATTTTTCTCCAGATTGTTATCTTCATTTTTCATAACAAAACTTATGTTATGGAATGGTGTACCGTAATTTCGGGTGAAATTGATCATTATTCACGGTTTTTCTAGTCGGTTTTCTATAATGTTGACAATGTCAAGCAACTAAATGCAGGAAAACAAGTACGAAGGTGAGCCTCATTGGCTTGTGTACCAAAATTTTCTAACAAATATCAATTAGGGCTAAGAAAAATCTATAAAATAAAAAATCGGGGGATCTTATTTCGGGGTGAAATTGATCACTTGTCAATGCTATTATTGTTAGTTTTCAAAACAATTCTGCATAATGAATCAGTACTCTCTGAATCCGAATATGCTTGCTAAACTCTTAACAATACAATATTTATAGAAATGATGAATAGTTAAATTTCAAGAATTAAACGGAAAACGTCTAAATATATGCAATTTTCTGAGAAATACACTGATATCTAACAGAAATTCAATTATTTCAACCAAATGAGCAAATCGGCACGAGTTTTTGTTATGAAATCTAATTTGGGGATATATCTTGAGCATCCTCACAAACTTTCAGGTTTATACCATGTTCAAATCTTTGTTTAGAACTAGAAGTTTATAAATGTTCGCCAACACAGCACCGTTCATGATTTTGAAATTTTATGAAAATTATATGGAAATAAACTTTATTTAACGCAAAAAACTTCACAACACACAATTCGGCAATAGTTACGACAAATAACATTCATTCACTGCAGGTTACATTGATATTTGTGCTTCATTACGAAGAAATAAAATCGTTTGACACGGTTATCAATTTCACCCTACTGATCAATTTAACCCGAATTTACGGTATGTTATTTTATGAAATATCGATTAACTGATAAAGAACAATGAAGTACTGATTTTGTAAAAATTAATTCGACAATATCTGAAAAATTGAAAAAAAAATACTCAAATTGGCTTCCAGATTACGGTACTGATGTAGTAAGCAATATTTTTATGTTTTTTTACAATATTCTTCAATGGTTTTTTAATAAACACAGGCCCTTAACCATTCATACATGTAAATAATAATAAGCACATCTCAATCTGAGAGCCCTATAAATGTTAATATTCACTCTTTTGTTTAGCGTTCAAGAGCAGTAACTCTCACTGATTATTGATTACACTTTTGGCTCTCATGGCTTCATTAAAATCATTTGGAAATAAGAACATCCGTATAAATAAAATTCAAACACAGTTTTTTGCATACAAAGGTCCATTGATGGCCGGTCGACAAATCCTTCAAAAAAAAAGTTGTGAATACCATATCCCAACGCATCACCTTTTCACAGGATTTGGAAATTTTAACGATCATTGACACACGAGCCATAATTTTATCCCACTTTGGATTTGGCGCCGATCACTGCGATTTCCATTTTCTGTGCTATGATTGCCAAACCAAAGGGGTGTTTGATGATCCAATAGCTTTTAATTAAATTGTTCAAGGTTGTATTATCAGAAAATATCAAAGATATTAACAATTTTATGCAAAACATAAATCAATAATAAGGGCGTAAGTCGCATGATCGATTTCTCTTCATCGATCCTCTCTTCTGTGAATAAAGGTGACAAGATGCAGGTTTAGGGGAAGACGGGGTAAGACCGCCCGCCTAAGCAATTTAATTCATGTGTCAAAATCAAGAATCAATAAATCCTTTTTCGATGCAGCATGTCGTATTTTGAAGCCTTAAGCATGATCAAAAAATATCACAGGTGTTGTATTTCTAAAAAATATTTATTTCTTGAAGCTTTAAAAAAGTGATGTCTTATCACGATTATTTTTAGCGACGGGGTAAAAGCGCCCACCCACGGGGTAAGAGCGACCACCACGATTTTCGTACACAATTTTGCGAAAAAAATATATCAGTTCCCTGTGATTCAAAAAAGTATAATGTTTTATGAATTCTACATTGATAAACGTGTATATTGAATCATTTTTAGGATTATTTATTCCTAAAACCTTGAATATATACTTATTAGTACCTTGCAACACCCATATTTTGGAAAAACTATGCTAAACCCGCTTGTATTTTTCACAAAATTGATTTCATTTCACTTGAACAGTAATGTACAACGTAGTTACATCTTTTAAAATGGTTTACACAGTTATTTGGTATAAATCAGGGGTGGCGGTCTTACCCCGTCAACAGTGGTCGGTTTTACCCCGCTTGCGCAATTTTCACAACTATGGCCTTATTTCAAAGCTTAATATTTACAATTCATATTTCACTTCACCGAAGCATATTTCACATTTCTGTTAAAGCATACACGGGTAATTTGTTATGTTTTACCAAAAAAATCCCTTCCGAAATCCTTAAGTGAGCATCTGTTAAATTTAGATCAAATTCACTATCGACAAGCAGAAACTTTGTTTTTGGCATTTGTTATGACAAATTTGATGTAAGTATCACACTAAATGCTCCGGAATATCAAAAATCTTGTGTTCATGGAAAGTGCTTGGTGAACTTTTAAGAAAATTGCCATTTTCATGCCAAACTGTCTTACCCCGGCGGGCGCTCTTACCCCGTCTTCCCCTACCAGCATTTTTTCACCTCAGGACGCAAGATTGCATCGCTGCCTAGCGTCCTGAACGGAAATCGGAAACGGTGTGTGGCGGTGAAGCTCGCCCAACTCTACGGTAAGCCAGTATCCAGAAGGTGGCTGAAGCTGGAAGAATACGATGGGCAGGGCATATTGCAAGAATGCCGGACAGCAACCCTTCAAAGATGGTTTTCGGTTCGGATCCGGTGAGTACAAGAAGGTGTGTAGCGCAGCGAGCTAGGTAGGCGGATCAAATACGCATCGATTTCCCGAGCGGGGGGCAGAAACGAGGATGGAGAGATGCGGCAAAGAACCAAGTATTGTGGTATGAAATAGGGCGATATTCATTGTAATCACTACTTTTTCGATCTAGTTTCCTAATTGCTAGTAATTTACGTTTTCCATTATTTTCCATACGTTTTGAAAGCGCTCGACTTCCATTCTTCAATGCGCTTGTGTTGGAAGTTTGAAAAATTTGAGAATCTAGCGTAGCGCTATCAGTGAGTGGAATACGAACATCAGTGTCGCTGCTCGGCGGCCAGTGAGGGAAACTGAATGTTCGAAAGGTTGTTGTCTGTACTTTTTGCAGCTGGCGCCAACTGTTATCGTTTGAGAACGAAATAAATAGTGGTTACCCTATTTACTATGAACATGTATTGTATTAATAATTCATCATTCATTACGCACTGAGTCCCAACAAGAAATATAATGACGAGGATCACCCGTTTTAACTCATCAATAGGGTAACGACTGTTTATTTCGTTCTTAATCGCTAAAACGCTAACACTGATGTTTGTATTCCACTCACTGATCGCGCTACGCTGCATTCTCAAATTTCTCGAACTTCCAACACAAGTGCATGGAAGAATGGTAGTCGAGAACAAATATGGACAAACATTTCAAAAGGGCACATCGACATTGGCAAGCCGCTGTTGAGCCCAATTTCTTTAATTATGCGAGAATTTCCTTTGAATGTTTGTTGAAACGTTTTTGGCGGCAAGTTAAACTCCGGTTCAGTTTATAAATTTGTGTGAATTCAATTTAAAGAGTTCTATATGTGTCATATTTTGTAATAATATTTTCCAATATAGATATCAGCGAGTGAATGTAAATATGTTCATTTGGCTTGAAATAGCATATAAGTGTTAGCATTTATTCGGAATCTTGATCATATTGGATAGATATGGAAACGTGCAAATATTACGAAACGCAATAGGGAGAGGGAAAAAGTTTTATGTAATGTTATGGTTCTTACAAAAAAAACCCATGCAACAGCTGTTTCGTGGGCAAGAGGTCTTAAAATCACAAATTCATCGTTACGTTATATTTGAATAACAGTGATTTTGCAAAAGGTTCGACACAAGTTCCTTCCGCTCGTTTCGTTGAAAGCGTTGGGAACGATCACTACTCTCAACGCACGACGATTCCGGATTCCGGTGGGAAAATCTGTAATTGGAATTACTTTTCTTAATACCGTAATCCGGAGTAACATTGATCAGCGGGGTAACATTGATTGGTATGACTCTTCTCGTAATTCATCATTTATTGATGGAATATCATCAAAGCATGAATGGTGCCTCTCTTTCTTACATTCATAAGCTAATAAAAACTAAGGTTTTTTTTCGAATATCGCATTTTGTTCATGCGTGAGTTTGTCAATTTTTTGAATCAATGATTTTTATCACTATGGATGACACTACCGAAGATTCATGTCTTACATGAGTTCTGCAAATGGTATGAACATAAAAAATGCGGTTGTTACTTAAAATGACATCGCCGAAAACGATTCCGTTGTCAAATATCTCATAAGTTTATTCAATTAGGCTATCTTAACAAACTACCGTAAAACGGGGTAACTTTGATAGCTTTTTTTCGAAGAAAACTTCAATATTTATGCATGCTGTTTCAAAGAATTACAATTTATATTTTCAAAACAAGTACTGACATCCTTTCTATCGATTGCACTTGATAGATTGCCAAAATATTTATTCTGAATGGAATGAATGCACTCGTTTTTCTTAACTGATTGACAGAAACTTCGTTATTTCGTTTAATATGTTGTGGTTTCGCACTATCAAAGTTACCCGCATTATCAAAGTTACCCCGTTTTACGGTACTCTTAAAAATGCAGAATTTTCCTTAGGAAAATGCCTACCTTTGGGCGTATTCCGCGGTTCAAAGAGTTTTTATTTTTTAAATACCGTAATCCGGGGTAACATTGATCAGTTTTTAGGATATTTCTTAAATATTTCACCCAAAACTGTAAATGTTGTGATTTTTGTATTTTTAAAACAAGTACTACCACCCAAAGCTCGTGACTATATACTGTATTTTGTTTTTTGAAAGATTTAAGCATGTTTACAAAAATGTTTTATGTGATTTTTTCATTTACCGTCGATGGGGGTGACAATGGGTCTGGGGGGTGAGATTGGGTCAAAACGGAAAAATATGATTTACGAAATATTTCAGCTAATAACGCTGATATTACTAAAATTAATAATTCATATGTTAGAGAACATATTTTTCCACATAATTCATCACAATGTACATTTTTAGAAATAGTAGTTTTTGTTTACTTTATCTATGAACTTGTATGTTGAAATTAGATAAAATTTACAACATTAAATTTGTCCTGTGCAAAGTATTACGCATGTACTTTCACCTCTATCGTTATATTAGTAGAAGGTTTAAAGTCTTTTCATTACACGTCACACGTATTTTCCGGAATCTATTTGATTTTCCAACAAAAAAAATCATTTTTTTCGGTACGGTGTCTAAAACATCAAAAATGGGGGTGAGATTGGGTCAAGCAAGAACGACAGTAAATGAAATTGCATGTCCACTTTTTTGACATTTTACGGTGCCGGTAGTTCTCTTTTTCATTAAGATGTGTTTATTCTTTCAAAATACAGCATCTCTGAAACATCAAACTAGGCTTCTTGAGGATTCCGTGGATTGAATAACAATGCAACGCATTTTGACAACTTCTCAATCCAGCAACTGTGTTTCGTGCGCAGCAACATCGTAAAATTTTATCAAATGGATTTTTTTTTCTAATTTAATTATTTATCAGTGTTTTCATATTATAGAAACATCTCCTGGAAGTACAAATGAGTTGGAACACTGAGATATCGTGATTGTGACGTCAACATCTGCCTGAAATGTATTGATCGTGGATTGTCGCTCCGAAATTCAACTATTTGCGAAGAATTAAAATAATTACTGTTTTAGTACGCCTTTGGGGAAACTGAATAGGCTTCATGGCAATGGGGATGAGATTTTGAAGACAATTCGAGGGGAAAAAATAAAAAATTTATGTAAACTTGACGATGAATGTTGTGTTTACATATTTTTTCTCATAGCTCTTCAATTTTATGGAATAATCGTTCTTTTAAGTGGGTTTATCATACTTGTGAAACATCTTAGATATCTTTTCATCTTGTTTGCATCATATTTTATCAATATTCTTCAGCTGTGAATGGTTTTGCAACCATATTACCAAAAACAAGTTATTTCAATTACAGTGACCCAATGTCACCCCCTCTTTGGGGTGAGATTGGGTCATTTTTCATTCACTTGTGGTGCCGCTGTTAATAAATATTTTTCTTCAATGTTTTGAACAGTTGTTAATGTACCATCAAAGTACATACACACCAAATTTGAAGTTTATTGGAGTTAAATTGCGATAGTTATTCAATAAATAAATCGTTCACATCCCTTTTTGACCCATTGTCACCCCCAACGACGGTAGTTGATATGGGGTAATATTGATCATCCAAGTAAACGACGTTCGGTAATATTGAAAATGTCGTTACTTACATAAATCATGGCCACTGAAGCCGAATATGATGTCCAAACGCTTACATCTCATTTACTGTTTGAGTTATTTTAAAATTAAAAACATCTCGAACAGCGGAATACGCCTAAAGGTAGGCAATTTCCTAAGGGAATTCTAGATTCTTAACAGTAATTTGTTAATGTTGCCCAATTGAACATACTTATAAAAGTTTTGACAGCGGAATCGTTTTTGGCGCTGCCATTTGTTCGGAGCTGGTTCTCCGGATTCATGATTCACTCGCGAAGTAAAGTGGATGTGGTTTTAGCACCGAAAACGAAAAACGCGACAAACTTCTAGTGGTAGATGATTTGCACTGCACTGGGGGTACTCGGACACTTATTACGAGCGATAGGGGTTCAAACAGTGCACATGTGATCCTCTATCGCTCGCAAGAATCGTCCGAGTACCCTCAGTGCAGTGCAAATCATCTACCACTAGAAGTTCGTCGCGTTTTCGTTTTCGGTGCTAAAACTACATCCAAAGGTCACTTTACGCCGTGAGTGAAACACGAATCCGGAGAACCAGCTCCGAACATTAATGATCCGGTTCGAAGGTTCGAACCTGAAAGTTTGTGAGGATGCTCAAGATATATCCCCAAATTAGATTTCATAACAAAAACTCGTGCCGATTTGCTCATTTGGTTGGAATTTCTGCTAGATATCAGTGTATTTCTCAGAAAATTGCATATATTTAGGCATTTTCCGCGTAATTCTTGAAATTTAACTATTCATTATTTCTATAAATATTGTATTGTTAAGAGTTTAGCAATCATATTCGGTTTCAGAGAGTACTGATTCATTATGCAGAGTTGTTTTGAAAACTAACAATAATAGCATTGACGAGTGATCAATTTCACCCCGAAATAAGATACCCCGATTTTTTATTTTATAGATTTTTCTTAGCCAATTAGGAAACTTGTTCAAAAAAGGAGTGATTAGAAATCAAGCGTATGATGAATACAAAACTTTTAGTGTTTAGTTCATCTTCCCTGGTGCTTTCTTTGCTTCAAAATTTATTTTTTACTTTCACTAAAAAAGAGCCATATATTGTCTTTTCTGCATAAAAACATAATTCTATTGAAGTAGATCTTGTAGGTCTTATGGCCTATCTTTTTGAAAGTGTTTGGATGACTTGGAACTTCTATTGTATTTTCCAAGATATACAGTTGAATTCACCAAATGTGCTGGGTTTGTACTAAATTTAAAACTCATCATTGTATAAATCTCATTTATTTGAAACTACGGGGTAGGACATTCATGTTTTAATGTTTTCAGAAGTCGCAAATTGAATACAATGAACTCTATCAAGATTAAATTAAGCTAAATGTTGCAAATTTTATATTTTTAAAACAAGTACTGCCCCCTACAGTTCATGACTATATACTTTATTTTGTTTTTTGAAAGATTTAAGAATATTTAAAAAAATATTTTAAGCAATTTTTTTCATTTAGCTGATATGGGGTAACATTGATCACTTATGTAAACAACGTTCGGTAAAATTGGAAATGTCGTTGCTTACTTAAATCATGGTCCCTGAAGCCGAATATGAAGGTCAAACGCTTACAAGTCATTTACTTTTTGAGTTACCGTCGTTGGGGGTGACAATGGGTCAAAAAGGGATATGTACGATTTATTTGTTGAATAACTATCGCAATTTAACTCCAATAAACTTCAAATTTGGTGTATATGTACTTTGATGGTACTTGAACAACTGTCCAAAAAACTATAGAAAAATATTTATTCACTGCGGCGCTATAAGTGAATGAAAAATGGCCCAATCTCACCCCATAGAGGGGGTGACATTGGGTCACTGTAATTGAAATAACTTGTTTTTGAGAATATGATTGCAAAACCATGCATAGCTGAAAAATATTGACGAAATACGATGCAAACAAGACGAAAAGACATATCAGATGTTTCACAAGTATGATAAACCCACTTAAAAGAACGAATATACCGAAAAATTGAAGAGCTGTGAGAAAAAAATATGTAAACACAACACTTATCATTAAGTTCACATAAATGATCTTGTTTTCTCCCTCAAATTGTCTTCAAAGTCTCATTCCCATTGCCATAAAGCCTATTCAGTTTCCCTAAAGGTGCACTGAAACAGTGATTATTTTAAACCTTCGCAAATAGTTAAATTTCGATGCGACATTCCACGATCAATACATTTCAGGCAGAGGTTGACGTCATAATCCCAGTATTTCAGTGATTTACTACTCATTTGTACTTCCGTGATATGTTTCTATAATATGAAAACACTGATAAATAATTAAATTAAAAAAAAAAAACATTTGAAAAATTTTTACTATGTTGCTGCGCACGACACAGTTTCTGGCTTGAGAAGTTGTCAAAATGCGTTGTATTGTTATTCAATGCATGGAATACTCAAGTAGACTTGTTAGATGTTTCACAGATGCTGTATTTAGAAAGAATAAACACATATTAATGAAAAAAAAGAACATCCGGCACCGTAAAATATAAAAAATTGTGCTTGCAATTTCACTTACTATCGTTCTTGCTTGACCCAATCTCACCCCCATTTTTGATGTTTTAGACACCATACCGAAAAAAATGAAATTTTTTGTGGAAAAATCAAATACATCAAATGCGTGTGAAGTGTAATGAAAAGACTTTCAACCTTCTACTAATATGACGATAGAGGTTAAAGTACATGCGTGATACTTTGCAAAGGGGAAATTTAATGTTGTAAATTTTATCTAGTTTCAACATACAAGTTTATTGACATAGTAAACAAAAACTACTATTGCTAAAAATGTATAATGTGATGAATTACGTGTAATAATATGTTCCTTAACATATGAATTATAAATTTTAGTAATATCAGCGTTAATAGTTAAAATATTTCATAAATCATAATTTTCCGTTTTGATCCAATCTCACCCCCTAGACCCATTGTCACCCCCATCGACGCTATTTTAAAATAAAAATCACCTCGAACCACGAAATACGCCTCAAGGTAGGCAATTGCCTAAAGGAAATTTTTATTCTTAACAGTAATTCGGTAATGTTGCCTAATTTAACATACTTATGAGAGTTTTGACAACGGAATCGTTTTCGGCGATGCCGTTTTTAGAAAAAACCGCATTTTCCTTGATCATATCGTTTACAGAATGTTTGGTAGTGTCATCCTTACCTTAACCATTAAAATCGTTGTTTCGAAAAGTTACCAGATTTATGTATAAGGTAAACGGAATTTTCGCAAAAAATCATCACCTTTATTAGCTCATGAATATATGAAATGGAAGCACTTTCATTCAGCGAACTTTTTACGAGATGAGTCATTCCAATCAATGTTACCCCGCTGATCAATGATACCCCGGATTACGGTACGTGAATTGAATAAACGTAAAAACGACTTCGTAAAACGTTGTTTCAGTGTAGTAGCAAAGACGCGCACCCGGAGCGCAAAATAATGACTCCCCAAACGCCACACGTTCACGACTTAAATTCAGGGAACCATTGGTTCAGTTCAGCTACGGAAGGAGCACAAACTGCTGGCTGTGCATTAATTTGTGCGGAATATGTTGGTGGAACTAAGGATATCGACAGGAGGCAATGGAAAACAAGCGAAGGATTATCACAAGAGCTCTTGGCGGTCTGGTATGTACACACAAACGAACTGTTCAACGGGAAGAGGGTTGGACGGTATCGAGTGCTTAACTAGCATGAAATTGTAATTACGAAATTATTAAGTCAAGTGAAATTTCGACCCCATTTCGTGCGCTTTTGTGGTGATGTGACTCCCTCAGTCATAACTTGTTTTGAATACGACGAGTGTTGCACATAGGGATGTTGTTGATGGTCTTCTAGATCCAAATTGCTAATGAGATTTATGGTCCGTCAAGCAACCAATACTGCCTTTGTTCTCGACAAACACAAAACATAACTTTGAACAGTCAACATTTTCATTCAAATACTAAATACACTGCCTAGCCGCAGCTTAATCCATCACAATGTGGCTGCGAAATTTAATCACCCCTATCAGGAAACATATGCACCTACAACACGGGATTTACAATCCAACACGTAACGGTTCTCCTATGGTATTGCTGGAATGTTTGTTGGTTGTGCCTACATTGTATATTCTCTCCTATGCCTTTAAAGACCGAAATCAACCGCACTGGAACACAGAAGGAAACTGCCTGCGTAAGTTATAGCTCTCGCGAATGTCATGTAAATTGTAGAATCACGATTCCGACTGAAGCGTGGGCGGCAAACTGCGTATTGCAACACGTTTGATAATCACGAATTCATGAACCGAAGGATTTGAATTTTTGATGAATTATTAGTCACACGTGAGTGTTGATTATCGTATGGCATTAAATGATTGGACCCACATGACAGAAAAGGTACATATCAACACGATAGCTTTAATTAACGAATACATAACGCTAGTAAAATTATTAAAATTTGCGAGTTGGGTGTTTTATGAGGCTCTCGTACCTTGAGTTGTTCTTCTACCGCTTTGAACAAATGTATTTCATTGAATGGTACTTGATGCATGAAAATAATTATAACATTGTTGATACAGATCAGTGCAAATCACCCGCTAACATTGTAAGGGTATAGTTGTAAATTATTATAACCTCAAGCCATCATTTTGACAATTAGAAAACATTCATCGCCTTAAGGGATTGCCCATTAATTACGTTAGGGTGTATAGCGGAAGGGTAGGTTTAAAGTTTCTTACGCGTCATTGCATTAATTTTTATTATTCATAAAAAAAATACTGTAGGGGGAGGGGGAAGTCTGAAAACAGCAAAATATGTCTTCCATGATTAATGGACAGTCTTTAAGCAGTTATGTCTGAAGTAAGACGCTACCTTTACGCACAACCACTACAATTTTGGTAACGTCTACCAAACAATATGTTTGATATTTGGAATGCAATACACTCTTAAGGACTGTTCATTTTACACCTTGTGCATGCTGTATCTTTTTAATTTATCAATTAAATTGCAATCGGTTTTCTGTACATCGTTCGACTTATATTGTACAATGTTGTGATAAAACAAAAACCCCCAAATTAATTAAATTTCACATGGATAGGGAACTACGTTTAGAACGGTTGATTTTTGGAGGTTCTCAAAATAAATGATTTTTAGAAATTGATCGCAAAAATTGACAACCTATATTTAAAAAAAATAATCGTTCTTCAAAAGCATAATCAATCAGAAGCTTGCTGAAAAATATCAAGTTATTTTTGGAGCAACAATTTTACAGATATCATAAAATCATATATCACCGATTTTTCAGAGAAAAATATTTTAAATTACTGAAATGAATAGAATATTTTGGTTTAAAGTCCGTCCTGACGGAAGTGCTAATATAGTATCAATTTGGAAAATAACTTAAGCCTTCATAGAGTTGCTTATTTAGTTCCCACGTCACATTTGAAGCACAATAGAAAAACAAATGATTTATTTTTAGAGGGCCTCTCAAAACACAATGACAATCATTGAAATTGGCAACACTGCTGTAACTAAATCGATTTTATTTTCCACATATTATTTTCAGAATATGTTATTCTGAGATTGCCGATTGAAATATTTGCAGAAAAACGTTTACAATTTGCTGTAGTTATATGATTTTAAAAATATGACACTGTTTAGTAAAACGACCATAAAGAGTAAAATTCATGCTTAAGACTGCAGTTAAAACTAACGATTTAGCTCTCGTTTATACTTATATAGTTCCTCTTGTAACCTAAAGTAGTTTAAAATACGCTTTTTACCTTTTTTTTTGCTGAGAGTGAAAGTATGGTGTAGCAGCACATAAGGCCATAAATGGATTAATCACTATAGTTACAGATGTCAGAGAATATTGAAATATTACAGAATTTTCCTTTATTTTTAACCAGTGTACTTTGCTGTGCGTACACGAAAATTCTCTGCTTTTGGAAGCTTTTTTAACCCGTAGGCTACGGGGCTGATATATAAAATTCAAACTGCTCGTATTTGAGCATAACTTTATATTTTTTAATGAAATTTTGAGGATTGCTTCACTATTAGTTGTAATTTCATAAGTGATGGGAAGGTTTAGCTCCGGAGTCTTGTGGACAAAGTTATTCCAGAACATCTCTGGGTCAGGTAGGGTAAAAATCACATAAACTTCCTTTTGGAACACATTTATCATTTGGAAACGAAATGTTTTCATACAAAATGTGAACAGACCCGTTATTTGGAATAAGTTACGAAGGCTAAAGATATTTTTAAAATTTATAATTAACCTTTAGTAAGACTAAGGCCTCCAGAATAGTCTGGAATTTTGCCATAATGAACACAGGTTCATAAGTTATTTTTTAGCGATTGATATCTACGTTTGTTGGCTTACAACACTCACTAAGCCAATTCTCTTGAAACATTCTCGTTCCTATCCATAAAGCTTCATTTGGCTCGAAAAGTGTACTGCTATAAATATTGCTAATCTCAGGGTCTTCAGAACATACTGAAGTTTTGGGCATCAATTTTTATACGCAATTTCACTTATTATTTAAATAAAAAAATTTTAACATATCCATACTTGATCACAACTTACTTTTACTTTTGCTGGCTCTACGTCCTTCAAGACATGACCTGCGCCACAATGTTACGCCAATTAACTCGGTCCATGACTGCTAACCTCCAGTTTCTCGATAGCCCCACACTTCCAAGATCCTGCTCCAAACCAAAACTGTCAAACCATCTAGCTCGTTGCGCTCCCCTTCGTCTTGTACCGGCCGGATTTGAGTTGAACACCATTTTTGCGGGATTGTTGTCCGGCATTCTCACAACGTGTCCCGCCCATCGCACCCTTCCAGCTTTGGCAACTTTCGTGATACTGGGTTCACCGTATGGTTGCGTAAGCTCGTGGTTCATCCTTCTCCTCCATACGCCGTTCTCACATACTCCGCCGAAGATCGTCCTAAGCACACGTCGTTCAAAAACTCCTCTTCGAGCATTGTCCACGTCTCATGCCCGTATCAGTAGCTTGTACATAAGTGTAGGTCTTATCAGCGTCATGGTCGCTTAGTACGGAAGTGAAGTTTACCAGACCGCAAGGTCTTGTGGACTCCGTAGTAAGCACGTCTTCCGGCAATGATACGTCTTCGAATTTCTCTGCTGCAGTTGTTATCCGACGTTATCAATGATCCAAGGTAGACAAATTCGTCCACCACTTCGAACTCATCCCCTCAATCATCACGCATCTGCCAATGCGAGCTCTATCGCGCTCGGTTCCTCCAGCCAGCAGATATTTCGTCTTCGACGTATTTACCTTCAATCCAACCAAGCCTGGTATACTGTTCAGAAACCACCTGGAACGTTCTTCCGACAATGTCCACTTCGTCAGCAAAGCAGATGAACTGGCTGGATTCATTGAAGATCGTGCCCCGCATGTTGAAGCCCGCTCGTTTCATAACACCTTCTGGCGCAATATTGAACATGAGGCATGAAAAACCATCGCCTTGTCGAAGTCTTTTGCGTGTTTCAAACGGGTCCGATAATGCACCCGATATCTTCACACAGCACTGTACACTATCCATCGTTGCTTTGATCTAGTCAGTTTCCCGGGAAAACCATTCTCGTCCATAATCTTCCATAGCTCTTCGCGGTCGATGGTATCAAAGGCCGCTTTGAAATCGATGAATAGGTGGTGCGTAGGGACTTGATATTCGCGACACTTTTGGAGGATCTGCCGCAACATAATGATTTGGTCTGTCGTCGATCGCCCGTCCACAAAACCGGCTTGATAACTTCCCACAAATCTGCTTGCCAGTGGCGATAGACGGCGGAAGATGATCTGGGAAAGCTCTTTATAGGCTGCGTTAAGAATGGTGATCGCTCGATAGTTCTCACATTCTAACTTGTCACCCTTTTTGTATATTGGGTATATTATTCCCTCCTTCCACTCCTCCGGTAGCTGTTCTGTATCCCAGATCCTGGCTATCAATCGGTGCAGACAAGTGGCCAACAATACTTGATCACAAACCCTAATTAAAATAGAAAATAATTGTTTCTAAGCTTACTGGTTGTACAATGAATTTTAAATTACTATGATGACAATATTCACAATTTCTTGTAGATCTACTGGTACTGTTTCTCACTTGTTTTCAACATCTGATATCGCAGAATCTCTAAGGGCATCTTCAAAGCTTTTGAAATGTGATTCAAATGTTTTCTCTCCTTTCTGGCGTTACGTTCCAATTAAGACAGAATTAGTTGAAGATCCTTTGTTATGAATATCATAGATAAATTGAAAGATCCCAGTTTATAACTATGAAAGAAAAGATCCCAGTAAATAACAGTGAAAGTTAATAAGAACAGGTTCTGCTGAGGAGTAGGTTCTGTCTTAATTGGAACGTAACGCCAGAAAGGAGAGAAAACATCCGAATCACATTTCCAAAGCTTTGAAGATGCCCTTAGACATTCTGCGATATCAGAAGTTGAAAACAAGTGAGAAACAGTACCAGAAGATCTAGTGGATATTGTCATCAGAGTAATTCAAAAATCATTGTATAACCAATAAGCTTGGAAACAATTATTTTCTACTATAACGGAGGATGGTGATCAAGTATGGATATGTTAAAAACATATAATTTGAATAATAAATTAGGTTGCGTATAGAAATTGATGCCCACAACTTCAGTATGTTCTGAAGACCTTGAGATTAGCAATATTCTTAGCAGTACACTTTTTGAGCCATATGAAGCTTTATGGATAGGAACGAGAAAGTTTCAAGAGAATTGGGTTAGTATAGACTGTAGAAGTTTTGGTAGATCATAAGGACCTGAATTCCAGGACGATTTGGATGACTTCTAATATCCAATTTCTTGTCAAAATTTGTGGACACGTCTGTTGAGGCTTAGTGAGTGCTGTAAACCAACAAACGTAGACATCAATCGCTAAAAAATAATCTATGAACCTGTGTTGATTATGGAGAAATTCCAGAATATTCTGGAGGCCTTAGTCTTACTAAAGGTTAATTATAAATTTTAAAAATATCCTTAGCCTTCGTAACTTATTACCAATCACTGGTCTGTTCACATTTTGTATGAAAACATTTCATTTCCAAATGATAAATGAGTTCTAAAAGGAAGTTTATGTGATTTTTACCCTACCTGACCCAAAGATGTTTTAGAATAACTTTGTCCACAAGACTCCGGAGCTATACGCAGTGCCGTAGCGTGCGGTTGGCCAGGTTGGCACCCGCCAAGGGCGCCAGCCTGAAAGGGGCGCCAAAATGCGTGAATCGTTTGGATAAATTTTGGAGATTCGTATTGAATTATGGGTTCTAATAAGTAACCATTTAAAAAAATAAATTGAATCTCATAATGAAAAATATAAAACAATTTCTGAAAACTTTTTAACAAAATATTGCATAGTGCATGCAAAAGATATTAATAATTCCTTGCAAATTTATTTAAACTCTAATGCTCTTTGATTCTTCTCAATAACAAACTTAATATATGTGTAATTACATAAATAAAGTTAGTCAATGAGACGAATCAATGATTTTTATTTTTCGGATTTGTATGTATACTGGATGTAAGACTGTAAGTTTCAATCACTCGTTTTTTTAAATAATTTAATAAGTAAATTCTACTAAGCCTTGATAAATGTTGCACCATAATCACTAAATCCATAGAACACAATCACACTAAATCCCAGGCTGAACCCTAAAAGAAATTTTCATAGAATACCGTGAAATGGGGCGAATAGAAACACTTTCAGACATGTTTGAATGTGTACAACTTAGTCTTAAATATGGGTCGCGTCTTCCTTTGCTAAGACTCCAATCGCTGTTAAAAAATAAAAATTATATCGTACAAAGATTTATGAAAATGTTGTATATTTCTGTTCACTCCGCAATGGGGCGAATAGAAACATTGTTCAGTAAATATCAATACTTTTATTATTTAAATGGGAAAATAAACACATTTTTAACTACATCTTGAAGAAATATCAACATGTATTTACTTAGTGAAGAAAAAAATTAAAATTTTTGAAACCAAGTTCAATTTTAGATCATTTTTGAAATCAACCAAAATGGCGGATGTTTCAAGCTATCAAAAATGATTGAGATTTCAATGTTTTCTTCTCAAATTTTTAATGAGAAATGTAGCAAAATTTTTAATTTGAAAATAGTTTAGCGATACTCTGTTGTTATTGAACTAATGAAAAAAATATATTTCAGTAGGTTTTTAAAGTTTATCATTGCATAATAGTCGCATTTTTAACTAAAGGTCGCTTTGTTTCTATTCGCCCCGTTTTACGGTAATGAGCATGACCCTGGACGGGATCCAGGAAACTCTGGACAGAATTTTCAAAATAAAATTGGACAATATTCTCATAAAACCAAGGACAGGATTCTGAGTAGAACTCACGCTTTTTCTTGATCGATCTTTCGCATAATTCTTGGTGTGCTTGTAACAGAATGTTGTGTAATTTTTTCATAACTTTGATAATTTGTAAACTGCACTAAGCCTAGCCGAAAATTCACAGAGCAGACATAATTTAAGAATCTGTAATGCATTTTTAATAACTTAAAGAACGTTCTACACTCGAAACTTATTTGGTTTTTCAAAAAAGATTGTAGTAGAAAGGTTGAATGTAACTATTTAGAGCTCTTCAACATTGCTGTTAAGATTTGACCACATTTCAAAAAGTAAGAGTTTTTCCTTGTTCTTTTGATGTCTTTTAAACTATATACCATCGAAAATATATATTGGAAACTTACTTTTCATAGATCCCTGATGAACCTTTTCTTCCACCGTGAAGATGGATTATCTTACTTTGAAGAAAACATTTAATTTCAATGGTAATAGCAATTCCTTGGAAATTATTTGAAAAGTCTAATATATTTCAAGTTATTGAAGTTAGCTCTCAGTTAATAACTGTGGAAGTACTCAAAAGAACACTAAGCTGAGAAGCAAGCTCTGTTCCAGTGATAAACAAGAAGAAGAAGAAGAAGTGCTTTGCAATAAAACTTCCTGAGAACATATTGACTAAATCTTGGCGAAATTTCTTAAAAAAGTCTAAGAGAATTTTATTTGATTTCTCTAGTAATTTTCTAAAATATGTAATATATTTTAATTTCAAAAGAATCCGAACTATCTTTTCCCATCTCATTTTTTTTCATTACAATTACAATTACGAGGTTAGTTTTTTGTAAAACTATCTTAGTTTTGTAAAGGGTTGCTATGGCGTTCTTTTTCTTTTTTCGGCATAAGCTCTTAAATTCTTTTCTGTTCTTCAGGGCAAAAAGTCATAAAGGTTTGCTTGAATACAAATGGTTCTGAGATGTTTAGGAGAATTTCTTTAGAAAATATATCATTGAAATCTGCAAACTATGCATGAAACATCTAGTAGATGCTGTAGATTTGTTTCTAGCCAATCAGCATCTTTCAGTTAACATTCAAAAATACTCAGAAAATGTTCATTAAAAATAAAAAAAAAGATACACATTTTCTTGAGTTAAGTCAATAATTTAATGTGTTATGAACTGAAGACAACATTTAAACTATATATGACACTTTTGATGATTTTCATAAAAAAAATATTGTATAAATCTCTGAAAATTTTTCAAAAATATTTTTTGGTAAGCTTTGGTTAAGGTGAAGATGAATCGAAGCCAAACCTCAAATTTTCAAGAGCACAAATCTGGAGAACCGAACATCCGTTTGAGATGAAAACTTAATCGATTGGTCACCACCCATCAAGTAGATCATTACGATAAACAAAAAAAATTGGACCTCTTGTGAGTTTGGATCTTTGTTTCAAATTAATTTCAGTAATAACTGATATATGTTTGTTATTAGCTGTTAGAAAATTAAACAGCTCGTCCTTTTTACCATTCAAAAAATGAGTATTCCAATATAAAATATTTAAAAAAGCATTTGTATCCGGTAGAGAAACGCAATTCATCAATAGTTTTATTAATAAATTTTACACCGATTTGGGCTGCTTCAGTCATAGTGGTTTTAGGTGGTTTTGGACATTGCATTAATCATTTGATTCATTTGTTCAGTTTGAATATTAAAATCAGAGGGAGACATATTACTAGTTCTTGGTACATTATCTAATGATTTTCCGTAAGGATTTTCGGTGGATGAAGAGACGGAATAGAAGTTTCTTGGGGCAGCTGGGGTATTTCAATTTGATTGGAAACAATTAGACCTGTTGCTCGTAGTATGAAAAAGGAAGGAGCCTCAATTTCCTACTACAATATCGGCTCAGGATTTTTCATTCGAAATTAAAAGATTCAAACGGCTACCCGACGGAACAAAATTAACTTGTGAATGAGCATAATTATAATTAACCTGATCGGTTTGAATATTAAGCAAGTGATCGTTAACTGAAAAATGAGCTCTATTGGAGATTGTGCATGGGGAATTTTGAAAACGAAAATGCTAACGTACATCTTCCTAGTATGAGCCTCGACAATTTGTTTGCGAGAAGGGCACACCCAAAAGATAGACTTTTGATTGCCCCGCATTTTACGCATATAAACTTTTTGGTATTTCCCTTCAAATGACAGACGTCCTAATCGTGAGAAGAACCTCCGCAAATTATGCGTTTAGCATCCATGCGGCAATGGTTTGTTCCATAACACCACTTTTGGCACTGACGGCCCCCATTCAATGCCAGGTTTCTGGAAATGCTCCTATGTCACACGAACATCGAACGTAAGTCTTGCTTTTGCTAAAGCTTCAATATTATTTAGATCACTTTTGTTGAAGTGAACTAAATAATATTCTTGAGAAAGCCCTTTCCGAACAATGCCAGATTGGGTTCTCTTTTTCATAATGATTACTTGGGCTGGAGAAAACTCAAGTAAGCCATTTATTTTATTTTTAATCACTTCAGTTGACTTATAGTCACTTGAGAGACGTTTCAAGACAACCTTGAAAAAACGTTCAGTTTTGTCATCATACAGTCAGTGACATAAGTTAGTAACCAAATGCTGTTTTTCTATACAAAATGCCCAAGTTTGGGGTGCTGTATCTCAGCTTGTGGTAGTCCGAATTGGCTGAAATTTGGATGAAGAACTACAAATAACTTGAAATTTTGCCTGTAAGGGAATTATAACATTGCAGTCATGTTACATAGAGTTTCAGAGGGTTGTTCAAAGACAAAAATAAGTAACCGAGAGACTTTTTAATTTCATTCGAAAACGGTAACTGGTGGAAAATTGGTATGTTCTGAAAATTTGTATGATTTATGAAATTGAACAACTTTGTGGAACAGACCAACAACCCACAACATATCGTTTTAGAATTAAGTTACAAAGTCTCTCGGTTACTTACTTTTGTCTTTGAACAACCCTCTGAAACTCTATGTAAAATGACTGCAATGTAATAATTCCCTTACAAGCAAAACTTCAAGTTATTTGTGGTTCGTCATTCAAATTTCAGCCAATTCGGACTACCAGAAGCTGAGATACAGCACCCCAAACTTGGGCATTTTGTATGGAAAAACAGCATTTGGTTTCTAACTTATGTCACTGACTGTAAGTAGAAAAACTGTACTTCTTCTCTTTAAGATGTTTGAGAAGAAGTTCGCGATCTTTTAAAGTTTCCGGTAATATCTCCTTTCTTTGCAGTTTGTAAGGAAGCCTTGATTCCTCTATTGGAGTTCAAGATCTCCTTCCTAAATCCCCCAAATTCGGAACAACTGACCACGATAGGCGGCACTCTTTGCTTCCTCACTTGAATCAAAGGGCCTGGGATAGAGACTGCTTCGATGCAATTATCAGCATTATCCTTTTCACCCTTGGAAGTAAGTTCGCATTCCGGAGAAACGTCCTTTCTTCCATTTTTTTGGAAGGAAGTTGTAAACTCAGAGATTCACCCTTCCTTTTGTTTGTAAATGCAACCATGTTTAGTGAATAAACGAAAGAAGAAGCGACCTTCTTAGGGTTTCCGAGAAAGATTACCGTAAAGGAGTCCAACGAAAAATTGAAGGCACGAACCCAAACAAGGATTGTAAAAGGATTAATAGTAGACAAAAAAGTTCTGTAGTATTTGTAGCATTGAGTAGTACTGTTGCTTTAGATAGTTTTAAATACTTCCAAGAGCATAGAGAATTCTTGTATGCACAACACGAAGGTACGATGCACACTATGCGATCCAAATATTTGATTTCGAATCATCCAGCGTTGCACGTACCAGCCTCATCATTTGCGCCGGAAAACCATGTATATACATGATTTGCCACAGACCATTTAATTTCAAAGTATCGTAAGATGCCATAAAACCAATTAACAAATTATGTGTCCGCAAACTCCAGGTTTTTGTAATAGATCATTCACAACTACCATCGCTATTCATATTAACCAAACGCCAGCAGTATTTAATTTCCCTTCTCAACAGATGTTGGGAATTTTCAGACAAAGCCTTGAAACAACATCCGTGGCATAACGGTAGGATCCAATAAAACAACGCTCAAACATGAAAACCAATGTCATCGCATACACCCCCGATTCGACTCATAAAAAGCCACCATAAAATCGTAAAACAATTCACTAAATCATTATCAGATTGACAGCCGAGTCAACCGCAAAAGAACAGACAGTGGTGCTTATGCCTAACATTTGGCGAACAGTATGTGACATTGGTTACCGTTCGAGGTCGGCACTGATTGTGTTTACGTCGTACGATTATTTTCACTCCATTAAAAACCCATTAATCACAGCCGGAAGAACCGGAAACGAGAGGGGAACTTTTCGCGCGGGAGGAAACATCTCTTCAGAGTGATGGTGTCCTTCGAATGGTTTCGCAACCTGCAAACTTCCATCGACGTGGGGAGTGTCAGATCTATTTACTAATAACAGCTGTAGGAAAAGGCATCGCACATGTCAGGAAAAGTTCTTAGTTCGACGCTGAAGGGTAATAATACGGAACAGTGTCATTATCTCGCATCTTTTCAATCGACTAATGTCGGTTGCCGGTCAGCCTCATGATAACAGTGATCAAGGTGCATACAATTTCACAAATGAGAAGCGAACGGTCGGAAACCATTACAATGTAGTGGATCAATTAGTTTCACGTCAAGAAGTGTCGAGTTTAATTGAAATGCAATATACATTTCCTCCGAACCTTGCATGTCGCGCTACGTCTTAGAATTCTTATTTGTTATACCTTCTGGGATGCGTCTCCAATCCTATTTTGATTCGCCATTTCATTCATCTGCGTACTGGTAGATATACATGTAGAGAATTCTATAATGTAAAGATAAGTGGTTCCCAACCTTATTGATAGTGAGACACGCTTTGGCATTCTATACGTTTTTTTTTTCATAAGTTTTTCAACCGAATGATCTACCATAAATGAATCAAACTGAATAGTCGGCATGGGGCAGTCACCTCCAATTTCACATAGTTGAAACCAATTTTCCATTGTTTAAGTGTGAGTTAAGATCTTATATTACGGTGTAAATATTACGGTAAAAAAAATCGAAATCCAAAATTCAAAACTGGAATATAGAAATCAGAAATCAAACATCAGTCATCAGACATCAGACATCAGACAATTAGACGTGTGAACATTTTTTTGCGATGGTTAAACGGACTCCTTAAGAAGGCGTTACAACGCTCTTGGGGTCCGCCAATCACCGGTTGAGAACTTCTTTTGCGAATGAACTATTCGCAAGAAATTAATCAATACTGAACTCTAACCAATTAATCAATACCTACTGAATTATAAACTCTGAGCGGACCATGATTTCAGACAAATTAAATAAAAAAACGTGTTTTGCTCTAAGCGATTAAAGTGTTCATATACATTACAATTATTGCTGTAAACAGTCAATAGTTCAACATTTTATAAAGAAAACTCACTTATCACTTATGTTTCTCAAAGCTGACAAAATCAAAAATGTTTGTCACTCAACATGAGATTTCTAAGGTGTTATTATTACAAGCAAAGACATTTTTGGTGTTTGAGTTGATTTCTATTTATGAGTTTCAATCAAATACTCTTTTGTGACATTGACGTTTACCTTGCATTTATTTTTATCCATCGCTTCTCAAATTCAAAATAATTATGGAAAAGAAGTAGCTATCACATTGAACGTCAAGCGTTCTAAGAGCTTCCAAACGGCACACACTTCCTTGAAAAATTGGTACTTTTGGCAATTGAATGGAAAAATGCTTTTAGCAGAAAGTTTTTTTTTCTCGAAGAGAACATGAAGAAAACTTTCCTCGCCGACATTTTACCTGCCTTTCAACAGTTTTCATTCTTTCCGTATCACAATAAAAAACTGTCGCATTCCCATACATGCACCGCTCTTTCCGAGCGAGGTTCGTTGCGCTGCTGTTACGATAATATACGACTTGAACTAACTTTTTCCAAGCGAAAGAAAAGAAAATTTCTACTCGAAAGGGAAAAGAGTTTCTCATATTCACCGGGAGTATTTTGCAAAGAGGGAAGGGAGAAGAAAATTTCCGCGGGTTGACAATACTGATGGTGATGATAGAGTGGAGGCTCAAACCATCATTTCGTGCTCCATTTACAGCATCATCATCAAATTTAGTGTGAACGTTGGACTGTGCGATCGGCAGATTGTTGGCACAGTTTTTGAAGGTTCGCATTTTTCAACCGGATTTTAAAAATATTTCACGAGTATTGTATTGTATCGTAGAACATGCCATGCTAAAAATCATTAAAGCAGTTTTGTTCCTGACATAATGTAACAGATTTGAAATGCTCAACGTGTAATTTTTGGTAGGGGTTTACTGAGCAGACTTGATCTTTGAGGAAAATACATCACTTCCTATTTTCTCGGAATCTAAATCAGTTTTGTTAGTGCGCATCGTACCTTCGTGCTGTGCGTACACGAATTCTCCCTGCTCTTGGAAGTTTTCTTAACAATTACCTAAAGCAATAAAATAGTACTTTTCAGTGCTACAAAAACAGTACTTTTCAGTGCTTACACTTAAAACGGTACTTTTCAGTGCTACTAAAACAGTACTTTTCAGTACTATTTTTTTTCTACTATTGATCCCTTTACGATCCTTGTTTGGACCCGTGCCTTCTATTTTTCGTTGGACCCGCTGGCGAAAGCTAGCGGTGGAAATCCTTCTTGGACATCGTCTTGAGAAAAAACCTCTCGAAGGTCACGTCTTCTTATTCACTTAACATGGTTGCAACAACAAACAAAAGGAAGGGTGGATCTCTGAATTCACAACTTCCTTCCAAAAAAGTGGGATTTCAAACTTAACTAAACGTGGCAAGAATGGAATAAAAGACGTTTCTCCGAATACCAACTTTCTTCCAAGGGTGAAATGAATAATTGTATCGAAATGAGCAATCAGTTCGATGCTCTAGACAAATTTTCCGAATACCAAATCGAAGCAGCCTCTAGCCCAGGCTCTTTGATTCAAGTGAGGAAGCAAAGAGTGCCGCCTATCGTGGCCAGTTGTTCCGAATTTGGGGGATTTAGGCAGGAAATCTTGAACTCAATCAGGGGAATCAAGGTCTCCTTCCAAATCGAAAAAGAAAGGAGACTGTCGCGTTTTGCCGGAACTCTTAAAGATCGTGAACTATGTCTCAATCATCTTGAAAAGGAAAACCACACATTTTTTACTTATGACGACAAAACTGAACGTTTGTTCAAAATTGTCTTGAAACGTCTCTCAAGTGACTATAAATCACCTGAAGAGATCAAAAATGGAATAAATGATTTACTTGGATTTTTCCTAGTCCAAGTAATCATTATGCAAAAGAGAATCTAGCATTGTTCGGGCTTTCTCAAGAATATTATTAAGTTCACTTTAACAAAAAAGAACTAAATAATATTAAAGCTTTAGAAAAAGCAAAACTTATGTTCGATGTCCGTGTGACATGGAAACATTTCCAGAAACCTGGAGGAAATTACCAGAACCCCACTCAGTGCCGTCGGTGCCAAAAGTGGGGTCATGGTACAAAAAATTGTCGCATGGATACTAAATGCATGATTTGCGAAGGTACTTCTCACGCTAAGGACGTCTGTCCAGTGAAGGAAGATATCGCCAAGTTAATATGTTCGAATTGCGGGGCCAATCATAAGTCCAATTTTTGGAATTGCCCTTCACACCAGGCAGATGAAAGATAATATCCGTTACGATAACGGTCGTTTCCAGAATTTGCCTGGTAGAGTATCGAACAATACTCATTTTTCAGTTAACGATCGCTTGATTAGGGATCATACCCATCATGGAAGCCCACACAATAGAAACCTCAGCCAGCGCAGTTGCTGGCTAATGTAGTGTGCTATTTCAATAACTAAAAAATAATGCGCTCTCGGGCTAGGCATTGGATATATATAGAAAGCGTTGTGTTTGGATGGGCATCTAATTCTTCCGAAAGAGTTGCACTTTGCGATTATTGAGCTGAAATCGAATTCAGGTTAACTTCTGCATTCATGAGTCCTCTCATGGCGTAGGGGTAACGCGCCCTAACTAGAGATCAGGGAGTCGTGAGTTCGATTCTCACTGAGAAGACGTGTAACTTTTTCGTAATACTTCACATCAATTTGTCCATTTAATCCAATTGCAAATTATATGTAATGTTTAGCTTTTCGGTAGAATTTAAATATTTTTAATTGGAATGCTCGTTCTCTGAATGGTAAAGAGGACGAATTGTTTAATTTTCTTACAGCCAATAACGTGCATATAGCAGTTATAACTGAAAAGCATTTTAAACCTGGATCTAAACTCAAAAGAGATCCTAAGTTTTTTGTTTATCGTAATGATCGACTTGATGGGGCATGTAGGGGTGTTACAATCATCATTCATAGGCGTATAAAACATCAACTGTTTTCGTCATTTGAAACTAAAGTTTTTGAAACTTTAGGTGTTTCAGTTGAAACACAGCTTGATGAATATACTTTCATTGCTGCCTATTTGCCTTTTCAATGCTCTGGACAGCAAGTTAATTTGCTTCAAACTGACTTGCGAAAATTGACTCGCAATAAGTCAGAATTTTTTTTGTCGTTGGTGACTTTAATGCCAAACATCGGTTATGAAATAATTCGGCAGAATTTTATTTGATGGGTGCTCTTCAGTATATTTCTCAATTCAATACCCTGATAGCCCTACATGTTCTTCCTCTTCTAGAAATCCATCTACGATTGATTTGGTCTTAGCTGACTCTAGTCATCTTTGTAGCTAACTCATGCTGATTTTGATTCTGATCATGTCCCTGTTACATTTCAAATATCCCATAAAGCGATTTTCAATCCTATCAGCTCCACTTTCAATTATTTACGAGCCAACTGGAATTTTTATCAAACGTATATTGACTCTAATCTTGATGTTAACATTTCATTACAAACTGAACTTGATATTGACAATGCTCTCTAAACTTTAAAAAATTCCATTGTTGAAGCTAGGAGCATTGCAATTCCAAAATGTGAAGTAAAAACGCGCTCCCGATCCTGGTTTGAAAATTATATGGCAGGATTTGCAGAAAGAAATCAAAAAAACGTTTTGCACAATTAAGAAACAAAAATTTTGAAAATAAAATTTCTCAATAGGCCCTTTTGGAAATTATCTAAAATCTTGAAAATCATTGAAAGAGGAAAACAAATTATTACTAACTAATTGCGAAAAAGCTCAAAAACTTGCTATGCAGTTTGAAAGTGCGCACAATTTTAATTTAGGACCTACTAGTCCAATTGAAAATCAAGTTACTCAGGACTTCGAAAATATTCTCAATCAAGAGCACGTTTTCGAAAATTCCTGGGAGACTGATTTGGAAGAAGTGAGAACTATTATTAAAAAATTCAAAAATATGAAAGCTCCTGGCGATGATGGAATTTTCTACATCCTCATCAAGAAACTTCCAGAAAGTAGCTTATCATTTTTAGTTTATATATATTCCACAAATATTTTCAATTAGCATATTTTCCTGACAAACGGAAAAATGCTGAGGTTGTACCAATTTTAAAACCAGACAAAAATCCTGCAGAAGCTTCTAGTATCGTCCAATCAGTTTGCTTTCCTCCGTCAATAAACTCTTTGAAAAGGTCATTTTGAACAGAATGATGGTCCACATCAACGAAAATTCATTTTTTTTTTTTTTTGCAAATGAACAGTTCGGATTCCGCCATGGACATTCGACCACTCATCAACTGTTACGTGTAACAAATTTGATTCGTTCCAACAAATCTGAAGGCTATTCTACTGGTCTTGCTCTTCTAGACATAAAAAAGCATCAGAACTCCAGATCTGAATGATTTCCTGTAAAAGCTGGTGTTCCTCAAGGCAGCATTTTGGGACCAATATTGTACAATATTTTCACATCTGACTTACCTGAGTTACCTCAGGAATGTCAAAAATCTTTGTTTGCGGATGACACAGGCCTCTCCGCTAAAGGACGAAGTCTACGTGTCATCTGTAGTCGATTGCAAAAAAGTTTGGATATTTTTTCTTCATACTTGCACAAATGGAAGATTTCTCCTAATGCTTCCAAAACTCAACTAATAATATTCCCACATTAACCAAAAGCTCTTTATTTGAAACCTTCAAGTAGACATGTTGTCACGATGAGAGGGGTTCCAATAACTTGGTCAGATAAAGTTAAGTATCTAGGGCTCATGCTACATAAGAATTAAGCTTTCAAAAATCACATTGAGGACATTCAAGCCAAATGTAATAAATATGTTAAATGTCTCAATCCCCTTGTTAATAGAAAATCAAAACTTTGTCTTAAGAACAAGCTTTTAATATTCAAACAAATTTTCAGGCCAGCCATGTTGTATGCTGTACCAATATGGACTAGCTGTTGTAATACCAGGAAGAAAGCTCTGCAGAGAATTCAAAATACAATTTTCAAAATGATTCTGAAGCTTCCTCTCTGGTATAGTACCAATGAGTTACATAGAATATCCAATGTTGAAACATTGGAACAAATGTCAAATAAAATAATCAATAATTTCAGGCAAAAATCGTTACAATCTTCTATTGCCACGATTAATGCGTTATATGTTTAGGTTAAGTTAGGTTAAGTATATTCAAAGCGTTTTTTTTCTCTTATAAGCAGGTGAAATCTCACCTGTAAATAATCTGAACTGCTACGGTAAATGAAATGTAATATGTTGTTAACAAAATATTAATAAAATCTTAGATTTGTTTTACCAAATTAGGATGATAGTGTTGTCTAATAACACAGAACACCTAGATATAAGAAAAAAGTAAATCAGTTTTGCTGAAAGTAATTTAAAGCAAAACTTCGTCTTTAGACGAAGATATATATTTGTATAGATACAAAAAGTTTGTTTTGGAATTCTGATATGGAATATTTAAGGAAAAATTGTTTAAATAATTAAAATTTTCATCACAACGAGGATCAGAGTCTACTTGAAAGATTCGATTCAAATGTAAACGACTTTTCACGAAATAAAGAATGTGGCCCGTTGCTTTGCTTATCATCATCTGTTTATTGGTATCAATGTTGTGTACAATTGATTAAAGCAACACTGATTGATGGAGAATTTGTAAAACGAAATGCACTGAATTACGTAATTGGCATTACGCAACTTCAATTAGATACGTAATGACTATTATGTAAGGCTTTTCCATTACGCAACTGTTTACACAATCGCAACTAATTGTTACACAACAATTTTTAGTGATTGAAAAATAATGATAAATGCATCCCGATATGATTACTGACACCGTAGAGTACTGTTTAACGAAATCGAAATAGTAGTTTACGCAACAAGATGTGGAATGGAGATTTTTACAGCACGAGTCATACGTTTATCCAACGAGGCTTGTTGAGTTGAATAATTACGATGTGTGCTGTAAAAGTCGAGTTCTACACCGAGTTGCGTACATTTTTTTGCAATTTCATAGAAGGTTACTTAAGGAATAATTTTAAAACTATTGCTGACCAATCTGCACATGGTCGTCCGTACCCGAACAGAAGAAAAGTGCTACTGAATACCATATTGAGGTATTCTGTTGCGGCACCTGGCCACACTGCACGAAACGATGGGTGGCGATATTAAGGTAGTTGAATTCAACGCGCGTCGGAAATGTCAACCATGTAGAGAAAGGGAGAAACAAAAACAAAATCAAGGATTGCGAAGAGCTATTGCGGTGTGAATTTGTTCCTGAATGAAAAGTTGAATTATCGGTTAAAGTGAATTAGTAGTACGGGTGTTATTGGTAAAAATAGAAGGTAAAATTGAAGTTGAAACGATTGAAATGATACTTACCGGAATTTATATTGTAGTAGCGGACAGTTTAGAGAGATTGTTAGAGGAAGTTTGGAAAGTGATAGCGAGGAGTGAAAAACTACTCATGTATGTTAGAATTGAAACAAAATGGTGAAACATGAAACTAATATACTATTTTTACAGTTTTGAGCTGCAACACTAGAAGCTGCTTCAAAAATTAGTTTGAGATCCGAACATATTCCATTCCATATAATTTCCAATACTTACAACCTGAATGCGGTATGCATAAGCCCTGAATAAGAGGTAAAATACCTCAAACAATATCTGAAGCATATTCTATGAATATCAAACTCGTAATTAGATCTAGTATTGTAATACCTATATAATACAGTCAGGTCTCCTATTAGACACATGGTTGGGGGGCGTAATAGGAATCTACGTTATAGGAGACCCAGGGCTTATGGGATTTCATCACTTTGGGGGTGTCGTTGAATATCTCGTATGCCAAAAGAGATAGAACAGTACTGTCTTCGGCGAAGTTTCAGTACTAAGTACGATCTACCTTTAGGAGTTGAGGATCATCCTTTTAGTTGAGAACTTGGCCGGTAGGGGCGCTTTTTCTGATTTGCACTATATGAACCATGAGGGATAAGAATGCAAAATTTTGTAACATATGATATCTCTGAATCCTGATGATTTGGAAGGTTGGTGTCTTCGGAAGAGTTGTTCAGTAGCTCAAGGGCTGACATGGTACGGAATTACGCCACCAGGCGGCGTTAGTGGGCATAGAATTTTTGTTTTGCGCATAGCTCAGTTGCCTGACCACTTAGAAAGATGGCGTCTTCGGCAAAGTTGCTCAGTATCACAAGGGCTAACATTATTTGAGCCAAAAGTTTCGAAATGGTGCCACTAGGCGGCGCTAGTGAGCAAGGAATTTTTATTTCGTAGATAGCTCAATAGTCTGACCACTTAGAAAGTTAGCGTCTTCGGCAAAGTATCTCTGTATCACAAGGGCTAACATAATTTGAGCCGAAAGTTTCGAAATTTTGCCACTAGGCGGCGCTAGTGAGCAAAGCATTTTTGTTTTGCGCATAGCTCAGTAGCCCGACCACTTAGAAAGATGGCGTCTTCGGCAAAGTTGATCAGTATCACAAGGGCTAACATTATTTGAGCCGAAAGTTTCGAAATTTTGCCACTAGGCGGCGCTAGTGAGCAAGGAATTTTTATTTCGTAGATAGCTCAATAGTCTGACCACTTAGAAAGTTGGCGTCTTCGGCAAAGTTTCTCTGTATCACAAGGGCTAACATTATTTGAGCCGAAAGTTTCGAAATTTTGCCACTAGACGGCGCTAGTGAGCAAGGAATTTTTATTTCGTAGATAGCTCAATAGTCTGACCACTTAGAAAGATGGCGTCTTCGGCAAAGTTGCTCAGTATCACAAGGGCTGACATTATTTGAGTCGAAAGTTTCGAAATTTTGCCACTAGGTGGCGCTAGTGAGCAAGGAATTTTAATTTCGTGGATAGCTCAGTAGCCTGACCACTTAGAAAGTTGGCGTCTTCGGCAAAGTTGCTAAGTATTACAAGGGCTAACATTATTTGAGCCAAAAGTTTCGAAATTTTGCCACTAGGCGGCGCTAGTGAGCCAAGAATTTTTGAACAAAAATTCTTGGCTCACTAGCGCCGCATAGTGGCAAAATTTCGAAACTTTCGGCTCAAATAATGTTAGCTCTTGTGATACTGATCAACTTTGTAGAAGACGCCATCTCTCTATGTGGTCAGGCTACTAAGCTATCCACGAAACAAAAATTATTTGCTCACTAGCGCCGCCTAGTGGCAAAATTTCGAAACTTTTGGCTCAAATAATGTTAGCCCTTGTGATACTGAGCAACTTTGCCGGAGACGCCATCTTTCTAAGTGGTCGGGCTACTGAGCTATGCACAAAACAAAAATTCCTTGCTCACTAGCGCCGCCTAGTGGCAAAATTTCGACACTTTCGGCTCAAATAATGTTAGCCCTTGTGATACTGATCAACTTTGTCGAAGACGCCATTTTTCTAAGTGGTCAGGCTACTGAGCTATCCACGAAACAAAAATTATTTGCTCACTAGCGCCGCCTAGTGGCAAAATTTCGAAACTTTTGGCTCAAATAATGTTAGCCCTTGTGATACTGAGCAACTTTGCCGAAGACGCCATCTTTCTAAGTGGTCGGGCTACTGAGCTATGCGCAAAACAAAAATTCTTGGCTCACTAGCGCCGCCTAGTGGCACCATTTCGAAACTTTTGGCTCAAATAATGTTAGCCCTTGTGATACTGAGCAACTTTGCCGAAGACGCCAACTTTCTTAGTGGTCAGGCTACTGAGCTATGCGCAAAACAAAAATTACTTGCTCACTAGTGCCGCATAGTGGCAACATTTCGAAACTTTCGGCTCAAATAATGTTAGCCCTTGTGATACTGAGCAACTTTGCCGAAGACGCCAACTTTCTTAGTGGTCAGGCTACTGAGCTATGCGCAAAACAAAAATTACTTGCTCACTAGTGCCGCCTAGTGGCAACATTTCGAAACTTTCGGCTCAAATAATGTTAGCCCTTGTGATACAGAGCAACTTTGCCGAAGACGCCATCGTTCTAAGTGGTCAGGCTACTGAGCTATGTGCAAAACAAAACTTCCTTGCTCACTAGCGCCGCCTAGTGGCAAAATTTCAAAACTTTCGGCTCAAATAATGTTAGATCTTGTGATACAGAGCAACTTTGCCGAAGACGCCATCGTTCTAAGTGGTCAGGCTACTGAGCTATGCGCAAAACAAAACTTCCTTGCTCACTAGCGCCGCCTAGTGGCAAAATTTCGAAACTTTCGGCTCAAACAATGTTAGCCCTTGTGATACAGAGAAACTTTGCCGAAGACGCCATCTTTCTAAGTGGTCAGGCTACTGAGCTATGCGCAAAACAAAAATTCCTTGCTCACTAGCGCCGCCTATTGGCAAAATTTCGAAACATTTGGCTCAAATAATGTAAGCCCTTGTGATACTGAGCAACTTTGCCGAAGACGCCATCTTTCTAAGTGGTCAGGCAACTGAGCTATGCGCAAAACAAAAATTCCATGCCCACTAGCGCCGCCTGGTGGCGTAATTCCGTATCAGAATGACCACCACATGTCAGCCCTTGAGCTACTGAACAACTCTTCCGAAGACACCAACCTTCCAAAACATCAGGATTCAGAGATATCATATGTTACAAAATTCTGCATTCTTATCCCTCATGGTTCATATAGTGCAAATCAGAAAAAGCGCCCCTACCGGCCAAGTTCTCAACTAAAAGGATGATCCTCAACTCCTAAAGGTAGATCGTACTAAGTACTGAAACTTCGCCGAAGACAGTACTGTACTATGTCTTTTGGCATACGAGATATTCAACGACACCCCCAAAGTGATGAAATCCCATAAGCCCTGGGTCTCCTATAACGTCCTGGTGTGTCTTATAGGAGTGAGCGTAATAGGAGTGCACGTTATAGGAATGCGTTTAATAGGAGACCCGACTGTACATGATGGAATTTCATATAAAAGTGAAATTTTTTCAATAGTAGTTCAATACTTCCAGCAGTCCTCAATAGCTATCGAATACCAAAATGAAGTATTTTTAACTGTTTTAAATATTTTCTTGCAATTCAGTTGTAGGGTAAATGTACCAATAGTGGAGGTACTAAGCACTTTTGAACTTCATTTAACCGCCTAAATTCAAGAAGCGCAATACATGTTAATGTTGTAACGGGAAGTAACGACCATTGACTTAATGAGAAAACATATTTCATCGTAGTAATCCACGGCATGCCAGTGAAAAATAATATCTCCACTATTGGTACACTGTTCCTTAAGTTGCGTTATATTTTTAATTTGTGTTCCTATAGTTGCGGTATCCGTGGTTTTCTTATGGGATCCTCCACTATAGGAACACTTTAGCACAACTATTGGTACAAGCAATACAAGTTTAAGCAATTTTAGCGATTGGCAGTGTCGGTTCTGTGGCTAATGCAATAAAATCAGTGAAAACGGCACTACCGCAACTATAGGAACACCCACAACCAAGGGAGCACTTATCCTATATGAGCCTACTTTTTATCTAGGATATGAACAATATAATGGTCTACTTTTCCTACCAGATAAAACAGTACTGAAAAGTTCTACTTTCCAGTACTGCTAACGGTGCTGAAAAGTAGCACTTTTCAGCAATGTTTTTGGAGTCGTCAACCATCGAATAAGTCGACACGTGTGATATTTTATCTAATTGCTCTGAATTATTAAAAAAAAACTAGTTACTGATTCTACAACCGTTGGGCAATCCAAATCCGATTCAGAAGAGCTGTTCTGATTAGGAACCGGATCGTCTGGCGGGCGTAGAAGATGGATTAAGTTAGCAAGGTAACTCCCAAAAAATCCGGATATTTCTGCGGTAGTTTGTGCGGGCCTCATCTGCCAACATGAGGAACACCTGTTTGTAAAATATGGCAGGAAATTGCATGTGAATTCAGCGTCTTACCTATTCCGAATGTAGTTCAAATGTTATGCCGATGGAAGAGTGAAAATTTGTGACAGTCCTGTGTGAACAGTTGGGAAAGTGGTGATAAAATGAACAGGGTTGGTTAAATGAACACTTTGCCTTTCATCGATTAAAAACAAATTTCGATTAATTTTTATCACGCACGGACTATTTAAAGCACAAATCAGAGTGTTCGAGTTGATACGGAGGTCAATTGAAGTGAAAATATCAACGAAAACTAAGAATTTAGAAAACCACGTTTGAAAATTAGAACTGACCCAACTTTTAGCTAGGAAGACTTGAGCGTTTTCGTTATGATATGAGGTCAAATCTGATACCTTTAGAATTCTTTTTAAATGGATTACAATCATCAATGGATACATTTTCATGAAGGCAATAAAAATTTTCAGAAATATTTGTTTTGCTCACGTTTTTTGCTTGATGTTCATTTTACCACCAACAGCTGTTCATTTAAACCACATAGTGCAGGTAAAATGAACATTTAAATCGTTTTTTTCTAGGGACAAAAATAGGTTAGAATTCAGCTTTTTTGTATGAATTCGTGTCAGTGCAATAGATAACATCCCTGTTTTTGTTCTTGTGGGATAGAACTATACAAATTCCTCGTTTTTCTATCAGAAACAAGATGATTTCCTTAAGATGTTCATTTTACCACCCCTTCCACTATCATAGCCTACGTGATTGAACACTCATTGAATACTACACGTGGATATTTGTCCATGTGGGTTGCCTTTTGTTTCTAGAAATAATCCAACTAGAGCAGCATTTTTTTGTAATTGCAAAAAAAAAAGTTGCATGCAACGCGTTGCAAAAATCGATTTTTTCAGCACTTGTCGTATTTATCCAACTCGGCAAGCCTCGTTGGATAAATGTACAACTCGTACTGAAAAAATCATCATTAAATAACTATTTCTAATACCACTCTAATTCCGAAATGAGATATTGACAACTGAACAATACCCAATTTTGGTATGATACCAAAATATGGTGTAAGTTACTTTTTCCCCCTCGGTAGCCATGTTTGAGAAATTTTTATCATAGTAGGTTGTACTGAGCAATCATCACAATTTTTCAAACCACCGTCCAGATAGCTTCACTATTCGAAACAATGAGCGATTAATATTGAGTCGGCAGCGGAACTGGCCCTGGATGGTCTCCTACCGGAGAAATCCAATCTAGAATTTTTGAGGCCACTTTCACCACCAGATTACACAGGACACTGCTTTCGTCGATCGTTCGGGTCTAGGTGGCAGATTCTGGGATAGATATTTACGTTCTGAAGAGGCATGGAGGATGAGAATCTTCAACTGTTGCTGTAGGATACGTCGAAATTCCCTTGCAACAGTAGGGCGGTATTCAAAACTTAAAAGGCAATAGATGGCTTTTTTCAATGGTAGTAAAAACGAAATCCTGAAGCAAAGAAAGCACCACGGAAGATTAACTCAACACAAAAAGTTATGTATTCACTTTACACTTGATTTCTAATCACTACTTTTTTGATCCAGTTTCCTAATTGCAAGCAATTTACGATTTTCATTATTTTCCATACGTTTTGACAGTTCTCCGACTACCATTCTTCCATGCGCTTGTGTTGAAAGTTTGAGAAATTTTAGAATCCAGCGTAGCGCGATCAGTGAGTGGCCGGTAAGAGAAACTGAATGTTCGAAAGGTTGTCGTCTGTAATTTTTGCCGCTGGCGATAACTGTTAGCGTTTGAGAACAAAATAAACAGTCATTACCCTATTAAACAATGATAATTATACAAATCCTAAGTACGAAAATTCATAGACCTAAAGAAATTATCAATCGAAGTCTGTTCAAAACTCGTCTCAAAAAGTACTTAAAAACTAAAATTAATGATTTCCTTCTTTAAAAATCAGAACCATCACAAAACTACTACATGACAAACTTTTTTTTTTCTTGCTGTTGTCAAATTATTATTACTATTGATTATCTTTTGGTGTTGGTGCCTTCGAATAAGCTGCAAATATCGCGTTTTTTTTACGTTCTTGTTTCAGTAGAAGTATTTCGTAATATATGCATGATTCAAATTTCTGAACGCCATGCCTAGAAAACACAGTGATACAACAGTAGCTAACCTGGCATTGTAGATAGAAAAATCCTGTGAACTCAGATGACACCCATAGTTAGACTGGCAGCTTGCGGGTGCCGGATAACTGGTATCTTTATGTGTTCTACAATGTTTTTCTTGATTGCTAGAACAAACTACAAACGTTTCACGGTAAACTCTAGAAGCACACCATCAGTTATTTCTTGCTATGCATGTTACAAATTTAAAGTCGAATAAATGAGGCTTCATACTTGTTTGGCCTTTGCGTTTGCAGTTTTCGATGGTCATCAAAATAACATTTAATCATCTATGAATCCCTTAAAAGGAGATTTCTCTCCACTAGGATATCGTATAGATTATTGTTTAAATTAGAACTCGCTCATTTTTCTTTTTTGTATAGTTTTTAGCTTGTTTTCATCTCAGCTCATAAACATAGATTTTTCCTTTTATTAAAAAGTGCTGCTCAATTTAGCTGAGAATAGATGAGTCCACTACCAGGAGGCTCTTCTCTCAATATTTTGTTTTTGTGAGATGAGCTTTTTGGTGTGGGGGTGAGTGGTGGTTAAAAAAAAAATAAAAAAAATAAAAATAGACCTCTCCGTTTCTATAAG
Source organism: Aedes aegypti (assembly GCF_002204515.2). NCBI lineage: Eukaryota > Metazoa > Arthropoda > Insecta > Diptera > Culicidae > Aedes > Aedes aegypti. Next base: position 169,478,374 of record NC_035107.1, read on the forward strand.
AATGATGTGATATGAATCACATGTTCTTCATTACGTATCTGAAAAACTTTGCGTAATGATCTATTGCACAACTAAAATGCGTTGCAAAATGAGTCATTACCAAACGCTTTTCAGTTGTGTAATAGACTCATACGACGATGCGGGAAAGTCGCCCATTCCATGACGGGTTGGCATGATGAAAAACAGAATATTACGATGAGAAATTGCAAAAAAAAATGTTGTAAGCAACTCGTTAGAAAACTCGATCTTTACAGCACTCATTGTAGTTATCCACTACGGCAAGTCTCGTTGCGTTTTAGCAAACATGAAAAAAATGATTACAAAACTGTAAAACACGTGCTCATTTCTCCCACATTTTTCAACCTGTGGAAAAAGACGTGCGATTTTCAAATTTATGTCACTTCACTTTTGCTCTTAAATCCTTCAAAATAAACAGGTGTAAAATTATTTTTTCTGACAGGGGGTGCACCCCCGTGACAAAAATTAGAGTCGTGTTCAAACTTCTTTGAACAAACCGTGTTTTCTTCTTTAATGTGTTTGTTGTGCTAGAATGTGTTTGGCGTACATTCATTAAAAAAAAAATACACTCAATTTCCATCGAATCCATTGAGTATTTCAGGCAATGAAAACCAATGTGTTAAAGCCATCGAGGCGTTCCACTGCCGATTCACTATCGCATGACAGCCAGTTGGTAGACAATCACAATCCTTCAAAAGAGTGGAAAAATAATGCAAAATCTTCGACAAGAGCGTGAGGCGAAGAACATGAGTCCCAACGTCTTTGGTGACAGCGGAGAGACTCTTATCAAGTTATTCCCAAGTGGTTTACACAAACGAAAATTAGCGGAATGAAGAGATAAAAAGCTTCGAAAAGACGGCAGAGAACGGGAAAGAGCATTTCGCTGTCTTACTGGCTTGTTTCGCACTTTTGATAGCGATGCGTAAATCTCTGCTTTTCCTACTGGAGACGTAACTTTCGAGCTCAGTGACACCTTTTACTTTTTGTAGCATATCTGACGCTGCTGGTTCCTCAATAAAAGAGTGTGCACATCGTGAGGCCCTAGGTGTTGCTGAAAATGATCTGGAATTTGAATATGCTCATTTTTTCGAAACGGATGGAAGTAAAAGAGCTGGTGAACTGGGTAAAAACGAAAGCGATGCAGGAGTCGGATCGTAAAGTTTGTTTGGAAATATGTTTTGTTTCCGCTGGAAGAAAATCAGTGCCAAAGACAAACATTATGGCAGCGCAGGGATGTCCCTTTATGAAGGTATCAAATACGTATACAGAGTATATGCTAGTATCTTTGGCTTCAGTGAATTGCAAAAGTATTTCATGAATGATGTCTAACTAGAATATACATTCTTCTTACATAATACTATACACGTAGAAAAAATAAAACCCATATTTAAATGAATTTGTTTACTTATTTTTGAATAAATGAAAACATTCCCTATTTCATTCGCCTCTTCCAATGTAGTCAGCAAAACAACCTGTTGATGCGGCGGAAGACGTAGAATAAACGGGTCACAATCTTTTTAGCGAAATCAATATTTATTCGGTAATAGCGCTTCAATGCTAATAGATAAATTTTTAGTCACTTTTCCTTCAGTTTACAATTATGTCCATTTGAACTCTGAAAAACAACGTCTACGTCCTTGTTACCGTCCTGTAATTTATATAGTCAGTCTCGAGGCCAATCTACCTGTTTAAGTCAGTATTCAAGTCTTAGTCGAAAGACGTTCATTAGAATATAGGTTTACTCACTGTTGCATAGTTTTAGGAAGTATTTAAAGTTCTAAATCAATTTTAATTCGTAAGATTAAGTAGGATTAAGTGCATGAAACGTAACCTAAAATCACAATAATAAATAATTAATAAAATAAAAAAATAATAAATAATGATATAATATCTGTGAAAGTATTCTGATTATCCTTTCTCATTTTGTACGATTGAAATTATTGTGAATTAGGGGTCAAGCACAAATTACGTCACGCTCATATAAAAAGTGTGACAGGGGGGTTCGAAAAAGTTTAAATTTAGCGTGACATAATTTGTGTACCATCCCTTACTCAAAATGTTTTGTCGAGAATATTTCTGTGGATGGAGTTAACCCGGTTAGTCACTGGGTCAGGTCGGGTTAAAAAAAGCAATTTTTTTGGGACATGCCAAATTACCGTTTTGATTCATATTACGGACACTTAAGGCCTCAGTGAAGTATTACCCAGCATAAAGCATACAAAATTAATTTGTATGGTTCTTTAGCGTTATCGAGCGTCGGAAGCCCTTAACTTTCGAATGGTGGGTAAAGAATACGCTTTCGCAACTTGAATAATTTTAAATAAATCAAAATGTGTGGCCTTGTCATGATTCTTATTCCGGACACTTCCTTACTTTTGCCTCATATTCCGAACACTTTGATTCGAATTCCGGACAGCTCATGATAATCATTAATGGAACAGTCAAATCATCAATTAGACACATTCCACGCACATCTACGCCAGGATATCAAAAATTCAAACCCTGATATATTTTCAAAGCTATGCAGAACATGAAAGACAATATGTTGAATTGTATAAAAAACATAAATTTTATTGTAAATACAGTGAAAAACATACCTGAAAAGTTATATAAAGTTTATATAATTTATTGGTGAGAAATTGAGACATTAAACAACTTTTTCATAATAGCCCTGTATCATAGTTTATCAAGTGTAATATGATTGTCTTATCCGTTATCTAGAAGGCTATTAGATGACATTGTTATGTGTGGGTTTATTTTTTTCAAACAAATTATTGGTTCTTTGAAATCGTTTTTTATCAAATAGTCACATTATTATGGTGTCGCGTTACGAAAATAGCCTTATTTTTGACATTGTAAAATAAATAATTCTTATAAAACTCTTATATTTTGGATTCTCTTCCTACTCGTCAAGATACGTGTTTCCATAAAAAAAGATTTAAAATCGGACCATTCTTCGAAAAGTTACACTAGGTGCAAAGTTTTGGTGTCGCGTTACGTTAATTTTCACCGTAAATTTTCAGGATGAAACTAAAAATTTCAAAATGCTCGTTCTCAGCAATGCTACAACCGATTTTCGAAATTTTTGATTTTTAGTAGATGGAAATAGTTATACTAGCTTTCAGCGTTGGTGCCATCCCACTAAACCCTCCCCGTTTTTGTAAAATGGGGGTATGTCTGTTTTCTCTTGTTTTTCACTCAAATCTGATCAAGTAGCTCTGGTTTTTAATGGCTAGTGACCCAAATCTTATCAGACAGGTGCCGTTTAGTGCAGGAATAGTCTCTTACATATTGTGGAATACTTGGCTTCGATGGTAAACAACGTGGTTCTCCAGCGGATAATCCGGAATATCCGTAAAAATGGTCAATTCATGAAAATAATCCAAGACAATTTTTTTTTTGCAAACTCACCAGAACTCCTTATTTTAAAACGCAATAGATTATTTGAATTGTTCATGGACCTAGGTGGTCACAATAATGAACTCCGGAAGATCCGGAACATCCGTAAACATGGTCATTTCGTGAAAATCATCCTGGATCACTGCGCTTTCTTTTCAAAACATATCAGAAATCAATTACTAAACATAACGGATGATTGAGATTGTTCTTGTATATAGGTGGCCATTATAAAGCTCTTGAGAGGATCTGCAGCAACTGTAAAAAATGGTCATCTCGTAAAAATCAACTTACACACGTAGTTTTTTTTTTCAAATCTTCTGGATGTCTTGTCATGACATTTATCTATGTTGACATTCATCCTTTACGTTGTATAATAATTAATTTGATTAATTTTGCAATAAACTTCGGTGATCAAGGTGATGTTTAATTTCAATACAAATTATACTTCTTCTTCTTCTTCCTGGCGTTACGTCCTCATTGGGACAGAGCCTGCTTCTCAGTTTAGTGGTCTTATGATACTTCCACAGTTGTTAACTGAGAGCTTTCTTTGCCAAAGTTGTTATTTCCACATTCGTATATCGTGTGGCAGGTACGATTATACTCTATGCACAGGGAAGTCAAGTAAATTAGCTTTACGAAAAGATCCTGGACCGTCCGGGAATCGAACCCAGACATGACTTTGCTTTGTAGCCGTGGACTCTAACCACTCGGCTAAGAAATGCCTCCAATTATACGTGTATTACAAATTTTATATGTTCTATAATTATGATTTTTACGTGTTAAAAAACGCGCAGTGGTCTAGGATAATTTTTACGACCAGTTTTGTGGATTTTACAAATGGAGTTGTAGTGGCCCATGGCAGCCCTGATTTGATGATTTTTTAAATTGATAATTTTTATGAATATTAACCAACCATTCTTAAAATCAGACCTAAAACCAGAGCTTTGTGCAAAAAAGAAAAAAAAACATAGGGAAAGTGTACCAGTAATGGCCATAGTAGTTCCCTATTTGGCCATATGTAAAATTTTAATAACTATCACATTTTAAATCTTTTTGAATGTTTTTACATCAAGATATATGTTAAATCTAACTACTACAACACACAAACATTTTCAAAATTTGAAGACATAAAAGTAATCACGTATGGCGAAATAGGGACTCACTATGTCCATAACTACGCGCAGCTATTCAGTAAGACCAAGCTGAGGGTCGTGGGTTCGAATCCCACTGGTCGAGGATCTTTTCGGATTGGAAATTTTCTTAGCTTCCCAGGGCATAGAGTATCTTCGTACCTGCCACACGATATACACATGCAAAAATGGTCATTGGCATAGTAAGCTCTCAGTTAATAACTGTGGAAGTGCTCATAAAAAAACACTATGCTGAGAAGCAGGCTCTGTCCCAGTTGGGACGTAACGCCAGAAAGAAGAAGAAGAAAGCTCAAACAATCGGTTGAATAATTGAGGAACTGAATTTTATGAGTTAAAATGTATTCACAGTTTCGCCTTATAATCTGATTTAATAACTCTTCTGTGCGGTAGAATTCCATGATATTTAGATCACTATTTTGAGACTATAAACGTCCTTAACAATTTTGCTTAAAGATAATCCTCAAAATACTACATGGCTACGTTGAAATTTTATTGGCCCAATATCTGGTTCAATTACACCCCTGTGCCACAAAATTCTTTATCATTCAGACCACCATTAGTAAATCATAAACACTTGCACACGGTATGTCTGAACCAGCAGATTATAAAAATCGAATGTACATCGGATATTCTCATCATCTTCAAAAGAGATCAAAGGAACGGTTAAAAAATTTAACCCAAAAAAAGTACAGCAGCTCTACATATTTTTCGTTCCATCATTGGGAAGCTTTTATGGTCGTCTACAAATTTCTGAAACAATATTCTCAAAATAATTTATTGAATCTTTTTAATAATTTTACCCATTTATCAGATCCATTAACTCCACTTTGTTATTGAATTTCGGATAGTTCCGACAATCATAAATGTCTGCTTGTCGACTTTGCCGAAAGCATACTTTTAAAAGTACATCGTTTAAAGGTTTACATAATTTTATTTTACAATCAAATTCAATCATTCAAGCATGTATCAAAGCTCAAGATTATTCGCGCCGCCATCCGAAAGCACTGTACCGGAAACATTGTTGAGTAATGTATTCAATATTAGTAGATGAATTGATCAAATTCATAGGAAGTCGCTGAAGTGCGTTTTGTTCAATAACATGTTACTCAAACGTAGCATGTGTGGAACAACACCACGCGAAAGTTTATAAATATTTGACACATTGGAATTTGGTGCCGATGTTGTTTAACCTAGTTTTGGTAAACTATGAACCAGGAACTTTCGGTCTTTTCTTGATTGTTATGTTTACGTTTGAAGTATATGATTGAATAAAGACGATTCCAACTTCGGACATTGATGAAGAAGGTTCACCTTCCGTGACCATCTTTAGAACTAAAGCAAAGTGTTATAATTACAAAGTGATGCATCACCGGTATCCATTCGTAGTCCTTCTCCACCATTAGGCAAAACCACGATATGGCGACACGTGCCCTAAGCCTACAGTCTTCGTAGTTATCGAAAAAGTGAAGTTGGTGTAACAGTGAGCAAAAATGTGCCATTAATCGGTAACCAAAAAATATATTCGTCATGACATATAATTGGCGGCCTTCAGGCAAAGTGCCGTGTGTGGTACTGATTATTGGACTTGTACTAATGGCATTAATGTGTAAAATAGTAATGCAATTAATAATCGAGCAGAAAGAAGTGACCGATAAGGCTAAATTCGCCCATCTGTTTGCTCATTGGTAAGCAAGAAGAATTACGTTCGCGTAAGAAAGTGAAGCGAAGAACATTGCCAGAGAAAACATTACCTTCCACAACCTGTAACCGACACAGTTAAAGTGCGATTCCATTGCCCGGCCTCGTTCGAAAAAAGTGCCACCTAAACGAACGAAATGGGAAATACGGAAAGTAACGACCAAAACACACACGTTAAACAGTTAGGTGACCAGCAAGTCACTATTATTGAAAACCAGCAAATTAGCACACAGCTTCATAACCAGCACGATATAAAACTGTGGATAATTTTATTTATAACGAGTGCCTTATTAACATTAAAATTAGTGAGAATGATGTGGAAATGCTGTAAGAAGCAAACTCTTAAAGCATTAAGCACCGCAAATAAAGTGCAAAACGTTTGAACATTGAACTGAATCATTTAAATTAGCTGTTGCAATCGCTATAGCGAATGTGGTAGAGTGTGAAAATCGTAATGTCATCGCGAAGTGCGCGAAAGTTAATAATATCGTCAAATTCAACCACACTGCGCTTATGGATAGCGTCACATCATTGCGAACCAACGGCATCAACAAAGCAGAGTCCCCCGCACAACCCACGGTAGAGCCGTTGAGTGGTAGAATGATTAACTGTAAACCCGCTACTGTTGCTGATACGGCTGTTGTTGATCCAGGATTGAGCGCATCAAACTACACATACAAAGTAATGGAGTGGATAATTATAATCAAAGGTTAGTAGAAATAGATAGTGTTAAGTAATATGTTGTAAATTTGTAAAATGCGTTTGACGTAGTATAAATCATTGTGTTAAAGGTGTTAAATTGTAAATGTGTAAAACCGGTAATCTTTGAACAAAGTGTGTAATGGTTTTTCGTGTTTTAAAATTCAATGGATGAAGATATCGATCCATTAATTAAAAAACTTTCCAATATTTTGAGAAATCTAAAAAAGTGTCCAAACCGAAAATATCTAAAGAGTACTTTGCAAGCTAAAGCAAGTGAAAGTCGACAAATTTATGACAATCTTATAGAATTATTTCAATTAATTGATGAAACAAGACAAAGATTTTTAACCAAAGCTGTACGTGATATTTACAGCCAGATTAAAATTTTTATTGATACCAGGCTTGATACAGGTATTCATCTGTTGAAGTTCAAACAAGTAGCACAAGTAGTACTTGCAATTGAAATTCTTAAAAAAGGGAGTCGAAAAGTTACCATGGCAAATAATATGGAAATTGTGAAGCTTATTGCTACGCTTTTGCCTCAATTCAATGGCAATGCAGATAAGCTTGAAGGTACGACCGCCGCCTTGAGAGCTATTGATACGATGGTAAACGATAATAATAGAGCTATCGCCATTCAGGTGATACTCTCAAGATTGGAAGGTAAAGCACGATCAGCTGTTAATGCTGCTCCTGCAACTGTCAACGAAATCATTACAAGTTTGGAACAGAGATGCAGAATTACGCAGTCTCCTGAAGCTGTAGTTGCAAAATTGAACGCAACTAGATAGACTTCCACTATCGTAGATTTTACTGACAAAATTGAAAAACTCGCTTTGGAGTTGGAAAAAACTTATTTAACAGAAAACGTTCCATTAGCATCCGCAACCAGGTTAGCATCTAAAGCTGCCGTAAAAGCGTTGACCAATGGAGTAAAGAACTTGAAAACCTTACTTCTGCAATCACCAAGGTAACTGAATTGGAGGCTGATCAAAGTCAACAGAAACAAGTTTTCTGGACCAATGGCCACCAACCACGTTATCAACCACGTCCAACCTTTTCAAATCACCAGCCTAGGATGATAACTTCTACTTATCGAGGTAGAAGATCAACTTATAGGGGACGAAACACAAATACTGCAAATCGTTTCCAGTATCAGCCACGACCGCAAACAAACAGTTTCCCTGATAGAAACCACAGTCATCAATCAAATAACCGAGGTAGAAGAGGTACGAATTCTCGTGTGTATGTTGCACAGGAAAATTCTAGTCAACAACAATCAACAAACCAATCAAACCAACAACAAGTGACAAACAATCCTTTTTTAGAGGTACAGTACGGGCGTACTCAATAAGAGTTTCAGCATCAAATTTTGTCTTGCTCAAAACTGATCTGTCAGACACTCAGTGTACATTTATTGTAGACTGTGGTTCTGATATATCAGTGATCAAAGCGAAATGTGTTAAGCCCACCAAAACATACTTCCCAAACCAAAATTGTAATATAGTAGGTATAGGTGAAGGTACAATAGCCTCTCTAGGTAGTACCAAAAGTACAATAAATATTAGTGAACATATGATAGATCAAATTATTCACATAGTTGAAAACGACTTTCCAATACCGACAGATGGTATAATAGGAAGAGATTTTTTTGTAAATAATCGTTGTACAATAGATTATGATTTATGGTTGCTTAATATCAGTATAAGTAACGAAGTTTTTACCATTCCCATAGAAGATAACGTAGATGGAAAATTTATTATACCTGGAAGATGTGAAATGGTGAAAAGAATTGACGTTCCAGATAATGAAGAAGATGAACTACTTGTTTGCTCACAAGAAGTTCAGCATGGAATTTTTATAGGAAACTCCATTATAAATAAGAAAAATCCTTACGTAAAATTTATTAATACATTAAATGAGCATGTAGTAGTAAAACCCTTCAAACCTACTTTAGAACAACTAAGTTGTTATAAAATAATGAACGTCTCAAATTCGAACATTAAGCATAGTAATAGGATTGAAGAATTAATTACTAAAGTGAAAATTGGGAATATTTCACACAAAACTCAGAAAAATCTTTACAAATTGATGATGAACTATAATGATGTATTTCATATATCAGAGGATAGGCTAACAGCAAATAATTTTTACGAACAATCAATAGAATTAATTGACAATACCTCCGTTTACATTCCTAACTACAAACAGATTCATTCCCAACAAACTGAAATAAATAGCCAAGTTAAGAAAATGCTCGATGATGGTATCATTGAACCATCTGTTTCGCATTTTAACTCACCCATATTATTAGTACCAAAGAAATCTGACTCTGGTAAAAAATGGCGTCTAGTTATAGATTTTCGTCAATTGAATAGAAAAATCTTACCCGATAAATTTCCACTGCCAAGGATTGAAACCATTCTTGATCAACTGGGTAGAGCACGCTATTTTACTACATTAGATTTAATGTCTGGATTTCACCAGATACCTTTGGAAAATAATTCAAAAAAGTATACTGCTTTTTCCACTAGCGATGGTCATTATCAATATACAAGATTACCCTTTGGACTAAATATTTCTCCTAATAGTTTTCAAAGGATGATGACTATCGCAATGGCTGGACTATCACCGGAATGTGCATTTATTTACGTAGATGATATTGTTGTGATAGGCTGTTCAGAAAATCATCATCTTAGAAATCTAGAAAATGTCTTCGAACGTTTAAGAATGTACAATTTAAAATTAAATCCTGAAAAATGTGATTTTTTCAAAAGTGAAGTCACATATTTAGGTCACAAAATTTCAGATAAAGGTATAACACCTGATGACGCAAAATTTTCAATCATCGAAAAATATCCAGCACCACAAAATGCTGATGAAGTTAGAAGATTCGTCGCGTTTTGTAACTATTATAGGAAATTCATTCAAAATTTTGCTTTAATAGCACGACCGTTAAATAAATTATTACGAAAAGATGTAAAATTTTTATGGACATCAGAATGCCAGGAGTCATTTGAAAATTTGAAGAAAAAACTACTTTCACCTCAAATTTTACAATTTCCCGACTTTTCGAAAGATTTTACTTTAACCACTGATGCTTCATCCTTCGCATGTGGTGCAGTTTTGTCTCAAAACCACAATGGAAAAGATCTACCTATAGCATTTGCTAGTAGAACTTTTACAAAAGGTGAAGAGAACAAAGCTGTAATTGAAAAAGAATTAGCTGCTATACACTGGTCTATAAATTACTTTAAATCATATTTATATGGACGTAAATTCAAAATTAGAACAGACCACAGACCATTAGTTTATTTGTTTGGAATGAAAAATCCAACTTCTAAACTAACCAGAATCCGATTGGATCTTGAAGAATTCGATTTTACAATTGAATATATGGCAGGAAAAGAAAACATAGTCGCTGATGCTTTATCACGAATAAAGTTGAATTCAGATGATTTAAAATCCATGTTCGTTTTAACTAGAAGCATGGTCAAAGAACAAGACAACCCAAACCCAAATCAAACAGTCACCTTGCAGCCTGATCAACTCAAGATGTATGACTCGTTGTCAAATGAGGAGGTTAGAGGTATTCCAAAGCTTGAAATCGAAGTTATAAAAAGAAACAAGAAATTCGTACAATGTGTAGTATATATTATGAATAAAAACTACAAGAAGTCTCTTCTATTAGTAGGAGAGTACAGAATTTGTCTCCAAGAACCTGTCGCATTAGAGTACATGGTTCGAGATATTGAAATAGCTGCTGAAAATAAAAGCATGCACAAAATAGGTCTTGATGTTAACACAACGTTTATGAAATTATTAGACGTCGATATATTGAAGAAACTTGCAAGCAAAATACTCAAAAAACTAAACATCGTACTATTTGAACGACCAAAAATAATTATTGATTCCCATATGATATCCGAGATTCTCGAGAAAAACCATAACACACCAACCGGAGGTCATATAGGACAGAACAAATTATATAAAAAACTTAGGAAAGAATATGAATGGAAGCAAATGAAACGAACAATCGCAGAGTTCGTAAGAAAATGTAACGCGTGTAAAATGAATAAAAACCAGCAAAAAACTTGTGAAAAATTTGTTAAAACAACTACACCACTTAAACCATTTGAAATTATAAGTATAGATACCGTTGGACCATTTGTCAAAACAATAAACAACAATAGATACGCAGTCACAATACAATGTGATCTTAGTAAATACATAGTCATTATTCCAACACCAAATAAAGAAGCACATACAATCGCAAAAGCAATAGTTGAACATTTTATGTTGATATATGGAACTACAATAAAGGCAATAAGAACAGATTTAGGGACAGAATATAAAAACGAATTATTTACAAAAATAAACATTTTTTTTGAAATTAATCATATCACCTCAACAGCATATCATCCCCAAACAATTGGCTCACTGGAAAGGAATCATAAATGTTTAAACGAATATTTAAGAATCTTTTCCAATGAACACAGAAATGTTTGGGATGAATGGACAAATTATTATTGTTTCTCTTATAATACAACGCCAAATTTCTCAACAAATTATACACCTTTTGAACTAGTATTTGGCAGATCAGAAAAAAATAATAAGGAACTATTATCAACAAAAATAAATCCAATTTATAACGTAGATGATTACAATCAAGAATTTCAACACAGATTAAAAATTGCTTACAACAGAGCTAAAGACTATTTGGAACAAACAAAATTGAAAACGATACAAAATCAAAAAAATGTAAAACCGATTGAAATAATAGTAGGAGATAAAGTAGGGTTGACAGTCGAAAATAGAAAAAAATTAGATGCTTTATATTCAGGACCATACATTGTTAAAAATATTATAGACCCAAATGTTACTATAGAAAATATGCTTACAAATCAAAACCAAATTGTACACAAAAATCGACTAATAAAAATTTAAGACAAAAAGTACTTGGTCATAGAATGATATAACATCATTCTCCTAAAAGGGGAAGGTGTTTAGTAATGTATTCAATATTAGTAGATGAATTGATCAAATTCATAGGAAGTCGCTGAAGTGCGTTTTGTTCAATAACATGTTACTCAAACGTAGCATGTGTGGAACAACACCACGCGAAAGTTTATAAATATTTGACACATTGGAATTTGGTGCCGATGTTGTTTAACCTAGTTTTGGTAAACTATGAACCAGGAACTTTCGGTCTTTTCTTGATTGTTATGTTTACGTTTGAAGTATATGATTGAATAAAGACGATTCCAACTTCGGACATTGATGAAGAAGGTTCACCTTCCGTGACCATCTTTAGAACTAAAGCAAAGTGTTATAATTACAAAGTGATGCATCACCGGTATCCATTCGTAGTCCTTCTCCACCATTAGGCAAAACCACGATAACATTCTTAAAAAATCACAGAAATATCTTAACATTATTACAAAGAATTTAGTCAAATTTATATGGTGACCCAGGTGCCATCTACGCTTTTACAAAGCACGACATTCTCAAAAGGTTTCACAGAAACAATCAATTAATTTTAACCAGTGTCGGGTCAAATTACCCCACTGTGAGGCAGAATGTCGAATGTATTAAACAAATAACAACACTAGATATACATTTTTTTCTGAAACCCGAAAGCAACATTACCGATTTTATCAATAAAAATAAAAAATGCTTTTTGCGTAACGCGACACCATTTGCAGAACCCTGTTGGAAGATAAACGTAACGCGGCGCTCGTAAAATGAAATCAATGATTTCTGCAATTATTCAATATTTCCATCCAGTTTGAAGTCGCACTCTGATTCTTATCAATACATAGAAGTATTGCCTAGAACAAACCCGGATTTTAAAAATTATAGCAGAGCAGATATAGGCGATTATAGAGTGACGTTTAAAAAAGTGCATTTCAGCGATGGTGTCGCGTTACGAAATGCAACTGCTTTTAATTACCATATATGCAGTGTTATGTTTCAAAATGAATGTCACAACATCAAGTACATTTAATATGCATGATATAAAACCTGTTTTATCACATGGTCACAAGGCATATTTCCGAGAACATGCCTAATTTGATAATGAAAGTCGGTTCCTCGTGGTGTCGCGTTACGCTGGAATGTGTCATTAATATCGTCAAATCACTAAAGAGACATCTAAGGTAGTTGGGCATTATAAATTTTCAAAGTTATTTATGGTAAAAGCTTACTTAAACGAGCCTCAAAATTGTGAACTTTTGAACGGCAAAAATTGAAACATTTCGTGTGAAATGTTTCCCATACAAAGTAGAGTGTCCGGAATTTGAAGCTGTCCGTAATATGAATCAAAACGGTATCTATTTTTATTTGCAATGGCAACAATGCTTATTTATTTACATCATTAAGATCGGATTTTCGACATTATAAATGAAGAATTTTGAACCATTTAAAATTTAACGGAAACGGCTTCTCGGACTTAATGCCTTAAGAATCGGTTATAGATTTGTTGGATAATAAACCGTTTCAATTATCAAACAGTGAATGACAAAGACCCGAAAATGAACATTTGTAGGATCAATCAAATAAAGGAAACATGGTTATCCGATTCAATCGTTTCCTAAAAGGTTCACATAGATGAGTTTCTAGTGGCCACATTCTAACTGATACCGTAAATTATATATGACTTTAAATTTGCCTACATTCAGTGGCACAAAAGCACAGCACCCTTTTCACCTGACCTGACCCAGTGACCCACCGGAATAACTCCGGCCATAGCAACATTCCTGAGATACATTGGCCACATTTAAAAACTTGATATGTGTTCGAGTATACTGACAAAACATAATTGAATTCATTTAGTATTCGCTGAGCGATGAGAGTTTTTTTTTCTTTCACTCAGGCCTTTACGGGTTAAGCGCAGTTTTGCTTGATACTCAAGTGTAAAATGCATTGACACGAGTCTTTCGCAGAAATATCCATCCTTCAATCAAGGTCAAACTTTTGACACGTGAATCAAATCCATTTATCTCAATCCTATTGCTCCACTTTGACCACAATCCACGCACGATCCTTTGAATAAATTGAAACGCGTGTGAACCGCTAGCTGAAGCAGAAATTTGTTGATTTTTATCACCCTCTCATATATCTTACTTATGAAACAAATTACGAGGGGCAATAAAACAAATGTCATGCATATCTGGGAGAGTGACCCTCTTTCTGCACCCTCGCCGTTGGTTTTCCCTTGTCCGTGGGATATCTTCTTTTGGTTGTTATACATACCTATTGCTGTTATTCGGGTGTTGTGGCGTTTGTCGGAATAGTTTATGGCGTGGACCACAATTTCGGCCAGCAAAACTATACACACCAACAACCACGCGCTTGTATCTATGAGTTTGCTGCTCGATTTTGGACTAAAGTGATGTATCATTTTCAGCTGGTTTCTCATCCAAAATGACCTTATCCGTAGGTCGGGAATGGCTCGTCGCAAAAACTGAGGCGGGGACATTTATGATAATTTTTACGGGCTCATAAATTATTTACATTTCATATTCGTTCAGTTCTTCTAGTGCTCCTTACCATTGATAATCGCACAAAGGTAAAAAAAGACGTTTTTAAAAACATCAAACAAAACCAATATCAAAAATCACGCAGTCATCAACAAATCATTTGAAGTACCCAAAAGTATCAGTTTATTTTTTTCATTAGTATATTTTTGGTAATCATGAAAATGGGGTGGTTTCAACAACTGATGGGTGAATGTAAGATTTTTAAAATTTTGCCGAGGAAAAATAGAATCACTACAATTTAATCCCCATATTTATGGAGGAGTTGAAAAAAAATTGAAATTAAAAGTAATAATTCAGGTAATTATAGAGCTACTCTAAGCAAGTTATGGTGTTCAAGCCAGCTCTCCTAATGCCACTTCCTCGAATTTTCAGCGGCCATATTTGTCATAACTTTTTACGTTTTGATGAACTAAAGAAAGTGAATTTTAGTTCTAAATATACGAACGAAACTTTTAGATGTTAAATAAGATTTAATATTAGATCGCTTTGATAAAGGTGAACATTTTCAGTTTAAATGAGTACGAGAGTACAAATGGCCATTTTCCACTCTATCTTTGCACGAACATAGTTAGGTTTAATAAAAACAGGTAGTTCAAATAATTTCAATTTTTTTTCTTTCTCATCATACAACGCACCAAGTTATATGAATGTTTTCAACAGTAGGTTTTGCAAGATTTTTCGAGTTGCTAATCTTTAATACTTCAAATCGCATAGATGAGCTCACATTCACACGCCAAAATAAGAGATGACCAGTTTTTGAGTTTATATTTCATTAATACTCAGGACAACTCGATGAAACAGGTTGATAAACATCTGGTGAACTCTGCGAAAAGTATAGCGATATACGTTACAGGTCAACACCAGAGATCCTCAAGTTTTCCTCAGCCCTGTCGTGGAATAATTTGAGCTTCTTAGTCGTCCCCTTTAGAGCGGGGCGGTGCTATAGCCCAAAGGGCGCTTCTACTCTTCCCGTGTTAAGTTTGTGTTCCATCTATAGAAATAAAAATTGAGAGGGGTTTTTTATGTCACGAAATGACTAACGAACGGATCAACGGATTTGAATGATTCATTTTCCGTTTTGTTCGTCAAGGGTTCCGACGTGTTTGTGTGTATAAAAATCCAAGGTTATTCACCGGGAAAGTCGGGAAAAACGAGACTGAACGGAACTGTCGTTTTTTTTATGGATCGATCCACAGCATTTATCAACAGCATACTTGAAGGCAAGACGAAGTTTGCCGGGACCACTAGTTTCAAATAAAATGTGGAACGAAAAGACCAAGCACTTAAACATTGTTAAGTTTATAAACTAACTAACAGATGTACGTCTTTTTTACATGCCAATGTTATATGGAATTAAGAGCAGGACAAGCACTTTTTTGGAAGTTCACTGTCTTCTGTGTTGACGTGCTAAATTAGAATATGATCATTTTTATTGCGGTTCTCTTTCAGTATACAATACTGCACAACCAAAAGTGATTACATATATTTTAATTTTCTTACGGGTATGTACATCACAATCAATATATAGGAAAACAAAAAGTTGTTTGCAATCATCCCACAGACAAAATGATAAACCTGGGGATTTTTTTTTTATTTCCGTACGGGTTTGGGCCGAAAGGTCTCAGATTTTCATGAAACTTTTTCCTCAGGCATGGCTCATTAATATATGAATAAAAAAATGGGAAAAAATCAGGATCACTTATTTTCCCGGAAAACTCAGTTAGAATTTTTTTGTTTTCCCCTGACACGACTTACTTTGAATAATCATAAGTCAAAAACGAAGCATCATAGAAACAAAGTTTTTTTTTATAAAAACGAAAGCAAATTTTCCCAGGAATAAAAAAAAAATAACTGGAAAAAGTTTTCCACAAAATTTTCCACCGTTGAGAAAATTCTTAAAAAAAATACGGAAAAACAATGATCCAACTCGTGGAAATTTTTCAAAATAATATTTTTAAGAAGCTATTTTTATAAGCTTTAATCGCTGAAATTTTTGAAATGGTAATTTTTTCGTTTTTGAGTTATGGCCAATTTTGTAAAAAATGTGCAAATGTGCCACTTTGAGCCTTTTCTTTGAAAAATCATAACTCAAGAACGAAGCATCATAGAAACAAAGTTTTTTTTTATGAAAATGAAAGCAAATTTTCTAAGGAATAGAAAAAATGTGAACTGGAAATAGTTTTCCACAAAATTTTCCACCGTTGAGAAAATTCGTAAAGAAAAGCCGGGAAAACTATTGGAACATAAAGTGTAAGATTTTCAAAGAAATATTTTTGAGAACAGAATTTTATAAATTTCAATCACTGAAATTTTTAAGATGTACTGCTTTTTAATTCCTGCGTTTGGTCATAGTTTTGTGAAAAATGCCCAGATTTCTCGTACAAGTCTTTTCGTTCGAAAATCATAACTGAAGATAAAAGCGTCACAGAAACATTTTTTTTTGACCAATCGGGATCAAATTTTCTTAAAACTTTGAGATTTTATGAAATGGAAAAAGTTTCCCAGGACATTTTTCACCGTTAAGGAAAATAAATAATGATAACCCGATTAGCTATTCCAGCTTGCAAACAAAGTATATATGAAAAAAAAAGCGATCAATAAAAATAATGAGTCAATTTGACACTGATACAAAAATGTCGAAAGTAACTGAATGAATAGGCTTATCATTTTGTAATTAAATTTTAGTGGGAAATAACAGGAAGTCCCTAGTTTTTGAATGCGAGCTTATTGTTTGCAAAATTTAAGCAATGTACACGGCGAAAAAATGTCAAAAAGGTGATTCATTTTAAAACAGTTTTAGATGACAGGTTGTGATTCTTCTGAATTAATTTTCTCAAAACCGTATGGAAGTTACTTACGTCGATTTGAGAAATTAATCGAGAATTGAATAAATAATATTTAAAAAAAAATCTTATTTGTTCCATAAAAAAGAAAGAGTCCCTTTTCAGTGTAATGAAAAATTGAGGCAGAAACATTTTTTTTTCAGTTTTTCTTAGCGGTGTAATTTTTTTTATGAAAAATATCATCCATCCCGACTTATAAAACCAATCCCATATCTTTTTTTCAGATGTTTTAGAAAATTTGCATTTGTTGTGGTAAAAAATCTATGTTTTTTCGATGCTTCGATTGAAATATGGGTTTTCAAAGAAAAGGCTTATATGGTCATTTTCCACAAAATTAGCCATAACTCAGAAACGAAAGAAAAAAGTACATATCAAAAATTTCAGCGATCAAAGCTTATGAAATTACCTTCTCAAAAATATATTTTTGAAAGTTTTCCACTAATTGGAACATAGTTTTTTCGGCTTCTTTACGAATTTTCTCAACGGTGGAAAATTTTGTGAAAAACTGTTTCCAGTTAATATATTTATTTTATTTCTGAAAAAATTTGCTTTCATTTTCATAAAAAAAAAATGTTTCTACGATGCTTCTTTCTTGAGTAATTATTTTTCAAAGAAAATGCTCAAAATGGCACATTTGCACATTTTTTACAAAATTGGCCATAACTCAAAAGAGATACCATTTCAAAAATTTCAGCGATTAAAGCTTATGAAATTATCTTCTCAAAAAATTTTTTTTAAAATTTTCTACGAGTTGGAGCATAGTTTTTCCGTCTTTTCTTTACGAATTTTCTCAACGGTGGAAAATTTTGTGGAAAACTGTTTCCAGTTAATATATTTTTTTTATTCCTGAGAAAATTTGCTTTCCTTTTCATAAAAAAAAACTTTATTTCTACGGTGCTTCTTTCTTGAGTTATGATTTTTCAGAGAAAAGGCTCAAAATGGCACAAATGCACATTTTTTACAAAATTGGCCAGAACTCAAAAACGAAAAATAATACCATTTCAAAAATTTCAGCGATTAAAGCTTATGAAATTATCTTCTCGAAAACATTTTTTTGAAAATTTTCCACGAGTTGGAACATAGTTTTTCCGGCTTTTCTTTACGTATTTTCTCAACGGTGGAAAGTTTGTGGAAAACTTTTGCCAGTTAATATTTTTTTATTCCTGAGAAAATTTGCTTTCATTTTCATAAAAAACTTTGTTTTTACTATGCTTCGTTCTTGAGTTATGATTTTTTAGAGTAAGTCGTGTCAGAGGAAAACAAAAAAAATCCAACTGAGTTTTCCGGGAAAATAAGCGACCCTGAATTTTTCTCAATTTTTTTATTCATATATTGATGAGCTCTGCCTGTGGAAAAAGTTTCATGAAAATCTGAGACCCTTCGGCCCACTTTGTACGGAAATAAAAATAAATCCCCTCCTGTATCATCGTTTGTCTTCTGACGTAACGTCTCTACAGGGGCCGATCCAAATTTCTATCTCCCAATTCGTTAGGAGCATTCGTGAAACGCTGTTTATTGAATCAAATAGTCATTTGAATCGGTGCGTTGTAACTTGTTTTCTATGTCTTCTAGTTCTAAGAATAATAATCTAGAATAATCTAGTATTAAGAATAATAAAGGCTAATACGTGACCGGTGTTAACTGATATTATTGATTAAAGCAACATTGTAGTCCACTTGACGAATTACGCGCGGTGAGGCTTCACTGACGAATTCATTCGCGGCTGACTCGATCAAGCGATCTGTGGGGACTGTCGAAGTTAGAGCGAAGTTTGGTTGTCCATGCTGATCGTCTCTCCGCTGCTAGTTGGTGTTTGTGTGGAGCCATGGCCTTAATGTGACTTGCGGCCCTCCATCTAACGAGAGAACCTTGAGAGGATCTTGCGCGATCTAGGTGTGCGCTGGCTATCTTTGCTCCGATCGATGCCTGTCTACCTATACTGGCCGCGATGATGTCGTGGTCATCACTAGCGGGATGAGTATTGGGATCCCTCTCGTGTATGTTGCTTGTAGGTGACGGTGGTACGATGGTTTGCGCTTTGCATTAATGCTGGTGGCTTATGGGCAGTGGCGTTAAAAGGCATTTGATAGGGTGCTCACCTTGCTACTTGCGGAGCATTTATTTTGCTTTGACTTTTGCTCACACGATCTTAAGGCTAAAGCTGCTTTTGAGTTGGCCCTATTACAGAACAAAATTCTAAATCTTAATTGATTAATTTTTCAAAGGCTCAAGCGCTGTAAGGCATTACGGAGCCATTTTTTGTTACATTATAATTGTTCAAAAAATATGTCTATAGCCCAACTAGCTAGCCATTCGGCTGTTCCGGCTAACTTTGAACTGCACTAGAACTTAAACTTCAATCGCTGAGTAATGGACTATTGGCCAAACTGTAGAACTCCAAACCACTGTAAATACTTTTGTGATCATTTGTAGCATGTATGACTACATTTAGATTTTGCGCAGATCTACCATTTTTCTTTTGGATTTCGCGGCCTTTTCAATTACACAAACACATAAAAGCCCAGGATAAATACAATAGTGAAATAACTGTATAAACCAATTAATCCATTCCCAAGTTTAGACTGTAAAGGAAGATACCAAAATAGTGGTATGCTCAAATTACGAGGGCAACCATAAGTCTAACTTTTGGGATTGCCCTTAGCGTAGACGAATAGTTAAGGCTCCTACCAGGCAAATGAACGGTAGCGTTTTCCCCTTCTTGAGCAACAGGTCTAATTGTTTCAAATCAAATGGAAAATCCCTTGCCGCCACAGGAAACTTCTATTCCGCCACTTTATCTACCGAAAAAAAAAGAAATCATCAGATAATGTACCGTAAAACGGGGTAACTTTGATAATGCGGGTAACTTTGATAGTGCGTGACTCTCAACATACTAAATGAAATAACAAAGTTCCTGTTAATCTGTTAAGCAAAACGAATGCAAAATTAAAAAGTATTAGTATGACACTTGATGTTAAAGCTATTTTCGTTGGAATCAAGTACATTTGAGGATTTATATGCAAATATGGAAAATTTATAAAATTTTAGCAATTTTGAAATGCTCTCAAACAATCTGTTCTACGATCACTATTTGATGAAGTCATAATGAATTCGTCACTTTTACTTGATAGCCTTGTTATAGTAGAACTCGAATTCGGTCTCAAAACCCTTAGCGAAAACTATTTTTACAAACTGGGACCATTTCTGTAATCTTAGTCAGAAATTTCCATATAGCTTTAAACGCCTAAAGGTATGCAACGCCCTACAAATGTTTCGTAATTCATTCAATTTTGTTCGATTGATGCCCCATTATCAAAGTTACCCCAAAACAGAAAACCGACTTTCAATTATATGAAAAATTATATATTCATTAAGAATAAATCATTTGGAAATCTATCAACTGCAATCGATAGTGAGGATACCAGTACTTGTTTTAAAAATATAAATTATAATTCTTTGAATCAGCATGCATATATATTCAAGTTTTCTTCGAAAAAACTATCAAAGTTACCCCGTTTTACGGTACCCACTTCAAGTGATATGTCTCCTTCTGATTTTCATTTTCTAACTGAACAATTGAATCAAATGATGGATGATAGAAAACCTCCACTTTGGATGAGTCCACCTGGAAACATAGTGCAGATGTCGGCTTTTCTAATACATATAATTTTGTTAGCAACTTTTCAAGATAATTTTGTGTAAAAAAATCAGAGGGGGCTGTGTACATGACAGGACAGCATGACGTTAACCTCGCCGTGTGATTTGTTGCATTTGAATTTTAGTCAATTGTCATAATTGCAACCTTCCTTAAGTTATAATTTAGACTGTAATGGTTTGTGCATTTAAGAACAGCGAGACGCTCTCTGTTGGGGAACCGGGGAATTTACCTCCTTCGATTTGGGCTGGGCTCCTCAACACTCGAACGGATTGATGATGGCTGGAATAAGGGGATCCTTCCAGATCTTTACCGAATTTTACCAAATTTACCAAAAAACACGAAACTAAACGGACTACATTTATTCACTTAATAGCTAACATGAAACTCTTAAACACTAGACACATATAACGAATAGAGCGGCCGCGTGAAGGCCTCTACAAACGCGCTCGTGATCGGTTGGAGGTATCGAATCTAACTGGGCTGGCTACAACTATCTACAGGATACCGAAGATCGGATCCAATGCAAGAGCAGAGAACGCTCACCTAACTATCATCTATCTCTTCACAACATATGTTCCACAGCAGATTCAGATGCAAGTGTTCTCCCGATGTCTCCTAGCCCGCCAACTTCTCTCAACGCCGTAGGTAGTTGTCGATAGTTGTTTATCAACCTTAACCCCTTCCCATACCCATTGCTCCGCTACCTCTGATCCACCCGATATCTTGGCTCGCAGCTAGCTCATTGTTTTGCTGAAGCAACAGATCACAGTAAATCTGAGCTGGATCCAGGGATGTTGTTCGAGGGGGAAGATGGTACACAACATCCTCACCCACCCTGAAATTTCTAAATTCCTGAAACGAAATAAAAATCCTCTTCGACAGGGAAGGAAAGGAAAGGATTTGGTGATTTCATTGGTTCTGTTGGCTAGGCGTTGATTCTGCTGGTAACAAACACAGTTTCTCTACAGCACGTTTCAAGGTCCCAGAAGCGGTTTTTAATGTTACCACACTCACTATTCCGTCTGCTCCAGGATGGATACCTGTTATACGACCCATTTTCCATTTCATCGGAGGTAGGTTGTCCTCTCGGATTACGACAAGTTTTCCAATGTCGATTCGAATCGGTGGCTTCCAGCGTTTATTTCTACCTTGAAGCAGGCACAAATATTCACGTCTCCATCTTTTCCAGAAATCTTGGAGGATTTTTTGAACTAACTGGTAGCGATCTAAACGATTCATTGGAAAATTGTCCAAATCTGGATCTGAAAGTGCCTGTGAATTCAACCCAATCAAAAAATGTGACGGAGTTAACGGATCCAGGTCATTGGGATCATCGGACATGGGTGTCAGTGGTCGGGAATTAAGGCAACCTTCTACTTGAGCCAGAAGTGTCGTCATATCCTCTGGGGAGATTAGTGTTTCTCCTACAACCTTCAGCAAATGCCCTTTAGCTGACCGCACTGCCGCCTCCCATAAGCCTCCAAAGTGTGGGGCACTTGGCGGATTAAAGTGCCATTGGATCCCTTCTTCCAAGCAATGATAAGCTATCTTCTCTTTATGCGCAGGACTTTTTAACAAATCGTTCAAGTCTCGCAGCTTGTTCCATGCCCCTACGAAGTTGGTACCGTTGTCGGAGTACATGTCCTTGGGCTTGCCCCTCCTGGATGCAAACCGACGCAGAGCTTGTATAAATCGTTCGGTTGTGAGGTCGGATACAAGCTCCAGATGGACCGCCTTAGTGCAAAGGCAGATGAACACAGCAACATACATCTTAACAGCTGGGCGACGGGGTGCTGGTCGTACATAAAACGGACCGCAAACATCAACACCAGTCTGAGAAAAGGGTCGAGACACGGTGACACGAGCTGCCGGCAGTTCACCCATAAACTGCTCGATAGGCGACGGTTTGGACCGGAAGCATTTTATACATTGGTGCATTATGTTTCGCGCTACGCTTCTTCCTCCCAATGGCCAGAATCGTAGTCGAACGGTTGCCAACAACAGTTGAGGCCCGGCATGTAGCAACCTTTCATGATAGTAGCGCAGAATCATCTTGGTGAGCTGGTGACCAGCGGGCAGAACCATTGGATGTTTCGTCTCCTCGACCTCTTTCGAATGGCGCAGTCTCCCTCCAATACGGATGACATGATCCTCGGAAATGTATGGATTAAACCACCGTAATGGTGACTTCCTTGAAACTCCATCTCCCTTTTGTAGCGCTTTCCATTCGTCCACAAAGCATTCCTTCTGAACCAGTCTCACAACGGTGACCTCCGTTGCTCCCAGTTCTTCTGAAGTCAGAAACTTCGATGGATTCCGCTGTTCCCTTGGGGAGCGTAACAGTTTCATATATCGCAAACAGTACGCAGTTCGTCTGACGAGTTCGGTATACGACGACGATCGTCCTAGATACCAATCATTGAATTCTGCGATAAGGGAACCAGTACAGCCGACCGCTGCATGTCGTTTATCCTTCTCTGCTTCATCCGTTCTGAATGATGCTGGTAGTTTCGGCCATTCCTGCGGATCTGCTCCTAACCAACGTGGTCCATGCCACCAGAAATCGTTTTGTTTGATATCCTCCGGCATGATACCTCTGGAAATCAGGTCGGCAGGATTCTCTGTGCCCGGAACTTGTCTCCATTGCTCAGGATTGGAGATCATGTGGATTTTCGACACTCGATTACCCACATACGTGGTCCATGTTGTCGGCGAAGCTTGAATCCATCGAAGAACACCTAATCATTGACTGACATAGTATACCTACTATACCACTATGGTAGCCAAAAACTATTATGTATATTGAAGTCATTTCATGAAACTAGTTGAAATTTCTTGTATGTGGTAAATATGATGAAAATTAATGTTTTTATCAACCCCTATATGTTAACGCCGAACAAAACATCAAAATGAAGAAAATAACGCTTCAGATATTTGCTTTGAAAACGAATAATATAAAATTATAGATGGATATTCCAGGAGCGCGAACTCCGATTACATTACGGCTTATCACGATTACAATTTTTGTGATTAATTGAGTCTCCTGGATGTTTATGCTTCCGGTCTGCAACTGAGCTTGAGTCTTGAATGATTGCTTCAGTGTTCCTAAAAATTGCGTGTTTCACCTGATGAAGAGCGAGCGTATCTGTGTACAGTGTTCGTGGCGGATCAACAGCGGTTTTTCCCTTTTCACTGTAGGTATTTACCGATTTCAAGAAAAGTTCATGAGCACATTGGTTGTGTCCTGCCAAAATGAACAAAGCGCCACACCACTAGTCACGTCATGGTTTTTGTCGTGCTGATTAGCCTCCGTGACATGTACGACAAACGCGTTAAAAGTGGCATGATTTATGCATAGATTTTTATTGTGCTGTAATAAAATTTGCCCTTACAGTTTCGTATTCTCGCGACAGGGTACCCTCCTATCCGAATGGGTTAGGTTTGCTTTGTGACTAGTGCGGGGTTGAAAAATAATGACCTAGCCACCTAAAGAAACCACTGGAGAGCACGTGTGCTCATTTATCCCATCGAAAGTTGATCCCGAGCATAAGCCGATTTCGAAATCTTACCAAAATGATATTTATCAAATTTTGATTTTCAGAACTTATTTTTATTTGTTGATTTTATTTGTTGATAAAAAACTCACAGTGAGTACACGAAATTGAACTATTCAATTTCACACAAAATTTTGATCTCCTGCATTGTTATGATTTTATTATCTCAAGTAGAATATGACCATATTTAGCTGTCTTATACGATCACATCACAACTTCTAAATGAATTTTCAGTTAGTTATCATTCTCTGCTCGGGTTCTGTTAAGCAAATACCGTTTGGGGTAAAACTCGTTATTGCTTTCGTTACAAGGGACGGCGGAGATATATTTCAATACCAGATTTTCAGATACAGGTATCAATAAATTTATCAGATAATAAATGCGTGCGACGCGTGTCTGGAAAATAGGTCCATGATTATGAGCCGTGAGCGTACTACTGATTTACCTTCGATATATTTCTACGTTGGAACTATACTGATGTAAATTGTCATTGTCATTGGTGTTTGATTAACTCTTTCGCTGATTTTTGAGAACAAGAGCGATGGGCACAGATCTTACAGCAGGACAAATAGAATCACGGCGGTACTTATCTGTCACATGTTAAATAGCTAACATTTATTCATTATAATAGGTACAATATTGTTATACTTAAAGCTAAATAGGTACTCACAACTTCGATGTTTTCCCGTATTAGAGTATATGCCTAACAGGCTCGTGCTGCATTTTGTTCTCGTTCGTACAATTTTATGACTTACTCTATTCTACAGCACGTATAGGCATCACAGACAAACATAGAGAATCAAACCGCAAACAGGAGCAAAAAAAAATATTGCATGTCTGTAAGTATGGTTGATTTGCTGCATCATAGTGAGTGACTCATTTTCCTGAAACACTTCACATAAAACGGACGAAGTTTTGAAAATTTACCAAAGAATTGTAAAAGATTGTGGAAAACATTTTTTGCTACAAAGGCTTAAGATTATGCTTTCAAATAAAGCATATTAGCATAGCATAGCACAGACTGACTGTACATGTCAATGGTTGCTACTCCGTGATTGATCAGAACTGGTAAAAATTGCACTACGATCCAAATGAATAAGGGATGGGAGTTTCCGCTCACTCTCGAAGTGCAATTTTAGCATATCTAATATTATTGATCAATAACGGCGCCGGCCAAATCCATACAGTCTGTTGGGATGGGGAAGGAATGTTAGGGTGTAATGATTGTTGCTTCTAGAGACCGAGAATACCTCTGCATCTCCACAATCACCACGGGAAGGGTGTTTATTAGTGAGGGAGGAAAAGATCTGGGAGTCACCTCTGGTCGATGATGCGATCCATGGGGGAAATATACGACTTATATTTAAAGCTAGTTTTGTATTTTTGTCTCGAGAAGTTTTTGGTAGAAGCTTTAAAAAATACGTCAACATCTATAATGTCGAACAATTCAAAAGACGTTTTTATTAATGACGAAAACTGAAAATAACATTTATATATTTTAAATTATATGAAACAGGAATAATGCCGACACTTATAGTGACGAACTATACATAGTTTGTTTGAAAATTACATATGAGTATTACTGTGCATTTTGTCTCGATTAGGTAGAAGTTTAAAAAAATACGTCAACATTCACAATGTCGAACAATTCAAAAGATAATTTTTAATAATGTCAAAAAGAGAAAAATATATGTATATTGAAATTGTTTAAGAAAATAGCATAATGCTGACACTTATAGTGACGAACCATACAAAGTTTGTTTTACTATAACTTAAAAGATACGCTTTCAGGAAAAAATGTGTTATCACAAGCATGAAACGAACTCACCAGTTGGTAATCCATCCTTGACTGAACACAAAACTTCTTGGCGTCCCGAAAACAAACCGTCTTGCTTGGGCCTTCCCAAATACCTACCCAGCAAGACGCTCCAAAACAGAAAAAAAATTCTTCGGCGATGAAACCACGCGCGAAATTGTGAGCAACATCTATCGGTCGATGCAAAACCCAACTGTCCTGCTTGGGCTTCACGAAGCACTACCCAGCAAGACGCTCCGAAATAGGAAAAAAAATCTCCGGTGACGAAAACACGCGCGAAACCGTGAGCAAAATCTATAGGACGACGCAAAATCAAACTGTCTTGCTTGGGCTTCACGAAGCACTACCCAGCAAGACGCTCCAAAACAGGAAAAAAAAATCTCCGGCGACGAAAACACGCGCGAAATTGTGAGCAACATCTATCGGACGACGCAAAACCGAACTCTATGCTTTCAAATAAAGCATATTGAGCATAAATCGGTTATGATTCCGTTGAGCAGCTGTGTTTGAAGTTTGCAAGGTGAATCATAGTTGATGAATTTTAGGCAGTCCAATTTTGCTGACTTTCCCACACTTACGATGCTGCCAAAATTCGAAAACAAAATGGATCAATCTCAAATTTTGAAAATAATCATCACTAGAGTGTCCATTTCCCGGCCATTTTTCTCGTCCCGGGATTCGGGATAAAAATCTAAGCTTGTCCCGGGAAATCCCGGGATTTTTCAATTTTTTAATGAATCAATTTTGGTTGAAATGGAAGTACAAATTCAACAATACAATGTTTTCTCAACGAAATAAAAAGATAATGTAGCTTTTTTATGTTGAAAAGTTACATTATTTTTTATCAAAATTAAATTTTTATGCTCCTTCAAGACAACTGCGAAGTCGTAGTATTTTTTATACAAACCATCACCGCACAAATTATGCCAAATTTGAGCCTTTAAATCAAATAATGTCTGTTTACAATAAACATTGCGAAACCATTGACTTTACTATGACGAAATCGGAACAAAAACAAAAATTTATGTCACATCAAAATTCGAACTAGATTAAGAAAATAACGTTTTCAAACTATATAATATTAAGTGTAAAATTATAACAAAATGGTCTACTTCTGATAAAAATAAATAAAAAATAAATAAATTTCATTGAAAAAACATTGTATTGTTGAATTGATTATAACAAATCACGTATCATATGTGCCTTCCATATCCTGATGAAATAACTTAACAAAAATCAAAACCTAGCTTGAATAATTACGGGTGTGTTAGGGGTTTTACTATTCAAATTCTCTATAACACTTATGGAATTATGGCTTAAAATTAGGTCATTATATTGAAGCAATTTGAAAAATCATCAAAAGTTTAGCACAAAATAACGATGATAGATCATCGAAGGTATTGTAGAATATCATGCCAAAAGTTAATTACTTAAAATTATTGACTACTATTGACTGAAGTTTAGTGTTCAACTGTACTTTCAAATTGTCTTTATCAGCCTAGGCTTATACAAACGGATAATGTTGAAAAGCATAAAACTTTGCAACTAGACAATAAAAATACGTGTTTCTTACTTGGTAAATTGGTTGGTGTTCATACAGACTGGACCAAGTGTTTTTTTTAAGTTTTCAGGAAAACGTACCCGAGCATTTCAAATGATAAAATATTTGCATTTTTTGCTGTAATGATGGAACTTAACTATATTATGATACAACTGTATCGAAACGGCATTGGAAAAATCAGAACTAATGGAGTTCTTAA
This sequence comes from Aedes aegypti, assembly GCF_002204515.2. NCBI lineage: Eukaryota > Metazoa > Arthropoda > Insecta > Diptera > Culicidae > Aedes > Aedes aegypti. The sequence continues at coordinate 169,506,514 of NC_035107.1, forward strand.
CGTATCTTTAGAACGCTAACATATCATCTAGTTCGTCTGTCTGAACACCGATCAATTAGTATTTTATGGAAATAATTACTCGTTTATTCTCTTTTTCATGATGCTTTTCTATTTTATCAAACAGGCTTAATAGTGAGAAAAATGGCATTCTTTTTTATTGAAATTTAGTGGTTTTTATCAAATTCTACGTACATTTCAGGAATCCCGGGATTCCCGGGATGTAAGAATAATATCCCGGGAAACGGGAAATCCAGAAATTTGTCAAATCCCGGGATTTTTTGTCCCGGGATGTCCCGGGATGGACACTCTAATCATCACTCAATGGTATAGAAGTCTACAAAAAATACCGACAACTGATTTTGAGAACATGAAATTTTAAGGTTTTGTCCGGTCATGCGCCACTGTGGTGGAGTGGTTTGAGTCTGCTGCTACAAGGTGAAGCCATGCTGAAGTTGTCTGAGTTCCATTCCAGACGTTCTAGGATCTTTTTGTAATGGAGATTTATTTAATTTTCCTGGGCATAAAATATCACCATGCCTGCCACACGATATACGAATGCAAAAATGGCAAATTTAACAAAGAAAACTCTCAGTTAATAACTGTGGAACTGCTCATTGAAGCTTAGAAGCAGGCTCTGTCCCAATGAGGACGTAATGTCAAAAGGAAGAAGAAGATTTATTAATAACACTAAAATTACGAAATTTAATAGGGGGAACAAAGTACCGGACAGCACCCAATACCGGACAAAGTTGAAACATTGAGAAATCATGGCCCAATCAAGATTGTGTATTTGTAGAAAAGGAAGCTATTATGGAGACTAATGTTTACGTAGAATAACACATCCTTGAAATATGTATGCCTTTTTAAAAAAGTACAAAAGTTTGAAAATCTTAAAAAAAAATTGACGTATTTCTTTAGTTTTGAGCCTATTTAGTAATTATTTTGAATATGAAAAAATACTTTGGATCACGTAAGCATGTTCGAACATAATCCTAATTTGATAGTATGATTGTATTTAATAACATAATTGAACTTAATATGGACAAATTACAATTTTGGTTAAGCACCTCCTATCCCCCAGTTTCGGACAGCTTAATTTGTTATATGATATCTTTGTAATTATTGCACCAGTGTCTCAAAATACATTCATTTTTCATGGATTCCGTCGATCGTGGTATCAAACATGCAATAAAATTAAGAAAAATGAACATTCAGAACAACACCGTAAAATGTGCTATTTTTCATCATATATGAAAGAGGTTTTTGATGGACATCTTGCAAACTAAGAAAAACTCAAATTATTCTTGTAAATATTGCAAATGCATCGAATTGGCAATTATTTACTATTTCTATGGTAAACACATTCAATGATGTCCAAATTTACAGAATTCGAGGCATTTCCAGATCGCGTCCGGTATTGGGTGCCAGCTTTCAAGATCGATCAATTTAGTACTAAAATACAGCATCAAAATGCAATGTCAAAATTTATATTTATATTTTCAAATTTATTTTTGTACACTATAAAAATGATATTATTTATCATAAATGGGTAACCCGAGCACATAAAACAAATATTTTTAGAATTATGAATTTAGTGGCTTAAGTGTCCGGTACTGGGGGATCTCCCCCTACTGTGCTTTGTACCGTTCAATTCAGATCGTCTTGCTATAAACCTTCAATTCCGAAAATCTTGTTTAACTTTCGAAATGTCACTAACGATTCACAGCCATGCTACTATCACAAATCAACAGCAGCTTTGATTTTAACGACATGTTAGATTAATGTGTTCCGTTTGCTGTTGACACGCTACAAACAACTTTGAATCATTCAAATAACACTAACAAATCTTGATGCGGAAAGCTTTTCTTGAGTTCATCCGTCTTTTCCGCAAAGCCCACAAAACCGTCTGAGGATGAAAAATCATCTGATGATGATTTTGCTGTAAGGCATTCCTATCAGTATCTATCCAAAAGCAGCATGTATCTATGGCAAGGTTGTGTTTTGCAACCGAGCATGATACTCCTTATGTTGAGTGCAATATGCGCTTCTTCGTAAAGACACTACATAGGTATGTAGAATCTTGTTTGTGTCATTCACGCAGTAGCTTAGGAGTAGCAATAAACACTCTCTTATCGTTTACAGCCTGCTCCGGCTTGTTACAAGATATAGCTAAATGTATCTGTTTCAGTCATGCCCTGCTCATTGGTCTCGCTTTAAGGAACTAACAATAAGCCCATCCAATAGAACACAGATTGATGATGATTAGCTGAGTGTGCTGTGAAAACAAGTGAGACAGGCATTTTAAAGTAAATTGAAGGTGTACTCAACAGCAACTTAATCGTTACAGACATTGGATAACGAGATGCTGCGAAGCGGTCATTAAATTAAATCTCAGTTTTGATTATCACTATCAATGCAATCGAGTGCGAAGATGATTGAAAGCTTTTACTTTGGAACAGCTTGTTGTGCTAGTGTCTGTATTGATTATAATCAGGGCAAGATGGTAAAGTCAACATCAAAGAAATCGTAAACTGAAAACCTAAATCGTTAAAGCTGGCCGTTGTCAGTAATTTGAATAGAGCAATGGCACCGCAAACAATTTTCTTTGAACTCTTTTGTAATGGTCTGGTAGGCTTATAATCCATGGAATAGATTTGCTGTAGCGATAATAATGTTTACCAATCATGTTTTCTGAACGCAGTGCAGCAGAATAGAGATAATTTAACCAGCAACGACGTATACAGTGACTCCATTTCATTTTCGTACGGGGCACTGTTTTCATATCAAGTCGGTATAAAACTATTAAATGATCCATGGACTTCGATATACTTTATCAATAACGAAGGTCATTGTTCGGCAATCATGAGTTGTCAATGCTAGACGTCTAGCATACAAGAGTCCTGGGTTCAAATCCCAGCCGAGCACGTGGATTTTTTCATAATTTCACCCATAATTTGTCCACCTTTACCACGCGTAATGAGTTAATTAATTTAATAACCATGCGGACTGGATTACCGAACAGCTCAATATAAGTGTCAATTTATATTAGAGTGTACTGCCTCTCTGTAGTAGTCATATCGTCACTTGAGTGAGTTGATACCCTTCCCACATCTTTAATCTTCCACAATACAGTTGTTGTGGAAGCGATGTAGGTACGATAGGCAAACAGTTTCAACACTAAATAAAATCACACTCGCTCGCTCCGCGTGTGTAGGAACATGAGATGGATGGATATTGGTTATGAAAAGGGTCCGCGTGGTCTGTAGGGATTTGAATTCTAAACTTGTAACCAACTCAGTTATTGGGTCACCAAGTGGCTCGGTAGCTTAGTTGGTAAAGCGCTCGTCTAGCATACAAGAGTCCTGGGTTCAAATCCCAGCCGAGCACGTGGATTTTTTTCATAATTTCACCCATAATTTGTCCATCTTTACCACGCGTAATGAGTTAATTAATTTAATAACCATGCGGATTGGATTACGGAACAGCTCAATATAAGTGTCAATTTAAAAATCGGTATTAGAGTAGCTACGAGTGGATATTGACAACTCATATTTCAGGATCTTACCTAAGATAACATTTATAACAAATCCAAAATCAAAAATTTTAGTCAATGTCTCTTGAACGAATAAAAATAATCCAAAGTTAATGTTCCTATCAAAGTATTGCGTAATTATTATTGTCATACTACATTTTTCTACCAAACAAGATTGAAAAGATTAAAAGAATAAATATTATTGCCGTAACAGGGGATTTTTTTTATTTCCGTACGGGTTTGGGCTGAAAGGTCTCAGATTTTCATGAAACTTTTTTAAACAGGCAGGGCCCATCAATATATGAATGAAAAATTGAGAAAAATTCAGGGTCGCTTATTTTCCCGGAAAACTCAGTTTGAATTTTTTTGTTTTCCTCTGACACTACTTACTTTGAAAAATCATAACTCAAGAACGAAGCATCATAGAAACAAAGTTTTTTTATGAAAATGAAAGCAAATTTTCTCAGGAATAAAAAAAATATTAACTGGCAAAAGTTTTCCACAAAATTTTCCACCGTTGAGAAAATTCGTAAAGAAAAGCCGGAAAAACTTTGTTCCAACTCGTGAAAAATTTTCAAAAAAATATTTTTGAGAAGATAATTTTATAAGCTTTTATCGCTGAAATTTTTGAAATGTACTTTTTTTCGTTTTTGAGTTATGGCCAATTTTGTAAAAAATGTGCAAATGTGTCATTTTGAGCTTTTTCTTTGAAAAATCATAACTCAAGAAAGAAGCATCGTAGAAACAAAGTTTTTTTTATGAAAATGAAAGCAAATTTTCTCAGGAATAAAAAAAAATTAACTGGAAACAGTTTTTCACAAAATTTTCCACCGTTGAGAAAATTCGTAAAGAAAAGCCGGAAAAACTATGTTCCAATTAGTGGAAAACTTTCAAAAATATATTTTTGAGAAGGTAATTTCATAAGCTTTAATCGCTGAAATTTTTGAGATGTACTTTTTTCGTTTTTTAACTATGGCCAATTTTGTGGAAAATGACCATATAAGCCATTTCTTTGAAAACCCATATTTCAATCGAAGCATCGGAAAAACAAAGATTTTTTTATCAAAGCAATTGCAAATTTTCTAAAACCTTCGGAAAATAGATATGGGATTGGTTTTAATGAAGTATAAGTCGGAATGGATGATATTTTTCATGAAAAATTACACCGCTAAGAAAAACTGAAAAAAAAAACTGTTTCTGCCTCAATTTTTCATTACACTGAAAAGGGATTCTTTTTTTTTCTATGGAACAAATAAGATTATTATATTTTTTTAAATTTTATTTATTCAATTATTCAGTATATAACTTACATTTTCATCTTAATACTATCTATTCTTTTAACCGGGAAGAATGTCTTTGGTTGCTAACACCAGAAGAATTTCGTTTCTTCATATAATTAAGAACAAAGTATGCTGTATTTTCTTGGTTTTCATGTGCATCTGAGAATCCACTAGCAAAAATGCTTCGTTCGCCTTTTGGTATAAATGAATGATATTTTTTTGTTCCAGGAATTGGAACAAGGTTAGAAAATCTTTCCTGAAGAAATTTTTCAGCCTCCGAATAGTCATTTCCAGTTTCATAGATAAATTCCCAGTCTTTTTTAAATTGGTCTTTCACCTTTTGCGACACAGCCCAGTCGAAAAATTGTTTGGCGTTATTAATTTCGGCTGACTTTCTAATACTAGCATCTCTAGCCATTCGCTTAATGTTGCCACCGATACTATCACAAGGATCTTTTCCATGTGAGGTTGGGAAAAAGCGCCATTCTACTTTAATTTTAAAATCATTTTCATGGTTGCATACATTTTTCAAATTTGACAAAAGTGAAAAAATCTATTTTAAAGCACCGAATCAAGTATGCTACTTTGTTTGTATATATTTGATATGTGTTTAATGAACAGAAAAACATCGTGAACTCAATTATTTATGAGACTAGACCAACCAAAGTTGTTGAACTGTTTGTTTAAATGGCGTAGGTTCTGTAAATTTTCGCGAATTACAATTTATCTCTTGTAGCGATCTATGTTGTTCTATGAGATTTTTCTAAGTGATAATCGATATGGCAAGCATCAAACTTAATAATTTCTATACGTAACACTGTAAATAATTGTGATTTTTTTTCACACAGGAATTTAATGAGATCTAAAGCACCCATATAACTTATTTTTCACATAGAACAAAAAAACTAACAAAACTTCAAACAGCTAAAACAAAAAATCACCTCAAAACACCTCTCTGAAAATGATTCCAGCTGCTCCCGTCTGCTCTTTCGATTGCAGTCTTCGATTGTGTGGATGGTGTTCTTGCGATAAATAACCAGGATTTTTGAACGCATCTGTAATGCTGATCTATTGAAACACAATTAAATCTTGCTTACCTTCCTATTCAGTTTGAGCAACGGCGGAGAAAGCACTTTTTGTTATAGACGCAGTGAACGTCTTCTTTGTGGCGCTACGTCTCAAATGGAACAGAGCCTGATTTTCAACTATTGTTCTTACAACAATTTCCACTGTTTAATATACTTTTTATAACTTTATGGAAGGGATTTTCAGAGTATGTTTTAAAAAAAAAACTACTAATTGAACTTTAACACTTCACTTCACTTTTGCAAAAGAAAAAAAATAAAAACTTAAAAACCATTAGCAAGGCGAGCAAATGCCTTTAAACTCCTTTTTTTTGCCTATTTCGTCTGCGACTTACAGACTTCTTCAGTGTCGAGTTCTCGATTTTCCACTGTTACTAATTGAAAGCTATTGTGACAATTGATCACTTCTACATTACTAGCACTTTTTATTACATTATACTTCTGACTTTCTTCCCCTTAGCGTTACGTTCAAATTTGAACAGAGCCTGTTTCTCAGCTTAGTGTTCTCTTTTGTTATAAATTGAGAACTTTTTTGTCAATTGATCATTTTTGCATTTGCGAAGCATTTATGGAGAAATTTTTAAAATCTGAAAGGCCCTCAACTGGTGGGATTAGAACACACAGCCCTGAGCATAGTATTAATGAGTTTCATTAAATGGTTAAAGATTTTGATTTGTTGCAATAACCTGCATTGCTCTACTTTGAATTTTTGCGGTGAAAATTTACTTTCTTGTCATTTGGGTACATTCACATATTTCATAACGCCAAAAATGGCATATTTGACACCCACGTACTTCATTGCTAAATCAACTGCTTTTACTATTGCTGCATACATTGATTCTATAATTTCTGGAAAACAAAAAAAGTAAGAGGTTGTTTCCGAGATACAACCGCCAAGTTGACGTTGGATAACGTTAGCTTCATCTATTTTCTGGCTTGAGACCGGCACAAACTTATGAAAGATTTCTACTGATAAAAATACAATCAATTTTCATATTATTTGTTGCATGTCAATTCTGACCTATTGTGGACATTGTGTGTTAGCACAGAAAATCTGTGGTGTAAGTTTGGTTCGGTTAACACTTCAACACCGATAGACTCGGTCGATGGAAGAATAAGCATGAGCGGTAACTCTTGCTTCCCAAACAAATATTCCGGTCGAACGTTAGGTACACGCATGATCCACTAAGATGTGTTGCTTTAGTAGTTTACGAATCCAGTTTGAGGTTGAAGTACTTCTCCATGAAGTCCGCGAGCTCCATGTTCTCCTCTTTGCTCAAATCGATGTTAAAGTTCCTTTTGATACTCGAAGAAGTTCCGCACCATGAAGAACTTTTTCTGCTTTGTAGTGGTATCCGGGGAAATGTAGAGACAAATCTGCGATTCCAGAGCTCGGCCGTCATGGTCCTGCAGGAAGCGAATGGCCTATCTGATCGGTTTGTTCAAGATTACCAACCTGTGCGCGATCCACGCCAAGCGTGTCAGCATCATACCGAAGGACATCCAACTGACTCGTCGTATCCGTGGAGAACGCGCCTAAATTGAATTGCAGCACAATTTCAAACAAAACGGGTCATTCGGTGTAAAAGAGTTACAACCAGAGACACTTCATGTATAACTATTAATTGATTAATTAATTTATTTATTTATAAATTATAATTTTGGTTGATTAGTTTTCTAGTTAGCTGTTGCTGATTAGTTTTAGCTCTTTGTTTGATAAATTGATACTCTGATCGCTCTAGCATGCATTTGCATGTAGGTAGCGACGACGACAACGGAATTATTCAAAGTAAGTAAAGTTTGTAAGGATGCTTAAAATATATCCCCGAGCCCGATTCCATCTTCTAAACTGGTACCAATTAACTCATACGGTTGAAATAATTAAATTTCTGTTAAATATCAGGTTTTTCCTTAAGGAATTGCCTACATCTAGGCGTTTTTATCACAATTCTTGAAATTAACTACCGTCGTTGGGGGTGACAATGGGTCAAAAAGGGATATGTACGATTTATTTATTGAATAACTATCGCAATTTAACTCCAATTAACTTCGAATTTGGAGTGTATGTACTTTGATGTAATGTATGTAATGTACAACTGTTCAAAAAATTAGAGAAAAATATTTATTCACAGCGGCACCACAAGTGAATGAAAAATGACCCAATCTCACCCCATAGAGGGGGTGACATTGGGTCACTGTAATTAAAATAACTTGTTTTTGAAAAAATGATTTCAAAACCATTCACAGCTGAAAAATATTGATGAAATACGATGCAAACAAAACGAAAAGATATCTAAGATGTTTCACAAGTATGATAAACCCACTTAAAAGAACGATTATACCAAAAAATTGAAGAGCAATGAGAATAAATATGTAAACCCAACATTAATCGTTAAGTTTACATAAATTTTCTTGTTTTTTCCATTAAATTGGTTTTCAAAGTCTCATCCCCATTGCCATAAAGCCTATTCAGGTTTCCCAAAGGTGTACTGAAACAGTGATTATTTTAAACCTTCGCAAATATTTAAATTTCGGAGCGACATTCCATGATCAATACGTTTCAGCAGATGTTGACGTCATAATCCCCGGTATTTCAGCTATCCAACTCATTTGTACTTCCGTGAGATGTTTCTATAATATGAAAACACTAATAAAATATTGAATTTGAAATTGAATTGAAGAAAAAATTCATTTACTAAAATTTTACGATGTAGCTGCGCACGAAAAACAGTTGCTGGTTTGAGAAGTTGTCAGGATGCGTTGAATTGTTATTCAATGCACGGAATACTCAAGTAGACTTGTTTGATGTTTCAGAGATGCTGCATTTAGAAAGAATAAACAAATCTTAATGAAAAAAGAGAACACCCGACACCGTAAAATGTCAAAAAAGGGGACTTGTGATTTCATTTACTATAGTTCTTACTTGACCCAATCTCACCCACATTTTAATGTTTTAGACACCGTACCGAAAAAAATATAAATTTTTGTGGAAAAATCAAATAGATTCTGGAAAATACATGTGAAGTGTAATGAAAAGACTTCCAACTTTCTACTAATATAACTATAGACGTTAAAGTACATGCGTGATACTTTGCACAGGAGAAATCTAATGTTGTAAATTTTATCTAGTTTCAACATACAGGTTTATCGATATAGTAAACAAAAACTACTATTGCTAAAAATGTATATTGTGATGAATTACGTGTAATTATATGTTCCCTGACATATGAATTACAAATTTTAATAAAATCAGCGTTATTGGCTGAAATATTTCATGTATCATATTTTTCCGTTTTGACCCAATCTCACCCCCTAGACCCATTGTCACCCCCATCGACGGTATTCATTATTTCTTTACATATTGCATTATTAAGCATTTTGCAAGCATATTCGAATTCAGGGAGCTCATATTCATTATGTAGAGTCGTTTCAAAAATAACAATAATCGCATTGACAAGTGTTCAATTTCACCCCGAAATGGGATTCCCCGATTTTCTATTTAAGGGATGATTTATAGCACTAAAACCACATTTGTTATAAAATTTTGGTACATGAGCCAAAGCGGCTGACCGTCGTACTTGTACTCAGTTGTTTGGCATATTCAACATGATTGAAAACAGACAAGAAAATCCATGGAAAATGATCAATTTCATTCTAAATTACGGCACATGTAAACTTCAAAACGTCAAAACCTTAATAACAGCAAGAAAAATGTGCTTTTCTATGAAAAATAAGACATGCCTCGATATTTATCAATTTTTCAATAGTTAAGTCATGAAAATCAATAGTTTTCATTATTTTAGTAGATTCGTAGAAAGATTTGCAATCGATTGGTGCAAGAATCTTGAAAATTTATGCGGACGTTAGTAAGTTATTACCAGTTAAAATCTAACCACTTTTTGTGACGCGAGCGATTTTTCGTTTTTCGAAATTGTACCTCAGTATGTTGCCGTAAGACGTTATCCAACGTCAAAAAATCGTTCAAAGTTTAAAACCTGCTCTTGATAAGTTTAAGAATGAAATGTGTAAAAATCAGATTTGTATCTGCACTCGTTTCGAAATGGGAGTATGGTAAAGTCGTGCCCATACTTTCTGCGACACCCTATAGGAGAGGAAATTGAATGAACCAACGTTGCAAAACATAGTTAATATGTGTTTATTTATCACCTGAGAGTTTTAAAAATATCCGACTGAAATTGCTTTTTATGGAACAAGTTGCATCATGCTGTTTTTTTACACGGCTGATACATTAATCTAATAAAACAAGCCTGTGGTTAATGAATCATTCCTCCAAAAACTCAATTGATTGATTTCGAGGTTATGAATGTCTACCAAACTTGGTTAGAAACTTTTCAATGATACAAACACATTCGCTTGAATAAGACTATGCACCACTTTTCAAAACGACCCAATTACACTATTTCTCTAGTCATTAACCTCTGACCATCCGGAAACTTTCCAAGTCATCACGGTGTCGTAGCTCTTGCATCACAGTCCCAGGATGACGGCTTCCATTCATTTCACTCACGTGCCGGCCGATTTCCTTCGTCCGCTGCCATACATGCCCAGCTATAGTCGTGTGTATATATTTCAATTTCATTTCACATTCAAATTGCAGCCCGTTTTGTATTTATAAATTTATCTCGCACCAGGTCTGTCTGAGCTGGCTTTCCGTTGATTCGTCTGACAGTCCTTTCTTTCCTTCCGTTTGGAGATGCCAGTCTCTGTTCTAGCCCGGGGTCCCATTTCCTGAACCACACACATCAACGTGAAGGCAAACCTCGTCTCACCACCAAACGGCCAATGGAGCAGAGCTGTTCGCACTGTCCAGCTTATTAGCATAAGCACTCTGTACCAATTGCACAGGACAGAGGTTTCCAAATTTTTTAGGATCGTGGCGCCCATAGCAACTTTCTGGAAATGGTGCAAAGTGCTGAAGGTGTAAACCTTTCTAAGTTTTATTTATTTCATTTTTCGGTTGGATGCATGTTTTTATTCTGTCTTTATTAGAAAGGCTTTCAGTCGGCTGGGTTTTCTCTTGGATTAAAGTAGGGTATATGTACCAGTTATGGACATAATGATTCCCTATTTCGCCATACGGGATAATTTGATTATCTTCAAATTTTTAATCATTCTGTGTGTTTAAGTAGTTTGATAACAAATAAATGTTGATGAAACGTTCAAATTTATTCAAAATGTGATTTTTTTCGAGAAAACACATATGGCCAGATAGGGAACCACTATAGCCATGACTTTTTTTTTTACAAGAACAACTTTCTTATGTGTTGGAGTAAAACGTTATATAACCTTCTCCTTCTGTTTCATGGCGTTATGTCCTTACTGGGACAGAGCCTGCTTCTCAGCTTATTAACTGAGAGCTTTCTTTGCCATTGACTGAGAAGTTGTGAAAAAGTCGTCACAAAAAGGGATGTATACAAACGACCCTCATCTTGGTCTTTCTGTATAGCTGCGCGTTTACTGCTATGACTATCTGGGTCCCTTTACACATCTCATTCACTATGAAAAAGTACATGAATATAATATATTATGCTTACATCCAACAACATTTAAGTATTCAACGGTTTGAAACGTGTGGTCATCGGAAAACTCTCAAAAATTGTTGCTTCATTAATTTTAATTTTGTCGCATTTTCGCGCTCTACTATTTCGATATAGGGGAGGTGTACCAGTATTCGCCACCCTAAGGAAAATATTTTTTTCATACATCAATCAAAAGAACTCTGATCACTGTCAAATACGTTCAATGAAAGCTTCCAATAACATGGAAAAATAAAAGAACTGGTCAACATTTTTTTTTTCGTTTTGAAAATCTGGGGGGGGGGGGGGTTCAGACAACCAGAAATCACATAACAGTGCTATCTTCAGCAAACTTGTAGATCACGTTATTTCAAACAACTTTGCCGAAGACACCATTGACGTAACTCTTCATTTGCGCATTGTTAATATATTTTTAAGTTATAACTTAGGGTGATCCCAAAAAACCAGTTTTTTGGCTCTAACTTTTTTATTCAATTTTTTTTTTCAAAAAAGTGGTCTTCAGGATACTTCTAGAGCAAGTAATTGGGCATATTTTTGCTGAACACACTATGTTGATAAATCTTGCCATTTAAAAGTTATGGGTAATATTGACTAAAAACCTAGTCAATCTTAAAATATTAATATCTCACAGAGTTGGATCGATAAAAAATTTTCTGATGCGGTAATTAAAAGGGTACATAAGAGGCAACTTCTACTGCAAAAACTACAGGAACATCATTTTTTTTTAAATTGAATAAATTAACTTCGAAAAACCCTCTAAAAAACTCTATTTTAGACTAAGATTCAAAAGTTATCAACCAAGTGTCTTCGGCAAAATTGTTGATTTATAATATATCCACAAATTTCTTATACACGGCTTTCCTGGAAAATGTAAAAAAAAGCATACCTCTCAAAGTACTTTTTTATTTTTCAATATGTTATTAAATATTGTAGAAAACTTATCATTTATACTAATTACATAACAAGCTTATTTACATATTTAAACAAACTAAAACAAAACATACATTTTGATAGCAAGTGCTGGGCACTTTCGGGCAAAACTAATGTACTGAACTTTTTTTTTCCTGTACGACAAGGATATGACAGGATCAGATGTGATCAATAATCTTTTGAAGACGTCTTCAATGTTAGTTGTCCTGTTAAATTTCCTGTCGTGGTTTTCCCTGAACTTTCTGATACCGTAAAACGGGGTAACTTTGATAATGCGGGTAACATTGATAGTGCGAGACTCTCAACATACTAAACTAAATAACAAAGTTCCTGCTAATCTGTTAAGCAAAACGAATGCAAAAGTAAAGAGTATTAGTATGACACTTCATGTTAAAGCTATTTTCGTTGGAATCAAGTACATTTGAGTATTTATATGCAAATATTGAAAATTTATAAAATTTTAGCAATTTTGAAATGCTCTCAAACAATCTGTTCTACGATCACTATTTGATGAAGTCATAATGAATTCGTCACTTATATTTGATAGCCTTGTTATAGTAGAACTCGAATTCGGTCTCAAAACCCTTAGCGAAAACTATTTTTATAAACTGGGACCATTTCTGTAATCTAAGTCACAAATTTCCATATAGCGTTAAACGCCTAAAGGTATGCAACGCCCTACAAATGTTCCGTAATTCATTCAATTTTGTTCGAGTGATGCTCCATTATCAAAGTTACCCCAAAACAGAAAACCGACTTTCGATTATATGAAAAATTATATATTCATTAAGAATAAATCTTTTGGAAATCTATGAACTGCAATCGATAGTGAGGATACCAGTACTTGTTTTAAAAAAATAAATTATAATTCTTTGAATCAGCATGCATAAATATTCAAGTTTTCTTCGAAAAAACTATCAAAGTTACCCCGTTTTACGGTACTCTTATTTCGGGTTTCATGAGCCTCTTCACTCAGCATACCTATCGGAAGAAGCGCATGCCTTCTGATAATTGATCCATGTACCAACAACTTGTGAGCGGTAGGCGAAAGTGGGTACCACCCGTGTAGGTGGACATAATGAGTGCGTGTTCCTTCGGCATACTTTTCAAGTTCATCGATATTGATCTCGTACTTACTATTGACTAGTGATAGAATCACGTTAAACCGTTCCAGCAGTCTTTTGTCCAGACCGGTGATTTCCGAAACGACTTCCCATTCTTTGAAAAATTTGCGCGCAGTGTTTCCATCGTTGGTTTTACCTCCAGATGGCGTTGGCTCACTAATGCGGAGACCTAATTGCTCACGGAATGAAGTTTTTATTGCAGACGCAAGCTCCTTTACCGTTTTATTCAATTTACTCACTCTCCATGTCGGCTTCTCCATGACTAACCTGAATGAAATTTTTAAAAGTATGTAATTCCATCTATCGGATATAGGCATGGAGAGGAAAAACCCCAAACGTATAGGCCTCAGGATCATTTGAATCATTCATTTGGTCATTCAATTTTTTTTCCTGTAATAAAACGCAAATATTGAAATCTTTGAAAAGGTCTATGAGCAGTACAGTACCTGATTTGCGGCAGATAAAACATGACTGAGAATGGTTGTTCGTGACGTCATTTATAACTTTAGTGTCCATCATGCAGAAAATAAATGTGGTTCTCACAGTTAATTTAGTAAGTGCAGTGAAACAAGTAAATCCTCCCCCTATTTCCCTTAGCAGGAGCTAAGTGGATGCGAGGGAAATTAATTCGCTGAGGACCTCTTGTGTCTTCGTTTCGGACCTCGAATAGGTTCCGCCGTCCAGCACACGGCTCGGCTCGTGAAGCCATTAGGTTTCCGGGCCTAAAAGTTAAGGACCTAGTCCTCCACATAGGACCAACATCTCGGGCCGTTGGCCCTAATCCTCCTCTTGGCCGGCCGATTGCGTCTAAGAGGGAAGACTCCTGCATCCCACCGTCCAGCAACGCCCGCTGGCCCGTCAACGGACCGGAATACCAGCCCGTACATCCGCCCCCATCGCCATTCCGGCGAGAGTTTCGGCCGCACAGTAGGATTGCGTCGCTGTGTCGGCCATTCGTCATCCACCAACCAACGGCAGCGGTATGTACCGGTACCAACAATAGAATTAGGTTACACTTAACAAATTAACACTAAACTTGATAATACAGAACACGGCTTCGTAGCCGTGCGGTTAATGTCACCAGGCATTTAGCCGCATCGTCCTAGGGAATGTGGGTTCAATTCCCGCCTCGGTCCGGTAAACTTTTCGTGATGACTGTTTTCCGACTGTGCCACTGGGCGTTGCATGCTAGTCCGTTGTCTAGTGTGGTGCTTCCTTCAAATGGCATAAATGCCCACTGTAAGCATTAACGTGTCAGTGTCTTTTTTTTAACACGCACACGACACAAACAGGAATTTAAATAAAAATGCATAAGTAAAATGAAAGTTCCTGGAGTTAGTTTTTTGTACGCGAACATCCCTTGATTATCCAGTAGCTAGCCGACCCTGCACTCTTCGAAAATTTCGTGTTAATTTCAATCCACTTAGATGCACATAAAATAAGCGAACCATTTGACTTAAATTTACATCCGATCTTAAAATAACATGATCATACCCAGCCAAAAAAAAAAAATACACGACATGACGTAAAAGTAAGATATCTATCTTATATAAAATTATATAAAATAGATACATATCAATCAACGGTGATTAAACCCAAAAAAAGTAAAAGTAAGATGCAATGATCTACTTTCACGCCATGTCGTGTATTCGTTTTTGTGTGACGCGGGTCTAAGAACAGAATGCAATAAAAAATGAAAATGATAATCGGGGCAATAGTTTTCGCGTTACTTGGCAAATTGTTTAAGAAATTTCTAAGAAAAAGAATGCTTACCAGCTAATCGACGAGTATTTGTATCCTTTATTCTCGATCCTGGTAATTAAAACAATGTCGCAGTATGTATCGAAATCCATTCCACCAAAGCGTCGACCAAACATAGAGCATTTGAAATGCCATCACACAGCACTTTTTTCTCATCACACATTTCAACGAACCACGTATTCACCGCATATGGGATGGTAATGAATAACTAATATTTCAAAATATTTAATGCTGGTAAGCTCAAAAATCTTTGACAGATTTGTTTCTTTGTCCATTTCACTCGCGACGTCCTTCACTGACTCCGTTCGAAAACAAACTATATTATCTGCACGATGACGCCAACAATGCCGTCGGAAATGCAGGTTTATGTCTCAAAAGATTTCAAATTAATTCTTGCTTTCAATTTTCTACGCATGGGACTCCTAGAATCGAAGACATAGCGCTCATTTTTTTTTATTTTTATGTAAAATTTGGTTGTTGTACATTGAGATTTTAGTATACGTCCAAAGAGGCATAAAATTATGTCAAATTCATGTTTAAGTTGTAAAATAATTAAGTGTTATAAAGTTTGCGTCACAAGTAAATCTCATTATTTTTAAGAGTGTGGGATTGTCGGAGAGTCTCTTGTGTCCTGAGTTGGCCTGGCACTGTATATTTCCCCGCTTAGTTTCAATCATTCCAGCAAAAAAGCCCCACTCGGCCAAACTTTGTTTTCTTCACGACAATGAAACTTATGTTCTTGACTAGTCGTGGACAAAAAAATAGCTGCCGTTATTTGCCGGTTCATGAGTAATCCTGGATTTTGTAAAACACTATTTTTGGACTGCTTTTAATAAAAGTATCATAACATGTAAAAAATTTTGCTAGTAAATGTTGTTAGATTACTTTTTATTGTTAGGCTTTGAAAACTCGATGACAAAACATTTTTTATCTGTTTTTACCCTTCTTACAACCATAAGAAGGGTATAAAGATCGCTTGAAAAACCGACTTTTGATCCGAGGCCCGGAGGGCCAAGTCTCATATACCAATCGATAGAGCTCGACGAACTGAGCACATGTCCGTGTGTTTTTTTTTTTTTTTTTTCATGCATCTCTAGGAGTTAAAAAATCTTCTCAAGACTGGCCTGTATTTGTTCATGCTCATGCCACAGTGTATGGTTTGGCACTGTGTGGGATTCGCAATGGGGCGCCTACCCACTAAAAAACAGTCTCCTAGGTACACCGTCACCGTAAAGAATTCTTCTCCGGCACCACCTTGCGGTATTACTTCGAAGAAGAGGCGACACATGCTACGCGCACCCTTCATTAAGCCCTTCGGCTCCATCATTAATTTGTTAGTTCCTAATCCATGCCATGCTGAGCCCTTCGGCTCCCATTAATAATTTGTTAGTATTCCTAGTTTGTGATCTAAACATGCCATATTCAGCCATTCGGCTCACGATACCATGGGTGCCAGAAACTCCCTGACGAAGGAAGTTCTCTCGGTGCTGGACGCATGCCATTTAGCACTCCAGGTTCTCGCGCACTATTCGGATAGTCCCCGGCGGTGAATCTACCCTACCCCGACGAAGACTTCCCCGGAGGTGGAAGTTCTTCCGGTACCGATGCTGCCCGGATAGGTGCCAAGGTCGATCCTGCGATTCCGGTTGGTGGATGACTTCCGGTTCACAGGTGCCCTGACGACCAATTTGGCAAGACAATTTACACCGTCTTCAGCTCAAGGCTGCACAGACTGAACAATCACAAACATTAGGCAACGGACAACACGAAACACCCAGTAGCCCAATGATGAATTTTTCGTTTGACGAAAAGTTTCCACCGACTGGAGTGGGAATCGAACCCACACTTCATGGCACAATATGCCTAAACGACTGACGCCGCTAACCGCACGGCCACGAAGCCTACAATTTCCGGGGCTTTTCCACGATCTACTCGGTCTTGTCCCCGACGGTGGATCAAGCTTACCTACCGGTTGGGTGCCGAGGTCGGTTCGGCGATTCCGGTTGGAGACTGACTTCCGGTTCACCGGCTTGTTCCTCCCTCCACTTCCGCTGAAGCAATGACATTATTTTCGTCACCGCCATGTTCACCGCGTTCCACATCACCTCATCGCTACACATTCTATCCACTACGTTGTCTACGGTTACGTCAGCACCGCAGACCGCTGTCATCTCGCTACGTTCCGCAGCAAAACGTGGACACTCGAAAATGACGTGTTCCGGCGACTCCTCTACGACTGGGCACTCAGCGCAGAGCGGCGACTCTGCGTGGCCGAACCTGTGCAGATATTTCTTGAAGCAGCCGTGACCTGACAAGAACTGCGTCAAGTGGAAGTTGACTTCTCCATGGGATCTGCTCACCCATTTCGCCAGATTTGGAATAAGGCGATAAGTCCACCTTCCCTTCTCAGCGGTATCCCACTCGCGTTGCCATTTCACCATCGTGTCGGCTCGGGCAATCTTCCGGGCTCCTCTAGTACTACTAGCTTCGTAGCACTCCTTATCCTCTTCCAAAACGTAGCCGATAGGGACCATTCCGGCAATCACGCATACTGCCTCCGAAGATATGGTTCGGTAGGCACTCGCTACCCGCATGGCCATCAGCCTATACGTGCTGCTAAGCTTGACTCGGTTCCTCTTCGTCTTCATTGCGGTTCCCCACGCCGGGCTAGCGTACCTCAGGATCGACGTAGCCACGCTAGACAATAGCCTCCGCTTACTGCTGCAAATCGCCGAGTTATTCGGCATGATCCTGGACAGCGCCGTGACTGCCCTTGCTGCTTTCTCGCACGCGTAATCGACATGGCAGTTGAAGTTCAGCCGATCGTCGATCATTACGCCGAGGTGTTTTAGCTCCCGCTTTGAGGCTATGGTGTGTTCTCCCACTGTAATCTCAGCCTTCTGCACCACTTTTCGGTTGCTGATAAGCAACAGCTCCGTTTTTTGGTGGGCTATCACCAGTTTCTTCTCGTACATCCAGTTTTCGACTGCGTCCACTGCTTCTGTAGCGAGAACCTCCACCCTTTCCAGTGAGTCACCAATGACCACAAGCGTGATGTCGTCTGCAAATCCAACGATTTTGACGCCTGTTTGCAGCCTAAGCGTCAGCACTCCGTCGTACATAGCATTCCACAACGTTGGACCCAGGATAGAGCCCTGTGGAACTCCCGCATTTACCGACCTCGTCTTCTGTCCTTCGCTAGTGCTGTAGCTCAAGACCCGGTTTTCAAAGTAGCTTCCTAGTATCTTGCACAGATAATCCGGAACCTTCATTTTATGTAACGCCACAGCAATGGCTTCCCAGCTTGCACTGTTAAAGGCGTTTCTCACATCTATCGTCACGACAGCACAGTAACGGTTACCTCTACGTTTTTTTGTCCTTGCTTTGTCGGCTGTGTCAATCACTGTTTTGATGGCATCTACCGTTGACTTTCCTTTCCGGAATCCATACTGCCACTCCGACAGTCCACGCTCTCCCTCAGTGAACACCATCAGTCTATTGAGGATGATCCTCTCCAACAGCTTTCCGAGTGTGTCAAGCAAACATATCGGCCGAAACGAGCCTGGTTCACCGGGGGGCTTACCCGGTTTCGGTAGCAGAACCAGTTTTTGCCTTTTCCACTGTGCTGGGAAATGTCCCTCATCTAAGCAGATCTGGAGTGATGTCCGGAACATATCTGGGTTGGCCGTGATAGCTGCTTTCAACGCTACGTTGGGGATACCATCAGGGCCAGGCGCTTTCTTCGGCTTCATTTTCTTGGCCGCCTCTATGAGCTCCTCATTGGTAATGATTGCTCTTTCTTCACCTTCCTGGCCATACGGTGTCGGTGGCCAGACCGTTGGCGCGTGTTGTGGGAACAACCCGTCGACGATAATCTGCAACTTCTCTGGGCATGTTTCAGCGGGTACGGCTGGACCACTGATCTTGGCCATCGCCACCCTGTATGCATCTCCCCACGGATTTGCATTGGCATCGCGACACAACTCCTTGAAGCACGTTCTCTTGCTCAGCGAAATTTCTCTTTTCAGATCGGCTTTCGCCGCCCTCAATGTTACTCTTCGCTCTTCCCTCTCACCATCGGTTTTGGCTCTTTGCATCCGTCTCCTGGCTTGGAGACATCTTTTGCGGAGGTTGCCAAGTGTCTCATTCCACCAGTATACCGGACGACGTCTGTATTTCGGCTCGACCTTCCGTGGCATGGCAATGTCGCATGCTCGTACCATCGTAGCCGTTAACTCCTCCGATCTCAAGTTCAGAACCTGCTCTTCTCTTCTGAGGGCTTCCACGAAAAGCTCTTCGTTAAAACGTTTCGTTTTCCACATCTGCTCATGAGGTGTACTCGCTCTCTGTGAGCATTGTGTTCTTCCACCAATTCTATACCGGACCTCCTGATGATCGCTATGAGTGTACCCATCGCAGACTCTCCAGTTCAGGCCTCCCGTCAACACAGGACTACAGAAAGTGATGTCGATTATTGATTCCCGGCCATCTCTACGGTAGGTGCTGGTTGTTCCTTCGTTACCCAAGTCTACGTCCAGCCTTGCCAGCGCTTCTAGTAGACTACGCCCTCTTGGGTTGGTGAGACGGCTGCCCCACTCAACTGCCCAAGCATTGAAGTCGCCAGCGATGACGACTGGTCTCCGGTCGGCTAGCTTATCGGTTAGCTCGTCCAGCATCTCGTTGAACTGGTCCAATGTCCAGCGGGGGGGTGCGTAGCAGCTACACACGTACACATCGTTAAGCTTTGCAATAACGAAGCCTTCGTCCGCCTGGAACACTATTTCCTGGATAGGATACCTCCCCATCGTCCAGATTGCCGCTGTCTTCGCCTTATCAGCGATCCAGTTACCGTTTCCAGCTGGTACTCGATACGGCTCGGCAAGGATAGCTACGTCGCACTTCGATTCCGATACGGACTTCCACAGCAGCTGTTGCGCTGTGTCACAGTGGTTGAGGTTTAGCTGAGTTACCTCCACTGCGGTTTAGAATTTCTCGCTTGCTTGAAGGCCGGACACTTAGGGCCTCCCGTCGCGTGTCTGTTGCGACTTTTGTCCTTGCAGATCAGGCACCTTTGCTTATTGTTGCAATCTTGCGCCTTGTGACCTTTGTGATCGACGCTAGTCAGGAATATCCATCTGAGCCTACTTCCACCAGCTAAGGTGGCGAGCTTTGAACGTACTAGGAGGCCTGCCACGGTTTTAACGGGACGGGGGCAACCGTTCCATTAGCCCACCTGCCGTTTCAGAATAGTGTCACCCATTCTTACTAAGGAAGTGGAATAGAGCGATTGTCAGCTCTATAACGTCGTGTTGATACAGTCCTTGACCTTGTCCTTGTCCTTGCAGCCAGTATGCCGTAATTAGGATCTTACTGGCATCGATCCTAATGTGCCGGTTGGCACTCCAATGGTTGGGCTAAGGCACTTTGAAAGCGGTACCAGGTCGCTTGTTCAGGGTTACTTACAGATATGTGGTTTTTTGTAGAGATTCACCAGACCCACTGATGAACCCCCGCCACATCCTAGGTAGACCATGCTTGAGCCCCTGGTCAGATGGACCAGACGCTCGGCCACCTCCCGAAGGAAGTACCAAAGGTGGTATTCCATACGGCTGTATGTATGAGATTCGCTTGGAAAGGGTAAAAATCCCAAGCTTCCACCTGGCACCTCCTCACTCTAGCTGATGTCAGAAGGACAACAGTGCCCAGGTTGCACTACCAGCTAAGTACGCAACCCTTAGCTGGCGGTCTTTGTCATCGTTAGACCCGTGGAAGCGTGAGGTAGGGGCTTGTGAGGACCAGAGCTATGTTGGACGCTCCTTCCTGGTTGTCGACTCACCATTTTGCAACCCTCCGCAACATGTCCGTGTGTGTGTATGTGTGTGTGTATGTGTGTGTGTATGTGTGTGTGTATGTGTGTGTGTATGTGTGTGTGTATGTGTGTGTGTGTTACAAAAAATGTCACTCAATTATCTCAGCCGTTTGTCAACCGATTTAAACACTTTTAGCTCTTAAAGAAAGCTACAACATTCCCATAGAACGCTATTGAATTTCATTGCGATCGGACATTTCGTTACAGAGTTATGATTCAAACAGTATCGTGAAGTACTAGAAAAAGCATATTCTAATATTTTCAACTGTCTGCATTTTGATCGATATCTCAGCCATTTTTGAACCGATTTAAGTTCTTTTATCGGCTAATGAAAGCTCTGACATTCAATCATAAGCCTTCAAATTTTCATTGAAATCGGATTACTAGTTTCAGAGATATCATTGGAAGAATTTTCTAAAGTACTGGAAAACAAATTTCTCTGAAATATTCATATTTTTTACATTTTGATCAATTTATCAGCTACTTTTAATCCAATTTAAGCTCTTTTTTCGTCGATTGAAAGCTCGGATATCATTCACAATCATATTGCAATCGAATTATAAATTACAGAGATAAAAATCATTATTTTCAAAAATCTCTAAAATTCCCCTTTTTTTAATTTAAACTTACACATATATCTTAAAAAAAATCGCTGGCAAAATCATTTTAAGACATCGATTTTTTATTTTTCGATATTATTTTACAGGATGGCATCATGGGTTTATAGACCCTCTTAAAATATGATAATAAGCGTATGAAAACTAATAAAGTTCGATATCCGCCTTTTGACGTGCAGTTTCCTGGACTTTTTCCAAACCATTAAACTATTAGGACAGATAGAATATAGTCACAACATCCTAAAGTTTAGTTATACACCGGGGATTCGCTGGTTGGAACACGACTGCCTTCCATCTAGCGAATCCGACCCGTTAGTAGGAAAGACTGACAGCTGGTAAAAATGCTCCACACGAACGCATCTGGACAGCAAATCGCCACAAAACGCACATATACATACGCATTTGTTCTATATATGGAGACTTCAAAGCGACGATACTCAGACGTCAAAGTCAGTTTGACATTTTCTGTTGACATTTGAGTGCTTTTAGTTGGAATATTTTCCAACCAGCGAACATCCAACCATTGAATCATTCCATGTAGCGGAACCCCAGCGAGCGAATCCCCACTGTACTGGTACAAGGTTCCAAATGAATGATGAATAATAATTATCTCATACCTGTATGGAAATGTAAGAAGGGTTCAGTCTCACCATCGGTGGATTAAGTCAGGTTTTTATATGAAAAATCGATTTTTTGACTATTTTTACTAAATTGTCAAACAGCGCCACCCACGTCAGTGATAGAGTGTAAGTGTCTTCCGAAGAACAACTTTGCCCGGTGTGGCTCGATTACAGGAATGTCTGAAAGGTCAAGCGTTAGAGGCAGTCCGCAGTCGTCTACTGTTGCCAAATGCGGTGCCGCAGATCATAGACTCGCTTCGAATGTTATATGGCCGTCCAGGACAGTTACTAAACACATTATTGTTCAAGGTGCGAAAAGCAGAATCGCCAAAAGCAGATCGTTTAAATACCTTCATCAGTTTCGGTATGATTGTGCAGCAGTTGGTCAATCACTTGGAAGCGTCGAAATTGAGAGATCATTTGGTGAATCCGATGTTGATTCAGGAGTTGGTGGAGAAACTACTGGCTAGTACCGTAAAATGGGGGGAAGTTGATCACTTTTGAGCGATTCTGCTCTGTAACTCTTAGTAGAATGCGTATATTGTCATCCAAATATTTTTAAAACCTGTACTGGTTGGATGTTTATCGAATTATACATACAAAATTTTAACGAAATGTTGTCGTAATAACAAACAAATATTTAGAAATCAAAAATCGGAGTTTTTGATTCCGGAGTGAAGTTGATCAATAATTGTGATAGGTTTCCTAAAATATCGAAATATGCTTTTTACTAAATTTTGAGTCACTGAATATGAATCAAGTCTCAAAAATCTTACGACTTGTTGATATATCGGTCAGTTTTAGATTAAAATGTTAAGAATTCCAGAATACACCACATTAAACGCCTAAAGGTATGCAATTTTCATTGAAATTAGTAACCCGCTCACAAAATATACAATTTTTTCTCGAAAAAAGATTATTTATTCACAATGCTAATTCAAAACTGTGTTCACAGAACATATCTGGAATGTAATAGATAGTTTATTTTAATGGTGTCTCCATATAGCCTTGACAATAATCGATTGTGTGGAGAAGAACCCTTCAACAGTTCATCAAACATTTCCTTAAAAATCAGTTTTTCCGTGGTATAATTATCTTCAATGTCAAATCGAATTTAGGAACATCAAGAGCAGCTGTCAGGTTATGCGATATCGCAGAAAATGTGCTAATTGAAATCCAATTAAAGCTCTATTGATAGTTTATACATGTAGGTATGTGAATGATCAACTTCTCCCCACTGATCAACTACACCCCGAATTACGGTACCAAAATGGAATGGGTACGGTACAAAAGGCAAGTAGGGGTATGACACTTCGCACTTTATCGAATTTTCCAACGGAAATAGTTCGAGATGACAGTGAAGCAACACTGTTCAACGATTCACCGCTGCCGTCTAGGATGGCACAAGAGAACCGCTCCAACAAGAAGGGAAAGGCAAGCAAAGAATATTACGACGATTATGTTCATACGCACGATTTCGCAGGAAGCATGAGTAGTGGCAACAAGACTGTGGAATTTCAACAAGAGAAAAGAACACCAGGTCCGATGTGTGACAGAACTGATCACAGAGTACGGAATTGTGCGGAATTTCGTAGGTTAGATCCATCTACTCGCCTGAAAGCTGTAGAAGAATGGGAACTATGTCGGATTTGTCTCAATGACCACGGTAAGGCAAAATGCAAGCTCAATATCGTTTGTAAAGTAGATAATTGTGGCCAACGACACAATACGCTTCTACATCAATCCTGTGTGACATCGTTCTGATTGTCACACGCACACGCAGCTCGGTTTGCGTCACCCGGTAATACCGTCTTGTCTCAAATTCCGAACAGACTCATATTCCGAACACTCGGTTTTTGTATGGCGATGTGGTTGAAATGTTTCACTGAAATATGTCATCAAATAACAAGGAAATGGCAGTCAATTGCAATTCAATTTTAACGTCTTCCAATCTATTTTATTCCTCTGGAGTAGTGATGGTTTTCTAGTTCGAGACCAGTAAAACTAGCTCAGACAATTTTATTTGCGAAATTCTTCATTTGAATGCGATTTGTTCGCGCTGTTCGGAATTTGAATCAAGGTGTTCGGAATATGAGACAAAATGAACACAGTGTTCGGCATTTGAATCAAAATGATGTTTCATTCTTTTACGTAAAAGCAATACTAAATAAGCTAAAATAAACAATTTTATCGGCACACCCAACAAATAACAGTTAGACTTTTTTTTTTTATCAATTTATTTGGAAG
This sequence comes from Aedes aegypti, assembly GCF_002204515.2. Lineage (NCBI taxonomy): Eukaryota > Metazoa > Arthropoda > Insecta > Diptera > Culicidae > Aedes > Aedes aegypti. The sequence continues at coordinate 169,531,137 of NC_035107.1, forward strand.
GCTCGAGGCGCCGCAAGGCATAACAGAGCCGAATTCTTCGAACTATGATTAGTTACAATATTATTGTTTATTACTCTTCCGAGCAGATTTTTTTGGTCGCAACTCCGTCGAACCCGATGTTGCAAACTGCGCCCGTCGTTCACTTGCCGTTGCTTTACTCTGACAGGGTAGAGCGTCAATCATCTCCGAGAGTTTAGCTATATTTTCCCTGAAATTTGGTAATCCAAGTTGCTCCGCTGCTGCATCAATTTCTTTCAACCGTTCCTCGTCCATCTCGTCCATGTTCGGTGTAGATACCTTTACTTCTCCTTTTTCTACCACTTCCGTATGCTGTTCCAAGATTTCTTCTTCAATGATTTCTATTATGCCGTCATCTACACTTTCCATTTTGTTCGGCGGAACAACTACTCCTCCTTGAACGACGCCAGCATAAGAAATCCCGCTCTCTACATGGTTCCGCTTCTCCGTAACTTTCACCGTCGGGCAAGAGTTTTTTCGGTGACCTTCCAACTTGCACAAGAAACACTTCTCCTTAAGTCCGTCGTGGAATATCTTCGCATTCCATTGTCCGATATTCAGCGCTGGAGGAACATCATGTTTCATCTCCATGTACACACCTCGTACACCAGTGTACAGGTGGTCTAGGCCCAGACCGGTAGGAAATTTTTCCCGCAGTGTACGATGTATCTTCCCATACGTCCTAAGCACTGCACACAATGCGTCATCATCCACCTCTGGGGGAACATCGAACACACGCACATACTGTATGTCGATTCCCGCGATCAGCATTCGTAGCAGTACAGATTTACCACTGGAATACTTGAATGGTATATCTCCTTTATTCCGCTGCAGTGCGTCATGCATCGCAGCCTCCGTTGTGTACTTTATGCACACACTTTTATCTGCTCCCATTTTGTACACTGCTTCCATAGTAGGGGAGGTGGGGGTAACACCGACACCCTAAGGTTTAGAGCTGTTTAAAAATATAGGAAGGCAATAATTATTACTTTTTCTACGCAGGCTCTTTGTATAGGTAGTTAGCTATGGAATCTGTACATTACAACTGTAAAAATATGGTTATTTTGACAAATTAGGTACGTTTTGTAAACTTAGTAAAAACAGAATTATTCAATTCGGTGTGGGTAAGACCGCCACCCCTAGGGGGTAACACCGTCACTCAAGGGGTAACACCGTCACCCAAGATGATTTTCATTATATCATTTTAACTGTTCATTTGTTAACATTATCAATGACTTTTAATAACTTGAGATGCGTAGTAAGAAGCGATCCATAAATAACGTAGCATTTTTTTTCGAAGATTTTAGACCCCCTGCCCCCTTGTAGCGTGCTTTCCTATACCAATGACATGACCGGTCACAAAATCTGAGACAACTCTCTCCCACTAAAATGCTACGTCATTTACGGACGACCCCTAATTTGATTATTATGGGATTTTGGAACAGGTACCGAAAACTGCTGCTTTAAGCGGTTGTCACATCATACAGCTACGTTCCCTATAATACGATGGGTGGTACGGCCACCCAATGCGGTTTTTTGTTGTCATTCAACCAATGTTGTACCAGAAATGTCGTCATTTGATTAGTCTTTTGTCATGCGTATTTAACAAGAGGATAAATGTAGATAAGGGTTCAATTTGGATCTTTTACATAAAAAGGAAACAAACTAAACAGTTTATGGCTTCAATTTTATTAATTTCATTTGCAGAGATATGTGAGTTAAATAAACCTGAAAATAAATCGAGTTCAATTCGAAGTAAATATTAGTAAGACGGGCTAGCTGACTTTTAGCTCAAACCCCACAAGCAAAATATAAAAGCTTATTGAGAATATAACAAAAAAAAAATGATTTCAACGAATCAAAAAAAAAAAATGATTTCAACGAATCAAAAAAAAATCACTTCATAGCTGGACTTTCTGGACTTTAGCTGGGGTGACAGCAAACAACTTACTAAGAACAGAAAAAGCAAATCAAATCGGAGCCCTCATAACATTGATTATGGATCCACTTTTTGCATGTCGTACAAATTATCCATCCGTCTCCGTTACAAGAGTTTGAGAAGCAATCACCGCAACGATCACACAGTGAATCTTCCAAAGCACTTTCAACCTTTTGTCGTTTTGAGGTTCGTTTGGTAGCCGCCTTCTTGCTTTTCTTGATGGACGCAATATCTTTCGTAGCTTTGGCATCAATCAGGCTTTGACGATAATCATCTGAAGTTATATCCTCAGCCTTTTCCACTCGGCGTTTTCGTTTTGTAACGCGTGGACCCGTCATCTTCGGTAGAGGCAGAATACTGCTTGGTGGAATCGTAAAGGACGATTCCGCAGATTTCTGACTTTCATCCATGCTTCCGTTAATTGCTCCAGATGCCGTCGATGGATCCGCAATATTTTCCTGCGACGCTGGAGTGGATTCCGTTGTTGCATTCGGCAACTCTTGGTCTGTGACCAAAGACGGTGCGAATGAGTTTTCATCGAAAACTGTTCGATCACATGGCCATAATCCGCATTTTTTGAATCCGTTCACGGCTGTCGATATTGTAGCAGTCTTTTCAAAAGCGGTTCCCATAAGCTGCATTGTATTGTATTGGCCGATTACTTGTCCTGGGTTAGATCGTAGGAAAACATCGGCGGCATTGGAGTAATTTGCTTTGAATGGAGCCATAAACGAGACATCCAAAGGTTGAAGCTTGTTACTGCAATGCGGTGGAAGGGAAAGAATGGTCACATTGTTCTTCCGCGCTTTCGTTGTTACAGCCAGGTTTTTGGTATGCGACGAATGGCCGTCGACCAACAGCAGTACAGGATCCGATTCTGAAGCATGAGCATGCTCAATGAAGTGATCGAAGAAGGTGTCAAACATCTCAACGGTCATGTATCCCGATGGATTACATGCAAACTTTGTTCCTGTTGGTGCTCCTTGCTTGAGAGCATCACTCATTCGAGTTCGGGGGAAGACGACGAATGGCGGAAGGTAACGACCACTCGCCGACATACTCATTACAACGGTAGTTGTCTCTCCTCGTTCCGCAGATGAAATAATTCCAACCTGCTTCTTACCTTTGCGGGCAGCTATCTTCTTCTTATTGGGGGGAACCTTAAATGGAACGAATATTCATCAGTATTCATATTTTAAAACCAAATCATCAGCTCATCTCACCGTAGAAATTGCTGTTTCATCGACATTATAGATGCGTTCCGGCCGGAACCTTTTCTGCTCAATAGCGACTTCGTACATATCGAAGAAAGAATTAACAGATACTTTATTGAACCCTCTGGCTCTTGCGGCCGATGTGGGTTCTGGTTTTCGGAACGAAAGTGTCGGATTACGCTTCAAAAATCCGGTCAGCCATTCACGCCCTGCCTTCTTCTTCTTTTTGTTGAACGGATGTGTTATTTTATTCTGTTCTGCTAGCTCGAAAGCTAGTGCCCTTGCATCGTCCATTGTTACTCCGTAGAAACGGGCTTCCAGGTCATGCAGGTGCAGCAGAAGTTCTGCTTCTTGTTCCGGTGTGAAAACCGTTTCTCGAGATCCCAATTTGGATTTTGCCACCTTGCCCAAAACATGATCCCGTAGCGTACTCCTAGGAATTCCAAAAGTTTTGGAAGCAGCTTTAAGGGAAATTCCACTATCCACTGCATCCTTGGCCTGGGTAAGCTGCTGCGGAGTCCAATTTCCACGGGTGCTTTTTCGTTTGTAGTTACGTGGCATCTGTAGATATAAGAAACATATGATAATGTAAAGACCATAGCGGTGTTACCCCACTCGAAGAGTGACGGTCTTACCCAAATGGCGCTTTTGAAAGGCAAAACACCAAAACTGTAGTATTATTGGTCAAACTTACGTTTTAATCAATCCCAATGATGAAAAACAACTCAGATAAGCGTTTGTGTACGAAAACACTGAACTTCTACACTTATTTTCCAATTCACAGCTTAAATTCCACCAGCAGAAAATTACATCCGGTGCTGCTTCGGCGATATGCAAACTTGTTTTGTTTACTTTCATCACATTTGACAGTTCACAATGGGAGTTAAGTTTCTCAAAATGGCTATAATGACATAAACTAAGATTGCATGTGGTTTAAAAGTTTCTGGTATACTGTTTTCTAGTAAAACTCCATGGGTGTCGGGCTTACCCACAGTGTCGGTGTTACCCACACTTCCCCTAGTTGCATCTGAGTCCAGTGTTTTCAAAAAACCTGCGATTTCGACCCATGTTGGCCGAGGTAATCCAGCAGGAAATTGAAATTTTACCGTATTGGCAATCTTTTCTCCGCTAATTTCTCTTCAAACAACAAATCGTACGATAGTCCGAACAAAGCACACCGACAGCAGAAAAAAACTACCTGCGGTTGCACTTCCAATTCTTTCGAGATAAACCGACACGTCCGACGTTGGCTAAGGCAAGAGAACGACTGAGTTAGACTTTGTGTAGACATTGACATTTTCACCAATATCTTCTAATTTATGCCTACCAGAAGCATTTGAAGTCACTGTTGGCCTTAAGTGTTCGGAATATGAGTCAAAACGGTATTTCCCCAAACAACCAGAAGTCGCATGATAGTTCACGTAATAACTCGTTTATTCACACAAATTACACCAAACCCGCAATACACGGTGGATAAAATCGTCAGATTGATGAGTTTCATCACATAAAATGCTTTTTTTTCTGAGTTCATTTGTACATTTTGTTTCGTCCCGTACACTCGTACAAAGTAAGTCAAATCAATTCGTAGCGGCTGTCAAATTAACATTTGTTATCATAAGTTATGTCGCATAAAATCACAGGTTGGTTCGTAAGAAAATTTTCACTCTCGCATTGTATGCTATTATTCATCACATTAAATTATGCACGTATATCGCCACCACTTTTGTACGTAGAAGGCCTTTTCGCGTCATCTTATAAGTGATATTTTGCACGTACAAAGCCTCCAGGTGATTTCGTTATACGTACATTTTGGTTGTCTGGGTCGTATGGTAGCGGTGACCATTTACAACGGCGTACGTGCAATCAACACGCTTGCGTTCTTGGACGAAGGCTCGTCCTACACACTGGTAGAAAGTTCTCTGACGGATAGATTGCAAATAAAGGGACAAACTATATCACTCCGGGTAACATGGACAGCTCTACAGGAGCTCTACAATACGCCCGGCAATGGCGTGATGCTACGCTGTAGCCATCAAGGTCAAGGTCAAGGTCAACATGGACAGCTGGTATGACCAGACTTGAAAGAGAGTCTCAGCAGCTACATTTAACGTTGTCTGCACGAGGATCGAAAGAGAAGTATCTGATCCATAATGTACACACAGTGCAATCATTGAAACTTCCAGAACAAGCGCTGCGTTATGCTGAAATGGCCAACCAGTACGGGTATCTTCAAAACCTACCGGTGGTAGACTATGAAAGAGAGCCACCGAAGATTCTCATTGGCCTAAAACACCTTCATCTGTTTGCTCCACTGGAGTCGCGAATTGGCAAACCAGGAGAGCCGATTGCCGTAAAGTCAAAACTAGGATGAACGGTATACGGATCTCAAACTCCCGAGGACGTATCGTTGTCTTATGTTGGTTAACATTCATGAGATGGCGTGACCAATCAAGACCAACACGTTCTGTTACGATCGCATTACGCTTTAGAGGAACCCGGTTTTCCGGTGAGTTTGTTACCAGAGTCGTCCGAAGATCAACGAGCCCGAAAGATTATGGAGAATACGACTGTAAAGATAGGAGATCGGTTCCAAACGGGACTGCTATGAAAACATGATAATCCAATGTTTCCGGACAGTTACCCGATGACACAACGGCGAATGAAATGTTTAGAAAGAAGACTAACCAAGGACCCAGATTTGAAAAAAAAAATGTCGAAACTCAGATTGTTGACTATCAGCATAAGGGTTATTGCCACAAAGCTACGGAAGAAGAGTGTCGTGAATTCGTTGTAAACGGACGTGATATCTAGAACCTTAGTGAAACGCGTCGCTTGGAGGTCTGACGACCAATATGAACTGCCTGTATTCCATTTGATCAAGGGCTTTTATAACCCGTCTTGGTTTACGTTTAATTGCTACTATTATTAAACATTGGGCAAACAGTACTTGGTTCCGTCCAAAAATGTGCATACCAGATAAGCATCGCTACCGTGGGTTGCGATGTGATTCAATTTACTTTTTACCCAACAAGAGCTTACCGGTGTCGATCCCGAAAAGGTGTGGTACTTACCATTGAATGTTGTACTCAACCCCAAAAGCCGGGTAAAGTCCGTTTAGTGTGGGAATGCTGCGGCTGCTATGCAAGGAATTTCGCTCAATTTGCAGTTGCTTAAAGGACCAGATTTCCTCACGTCCCTTCCATCAGTAATCTACCAGTTTCGGGAGCATCGCATTGAGTTCGGTGGTGATATCCGAGAGATGTTTCACCAGGTGAAAAATAGGCCAGAAGGCAGACAAGCACAGCGATTTCTGTTCTCTGAACAGGTGTTTGTAATGGATTGTGCCACATTTGGCGCTACATGTTCACCCAGTCAAGCGATGTACGTGAAAGATTGTAATGCTAAACAGTGGGAGTCAATGTACCCAGAAGCGTCCATGGCAGTGCTTAAGAAGCACATTGTGGACGACTATTTTGATAGTGCGCATAATATTGAGGAGGCAGTCCAACGCGCTAATGAAGTACGGTTCATACATTCCCAGGCAGGCTTCGAAATAAGAAACTGGGTATCCAATTCAGATGAATTTTTGCAACAGCTTGGCGAAATAGAAAGGAGTGAAGCAGTACATTTCAACAGAGACAAATCAACGGAAACAGAACGAGTTCTGGGTATTGTCTGGAATCCAGTAGAAGATGTGTTTAGGTTCTCTACAAAAATTAGAGATGATCTGCTATCGTATCTATTTGAAGGGAAAAGGCCAACTAAGCGCGTTGTACTCAGCTGCGTTATGAGCTTGCTCGAACCGTTCACGATCTACGGCAGAATCTTCATTCAAAACTTATGGAGAACAGGATGTGAGTGGGATGAAATGATAGATGACGAATCTGCACGAAAGTGGGCGTTATGCATCAGCCGTCTGTCAGTGGTAGAATCCGTAAAAGTTCCTCGTTACTACTTCGGTGACGGTCTGTAGTTAAACTACAGTTCCCTGCAATTGCACGTATTCACAGATGCCAGTGAGTGCGCTTATGGTTGTGTCGCGTATTTTAGGATTCAGGCCGGCGGAGTTCCCAGATGTTCATTAGTGTAAGCGAAATCAAAAGTGGCTCCATTAAAGCCATGTACTATTCCACGATTAGAGCTTATGGCAGCTTAGGAGCCCGAATGGTAGACACAGTCAAGGAGAGCCACAATTTGGACATAGTGTTTCTATGGACTGATTCACGCACGGTTCACTCATGGATTAGATCGGATTTGTGGCGCTACAAGATTTTCACTGCATTGCGTGTAGGTGACATTTTGAATCGTACTATGGCTTCGGATTGGTATTGGATACCGACACGGCTTAATGTAGCGGATGAATTGACGAAATGGAACCACTGTCTGCAACTAGAGCCAGATAGTCGATGGTTTAAAGGCCCATCGTTTTTGTACCAAGCAGAGGAAATGTGGCCGGCACAGCCAGAGATCAAGCCCAACGTACGTGAAGAGCTGCGCACAACGTTTCTGTTTCACGACGTGAAGTTAGCAGAACCAATTTTGGAAGCGTCGAGAATATCTAAATTGAGTGTCTTGGTTAGAACGGTGGCGTGTGTTCTACGTTTCATCTCAAATCTTCGTAGAAAACAACAGAGGCAGCAGATTGAAGTTCTACCGGTAACTAGCAAGATTAGCTGTCTTGTCGGAAAATTGGTTCCATTTAAAAGGCAAGCATTAAGAAGAGAGGAATTCCAAGAAGCTGAACGTTTTCTTTCTAAAATTGCACAAGGTGAGCGATTTTCAGCCGAGATCCGTATTCTCCAGCAAAGTTACAGTGGCAAGGATCTGTCGAAGGCCGACAAGACTAGTGACCTCCATAAACTTACCCCAGTTCTCGACGAATTTGGGATACTTCGTCACGAGGGGCGAACAGTGGAAGCTGAACATCTTCCCTTCGAAGTGCAATTCCCGATTGTTCTGCCAAAGAAGCACCCGATTACGATCAAGCTGTTGGAACACTATCATCAGAAATTTGGCCATGCAAATCGAGAAACAGTGGTAAATGAATTGAGGCAAAGATTTTACATCTCACACATCAGAGCTCAATTGAAAACGGTGATGCAAGAGTGCGTGTGATGCAAAGAACACAAATGTCGCCCGAAGGTTCCTCGAATGGCACCACTTCTTGTCCAACGTATAACTCCAAATTTGCGTCCGTTCAGCTTCACTGGTGTGGATTACTTTGGTCGACTGATAGTTACAGTTGGTCGTCGTGCAGAGAAGCGGTGGGTATCGTAATTCACCTGCTTGACAACCAGGATTTCTTCTTCTTGGCATTAACGTCCCCACTGGGACAGAGCCGGCTTCTCAGCTTAGTGTTTTTATGAGCACTTCCACAGTTATAAACTGAGAGCTTTCTTTGCCGAAGGTGCCATTTTCGCATTCGTATATCGTGTGGCAAGTACGAAGATACTCTATGCCCAGGGAAGTCAAGGAAATTTCCATTACGAAAAGATCCTGGACCGACCGGGAATCGAACCCAGACACCTTCAGCATGGCTTTGCTTTGTAGCCGCGGACTCTAACCACTCGGCTTAAGGAAGGCCCCTACCAGGGCTATACACTTGGAAGTTGTGCATAGTTTGTCTTCACAAAGCTGCGTCATGGCCATCCGTCGATTTGCATGCCGACGAGGAATGCCGATAGAGTTTTTTTTTTGGACAACGGAACCAACTTTGTCAGAGCGTGCAAAGAAATCATCGGTAAAATCAACGAGGATACTTTCACTGATGCCAGAACTAAGTGGAACTTTAATCCACCAAGTGCTCCGCATATGGACGGAGCTTGGGAAAGGTTAGTGCGTTCAGTACAAGAGGCGATGCGTGTGTTCGATGACAACCTTCAAATCAATAGTTGGAGATGCTGACGCTTTACGTGATAACTACAAGCAGTCTCAATGGTTAGCAAACCATGTGGAATGTGGAAGCGTTGGCTGGTAGAATACCTTCCCTCGCTAAACAAGCGGTCAAAGTGGCATGTAGACTCGTAACCGATTATTGAGGGAGAAGTCGTTTTAATGGCTGATGATGAAAATTGCAAGCTTTGGGTACGAGGAGTCGTAGAAAAGCTGATTCGTAGTGCTGATGGACGTGTTCGACAAGCGATGTACGACGAAAGGTTTGACGATACAGTGGCAAAACTAGCGGTACCAGAGATTCGTTCGGTGAACTCTAATTTGACGGCGACTGCGAAAGAGTCATGGGGAGGGGCTGTTGAGGTACCGTTCACTGGCAACACGGCCCAAGCGCACTATCACAGTAACATAGAACAAATCGAACAACCTTATAAACCGCGAGATACATAGGGATTAGAACCAAAACAAAAACTCCAATAACAGTAAATTGTTGAATCTATCATTGCCACGAAGTTTTTGCTATTAAAGTAAAGCATAATTTGAAAATATATTTTTTATTGTCAAATCGCGCATTATTAGAAGTTGTACTTCGGCAGTTAAAGCCTCAAACGTAAGTGTAGAACTGATATTATTAGACAGTCTTTAATATCGATGTAGTTATCCAGGTTGTCATCAATAGTGCACGTATTTCATCATTACCAAGTGGGAACAACCGTATTTGAATTATTCTGATTGCATCTAATAGTAAGTTGAAATAAGTGTGAGAGAAAATTAATATTAGTAATTTAATTTGTTTCACTAATTGAAGCAGAGAGGAAGGAAACCTTAGTAAAAAGAGGAAAAGGTTCTGGGATATTAAGGAAGAGGAGAATTGGTTCAAGGAAGGAAACTATTCATGTAAGTGAAGTAATGATCATATGATTCTGAAAGATAATTCAATAAACAATCGTTACAGTTTTGAGCTGCATAAACCATAAAAGAGCTGCTTCAAGAAAATAGTGACCCACCCGAACAGTGGTGGATAGAGGTAGATGCTGAGATATTTGATATATGTTGGGATGTGTTTGAAGTTATTGAAGAATTTGTTTACCATGGAACACTTGTGACATGTGACAACGACGTTTCCCGCGAAGTGAAAAGACGTGTCGTGGCTACAAATAGACCATTTTGCGGACTACGTAACCAGCAAAAGTCTGGCAAATGGAAACCAAATTCGCCCTCTATGAAGTATTGCTTCTTCTGATGCCTCTCTATGGGCACGAAACTTAGTAGGAAACTAGAAAATGGTGTGTATGAATCATGAGTTATATCAAGTGTGTAAATATGTGAATATTATTAAGCGTGTAAAATACGGCAGACTTCAGTGGGCTGGTCACTTAGTGTGAATGTCGGAAGAAAGAATTTCGAAAATAATATTCAGCAGGGAACCAAGTAGAGGTAAGCGAATTCGTGGAAGACCACGCGGCGCACAATTTGGGAAGTACTGGCATAGGAGATAGGAGATAGATGCGGGGAAACTAGCTCTCAAGCTCATTCTAGTTGTGTAGGTCCACAAAAAATCGAAACTGTTTTAGCTCTGGCCACCAGTCAGCAGACTAGACACGAAGTGGCCAACAGCTGCAGTCATGTAGGACGACTTTCATAGATCTCGGTACGACTGTTTCTCGTTGCATCAAGGGGAGCTGGAGGGGGAACATTATATCGTTTTCGGAGATGAAAGATTCTCCCATCTTTGAGCTGGGTCGTCACTGACCGCTATGTGGTCATTTTTGCCTGCAAATAATAGGGGAGATTAAGTTTGACTTGTACAATATGGATATCGTCTCTAAAACTGTATTCAAAATGTCAGTAAATGCTTTTGTACTCCATGCCTACATTTGGCCTTATGACCAAATATATTTGACGATACGACGATATGATTGTAAGGTGCATGATGTTTAAGCGACCAACAATATACCGTCATTGAGTTTATTTGGCTAAGAATAAGACGCTTCCAACAAATATTAAACGGCTCAAGCTATCGTCCAATCAGTTTGCTTTCCTCCATCAGTAAACTCTTTGAAAAGGTCATTTTGAACAGAATGATCAGAGATGAATGATGGTCAACATGAACGGAAATTCAATGTTTGCTAATAAACAGTTTGGATTCCGTCATGGACACTCGACGACTCATCAACTTTTTAGTGTAACAAATTTGATTAGTTCCAACAAATCTGAAGGCTATTCTACTTGTCTTGCTCTTCTTAATATAAAAAAGACAATCGACAGTGTTTTGCATGAAGGCTTGATTATAAAATTAAAAAACTTTAATTTGTTAACAAAAAACTTCAATTTGTCAACATTGTTAGAATAATCCGAAGTTATTTGTCAAATCGTCCACTTCAGGTTGATTATCAGAACTCCCAGTCTAGAAGACTAATATTTTCAAATATGACTTATTTAAGTAACCTCAATAACGTAAAACTTCCCGAAATTTTAGAGCTAGAAAATAGGCCGTTACATGACGGGATGGTAATATGGAAACCAGACCAATACAACAAAAAAGTGTAATGAATGTTTTTTTTTTGCATTTGCCACAAACAAACATTTGAAAACACTCTTTGCTATAAAATTGCTGTACGGAGAAGAAAATCCCATTTAATCAAGAGTCGTGCGCCGCTCACTGTGCTTTATTCTCCCCTATAGCACTTCTGTATACCTTGTGCATCTTTCACCGCCTCAATAGTTTGATGGCGACTCTCACAAAACCAAAAACGTTGACTATTGCAGAAGCTGAGTTGCTGTTGGTAATTCAACAAGTAAAATCTAAAAGTCCATACATTTTTTTTCCTGCTATCCAAGGTTTTAGCGCATAATATAGTAATTTTCATTCTCGTGCTACGAAAAAATATACAAAATTCCTTTAGTTGGTCGCAATGCAATACACAATTTTATTACATTTACTTACTGAATAGTATTGCTAAAGTAATAATAACCATCTGATTTTATGGAACATTGATTCAAAGCAGAGATAAACGATTTAACGATTTAATGAACAGATTTTAAACCTGCATCAATCCAGGCACCAGTCATTTGCTGCGTGTCGTTTTCATTCATTTGGTCAAAATTGAATTTCGTCCCGGTTTCGTTTCCATGCTTCTCTGGATGCAGATTGTTTTGCGTTTGCACCAAACCGTACTCACGTGGGAAATGTTTTCGGTCTGGCGACGGGAGAAAACATTATTCCACTAATCTTATTAGAATACATTTTCCATTACCTTCGTTGCTTTCGAAGTTCAACAAGCATAACAGGCCAAAAAGGAAGATAGCTGAACGATTACCAATTGCCCCATACGTACCATACATTGAGATGTTATCAAGGCATGTCGGTGCAATGTCCTAGGCGATGTGTTGGCATGTCTTCTGTCGAATTTTCTCGAGATTATTCTTGAAATAATAAGAAACCGATTCATCAAATCTAATGGTATCTGAACCTAATGGTTAGTGTTAGAATTCACAGATTGAATGATTCCAACATTTTTTTTTGTATTATAGATTTATGAGAAGCTACATGGAAAGCTGACGTACATTGACGTACAAATGAAAATAACTGTTGACGTAATTCTGATTATGGCTGAATGATACATGATGTAAGTGATGGAACGACACAAAAACATGTTTAAGGACACGAAATTTAAGGACATCGACATTTCCCGAACCAGACACAAACGTATTTGAAATTCGACACAAATTTACGTCATTCTATTCGCTTCTTTTATTTATATTTAGTTCGTGTCTGGTTCAGGAAATGACGATCACAATTCCATCGTTTACATGTGATATTACCTTTTTGTTCATTACATCTTCAAGGACACAGCACGGTAAATGGCTGGGCATTGCGTACCATTGGTACCTCGCGTATCTACAGGAATGAAATAAACCCCATTGTGCGGTCCTTAGCCTCTTGCCCAGCAACTCCTATCCCTACATCCTCATGGTACTAGCCGGGGTATGAGTAACCTTAGGGAAGATCGGGTAACCAACCCCGGTGGGAGATATGGTCGTATGCTGACAGGAAAGGGGGGGGGGGTCTGCTTCTGCAAACCTAGAGCGTCTGTACTCCATGTTAGGAGTGGCAAACAACAGCGTCTGTTCCCCATGTCAGGGGCGGCTGATCATCGTCCGAGTGCCAGAGAAGGACTCTAAGCTAAACTGCGCACTATGGCCCTCAGAACATTTAGGGGGAATGGACCTCCGGAAATCTAGGAGGTTGGTGTAGGGTACTGCAAGCCACCCAAAGAAGTACACCAGCACAGGAACGTTAACGAGAGAATACGGACCAGAACAATCGGCAAAGACCACAGCGACGGAAATGGACTAGCGATTGGAAACTCGGTACGTGGAACTGCAAATCTCTCAACTTCATCGGAAGCACACGCATACTCTCCGACGTACTGAAGATCAGCGTTTTCGACATCTTAGCGATGCAGGAGGTGTGCTGTAAAGGTTCGATGGTGCGAACGTTTAGAGGTAATCATACCATCGACCAGAGCTACGGCAAACACGTGAGCTGTGAACAGCTTTTATAGTGATTGGTGATATGCAAAGGCGCGTGATCGGCTGGTGGCCGATCAACGAAAGAATGTGCAAATGGAGGCTCAAAGGCCGGTTCTTCAACTTCAGCATCAAAAACGTGCATAGCCCTCACTCCGGAAGCACTGATGATGACAAGTACGCATTTTATGCGCAGCTCGAACGCGAGTACGACCGCTGCCCAAGCCACGACGTCAAGATCATCATAGGTGATTTGAACGCCAGGAGGGGGAGTTCAGACCGACGATTGAAAAGTTCAGCACCCACCGGCTGGCGAATGAGAATGGCCTACGACTGATAAATTTTGCCGCCTCCAAGAACATGGCAATTCGTAGCACCTACTTTCAGCATAACCTCCCGTATCGATACACCTGGAGTTCGCCACTGTAGCCGGAATCACAAATCGACCACGTTTTGATCGATGGCCGGCATTTCTCCGATATAACCGACGTCAGAACCTATTGACTCTGATTACTATCTAGTGATGGTGAAACTGCGTCCAAAACTATTCGTCATTGACAATGTACGATATCGACGCCCGCCTCAGTATAACCTAGCGCGACTGGCCCAACCAAACGTCGCCGCCACATACGCGCAGCATCTCGAGGCAGCGTTGCCGAAGAGGGCGAGCTTGACCAAACCCCATCTTGAAGACTGATGGACCAACATAAAAGCAGCCATCAACAATGCAGCCGAGAGTATCGTCAGGTACGCGGAATGGAAGACATGTAACGATTGGTTCGACGAAGAATGCAGGCAGGTTTGGAGGATAAGCATGCAGCGCGGGCTGCAATGCTGCAGCAAGGAACGCGACAAAACGTGGAGCGATATAAAAGGAAACGAAAGCAGCAAACCCGTTTATACCGGGGATAAAAAGCGCCGCTTGGAAGAAACGGAATGTGAAGAAATGGAGCAGCTGCATCGTTCACAAGAAACACGAAAGTTCTACGAAAGCTTAACGCATCCCGAAAAGGCTTCGTGGCATGAGCCGAAATGTGTAGGGATAAGGACGGAAGCATCTTAACGGACAGACGTGAGGTGATCGAAAGGTGGAAGCAGCACTACGATGAACACCTGAAAGGCACGGAGAACACAGGAGCAGAGGGTCATGACAGCAGAGGAAATGACAACGTCAGCACGGCAGATGAAGGTTGCCCTATCCTCATCGCCAGCCCCAATCCCCAGCTGTCCTACAAAAGGAGGCCATGGGCTAGGGATGTGGCGCGGAAAGAGCCCCTCGATGATCCCCTCCAGTATCTGTGGAGATTGCTCCGTAGGAGCAATTGCACCTCTTGTCTTCGCCATAACGATCCTGTAGGCATCACCCCACGGGTTCGCGTTGGCACTTTGACAGAGTCCCTCAAAGCAGGCCTTTTTGCTTGCCCTTATCTCGGACTTCAGTGCCGACTTTGGCAGCGGTGAACACCGCCCGTCGTTCTTCACGCTCCTGCTCGGTACGTGCTCGCTGCATCCGCCTCCTGGCCCGTAGGCAGGCACGGCGCAGGTTCGCAATTGCTTGAGTCCACCAGTACGTCGGTGGTCTCTCATTTCTAGAGTGGACTTTCCTAGGCATGGTCGCATCGCATGCACGCGAAAGCACCGCTACCAGTTCATCCCCGCTTAGGCCGAGTAGGTTACGCTCACGACGGAGCGCCTCCCTAAGTACTTCGTCATTGAAGTACGATGTCTTCCACCTACGAGGGCTTGGCCTTGACCTAGCCGCTTCCTCTACGCGCTGCTTGCTGTTGTTGTAGTCGATACTGTAGCGAACCGCCAGGTGGTCGCTGTGAGTGTAGGCATTGTCTATCCTCCAGTTCGAACTACTCGTTGGGCCAGGACTACAAAAAGTAACGTCGATAATCGACTCCGTTCCGTTTCGGCTGAAGGTACTTTTGGTACCAACATTAGCCAGATCGACATCTAGCACGGCCAGTGCCTCTAGCAGGATTTGACCTCGCTGGTTCGTGATACGGCTTTCCCATTCCACGGCCCAGGCATTGAAGTCACCTGCTATTACTACTGGCCTTCGCCCTGTCAGCACGGTCGTCATGCAGTCCAGCATCTTCTTGAACCGCTCGGTCACGGTGAACCGCTGTGGGGACAGGTTGGTTTCCTTCATCTGCCGTGCTAACGTTGTCACTTCCTCCGCTGTCGTGACCCTCTGCTCCTGTGTTCTCCCGTGCCTTTCAGGTGTTCATCGTAGTGCTGCTTCCACCTTTCGATCACCTCACGTCTGTCCGTTAAGATGCTTCCGTCCTTATCCCTACACATTTCGGCTCGTGCCACGAAGCCTTTTCGGGATGCGTTAAGCTTTTCGTAGAATCAACTTTCTAAATAGTCGTCCACGTAATGACATTTGATTATACTCTGCGCTGCTCGAGAAAATTGGCCGGAATGCTCCCTCGCGTTAAGGTTCTTCACGTATTGGGCGGACGCTGGGGAGCACGTAGAGCCAAAGGTGGCAACATCCATCAAGTGGATCGTTGGCTTTTCGGAAGGGTCTGAGCGCCACAAGAATCGTTGCGACTGTTTATCACTTTCACGAATATGTTGTAACATGGTTACAATATTGTTACCAGTTTTAGTTTTTTTTTATAAATCGATTGATCATCTTTTCGTCATAAAAAGTCTGATTCAATCGTACCCTATTGAAGAAGTAGCCATATCCAACCAATCACTTATATGACGGTAGCGCCTCCCGGTGGTCGGTATAGCAACCACCATTCTTCTATCTCAAAGCAATCTCTGAACTCACTTACTTCTTAACTCAGTTCTTCTAACTGATGAGTATCCTGTAACGGATTACGTATTGTGAGTAACAATCTATTGTATAATTCTAACAAAGAGTCAAATATTCTGATCAAAGGTGGACGTAGTCCCAGATAAGTCAGTGGAAATTAGAAGATTTACTTAGAGATTATAAGCTGTTCGAAAACGCCAAGTGAGTTAGAGACCCACATATACGCCTTCGAAAATTAATTCTCTAAATAATTATTTTAGAAATCGGAAATATTATTGAAAAGTGTGGAAGTTTTAGTTGGCCCAAGTGCAAGGGAACAGGCATTCCCATGTGAGTGAAGTAATTCGGCCATGAGGATGGCATAGATTTTAATTCATTGTGTGTCCTTTTTATAGATCTTAGCTAGTTGCTAGTAAGATAGTTGCTAGTTAGCTAGTTAGCTAGCTAGTTAGATAGTTGCTATCGCTAAATCAGCAAGACCAAGAAACTTCTGCTCGAGGCTCAGTTAATTTTGTTGTAATTCGTTTGTGTCCTGTGGAGAAGTTGTGTTGTCCATGTGCTCATTAGATGCTAATCCACACGTGTGTGCTCTTTTCTTTTATCGTGAAGGAATCGAATCCTTCACGCGAAGGTGTTCCTGCCGGGTTCTAGAACCGGAAGTAGGTTGTAGGGGGATTCGACCATTACGAGTCTTCTGGGTGGATCCGGAAGCTTGGCGGCTTGTAGGCTATAGGCCTCGTCGTCCGGCCAGTGACCCATCGTCGCACCTACGGGCCTGGGAGCATTCCACGACTCCCGAGAATTGCGCGCTGGAAGCCAAATCATCAGTGGCATTCTCATATCGATAGCCTCGAGACAGTTGGCGGTTCGAAATCCAACCGAACTCGCATGCAAGAAGCGCATTAGCCAGGACACGCACCACTCACAGCATCGTAGAAGCACCAAACCATTCGCCCTCGTCGTCGTCGTCGTTGTCGTCGACCGCTCGCTACAGCAACCAACAGTAGCCTAGGCTGGCCCACCGTTACATCCATCGTTGGGGCCCAGATAGCCGTAGCGGTAAACGCGCAGCTATTCAGCAAGACCAAGCTGAGGGTCGTGGGTTCGAATCCCACCGGTCGAGGATCTTTTCGGGTTGGAAATTTTCTCGACTTCCCAGGGTATAGAGTATCTTCGTACCTGCCACACGATATACGCATGCAAAAATGGTCATTGGCATAGTAAGCTCTCAGTTAATAACTGTGAAAGTGCTCATAAGAACACTAAGCTGAGAAGCAGGCTCTGTCCCAGTGGGGACGTAACGCCAGAAAAGAAGAAGATGGACATTGCCTGAGCTTGAGCCGAGTCAGAAAGATCAAGGTCAGATTAGATAAGCTAGATATAAGTAGGACAGTCCGTATGTGTACCCTCGGACCAAAAGGGACTTAGTTTTTAGCACGGCCGTGCGCAAGTAAAATTCCTATGGGAATCCAGATAGGAGGAAAAGGCAAAACCCAAATATACAATTCTCGTCTGAACGTTTGCTAGTTTTCCCTAGATGAAGAAAGGTTGTTGATGGGAATTGATTCGATTTTGATGTTTTTTGAGTCTGTTTAAAAATTTAGCGTGTGGGGTCAGAGTTGTGGTGAGATTGATCGGGTTCGAATTCTGATTTTTTTCGGGTTTTGATGGACTCGCCCTGAGTCTCGCTGGGCATGGATATTGCTGCTTCACATGCATGCGATTGAATCGTCTGCTTGGCGCAAAAGTGAAGTCAGTTGAGTAGAGAGAAACCAGATTCGATTCCATTCAAAAATTGAACCGTTACATTCTGGCGCCCAACGTGGGGCATTTTGAAAATTAGGGCGTGCGAACAAATTGTAGGTATTTTTTTAATTCAAATTGTGTTTCAACGTTTAGGGCGTGCGAACAAATTATAGGTTTTCTAATTGAAATTGATCGGGACTAATTTTGAAGTCACATGCAACTGAATTAGCTTATTCTAGGAACTCAACGGGTACTTAATATAGTTATTGAATTAGGATATATTTTGAATTCGTCGTATAGTGGATTAAATATCGTTCGGCAGGTGTCGGTTGATCGGTCGAACCTAAAAAAAATAATTGGTATAAGTAAATTGGATTTGATTGGATATTTTTATTAGTGTAAGGCAATCGGAATTTCTATTATTGAGTGGATTGAATTTACTGAATTGAATTTTTGAATTAGATTAATATTATTGAATTATTATTACATAAACATGGCTTACGCTCCTAACCAAGTTGGTTTAGGGACATATATAAACCCGCACGATCTGTTACCCGATGAAGTGTTATATGAATAGAAATTACGAAACATAAATATGACCCATGCTCCCCTTGAAGAACAGAGAGTAAAGTTGAGGAGCTTACAGTTGGATGAGCTACGAAGTCCGAAAGTATTAAAGACCAATAAGACCATCGAAGATGAACTTTCGGTCATTCAGGTTAAGTTGGTGATGATCCGACAAGACTTTGAAGCTCATGGGGGAAGGGAAAGGTTAATTTCGCGGTTACGTCACATTCGATTGAGAGTGATTCGTTTGAACGCAGTTAACGAGAGACAAGCCAATTTGAAGGAGGAACTTCTTGACGAGATTGAATTCCTTTTCGATACATTTGGTCACCCTGAAGATAAAACACCAATGATGACTTCAACGTTGAACGAACGAGGAACCAAACAGCGAAGTACGGGAGCGATTCCCAGGAATCCAGCACTTGAATTTCCGCTTCCAAACTCCGGAGAGGATGGAGCCGCATCTTTGGCGGTTTTAAGAGAAAATCCCACCGAAGTTGCAAGGGAAACTATTAGTGGATTGAGACGTCCCAGGGTTGGTTTTCTGTCCAATTCGGACAGGAGGGAAAATTTAGCTAGTAATCAATCAACGCATTCGAATGACTCGTTTAATCACCTTTTCCAAGGCACTTACACATTACCACCGACAAGGATGTTTTCTCTCGCCTCAATGTACACTCAATTCGAAATTATTGCCGAATCGATTGTTGCGCTTGGAGAGGGCAACCGAGTTCACCCTCTCAGGCGAGAGGCGACATGACAAAGAGAACGTTGAAATGAACATTGCGCGAGAGTCAGCCTCGTTCAATTGGCATGTATGTTCATTGCAGTCTACTTGTGTTAATTGGTGACCCATTCTTCATTGCCGGCAGGCTGTTCATTATCGTTTCGTGATCCGATCCTGCGCGTCAATTTGCACTGCTCGATCGGATCACTATTCGATTGTGTGAAGATACTATCGGTACATGCATCAATGCGTCGGTCGCTCTGGCGCTCTTAGGAATATTTGCGACCATATAGATTATAGACGGTGCGTGTCAGCAAACTGGCAATGTTTTGAAAACTCGACCCGTTCGTCACGTGTTTTCAAACTTTGTAACAGAGTGCATCCTACGGTATATCAGAAGATACCTATTGGTGTTGTAGAGAATTAGAAACTGTCTGCCGAATCTTGGATGTTATTCTTATGATTAGAATTCAAATGTGTACTCGTATATGCGCTGGTATTAAGTACAGCATCTCGCATATTGACAAAATATATTCAGAATAGTGATGTTAACGTGAAGAATAGTAAAATATTAACATTATTATCTACATATTTGACAGTTTTTAGGCAGCATCCAAACATTTCAAATTTTGTTGCCCTGAAATGAGTTATAAGCCTTTATATAACTATTAAAATAATCATAATATTCAATTTTAAGATATTTGTTATCATTTGGAGAATATTTGTAAATTTTATAGAAAATATCGATTAACCTTTATAGGAAACTGAAACAGATCCTATCGAATTGGGTAACATCGACTTAGAGAGGGAAAATTGCACGTTTTTAAGGGTAAGTAGCCCATCATTCGTTCTGGCATCCATGTTGACTTTGCAGCTCGCAAATTCAAACTAATAAAACTCAGTGGTTATATTGAATATTGATTCAGAAAACCATCACTATGTGCGCTCACATGCAGAAAGTATGTTGACACTTTTCTCAGTTAGGTCAGTGAAAACCCAACTCAACTAGTTCAAATTACTGTGAACGAGATCGTCCAAATAAACTTCACACGAACGCAATTCGTCTTTTCATTATTCTTATCAAAGTATCCAAAAGTATCCACAGTCGAAGCTTATTATAACGACATCGCAGGGGACCGTCGTTATAGAGAATAGTTATTACAATAAAATATTTTTCAAGGTGCCGAAAAATGTCGCTATAGAGAGCTTTTGTCACTATAAAAGTTGTAGTTATAACGAGCTTCGACTGTACAAGACTTTGAGAAAGCCTTCCAACTAATCAATCAAGATTAGCCAACGCTTAATGCTCAATGAGCGACCTCCGGCGGTTTTTATTTGAAAAGATAAATTTTCCTATAGTCAAATTCATACACATTTTGATCGGCTGGCGCCGTATAACCGATCGAGCTGAAATTTTGCACAGTTACAGTCGAAGCTTGTTATAACGACATGGCAAGGGACCGTCGTAATAGAGAAATGTCGTTATAGAGAATAGTGATAACATTAAACTCTTTTTCAAGGGACCGAAAAATGTCGCTATAGAGAGCTTTTGTCGCTATAAAAGTGGTCGTTATAACGAGCTTCGACTGTATTACACAACCCAAATGCAATCCAAAAAGTGGAATGGAGCGAGAATCTGATTTTTGTCCCATACTAATGTACACAGCGCATTAAGGCTAATAGGATCAATTTGAGCAAAAAGCTTTCCTTGGTTTGGATTAAACATAGTGTTTTAATTTGTAGTGTTGTTACTTAGACAGGATGCATCAAGTATACTTACCCGATTCTAGACATGACAACAATACAACATTTTCAATGCAATTGAATTAAAAAAGCGTGTACACCATGAAATCAAAAACAAATATTAACATGGGATATACCTATCCATTTCATAGTCACCAATTAAACACATTGGGAAAAGAGCCTGATTATTATATAGAATAATAGTTTCGATTGACACCAACATATCTTTAATATACATTGGTCTATAATGATGACTTTGGGCCAATATTTTTACAGCAAATTAAAACCAGAATAATGAAAATAATGTGGTATTTGAATAATACATTATAAATAGCCACTGGATGGCCATGGATTAGTTTTTTGACACCCACACGACAATACGCACGTCAGTATTCATATTTGATGTTAAATTATCTGAGTTATGAATATAATCATTGAATCCGTATTATAATTCGCTCAAATGTTCGAAGCAGATTTCAAAATGTCCACTCTTGCAAAAGTTTTATGATGTAGGTCAATCTAAATTTGGCTTTTATTGCAAACGAAAATTGTGAAAATAATACGAAATAAATTGTTGAAAACATTTGAACTCCCATTTTACTGAACAATCCGAGCGAAATTGGATTTTCAACAAATAAAATAAAAATAAAACTGTTTTCTTCAACTTTTTAATAAGCAGAACGCTTTGTTGAATGCGAAATAGGGCGATTAAGTATTGCAGTTTGGTATTTCAATTTAAACCAATTAAACTGTGTAACAAATAATATCAAGGATATCTCACGTCTTCTCCTGCAGTATATCATAAGGTATAAAATCTTTTTCAACGGATCATTAAAATAACCAAAACGGCCGCTATGGAAAGCATAGATAGCGCCACCGTAGCCTTGTGTGTTTGACAGAACAGCAATGCTGTCACAATGTTAAATCCCATATACAGTGGCGCCTTTGTTTTGATGTGGTGAGCACTTGCAAAAACTACCTTCAGTGATCCACTGTTTCAGATTAAAATAATTTAACTGCATTTATGCTCAACGCTGAAGGAAGCGGCAAATGATTGTCCTCATGATATTAAAGTTCATACAAAACTGTCAAATTAACATACAAAAAGCATTATAAAGGTGAGAACTGCAGCGTTGTTGAATTTGTGTTGTAAAAAAAGCCAATTATACGCACGCACTAGCTGTCGGAGAGCATTGCAAACGGCCAGATGGATCTTCGTAGGTGCGAGCCGTGTCCAAAACGAACAACATAGCAAATAAAAAAAGTATCGCAATAGATACGAATAATGCGAAAACCGCCATGGAATGATTGCGATCAAATGAGTGAGATCCCTCTCATTTTTTGAAAATTATCGGGCGGCGATTCTCCTGTATGCCATCTGTGTGCAGCCGCTATCATGGCATGAATCAATCGGCTACGCTGTGTATCTTTGTTCATTTGCAAGAAAGAAGAAAATGAACAAGTCAACCAAATGACACAATCCGTTCATTTATTGACCTGCCCATGCGCTGCTTCTCCTTCCACCCGGTGTGAAGAGGGAAGGTGAAAAAGAGAATAATTATCGTTGGCTCTCGCTGATTCTCTCGCCGATCAACAACACTGACCACCGACTTCGACTTTGCTCCCATCACTGATGCCGACATTACTGCCCACATCTGCAAACCTACCACCACCTCTAGTACCACCACCATCCTCAGGTCCACCAACGACAAATCCTCTCAGAACACCTCCACTCACAACTCCTCCACCACCGTCATATCCTCCACCATCAACAGGAGCCCCTGAGGAGTGGAGTCCAGAGACTCCGACCATCGAAGAACATCATCGCCTTAGGGCTGAAGTCAGTAGAATTGTCGAGGATGTATTGTCATCTCAATTAGAGAATATGATGGTCCGGATTTCCCAGGGAATGCAAGAAATGCAACGAAGAGCTGGAACCCAACATGTGGAAAACGTAACTAGAAGGGAGAATGCTTATCAGGACTTGTACCCTGAAACGAACCATAATTTTCAAAATCGTGGATTTCATCATCCTAGAGGAGAACCACAACAGACGATACCCAGCTCCGGATTTAGACACAACCGCGTAGAACATCAGACTTCAACGCCAATTGAGCGGTAGAGTAGATCCGCGTCCACCGTCAGTAGCTGATGCTACAAGGAATGAAGTACAAAGTTCTGCACGTCCAATGGAACAGATCAGCTATGACAGGAACAACTCAAACAAGATACCGATTAATAAATGGCCGATCAGATTTAGTGGGGAGCCGAAGGGAATGTCAGTAGAGGAATTTTTAAAGAGGGTTGATGTTTTGGCACGAAACAAACAGGTTTCTGAAAGAGAACTTTTGAGTAAAGCGAACTTTTTATTTCGCCCAGAATCTCCAGCGGAGATTTGGTATTATACGTTCAGTTATAAGTTTACTTCATGGCAGACGTTAAAATATCATCTTCGTTTGCGATTTGAAGTACCAAACAAAGATAAGGTGATAGAAAGGGAGATTAGGGACCGGAAACAAATGCATAATGAAACCTTCGTTACCTACATGGGAGAGATTGAACGCCTTTCCCAGCAATTGTCGAAACCTATGTCTGAAAGGACGAAGAGGAGTATTTTGTTGGATAATATGCGGGACTGGTATCGACCTCATTTAGCGTTCATTGATACGGAAACGCTAGATATAGAAACTCTGTGTAATCTCTGTTATGAGTTAGACAAATCTGTCTACCGCTTGTATGCTCAACGCAGTCGACCCTATAACGTTCATTGCATTGAAGAACACGAATGTGGTTAAGAACCCGACGTGGATGACCCGGAGGTCAATGTTATTTCTAAAAATAGCCATCGAGGTCAGAAACTGACCGAAGATAGGAGGGAGACGAACGTTGAACAATGTAATGTTCCCCAAAATACGATTCTTTGCTGGAATTGTCGCCAATTCGGACACTACTGGAGAGATTGTTCAAAGAATAAAAGATTGTTCTGTCATATCTGTGGACAACCGGAAGTTGTAGCGATGAATTGCCCTAGCAACCATCGACATCCTCAAAGCAATACAAAAAACGAGCAGACAGAAGGGAATTAGGGAGTAACCCTTCTCAAAACATAGAATTGACTCCCATAGAACAGTGGTATGACAAATTTCCTCAGATCATGACAATCAATGTCAAGGAGAATCACTGTCCATATCTTACTGTTAGTATTTTAGGTACCGAAGTCAAGGGACTGCTAGATTCAGGAGCGGCGGCCAGTATTTTGAGTGATCAAAAGCTGTTGAATAGGCATAACTTCACTAAATCTCCATCAAACCTTCAAATTCGAACTGCTGATGGAACTTCACATGAATGCGTAAGTTTAGTTCATATACCTTACACATTCAAGGGGGTGACTAAACTGATTCCAACCCTATTCGTCCCCAATTTAGCCAAGAAACTCATATTAGGGAATGATTTTTGGAAAACTTTCCGGATAACTCCTGCTATGGAAGAAAATGGACATCTTACCCCGCTAGAAACAAATTCAGTGGGTACTGAGTCCATTGATCTAAACTTTGTGGATCGATATTTTGCTGAGGAGGGAGATGAAATAAATGTGGTGTTTGAAAGAACTACAGAGGTTCTCAAACCAATGAACACCCAGGAAGATATAAGTCTACATCTACCTGCAGTTGAAGTCCCGGAAAATACTGATCTGGAAAATATTTCTACCGAACACGAGCTAACAGAAACTGAAAGGAAAGCACTGATCAAAATAGTATCGTTCTTAAAAGAGGATGGAAAACTCGGACGAACCTCAGTCTTACAACACAAAATTGAAATTTTGGAAGGGGAAAAGCCTAAAAAACCTCCGAGATATCGGTGGTCTCCGGCAATTGAAAAGGAAATGGAGAGAGAAATAAACCGGATGAAGGAGCTAGACGTAATTGAAGAGTCAACATCAGATTGGTGCAATCCGTTGCTCCCTGTAAAGAAATCTTCGGGAGAATGGCGACTTTGTCTCGATTGTCGACGGATAAACGAAGTTACAAAGAAGGAAGCCTATCCATTTCCCGATATGCAGGTCATTTTGGGTCGAATTGAAAAAGCCAAATATTTTTCAATAATCGACCTGTCTAAGGCGTATTGGTAAATACCGCTTGCTCCAGAAAGTCGTGATTACACTTCGTTCCGTGCCGGAAAATCTCTCTACAGATTTAAGGTAATGCCCTTCGGATTAACTGGAGCACCAGTCACCCAAACCAAATTGATGAACCGAGCTCTGGGATTCGATTTGGAACCACAAGTATTTGTCTACTTAGATGACATTGTGGTTACTTCCCAGACCATCGAACAGCATTTCAAGCTACTTCGAATAATTGCTGAACGTTTAAGAGCGGCCAACCTTTCGATCAGTGTAGAAAAATCGAAATTCTGCCAGAAAATAATCTCGTATTTAGGCTACATCTTATCGGAAGAAGGATTATCCATTGATAGTGGAAAACTAGATCCTATACTTAATTATCAGACGCCGAAAGCATTGAAGGAGGTCAGGAGATTATTAGGAATGGTAGGGTTTTATAAGCAGTTCATCCCGAACTATTCCACGATTTTAGCCCCGATAACCAACTTGCTTAAGAAAAGCAAGAGCAAACTAATATGGACAGAAGAAGCTG
This sequence comes from Aedes aegypti, assembly GCF_002204515.2. Taxonomy (NCBI): domain Eukaryota; kingdom Metazoa; phylum Arthropoda; class Insecta; order Diptera; family Culicidae; genus Aedes; species Aedes aegypti. Next base: position 169,556,947 of record NC_035107.1, read on the forward strand.
ATCATGCGTTAAATAACATAAAAGGCATACTCACATCACCACCCGTACTTGCTAATCCAGATTTTAGCCAGCAATTTGTGATCGAATCCGATGCATCAGCCGTCGCAGCAGGAGCGGTACTGGTACAGTACCAACAGGGAGTTCGCCGACCAATTGCGTTCTTTTCCCGCAAGTTTTCCGCTACTCAAATGAAGTATTCCGCCACCGAACGGGAATGCCTGGCAGTTATACTTGCTGTCGAGAAGTTTCGGCACTTTATCGAAGGGACAAGATTCCGCGTAGTCACTGATGCACAATCACTTAAGTGGCTTAATCAAGTTAGCGTTGAAGACAATTCCGCAAGACTGGCGAGATGGGCTTTGAAGTTGCAACAACACGATTTCGTTTTGGAGTACCGTAAAGGGAAGTTAAACGTAATCGCAGACGCTCTGTCCCGAGCCGTGGAGGTTGACGTTCTTACAGTTGACCTAGATCTGCAGCAGCTGAAGAGCAAGATCGAAGCGAATGCGGATAAGTATAAGGATTTCAAGATCGTGAATGAAAAAGTGTATAAATATCTTCCCTCTGGGCGAGCTGAAGATCAGCGATATGAATGGCGGATACCTATTCCCCTGCGAAGGTTGTTGCCAAACTTGGGTCGAATTGCTATGAGTTGGAAGATTTATCAGGTAATCGTTTAGGTGTATTCCGATCCACGGACCTACAACGGAGATAGAATTGCCTTGGTTCCAGCTATGTCGGTGCACTTAATTTTGGAAGTGCACATAAACCAATGATCAATAAAAACACTCATCGAGGCATACAAACTCCAACGTCGAGAAGTCAGTATACTGTTGCCTCCGTTGTCGAGTATAATTAAGAACCAACACTTGAGCGGGTATCGTTCCAAACCGCTCGTAGATATAGGATAACATAAGCACACAGTGAACTATCCAGCTATGACGGTGATCTATCACATAAACCATTATAACCATTATAATCAAAACACTCCTTGAGGTTCAACACATCCAACGTAGAGAGGTCAGCAAGTTGTGATCCCCAAAACAAGACCAACGGTTGTTAGCACAAAAAGCAAAGTTGATCAGGTAGCTTTAGATGAGTCGAAAAACACTGTATATTTGCATACTATTCATCGCGGTATGCAGATCGATCGGGTACCCACACAAATTCAAATTTCACTTTTGATTTCGTTGGGCTGTAAATACTTGTATATAGATTCGTTATTTTTTTGGTGACCTTGGATTTTTGGGTATATACACTTTTAAGTAATTTCTCATAAATGGAATAGATGCTTTGTATGAATATTAAGATATAGTTACAGCCATGTAAATAGTAGATCATTTTTCACTTAGAATAATTTGTTGTTGAATTCTATTAAATCACAATTAATCATATTAACTTCACCCCCGCAACATTTCACTAAAGCTTACATTAGTGAACTGCAGTAATTTCAAAACCGTAATTTTCACTCTACTTCAAACTCCGATTTTCTTCACGCAATTACAATAACCATTTAGACAGTGAATTTTTTTTATATTTTCATTAAATATCACTAGTGATTAACTACCTTACGGAAAACTCGGATCTGGGATTTTCGCGAAGAACTTCGACCGGCTATAAAAAATCGCGACGGTAGACTAACTCACAGCAAGGAGCTCGGAAGATATTTGAATTTTTTTTGGCATGTAGTCATGAGGCTGTCAGTTGCACTTGGACCATCGCGAGCAGAATACCGGATAATCATAAGGGGTTAGATACATAGGAAATTAAGAGAAGAGATGTAGGTTCGGAGATGTAGAGGAAAATAGTTGTAGTGGTAATGTTCGGATCGTTATCTGAAACAAGGAGCTCGCAGCTTCAGTTCGATGTCGTACGCCGCGTTTATAAGTCGAGTCGTGACTTGACATGAAGATATAGTCTTCAAAATTTCGATGGTGTGCCTATTGTTCGGATGAATTTCTGAAAAAGCCTTCAAAGGTCATATTGGGGGAAGTGTTTGAGGTTGAGTAAAAGAAAGTGATGATCCGCAAAAAAAAGAAGAGAATGAAGAAAAGAAATAGTAGAATAGAATAGAGAAGATAATAAGTCCGATCGAGTTCCGTGAATAATCTAGAGAATCAAATGATAATTAAATGGTTTATTTAAGAAATTAAGTGCATGATGAATAAAAAAAATGAAAAAAGTAGAAAAAGAGTGTACATAGTTGATCGATGAAGTGTACATAGTGATAACATAAAGAAATTGCATGGCAATGGCATGGAAGTTTTGGATACGCATTACGGATAAGAATGGATTTAGTATGAGGTAAGATCAGTTTGTTCGCTTAATTGTTAAACATCAGAAATTTACGCATGAGAACCAGAAATTTTATAATAACATTGTTCATAACGCTATTAATCTCCACGAATTCCTACGTTGACCGACCAATCCAATTCTTTAGAAAAAAATATATTTATTAAGTAAATATATTTTTTTGGTGGGAATGGGTGTAATGTAACATGGTTACAATATTGTTACCAGTTTTAGTTTTTTTTTTATAAATCGATTGATCATCTTTTCGTCATAAAAAGTCTGATTCAATCGTACCCTATTGAAGAAGTAGCCATATCCAACCAATCACTTATATGACGGTAGCGCCTCCCGGTGGTCGGTATAGCAACCACCATTCTTCTATCTCAAAGCAATCTCTGAACTCACTTACTTCTTAACTCAGTTCTTCTAACTGATGAGTATCCTGTAACGGATTACGTATTGTGAGTAACAATCTATTATATAATTCTAACAAAGAGTCAAATATTCTGGTCATCAGCCTTTCCGAGTCGAACGGTGATCAAAGGTGGACGTAGTCCCATATAAGTCAGTGGAAATTAGAAGATTTACTTAGAGATTATAAGCTGTTCGAAAACGCCAAGTGAGTTAGAGGCCCACATATACGCCTTCGAAAATTAATTCTCTAAATAATTATTTTAGAAATCGGAAATATTATTGAAAAGTGTGGAAGTTTTAGTAGGCCCAAGTGCAAGGGAACAGGCATTCCCATGTGAGTGAAGTAATTCGGCCATGAGGATGGCATAGATTTTAATTCATTGTGTGTCCTTTTTATAGATCTTAGCTAGTTGCTAGTTAGATAGTTGCTAGTTAGCTAGTTAGCTAGCTAGTTAGATAGTTGCTATCGCTAAATCAGCAAGACCAAGAAACTTCTGCTAGAGGCTCAGTTAATTTTGTTGTAATTCGTTTGTGTCCTGTGGAGAAGTTGTGTTGTCCATGTGCTCATTAGATGCTAATCCACACGTGTGTGCTCTTTTCTTTTATCGTGAAGGAATCGAATCCTTCACGCGAAGGTGTTCCTGCCGGGTTCTAGAACCGGAAGTAGGTTGTAGGGGGATTCGACCATTACGAGTCTTCTGGGTGGATCCGGAAGCTTGGCGGCTTGTAGGCTATAGGCCTCGTCGTCCGGCCAGTGACCCATCGTCGCACCTACGGGCCTGGGAGCATTCCACGACTCCCGAGAATTGCGCGCTGGAAGCCAAATCATCAGTGGCATTCTCATATCGATAGCCTCGAGACAGTTGGCGGTTCGAAATCCAACCGAACTCGCATGCAAGAAGCGCATTAGCCAGGACACGCACCACTCACAGCATCGTAGAAGCACCAAACCATTCGCCCTCGTCGTCGTCGTCGTTGTCGTCGACCGCTCGCTACAGCAACCAACAGTAGCCTAGGCTGGCCCACCGTTACATCCATCGTTGGACATCGCCTGAGCTTGAGCCGAGCCAGAAAGATCAAGGTCAGATTAGATAAGCTAGATATAAGTAGGACAGTCCGTATGTGTACCCTCGGACCAAAAGGGACTTAGTTTTTAGCACGGCCGTGCGCAAGTAAAATTCCTATGGGAATCCAGATAGGAGGAAAAGGCAAAACCCAAATATACAATTCTCGTCTGAACGTTTGCTAGTTTTCCCTAGATGAAGAAAGGTTGTTGATGGGAATTGATTCGATTTTGATGTTTTTTGGGTCTGTTTAAAAATTTAGCGTGTGGGGTCAGAGTTGTGGTGAGATTGATCGGGTTCGAATTTTGATTTTTTTTTCGGGTTTTGATGGACTCGCCCTGAGTCTCGCTGGGCATGGATATTGCTGCTTCACATGCATGCGATTGAATCGTCTGCTTGGCGCAAAAGTGAAGTCAGTTGAGTAGAGAGAAACCAGATTCGATTCCATTCAAAAATTGAACCGTTACAATGTACCTGGTGAAACATTTCTTGAATATCTGCGCTAATCGCCACATGGTACATACGAAATCGGAAAAGAACACCAGGAAGCGAAGCAAGCTGATCTGGACCCTTCAGCAAAGCAGTGTTGATTGATACACCGTCAACTTTGGCGGCCGCGTCCCATACTATGCGTATTTTGCCAGGTTTCTTAATGTTGATCACAGCTCCCACAGGAAGGTACCAGATTTTATCCGGATTCGCTTTGGAGAGTTCTTCCTCTGAAGCTGGATGTGCGTATCCCTTCTCACTGTATTCCTTAATTTGCCGATGAAGATTTACTTTAGAACGGGATCGCGCTCCATGCGCCGTTCTAGGCATTTTAATCTGCGTAGTGCCATCGAATAGCTTTGTGGAAGCTTGATGTTTTCTTCCCTCCACAGTAATCCGGTTTCAAATCGGTGTCCGACGCGTTTGGTCGTACTCTCTAGAAGGTATTGGGCGCGTTGGTCTTCTTCAGATAGAACGTTGGTCTTCGTTCCTTCGCCTACTGCATCAATCTCAAAGAACTGTTTCATCGTTTCGTGTAGCTCACAGTTTTTGTTACATTCACACACATGGTAACTGTACGTTTCAACAGGACCATTAGGCCGCCCACCATACACACACACCAGCCGAGTCTGGTTTTAATCGCTACAGGACCGGTTCCATCTCCTTCCTTAACCTTCAGTGGAACTGCCAAGCGCAAATTGTTTATCCCGATCAGCAATTTTGGGACGGCGTTTTCGTAACTCTGCATTGGAATTGTTTGCAAATGTCTAAAACGTTTCCTCGCCTCCTCCAGGTGGAAACTTTGACTGGGCAGGTTTAGATAATCTACAGTTCGTGCTTCCGCCACCTTGAAAAGTGCACCATGGTTCTTTCCAGAGATTTCAAATGAAACCAGGTGAGAAAGAGTCATCCTCAATTAGCGTTAACTGTGATCCTTCGTCTAAAAAGGCGAAGACATTAATGGAGCAATTCTTTCCATGGATCGTGACCGGGATGATTCTGAAAAAGAATCCCAAGCTAGATGAGCGATGAGCATTATGTACTGCGTGTTCTACCGGCGTAGTAACTACAGCTTGTTTAGAAGAATGGAGAAGGGGATGGTGTCGGTATGAACAGCCATCTAGGGGAAGACGGGGTAAGAGCGCCCGCCGGGGTAAGACGGACCACCTTCACTTTGGCATGAAAAGCAAGCACTTTCCATAAACACAAGATTTTTGACATTCCGGAGCATTTAGTGTGATATTTACATCAAATTTCTCATAACAAATGTCAAAAACAAAGTTTCTGCTCGTCGATATTGAATTTGATCTAAATTTAACAGATGCTCACTTAAGGATTTCGGAAGGGATTTTTTTGGAAAAACATAACAAATTACCCGTCCATGCTTTATCAGAAATGAGAAATATGCTATGGTGAAGTGAAATATTAATTATAAATATTAAGCTTTGAAATAAGGCCACAGTTGTGAAAATTGCGCAAGCGGGGTAAAACCGACCACTGTTGACGGGGTAAGACCGTCACCCCTAATTTATACCAAATAACTGTATAAACCATTTTAAAAGTTGTAACTACGTTGAACATTACAGTTCAAGTACACCCAACCTCTTTTTACGACCGTTATCGGGGGGTCGTAAAAAAAATCGGTCGTAAAAAAAATCAGGGTTATAATTATGTTTATGAAAAATGCAACGTCTAGATCCGGAAACACTGATTCGACATATTCGGCAAAGTTAAAGCATGGGTTGAGAACTTTCCAGAATAGCCGTTCAAGTTTTCATATTTTGGTAATAGATGGCAACACTGCTCGATTGTTATCAAAAAAGACAATTTTATGGGGGTGTGATATGCAAATACCAAAAAATTTTATAGATAACGATACCGAATGTTCACCAAAGTTGAAGGAAGTGTTGCGTGCCATACAGTCGGCCGAATCACAAATGTTCATGTGGCTGGCAACACTGTTTAAGAAAAATAAGGTAAAGACCAAAACCATCAAACTTGAGCGGAATAGAAAAATATAATGCTTAGCAACATAGCAATACTCTTCAACTGTAATCCAGTTTTTCATGAAGGGTTCAAAATTTTTTCGTAGCTGGCAACACTGCTTAAGTGAAATTGCGCCACCAGGCAGTACAAATGTGCATGCGACTATTGTTTTGCGGATATCTCAGGATCGTGACCACTTAGAAAGATGGCGTCTTCGGCAAAGTTGTTCAGTAGCTAAAGGACTATCATTATTCTAGCCAAGAGATTCGAGATTTTGCCACCAGGCGACGCTAGTGAGCAAAGAATTTTTGTTTTTCCGTATAGCTCAGGATCCTGACCACTTAGAGAGATGGCGTCTTCGGCAAAGTTGTTCAGTAGCTCAAGGACTATCATTATTCTAGCCAAAAGATTCAAAATTTTGCCACCAGGCGGCGCTAGTGAGCATAGAATTTTTGTTTTCCCGATAGCTCAGGATCCTGACCACTTAGAGAGATGGCGTCTTCGACAAAGTTGTTCAGTAGCTCAAGCGCTATCATTATAAAAGTTATAAGATTCGAAATTTTGCCACCAGGCGGCGCTAGTGAGCATAGAATTTTTGTTTTGCGGATAGCTCAGGATCCTGGCTACTAAGAAAGATGGCGTCTTCGGCAAAGTTGTTCAGTAGCTCTAGGACTATCATTATAAAAGCTATTAGATTCAAAGTTTTGCCACAAGACGGCACTAGTGAGCATAGAATTATTGTTTTGCGGATAGCTCAGGATCCTGGCCACTTAGAAAAATGGCGCCTTCGGCAAAGTTGTTCAGTAGCTCAAGCGCTATCATTATAAAAGTTATGAGATTCGAGATTTTGCCACCATGCGACGCTAGTGAGCAAAGAATTTTTGTTTTCCGTATAGCTCAGGATCCTGACCACTTAGAGAGATGGTGTCTTCGGCAAAGTTGTTCAGTAGCTCAAGGACTATCATTATTCTAGCCAAGAGATTCAAAATTTTGCCACCAGGCGGCGCTAGTGAGCATAGAATTTTTGTTTTCCCGATAGCTCAGGATCCTGACCACTTAGAAAGATGGCGTCTTCGGCAAAGTTGTTCAGTAGCTCAAGCGCTATCATTATAAAAGTTATGAGATTCGAAATTTTGCCACCAGGCGGCGCTAGTGAGCATAGAATTTTTGTTTTGCGGATAGCTCAGGTTCCTGGCTACTTAGAAAGATGGCGTCTTCGGTAAAGTTGTTCAGTAGCTCAAAGACTATCATTATAAAAGCTATGAGGTTCAGAATTTTGCCACCAGGTGGCGCTAGTGAGCATAGAATTTTTGTTTTGCGGATAGCTCAGGATCCTGGCCACTTAGAGAGATGGCGTCTTCGGCAAAGTTGTTCAGTAGCTCAAGGACTATCATTATAAACGCTATGAGGTTCAAAATTTTGCCACCAGGCGGCGTTAGTGAGCATGAAACTTTTGTTTTGCGGATATGTCAGGATCCTGGCCACTTAGAAAGATGGCGTCTTCGGCAAAGTTGTTCAGTAGCTCAAAGACTATCATTATAAAAGCTATGAGGTTCAGAATTTTGCCACCAGGTGGCGCTAGTGAGCATAGAATTTTTGTTATGCGGATAGCTCAGGATCCTGGCCACTTAGAGAGATGGCGTCTTCGGCAAAGTTGTTCAGTAGCTCAAGGACTATCATTATTCTAGCCAAAAGATTCGAGATTTTGCCACCAGACGGCGCTAGTGAGAATAGAATTTTTGTTTTGCGGGTAGCTCAGGATCCTGACCACTTAGAGAGATGGCGTCTTCGGCAAAGTTGTTCAGTAGCTCAAGGACTATCATTATAAACGCTATGAGGTTCAAAATTTTGCCACCAGGCGGCGTTAGTGAGCATGAAACTTTTGTTTTGCGGATATCTCAGGATCCTGGCCACTTAGAAAGATGGCGTCTTCGGCAAAGTTGTTCAGTAGCTCAAAGACTATCATTATAAAAGCTATGAGGTTCAGAATTTTGCCACCAGGTGGTGCTAGTGAGCATAGAATTTTTGTTTTGCGGATAGCTCAGGATCCTGACCACTTTGAGAGATAGCGTCTTCGGCAAAGATGTTCAGTAGCTCAAGGACTATCTTTATGAAAGCTATACGATTCAAAATTTTGCCACCAGGCGGCGCAAGTGAACATGAAACTTTTGTTTTGCGGTTATCTAAGGATCCTAGCCACTTAGAAAGATGGCGTCTTCGGCAAAGTTGTTCAGTAGCGCTTGAGCTACTGAACAACTTTGTCGAAGACGCCATCTTTCTAAGTAGTCAGGATCCTGAGCTATCTGGAAAACAAAAATTCTATGCTCACTTGCGCCGCCTGGTGGCCAAATCTCGAATCTCATAACTTTTATAATGATAGCACTTGAGCTACTGAACGACTTTGCCGAAGGCGCCATCTTCCTAAGTGGTCAGGATGATGAGATATCCGCAAAACAAAAGTTTCATGCTCACTAGCGCCGCATGGTGGCAAAATGTTGAACCCCATAGCGTTTATGATGATAGCACTTGAGCTACTGAACAATTTTGTCGCGGAAGCCGTCTGGTGGCAAAATCTCGAATCTCTTGGCTAGAATAATGATAGCACTTGAACTACTGAACAGCTTTGCCGAAGGCGCCATCTTTCTAAGTGGTCAGGATCCTGAGATATCCGCAAAACAAAAGTTTCATGTTCATTAGCGCCGTCTTGTGGCAAAATTTTGAACTTCATTGCGTTTATAATGATAGTCCTTGAGCTACTGAACAACTTTGCCGAAGACGCCATCTCTTCAAGTGGTCAGGAAAGGACAAACAAAAGTTCTATGCTCACTAGCGCCACCTGGGGGCGGAATTTTGAATCTCATAGCTTTTATAATGATAGCGCTTGAGCTACTGAACAAATTTGCCGAAGGCGCCATCTCTCGAAGCGGCCAGGATCCTAAGATAACCGCAAAACAAAAGTTTCATGCTCACTAGCACCGCCTGAAGGCAAAATTTTGAATTTCATAGCTTTTATAATGATAGCACTTGAGCTACTGAACAACTTTGCCGAAGACGCCATCTTTCTATGTGGCCAGGGTCCTGAGCTATCCGCAAAACAAAAATTCTATGCTCGCTAGCGCCGCCTGGTGGCAAAATTTCGAATCTCATAACTTTTATAATGATACCGCTTGAGCTACTGAACAACTTTGTCGAAGACGCCATCTCTCTAAGTGGTCAGGATCCTGAGCTATCGGAAAAACAAACATTCTATGCTCACTAGCGCCGCCTGGTGGCAAAATCTCGAATCTCTTTGTTAGTATAATGATAGTCCTTGAGCTACTGAACAACTTTGACGAAGACGCCATCTTTCTAAGTGGTCAGGATCGTGAGCTATCCGCAAAACATGAATTCTATGCTCACTATCGCCGCCTGGTGGCAAAATTTCGAATCTCATAACTTTTATAATGATAGCGCTTGAGCTACTGAACAACTTTGTCGATGACGCCATCTCTCTAAGTGGTCAGGATCTTGAGCTATCGGGAAAACAAAAATTCTATGCTCACTAGCGCCGCCTGGTGGCAAAATCTTGAATCTCTTGGTTAGAATAATGATAGTCCTTGAGCTACTGAACAACTTTGCCGAAGACGCCATCTTTCTAAGTGGTCAGGATCCTGAGATATCCGCAAAACAAAAATTCTTTGCTCACTAGCGCCGCCTGGTGGCAAAATTTCGAAACTCATAACTTTTATAATGATAGCGCTTGAGCTACTGAACAACTTTGTCGATGACGCCATCTCTCTAAGTGGTCAGGATCCTGAGCTATCGGGAAAACAAAAATTCTATGCTCACTAGCGCCGCCTGGTGGCAAAATATCGAATTTCATAACTTTTATAATGATAGCGCTTGAGCTACTGAACAACTTTGCCGAAGACGCCATCTTTCTAAGTGGTCAGGATCCTGAGCTATCCGTAAAACAAGAATTCTATGCTCACTAGCGCCGCCTGGTGGCAACATTTTGAAACTCATAACTTTTATAATGATAGCGCTTGAGCTACTGAACAACTTTGTCGATGACGCCATCTCTCTAAGTGGTCAGGATCCTGAGCTATCGGGAAAACAAAAATTCTATGCTCACTAGCGCCGCCTGGTGGCAAAATTTCGAAACTCATAACTTTTATAATGATAGCGCTTGAGCTACTGAACAACTTTGTCGATGACGCCATCTCTCTGAGTGGTCAGGATCCTGAGCTATCGGGAAAACAAAAATTCTATGCTCACTAGCGCCGCCTGGTGGCAAAATATCGAATTTCATAACTTTTATAATGATAGCGCTTGAGCTACTGAACAACTTTGCCGAAGACGCCATCTTTCTAAGTGGTCAGGATCCTGAGCTATCCGTAAAACAAGAATTATATGCTCACTAGCGCCGCCTGGTGGCAAAATTTCGAAACTCATAACTTTTATAATGATAGCGCTTGAGCTACTGAACAACTTTGTCGATGACGCCATCTCTCTAAGTGGTCAGGATCCTGAACTATCGGGAAAACAAAAATTCTATGCTCACTAGCGCCGCCTGGTGGCAAAATTTCGAAACTCACAACTTTTATAATGATAGCGCTTGAGCTACTGAACAACTTTGTCGAAGACGCCATCTCTCTAAGTGGCCAGAATTCTGAGCTATCCGCAAAACAATAATTCTATGCTCACTAGCGCCGCCTGGTGGCAAAATATCGAATCTCATAACTTTTATAATGATAGCGCTTGAGCTACTGAAGAACTTTGCCGAAGGCGCCATCTTTCTAAGTGGCCAGGATCCTGAGATATCCGCAAAAGTTTCATGCTCACTAGCGCCGTCTGGTGGCAAAATTTTGAACCTCATAGCGTTTATAATGATAGTGCTTGAGCTACTGAACAACTTTGTCGAAGACGCCATCTCTCTAAGTGGTCAGGATCCTGAGCTATCCGCAAAACAAGCATTCTATGCTCACTAGCGCCGCCTAGTGGCAAAATTTCGAATCTCATAACTTTTATAATGATAGCGCTTGAGCTACTGAACAACTTTGTCGATGACGCCATCTCTCTAAGTGGTCAGGATCCTGAGCTATCGGGAAAACAAAAATTCTATGCTCACTAGCGCCGCCTGATGGCAAAATCTCTAATCTCTTGGTTAGAATAATGATAGTCCTTAAGCTACTGAACAACTTTGCCGAAGACGCCATCTTTCTAAGTGGTCAGGATCCTGAGATATCCGCAAAACAAAAATTCTATGCTCACTAGCACCCTTGAACTACTGAACAATTTTGCTGAACATCATGTTCCTCTATTTTGAATTCTTTTTAAGATAATGATCATTAATAAAAACGGTCGTGAATCTGAATTTCGGTCGTAAAAAAGTGGTCGGAAAAAGAACCGTCGGTAAAAAAACGGTCGTAAAAAGAGGTTGGAGTGTAACATGAAATCAATTTTGTGGTAAATACAATCCAAATCCGCATATTGTTATCAAAATATGGGTGTTTCGAGGTAGTAATAAGAATATATTTAAGTTTTTTTGAAATAATTAACCCTGAAAATGATTCAATATCCACGTTAATCAATGTAGAATTCATAATACAATATACTTTTTAGAATCACAGGGAACTGATATGTTTTTTCGAAAAATTGTGTATGAAAATCGTGGTGGTCGCTCTTACCCCATAGGTGGGCGGTTTTACCCCGTCGCTAAAAATAATCGTGATAAGACATCACTTTTTTAAAGCTTCAAGAAATGAATATTTTTTAGAAATACAACACCTGTTATATTTTTTGATCATGTTTAAGGCTTCAAAAAATGACTTGCTGCGTCGAAAAAGGAATAATTGATTCTTGATTTTGACATATGAATTAAATTGCTTAGGTGGGCGGTCTTACCCCGTCTTCCCCTACATCACATCGGATTGCGCTTCGACACGACCTTTTTCCATGCCTAAAAAGTCAGTTCTGGCAAAGTCCTAAAGATCGCACTCTTCGCCAACGCTCATTTACGCTGAGATTTTTGAATCCATTACACTCTCGTACACGGTGGCCTTCCATGCCACAGAATAAACACTCGTATGCTTTCGGTTCATTTGGCTCGTCCAATGGCTCCTCATCGTTCACCATGTGCGAATTCACATATCCTCTTGTCCTCGATTTACCAGTGATAATAGTTTTTCCAACATCTTGATCATACTGAACGACGCTCGATGCAACTCGTACAACGTCAGCCATGTAGTTTGAGATGTACTCAAGTCCACTTGTGCAGCCCCACGCCTGTAACCAGCCCACATAAGTTTTTGATCTGCCGGCAGTTTTCCCACTAGCTCTTGTAAAAGAGTGGGATTAGAAAGATGAGCTTGTTCTCCGGCCGCCACAACGTGGTCGCACAGCGCTTGGACTGCCAAGCCATAGTCGATCAATCCTTCGAGTCCCCTTGGAGCTGGAAGCGATCGTACATCCTTCAACAGCGAATTAATTAGCATTTCCGGTCGCCCAAACCGCATTCTAAGGGTTTCTATAACCTGCGGTACTGCTTGAGGCAGTACTAAGCGACTACGAACAGTGTCCAGCCCGTGTCCTTTAAGGCAGCGTTGAAGGCGAACCATGTTTTCCCCATCTGTGAATCCGCAAGCAGTCGTCGTGTAATTATAATTCGATATAAAAATTGGTCATTCCGATGGATTCCCTGTAAAGGCCGGAAGATCTCGCGCTAAGGATTGTCTGGCTGCGAGTTGTTGCGGAGTTGGTCCAGAGTTCATCATTGGTGGATTGCACTGTATATTTAACGGAGGAGGCTGGATTTGCTGATTTTCGATATTTAGTTGTAGGGGCGCGCGTTCTATATGCTGCTGCTTGTCGACGTTTCGTTCACCAGTATTGATTCTTCATTCGGCCCAGGGAAAACCAGGTGGGGATCTCTGAATGCAATGTTCCAAACCGCTGCTTGTCTGCATCCCCGGAGCGTTTGTACGAACCTTAGGCAACGCTCCCGTTGTTTTTACTGGAGTACTAGTTGTAACTTGGAGTTTGGCGAGTAACTGCTTACACTGATCTAACTGGTCATGTAACTCCAAGAGTTGTTCATTTGATGGTTTGGTTGTTGTTGACAGTTGTCTAACTTCTTTTGTAAGTTCTTCAACGAATTTGCTGCACCATTCAGCTCTTGTTTTTTTTCCATCGAGCGTATTTGAATTGCGTTGAACCCGAGAGGCTGCATGGTGGCTCAATACTTCCTCCCACTGCGCCTTATTCTGAGTACAACCAATCTTTTACCTGTGACATTGCCGTACGACGACTTACTTTACTCTTTTGGCTTCTTGTTTCTTCGGCGATGGTGGTATCCAATAGCTTCTGCTGTTCATCAAGAAATTGTTTCTGCAGTTTCAATTCCATACGCTGCTTCTCCAATTCTTGTTGTTCTTTCAGGCGATTCATACAATCAGCCAACCGGGAACCGCGCGTTGAAATAGAACTAATTGACGAGGCTTTCGATGGTATTCCAACGCACTTGGAGCAGCTCCACGGTTTATCGTTGATGGAATCGGTGACACCAGCACATCTATAGTGCCACCAATCGTTGCAGGCATTACATTGGACCATGTTATCCACTGTAGTAGGTTATCCACTGTAGTAGGTTTATCGCAGGCGATGCATTCACAATCCTCATCGTGGTTGAGGTTAGAATTCCGTATTAGACTTCTCGTCACTGGCATCATGAAATATTTTGAAGATTTTGTTGGCCAACAAATAAAAGGTCGTCTCACTGATTTTGATAGTCGTATATTCCGCTTCAAAACTTAAATTATAAATCCATTAATATCAATTTTTACTCCTACAATCTTACTTACTATTTCAGTGGGCCTTGCAAGCTAATTGGCCAATAAATTCAATCCGCTGTTCCGCCACGTAGGTCGGGTTCCGCCGCCGAGAACTCATTTGGCGTCGGCGTGACGTAAAATGGATAGGCGGCGGCGGCGGCGTGGCGCGGAGGCACACAGGTCTACTTGATACAGTGGCGCGGGAAGTGGGTAGGACAGGTAGGACATGTACTACGCACAAAAACAGCTGGGTAGGACAGTCGAAGGATTGTCCTACCCATGATTCAACAAAAAATAATGTTCAGAAGAAACTATTTAGCACCTTTTCAATATACATACAGCCATTCCATGGAAAACCGATCTAGTGGGTCTACGAATTCCGTGAAAATTTGCTATTTTGTTCCTTATCCGAAATAAGGATACACGTATTTTTGGATTTTTTGATTAGGGTGACCATTTCCGAAATAAGGTGACCAGAAAAATCGCGATTTTGCAAAATTTTTATTTATAAAAATAATATAACTTTTGAACCGTTCGACCGATTTTCAATCTTTTTGGACGAAATGAAGGCTAAAGATTTTGACTTTCCAGAAAAATATAAAATTTCACAAAAATTGTGTTTTTTACATGAAAAAAACTCAATAGTTTCCGTTTTTTTCGTGTTTTGAAGGCCTCGGGACCAAAGGTTTTGAAGGCCTCGGGACCAATCGCTGTTCTCAGGTCTCAGCGCATTAGATTTGTAATGTTTAAAAAAATATAACTTTTGAACAGCTTAACCGATTTCCAATCTTTTTGTATGGAATGAAAGCTTAAAATTTCAACTATTCAGACAAAATTGAAAAATCTGATAAAATATGTTTAAACGTGAAAAAATATAAAAAATTCTAGTTTTTAGGATTTTTTTTATATTTTAATGTGAAGTTTGTTTTTTCAAAGTTTTCTATTTTTTTTCTATTTTTTCTGAAAAGTTGAGACCATAAAAAAGATCGGTTGAGCTGTTCAAATGTTATGATTTTTTTTTAAACATTACAAATCTAATGCGCTGAGATCTACAGTGTGTGCCGATGAAAAATGACTGATTTTTAATTTTCAAAAAAATATATCTCAAAAACTAAAAAACATACATCGCTGAAAATTTGACAGTTTACGTAAAATTTTCTGAACTTTTAAGAAAAAAATGAGAGCAGCAATAACCCCTTTGGTCCCGAGGCCTTCAAAACACGAATAAACGGAAACTATTGAGTTTTTTCATGTAAAAAACACAATTTTCATGAAATTTTATATTTTTCCCAAAAAGTCAAAATCTTTAGCCTTCATTTCGTCCAAAAAGATTGAAAATCGGTCAAACGGTTCAAAAGTTATGATATTTTAAAAAATAAAAATTTTGCAAAATCGCGATTTTTCTGGTCACCCTATTTCGGAAATGGTCACCCTAATCAAATAAATCCAAAAATACGTGTATCCTTATTTCGGATAAGGAACAAAATAGCAAATTTGCACAGAATTCGGAGACCCACTAGATCGGTTTTCCATGAAATGGCTGCATACAAACTCGATACTTGTTCTTATGGAGTATGGACGACACAATCAAGTTTTTCATTGTATTCTAATGGCTTGTGACATAATTTGTGCATGAACCCAAAAGTTCTGGATCTTTTCAAGATCGATTGAAATTATCAATAGTCAAAATCCTGGTAAGCTAACTGTAAGAATCGTTACAAGGAACTTCTTTAACGGTTTTAAACACAAATGGTATAATCCTCTACTGCCCATAACCGCATATTTGTAACATTCGACAAAAGTAGGCATTGAGTAAATGGAATAACAAACGTGCATTTTATGGCAGTATGGGAGGAAACTAAAATTTCTAAAAATTACCAGGAACTCAACACTGCTTATTGGAGGCTAATATGTTGTACAACTCATATCGCATACTAGGTGATTTGTCAGAAAATAATTCTAATATACATTTCATTGCTATCACATTACGAGGCCCATTTATAATCTCAATGTGACTGTTATGCGGTTATAATTACCAATGTGACAAAACAACTTGGTATTTTTTTTTGAATTTTCTAGAACAATCTCACAGATTTCAGTAAGTTGATCGAAAGTATTTATCATTTGATGACTCTCCATAGCATTAACTCCATTTTGTCAAAAATGTCGAATGTGACTGTTTTGCAGTTATGGGCAGTCTAGGGCATTTCTGAATGAATCAATGTATGGTTTATGAAAAAAATCTACGACTAACCCTTTATATGTTCTGGGACAAATTGCCGTGAACATTCCTGGAAGTAATTCTTGAGAAGCTTCTGGAACATCCATAGAGAACTATCACTATTTTAACCTAACGTTTCGACACGGGGATTGTGCCTTCTTCAGGGGAAATTAATTTATCGTATTTTTATCGGATTATTTCAGATATTCATCCACGATTACTCTTAGAAATTGCTCAAAAAATCGCCACATTATTCGATGAAATTTTACAAGAATTTCTCTGGGATTCGATATTAAGTTCCTTCAGAAATTTCTCTCGGCTTTTCTCCAGCATTTTATTTAAAATGTTATTACCACAGCAATATTTCTTTAGAAAATGAAAATAAATAAAATTTCCAAACCCATTGAATTTTTCAAATTTTCATTAGATAAGTTTAAAAAAAAATCTGTCCGATTTTCTTTAAGAAGTTTCTCCAATATCTAAATTTGAATGTCGTTTTTTCAGTAAGGCCAACACACATATTTCATTGACTTTTGGACCCATCGACATTCGGACGGTTGAGAGGGAGGGATTATGAAAAAATAACAGTAAAATTTATAAAATATCAAAACTTATCGGATTTGGTAAGACATTTTGTGGAAACCTACAGATTTTGATAAATAGTTTTTCAACTGACCCCTGGGGGGAGACAAAAATTCAAGGTCAAATTTATATCGGCCTAATTTTAGAAATGTATTAAGAGAATCCTAGGAAGAATTACAACTATAATCCAGGAGTAAATCTCTTAAAATTTTATCAAAGGATATCAGGATTTTTTCAAAATTTTCTCCAAAAAACTCTGAAAAGTTTCCCTGGATGAATAACTATAACAATTTTTTGAAGACACCTTGAGTGTATCAACAAATTTGGAAGAATTATTGAAGATTTTTTTTTATTCTTGAAGTACGGGAATTTAGAGGAAAACATAGTAAAATCAATGGACAAATATCTGGAGAACTTGGGACTTCCTTCAAAAGTTTTGTGAAACGATCTTTGGGTGGATTTCGTAGTAATTTATGTGACTAGTTATGGAAAAATTCCAAATTTAATTCTCAAAGGTATATAAAACGAAATTCTAGAAAGAATTACTTAGAAAGTTCGTGAAAAATCACTATCAAACCCCTAAAGACATATTCGGAGTAATATGTGAAAGGAAACTACAGTAAAACGAGTAGTTATGCTTGTCGTAATGTCACCCAGAATTTTAAAAATGTCGTAATGTCGCAAGGGACTCAAAAACAATATGTCGTGGTTCCTGTTAGGTTTATATTTTATTCAACCTGGGAGAACCTGAAAATATCGGGGAATCTTAATTCTGTTAATGAGAAGGCACTCTGAAAAAGCTTTATTTATCTTGTGATAATGACTGGCATGATAATGAAGGGGTTAGAAGCAAAAGGGCGTCAGGAACAAAAACCTAATTTCGAAAAAATCTACTTTCAGCGTTTTCAGCAATTTTCTTATTCTAACAATTATGTTTTTTTTCCTGTTGCTCAGAAAATCACCTAAAATATTGTTGAAAAGCAAGAAAACAGTAGATTTTTGTTAGTATTCTCAAAGAAAAACCAACCAAAATGTCACTAACACTTCTTTGCGTTTGGGCCCCTGAAATATAGTGACTTTCTATTTCCAACCAAAGATTTTAAAGGGTTAAAACTTTTTTTAGCTTCATCGTGCACAAAATATATGACAATGTTTGTCCTACCCTTGGTTCCGAACGTGGACGTGCCTCTGACTTGATAGATCTAGTAGATCATCGGACCTGAACTCTCGGCTTGTTTGACGGACATTCAACACCTAATAAGTAAATGTGAGAACTGGTTATGACACAAACAGGCTTATTAAACATGGTTGGTCCTGTATCATTACTAGCCATAGTTTCTGTACTGTTTTCTTTTTATTTTCCAGATATAAAGCTGAACCAATATGACCCGTAACAAACCGCAGTTTTAAAGATGCACTACTTGCTTTTATTAAATTTATTACATTACCAATTACATTTCGAAGTTTTGTAGTTTCGCAATTGGATATTTCAAATGTTTCAACATCAACAAGCTCACGCCCATAGAATATAAGAATAAAAATGATTGAGAATAGGTGCAAGATCCCACCAGTCATAAATAAAATATTAAATTACAGCCATTCAAGCAAAGATGTTCAGCATTTCCCCTAAAACATATCATCAGTTGGGAATTGATAGCCGGGTGCGTTGTAACTAGAAGCTACCGATAAATAGTGTTTTCGTTTCCTCCTTCACCGCAGCAGTAACGTGCAATTTATGCTTTAGGGGAAACCGTCACCATGGCAGGAAAGGACTCACTCTCGAAAGCATGGAGAGAGAAGAGAGGGTGCAACATTTTTCGGGGTTAGCTGTAGTGTTGCGTGACACTGTTGTGTTGCTTGACTGCGAGTGTCGGATTGATGTATTATTTAGTTCGAAAACACGTTTATCTGTACGTTCTCAACATTGTTTTGATTCTCAACATCACTCACACAATTTAAATGTGCATTTTTTATATCAAATGCACTGCTCCCTCACTTTCTCTCTCTCAATCGCTCACCACTTCCGAGGGACTGGGAGAGTCTTATCATTAAACCGTTTCTTTTCGTTACACTGTAAACTTATATTACGATAGTTTTGAAATTATTTAGTTCTTTTCTTTCAATACTATTAGGTATTCGTCAAATGTTTTAAAATCTAATCATGTTACGAACTGTATCACAAAACATTAAGCCGGTGATATCATTTGATTTTTATATCGTATGGAATGAGACATTGATAGGTTTAATACCAAAAAATGAATACGTAATGTTGTTTAAAGTTGTTTTATTTTTATATCTGTGAAAATTTAAGTGATTAATATGTAACTGACATATATTGAAACAAACCCTCAGATAACTTGTACTTTTCACAATAAATCAATCCTAGTGTTTCTTATCATTCACCTACCACTGCGTGTCTGTTTTTAGACGTGTGTGCCTCTGCACTGTCTCAATTCTCTTCAACAGGATTACGACTCTTCTCAGATTCCTACCCCCAATCGAAAGAGAGCAATCTCTAAAAGTCATCGTGGGATTGCGGAAAAATCCGAACCCACACGATAGGGAGCGAATGCGATCCTTTTGTTATGTTTGATATCGTTCACTGCTGGTCGGTCCACGGAAACCGGGTTGTGGGACATCCTGTCAATGCAGTAGCGATAGGAAAATTCAGTATTTTCCTTGCGAGCGGTCCGCGAACATCTCGCACAGTAGTAGATATCTCCTGCCGTTACTTTCGCGGTGCGATTCTGAGAGTTTAAACTTTCTAAAGACATTGGAGGGATTATCAAATAATTTGGACAGTAAACTGGAAGGCAGTCATCGGCTTCTAATAAATAAAGTGAAAACTTCGTAGACATTGCCTTCTTGCATTTCTGGCAAGGGGTTCGAGATAGCATATTAAGTGGTTGAGTGAGATAAACTATCGTTGGAAAGATTTTCCTCGTTTATGTTTTCATCTATGGTGTGGAGCCATCAGGTCTTCTTTCCCTGTATGCAAAGTGAGAGTGAGGAATTTGAGCAAACGGAAGAAGTGTACAAAAAATAACTTCATTCATCGTGCACAGACACACAAAGTCCAATGCTGTGAATGTTCAGGCTGAAATCGGTGAAGATGATTAATGGCTACGGTGGCCAAGACAGCTACCAGGACCCCAATTCGTCGTCCTGTCAGTGACAGGCTGGCTGTGGTTTGACCCTACTTCAAGAGTGACGAAATTTGGCAAACGTGCCAGCGAAGAGAAAATTGACCGTCGTTGATGTGAAGCTGTTCAATCTGAAGATTTTGGGTTCGTGCTGATGTGTAAACAATGGAAACTACAGAGTGAAGGCAAAAATTCGGGATAAAATGCTAAGTCAATTATGGTATCTATGCAGTACACTGGGTTTATAATTGATTATTTGGCATGCAATAGACATTGAAGGATTAAATTTATAAATCACTGCATGTTGTTATTATATTCATGGTGTACAATATATTTGGAAACATACTGAAATATTCAAAAATATTTCTAAAATAAATGTTCAATGCAAAATACCAATTTGAAGGTGGAAGTTCAGGAAATTCGTTGAAAATCGTAAGGTCAACGGTCAGCTCAAATACCATAGAAGAATAGAGAGTTCAATAAAGTATAAAATAAATTGGAAACAACAAATTTCCGACTCTACTACTCCTAAGAGGATCTGTCAGTGAAAAAACTGTGCAACGAAGCCCAACTCGACAAGCAGCAGCTGAAATTCTCATTCTATGGCTAGATGTGTATAGTTCGTCTGTGTGCATGTTGTGCCAGTGGTAAATATTTATAACCAGAGAGATAGTCGGTTCGACCTACAAAATAGTTGCGCTTGCAGTCGCGCTACCACGAAGCAGTAACTACCGAATAAAAAATATATATCCTCGATTCCAGTGTCTACAACCAGTGTGACACAGATTCTAGGTTGGTCCTCTGCTGTGCTAAATGTGCGTACCAAACTGTGCACAAATATGTGAATGTGAAAGTGAATGTGTGCCAAAATAGAAAGAAGTAAACGAGCGGCAACAAAAAATCACGCCAAGGAAAAAGGATTCTCAAATTGAATTCATTGAATAAAAGATTCAACCTCCGAAGCAGCTGAAAGAAATCAGTGGAAAATCTTTATGTATGTGAAGCAGTTAGTGTGCTGAAGTGTATGTGCCATCAGTGCAGCGTAGCTCTTGCAGAAATTTGTCGGGAAATGCGGACGAGCGCAAGGATTGCTTAAAGAGGATTAACATTTTATTGAATAGAAACAAAAGTATCACTCCCATCGTACCCTGACCTCCACCATTTGGAGTGCTGCGACGAACAACGAATATATACGGTTGATGCTGGGTGAGAGCGACATTTTCCAACTTTTACAAGAGGACTCCACAAAACGTAAGGATCCGTATAATCTTCTTGGAATTTAAGTTCGTTTCCATTTATTTTTGCTTTTTGGGTCTTAAGTATTGCCAAGCGCTCCGCTTCTTACCGAAACTATATTTTGCCTTGATGTAGTCCTCTTCTACGAATCGATTTAAGTAAATTTGAGATCAACTTCTAAAAAGTTCTTTTGAGTTTTGTTTTCCTGGTATGATCTGTATTCCAGTCTTCGATATAGAAAAACGAGTATACATAACATATATTTGACGTATTTAAGCAATCGATGATGGAATCTCGATATTTTTGCTTCACATCCCTAGCATTGAGAAACATGCATACAGTTACATAATTATGTGCAATGAAATGGTACTATTTAGTGCGATTCTTTTGAAAAACCTTGATACAACTCATAAAGGGGGCCTTCCTTAGCTGAGCAGTTAGAGTCCGTGGTTATAAAGCCATGCTGATGGTGCCTGGATTCGATTGCCGGTCGGTCCAGGATCTTTCCGTAATGGGAATTTTCTTGACTTCCCTGGGTATATAGTATCATCGTACCTGCCACACGATATACGAATGCGAAAAATGGCAACTTTGGCAAACAAAGCTCAGTTAATAACTGTGGAGTTGCTCATTGAACATTAATATTATTAGCAGGCTCTGTACCAGTGAGGCCGTAATGCCAAGAAGAAGAAGGATCTGGAACAACCGTTAAATGGTCAAGTCGTGAATCATCAGAAAGATCTAAAATCAACTACGTCGATTAGTTGATTTTAGATCTTTCTGATGATATCATAATGCCAACATTTGTCTATGAACAATCAAAACCATCTTTTATGTTCTAAAATATTAATTTTAATAAGTAGTCAATAAACTTCGATGGCCCAGTATAATTATAACAAAATGATTACTTTTACGTTTGTTCCAAATCTTTCGGAAGATGGATGATTTCTGTTCACTACACTGAAAATATCCTATTGTTTATATAAATTTCAGTTCGATCGGAGAAACTATATTTAAGCGCCAGCCGTTCAAAGTTTGTATGGGATTTATTATGGGAAATCTTACTTTTAAAATGAAAAATCGCCAGAGGTCGCCCATTGCCCTCTATAAAAAAATTCTGAACACTGACCTCAATACGTATTTTACGATGAAGAATATTGCCGAAGACCGCGAAACAATCCGACACTTGTGAAAAAAGTTATTCAAAGAAAAGTGTAACAGTTTAACACAATAATCCACTGATAAAAATAATTTCTAAAATATTGGATTTTCTTGCATAATTTTTAAGATATAACAATTGAAAACTGTTCAAGAATTGGATTCATCCAGTTTACGTGAGCGCTTTGGAATTGAGGAAATAAATTCCGTCTAGGATTGGAACATTTGGAGGGTGATCGTTTTTGTTGAAGTTTCATGAGTCGCATCACTTACCAATGTGAATCCTGGTGTAGTGGTTAGAACACACGCCTCTCACGCCGAGGACCTGGGATCGAATCCCATCCCCGAGATAGTCACTAAAAATTTCAGTGACGACTTCCTTCGGAAGGGAAGTAAAGCCGTTGGTCCCGAGAAAAAAAAACTGATCATGTAACTTTTTAACCATTTCCACTAACAAAAATTCTTCCTGCGACAACTGTGGAGATTCAGTGTTGAGCTTGATCTCTAGTAACAACGGTAGTCACATTAACAAACCTTTTCCTCTTCGATGATCGTAAGGACGTGGCTGGCGCCGTTATTGACTTCATTATATTCTGAGCTCTCGAATTGTGCACATTGAGAATGGGTAGCTAATCCTAAGCCCCGTTCATTGGTTCCCTATGGAATTTTGATTGTTCTAGTCAATCACGGAGTAGCAACCACGAATTGTACGGTCATCTGTGCTTATGCTTATGCTTTATGATTTTAAGATAGAACAATTTTACGGATACCCATGAACAATACAAATTATAAGTTTTGTTCTTTAATCGTGACTTTTGAAGCGTTTGAAAAAAAAAAAACACATGGTGCTCTAGGATGATTTGTACGACCAATTTTGCGGATGTTCCGGATCTTCCGGAGAAATTCTTGCTGGGAACGAGCGTTCTGAAAATTGTTGGTTCGTCATAACATTTTACTAGTTAACATTTGATCCTAAAGCTTCTGTGTATGACTGAATTCCGTGATATTCAGATCACCATTTTGAAACCCTGAACATCCTTAACAACTTTACTAAAAATATGATCCTCGAAATACTATATGGAAACGCTGAGATATTATTGACTAAATATCAGGTCCAATAGCACAAAAATGCGGCGAAATTACGGATCCTTCAGACCACCATTCGTAAACTCTAAACCTACACCACACTATGGGCGATCAGGTGGCCAATAATCGAAAAAATGACTTGCTCTGATAGGTTTTTCTTGTACATCATTCCATAGTAAACACTTCTATTAAGAAATTCCTGGAATATAAGGACAAGACCTTTTATAGTTTAATTGATGCAGTATGTCAAAGTTAGAGTTTTTAAGATAAAGCAAAAATTCAGTATAAACACAAGGTGCATATTGAATACAATATACTGCATAATCGTAATATTTTACATAGATCTTTATACACTGTCTGAATGAAAGCTTATTCATAAAGCTATCTTGGAAAAATTTAACGAAATAAAAATTCGTAGCTTAGGTCGGAAAAATGCGGGGAGTGCACTGAAAAAAATATATTTGATTTTTTATCGACACTTTACACATCTCATACTTTTTTGTCTCAAGTTGTCCCAGGATAAAATTTATTTTCAAGGGTACTTTGAGATGTAAATTAAAGAATCGTGAAGAATTTAGCTGCACAAATTTGCACTTTTTTGATTCAGGGCTTTTTTTTAATTTTTCCAATGTTTTAACCTTTTTCTATCAAAAACAGCTAAAAACTAATTCAATCCAGCTAAAAAATCATTCATCTCATCATTTATTTGTAAGTTATAATATTTTTAATAATTTGCACAACGTTAAACGCATAAATGGCGTATATACATCATTAGTAACAAAACTTATTATTTCGCTATAGGACCTATTCAAAAGTTAGTCTTGAAAAATTGTTTTTGAAAATAAAACATCAAATTTTTATCACTAAACTCATGAATACAACATGAGATGGAAACAATATTTTTGGCCCCCAGTCTGTATGGAAACCATCCATAGTGCACCATAAATGCACACCTTTATTGTCCTATACAACGTAGTCGGAAACCTCATCTTAAAAAAATGAAAATTGTAGGGATAGGGTCGATGTACCAATAGCCGCATAGCTAAGAACAAAAATTCGTATGAAATTGAAAAATAACGCAGGCGTCATTATTTTTACATCATCTGAAAGCTTTTTATCTTGGTTTTGTGGGAAAAATATGAAAACTACGAAAACTCAAATATTTGTATTTATTATCGCGTGTGCCATTATAGGAATACATGTGCCTATAGTAGCACTATTTCTAATTTCTGTTCCTATAGTAGCACTAGCATCACGGCGTTGGCAAAATACTTTTCAAAACCGTCTTTTTACAAAACTTATATATTTTTCCTACAAAGTGTGGATCAAAAGCTTTCGTTTGATGTAAAAAAAGTTCATAATTCATCAATTATTTCGTATAATAAAAAATAGTTTCTCTCAGTAGTGCTACTATAGGAACAATCAGACATCATGTATACGCGCTTCACATCAAGAGCTTGAGATCAGTTTGCCATGAGCGCATAAAAATAACCGCGCGCTTGAACACGTGCTACGGTGAGACACACTTTTTTTTAGATCTCATGTAGCAATGTACTAGCTCAAACGATCACATCTGCACTGGCTCATGCGTCGTCTCATGAGAAAATCTCAATGTGACAGCGCATTTGAGACTCGCAGGCGAAGGTTTCAAAAGCAATGAAAAGGGATTAAATTATGTATTGAACTGCCTGTTACCAGTTTGAAAGGGCTGACGCAGTTCAACGAGGTTGAATTTCTAGCATTTGAATTGAAAAACTTGTGCTTCCGTGGGGTTATTGTACTAGGCAAACATAACTGCATAAAAGTACTCCTAGTAAGCGCATGTGACGAGGCTCACGAGATGTCTCATGAGACTCGCTCACTAAGGTATATTTTGTACGTATCTGCATGTCGTGTCTCACATAATCTGTGAGCTGCGATATGGGATATCGCATGGCACACTAGCTCATTTAGGTATACATGAGAAATACGACACTCTGGGAACAATAGGTTTACTATAGGCACAAGGAAGCTCAAATTTGAAGCAAAACTAATTATTTCGATCGTTTTTTGAAAAAAAAAAATCAATCTGTGTATCATTGGTACTTGGATAAATAACCACTGACCTTTATGTCAAACATTTTTTTGAAGTGTTTTTAATTTTAAAATAACTCAAAAAGTAAATGACTTGAGCCTTCATATTCGGCTTTAGGGGACATAATTTAGGTCAGCAACAGCATTTTCAATATTACCGAACGATGTTTGCATGGGTGATCAATGTGACCCTATATCAGTAGAATCAAGAATTCATTAAAAAAAATTAAAACATGCTGAATTCATTTAAAAATCAGTACAAAGTTACGAGCATTGGGTGTCTGTACTTGTTTTAAAATATAAAATTTGCAGCATTTGTTTGTTTTCAAATTAAATAAGGACTGTGATGAACTTAATTTGTAAAATTCAAGCAACTATGACTATAACATCAGTTTTGTTTCATTTAATAAATAATAAACTCAAAAAAATTGGTTAAGCTTTGTTAATGCATGATAAAAGATCAAAAAGAGCATTGAAAAAATATTTCGCGAAATTTACAGAAAATTTCAAGCACCCACGTAGTTTAAGAGAGAAAAAAAAGCAATTGTAAAAAAAGTTGTTAATTTGACTTTGAACCGACAATTTGTAATGATTTTAATAAACAGGAATGTGACGCTTCCTTGATTTTCATTTGATCTTTTTACATTTTGGAGTCTTAGCAGGCGTGGAGAAAAATGTTCCTCTGGCAAATACTAAGCTTTTAGAGTTCTCTATGAGAAATGTGGCAAAAATCATACAGAACCACAAGAGCGATAATTCAAAAACCCGAAACACGCAAAAGGATAAATGTAAAATAAACCACCATTTATTCACAGATACATCGAAAGTTTGTTATTTTTGGACAGATATCGGGACTTGACTTTTTGTTGAACAAACTTTGATATTTTTGATATGCTAATAAATACAGTTAGTGCTTATAGCGTTCCACATTTTTGGCACAATCCATCATCCATTTTACGGGAAGGGAAAGCATCGAAAAGCTGGTGTAAGTTTGGCAAGTTTTTTTTTTGTTGTTGCATATTGGATTGAAATCATGTTGAGAATCTTATGGTAGAGGTTGCTGTGGTTTTTGGTCAAAAATCAAATAGTAAGTGCAAATAATTTACTCTTAAGGTACAATAATGTTGAAGCATATACTCAAACTTCAATAACATTCGAAGGGTGGAAATAAAGCTAAGAAGATACAGGACACACATTTTCCAAGTTAATTCATCACATTTGCGAACATTTTTTAAGAAATGTGCGAAAATTTGATCGATATTACCCCGGAATACAGTTCTCCGAGAACTGTCACTTTCTACGTTTGTTTGTTTGTGTTGATGCTTTGTATGGCTTACCAATACTTGTTTCAATAGTAGATAAACATTTCTGGACACTTATCATTGCCCAATAAAACAACTTGATATTTGGTTTTTGTATGTAGCATAAAGTGAATATAATATGGAGCAACGCACTATGAATTATCCTGAAGTTTGATGTTCAGTTGGATATGGTTTTGGATAATGATAGGAATGATGATAGGAAATACAAACATGACTGATCACATTTTCAGGAACCAATTTACGGAAATGGTCATTAGACTGATGCAAATTTTGAAGTTTCTGCTCCCCTATGCTTAAACGATGTCAATTATGATAAACATTATTTTCCCAAAATTTGAAGTGATTTCGAAGAAATTTGGTTGTGCACACGTCATTTGAAGTTAATATGGAAATCACTTTGGAAAAGGCAAACCTTTTGTGTTCAGTCCTCTAACTGCTCGTAATAATAATCTATGAAAAAGTGAACATACTCTATCATGTAAGTTTTTCCCAGCTACAACTTTACCGAAGAACACATATTGATTGGACGTAAGGATAATTTGTTATAATTGATAACAAAGTCTAAATCATGCTGAGATGATCATTCAATTACTTTCAGAGTAACACTGCTTTTTTGCTGTAGAACATAGTAGCCTGAATTACTTTGATCTATTCTACCCGCCAGGAGCACCACTGTTGTCTGCCGAGCAGTTGGTTAAGCATGCAAAATGCAAATCCATTCTATGATTATGAAAAGCAATTTACCCTGACGTCCAATCAAAATGTGGTCTTCGGCAAAGTTGTAGCTGAAAGGATTTCACATGAGTAGAATTTGTTATCTCCATATAAACTTCAAATGGCGTGTACACAGTCAAATTTCTTCCGAATCACTTCAAACTTTGGGAGGATGCTATTTTCCATAATAAAAATCGTTTAACCCACCGTCGGTCGCCCTAGTGTACTGAGTACACGCACTTTGCGAAAAGTCGAAAAACACATTGAAAATCCCTTCAAATTGATCCGGGTGTTGGTCCTATTCCAAGATCTACTCTTCTTCTTGCTTGTAGAGAAGAAATTTTTCGAAAAAATCAACGAAAAGTATTCGAAAACATCGGGTTTTTAACCTAAGTTTTAAGGCGTGTACTCAGTACACCAGTGCGACCGCTCGTGTAACTTTTTTTTACCAGGTCCGTCACACGAGCGGTCGCATCGTGTACTGAGTACACGCGGAGCAATTTTGATTGTACATCCAAAGCTAGGCAAGATAGAATGTGGATGTCTTCGACAAATTTCTTCAGTCCAACGGTACCAATTGGTCAGTGGACAGAAAACACTTTGGAAACATCCTCATCTTCCTGTGGCCATCGGATTGTGCCCCGGGGGAACCGATGTAGTGGACATTTCGCAATGCAACATCTCGTACACAAATATCTCAGGATCTAGATTTTTTAGCAAGATGGTGTCTTCGGCAAAGTTGTTCAGTAGGTCAAGGACTAACATTTGATAGGCTGCTTGTTTAGAAATTCTGCCACCAGATGGTGCTAGTGAGCATTTAATTTTTCAAACACCGATATCTCAAGATCCTGATTACCTAGAAAGATGATGTCTTCGACAAAGTTGTTTAGTAGGTCAAGGACTAACACAAGATAAGCTACCTAACAAGAAAAACTGCCACAAGATGGCGCTAGTGAGCATGCAATATTTCAATCACGAATATCTCAGGATCCCGATTTTTTAGAAAGATGGTGTATTCAGCAAAGTTGTTCAGTAGTTCAAGGGCTACCATGTGATGATTTTCTTGATTCGGAATTCTTTCAATAGATGGCGCTAGTGAGCATGATATTTTGTGAACACAGATATCTCAGGATCCTGGTTACCTATGAAGTTGACGTCTTCGACAAAAGTGTTGAATATATCAAGGTCTAGCATGTAATAAGCCACCCAACTTGAAATTCTACCAACAGATGGCGTATTTGGATCGCGAATATCTCAGGATAACGATATTTTAGCAAGATGGTGTTTTCAGCAAAGATGTTAAGCAGATTAAGGACTAAACCTGTGATGTGCCGTTTGATTCGGATTTCTTCCACAAAACGACGCTGAAGATGCAATTTTTCGAACGCAGATATATTTGGATCCTGATCGCTTAGAAAAATGATCCTGAGATATTTTCATTACTAATAAATATTACCCCTTCGGCAAGGCCTAAATGCAAGGAACCTCAAGTTTTAAAATTCTTTCAACTGGTGGCGCTATTCAGCATGCATATTTTGATTGCTAATATCTGAGGATCCCGATTACATCCAAATATAAACTTCTCGGCTCAAAAGTTCAGTAAGTAAAGTACAAACTTGTGATGGGCCACACTTGTTTGGGAATTCTTCCACTAGATGGTGCCACTGAGTATGCTAAATTTTCAACCCAAATATCTAGGATCATGATTGCTTAGTCTTCAACTTAGTTGTTTATCCTGTCCAAGACTGATGCATGTTTACCATGTAATAAATCGTCTGGTTCGAAAACGGTGCTCTTCAGCATGAAAATCCCATCAGAATATACTTCAGAATTTCATGGACAGTCAAATTTCCAGTCGATACTCAAAAGATCATCGACACATGGAACAGATATTCGTTAGAAAGCTGATAAAAGGGAGCATTATAGTAATTATGATTTTTTTTGTTTTAAGTATGGTTTCATGAGTCGATATCGAACTATGGAACATCGACTAATACAGGTTTGACTATATTTAAAAATATGACGATCAAAATCATTGCAGCCTGCAGTTGGTCGCATATATACGAGTCGGTCGTTAAAAAAATGATCGATGGACACCTATGAGAGTGTGACGCCTTTTTGTCTGTACTGAAATCAAAGAACTGTCAATGATGGTTACATTTGAGCAATAGGCCTTTTCACGAGACGTCTCAAATCAGCTGATTCGGAAGGTTTTTGACAGTTCTTCTATACAAATGCCGAACGTGTCGGTGGTTCTAAAAGGTAAACAATAATGCAAAATAACGATCAAATAATTATGAAGGCGTAATCGGTTTTCTTAAACTCATCTATTCTGTGAATTCAACTGAATTTTCTGATAAAATTATCAATAGCATACTGCAGTAGCACGTGATATTTTTCTGCTATCAAACAGTATATTTCAAGCACATTGATTGGTTTAAATAATGCGAATAATAGCCTTAAAACTGGTGCTAGACTTAGTACACGATGCTTTTCATTTTTACTTCCATTTGAAAAAAAAAATGAAAAGGCCTATCAAATATCTAATGAGCCTTTGTACGTGCCATAAATTCTTTTATTCTCATGACTTTTACAGTGCGCCGTGTGTTGGTGGTGTCTCGCTTTCTCTCACGGGCAACTTGAAAACAGAGCGCACAGTAAAAGTCAAACGTTTTATAGCATGCATAGGCTCATGAGTTAAAAGAACAAAAGAATTTATGGCACGTACAGAGGCTCATGGGCGGTAGAAAGCTGTTACACAAAAACAAAGATGGATGTGTTAGTGCAAAGTGATATGAGAAACTCGGTCTCTCATGGCGACTCACGGGATGGCACGCACACTACAACATTGTTCGAATCACCTCGAATGTGATAGATATTGCCTGTGTTGTTTACAAATCAATTCAAAGTGCTCTTTGTGCTAGTATAACCATATTATGATTATACTAGCACAAAGAGCACTTTGAATTTATTTATAAACAACCAGTAAGTGAAATTATCGGTCACGGCGATAATCATAAGCCAATCTCTCAAGCTGATTTTCCGGAGGAAAAAGACGTGCCATAATATCAAACCCGACCAGTACTGCGAGAGTGTGCTCTCACGAGAGGTGCAGCAACAAATTTAGATTATCACCAGCAACGAGAAGTTTGCGTCCTACTTTTCTACTAAATATAAAAATAATATTGTTCAATTTGAATCTAGAATTTGAAGTAGAATGAACCCTATATGTTTAATTTTATTTTGTGCTTATCTATTAATTTACTGGCAGCGAAATGTTTTAACATTTGACAAAACGTGTATTGATGAGCCCAAATGATCAGTATCATAAGATGTTCAGCAAATTGAATGCTCACTGGCGCAGGATTACTCAAAATATAATTACCAATAACATGTGAGCATTTTCTTTACCTAATAAATTTGATGAAGACGTCAAGTTTTAAAATAATCGAGAACTTGAGATTCTGTATTTGAAAAAAATTAAACCAGGAGCTCTTTCTCTAGCCTGATGGAATTATTTGAAATCTAACGGCCCATAGGTATATTTTACACTTGACACGTTGGTCCATGATATTCAGAACAACTTCATCAAAGACACCATCTTTGTAATCTAATTTTATTTTCCTAACCAGGATCCTGAAATAATTCAATTCGAAAATTTCGTTTTGTGGAAGAATTCTGCATATTACATGAAATCAAACTGCATATTACATGTTTAGTCCTTGACCTACTAAACATCTTTGCTGAAAACACCATCTTGCTAAAATATCATTATCTTAAGATATTCGCGATCAAAATGCAGCATGATCACTAGTGCCATATGGTGGTAGAATTTCAAGTTGGGTGGCATATTACATACTAGACCTTGACCTATTTAACACTTTTGTCGAAGACGTCAACTTTATAGGTAGCCTGGATCCTGAGATATCTGTGTTCACAAAATATCATGCTCACTAGCGCCATCTATTGAAAGAATTCCGAATCTAGAAGATCATCACAAGGTAGCCCTTGAACTACTGAACAACTTTGCTGAATACACCATCTTTCTAAAAAATCGGGATCCTGAGATATTCGTGATTGAAATATTGCATGCTCACTAGCGCCATCTTGTGGTAGTTTTTCTTGTTAGGTAGCTTATCATATGTTAGTCCTTGACCTACTAAACAACTTTGTCGAAGACATCATCTTTCTAGGTAATCAGGATCATGAGATATCGGTGATTGAAAAATTAAATGCTCACTAGCACCATCTGGTGGCAGAATTTCTAAACAAACAGCCTATCAAATGTTAGTCCTTGACCTACTGAACAACTTTGCCGAAGACACCATCTTACTAAAAAATCTAGATCCTGAGATATTTGTGTACGTCGGTTCCCCCGGGGCACAATCCGATGGCCACAGGAAGATGAGGATGTTTCCAAAGTGTTTTCTGTCCACTGACCAATTGGTACCGTTGGACTGAAGAAATTTGTCGAAGACATCCACATTCTATCTTGCCTAGCTTTGGATGTACAATCAAAATTGCTCCGCGTGTACTCAGTACACGATGCGACCGCTGGTGTAACTTTTTTTTGAGCGACTGACGGAAGGTTAAGCATAGGGGAGCCAACATTTCAAAATTTGCATCACTCTAATGGTCATACTCCGAGAGATTTCCAATGAATCGATGGCATTCAATTTTCAAGTGGATCTAGTTTCTTAGAAAATTGTATACATCAAAACCTAGCGGTGAAGCGCTAGATCAAGTGTGATTAAAAAAAAAAATTAAATGTTCTTCAGTGATTTTGTTGTATTATATGCACTATATGATACATACGTAACGTCGAATTAGCCAGTCATTGAACTCGACCAGTCTCAAATTGTGTTATATCGGGAAAATATGCTTAAGGTTGTCCTTAACGTATTTCCATAGCGCCAAAATATTGTGTAGTCCAGTTTATATAAACACCGACATGTTTGCGGTGTGGAGGATCAAGTCTTTTTCAGAACTCTTGAACAGAGAATATTTCAGATAAATTGAAAGTAAAGACTTGTATGAATTGAGAATATTTCAAATAAATTGATAGCATACACTTGTATGAATTACTTTCTATTTATGTGAAATATTCTTGCTATGAAACTGTTGATCATAATGCGAAACGTTTTACGGTTTAAGGTAATCATAATTGAAAAAAATGTACATTAGAAAAAAGTAATAAATAAAAATGGCTCCCACCATAACGCCGTTACCCCGAATACCACTACCCCGAATGGTTCACTACTTCAAATGGGTCATTACCCCAAACATCACTGCACCGAATAGTTTGAAATATTGTGCAATACCTTGTTTTGCTTCCAAAAAAATGATAACGATACCGTAATAATGCACACTAGTAGTTGATGGTACGTAAAATTTGTCCGTATGATTTTCATCGTATATTTTGCCTTCTTCCATTCTGTCGAAGTATCCTGTCGGCAAATATCTTCTTCTTCTCTCTAGGACAGGGCCTGTTTCTTATCTCGGTTATCACTTTTGCAGTTATTGATTGTGAGCTTTTCTTGCCAATCGACCAGTTTTATTTTTATGCCTCAATGCCTAGGGAAGTAAACCTACCACCCTAAATATGTTCACGCAGAACAGTTGCGCGTTAACCGCTATTTGCACTCCTTGGTGGTGAAGTTTTTTCTTTTCCTATAAACAAAGGTTGTGCCATAGAATAACGTTGTTACAATGATTATTTCATCAGACATTTGCCCTTCTTTCTTAAATAGGCTGTTCTTTTAAGTTGTCCTTGGAAAAGCTAGTCACTAATATTTTCATATTACAGCTAATTCTTTTGGAAGCAGGATAACTTTATAGCATTTGTTGAAATTAAGGCTCTAGAATTCTCTCAATTCTAGAATCAAGAATTGTCAAAACTGATAAAGCAGTTTTTTTAGATTGATCAACCAATCAAGAAAAACAAGGTCTGTGTATCATAATTGTTTTAAAACAAACACAGTCAATTTTTATGGATATCTTATCGAAATCCAGCTGAATCATCCCATAAACTAACGAAATTTTTTACTATAGCGACGATCATAGGACGCCGTGTTTCAACTATGCCACAGCGAAACGATTGTCTACAAGCTTGATCGCTTTTCTTTTCGATAATTAGACTATCAAAATGGCGTTAAATAGAAATGTTCTTGAACAAAATTGGTTGCAAATGGGCTTTATTATTCAAAATGTTTTTCAATAGTTGGTTGATTGTTTCTAAATAGTTTGACCTTAATAATTTTTTTCCAATCATAATTGAACTAATCATAACAATTCGGTTAGCTAGCTTATGTCGAAAATCGGTGAATCACCAGTGATACCATAGGAAAGAGAGGGTTAAGACGGTCCCGTAAAACAACACTTGCAGCGATAATATCAGGGTGATCATCCATTGCAATAATTTTAAAAACAATATCTTTTGGAAGATCCTAATGCCGGAAGACCACCACCATAAAACTGCGAGTGAATGAAGTGGTTAATAAGGTTCAAAAGAAGACTTTACCCCATCGTAATTTTGCCCATATTATAGTTATGCTCTTCGTAACAAATTTACCCTTCGTTTTAAATAGGCTGTTCCTCAGAGCATTGCATTGTATCTGTGTGAATCTCACAAAGAATTTAGGACAAAGCCAAACGAAAGTTACCCAGACAACCAAACTGTTCGTACCAAAACCAAATCAACTTTGGGGTATTCGAGGCTGACCTGTGCAAAATTTCACGTATAAGACCTCGCGAAGAAGCCTTCTACTTATTTTTGAAACCAGTATTTAGTCCATTCTTGAAATGTTTTTATTGTTATGATTATCTTCATACCCAAGTAAAATTAAAGCAAATTTTCCAACTGAAGAAAGTAGTTTTTTCTATAAAAAGTAATTGTAAAACCGAAAAAATAAAATAAAACACAGCTGTTTTATTCCGTAAACAATGGTGGATACACTGAGGGTCCACATAGCCGTAGCGGTAAACACGCAGCTATTCAGCTAGACCAAGCTGTGGTCCCACCAGTCTAAGACTTTTTCGGGTTATTTATATTGCCATAATCGACCAAATTCACTATAAATTTAATAAATTTTAAAATAATGGTCCAAAAGTTTATAAGATATCCTTTAATACATTAATTTACTTAAAATGGAATACACATAAATACTTTCAAATTATGATTGTTTTGTACGTTAAGTTCATAATCTGGGCGATACGCGTTTTTTTATCGTTTTTAAAACACTTGTAGTTTAAACGAAAAATGCTTGCATTTTTCAATAATGTGTTGTTTTATGCAAATATTTTTCCCCTCAATTCCTTGTTTCTTCTACCACATCATCATATATGAGTCATGATTACTCAATTTTTTGAGAATGTTCTGTAGCACCTGTTATCCGGCGCTGGAGACGAAGAACATTTTCA
Organism: Aedes aegypti; assembly: GCF_002204515.2. Taxonomy (NCBI): domain Eukaryota; kingdom Metazoa; phylum Arthropoda; class Insecta; order Diptera; family Culicidae; genus Aedes; species Aedes aegypti. The sequence continues at coordinate 169,591,957 of NC_035107.1, forward strand.
ACATTTTTCACGAATCCAGCTACTTCATGTGAGTTCCCTCCTAACTAAAATATCTGCTCTTGAATTCTACTCTTACCGTTTAACCTTCCAAGAAGTGTAAACGCGTCATCCGTGCCATCATTGTCTGTTTCTGTTTGTGTGAAAATACTGGTTATTCCATGGTTCTTGATCCGGACGGCGGCAATACGATCACATGTCACATTGAACAGCTTCAAGAAAAAAAAAAAAAAAAATTACACCAAGAAAAGTGCTTCTGGATCCTAACTCTGTAATCCTCCTCCCGTCGGGACCTTTTTTCGAATTAGTGAGATTTTCTCTTTTTTCCGGTCTGTATCCACCGCTCAGGGTGAAATTTTACCCACTTACTCAGCTTCCCCCTTCCCATCCTTGTACTACTCAATACAAATAAGTGGGACTTAGGTTCTAACTCTGACGGGAGTGAGATGGAAATGGACGAATTTAATCTTGTTTTTTATCGGTCCTTGGCCGGCTTGCCATGGCGTAGGTCACGCGTTGATTGTATCTTGTTACATCGATAGAACTTTGGAGACCCCGCTGGTTGGTGGTGTTTTGCTGCCTCCGAAGGGAAGTTCAAACGAAAAGCGATTGGTTTAATTTTCCTTTCAGTGGGGTTTTTAGACAGACAGTCCCTAACAACGGGTGGGAGAGTCTGATGTGTCAGGCGAGTGTCGCCGTTTCCGCCGGAAGATCAGACAGCTACCTAACACTGTTAGGAAAGGTCCAGGAAATGTAAGATTTTCTCAGCCTAGATTAATTTTGTTTTGTCTGAAAAAGAAAAAAATATAGATGGGAGCCGGATCATATTCTTTGCACTTTTGAATCACTTTGACAGTAGGGTTACATGAAAGCTATAAAGCTCATATTTGACCACAATGTGCGTCGTATAAAGCACTTCTTATTGCAAAGGTCCAGAAAATCCGGTCGAAGAAAACCTCCATCCCCAAAGCCAAAGCGAAACATGAAAGTGCCCAAGTAGTTCTGCACCCTAGATAGGTTAGACCTAATGATTATGTCGGTTGAAGAAATTTCAACAAACCAAAAGTAATTTAAAATAAAATTTTAAAATCACTGTCACTTATGGTAAAAATCGTTTTTAATTTAATTTCTTAGATACAGGTTTCTGCTTTCAGTTTTGATATTTTAACTGTTAAAATGATCAAAATGATGAGAAGCTGACTAATCAAAATATGCGGCATTACAGTATCAACATTAGTTTCCAATATAACTAATGTTTATTCTGGTATCATTTCACGTAGTTAAAATGTTGTTTACATTAGATGCCCAAATTTTGTCAGCCTCTTTTTCAAAACTTTGTGAAGCTCTCCTTCAAAATGTAAACAATTGATCAATATTCTATATTTGCTTTGTTATGAATATTAATAGTAGCTTTAACATGACTAAAAAATACTTGGTTGAAATTCATTAATCAAACAGTGAGAACAACAAGATTTCTGAAAAAGGGACTAACAAAATCGGGTTAGTACTGTATTGCAAAATTATATGATGAATAATTCTGTACTTCATCAAACATTGATCCAAAGCGGCGGGACGACCGTACTCAAGCGTCTGAAATTGTTATCCCGTATTTGTTCCTGTCATACTAACGGAAGATACCAAAGACACTTATTCGAAGAGAAAATTCATGTACATTAGGCCGTCCCTTATTTTTCGAAAATGCGAAATGTTATAAGTTCGTCATTGTAAAGTGCTCGTTTTGGTAAGAAAAAATCAGGTAAAAATTTGAAGTCGTACGCCAAGTGGTCCCCCAACGGCCCTGAATTCATTAGGTGTAGATGACCCCTTGAGCGTATTCGTGCTCGCTGCTCTAGTGCACGCAGCATGAGTACGAAATACAAATTGTTCTGCGCGCGTTGATAATCAGCATAGAAGTTTGGTTTCTTTGGGATGATTTAAATATTACGTTACGCAAAATTTGTCAATTTTAGACCCTCTCCCTCTACCACATAACAACTTTTGTATGAAAAAAAATTGTAAGGACCGTAACACTACGGAAGACCCCCCTCCCCCTGTTTCGTTACGTAATATTTGAACGATCCCTTTGTAGTTTTGAATTTTATGTCAGCGTGCAGTGTTATGAAGATATCCACAATATAAAATATTATTTTACTTAAAAGTCCATGCTGATTATCAATTTGTTACTAGTGGCTTTTCGTACTCATGTTGCGTACACTAGGGCAGCGAGCTCGATTTGTCGCACAAGGTTCATCTCTACCTAATACCTTTAGGGTCGTTGGGGGACCACTTAGCGTCCACGTACGGACTTCAAATTTTTACCTGATTTTTTTCTTACCAACACGAGCACTTTACAATGACGAACTTTTAACATCTTGCATTTTCGAAAAATAAGGAACGGCCTAATGTCCATCCATTTTTTCAAGGTTTCCAATGAGAATGACAGACTAAATTACCGTCAAGCTACAATTTACCGTGCATAAAAAAAATGTATGCATTTGAACAAATTATATTTTTTACAAATCATTATAAGCGAACTAGAATACCACTACGAAGCGTGCAATTATACCATAAATCAGGGAAAAATAAAAAATCAGTGATGCATAACAAAATTTACTCAAAAATTATGTTTACAAATATCATTGCCTCGCACCATACTATATCACCATTCACCGTGCGTATAGTTTTCGACATGATTTAATGTTGTACCTTGAAGAAACGTTGTTGGTGGAGAAAATATGTTGCTAGTAGTATGTGCACTCGCTTTTAAGGGTATTCAAATCTTATATTAAAATAAAAATCATAGAAAGTTGAAAAAATAACTAGATTACTAATTTTTCATTAAAATCGTTATAGGAGGTTTGACTGTTTTGTTCAAACCATTTCATATTTGCTCAAAAACTAAATATAAAGTAGTTAAATCGCGATATAACAATAAATTCAATATTACCCAATAATTTCAAGCATTTTATACTAAGGCACGGTAAAAGGAATCATAAATATTGAAAAGGGTCTATTCACCGTGCATTTGTGTTTCGACTGAATCGCAAGAAAAAAAAATCTGATTTGCATAAAACTTCATGGCTCACCTCATACGATGAAATACATCTTACAAGAAGTATCTGCAGTGAAAACTTATTGAAATAATGAAAAATGTGACACTGTAACGTTGAAATGAAAAACGTTAATTTTTGGCGTTTTTACTAAGAGTATTGTAAAATCGCATTATAAAACGGAATTCCCATGATTTTGACTGCATACACTAGGTTTTTCAAAACGTTTTGTGACAAGAACTACCTCATTTCATCAGTTTTATCTTATTTTGCTGTCAAAAGAATAATTTGCGAATATTGTATAAATATTCTGTAGGAATTTGCATATGTGCACGGTGAATGAAGGCCGCACGGTGACTGGTGACTATAGCAAACCCTGAAACATATTTTTGAGAATTAATAGTAAAATATTTTTTTAGAGGAGTTTTCATGAATATTGACTTATGGAAATATTCTAAATTTCTTACGAGATCTCCTGGTGGAATATCTACAAATGTTATTAGAGGAATTCTTGCAAACTTTTTCTTTATAAACCACTGAACATGCTCAAGAAATAGTTCCTTAAAAGGCTTTGGAGAAATAATTCAAGGATTATATAGAAAAATCTTTTCAAGCATTCGTCGAGCATTTAGTGAAAAAAATTGTAAGGATATATTAAAAGAATTTTCAGAATGAAATTTTGGAAAATAAGTGCATGAAGCTCTGCAGGAATTCATGTAAGAATATTCAACAAAATTCCGACTGAACCACTGGAGTAATTCAAGCATAATCTAGAAAAATACTTGCATGATACTTATGAAGAAAACATCTCAAGATTACCGTATAAAAACTTCTGGAGAATAGGATCCTAAGGCCCTGTCCCAATTCTAGTGCCGAACGCTTAAGTTTAGGCTAAAAACAAATGTTTGCTGAATTTTAAAATGTTTTTGGTTTGTTTAAGTCCAAAAAACATTTATTATGTTTTTTTTTTTTAGATTTTGTCACACCTCTTGGCTTAAACTCAAATTTTGGGTGTATTTTGTATTCCATGTCCATTCCGAAATATCAGATAGGAACAACCCCAGTGTTAAAACTACAGCCCCTGTGGTGTTTTTATCGTCTAAGCGAACGTCAAACATGATCAAAAATGTCAAGGTTCATTTATGGACCTAATTTTTAAATTAATATTTAAATATGATATAGCCATTATTTGAGCTCGAAAAATTGCTAAAGAAGTTGCAGTAACATGCTATTCCGTGTTATTGAATAAAAACAAGATTTCATTAAACATTTAAGGACCCTATCCATCGGAGAAATCCCAGAAGAAACTCCAGGAATAATAAAGAAACATATTGAATAATTCCTGAGAAAATGCAATGCAGAATTACTGTTGTAATTCTTGAAGTGACTATTGTACGATTTATTAGAAAAACTCCAAAAATAATCAATAGTAGGATTCCTTAAAAAACAACTTGGAGGAATAATGAACAAATTTTGAAGAAATTTCTAGAGGAAATCTCACAGGACTTTTTGACAGAATAAATGTGTCATAAGTTATTTATTCTCCTAGTTCATTGTAGTTTTTTTAAGGAGATATTTTTCTCACACAGTGGTAAGGTGATTGAGATTTTTGAATAAATTTATGCCGCATCGTTAGAACAGTTTTGAAGAAGTGCTAGAAACAACTCCTACAATAATTAATTTTGCAATTCTCAGAAAAACTCCAGAAGAAATTTCTTTAAAGAAAATCCTAAAGAAATTACTATGAGAATTTAAAGAACTAGGTGTCTCAGCGACTCTTTTCGAAAAAAATAATAGAGAAATCCATTCAAAAATTCTGGAAAATCCTTGAACGATTTTACATGAATAAGGGTGAATTCATGATAAAAATTGAGGTGGAAATCTATCGATGTATACATGAGCTCTTGGAAAGTAAGGAATTTTTGGAGAACAATTTTTTGAAGGAAACGCCGAAGAAAATCTTGGTAAAATCACTAGAATAATTTAAATAAAACTTCACGAAAGACTTAATCTTAAAAAATAAAATCCTGGTGGAATCTCAAGAATTATTCACTTCCAGAAGGTATTCTTAAAAGAAACTTTGAAAAGATTCTCCATGGGATCCGTAGAAAAAATTCTGAAGGATCCACTGGGCGATTTTCAGGACAAATTTTTGAAAAAAAAAATCCCTTGAAACATTGATGTACGACTTTTTTTATCCCTAGTCGATACCTAAATAACCTGTGTTATTTTTTTATTTTTATAAATTATTTGAGTTAATGTATTTATCGGCGTGAAAACGCAAAATCGGCGGCGAGACGTTGATCGGCGTATGGCGCGCCGCCGATGTATCAATCGGCGTCGGCGGGACGTGAAATAGGTCGGCGGCGGCGGCGTGGCGCGGCGGCGCACAGGTCTAATTTCATAAGCAAATTGTTGTTTTTTTTTGGTACAATTTCCTCCTCAATAAAAGTAGTCAAGTCTATAGTAAGTTTAGAAATCTGAATTTGATGTAGACAATGAATATCATAGCGCCGCCCACAAACTTCATAACCCTTGTTCAGTATACGTCGCAGAATCAGCGGCTATACACTATGTATTAGAGCGAATTGCCTCTCTTCCCACTGATCGATATTTCATTTTGACGGATAGCCTCAGCTCCATCGAGGCTATGCGTTCAATGATGCCGGTAAAGTAATCCCCGTTTTTCCTCCGTGAAATACAATCTAAATTGAGTGCTTTGTCGAAACATACCATCACCTTGGTTTGGGTCCCCTCGCAATGCTCGATTCCGGGCAATGAGAAAGTGGACGCACTCGCCAAGGTGGGCGGCGGAAGGCGATATCTACTTACTTACTTATTTGGCTTTACATCAATTATCTTGATAAAGCCTCGCCAACAATATTTCGTCGATTCCTTCGGTTCATGGCCGCTTCTCTCCATCCTCGACTGTGACCCACGCTCTCCAGGTCCTGGTGTACCTGGTCAATCCACCTAGCTCGCTGCGCCCCACGCCTTCTTGTTCCGACTGGATTCGTGGCGAACACCATCTTTACAGGATTGTTGTCCGGCATTCTTGCAACATGCCCTGCCCAGCGTATCCTTCCAGCTTTAGCTACCTTCACGATACTGGGTTCGCCGTAGAGTTGAGCGAGCTCGTAATTCATCCTTCGCCGCCACACGCCGTTCTCCTGCACGCCGCCGAAGATCGTCCTTAGCACTTGTCGTTCGAAAACCCCAAGAGCTTGCAAGTCCTCCTCTAGCATAGGCCACGCCTCATGTCCATAGAGGACTACCGGTCTTATGAGCGTTTTTTACATCGTGCATTTGGTGCGGGGGTGAATCTTTCTTGACCGCAGTTTCTTCTGGAGCCCATAGTAGGCACGACTTCCGCTGATGATGCGCCTTCGTATTTCCCGACTAACATTGTTCTATCGTAACACTGCTTCCTAGGCGGGCCCTGTCGCGCTCAGTTCCGCCAACCAGCATGTACTTTGTTTTCGACGCATTCACCATTAGCCCGACTCTTGTTGCTTCGCGTTTCAGGCGGGTGAACAAATCTGCCACCGTTTCAAATTTTCTCCCAATAATATCCATGTCGTCCGCGAAGCAAACAAATTGTCCGGATCTCGTGAAAATCGTGCCTCGACTGTTAAGTCCTGCTCTTCGCATGACACCTTCAAGCGCAATATTGAACAACAGGCACGAAAGTCCGTCGCCCTGTCGTAGTCCCCGCCGAGACTCGAACGAACTGGAGTGTTCGCCCGAGATCTTCACGCAGTTTTGCACACTGTCCATCGTTGCTCTTATCAATCTTGTGAGCTTCCCGGGAAAGCTGTTCTCGTCCATTTTCCATAGCTCTATGCGGTCGATACTATCGTATGCCGCCTTGAAATCGATGAACAAATGGTGCGTAGGGACCTGGTACTCACGGCATTTCTGGAGGATTTGCCGCACGGAAAAGATCTGGTCCGTTGTCGAGCGGCCGTCGATGAACCCTGCTTGATAACTTCCCACGAACTCGTTTGCTATATGTGATAGACGACGGAAGAGAATCTGGGATAGCACTTTATAGGCGGCGTTTAGGATGGTGATTGCACGATAATTTTCACACTCCAGTTTGTCGCCCTTTTTGTAGATAGGGCATATAACGCCTTGCTTCCACTCCTCCGGTAGCTGTTCCGTTTCCCAGATTCTGACTATCAGCCGATGCAGACAAGCGGCCAACCTGTCCGGGCCCATCTTGATGAGTTCGGCTCCGATACCATCCTTGCCAGCGGCTTTGTTGTTCTTGAGCTGTTGAATGGCATCCTTAACTTCCCCCATCGTGGGAGCTGGTTGATTTCCGCTGTCCGCTGTACTGACGTAGCCATCGCCTTCGCTGTCCTGACCTTCTGTGCCTGTGTTCTCTGCGCCATTCAGGTGTTCATCGTAGTGCTGCTTCCACCTTTCGATCACCTCGCGTCCGTCCTTCAAGATGCTCCCATCCTTATCCCGGCACATCTCAGCTCGCGGCACGAAGCCTTTGCGGGATGTGTTGAGCTTCTGATAGAACTTCCGCGTTTCCTGAGAACGGTACAGCAACTCCATCTCTTGGCATTCCACCTCTTCCAGGCGGCGCTTTTTGTCCCGGAATAGGCGGTTTTGCTTTTTCCGCTTCAGTCTGTATCGTTCCACGTTTTGCCGCGTACCATGCTGCAGCATTGCAGCCCGCGCTGCATTCTTCTCCTCTAAAACCTCCTGGCACTCCTCGTCGAACCAATCGTTTCTTGAGCTCCGTTCCACATATCCGACAACGCTTTCGGCAGCGTCGTTAATGGCTGCTTTGACTGTCCTCCAGCAGTCCTCAAGAGGGGCCCTATCGAGCTCGCCCTCATCCGGCAACGCTGCCTCAAGATGCTGCGCGTACGCATTGGCGACATCCGGTTGGTTCAGCCGCTCGAGATTGTACCGGGGCGGGCGTCGGTACCGTACATTGTTGATGACGGATAGTTTTGGGCGCAGTTTCACCATCACCAGGTAGTGGTCGGAGTCAATGTTGGCGCCACGATAGGTTCTGACGTCGGTTATGTCGGAGAAGTGCCGTCCATCGATCAAAACGTGGTCGATTTGCGATTCTGTCTGCTGAGGTGATCTCCAGGTGTACCGATACGGGAGGCTGTGCTGGAAATAGGTGCTACGAATGGCCATGTTCTTGGAGGCGGCAAAATCCATCAGTCGTAGGCCGTTCTCGTTCGTCAGACGGTGGGCGCTGAACTTTCCAATCGTCGGTCTGAACTCCTCCTCCTGGCCAACCTGAGCGTTCAAATCTCCTATGACGATCTTGACGTCGTGGCTTGGACAGCGGTCGTACTCGCGTTCGAGCTGCGCGTAAAATGCGTCCTTGTCATCATCAGTGCTTCCGGAGTGTGGGCTATGCACGTTGATTATGCTGAAGTTAAAGAATCGGCCTATGATTCTTAACTTGCACATTCGTTCATTGATCGGCCACCACCCGATCACGCGCCTTTGCATATCACCCATCATATTGAAAGCTGTTCCCAGCTCGCGTGTGTTGCCGCAGCTCTGGTAGATGGTATGATTACCTCTAAACGTTCGCACCAATGCTCCTGTCCAGCACACCTCCTGCAGCGCTACGATGTCGAAACCGCGGGTCTTCAGTACATCGGAGAGTATGCGAGTACTTCCAATGAAGTTGAGAGATTTGCAGTTCCACGTACCGAGTTTCCAATCGCTAGTCCATTTTCGTCGCTGTGGTCTTTGCCGATTGTTCCGGTCCGTATTCTCTCGTTGACGTTCCTGTGCTGATGTGTTTTTACGGTTGGCTTGCAGGGCCTGACACCAACCCCTAGATTTCCGGAGGACCATTCCCCCTAAATGTTCGGAGGGCCATAGTGCGCAGTTTAGCTTAGAGTCCTTCTCTGGCACTCGGACGATGATCAGCCGCCCCTGACATGGGGAACAGACGCTGTTGTAAGCCGCTCCTAACGTGGAGTACAGACGCTCCAGGTTTGCAAAAGCAAACCCCCCCTTCTCTGTCAGCATACGACCAAAGTTCCCACCGGGGGTTGGTTACCCGATCTTCCCCAAGGTTACTCGTACCCCGGCAGTACCACGAGGAGGTAGGGATAGGAGTTGCTGGGCAAGAGGCTAGGACCGCACAAAGGGGTTTATTTTATTCCTGCAGGTACGCGAGGTACCAATGGTACGCCATGCCCAGCCATTTACCGCGCCAAGGCGATATCTATGATCGCCTTTGAAGAATTTTTCAAAATTGCTCATCAGCATACCATGTTCAGTTGGCAACAAAAATGCGATAAGGGGTGGTCCATTTATTACGTTAGGCAATTTTGGGCATTTTTAATTCCCCCTCCCCCCATGATAAAATTTTTTGTATGAAAATAAAAATATATTGTATGTCGCGTAAGAAATTTCGAATCCCTCCTCCTCCCATAAACCCTTACGTAATGATTGGATGACCCCTAAAGGGGATTTGGGCAAGTGATTATTTTCCATTCTCCCGCAGGTGTCAAAGAAGTAGTGGTTTAAAGGAATGAACATGAGTTGCGACTTTATCAAGATAATGTATCGGTGCAACCACCACTCGTTAGGCTCGCATTTCTATTGAATAGGGCTTGCAGATAATAATCGATGTGGCTGTGGGGAAGGTTACCAAGACATCAACCATGTTGTCTGGTGCTGTCCCGAATATGGAATTGCCAGATCAAATCTACGTACATCTCTCAGGGCCCGAGGAAAACCAGACAAGGAAGATATTAGAGATGTGTTGGGTAGACTGGACTTTAACCACATGTTACTTGTTTACAAGTTTTTGAAGCAAATCGACGTTTTTGTTTGATAACATGCTTTTTTGTTCCGCTTGTCCATCTCGTGTAACCCTTCCCGTTTTTTTTTTATGTCCACCTTATTTCCTTAGAAACCCGTTTTTTTGTAGCGTTACAGGTTGTCGTCATGTCCACTGCTGTTGAAGATCAACGAGTAAACCCAAAATTCCCATCCTTTCCGAAAACGATTGTATTCCTTAACCTCGACCAAACCGCGAGTTTTACGGTTCCCCAAAACTAACATAGTTCTATAAGAAACAAATATGATATTGTAAACAAATCTTTTTAATTCGGCTCCTTAATGCTTAAGAGCGCTTGAGCTTGCTAAATAAATGATTATATGAAAAAAAAAGTTTAGAAATTTATCTAAGTTTAAGAATTTATCTTCTCGGAAAAAAACGATAAAAATGTGCATAAAGTAATGTTTGGGTATCATCATATTTTAATTTTTACTTGTGAAACCACTAAAAATTAATAAATGTTTCTGATTTATAAACAACAGTGTGTTTGGTGTATGACTTTTTTAAGCTATGGTTACTGATTTAGTTTATCAATTCGGTAAGAATAACCATTGGAAATACAGATGCGGTCATAAAAATTTCCCTAGCCACTATACAAGAAATAGAAGTGGTTTCTTGTCCAAAAGTACTTAAGAAATTTCTTGAAATAATTCTTGCCGAAATTACCAAAGGATTCTGTTAAGGAATTCTGGAAATTCTTAAAGGATTTTTCTTAAAGTCGAAATCGGAAAACGAAAAAGTAACTTTGGTGGTACCTATTCCGGGAAAAGTCGATGGAGGAGATCCATATTAAAATTTCTTGAGAATGTTCTGAATGAATTTCAAGAGTAATCCTTAGCGGATTACCTACTCGTCGAATGAATGTAAAAAATCAAGAAAAAACCGCTGGCAGAATTATTGAAGGAATCCCTGCAATAATAGTTCGACTCTTGGATAAATTTCAATTCTCGCAAACTTATTCAAACAGACTCAAGTCAGAAAAGACAACTTACTTCATCAACCCTACATGTTTCGCGGACAAAATTCTAAACGTTCCGCAATAAATTACCTCGATTTTTCACTTTTAGAACGTTTAATTTCATGATTTACAAAACGGCGTAAGTAAGATTTTCAACTTTCGCAACCTAACCATTACTTTCCCTGCTCCGTTGTATAGAGATACAAAGTAACTTAACCACGAATCTAAACAAAACACTACTTGAGTCGATTTTAAACTAGTAGAAAAACGTCGTAAGTAACTGAATGAAACGGCTTATCATTTTGCCGTACATTTTTTGTGGGAAAAGATAGGAACGCGAGGTCGTCCTCACTGGGACAGAGCCTGCTTCTCAGCTTTATGTTCAATTAGCACTTGTACAGATATTAACTGAGAGCTGATCTGGCCGAAGTTTCCATTTTTGCATTCGTATATCGCGTGGCAGGGTACGATGATACTCTATGCACAAGAAAGTCAAGGAAATTTCCATTACGAAAAGATCTTGGACCGACTGGGAATCGAACCCAGACACCTTCAACATGGCCTTGTTTGGTAGCTGCGGACTATAACCACTCGGCTAAGGAAGGCCCCAAAGCCGTGTAGGTATTTCAGGATAAATCCCTGAAGGATCATTGGAAGGTTTCAAAATGGAGTTGATAGAGAAATTCCTGAAGTCCGTAGAGAAATGCATGGATGAAATCTTGAATAAATTCCTTGATGAATTTCTGTAAGAATCTTTATAGGAATTCCTTAAGCAACATTGAATTATTTTGTACTTGTTTTTATATCAGAGTATCAAATTTAAAAAGCCGAAATATAATTATCTATATAAATATAAATGGAATAATGTTTGTATGTCACGAAATAACTTGTGAACGGGTGATTGGACTTACATGAGTCTTTCACTGTTGAACTCGTCCAGGGCTCCGACGTGTTTGTGCGAAGAAAAAATTAAAAAAGTCTTCGGGATAGTGGGGAAAACGGGAGTAAACTTATCTGACATTTTCTACACGGGACTTGCATAGTGTTTTTCAACTGCCTACTTGATGGCAAGACGAAGTTTGCCGGGACCACTTGTTTTTATATAAAAGTATCAAATTTAAAGCGTCGGCGGCGGCGTAGCGTGGCGGCGCACAGGTCTAGTACCAAGACGAGCGTCGGTACTGTACATCATTGATAACAGATAGTTTAGCTCGCAGTTTCACCAAGTTAATTTGAACATTACTAACTAAACAATATATCGAAGTTTCCAAATCTCACTCAGCTTAACAAAAAAAAATCATTATGAATGAATTAAATAATTCTAAAAGGGAAAAAAACAACGCTTGAGAACACGATATACATGTTGAATCGCGATGACCCCCAAGTAAGAACCTAACGAGGTAGCTAATAATTAAGCATTTGAGATTTTCTGGCGGTTTCTGGTCATTTTGTTTTTGAAATTATCAAAAAATACTGTTTGAACTATTAAAATAAAATGGATATGTTTTAAATCAAAGATCATTAGAGCTTCGATGAATCTGGAGAAATTATTTTGGGCATATATGACATTCTTTCAAACAAATTTTTAATTACTATCCACTAACATCTAATAAATAACTGAAGAAGACTGTAGGTGGTAAGCATAAGCATAGCACACGTATTGATGATCGTACAATTTATTGTTGTTACTCCGTGATTGACTGGAATAATCAAAATTGCACAGGGAACCAACAGAAGTAGCTTAGGAACAGCATACCATCTTCAATGTATAATTCTGAGGACTAATGTCAATAACGGCGCCTACCACGTAGTTACGGTTGTTACTAAAGACCTCTGTACCTCCATGTTTTTTACAGAATGAGTTGTTCGTGGGAGGGTTCAAAAGCCACATGATCAGGATTCATCTTGGTAAGTGGAGCGATGTTTGAAGCCTTAACCTCTGTACCTCCATGTTTTTTACAGAAAGAGTTGTTAGTGGGAGGGTTCAAAAGCTACATGATCAGGATTCATCTTGGTAAGTGGAGCGATGTTTGTAGCCTTAATTTTAAAAATTATCGATCAGTGCGTCAACATTTCTAATGTCTAACTATTTAGAGGTTATTTTTAGCAATTGCGACAAGTAAAAAGAAGAATAGGTACGTGTAGCTCATTTTTTATAACACAAGAATAAGGGCTTATGCCGACACATATAGTGAAGAACTATAGTTTGTTAAACAATTGAATAAATGTAACACGATACAAATATGTGTTAACACAAGCATGAAACGAGCTCACCAGTTGGTAATCCATTACTCAATGAAGTCACTATCTCGGCATCTACACGCAAAAGCAGAAATAGGAAATCACTCCGATGCACAGTGCGTTGAATGTATGGAGATGCGGGACAAAAATCAAAACTGGAAGATCAAGCCATTTAAGCACCTTGGTATGAAAGGCAAAGTTCTTTCTGCTGAAAAGAGCTGCAATTTGCATAAATGACATTTAGTATACGAGTTAACGGCTTATCCATGTAAAGGATTACCACAACTCATGTATCCTAGCATTAAATCATAAACAACCTAATGATTCACTTATGAATCACTTATGAAATGAAAGCAGATGCGTAATTGCGCAATCTGGAGATTGTCCGTAAACAAAACCATAAATAACTCATTATGCGCTTACGCGACACACTTTCAGTAAACATCCCAGATTCCTAGATCGAATTCCAGATCAAACCCATAAATAATCTACCATGTGACATATTACGAAGAAACATTCAAGAGGAATGGTAATCATCACAGGCAATATGGTTCACAACAATAATTGACACTTTATTTACACATTCGCAAGTCCCCGATCATCAAACCATCGATCCCAGCATAGAAAGACCGTGACCATGAATCATCATCGCAAGCGGATCAACAGGCAGATCAACAAGTGACGATAAAGAAAGTATTGTTCTTCGAGACGAAAAGCAGAACCGTTTGACGACTACGCGTGGGAATTTGCATCAGCAGAAACGACGCCACCACATAAGTATGCTTTCAAGGTCAAGGGCCAGTTGAAGATTATAAAAACCATTTGCCAAATCAGGAATACAGTCAGTTGTATCATAGAATTAGAAGTGTTTTAGTTTTTTAAAAAGAACTCCTTCCCGCTCGAGGAGTTAACTGGCGCAGTCGCGTAGTAACCGGTCAGTGTGGTGAAAGTGAAAGTGAAGAAAAAACTTAAGCGAAAATTAAGTATCAAATCGCTGGAGCTGCCACTAACGACAAACCAACTGAAGAAACCCCAACGAACATGGGACAATTTCTTCTACTCTTGTAAGTAATTTTGAATATTTAAATGTTACCCAAATAATTTCTAACAACCAAATATAATCAAAAAAGTGAATGTTTATTTTCTATTAACGAAAGAAAAGTGATCTGTTAGTTGTGTGAATGAAAGAAAAGTGATATTTTTAAGAGAGAAAGAAAAGTGAATTTATTTAATTAAGCGAGAAAGTGAGTGAATTTTAAAAATTATGAAAGAAGAAAATTGGGATGATATGAACCAACCAGAATACATTCCAGATATCGAAAATAAAAAGATAATCCGTAAAACACCAGCCAATTTATCCAAAAAACAGAAAAAAGAATTCTATGCCCGTGAAACAGAACGGTGGGCTCGAATTAAACAAGAAGAAAAAATAAAAATAAATCGTGAGAACCAAAAATAATTTTGTATTTGAATAGTATTATAATTTTGTGTTTTGTGAATCAAGTGATTGTAAATCAACTTCGAATCTTGTGAAATTCAAAATGGCTCAAAACGGAGAAACACTTGATGCTGCAGAAACAGCCCAAATGTTTCAGCAAGCAGAAATAGTTTTAAAATCTATGCAAACTCCTCAAGCAATTAGAGATTTGCCAACATTTGATGGAAACCCCGTGAAACTTCATAATTTCATAAGATCAGTAGATAATTTATTTCCTTTCATATCTGCATTAGAAAATACTCCATTTTTTAATGTTTGGTTACAATCCATTCGTGCAAAAATTATTGGTGAAGCAGATCAGATACTTGAAATTTATGGAACTCCATTAATTTGGAATGATATCAAAGCAAATTTAATCGCTTACTACAACGATAAGCGAGACTGTGTAACTTTAACGCGTGGATTATTCCAGGTACAACAAATAACAAGTATTGAAAAATTTTATGGACAGGTTCAAAATTTGCTTTCCCTTTTAATCAACAATACAAATATTTTAATTCAGGATAATGATTTGAAAACGGACAGAATTGCGACACATAAGGAAAACGCATTGCAAGTTTTTCTTGCTGGTTTAAAAGAGCCAATAGGTGGAAATGTTAGAGCAAGGAAACCATCTACTTTAAAAGAAGCTTTTGATGCATGTGTTGAAGAACGAAATTTTCAGGCCAAACAAGGATTAAAATCATCACCCTTCTATCCTTCTCTTCCTAAGCAAACAAATCAACCTACTTTTTCATATTCTCAACCACCAAATCCTAGAATGCCTATACAACAAACAAGAAATTTTAACGATAACATTCCCAAATTGCCTGTTCCAAACAGAAACGTTTTTGCCCCAAAACCTTTTCCCATATATCAACCTAAGCCTGCTCCAATGGAAGTAGATCGTTCAATACGAACTAAACAAGTAAATTATATGAATCGACCCAATTTAAATAATTTCAAACCATCATATCCACAACAAAATCGACAAAATTTTTTCCAACAAACTGGACCTCCTAAATTTCATGTTGAAGAACTTCATAATACTGAAGATCCCTCAGAATATGAAACATATCATCAAAATAACGACGGATATTGGGATGATAATCTTCCTTACGAACACTATTATAATAATGAAAATCCATATGAACAGTTTTATCGCTGTCACAATGATGAAAAACCTATTAAGAAAATTGAACAACCAACTAATAACACTTCAGAACAAACCTCAGATCAGAAACCAAATTTAGTTGATAATCTAAATTTTCGGACGGTACCCAATCAAGATTCAATAACTTGAATTGTATACCATACTTAAGATTGAAAACAATACAAGGATTCGACGTGAAATTACTTATTGACACTGGAGCCAATAAAAATTATCTAAGTCCTCGATTAGTCAATAGAACAGAACAACTTTCCTTTCCAGCACTTATAACAAATATTACAGGCAAACATGTAATAAACAATTATGTAAATTTTAATCCATTTCCCGAAGTCATTCAATCTACATTTATGTTTCATGTATTTGAATTTCATAAATTTTTTGATGGCCTAATTGGCTATGAAACACTACAACAAGTAGGAGCATTAATTGATGCACAAAATAACATATTGAATATTTCAGGCTTTCTATACAAATTGTATAAAAAATATCCAGAACTTATTTCAATCGAAATTCCTGGTCAAAGCATATGTACTATTGAAGTCCCAATTACTGCTGAAAATGGAGACTTCTATATAGAATATGATTATGAAATTTTACCAAATTTATTCATCTGTGCAGGAGTTTATCGTGCGCATCAAAATAAAGCATTTATACAAGTCGAAAATAGATCCATTGCATCACAATACTTTTCATTAGACTTTCCATTAAAAGTAGAAATAAACAATTTTCAACAAATTGACATACATAATAACATGCATTTTTTAAATGGAAAAACTATTAGTAATAGATATAGGAAACTTATCGATCAATTGAGACTAGATCACTTGAATTCCGAAGAAAGAACAAAATTATTAGATATTATAGCAGAACATCAATCAGCATTTTACGTTGAAGGTGAAACATTATCAAACACTACTGAAGTTAAACATTCAATTTACACTAAAGACGATTTGCCCATATATCAAAAAAGTTATCGCTATCCCCATTGCCATAGAGAGGAAGTTAGCAATCAAATTAAAAAAATGTTAAAAGAACAAATTATTAGACCTTCAAGTTCCCCATGGAATTCTCCAGTATGGATAGTACCTAAGAAAATAGATGCTTCTGGTCAACAAAAATGGAGAATAGTTATAGATTACAGAAAATTAAATGCAAAAACAATTGATGATAAATTTCCAATACCAAACATCACAGATATTCTGGATAAATTAGGTCGAAGTACATATTTTACTACATTAGACCTTGCTTCAGGCTTTCATCAAATTGCAATGATTGAAAAAGACATACCAAAAACAGCATTTTCAACAGACGGTGGTCATTATGAATTTGTTAGAATGCCGTTTGGACTTAAAAATGCACCTGCAACTTTTCAACGACTTATGAATACCGTTCTTGAAGGTTTAATTGGAGTAAATTGCCTTGTTTACATGGACGATATTATCGTCTATAGTGCAGGTTTACAGGAACATTACAATAATCTAGCTGCGGTATTAACAGCTCTTGAAAAAGCGAATTTAAAGGTTCAATTAGACAAAAGTGAATTTTTACAAAAAGAAGTTGCATTTTTGGGACATATTGTCAATGAAGATGGTGTTAAACCTAATCCAGATAAAATAGAAGCAATTAAGAATTGGCCCATTCCAAAAACCGAAAAAGAAATTAAATCATTTTTAGGAACATTAGGGTACTACAGAAGATTTATAAAAGATTTTAGCCGACTTACAAAACCTTTGACTCAATGTTTGAGAAAAGATGAAAAGATCGTGCATACACGAGAATTCATTGAATCCTTTGAAAAATGTAAGAAAATATTAACCAGTAGTTCTGTACTCCAATATCCTGATTTCAATAAACCATTTAACATAACAACTGATGCTTCAAAATATGCAATTGGCGCAGTTTTATCTCAAGGCCCAATAGGAAAAGATAGACCTATTGCATTTGCTTCTAGAACACTAAATAAACATGAAGAAAAATATTCAACTATTGAAAAAGAGTTACTTGCTATTTATTGGGCAACAAAATATTTTAGACCTTATCTTTTCGGCAAGAAATTTACACTGTTTACTGATCATAAACCACTGACAGGTGTCATGAACCTTAAGGATCCATCAACTAAAATTGCTAAATGGATGATTGCATTAATGGATTACTCCTATGATATTTAATACAAAGCCGGAAAACAAAATGTTGTTGCAGATGGCTTATCGCGAATTCCACATGAAATAAATGCACATGATGATGTTGAAGACAACGAAATATCATCTAATTCAACTACACAACATTCAGCTGATACTGATGATTCAGAATACATTCCGTGTACAGAAAAACCTCTAAATGCTTTTTCAAACCAAATTATTTTAAAAATTGACCACAATGAAGATGAAAACTTTGAAGAAGTTTTTCCAAAAGTATTTCGTCATACTATAACAAAAATCAACTTTGGAATTCCTTGTTTGATAAGAATTTTCAAAACAAAACTTGATTATTCACGAGTTAATTGCATTTATTGTCCAGAAAATTTAATAAACACTTTACAAATAGTCTACAAAAATTATTTCAGTAGAAACAGAAAATTGAGAATTTTTATCTCTCAAAAATTTTTAACCGATTTAAGATACTTTGAGGAACAAAATGAAGTAATTGATACTATTCACAATAGAGCACATAGAGGAATAGATGAAAATCTTGCGGAAATACAAAGAAACTATTATTTCCCTAAGATGGAAAATATAATTCGTCAATTTATTTTATAAAGACAATTTACACCGTCTTCAGCCATAGGCTGCACAGACTGAACATAACCAACATTAGACAACGGACACACAGAACGACCAGTGGACCAGTGAAGAATTTTTCGTTTGACGAAAAGTTTTCTCCGACTGGGGCGGGAGTCGAACCCACACTCCGTAGCACAATACGCCTAAACGACTGACGCCGCTAACCACACGGCTACGAAGCCCACGATTTTAGTATGCAAAGTATGTCAAAAAGCAAAATACGAACGACATCCTTATAAAATTATGTTCGCTGAAACCCCTATTCCTAAGAAACCTATGGACATAGTTCATATCGACATTTTTATTTGTCAGCCTAATATCTTTCTTTCTGCAGTTGATAAACTTTCTAAATTTGGAATGCTCATATCGATTAAATCACGATCCATACCGGATATCAGAAAAGGTATTATAAAACTCATTTCGACATATGGAAGTCCAAAATTAATTGTATGTGACAACGAACCAGCACTAAAATCACCTGAAATTCAAGGAATGCTATTAGATCTAGGAACCAACGTGTACTTCACAGCATCAAATAAAAGCGAAATGAATGGAATAGTCGAAAGATTTCATTCAACCTTAAGTGAAATTTATAGATGCATTCAAGATAAATATGATGACATTACAAAAAAGGAACTATTTAGAATAGCTTTATCACATTATAATAAAACAATTCATTCAAGTACAAATTTAAAACCTTCTGAAATATTTTTTGGAATTAAAGAAAATGAAGAAACACCTTTAAATATTGATGATATTATTACACAAAGAAATAAAATTTATGATGAAGCAATCGTTCGTTTAAAACAAAAACAGAACACAGATCTAACATATCATAATAGAACACGCGAAATTGAACCTAATCTTAAGCCAAATGATGAAATGTCGCACGACAAGGTGTTAAAAGTAAAATTAAAAATCCATTCACTGAAGATAAAGTATTAAAAGATAGAACCAAGACATTTGAAGATATAAAACAGAGAAAATTACATAAAACAAAAATTAAAAGAAGAAGAAAACCATAATAAGTACGAAAAAAATTAAAATATTATGTTTATGAAAATGCATATCTCAAAATATTTAATCAATTATCTTTATTTAGGTTGAAAAGAAGACATCATCAACGCAAATGATGATAATATAAAATATCATCAATGAAAATGATGATACATTATAATATAAAACATCATCAATGAAAATGATGATACATCGAAAATATTAATTAAACGTTTTAAAACAAATCATATTATAATAATTATTATAACAAATTAGTAACATTATTTCTCATTTTAGGTGTATCCAGTTAGCGATGGGAAGCTTAACTATCACTGACTTAACACGGCATTCTGGTATAGCTGCGTTCAAAGAACGGAAAACAAAAATCATTAAATCATATCATTTTCATATTCATCAAATTGACATAGAGAAATTTCAAAGCAATATAAAAATGTTTACGCACACTTTGAAACTTCTCAAACAAAATGACACAACTACTGAATACAACGATATTCTCAACGCAAGAATGGCAAGCCTCTTAGAATCATTTCATAATTTGAAACCTATAAAACGAAATAAACGAGGAATTTTAAACCCTCTTGGAACACTCATAAAATCAATTACCGGAAATCTAGACGACAATGACTTAAAGGACATTCATCATTCATTGGACCAAACAAAGACTAAAATAAATGAACTGGTAAAAAATAATGAGAGGCAAATTGAAATTAATAAGGAATTTGAGAATAAAATGAATCAAATGATCGACCGAATTAATAATCACCAAACAGTAATTCTAAGAAAACTTTCAAAATTTAATAATTTGGAGGAAAAATCTAGAAACATTTATATAAAGCAACACATTCATGATACTTTATTTAATATGGAAACATTAGAAAGGAAAATGAGAGATATATTTGAATCAATTCAATTTGCAAAAATAGGCATTTTATCAAAAATAATTCTTAATCCAAACGAGACTAATTTTGCATTAGAAAAGTTAGAATCACAAAATGTTACTATATCCACAATAGATGAAGTATATGAATTTTTAGAAATAGAAGTTTTTCATAATAATTCAAAGATAATCTTTATAGTTAAAATACCTATATTTATACAAGGAAATTTCAATTATGTTTATTATGAAAGCATACCATATAAAAATCGATCAATCGCATCAAACTACAACATCGCCATTACGAGTGAAACATCAACATTCGTCACCAAAGAACATTGTCCAATCATCGAACAATATCGTATTTGCAATCAACAAACATTGATTAATATTACAAAAGATGGATGTATTCATAACGCACTTTGGGGATATAATGCAAGTTGCCCATATACAAAATTGGAAGATTCTTTAAAAATTCGACGAATCAACACCAATACATTGTTAGTAATAAACGCTATGAATCCCATTACGGTATATTCCAGTTGCGATACGGCAAACAGAACAATCTCAGGAACATTTTTAATAACATTCGACAACTGCATGATAACAATCAATAATGGAAATTATGACTCCAGAAAAACTATTGGTTATGATGAAACAAAGTTAATTCCAACCATTGGAATCGCTATCAATGAAACATCATTTCTCGATCATCCTGATATTTTACAACTTCATAAGTTCCATGTCAAAAATCGCAAACACATCGATGAAATACAATTTAATCAAAACATCATAAGGAACACAGCAATTAGTGGATTTACAATATTAATAATAATATTATGCAGTTTAGGAGTCTGGATGTATTTCTCATCAAAGAAAAATAATGCTACAACAATAAAATTAAATATGAATGGCCTAAAAGAATCCCCAAAATCATCACATAACACTGAAAATGAAAAAAATCAACCGAAGATTCGAGACGAATCTTTTCAAAGGGGGGAGAAGTTAACGGCTTATCCATGTAAAGGATTACCACAACTCATGTATCCTAGCATTAAATCATAAACAACCTAATGATTCACTTATGAATCACTTATGAAATGAAAGCAGATGCGTAATTGCGCAATCTGGAGATTGTCCGTAAACAAAACCATAAATAACTCATTATGCGCTTACGCGACACACTTTCAGTAAACATCCCAGATTCCTAGATCGAATTCCAGATCAAACCCATAAATAATCTACCATGTGACATATTACGAAGAAACATTCAAGAGGAATGGTAATCATCACAGGCAATATGGTTCACAACAATGATTGACACTTTATTTACACATTCGCAAGTCCCCGATCATCAAACCATCGATCCCAGCATAGAAAGACCGTGACCATGAATCATCATCGCAAGCGGATCAACAGGCAGATCAACAAGTGACGATAAAGAAAGTATTGTTCTTCGAGACGAAAAGCAGAACCGTTTGACGACTACGCGTGGGAATTTGCATCAGCAGAAACGACGCCACCACATAAGTATGCTTTCAAGGTCAAGGGCCAGTTGAAGATTATAAAAACCATTTGCCAAATCAGGAATACAGTCAGTTGTATCATAGAGTTAGAAGTGTTTTAGTTTTTTAAAAAGAACTCCTTCCCGCTCGAGGAGTTAACTTACGCATTATCGAAAAACTGTCCTAAGCGCCAATTCCATTAATTTCCAAGAAAAACCTTGTAATTTGTACTATTATTGCCTATAATGAAGTAAGAAGTTATTTGCAAATATGTCTCTTCACACTCGTAGCTGCAAAAGTGAATTAAACGCCTTTATGCAAAAAATGCGCATATTTTTAAAATTTTCTAGTTTTTAACAAAAAATTTGAATAAAATTGTAGAAACGTCATATAAAATTTATCATTTTAAACATAAACTTGCTGTGGTGTGATGTTTGGTTCAGCTTTGACCACATAGCGTTGCGAGATTTTCGGATTTTTTATTATAAACAACTCATTTTCATACTTGTGCTGGTTAAGGAGTATACCGAAAAATATTTGAAAATCTCAAAGAGTTGCAGGGAGTTGCAGCTGTATCTTTCAGACCTCTTAGAGGACACTCTGAGAAACATGTCTGTGAGTGATTTAGGGTGGAACTCGGTGGAACTTTTTTTGAATCGATAACCAAAGTTACTTGTTAGTATTTCATAAGTTTGATTTCATAGCCAACTTGTCATGTCGATTTCTCATAATCAAAGTTAAAATTGGTATGCTTATCCCATCAAATATACTTTACCAACCTTCAAACATGTTCTCTTTCAAATTTTGATTGAATGGATTGGTTTCAACAACCTCCGTACTAGTTGAAAGTAATGTTGAAAACATGCGACAAAATTAAGTTTTTTTTGCTACTCCGACAACTGTCACTTTCGACGCTTGTTGTAGTCGTTTTAGTGCTTTATAAATCTTATAAATACACGTTTCAATAGCCGATGTTATCTATCAACACTTGTGGATACTTATTATCGCCAAATGAAATAACTTGAAATTTGATGTTTGTCTATGGAGCAACGCACTGTGCGATGGTTCGCAAAAATAAACGTGGCTTGGGCTTTGGAAAAGCAAAATGTATAACCGAAGCAAACGAAAAAGAACCCTTTTTTTTAAAGTTTTTCGACCGTCTGTTACTTTTTTCACCTTCGATAATTTTCTTCCGACCTTCTGCTATTTCAACGTTTTGTCTTTTGATTATTCTCCATACATTTCCAAAAAGATACATTTGGGAGATATAACTCATGACTCTTACAGTTTGATTTTGTTTTGTTCATATAAAAAAGGGCCACCAGTTAGTCAATCGACTGATTATGGTAAATTGGAAAAAAAAATCATTTTTGACTCTTGGAAGTAACAGAGTTTTACCTTAGATTCAACGCAAAAGATTTTATAGTGGTGCTGATTACATGTCATCCATGTACAGGGCGTAGTGTTTTTCAGGGTCTTGTATTGTTTATCATCAAATAAAACGCGAAGCGAACTGCAATCAGACATAAACTTCCGACAGCACTCAACCTGATAAGAAGTTTACCGCATCCATCAATTAATCGTCTAATTAATGTATTGATGTGAAGATTAATCTTATCTTTATCTTCTTTGGTCAGTAATAATCTTATTATCCAGAAAAAGTTGGTGAAGGTTTACAAGAATACAGCTCTTGTATCGCTTAATTAATAGCTCCGCAAAATGCTTTCCCTTGACTCACATTTTTTTTTGTTGGGGTGAAATCCCACACAAAAAATAACTTTCCAGAAAAAAAGATACTCCTACGCAAGTATCCACGCCAGCTTTTTCGAGAAACCCGTTCCCTAATTTGTGCCCATTCATTTTTGCCCCTTGGAAGTAACAGATGAAGCCCTAAACAAAAACAACCGGAAAAAATCACACAAGAATCAACTTTCATCCGCACTGAGCCTTTGCTCTGTTTCGAAGACATCAAAGGGAGGGAAAATCCTTACTTCAAGCGTCATCAATTCTAACGAAGGAATCGAAAAAACAAGTGGGAGACAAAGCCACAGACAAATCACGGTCCGAAAATAAAACAAAAGGAAACAGAGTCACCATCTATAATGTCCATAAATGCATAACTGACCCATTAAATTAAAGTAGGCATTGAGAAAATAATACTTTTATACAAATGTTCATAAAAAATATAGGTTTTAACAAAATATAAGCTTTAACAATATTCCAGTTTTGCAGTTGCTAGTGAGGTTTACATCTCATATAGAGAGTGTTATGCTTTTATTTTTCAATATAACTTCATATTTCTCCACAATATTTTCAAACAATGAGTGTTGATTTTCATGTGCGTAGTAAAATATAACAATAAAATGTATAGGAATGAATGTTGGGATGGGAAAATTCAAAAATCAATATGGGACAGTTATGTCTTCATGTGAAGTATATTCAGTGTAGAAAAAAGCGTGGTAGACGATGTTATCACCAGTTGGCCTTTTTCGCCTCTTAAAGTGTGGCGCGCTACAGCTTCCTTCCTGCTACAATAATTTGTTCAAGTTGATACCAAAAGAGCGAACGCATGGCGTTCTACACAACTCTATACAATTCAATCGTAACTACTTTTTTACTAGTTTATTTATATGAAGCTCAATCGCTATTAACGCTTTACGTAGCAGATTTTTTTTCTGTATTTCCAGTAAAGTTATACAATTCATTGACTTTTCAGAGTAGCATGGTATTAGCAGGGAATGGAGCAACTCGAAATTAAAGGTCAAAATTTTTGGAAAAAAGAACATGATATGAATTGGGTTCGTGGCTACGGGAAATTGATAACCGAAAAACATACTTTCAAACCTTAAATTATTTGTACCGCTATGTTTTTGATAATATATATGAGACGCATGTCCCAGTCAAGGAACAGTCATCCAGATTCAATCAGTTATCGCGTCTTCCTGTTACTGGTCGCTATGTTCTGGACGCTGTCCTTCTTTCCTCCCTTATTTTTCTCTATGACATGCAACCCATTTTTTGTTGAAGCTAACCGTTGCCCGCCGTCGATGCGAATATGATTTCTATGGTGTTGGAATCGGATGAACGCAAAATGAAAAGGTAGCATCTGGTAGCTTTCAAATTTCACTTATATTAAAGGTTCTAGATGAAACAGTGAAAAGTATCGCGTTCTGATTCTAATTTAAATGGATTTACGTAAGTATTATTGAATATAGAATACAATGTGATACACTATGAGTATTTCTTACTAAAAGAAGAATAACAATCGACAACATTTATTTATCGGATATATTAGATTTTATATCAATTTATTGTAAAATGTTCAAACTTCAAAGCTCAGTTGTAACACTCAAAAGAATTGGTATGTATCAGATATTGAAAGACGCTTTTACAATATCAATAAAATAAATATTTCCTCTTTTTCTTTTTGCATTACGTCTCAACTGGAATAGAGACTGCTTCTTAGCTTAGTGTTCTAAAAGAACTTCAACTATTATTAACTAAGAGTTTACTCTCAAATCCATAAAAACTAACGAATAAATGTAGAAGGTTCCCTAATAATATGGCGTCAGTCATTGTCATCCAGTTTGTACACTACTCTGCACTCATTCAGGGCGCGTACTCACACAGTTACGACGACCTTCTCCTTTTCTTTGTTCAGCTGGTAGGATGCCGAGGTCGGTCCAACGATTCCGGTTGAGCATAACTTCCGGTTCGTAGGCGCCTCGACTACCCATTACCAGCGTCCCGACGTACTCTACTCGACTAGTCCCCGACGGTGGACCTACTCTACACCGACGAAGAATTCCCCGGCGGTGAAAATTCTCCCGAGACCGATTCTTCTTTTTCTACGTTTCGAGCCAACCTGAAGGGTGCCGAAGTCAGTCCAGCGATTCCGGTGGAGCCTAGCTTCCGGTTCACTGGTGCCCCGACGACCCTAAAACCGGCGCTATGACACGTCTACTCAACTAGTCCCCGGCGGTGGACCTAGCCTACACCGACGAAGAATTCCCCGGCGATGGAAGTTCTCCCGAGACCGATTCTCCTGCTGCTGCTGCTGCTACTGCTGATCTTCACTTTTTTACAGGACGACCGGTAAGGTGCCGAAGTCAGTCCAGCGATTCCGGTGAAGCCTATCGTCCGGTACACTGGTGCTCCTACGACCCGGGACCGGTGCAACGCCGCGTCTACTCAGCTAGTCCCCGACGGTGGATCTAGCCTACTCCGTCAGAGAGTTCCCCGGCAAAGGAATGTCTCCCGAAACCGAGCAGCCATTCTTCCTTTTCGTGCGTTCACTCTAGCTAGCAGATCGTTGGTCGCTACGCCACTTCCTCTTAAGCTCGGACATAATTCTCGATACCGTGCTATCGACAGCGTTCCAAATGCTTTCTTCTCGGCACATCTCTTCGACAACGTTATCGACACACGGTGCCCCGACAGACCGTTATTATGCAAAAAAATTGTCCATCAAATCTGAGCACAGGGCTCGATTCCTGAGGTCATTCTGCACCTCTGGGCCAATTTTTAAAAAAATCCCTAGGAGGAATCTCGAGAAATGTCGATTTGAAGTTTTTGACTAAAAATTTCAATATAATCCATATTTAAATTTTTCAATAGCACTGAAAAAAGCTACAAAAATGCTATAAAAGTTGGCCAAACTGTTCTCAACTAGTATAACATTGTTACCGTTATTATAATTAGAAATATTTACAGCTTTTCCGGCATTCGTACTAAATGACCAGCTCACTGAAGTTTGCCTATTTTATTCGCTCAATAGTTTTCGCTCCTGTTCTCAAAAAAAAAAATGAGCTTAGAGAGCCAATAATTAGCGTTTTATACAGGGCAAATTGACAATGATGTTTCATTTAGGCAAGCTTGCTTAATCGTTGCTCTCTTTGCATTATTATTAAAAAAACTGCTTTAGTTTTCTAAACACTTTTCAGTGTTCACGATAAAGGACCGCGAGGTGTATTGGCGAAGTTGTTAACGAAATAATGGATCTTTGAAGTCAGATAAGCCTTTATCAAGCAACAGTGTAGAAATGTCGTCTCCATTTGCAAGTTGCGGGTCCCTAAGCTTAAGGTTACGTAATCCATAAAAGAAGATATTCGCAGCTAGAACACGTGTTTTTACTGCACGGGAAACATTATTATCATACGTCACATATGGCTCTTCAACAACTTTAATTACATTTCCATCAAGAACTGCCTCAGCACCAACACATCTGAACCTGTTTTTTCTCTATATGCGACCATATACGTCTGGGTACCCGAGGAGGGACAAATAACTCCCAAATACCTTATTAATACCATATTTAAGTATCATACCAAAATTAGGTATTGTTCAGTTGTCAATACCTCAATTTAGTATTATAATGGAATTGAAAAAAAAAAACTTTAAAACAATTAAAAATACCTCATTAGACAGCTATTGAGGTCTGCTGAAGGTATTGAACTACTATTGAAAAATTTCACTTCTATATGAAAATCCATCAAGTATTATTTAGGTATTACAATACCTAATCTAATTATCAGTTTGGTATTTGTAAAATATGCTTGAGATATTATTTGAGGTATTTTACCTCTTATGCAGGGCTCATTCATACCTCGTTCAGGTTGTATTGTTGGAAATTATCTGGTATAGAATACCTCAGTTTGGTATTCAGAAGTTTTTTTCTTCTGCTCGGGTTGAGTAAATCGTATTACAAGCTTATCTTAGTTATCCATCTTTAAAATAGTGAAACCCTGCTTTACTAAACTGCGATCGATTCCAATAAAGTCATTGTCTTCAAAATCAAGGAATATAAGCAAGACAGACAAACATCAGATTCGTCCCCGACGAAATAAAAAAATCATCGTCATCCAGTATAACAACACTGGCAGGTCGTCGTCTCGTCATCGATGAAAGAACGCACGACTAACTTTAACCCATAATCGTCAACGAGCAAATGTTTATTCATTCTGCTTATACGGTTGCTACGCACCAAACAACGAAAGGTATCACATAATTGCGATTCTACAATAGTTCTGTTGGTAAGCGCGTGGAGTTGACGATTGAGAGATCGTTTGTTCGATTCCAGACGCGTTTTGTTGTTTTGTTTTTGGTTTATTTTTGCAAAAAATACTCATAATCTGTCGAAGACACGATTCATATTTTTAGTCGGTTTGGTGCTCCCGAACGAAGAAATCGCATTTGTTCGTCATGGCGCCGAGCCTATGTGACTGGATCTCTGCGGCAAATCGTCATCCGTTGCTGGTTGAGTGACGATGACAACGCTTTTTTTAGTTTCGTCGTCGACTTTTTCTATTTGACGGCGACGATTGTCTACGCTGAGTATAAGCGACAAAACGTTATATTAAACAGTAAATTCGGAAACTCATCTCTTTTCATTCCATGTAATTTACAAATAAAAGCCCCTCGTCTACAATTCTTACACTTGATTGTATTTGCAACAGCTAGATTTTTGTTACTGAGCCGAACGCGACCTAGAAATCAATAAACAGATTGAAGATGAATCTCGAAAAAAAAAAGAAGTAAATCGTTGCAGGTATATAGAGTGCAAGTCCTAGTGAAGTTGATACTTAAGTAGTACTTAATGTAAGAACGATAAGTGTTATGTCTTGTCTAGATTTGTAAGAACGATAAGTGTTATGTCTTGTATCCGTCGCGTCTCGTGAATGTCGTGTAGTTCTTACGTTAGTGCAAACTATAAAAATGAGTAGTACTTAATGGGGATTTGTTTGAAGTTGTTAAAGACTTTGTTAATCTTCGAACACTTGTGACATATGACAATCATGTTTCCCTTGTAGTTAGAATCCTGTTGAGGCTGAGAATGTTAAACAGGATATTTTTACGTAAAGTGCTGAGGGCAATAGTCGGTGGAAAACTAGACGTATACATCAAGAGTAGTACCAGATGAACAAAGAAGAAAATTTTATTAATCAAAATAAATACGGCAGACTTTGGTAGGCTGGTCATTTAGTGTGAAAGTCGAAAAATAAACTGTTAATTATTTATATTCAGCATTGAATGTTTCACGTTTATCGAACGTAACATAAATAGTATAATGAAATTTATTTATTGATTTTATTTTAACTTGACTTAACTTACCAGAGTGGCTTAAGTATGCTTTTACATGGCGTAAACCAGTAAGCTTGGTTTCTTACTGGTTTACGCCATGTAAAAGCATACTTAAGCCACTCTGGTAAGTTAAGTCAGTTGTAAATAATTGTAATTATAACAACGGTAACAATGTTATACTAGTTGAGAACAGTTTGGCTAACTTTTTTTAGCGTTTTTGTAGTTTTTTTCAGTGCTATTGCAAAATAATAATATGGATTATATTGAAATTTTTAGTCAAAAACTTCAAATCGACATTTCTCGAGATTCATCCTAGGGATTTTTTAAAAAATTGGCCCAGAAGTGCAGAATGACCTCAGGAATCAAGCCCTGTGCTCAGATTTGATGGACAATTTGTTTGCATAATAACGGTCTGTCGGGGCACCGTGCGACAGTGACTCCTCGCATGTCCCTCCTCACTTCTTCGAACCTAGGACATTCGAAGACTACGTGCTCCGGTGTTTCCTCCACATTCTCGCACTCCGGGCAACAAGGTGAAGAAGCATGTCCGAACCGATGCAGATACTTCCGGAAACAGCCGTGTCCGGACAGAAACTGCGTCAGATGGAAGTTCACTTATCCATGCTTCCTATTAACCCACAGTGACACATTTGGAATTAGACGGTAAGTCCACCTTCCCTTCTCCGCGTTGTTCCACTCTTGCTGCCACTTAGCCAACGAGTCCGTTCTGACGATCCTTCTCACATTTCTGGTGCCTCTTCGCTCATAACACTCCACGTCCTCGGCCAGGGTGATGCAGATGGGCATCATGCCAGCGATAACGCATACTGCCTCCGATGAAATCGTCCTATAGGCGCTCGCTACTCGTATGGCCATGAGTCGGAATGTGCTGTTCAACATCCTCCGATTACGCTTGGTTTTTACCGCTGCGGCCCAAACTGGGACTCCATACCTGAGAATAGACACCGCTACACTCGCTAGGAGACGCCTTTTACTACTTCTCGGTCCTCCGACGTTCGGCATGATCCTCGCTATCGTGTTGACCGCCTTCGACGCCTTTTCGCAGGCGTAGTCCACGTGAGCGTTGAAGTTTAGACGGTCATCTACCATCACCCCCAGATGCTTCAAAGCACGTTTTGATGAAATGTCTTGTCTACCGATGTTGATTTCAACCCTCTGAACAGCTTTGAGGTTGCTAACCAGCACTAGCTCCGTCTTATGATGAGCCAGCTGCAGTTTTGCTCCGGTCATCCACGCTTCAATCGTGTCAATCGCTTCCGTCGTCAGCATTTTGACCTCTTCCAACGTCTCGCCAGTCACCGTTAGAACGACATCATCTGCGAATCCAACGATTTCCACTCCGTTAGGTAGCTCCAGCATTAATACTCCATCGTACATCGCGTTCCAAAGCGTTGGACCAAGGATTGAGCCTTGTGGCACTCCTGCCGTGATCCTGACCGACTTTTGACCCAACTCCGTTTCATATACCAGGATTCTGTTTTGGAAATAGCTTTTTAGCATACTGCACAAGTAGCCAGGAACTCGCATTCTATGCAGTGCTAAGGCTATAGCCTCCCAGCTGGCGCTGTTGAAAGCATTTTTGACGTCAATCGTCACTACGGCGCAGAACCGATTGCCTCTCCTCTTCTGTTTGGATGCCTTCTCCGCATTCTGCACAACTGTCCGGATTGCATCCACCGTCGAGACCCCTTTCCGGAATCCGAATTGTCTCTTCGATAAGCCACTCTCGCTCTCTGTGCATTGTGTCAGCCTGTTAAGGATGATCCTTTCCAGGAGCTTACCAAGTGTGTCCAGCAAACATATAGGTCTATACGATGCTGGGTCCCCTGGTGGCTTCCCTGGTTTTGGCACCAACACCAGCTTCTGAACCTTCCAACTGTCTGGGAAACAGCCTTCATTCAAGAGTTTCTGCAGCGTCGTCCTGAACAAATCCGGGAACGCCAATATCGCGGTTTTTAGTGCTACATTGGGGATCCCATCCGGACCGGGAGCTTTCTTCACCTTCAGACCCTTCGCCACTGCTAGTAGTTCTTCATTAGAGATTCGCACACCTCCGGGTTCTTCTTCCTCGTCTTCGTATGGCGTAGGCGGCCACACTGTTGGGTCATGATGCGGAAACAGACCTTCCACGATAATCCTCAACTTGTCTGGACATGTTTCGACTGGTGTCGCCGGACCCTTAAACTTCGCCATCACAATACGGTAGGCGTTGCCCCAAGGGTTTTCTTCGGCTTCTCGACATAGCTCCTTGTAACAGCTGGACTTGCTCCGCTTAATCTCTTGTTTGAAAGCAGCTCTAGCTTCACGGAAAGCGATTCTCCGTTCCTCCCTCTCTACTTCGGTTCTTGCTCTCTGGACGCGTCTTCTGGCTCGGAAGCATGCAGCACGGAGGGTACTAAGCGTCTCATTCCACCAGTACGCTGGGCGCCTTCGGTTCCTAGGCTCCAACTTTCTCGGCATCGATGCATCACAAGCCGTTGCTACCACTTCTGTCAACTCTTCTGCGTCAAGGTTCGCCCTGCTGTATGTTCGAAGCGCCTCAATAAACACCTCCTTGTCGAAGTCCTTTGTCTTCCACTTCCGCTCGTATGTCCTCATTCTCATCGGCGCTGGGGAGATTCGCCGGCCGATGCTGTAGAGAATCGCCTGATGATCACTGTGGGAATATTCCTCGCTCACCCTCCAATTCATGTCATCCAACAACAATGGGCTACAGAACGTAACATCGATGATGGACTCCCGACCGTCTTTACGGAATGTACTGACAGCCCCTTCGTTGCACAGCCTCACATCTAGCTTCGCCAGCGCTTCGAGTAAGCTGTACCCCCTGGCGTTGGTCAATCTGCTGCCCCAATCTACGGCCCAGGCGTTGAAATCTCCTGCTATGACTACCGGCGTTCTTCCCACCAGCGTATCTGTGAGCAAATCCAACATACTGTTGTACTCTTCGTCTGTCCATCTCGGAGGCGCATAACAGCTGCATACGAAGACTCCGTTGACTTTGGCAATAACAAAGCCGTCGTGTGAGCTATCGACTACTTCTTGTATGGGGTCATTGTGTGAATAGTATAAAGAGAGTGGTTAGAGTCCGCGACTACAAAGCAAATCCATGCTGGAGGTGTCTGGGTTCGATTCCCACTCCGTCCAGGATCTTTTCGTAATGGAAATTTTCTTTGACTTCCCTGGGCATAGAGTATCATCGTACCTGTCACACGACATACGAATGCGAAAATGGCAACTTTGACAAAGAAAGCTCTCAATTAACAACTGTGCTCGTTGAACATTAAGCTAAGAAGCAGGCTCTGTTCCATTGAGGAGATGTAATGCCAATAAGCTTAGCTTAGCTTAGCTTAGACTGACTACACATATCAATGGTTGCTATTCCGTGATTGACCGAAGTCAGTGAAAATGCACAAAGAATCAACTAGAAGTTCGGCTGGGATTGGCCATAATCTTCTTCAGTGTGCATAATTCAGTGCCTCTATTTATACAGGGTCAATAACGGCGCCGGCCACGTCCTTGCAGTCAGGTGGGATTGGGGGAAGGAATGTTAGTGTGTAACCTTTGCTATTTGGAGACCGTGTTTGCCTCTGCATCGCCGCAAAGGTTACTGAGAGGGATGTTTGTTAATGGGGAGGATCGTTGGGTCACAGGATTCACTTTGATAAGCGATTAGACCATGATAAACGATTATTTGTGAGATATAAACATACTTAGAAATATAAACTGTTCGATTGACATGAAAAATTTTCAAGTATGAGAAAATAATGCCGTTACTTGAAGTGACGAACCATTCAAAGTTTGTTGAACAAATAGCTAAAAGCAACATTCCTACAGGATATTTTACTCAAATTGAAAAAAAAAAATATCGATTGGCTAGACCATCACATAATATTCTTATGCCGACACTTACAGTGGCGAACCATTCAAAGTTTTTTGAATAAAATGAACGTTTTGCAAGTCTACACTTCTAGCACAGGCCAAACCATTCAAAGCATTTTTTATGTATAAAAATAAAGGTACCGTCAAACGGGGCTTCTTTTGACATTATTTCCACATTCTTCAACTTTGAGGATTTGTAACTCTTAGAATTTTGGATAGATATTGATAATTCTTGCATATATTTAAGTTGTATATGTACGTAACAAATATGCAAAATATGAGGCAAATCCATCAAGAAATAACAAAAATGCTTGAATAGCGAAAAAAGTGTGTCCTTCAAGACAAAAAAGGGGCTACTTTGGACATTTTCACAATTTGACAATGAAATGTTTTTTTTTTCTTATAAATTTCAAACTGATTCTGTAGATTATGGTCCATTGTAATGTTATTGAACGTTTTTCATTGATACACATAATTTAAAAAATTGCAAAGCTCGAAACAATTACTCATATATAACAAATTTCTGCGAAACATGCTATTCACTATTTTTAGTTTGTGGTATGAAACTTAAACTTTCAATCTCCTCTTAAATGGAACTATCAGTTACGAATGCTTGATTTACAAGTTGATATAAACGAACGATGTAACTACTAGGTACTGCTATGAGCTTTGTACAAAAACTGTCT
Organism: Aedes aegypti; assembly: GCF_002204515.2. Taxonomy (NCBI): domain Eukaryota; kingdom Metazoa; phylum Arthropoda; class Insecta; order Diptera; family Culicidae; genus Aedes; species Aedes aegypti. The sequence goes on from NC_035107.1 coordinate 169,625,540, forward strand.
TTTCTATTCTTACTGTTATATGACCGATTTATAGAAGGATCACATAAATACTTGTAACTAAAAAGTAATTTTCATCAACAACGCAATCTATGAAGTAAAGTTTTGCAAGGTCGTACAGAAGTAAAAGTTTGCTTTTGTAATATGGTTTTAGCTTCTTAGCAGTTTAGAGCTGGCTCTAAACTACTAACTACTCTTAAAGTTTATTTTAGGAATTGTAGGATGCAATTGTTTTGTACTGCAAATTAATGTAAAATATGACGAATAATATTTTTTAGAGATGATTTTGTGAACTTGTCATTGATACGTATTGATACATGTGTGTTTCATGTCTATTCACTATCCCAAATATTTATTTCAATTTTTTATGTTCTAAAATATACAAACCAAAACATTATAATAAAATAAAAGTCTTAAAAATAAGACATTTGATCAATTATTTTAATAAAACAACAATTTTAAGCAAAACAAACCACAAAATTTTTATGAAACTTGGCCATTTGATAGTTTTGTGATGCTCCCAATAACTTTCCACGACATGGGAAAAATTCCAACAATGTTTGCATAGCCAATGTTTTATACCTTGAGAATATTTATTCTGGCTTTCTTGAAATATTTTCTTGTTTATCTTGTTATTGTTGATATTGTTCCAAAAACAAATAATGCCTAGTAGTAGAGCGAACATTGGTTAATAAAAGTGCTGAAGACACAAAATTGCTCAGATTAATATTTACGCTGCAAATAAATACCAAAGGTGAGTGTCCAAAGTAGCCCCCGGAATCAAAAGTAGCCCCGTCTGACGGTAAGTGATTCAATACAAAAATCATAAAACAATAAAGTTATGAATAAGAGTTTATGCCGACACTTACAGTGACGAACCATTCATAGTTTGTTGAAAAATCATATTTATGTAACGATTAAATGTGCGGTCATACATATTTTATAGACTTGAAAAAAAAGCATGAAACGAGCTCACCGATTGATCTTCATCCTTGATTGAGCAGCCACAATCCACTTTCAGCTTCACTCGTGTGCTCGGCCATATAAAAGCACTAAGAAAAGAACGCGTCACCTGAGAGGAAAAAAAACTGACGACTTCTCGGACTTTCTCGATGCACTGCCCGGTAGAAAAGAACGCGTCACCCGAGAAGGAAAAAACTGACGATTTCTCGGGCGTTCTCGATGCACTGTTCGGACTTTCTCGACGTACTGCCCGGTGAAAAGAACGCGTCACCCGAGAGGGAAAAATAATGACGACTTCTCAGACTTTCTCGACGCACTGCCCGGCAGAAAAGAACGCGTCACCCGAGAGGGAAAAATAATGACGATTTCTCGGGCTTTCTCGACGCACTCATTGAGAAGATGTAATGCCAATAAAAAGAAAAAGTACAACTCAGAATTTTGTAAAAACCGAAAATTATTGTTAACTATAGAAAGTTTGCTATATAAGTCAAACGGATGAGACAACTCATGCATGATGCTTTAGTTGTTGTGTTGCGTGAGCTGCAACTCAAGCATGAAATATGAGAATCAGAGGTTTTTGAAATACTGGGGAGCGCTAATATAGGGAGTCGATGCCGGTTATGGACCCTTTGCGTATTATGGACCCCCTACAGAAAAACATAAAATTAAAAATGCTTTGAAAATCCACCGGGGGAACTTCGATTACATTGTTAGTCAGCAGTTTCAGGCAAAATATTTGGTTTGAGACGCATAAATACAGATATTTGAACAGTTATGTAAATGAAACCTTACGAGAGGGTCCATAATACGCATTCCCAGGTGGGTCCATAATAGGCTCGTCGGCAGCGAGCCGGATTACATGGGAATCAAATGGAGGGTCCATAATACGCAACGTCAAATTTGTAAACAATCCTATTATGGACCCCGGGAGGGCATTCCTATTATAGGCATTCGGACAACAGTTTTTCAAATGCATATTTCGCTGGAAAAATCGAATGATTTTGTGTGTTTCATAGACGTACTATGAAGTAAAGACATTGAATTTGTTGTTAGACTCCACAAAACGTATATGCGTCTGAGATATCATTGCGGAAAAGCGTCTAGAATGAATTCCAGCTACTAAGGGGTCCATTACTAGCATTGAAACCCTATGTATAACGACGGCAAATCAATAGGAATAGTCAATGAAAATAAGAAAACTTATTATCCGTTCTGAAGTACTGCTCCCATATTTCTATTAGAAGTATTAACAACAAATTACAAATAATCATAAAAAATGAAAACTGACATAAATCAGAAAATATTTATACAAACTTTGGAGCTAGAACATTGAGTTTCGTTCACGACTGGTGAAGATGTAAAAACATCATCAGAGTTCGATGACATACTCCAGAGCAGCATGCTGCCTTTGCCTCTTTGCGGGGAAGCGAAAAAATGCAAAGCAGAAAGGCAACGAAAACTGAGCGAGTAAGATGCAGCAATAAACACAACAGAGTAAAATTTCAAACAAAAAAAGAATGCTCTCACAACTCCCCGAGGACTGTCTTGTTTTGGCGATCAAGAGTCCTTTTGAAGCGTGGGTAAAGGTGAGAGAGAGAGAGAGAGAGAGAGAGAATCCGACACTTATTTTCACTTATTTGAACATTGTATTGTACATTTGAACCACCATTTATGAATCAGCAAAAAAAATTGTCCACAAATATGAATCAATATGAACACGATATATGAATCAGTTGTTTACTTTCAATTATTTTACTATTAAATGCCATATAGTTCATATGTTTCTTAGAACACTGCATGATATTGCTTGATTTTTAATTTTGCTACTTAGCGGGCCTATTGGACATTGCATTTGTGGATTAACATGCTTCTGGAGCATGTTTATTTGGAAGATGATGGCATGTAGTGTAATTGGACAATCACTAGATTTTTTTTCAGGGTAAATATCTTTTACTTCTCCATGTGTTTGATAGAAGAGCCAACAGTTCAGCCGGGGAGTTAATCTAAAGAACCTTACGTGCAACAAAAGTGATCTTACAAAACGACAAATCTGTTTTTTTTTTGTTTCCCACTCGTTGATTTTGGTCTTTTTGCAGAAGCAATAGCCCGATTTTATAGCAAAGTTAGGAACAACATGGGCCTCATAATTTAGTAGTAATGAAATTTCTATCAAATTAATTTTCACTATATTAACTCAACATGAGATATAAGCTGTACAACATTTCAGCTTGAAATAAGTATTGTTGAGCTGTTTAAGAAATTTTAGTCTCTTCTCATACTGGCTGAAAATGCACACTTGGTACCCCATTTACTCAATGCCTACTTTTGTCGAATGTTACAAATATTCAGTTATGGGCAGTACGTCCACAATTTTTATGACTAAAGAAGACTATAATCCCCCTAAAAAACTTTTTTCATAATAATTTGGTTTTCTGAAAAAGTTGTCTCCAGGCTTTAAAATTATTTAAAGCCTGGAGGCAACTCAAACTATCCGAACAAACAATATAAATATTTGGTGTACAATCTTTAATCAAGTTGCACGCAAAGTAAAGAGCAATCAATTCTGCTGAAAAAACAGAACAAGGAGATTGCAATTTAAAAAAATGACCAGAAAATAATTAATAGACACCAAAACCTGCGATGCCGTCAATCAATGAACCATCAGTATAAAAAAAATTGTGCGGGAGTCATTCCATTGAATTTGCGTTCGAAGAGAATGTTAGCAAAATGAGAATGGTGAAATTTTGGAATTTGTTTCATTTCATAGAATAGAGACAAATCAATTAATGGTTTGTATGAATGAATGGAAATTTTTGAATTATAAAAGGCATAAGAAAGAATTGGTTCAATATTTTCCGTTGAGCAATGAATGAAGGAATCTAACATTTTGCTTCGAAAAACAATTCATCACAAATTTGCAATTCAATTCTTGAAAACGAATCTTCAATGGTAATATACCAGCAAGAACTTCTATTGATTGAGTATGTGTTGAATTCATAAGTTTCAAACAAATTCTCAAGCAACGAAACTGTATTTTTTCAAGTTTGACAAAATATGTACGTGCAACGCTCCCAAATGTAAAACAACCATATTCCATTACTGAACGAATAGTAGTTTTGTAAAGTGTAATTAAATCAGAAGGATTTGCACCCCACCAAGTCCCTGTAATTGTACGAAGAAAGTTTATTCTTTTTAAACAAACTTTTTGAATATATTGAATATGAGCATTCCAGTTCAGTTTAAAATCAAACCAAATACCAAGATATTTATATTCATCAACTTGTTCAATTTCAATACCATTTAAATATAAATGAATTAAAGAAGTCGAATATTTTCTCGAAAATATTATATATTTTGTTTTTTTGAACAGAAAAAGAAAAACCATTTTCATGAGCCCACATATCAACATTGTTCAGGGCACATTGCATAAAATGTCTTCTAATTTCTCTATTTTTGCCACTGATAGAAATGACATAATCATCAGCAAACTGTAATAAATAACATCCATTAGGAATAATTGAAGCAATGTCACTTGTGAATAAATTATACAAAAAAGGACTTAAGCAAGATCCCTGTGGTAGACCGAAATAACCATAACGAATTATTTTCGATTTTCCATTATGATAAAAATTCATGATTTTGAAAGAAAATAAATAGCATACAAAATTTGCAATTAAATTTGGAATTTTCAAATTATGCATTTTATTCTAGAATAAATCAATTAACACAGAATCATAAGCTCCAGAAACATCCAGGAATGTTGACACAACATCCTGCTTTTTATTGAATGAAAGCTGAATTTGTGAAGCTAAAAGTGCAATACAATCACGAGTACCTCGACCTCTTCTAAATCCAAATTGAGAAGATGAAAAAATATTATTGTCCTCAGCCCATAATTCAAGGCGATTTAAAATCATACGTACTAGTAATTTCCGCAAACATGACAATAAACTGATAGGTCTTCTACTATCAGCAAATGCTGGATCTCTACCAGGTTTGACAATATTTATAACTTTAATGAAACGCCATTCAAAAGGAATAATATTTTGACAAAATAAAGCATTATATATCGAAAGTAAATGAAGTTTTCCTTCATATGGTAAATTATTAAGTACAATAAATTTAATTTTGTCAAAACCTGGAGCAGTATTTTTGGTTATTGATAAAGCCATGTCAAATTCAGCTATTGAAAATGGATAACAAAGATCAGGAAAGTAATTAATTGAATTAGTTTTGTAACCAATGGACGGAGGAACAAAATCAGGACAAATTTTAGAAGAAAAATCATCCATCCATTTTTCTGAATATTCTAAAATAGTAGGTGGAGAAGAATTATAGTTTCTTAAATTACGTGCTACGGACCACAAAGTTGATAAAGAAGTCTCTCTGTCCAAATTTTCAACAAAATTTTTCCAATAGTTTCTCTTTTTAAATTTAGTGAGTCTAGTAAACTGTGCTTCAGCTTTGCAATATAGAAAATAATCATTTCTGGAGCCTGATCTGCGAAATAATTTGAAGGCTTTAGATTTATTTCTTAAAGAAATGGAACACTCATTATCCCACCAAAACGAAGGACGATTTTTTTTTTGTATTTTTCAAAGATGGTTTATTATGTTGAGATTTTTGCAAGCAATCTATTAGCAATTTTGAAAAAGTATTGTAACTATCAATTGGAGTATCTGAATTGACAATATTGACCAATGAAATGGAAATAAGATTAGAAAATTTACTCCAATTAACATTTTTACAAAGATCGGGAGTAATAGCTTCATAAAACACTTCATTGTCTTCAGAAGTTTGCATATTAATCGAAATTGGTAAATGATCACTACCATTTGGATCATGAATAGTTTTCCAAGATGATTGCATTGATAAATTATTTGAACATAAAGATAAATCAACACAGGAATGATTATTAGGAGGCACAGCAATCCTAGTAATCGATCCATCATTAACACTTCAGTCGTCGCGCTGTTGTATTTTGTACAACACTGGTCAAAAAACCTCGCTTTTCGATCACAACAGCAGCGTGGTATTCAAATTCAAATCATCAATCAAATCCATAATTAATGAACCTCTACCATCAGTTTTTTCCCTACCCCAGGCGAAATTATGTGCATTGAAATCTCCTAATATATAAAATGGTGATGGGATTTCATTAAAGATACCTTTAATTTCTGACAAACTATCAAGTTTGGAGGGATGTAAAAACATATAATTGAAAACTCATTTTTTTCATTTCTAATCGTAACAGCCACATATTCTATTTGTGTTTGGAAGGATATATTTAAATATTTAAATTCAATTTTATCGCGAATTCCAATTAAACCTCCACCAAATGAAGTATCTCTATATTTTCGAATAATATTATAATTAGGGATACGGAAAGATCTAGCTGTACCTAACCACGTTTCATTTAAACATAACACATCTACATCGAAATTACTCAATAAAACTTTTAATCTATCAATTTTAGGAATAATACTACGACAATTCCATTGTAAAATGTGTAATTTCTTGGAATTGATTGAAGCCATACGGATGAAAATAGAGAATAAATAAGGGGAACAAATGAATTCAACTTATCTAAAAGAGAGGCCAATAATGGTTAAATCAATATGATTATTTTTTTTCCAAAAATCACTCAATCCCAAAAAATCTACAATTTCTTCCAAAATATTCAAAATTGATTGATTAGAGTTATCATTGCTTTTGTCACTGGAATTATTGTTCGAATTTTGATCATTTTTGTTAATTGAATGGGAAGAATCAATTCTTTGAAATCCAGGAATATTATTGAAGGGAACGGATGCACTAAGGGGAGGGAAATTCGTATCAAAAGAAGTAGATGGTTGAGGTTCAGAAAACAAATTATGGTTGTTTAAAGATTTATTAGAAATTCTTTTCCTTTTATTAGGAGGTTTGTAAACATACAGTATTGGACAAAACATTTGCAACTTTTTCGATTTTCCATACAAAATGACCAACTTTGGTAAGCTAAATCTCAGTTACTTGTTTTAATTATGAATCGTGGTTTACGGCCAACCAGCCGAGTGGAAGTTTAACAACTACCGAAAAGCTAAACATTACATATAATTTGCAATTGGATTAGATGGACAAATTGATGTGAAGATTTGCGAAAAAGTTACACGTCTTCTCAGTGAGAATCGAACTCACGACTCCCCGATCTCTAGTTGGGGCGCGTTAACCACTACGCCATGAGAGGACTCATGAACGCAGAAGTTAACCTGAATTCGATTTCAGCTCAATAATCACGTGGTCCTCTTTCGCAAAGTGCACCTCTTTCGGAAGAATTAGATGCCCATCCAAACACAACGCTTTCTATATATATCCAATGCCTAGCCCGAGAGCGCATTGTTTTTTAGATATAGGAATAGCACACTACACTAGCCAGCAACTGCGCTGGCTGAGGTTTCTATTGTGTGGGCTTCCAATGGGTCGCGACGTTCTCAAACGACCGGTTACGGAACATGAGTCCGTTGCTCGATAAATACTTGTTTTAATTATGAATCGTGGTTTACGGCCACTCGGCTCGTTGGCCGTAAACCACGATTCATAATTAAAACAAGTATTTATCGAGCAACGGACTCATGTTCCGTAACCGGTCGTTTGAGAACGTCGCGACCCATTGGAAGCCCACACAATAGAAACCTCAGCCAGCGCAGTTGCTGGCTAGTGTAGTGTGCTATTCCTATATCTAAAAAACAATGCGCTCTCGGGCTAGGCATTGGATATATATAGAAAGCGTTGTGTTTGGATGGGCATCTAATTCTTCCGAAAGAGGTGCACTTTGCGAAAGAGGACCACGTGATTATTGAGCTGAAATCGAATTCAGGTTAACTTCTGCGTTCATGAGTCCTCTCATGGCGTAGTGGTTAACGCGCCCCAACTAGAGATCGGGGAGTCGTGAGTTCGATTCTCACTGAGAAGACGTGTAACTTTTTCGCAAATCTTCACATCAATTTGTCCATCTAATCCAATTGCAAATTATATGTAATGTTTAGCTTTTCGGTAGTTGTTAAATCTCAGTTATTTATAGACCGATTTGAATGAAATTTTGGCAGAACATCAGACATAACTTGAATTTTAACATATATTTTTGAGTAATTTTTCCAATCACAAGTTCAAAAGCAGTAATGGTTTGACTAAAGTCAATTTTTTGACGATTTTTTATAAATGACACAACTAAACATATTGAAGGAATAGCTTCATGGTATCTTCAGCAAAGTTGTAGATTTTAACAAGGTGAACAAGTTTGCTGAAGACAGTTTTTGTGTAGGGCTATCAGATTTTGAGATAAATAGTTTTGAATTTTTCGTCGAAAATTACACTTTAGATAAACCGTTATAATTTATAAAACCGTGATTGGAAAAATCACTCAAAAATATATGTTAAAATTCAAGTTATATCTGATGTTCTGTGAAAATTTCATTCAAATCGAACGATAAATAACTGAGATCTAGCTTACCAAAGATGGTCATTTTGTATGGAAAATCGAAAAAGTTGCAAATGTTTTGTCCAATACTGTAATTATTCAAATTTTGTGATGGTTCATTCTCAACATCATCATGCAAAATATCAAATGAATTGGGAGATGAAAAATTATCATTGGATTTTGTTATTCCACCGTAGGACAATAAATTTTTATTCCTAATTTTTTGATTGAATTTAGATTGATGATCAATATAAACAACACATTCTTTTAGAGAGATGTGTTTTTGTTTACAATAAAAACATAGATCAGAGATTTTATTACATTCGGATGATTGATGAGCTTCTCCACATTTAGAACACTTCTGTTTGTTTGAACAAAACTTTGAAGTGTGTCCAAAAAGAAGACATTTGTCACAATGCATGAGCTTTGGATAATAAAGTCTCACGCGAAATTTTACATTATCAATCATAACGTAATCCGGAAAATCTGAACCGGAGAACGTTATTTTTATACAATTTGAATGCATGTATTTTGAATTATTACCAGTAAAGTATAATTTCGATAAACGAACTCAATCCAAAACCTTAACAGGAGAAATGGATTTGTTCTTAAAACCGCCTGAACCATGAATTTTGATATCTTCACAATCCAAAAATTCATCGTATATAATTCCATTAATTTCGCATGTATTAGAAGGAGCATAAACGCGATAGGAATCAAAAAATAATTTGGATTCAAGAAGAGCGTTAGCATCATCTCTTGATCCAAAAATTACGCGCAATTTGTCCAGAGAATTATTTTTAATTTCTTTAACGGACGTGTACAATTTGTATATCTCAGAAGAGATCAATAAAACATTGATATGTTTCTCTTTCTTACGAAAGTATACTACAAAAGGTCCAGGAAAACTAGACGGATAAACTTTAACTCGAAAGGATTTATTCGATGAAGAGGGATCATTAGGTAGAACGTTTTCTTTAGACCCCTCTCCATCATCAGTTTCCATGATGGAAACTCAACAATTTGTATAAAAGTATTATTATAATTTAAAAGAATAGAAAAATAAAAAAATAAAATAATAATAAAATAAAAAAAATACTCAACAAACTTCAGCTGAACCAAACTGCAACCAAGGTGGCTTCAATTTTCAATAATTCAAAGCGTATAACGTCCTCTTGATATACTCCTTCCGCGCCACACAGGAAATTCTCCTACCGCATCACACAGGAATTGTATCCTCCGACAAAGAGTCCTTTCAGAGGCCAAACTAGCGGGCAAACTTCACAATGGCTTCAAGCTTGCAAACCGCCCTCGAATAACTCCTACCGCACCACACAGGGAATCTTCTACTACCGCACCACACAGAGAATCGTCCACACCGCACCACACAGAGAATCGAACACACCGCACCACACATAGAATCGTCTTATCGCACCACACTGGCAAAACACCAAATCCAATCCGTAGATCTTGAAAATTTTCTCACCTAGAAAAAATAAAAAAATGTCAGTCGTCAGAAAAATAACGTCCTGTCAGTTCAAGGCCTACTTCACAAATGATTACATATATGATCATTTTTATTTAAAAATCTTGATTTATGAATGAACGCCATTTGGATCAAGACCCTATAGAATAATTTTGTCTGGACATTACCCAAAGAATTAATAGAAATGCTTCATGGTACCTTCAGCAAATTTGTAGATTACGACAAGAAGAACAAGTTTGTTTAAGTAAGTTTTTGAGTAGGACTGTTTTATTTTCATATAAATTGTTAATGATTTTTCGTCAAAAATTCCACTTTGATGAATTGTTGAATTTTAAGTTATTCTGAAGAGCTGTGAAAATTTTATGCACAACGGTCTATAATGAACTGGCATCTCGCCTACCAAAATTGATTTTTTTGTATGGAACATCGAAAAAGTTTAAAATGTTTTGTCCAAAACTGTATATCATTTATCCCGTTTTGTTGTAAACCTTATTCAAACAAGTTCCCATGTATAATAAAATCTCAAAAAAAGATTGAAATTAGTTCATAAACAACCTTAGATAGACCTTAGACTCAGCTTTCTCTAGACCTTTTTATTTTTTTTTTGTTTATTCCGTTTCAGTTTGAATTACAATGATAAAGCTCTCGGAGATACTTGGTTATTATTTTAAATTCCAAGAACAATACTCTTAGAACTTAGTGGCCTTACATAGCCAAGTGGTTAGAATCCGCGGCTACAAAGCAAAGCCATGCTGAAGATGTCAGTGCTCGAATCCTGGTCGGTCCAAGATTTTCATTTTCATTTATTTAGTTAACATCTAAACAGATAACACTGAAGCAATATTTTAACGCCACAATACTCGATTCGGGCCTCATCTCTCCATCCTCGGTTGTGCCCCAAGCTCGTCTAATCGATGCGCACTTTATCCGCCCACCTAGCTTGCTGCGCTCCACGCCATCTTGTACCAACCGGATCCGACACGAACACCATTTTTGCAGGGTTATTATCCTGCATTCTTGCAACATGCCCTGCCCATCGTATCCTTCCAGTTTTGGCCACGTTCTGGATAATGGGCAGCTCGTGGTTCATACTCCGCCGTCACACACCGTTTTTCCTGCACATTAACAAAGATTGTCCTAAGCACCCGACGTTCGAAGACTAAAAGTGCTGGCAAGTCCTCCTCGAGCATCGTCCACGTTTCATGCCTGTAGAGGACTTCCGGCCTTATGAGCGTTTTGTACATGGTACATTTGGTGCGGGTGTGAATCTTTTTTGATCGCAGCTTCTTCTGGAGGCCATAGTTGGCCCCACTTCTATTGATGATTTGCCTCCGTATTTCACGGCTAACGTTATTGTCAGCCGTCAGCAAGGATCCAAGGTAGATGAACTCGTCGACCACCTCGAACGTATCCCCGTCTATCGTAACACCGCTACCTAAGCGAGCCCTGTCACGCTCTGCCCCACCAGCATGCATGTACCGTAATCCGGGGTAACATTGATCATTTTTTTGAATATTTCTTAAATATTTGGTTCGAAAATGCAATAGTTGCAAATTTTATATTTTCAAAACAAGTACTGCCACCCATAGCTCGTGACTATATACTTTATTTTGTTTTTTGAAAGGTTTAAGCATGTTGAAAAAAATGTTTTAAGTGATTTTTTTATTTAGCTGATATGGGGTAACATTGATCACCTATGTAAACAACGTTCGGTAATATTGAAAATGTCGTTACCTACTAAAATCATGGCCCCTGAAGCCGAATATGAAGGCCAAATGCTTACAACTCATTAAATCTTTGAGTTATTTTAAAATTAAAAACATCTTGAACCACGGAATACGCCTAAAGGTAGGCAATTTCCTAAGGGAAAGATACATTCTTAACAGTAATTCGGTAATGTTGCCTAATTGAACATACTTATGAGAGTTTTGACAACGGAATCGTTTTCGGCGATGCCGTTTTTAGCAAGAACCGCATTTTCTTTGCTCATATCATTTACATAACTTATGTGAGACATGAATGTTTGGTAGTGTCATCCTTAACCATTGAAATCATTGTTTCGAAAAGTTGCCAAATTTACGCATAAGGTAAACGCAATTTTCGCAAAAATCTTCATTTTTATCAGCTGATGAATATAAGAAAGAGAAGCACCATTCATGATTTGGAAATGTTCCATCAATATATGATAATGCGAACTTTTTATGAGATGGGTCATTCCGATCAATGTTACCCCGCTGATCAATGATACCCCGGATTACGGTACTTTGTCTTGGTCGTATTCACCACCAGTCCAACTTTGTTTGTTTGTTTGTTTGTTTGTTCGTCAATGATTTTCCATAGCTCTACGCGGTCGGTACTATCGTATGCCGCCTTGAAATCGATGAAAAGGTAATGCCTTGGAACCTGGTATTCACGATATTTTTGGAGGATTTGCCGTACACTAAAGATCTGGTTCGTTGTCGATCGGCCGTCAACGATACCGGCTTGATAACTTCCCACGAACTCGTTTACTACAGGTGACAGACGACGGAAGGTGATCTGGGATAATACTTTGTAGGCCGCATTTAGAAGGGTGATCGCTCGGAAGTTCTCATAATCTAACTTTTCGCCTTTCTAGTAGATATTATATTACCCCTTCCTTCCACTCATCCGGTAGCTGTTTTGTTTCCCAGATTGTGCCTATCAGCCGATGTAGACAAGCGGCCTACCTCTCCGTGCCTACTTCATGAGTTCAGCTCCGATACCATCCTTACCAGCAGCTTGTTCTTGAGCTGGTGAATGGCATCCTTAACCTCACTCAAAAGGGCCCAGATAGCCGTAGCGGTAAACGCGCAGCTTTTCAGCAAGACCAAGCTGAGGGTCGTGGGTCCGAATCCCACCGGTCGAGGATCTTTTCGGGTTGGAAATATTCTCGACTTTCCAGGGCATAGAGTATCTTCGTACCTGCCACACGATATACGCAATGCAAAAATGGTCATTGGCATAGTAAGCTCTCAGTTAATAACTGTGGAAGTGCTCATAAGAACAATAAGCTGAGAAGCAGGCTCTGTCCCAGTGGGGACGTAACACCAGAAAAGAAGAAGAAGAAGAAGAACCTCACTCAAAGTGGGGGCTGTTTGGTTTGCACTGGTTGGTTTTCAGTACTGACGAAAGCATTTCTTTCGTTGTCCCGTCCTTCATTGCCTGTGCTCTCAGGTTCAGGTGTTCGTCAAAGTGCTGCTTCCACCTTTCAATCACCTCACGCTCGTCCGTCAAAATGTTCCCATCATTATCCCTGCACATCTTGGCTCGCGGTACGAAGCCGTTGCGGGATGCGTTGAGCTTCTGATAGAACTTGCATGTTTCTTGAGACCGGCACAGCTGTTCCATCTCCTCGCACTCCGTCTCCTCCTGGCGGCGTATTTTCTCCTGAATTTGGCGGGTCTGCTGTTGCTGTTTCCGTCTATAACATTCCACGTTCTGTCGGGTCCCTTGCTGCAGCATGACGGCCCGCGCCGCATTCTTCTCCAACAGAATCTGTCTACATTCGTCGTCGAACCAATCGTTCCGTCGACTCCGTCCCACGTAACCGACATAGCTCTCAGCTGCATTGTTGACGGTTGGTGTAACTGTTCTCCAGCAGTCCTCAAAAGGGGCTTCATCCAGCTTACCCTCTTCCGGTAATGCAGCCTCGGGGTGCTACACGTATGCAGTTGCGACATTCGATTCCTTAAGCCGTTCTGGGTCATACCGGGGCGGCCGTCGATGCCGTACGTTGTTAACGACGGATAGTTTTGAGCGCAGTTTAACCATCACCAGATAGTGGTCAGGGTCGATGTTAGCGTCACGATAGGTCCTGATGTCGATAATGTCGGAGAACTGTCGTCCATCAATCAGAACCTGGTCAATTTGTGATTCTGCCCGCTGGGGTGATCTCCAGGTGTATCGGTATGGAAGGCTGTGCTGTAAGTAGGTGCCACATTCTTGGAGGCTGCGAAATCAATAACTTGTAAACCGTTTTCGTTCGTCAGCCCGTGGGCGCTGAACTTTCCAATATTCGGTCAGAATTCCTCCTCTTGGCCAACCTGAGCGTTTAGATCTCCTATAACGATTTTGACGTCATGGCTTGGGCAGCGGTAGTACTCGCGTTCGAGCTGCGCGTAAAAAGCATCTTTATCATCATCAGTGCTTCCGGAGTGAGAGCTGTGTACGTTTATTATGCTGATGTTGAAGAACCGGCCTTAGAGCCACAACTAACACATTCTCTCATTGATCGGCCACCACCTGATCACGCGCTTTTGCATGTCGCCCATCACGATGAAAGATGTTCTCAGCTCATGTGTGTTGCCGCAGCTTTGGTAGATGGTATGGTCACCTCTAAACGTTCGCACCATTGATCCCTTCCAACCCACTTCCTGAAATTCTAGGATGCCAAATCCGCGGTCCTTCAGCACGTCGGCGAGTATGGGTGTGCTCCCATTGAAGTTGAGAGATTTACAGTTCCACGTACCGAGCTTCCAATCGCTAATCCTTTTATGTCGCTTTGGTATTCGCTGATTGTCCCGGTTGTTTTTTTACGGCTGGCTTGCAGGGCCTAACACCAACCTCCTGGAATTCCGGAGGGTCATTCCCCCTAAATGTTCGGAGGACCATCGTGTGCAATTTAGCTTAGAGTCCTTCTCTGGCACTCAGACGATAATCAGCTGCCCCTGACATGGGGTATATTTTATTCCTGCTGGTACGCGAGGTACCAATGGTACGCCATGCCCAGCCATTTACCGTTCCGTTGGTCCAGCAGCTTTTCGTAATGGAAATTTCTTTGACTTCCTTGGGCAAAGAGTATCATCGTACTTGCCACACGAACTTCTGCAAAAATGGCAACTTTGGCAAATAAAGTTCTCAGTCAATAACTGTGCAAGTGCTTTTTGAACCTACCTTGATACCTTGATGGCTACAGCGTAGCATCACGCCATTACCGGGCGTATTGTAGAGCTCCATCTTCGTCAGTCTTGGGCGAAACTTCTCCAGTTGCCCCGAACGTTTAGGGTCGCCAGGTCCTCTTCCACTGCGTACAGCCAGCGTATTCGTGGTCTTCCCCGAAGACGCCGACCTCTACCTGGTTCCCTGCTGAATATTATTTTCGCAATTCTTTCTTCCGACATTCGCACTAAGTGACCAGCCCACTGAAGTCTGCCGTATTTTACACGATTGATAATATTCGCATCTTAGTACACTCGATACAACTCGTGATTCATGCGTCTGCGCCACACACCATTTTCGAGTTTCCCATCGAGTATTGTCCGCAGCACTTTACGCTCGAAAACACCGAGAGCTTTCCGGTCTGACTCTTTCAACGTCCACGCTTCGTGCCCGTAGAGAGCCACCGGAAGAATCAATGTTTTATACAGGGCGAATTTTGTTTCCGTTTGCAAGCTGCGGGACCTAAGCTGGTTACGTAGTCCGTAAAAGGCCCTATTCGCAGCCGCAACACGTCTTTTCACTTCGCGGGAAACGTCGTTGTCACATGTCACAAGTGTTCCAAGGTAAACAAATTCTTCAACAACTTCAAACACATCCCCATCAAACACTACCTCAGCACTTACACCACCATGACTGACTCTATCTCTACCTGCAACCATGTACTTCGTCTTGGTAGAATTGATGGTCAGGCCTATCCTCGCTGTCTCCCTCTTCAGAGGCACGAAGGCCTCTTCCACTGACCTGCGATCGATTCCAATCAGGTCTATATCGTCCGCAAAGCCAAGAAGCATGTGCGACCTTGTGATAATAGTGCCATTTCTTTGCACGCCAGATCTCCTAATAGCACCCTCAAGTGCAATGTTGAACAGTAAATTTGAAAGTGCGTCTCCCTGCTTCAATCCGTCTAATGTCACGAACGAGGTTGACACCTCGTCTGCGATCCGGACACTTGATTTCGAACCATCCAGCGTAGCACGTATCAGCCTAATTAGTTTCACCGGAAAACCATTTTCAGACATTATCTGCCAAAGCTTATTTCTTTTCACTGAGTCGTACGCCGCCTTGAAATCAATAAACAGATGGTGAATCTGCGAGTTATACTCCCGGAATTTGTCTAGGATCATTCGCAAGCTAAACATCTGGTCCGTTGTCGAACGGCCAAAAACCAGCTTGGTATTCGCCGACGAAGGACTCCTCGAGCGGTCTCAGTCTGTTAAACAGGATGCGCGACAGGATTGTACGCCGAATTCAGCAGGGTAATTCCTCTGTAGTTGGCACACTCCAGTCTGTGCCCTTTCTTGTAGATAGGGCGGAAGAGGCCATCCAACCAGCCGGTGGGCAATTCTTCGTCCTCCCATACCTTCAGAAGTACTCGGTGGATCGACTGGTAAAGCTGCTCGCTTCCGTGCTTGAGAAGCTCAACCGGGATCTCGTTCTTCCCAGCAGCCTTTCAGTTCTTCAGCTCGCTGATAGCCTTTTTAACCTCTCCTATGGTCGGTGGGTCCACAGCTTGATCGTCATCATCTATGTTCATCCTGTTCCTCGCTACATTTCCATTCTCACCGTTCAACAATTGCTGAAAGTGCTCCTTCCACCTGGCAGCCACCGCCGTTTTATCGGTCTGCAAATTCCCTTCTCGATCATTGCACATGGCGGGCACTGGTACGGTATTGTGCCGCACACCATTGACCGTTGCATAAAATCTCCGCATATCATTCCGGTTCATGCTTTCTTGTGCGTCAGCTACCACACTTTCTTCGTGCTGCCTTTTCTTTCTGCGGTGGATTCGCTTTTCTTCGGCTCTCGCTGCCCTGTACCGCTCTCTGTTCTGTCGGGTACCGGCCACAAGCATACGGCTTCTGGCGGCATTCTTCATGTCTGTCACCCTCTGGCACTCTTCATCGAACCAGTCGTTCCGTCTTCGTCGTTGACCAGTGCCGATCACTTCCCGCGCCGTTGTTGTCACAGCTTCGTGGATAGGGTCCCACAGGCTGTCGACGTCTCCAGCAACGTTGACTCTTCCCAACTTCTCGTCTAGTTGCTGACGGTACTGCGCAGCTACCCCATCAGTCGACAAGCGTTGTATATTGAAGCGTAGCGTTCTGTGTGTTGTGGAACTCGTGACGCTGGATAACCGCGCCCGAATTTTAGCTACAACGAGATAATGATCCGAGTCGATATTAGGGCCTCGGAGGATCCTGACATCAATGACATCTGAGAAATGTCGCCCATCAACCAGCACGTGGTCTATTTGGGAGCAGGCATCGCCACTCGGGTGTCGCCAGGTGTGTTTGCGGATATTCTTTCGCGCGAAGTATGTACTGCTGATTGCCATCCCTCTAGCAGCAGCGAAGGTTACTAGCCGCAGGCCATTATCATTGGTGACGGAATGAAGGCTTTCCGTTCCAATGACGGGTCGGAAGAAATCTTCTTTCCCGATCTGCGCATTTGCGTCGCCGATGACTATCTTGACGTCTTGTTTTGGGCACTCTCCGTAGGCCTTATTTCCAAGATCCAACTTTCCAATCGTTGTCCTTTATTCATTGCCGGGTCTGTTGCCGTAAAATAAATCCGTTTGCTCTACTTTTGCCTTTCTTGGTTGGTGAAGAGTCTTCGATATGCCACCTAACAAGGGTTGCGCTACCTACATCGTGCTAGAGGGGCTGCCTCCTCGATGCTGACACGATACAGCATCGTCCGCTTGTTGTTTACATGATGACCACGGTCATAGCCATCACAACCATCCACCTTTATCAGGGCTTTGGACCTGTAGCTCTGGTTCTCAATAGTTTCAAGTTCTTTCGAACATGCTACTATCAGGTATCAGAATATTGGCTCAGGCGGCACGTTCCCCTACAAATGGGAGATTTGTGCCTCGCACGTCATTGCCATTCATCACTTACCCGATTGGGGGAAAACGGAAAATAGAGGAAAAGGGAGGGAGGGAAGGATTAACATATCAAAAGAATGGGATAAAGAGATGATTAAATTCACACAAGCACCTCCGAAAAGATGTTTGTTTGAATAAATTAGACTCTGAAAGATCAAACCAGAACATTCATAGAATAATTTCAAGTTCAATCTTCAGTTAAGCAAGACGATTCATTTCTGCACCCCCGAAGGGATACTGAAAATGATACGTTGTTAATTCTCATACTTATGACACCGAATTCTCTACCATAGCAGATGATGAAGTACCATTTTGAGCACGAGAATCAGTTTTATTTGATAAAATACGAACAGATACTTTCTGAAAACCGTAATTCATCAAATAATTTTGTTTTTTTAGAAGGTTCAAAGAGTCGTCACATATGCTGAAAAAGAAAAGACGATGATCATTCACAGCCTGTAAGACTTTATTAACCCTCCAGAAGTTCGCCAGAACATTGGGATTCTGGAAAACCAACCGATTCAAAACATCGTTTTGATTCAAACCTTCAATTGCATTCCACGGAATGCGCAAACAAATGCTGTTTTGATGAAGGTTGTATTGTTCAAAAATGAACTTGAAATCAACCGACGCCTTTTCATTTATCATCAACAATCTTTGTCTCAGCCATTCATGGCTCTCTTGGTTTTCTGGAGAAAACCAAATTTTGCCATATCTCAGCCCAGAACCAAAGAAAGTTAGGATAAATGAATTAGGCGGCGTTTGATATAAAAGGACATTTAAATCCTTTAGCAATTCATTTTTCAATACGTCCGTAAAAAAGCCTTTTTCAAGCTTAATTGCAAACGTAATGAAGCCTTTGAATCGCTTGCTTCTCCAGAGAGAGAAGTTTTACCACTCAAAGCAACTTTGCGGTTTAGCTTCTTTCTCTGGTTTTTCGCATAATTTTTGCCTCTGGCGGCAAAACTTGGATTACCACCATTCGTGGCTTGTGGCTTCGCACCATGTTCTTGCATTACACGCGGAATTTCGCCTTCAGCACGTCCAGTAAATGCTTCCAACGAACTCCTCGCGTGCTGTATAGAACTATCACTGGGTTTACCTGAATGCTCAGCCATGTTGCAATAACGAAATATCGCTCAATCTAAAATCGAACCTTATCCGATGACGATCAAAGTCAAAAGAAAGAGCAAATGCAAAACAATCACTTCTAATGGTTCGAGATAGGTTGTTGTTCCACCAACACACTAGCTTTTAGAGAGAACCAAAAGCGAAAAAGAGTCAATACATTCTTGTGAGTTATTTGCAAAAAAAAATATATACAGGGATATTTGTCTGGTATACATAGGAACTACACCTGAAAGATACCCCATGTAATGCAAAAACACACATAATGTATTTCACCCTTCTACCCTAAAATCAAGGCAGTTTATAATTGACAATACTTCAAATCGATCTAATGCTTGTATTGCAATCATATGGTTAACCCCTACTGCCATACGTTCTCATAACATACACAGTAAAAGGTTTAATTAGGGTAAATTGCCAATTTTTGCACATGCTAAAAACGCGCGAATTAGTTGCGCAGCCGGTGTTTTCTTATGGGTGTGCATTAATTGGGTCGATTTCAAGCCCGTGCAACAATTGACAGGTTTACCCTTACGCAAAAGAAATACCAAGTAGAGAGCAACTTGCTAAACAGGGATACTTTCTGACGCACACAATGCCATACATCCGAAAGATACCCCGTGGTAAGCAAATATGCCGAAAAAGTATTTCCCCCTTTCTCTCTAGTACAGAAGCAATTTGATCTACAATACATCTATTGCAATACTATGATCAGCTGCTGCATGTACCTACATCTCTGAACACAAGCAGAGAACAGATAGGTTGAAAAACGTACAGAGAACCGGGATAACCACAGTTCAGTACGTCATAACCCTCTAAGGGTGCTGCAATAGTGAATGCGTGATGAAACGCGTGCGCGTATGCGAACCCGCAAAGCAGAATATCCTTTGATCGCAACGCATTCGCGCACGCACGCGCGTTGCTATGTCTTCAGCCTAAGTATAGAACACTGATGCACTGTTATACTTTAGATGTTCATCTACTGGCTATAAGTACATACAGATACCCGTAGGTAAAAAATGAGTTAAATGCTCACATGGAACTCAGTAGGTACTCACCAACCCTAAGATCACTGTTAGAGATGTGAGTAAACCGCATACACATGCAAGGTTTTGCAATATGCTACAACAACTACATGTATGCCGCGTAAATAATTTGCGGCACCACATATTGAAGCACTTGCGAACAAAAAAAAATAATATTTTCACATTATTTCTTCTTTAAACGGGTCAGAACCACACTGATTTTTTCCCGTTCAACGAAGTGGTAATACACAACTGCTCACTAATTGCCTTAAGTGCAAGTTTTGATGATATCACCCAAATAAAATTAATTAAAATGGGCCATCACACAAACGCGTCCACTACCCAACAGTGGTACACTGGTACACTAGAATGGTCAGGGCTTTGGACCTGTAGCTCTGGTTGTCAATAGTTTCAAGTTCTTTCGGACATGCTACTATGGTGAGCCGTGATGCGCTAGCGGTGTGCTTATTGAAAACTAAGCAGAAAAACAGGCTATGTCCAAATTTATGACGTAATGCCAAGAAGAAGAACTGTTAAAACTTCTTGAGTTCAAACTGGAATATCCTATATCTTAGATAAGAAGATATATTTACATTTAAGATATTCTCATGTCCAACATAAAGCTTCAATCTTAAGTATGTGTTCAACAAATTTTGGGTAAATCCAAATGCACACAAATTTCACTTACGTAATATAACGCATCTAAACATACCCCACTCATAGACGCTATTTGTGACGTAATGGAGTGGGGGCGATGCTCTCCAAAGCAATAAAATGATTTCTATGGATCAATCACCAATTTAATTCAACAATATAACACATTGTGTTCCATGTAAATACAGTTAGTTATTACATGAACATATGATATTTGGATAACATTCATCGATTTTGTTTCAGATAGTGCGTTTATTGAAAGTTTTCGTTACAAGTGTATATGATCCTACTGATAATTATTTTGATATCCAACCTAAGAAAAACGACACAACCACTCCGATAAGCAAAACCCACTTCTCAATGCGGAAAGGATCTTAAGCTCATTTGGTTAGTCAGCAGTAGTGATATGAGTTTCCTGATGGTTTGTCTGCCACTTGATATTCTTCAACCACCATGCATATAACTTTTCATTCGATACTGTCCATTACTAAATAGCCCAGGTGGTTACTATTTCAAATATGTAAAGCATAAACATGCATTCGAATTTTTTTAAATTTGAGCTTCATTCCATTGAATCTGCCAAAATTCAGCATAACTCTTAATAAGCGATTCTTAATACCCCAAATACGTCCCATGGAAGAAAAAATCTTCCATGTCACGGCCAGGCTAAGACAAAGAAGTTTTCCTTAACAAGCAGATATTTCTCGTCGAAACTTGATGATGGAATGTTAATGATTTTAATTGAGATTTTAAATGAAAATGTATGTCACATGATCCTGACGTTCCTATTACAGCCGAAACACAACCTGAGAGCTTTTCGCTGTTTTGGCTGATTCCGTCAGTCGTCGTCGTCTAAACCTATAAGTTGCCAGCAGCTTATGTGTAAGGACCAATCGACAGGCGAAACTGGCTTCCACAAATGGATCATTTGCGTTTACATTATTTCGAAGTTCCGTCTTTTTCTTCGGTGATGACTTTGCCTGTAATGGCGATGGGTGGTCTTTGAAGGACGCTGTTTGCCGAAGAACTTTATTTTTATCTGTCGCCAAGATTCATCGTAATCGATGTAGCACGTGCACTCTAATGGGCATTGGTTCTCGTTGTATATGAGCAAAAAAAAAAACGGAAGGAAAATTTGTGAGAAAATTCGACTGAATAACTAGCAATAAAATATGAAGAGCTTTCTTCTTCACAAAAAATGTTGGTTGGTTGGTTTGACTTTATTAACGAGATTTTTAGCCCTGGGCTAGTTCATCTCGGGACCAACGGCTTTACTTCCCTTCCGAAGGAAGTCGTCACTATAACTTTTTACGTCATAAGTGACTATGTCGGGGATGGGATTCGATCCCAGGTCCTCGGCGTGAGAGGCGAGTGTTCTAACCACTACACCAGGTCCGTCCCCTTCACACAAAAAAAAAAAAAAAAAAAAAAAAAAAAAAAAAAAAAAAAAAAAAAAAAAAAAAATGTGCCAATGTTGCGTAGAGAAAATTATTGAATTATAAACTCTATGATATTTTATGCCTATGGATGACTTAGACATTTTGTGAAAAATGAGAATCTCCTCCATCATCAATTTGCTTTATAACCATGGACGTTATCACAGAATGTTATGGAATATCTTTATAGTTTAGGTATGAACCTATGATATTTAGGGTTTAAGAAGGGTATAAATAGGGATTAAACTTGATTATCAATTAAAAAAATATCTAAATAAAGCCCTCGTAGGCCTCAATGAATTTTAATATGATATTCTACTCATTACAAAGAAATGCCTTTGCCCCTAGGAACGTTTTTGAATTAGGTAAATTTTCACTATATTCCTCAGAACTTCGAGATAAACTAACGATCACCAAACAATCGAAGGAAAGCCAACTGAAAAAAGCCCTATAAGAAAGAAAAGAGAAAAAGCTTATAATTAAGGACTTCATATAGGACGGTTCAGAGCGTAATTGCTTTCCGTAATAAATCCAATCCGAATGGTGTGAACTTGTACGATTTCCACTTTGTTGGAGTTACAGTCATATATGTATATAAAGCTATGTCTTAATTTAACTGCAATAGTGTGTGCAAGGTGTTGCATAAATATCATCGATGATTTTGTGGAGCCTACTTCTAGTAACATGTAACATAGTAACATGGTGTATTCAAATTTTATTACTCAGAGTTTTTAATATTCCATCCAACATCCAATCGAATTTTCTATAAAACTTTTGAAGAGATACGATAATCGGCTCCGGTCTTCTGTACATTAGCATCACTTTACAAACACTCCTGGTTGCACTTGAACAGTTTCCATTTTCCAGCTTCTCATGCCAATTTGAGCAGCGATCCCAACTTCCAAATTGGCAGAATAATTTTTGAATCCTCCGGAGAGATTGAAACAAAAAACATCACCCAGTCAACCGTGAAGGATCACTGACCCTTGCTCCGTTCGTCCCAATAAAGATAAATTTGTTGAGAACGAGTGATATTTTGTCATTCCCTTTGTATCGCTCGACGACCATTAATCACCCATGTAGACCTTTTTCAACCCGATCTCACTTTGATTTGTCCGTTTCGCGCCACTGTCGATGTAATTAATAATTATGATACTTTTTACGACGACAATGCGATGATTTCGCATTTTCGCCAGCGAAAGTTGCGCACGACCGAGCAGAATTGAACGAAAAAAAATAACAGCGATCGATTATTAATTAAGAAGTACTTTTTACGCTCCACTGCTGGCTGTATCTATACACAGATTCATCACTGGAAGATTGGCAGAAACATAGAGGACCAAGGGTGTGCGATATGCTTTTTTCCAGGGCGATACGAAACGAAACGATGAACGCAATTCCTAGCATTGTTAACTCCTTTACCGGCAGCTTCATTTTTTACCGCAAAGTAAATATTCAAATCGTTATAACTTTTTTGTTTTTTGGGGCCTTCCTTAGCCGAGTGGTAAGAGTCCACGGCTAAGAAGCAATGTCATGCTGAGGGTTCGATCTCCGGTCGGTTCTGGATCTTTTCGTAATGTAAATTTCCTTGACTTTCCTGGGCATACAGTATCATCATACCTGCCACACGATATACGAATGCTAAAATAGCAACATTGGTAATGAAATCTCTCAGTTAATAAGCTGGGAAGCAAGCTTAATCCCAGTAAGAACGTAATGTCAAGAAGAAGAGGTTTTTCAATATTTTTGCACCATACTTTTTCAAGGAAGTCTTTTGGTTTAACAATCTGTGTCGATATTTATTATTGGTGATCTGTTTCCAAATATATCCCAATGGTCCTTGGGGGACCGACATTCTCCATATAAAATGTCTTTGGTGGCCATTTTGTTTTGGGTCAACTTATCAATAAAAAAATGTGGACTATTTTATGCCAGTTCCACTGTTAATCTCTCAACTTCATCGGGAGCACACGCATACTCGCCGACGTGCTGAAGGACCGTGGATTCGGCATCGTAGCGCTGCAGGAAGTGTGTTGGAAGGAATCAATAGGTGCGAACGTTTAAGGGTAACCATACCACACACGAGCTAGGAACAGCTTTTATAGTGATGGGTGATATGCAGAGGCGCGTGATCGGGTGGTGGCCGAATGAGAGAATGTGCAAGTTGAGGTTCAAAGGCCGGTTCTTCAACATCAGCATAATAAACGTGCACAGCCCTCACTCCGGAAGCACTGATGATGATAAAGACGCTTTTTACGCGCAGCTCGAACGCAAGTACGACAGCTGCCCAAGCCATGACGTCAAAATCATCATAGGAGATCTAAACGCTCAGGTTGGCCAGGAGGAGGACTTCAGACCGACGATTGGAAAGTTCAGCGCCCACCGGCTGACGAACGAAAACGGCCTATGACTAATTGATTTCGCCGCCTCCAAGAGTATGGCCATTCGTAGTACCTACCTCCAGCACAGCCTTCCATACCGATACACCTGGAGATCACCACAGCAGACAGAATCATTAATTGACCACGTTATGATTGATGGACGGCACTTCTCCGACATAACCGACGTCAGAACCTTTCGTGGCAATAACATTGACTCCGACCACCACCTGGTGATGGTCAAATTGCGCTCAAAACTCTCCGTCGTTAAGGTGAAGATGAATCGAAGCCAAACCTTAAATTTTCAAGAACACAAATCTGGAGAACCAAACACCCGTTTGAGCTGAAAACTTAATCGATTGGTCACCACCAGCGAGTGAACAATCGATTAAGTTTTCAGCTTAAACGGATGTTTGGTTCTCCAGATCCGTGCTTTTGAAAATTTGAGGTTTGGCTTCGATTCATCTTCACCTTAACAACGTACTGTACCGACAACCGCCCCAGTATGACCTAGAGCGGCTTAAGCAATGAGGCTTGATGCTGCATTACCGGAAGATTAGCATTTGAGGGAGAGCTTGAGGCTGCATTACCGGGTGAGCTGGATGAAGCCCCTCTTGAGGACTGCTGGAGAACAGTGAAAGCAGCCATCAACGATGCAGCTGAGAGCAACGTCGGGTACGCCGGACGAAGTCAACGGAACGATTGGTTCGACGAGGAATGTAGGCAGATTTTGGGGGAAAAGAACGCAGCGCGGGCGGCCATGCTGCA
The DNA here is from genome assembly GCF_002204515.2 of Aedes aegypti. Classification (NCBI taxonomy): domain Eukaryota; kingdom Metazoa; phylum Arthropoda; class Insecta; order Diptera; family Culicidae; genus Aedes; species Aedes aegypti. The sequence continues at coordinate 169,650,680 of NC_035107.1, forward strand.
GCAAGGGACCCGACAGAACGTGGAACGTTATAGACGGAAACGGCAACAGCAGACCCGCCTCTTTCGGGAGAAAAAACGCCGCCTGGAGGAGAGGGAGTGCGAGGAGATGGAACAGCTGTGCCTGTCTCAAGAAACACGCAAATTTTATCAGATGCTCAACGCATCCCGCAGCGGCTTGGTGCCGCGAGCTGAGATGTGCAGGGATAAGGATGGGAGCATTTTGACGGACGAGCGTGAGGTGATCAAATGGTGGAAGCAGCACTTCGACGAACATCTGAATGGCGCTGAGAGCACAGGCAATGAAGGTCAAGACAACGGAGGAAATGCCTTCGTCGGTACTACGGAGTATGGCAACCAACCAGCCCCCACTTTGAGTGAGGTTAAGGATGTCATTCTCCAGCTCAAGAACAATAAAGCTGCTGGTAAGGATGGCATCGGAGCTGAACCCATAAAGATGGGCCCGGAGAGGCTGGCCACTTGTCTGCACCGGCTGATAGGCACAATCTGGGAAACAGAACAGCTACCGGATGAGTGGAAGGAAGGGGTAATATGTTCCATCTACAAGAAAAGCGAAAAGTTACATTGTGAGAACTTTCAAGCGACCACCATTCTAAATGCGGCCTACAAAGTATTAACTTAGACCATCTTCCGTCGTCAATCACCTATAGTAAGCGAGTTCGTTGGAAGTTATCAAGCCGGCGTCGTTGACGGCCGATCGACAACGAACCAGATCTTTACTGTACGGCAAATCCTCCAAAAATGTCGTGAATACCAGGTCCCAACGCATCACCTTTTCATCGATTTCAAGGCGGCATACGATAGTATCGACCTCGTAAAGCTATGGAAAATCATGGACGAGAACAGTTTTCCCGAGAAGCTCACGAGACTGATAAGAGCGACGATTGAAGGTGTGCAAAATTGTGTGAAGGTTTCAGGCGAACATTCCAGTTCGCTTGGATCACGTCGGGGACTACGACAAGGTGACGGACTTTCGTGCCTGTTGTTCAATATTTCGCTAGAAGGTGTTATGCGGAGAGCCGGGCTCAACAGCCGGGGTACGATTTTAACGAGATACGAACATTTTTTTCGCGAAGCATATGGACATTGAACGTCCAAGACAAAGTACATGCTAGCTGGTGGGACCGAGCGTGACAGGACTCGCCTAGGTAGCAGTGTTACAATAGATGGGGATACGTTCGAGGTGGTCGACGAGTTCGTCTACCTTAGATCCTTGCTGACGGCTGACAATAACGTTAGCCGTGAAATACGAAGGCGCATCATCAGTGGAAGTTGGGCCAACTATGGCCTCCAGAAGAAGCTGCGGTCATAAAAGATTCACGCCCGCACCAAATGAACTATGTACAAAACGCTCATAGGACCGGTAGTCCTCTACGGGCATGAAACGTGGACGCTGCTCGATGAGGACCTGCAAGCACTTGGAGTCTTCGAACGTCGGGTGCTTAGGACGATCTTCGGCGGTGTGCAGGAAAACGGTGTGTGGCGGCGAAGGTTAAACCACGAGCTCGCCCAACTCTACGGCAAACCAAGTATCCAAAAGGTGGCCAAAGCTGGAAGGGTACGATTGGCAGGGCATGTTGCAAGAATGCCTGACAGCAACCCTGCAAAAATGGCGTTCGCTTCGGATCCGGTTGATACAAGAAGGCGTGGAGCGCAGCGAGCTAGGTGGGTGGATCAATTGTGAATCGATTTGGCGAGCTTGGTGCAGAGCCGAGGATGAAGAGATGCGGCCACGAACCGAGTATTGTGACGGGAAATTGTTGATTCAGTGTTATCTGTCTAGATGTTAACTAAATAAATAAAATGAAATGAAAATATGAAAAGTACAATAGTGCTAAACAATGTCAGAGTTTTTGAAGGTTTTTAAAAGGTTCTTAAAGAGAAAAGAAATTAATAGCTTTCCAATTGGTTCCCTAAAGGTTATCAGGGACCTCCAAAAGATTTGAAGAAAATGTGTTAAAGAACTCTTAAAAGGTTTATAGAGATTCCAAAAATTACTCAAGAGGTTCCTCGTTGTTCTCAGGGATTCCTTAAGGGCTTCTCGGGATTCTCGTATGAAGCATATGAAGTCAACTTTAAAACTTCTTTTCTGGCATTACGTCCCCACTGGGACAGAGCCTGCTTCTCAGCTTAGTGTTCTTATGAGCATTTCCACAGTTATTAACTGAGAGCTTACTATGCCAATGACCATTTTTGCATGCGTATATCGTGTGGCAGGTACGAAGATACTCTATGCCCTGGGGAGTCGAGAAAATTTCCAACCTGAAAAGATCCTCGACCGGTGGGATTCGAACCCACGACCCTCAGCTTTGTCTTGCTGAATAGCTGCGCGTTTACCGCTACGGCTATCTGGGCCCCTAACATTAAAACATGAACCTCGAATATCATTTTTAGATGTTCAGAGAATCTATTGAAAGTCACTTTAAAAAGCTGGAAGCCTCTAGATACTCATCTAGAAAGACCCTAAGAGGAAAAAAGGCTTCCTTCATTTTACACATTTAATAACCCAACTTTATATATGTCTCACGGTGTGTTTCGTAGAACAAGTTTATTACAAAAAAATAGGTAAGTCTGAAACTTCTCCACAATATAGTATAGGTTTGTCGCGTTCATTTGCTGCTAAAACCAAAATAATCCGTCGGGGGGTCCAGAGTAATTTTTTTTTGTTTGATTTCGAGAGACTTGCACATATGTTTGAATTTGTCTATCTATGTGTTTATGTACATTAGAGCGGTTCGAAATTAAAAAATGTTTGAGAATTCAATCTCACATATGTTCCTTACTATCCTTACTATAAAAATAGTGTTCTGTGAAATTCGCAGCTTTCTAGGTGGTGATTTAAGGTGGCCCAAAGACAATGTAGGTTTATATGGAAATTACTATGAAGAAATTTTGAGGTATGTTCCAAACACGCTTGTACTGTAATGTAAGTACAAACTTATTATCCCATTGTAAAAGCTCATTCTTCAAACCATAATAAAGAAATTTGCTGAAGAGAGAAATTCAATTCGACAGATAGCAGAAGAGATATTCTTGAGTTTGTTTGCTATTATTTAGCTTAACCCCTCTACCGACAGCTTCATTTTTTCAGCACAAAAATATATTTGCATCGCGATAACTTTATTGTTTCTCTATATTTTTCCACCATTTTATTCACAACTTCTCAAAAAACTCTTCTACTTTTGGAATCTATGTCGGTATTGACCATTGGTCAACTGGTTTTAAAAATATTTCGGTGTTCCTTGGGGGACCGACACTTCCCATATAAAATTTCAATATGATGTTTTAAGAAGTTTTCAAGATCTTGTTACGGCTAGAGTGGTACCAAAAACATAAAAGCTCATTGCTCAAAAACAGTTACACCGATTTGTTCAATTTCTTCACAATAGACTTTCATCAAAGTTTAGTTTTGAAAAGCGAATAACCGAATAAGAGAAAAAATCTGTAGCCAGAGATAATAACGAGAGTTATGGCTATGCGTCGGTCCCCCATGGAATTTTGGAATATCTCCGAATATAAATGACCAATGCTCAAAACCGATACAGATTCTGAAAATAAGAGTTTTTTGAGAAGTTGTGGAATTTTTTTTTATCAAAAATATTGAGAAACAAAAAAGTTACTGCGATTTGAATATTTTGAAAAAATGAAGGTATAGGGGTTAATATGGGGTTATAGTACTGCAAACAAGTACAAAAATCCCAAACCCATTTTAACCTCATGATGTTAGTTTCTGATCTTTTCATAAGCACTGTGCCATTAAGAAAATAACAAAAAAATATAAGATTTGAAACTTCTCAAATACCATCCAAATTAGCGTAATTTTCAGCACCATGGGGCAAATATATTACATGCCTTATAACAAGGTTTATCACATGCGAAGCCCTCTACTAGTTAATTCGAATAACTGAAATTGTGTTGTTTGAAAGGCGGATAAGTCAATTTGGATCTAGGGGTCATGCACAAATTACGTCACGCTCCAAGAGGGGGAGGGGGTTAAGCCATGCGTGACAAGCCTTACAAAATTATCGGAGGACTCATACAGAAAGTGTGACAAAGGGGGGGGGAGGAGGTCGAAAAAATTGAAATTTAGCGTGACATAATTTGTGTACCATCCCCTATGAGTAAAAAGAGAAATCTCGCATAATTTATGATCTCGTCCTAAGAGCCATAGCTTGTTATTACTGAGAAAACGAATGGATTTACACTTTATTTCATAATGCTACGACGAAGAGAAGATCCTCCTCTGTCTCCCAGCGGTGACATTTTTTATTTTGGTCCGTTTATCTGCTTAATAACAAAGAGCTACACACTCGGTTATCAATGGTTTTAAGGGTGAATATACATAGAAGCCAAACCTCGAATTTTCAAAAGCACAAGTCTAGAGAAGCAGACAACCGGTAACTCACTGGTCACTTGCTGGTGGCGACTAATCAATAAAATGTTCAACGCAAAAGGATGTCAGGTTCTCAAGATACAAATCTACAAACAAGCTCTTGAAAATTCGAGGTTTGATATCTGTTGGAGATGATTTGAATCTTAACATTAAATAATAAAATTTGAAGAACACAATTTGTAAATCACTGCATACACTTACCTAGACTAGACTATAGTACCCTAAATATCATTGTATTCTACACATACACTACAAGAAGAACAAATACTTAAAGTGCACACATATGGATTTACACAAAGGAGACAATTACCGATGATCAATAAATTCAGTTATAATTCGACTATCGCACAGTACACACGCTTTGCAATATCTCTCGCGTCGGTGAAAGAAGATCCCCACATTCGCTTCTCGTCAGTGCTTTTTCTCTCCAGTTCAGTGTGCCCCAGCCATATATCGTAAATCCACCCCCATTCGATCATTAAAAGGCTGCCAGGTTTTGAAGTTCGTCGATTTAGTGCGCGGTGAATAGTCGCGCCAACAAATTTTGGTGCCGAAACCCGGGACCACGTTGCAGAAAGGTCTCGAGGGTAGCCATTGTCGTCGTTGGCTGGACCACGTGACTGCATTGTTTCGCCTATTGTTCCTGAGCATCGCAGTGAAATCGGCCTCGGAGCGGGTCAATACATCGTCGATCCCGCTTTTATCATCTCGGCACTGCGATCTGCCTGGACTTTGGACCATTTGCGGTGTGTGCAAGAACGACACGGAGTGATAGAGAGCGGTAAGGTCAAACCAAATCATCGATACCAGGTGGGTGAATCTTTTCCATACTACCTATTACACGCAAAATGAAGACCTTGAAAACGCTTTTGCGGCACCGAGCTAACATTATGGGCTCTGCCAAGTTGATTGAGCAATTCAACAACGAATGTCAGGATGGCCAACATCACCAAATTAAGGTTAGGATCGATACGCTCGATCGTTTGTGGGCTGAGTTTGCACGCATTCAGGACGAAATTGAGGATGTAGAAAATGCCGTTTCTGGTGACGATTCCGATGAAGAAACGGAACCGACCATGTCCGCGGAACGAATTCAGTTCCAAAATCTGTATTTTGACCTCAAAGCCTCTCTCGTGAGTAAGCTGCCAGTCGACCCGCCATCCGGGAACTCAGCTGCTAATCGTCCTCCGGCGCAACCAATGCATTCTGTGCGGTTACCGGAAATCAACATTCCAGAGTTTTGTGGAAATCCGTCGAAATGGATCGAATTTCGGGACATTTTTCGTTCCATGATCCATTCAAGCACCAATCTCTCGTCAGTGCAAAAAATGCACTACCTTAAGGCTGCTCTGAAAGGCGAGGCCGCGCGCATAATTGCAAATTTGGAAGTCAATTCCGACAACTATGCCACCGCATGGAAATCGGTTTGTGAGCGATATGATAATTCCAATCTACTTCGGAAACATCATTTCGCAGCTCTCTTCGCAATCAGTTCTGTGAAAAGAGCGACTTCGTCGTCGTTGTACGAGCTTGTCGATGAGTTTGATCATCACGTGGGCATTTTGAGGAAGCTGGATACGGCAGCTGATTTATGGGACACTGTGCTCGTCGAAACCCTCAGCAAGCGGTTAGATCCCGCTACTTTGAAGGAATGGGAGAATAGTTGTGAGGAAAATGTGCGCCCTACTTATCAGCAACTTGTTGAATTCATCCGAAAAACGTCTCGAGTGCTCCAGTCGGTTAAGCTTATACAAACGCCATATTCCCCTCCCGACTCTAAGCCCTTGAAACCCAAACCGATTTCCACCCACATCGCAACCGAAGTTACTTGCAAATGTCCGCTTTGTAAGGAAGCCCATCCCCTTTTCAAATGCAATCAGTTTCTTGGAATGGAGGTGAAGCAACGCTTTGAGCTGGTGAAGAAAAATGGATTATGCATCAACTGCTTGAAGGGATCGCATCTTGCTAAGAATTGCAGCAGTGGAAGCTGCAGGAACTGCTCCAAGAAGCACCACACGCTTTTGCATCTGCCGCCATTGGCCGCGGCTGTGCAGTCGCAATCCCAAACGACGCTGGCATGTTCGACAGTTTCCAGTGAAGTGATTCCTCCAGAACAACCTCAAGTGTCGTCCAACTCGTTCGTATTTAACCCGCAATCGTTTTCTTCACCACCATCGCGTGCGCTACAGCCAACCGTCGGGGCTAGTTCGTCCAACCCGGCGCACAAGTATTCGTATTCGGTCGTCGTTGCTCCCTCCCCGTCGTCGGTTGATCCGTGCGTTTCGCGATCGATCGAGAAAAATCTGGAATCGAACTCTTCTCCTGTGGCCACCTACGCTGCACCGCAAGGTGGTTCTGTTAATGCACCCTGCGATGAAGTCTTTCTGTCAACAGTAACTGCCAAGGTAAAGGACATCAACGGTAATGCACACTACGCCCGCGGCGTTCTCGATAGCTGTTCTCAAGCTAATTTCATTTCTGAAGCTCTGGCGCGCAAGCTGGAGTTGAAGCGTGATCGCATCAGTGTCGATGTAAGTGGTATTGGGCAAGGAATTGTCCATATTCGCTCAAAGGTAGTGGTCAAAATCTCGTCTCGCTTTGGTGGATTCGATTACCTTCTCGAATGTCTCGTTATACCGCAAATCACAGTCACGCTTCCAAGCAAGCATATCGATATATCCGATTGGAATCTCCCCAAAAACGTCCCTCTCGCAGACCCAAGATTTAACATCAGTTCTGGGGTCGATATTCTCGTTGGTGGAGAACTTTTCTATTCGCTCATGCAATCACATAGGATCAGTTTGCGTACCGGATTCCCGATACTCCAGAAGACAGTTTTCGGGTACGTTGTTGCTGGTCGGCTATCCAATGTGTTACGCAAGCCTTCGATTTGTATAGTAAGCGCTACAACTAGTCTCGATAGTAAATTGCAGCGCTTTTGGGAAGTCGAAAATTTCGAAGATCGTAGAGCGATGACTCCTTTGGAAGAAGAGTGTGAGAAACACCTCCGAAGCACCGTAACCAGAACAAGTGATGGTCGCTTCATGGTCCGTCTTCCGATACGTGAAGAAATGCTGGCTATGTTGGGAGACTCCTTGACGGTGGCACAACGTAGGTTTTTGGCCATTGAGAGGAAGTTTGCTGGAAGCAGTGAGTTCAAGAGTGAATATGTGAAGTTCATGAAGGAGTATGCAGCATTAGGCCATATGGAGTTGAGCCCTCGTGTCGAAAATCCCCAGTTCATCCTGCCACATCACGCCATATTTCGCCCTGACAGCTCCACCACGAAGACTCGCGTCGTTTTTGACGCCACATGCAAGGGTAGTTCCCAGTTGTCGTTAAATGATGTGTTACTCGTCGGTCCCATCGTACAACCACCCCTTCTCGCTATCATTCTCAACTGGCGAATTCCTCGTTTTGTCTTCAAGGCGGATGTAGAAAAGATGTTTCGCCAGGTTTGGGTCCATCCTTCCGACCGCAGATTTCAACAAGTCCTGTGGCGAACAAGCCAATTTCAGGAACTCCAGCGATACCAACTCACCACGGTAACATACGGAACGTCCTGCGCGCCCTACCTAGCTACGCGAGTGCTGAACCAACTGGCCGAAGACGAAGGGCACCGATATCCGCTTGGGTCAAAGGTTGTTCTAAAGGGATTCTACATGGACGACGCTCTATCCGGGGAAAACGACCTGGAAACCGCTATAGAATCAAGCAAGCAACTGACAGAGCTCTTGAAATTAGGGGGCTTTAATTTGAGAAAATGGAGTGCCAACGATCCCAGGATTCTGGCTCACATGCCTGATGAAGTGAAGGAGTTAGCGCCGGAAACAGAAATTGATGATTCCGGAACCATTAAAACGTTGGGTTTATTGTGGTCACATGTTACTGATGAATTTGGATTCAAAATCCCATCACTGCCCTCTTTAAACAAAGTCTCAAAGAGAGTGGTAGCATCCGAGATGGCACAGTTGTTTGACCCCCTCGGATTAGTTGGATCGGTAGTGATGAGTGCAAAAATGTTTATTCAGAAACTGTGGGCGATTGGGATTCCTTGGGATGACGAGCTTCCTGAGAACTTGCGAGATTAGTGGTTGCGTTTCCGGAATGAAATTCCGGAACTTTCAAGGTTGAAGGTTCCACGACAAGTGCTTGCAAACGATCACACCAGTTACGCATTACATTGCTTCTGTGATGCATCCAACCACGGCTACGGCGCGTGTGTGTACGTGGTGTCGACTACTGGAACTGGAACATATTACAGCCAATTACTAATCGCCAAATCTAGAGTTGCACCATTGCGTGGCCTTACTACACCTAAACTGGAACTTTGCGCTGCGGTACTAGGGTGTCAACTGCTGGAGCAAGTACGAAACACAACAAATTTCGCTGGCTCGGCGACATTCTGGTCAGATTCCAGTATAGTTCTGCATTGGATCCGTACGCCGCCAACTGTGTGGAAAGTATTTGTGTCGAACAGAATAGCGGAAATTCAAAAACTGTCGATGAATGACTGCTGGCGTCATGTTCCCTCTAAGTTGAATCCAGCAGATCGGTTGTCGCGTGGAATTTCGCCTTCCGAAATACTCAATGATGCGTTATGGTGGCACGGACCTGATTACCTCGTACAGACCGTGGAGAATTGGCCAGAAGACATCGTTTCTCTCTCTCGAGATGAACAAGAAGTTCGTGATGCAGAAGCACGTCCAGTAGTCACCTTCGCTGTGGCCCAAATTGATCACTCAATTATCCAACGATATTCCGATCTCGGTAAGCTTCTTCGGGTAATAGGTTACTGCTTCCGATTCTGTCGAAATTCTCGAAGTTCGCCTACTTGTCGCAAGGTTGGCCCTTTGGAGCCCTCAGAGGTAGATTACTCGCTGAAATCGCTAATTCGATCCGTTCAACGAACGGAATTTCCTGAAGAATTTCGTTATCTCTCTGCAAATCCTCAACGACGACTCACCAACAAGGATAAGAAGCTCCAGTCGTCGTTTAAGTCGCTCAATCCCTTTCTGGACGATATTGGCCTCCTTCGGATAGGAGGACGCTTAACAAAGCTATCAGCTTCTCTGGACACTCGAGCGCCTATCCTACTTCCGGCCAAACATTATCTTTCTTGGCTGATCGCTCGGTCGCTTCACCTAAGAACCCTACATGGGGGACCAACACTACTTCTTGCGACTATTCGACAAAGATTTTGGCCATTGCGCGGACGTGATCTAGCCCGGAAAGTCGTTCGACAATGTGTGACCTGCTTCCGTTGCGCCCCGAAACCAACAGAACAATTCATGGGTCCTCTTCCATCGGTGCGCATCACGCCCGCACGAGTGTTTTCGAATAGTGGCATGGATTATTGCGGGCCATTCAGTGTTCGTCCGTTAGTTGGGAGAGGAGCAAACGTAAAAATGTACGTCGCCGTGTTCGTTTGTATGGTGGTGAAGGCGGTACATCTCGAAGTCGTGAGCGATCTAACGTCCGTCGCGTGTATCAATGCAGTGAAACGGTTCATTGCACGTCGCGGTCGCGTAGTGAATTTGTACTGTGACAACTCGACAGCGTTCGTCGGTGCTGATCGAGAACTGAAACAGCTTCGCCGACAATACGTTGAACAGTTCTCTACCGAACAATGGAATGGGTATTGCCTGGAGAGTGGCATAGCGTTCCATTTTATCCCTCCTCGGTCTCCCCACCACGGTGGCCTGTGGGAAGCGGGGGTAAAATCCTTTAAATACCATCTGCGTAGAGTCCTAGGCAGTCGATCGTTTACGTTGGAGGAATTAACTACTACTGTGGCTCAAATTGAAAGTATACTAAATTCTCGCCCCCTTTCTTCGTTATCAAACCATCCACAAGATCTGTCCAGCCTTACTCCCGGCCATTTCCTAGTGGGTGAACCTTTGTTTTCAATACCAGAACCCGACTACACTGGACAGTCCGTTAGTCGTCTAAACCGTTACCAAGAGATGAAGCGCAGCATTCAGGACTTCTGGAAACGCTGGGCAAGAGAGTATGTCAGCGAGCTTCATCAGCGTTCCAAGTGGCAACGTGTACGTGCCGAGGTTAAGGTAGGATCGCTAGTCCTACTGAAACAAGAGGGTCTACCACCGTTGGAGTGGAACTTAGGCCGCATTGTGGCGGTGTTACCAGGATCTGACGGTCATGTTCGGGTCGTTGAAGTGCACACTGCCAAGGGTACGTACAAGCGAGCAATAACGGAGGTTTATGTGCTGCCTATTGATGAGTCAGCCGTTGAACCTCAAGCATTGAACGAAGATGCAGAATATGTCGGTCCGTCAACCTAGCACGTGGATTGTTGAAACAACCGTTTCAACGGAGGCCGGCGTGTTGGAGATGATTTGAATCTTAACATTAAATAATAAAATTTGAAGAACACAATTTGTAAATCACTGCATACACTTACCTAGACTAGACTATAGTACCCTAAATATCATTGTATTCTACACATACACTACAAGAAGAACAAATACTTAAAGTGCACACATATGGATTTACACAAAGGAGACAATTACCGATGATCAAAAAATTCAGTTATAATTCGACTATCGCACAGTACACACGCTTTGCAATATCTCTCGCGTCGGTGAAAGAAGATCCCCACATTCGCTTCTCGTCAGTGCTTTTTCTCTCCAGTTCAGTGTGCCCCAGCCATATATCGTAAATCCACCCCCATTCGATCATTAAAAGGCTGCCAGGTTTTGAAGTTCGTCGATTTAGTGCGCGGTGAATAGTCGCGCCAACAATATCGATGCATCTTCACCTATTAAAAATATTTCCTAATAACTTCTTACATCATTATGACCAATTTAAGTACGATTTTCAAGGTTTTTCGTGGACAATAACTAAAATGATGTTTGAGACAGTTTTACAATTATGTGTATATCATATGTCATATATGCTTATTACAGCTCTTTTGAGCAAGAACAACTTTACCTTTTAAGCCAAGGTGTTCAAATGGTTTGATCTTGCAGTTTGTCCCGTATCTATGTTCAACGCAATGTGTGTCGGTACAAAAACACATATCCATGAATACTTCACACAAAATAAAAAAAAAAGTTCTGGACCCCCCGACCGATTATTTTGATTTTGGTCGCAAATGAAAGAGCAAAGTCTAATTGTTTTTAGTTCGAAATTTCGGACTTACCTATTTTTTTGTAATAAAGTTACTCCACAAAGACACTGTGGTCTATCAATGCACTTGCTATCTGGCATGCAATAACAATTTTATAAAGATTTTTTTTTTAATTTTGAACAAAAAAAAAATGTTTTAAATTGTTGATGCTTACGGATGATTCAATGATGGATATTTTAGCTTAAGGTGAACATAAATGGAAGCTCAATCTTATTCAAGAACACAAACCTAGAGAAACAGACAGTTACTTAAGTTATAAATTGTATCGATTGATTGTTCGCTGGTGTTGACCAATCGATCAAGTTTACAACTCGAACCGCCTAATGTTTCTCTAGATGTGTGCCTTTGTTGATTTGAGGTGTGGCATCGAAATATTCATCTAAAAAGCTCTTGGAGAGCTTTAAAAATTATATTTTTAACCACTTTGATGGGTTTTTAGACTTCTGGGAAACTTGAAAATATACACTGCATTTTAGGGCGATTGTAGTTAAGAGCTAGCCCGAAAATATACGTGCTTTAAATTTGGTATATAAGTAGTAGTAAAGAGTCTGAATTTGCTAAATTAAAAACTTGATTCAAAAAAAATATCAATATAAAAGGAATTTTTCAAATTTATTTTTTGTCTGTAATGATACACCGAAAAATTGCGGTGAACTTTTTCTAATGAGACGAAACGTAACTAAATCGGGAAACACAAATTTCGCCAGAACAGTATTAGACGGAATCATTCCAAATACCACACACCCTTGCAGAGGATGCGCAAGTCAAGTAAAAACAATTAATTGGTAGAGACGTGTACCGGACTGGGAATGGGATGAAACTTTATCGTTGTGGCAGTTGCAATGGTTGCGAGATTTCTCTTCCTCCTCACTTCAACTAGGGAAACAGAACGACGTCAAACTCACTGGAATGGAAAAAAGGTTCCACCAGGGAATCTTCTGGGGGAAAGATCTGTCTATCATTAATTAATGTTTACATTTTGATGTGGTAATTGATAAACGATGGTTTTTCAACCGATTTTTTTTTTGGTGAAATGGAGAACTTCTGCTTATCAGCTTGGGATACAGTTATATGAAGAATATAAATTCTCGCTCCAGTCCACTATTGGGTGTTGATCAGTGAAACTATAATTCAGTGGCAGTCGTTCACATTTTGTATTGAATTAACTATGGGAAACCATTCATTTGCAAATAAAAATCGCCAAAGGTTGAAAATTAACCTCTCTAAATTCTGAACACAGACTTCGGTTTATTTACAGTTTCAGCTTCAATTTCAACGTTAAACCGGCAAAAACTGAAAAAAAATGGATTTCGTTAATTTAATTACATTAAATAATTAAATAAACGTCTGTACCAAACTTATGAAAACGTATTCTAGAGAACTATTGTATTAGATATCTAATTTTCGAGAAATGAAACGGTTTAGTATCCAACTAATCTGAAGCTGATTCCTTCGGGATTTAATTCCGAGTGGCTACATCCGGTACATTCTAAACGGTTTAAAGTGTGTCAAAGTTGCCAATTAGTCTCTAAATATCTTAGCCAAGCTTATGAAACTGCATTTTCAAGAAGGATGATGTTTGATTTTTTTTTCAAGGTTTGAAACGGTGTATTATCCAGACCCTAAAGTTCTTCCGAGCATCATTTTCGGGTAGTCACATTTGGATTATATTAAATTATAACGTTTAGTCCTCTTCTTTTAAAATCAGAATTTGTTGATTTATTTAGTTAATATTATGATAATTAATGCAAATAAATAAAGAGTACTTCTCGTGTCCCAAGAAAAAGTTCTTTTTCCCAACTAGACCCAGTTACCCACTGGAATGATTCTAGCCACAGGAGCATTTACGAGTTCCTCAGGACAGTTTGAGAAATTAGATATGTTTGCAAATATACTACAAAAAGTTAAAGGAAATCATTAAGTATTCGCTGAGCGAGTTTTAGTTTGTTTTCTTTCACACAGGGTTATACGAGCTAAAATCCCATTTTAAACTAACATTAAGAGCCCATGTTGATGCAAAGATTTCATGTATGCAAGACGTTAGATCAATGCCAAATGTCGATATTTTTCTTTCATAATTTAGGAGTTGTTTAGATGACCAGCAACTCCCCACAGTCTCCTACCCTACCTATCTTGAAACACTCATCGTATCTTCAAAGAAATTATTTTGATCAGAACTTTTAATACATGCTTTCATACACTAAGTATGGCTGCCACTGTCAGTCGTTTTATTTCAATTATTTTCCTGCTGAACTTATTAACACTGCTATTAAAACAATCATTCCCTTGAGTGGGCAGCACTCATTTGTAATAGCATTTTTTCCAGTAGTACTTTGGCCTGAAAAAGACGTGGACGATGCACCCAGTCCAGCAATAAATAAACGAAAGAAATCCCTCTCGTAGTTTTGTGCTAAAGTAGCTTTTGCAAAGAACGCGTTCAGCGATGGGCAGTTTTTACCAAAGAGCTACACTGGAAGAAGTCTCTACTGAAACCATACATGTGAAACAAACCAATTTTTGCTTCAAAAAGTTAGGAGCTAATCACAAAAAATCCCTATATAAAAATTCCAGAAACGTTTAGAAACACTATTCAAGTAAACTTTGACAAGCCAAACGATTTAAAAAATCCAAAGGGATTCAGACCAGTGAAGCTCACTAAATCAAGAGTTACTCTCAAACTTGAGTTGGAAGAAGTATGACTAAGGCATCTGATCAAAACTACAATCATTTAATTAAATAGGTATTTTTTACAAAAAATCAGCCTTTTATGTAACAACTCCTACTGATAACATTGATTTGCAAAACTGTAAATATATTTGTTTCCGTGTCGCAACAAACGCAATACTCGGAAAATATGCACCCCGTCCCAGCAGTGCGCAGAAAATGGCAGAAAAAGAACGCTCGACATAAAGCAACTTATTTCTCGAGTGGCTGAAGTTTAATTTCGTCTGTTGTAATCCTTTTTTTTCTGTGCGGTGCCACTTCTATCGCTCTATTTTACTTTTGCTGTCTTCCGGGCACTTTTTTACTTTTTCGGATAGCCCCAGGAGTAAGCCCAAAGTATGTAGCGTTTTTCAGACTTTTTTGATCAACAAGCGATGCAATATGCGATTCTAACAACATTCTCTGCAGAACTGAAACATATTAATTTGCACAACTGCACAAAAAGTGTTTCGTAGGTTAATTTTAGTATAATAAGGTTAATTTTAGAATAAATCCATTCAATCAATTCATTGTTTAAGGCAACATAATCATCATAACTTGGTAAAACTAAATCAATCATGAAATCATCATGAATATTTAATAATCAACATATTAAATTTCAATTGCTTAATCATCTTATACTCAAATTTTTATGTTCGATCTAAATATAGTTTTTCGTTATCTAAAATAATTCTAAACACGTTTTGGGTAATGATTTATTTCTTGTCGCAAATTTATGAGTTTTTGGTTTTAGTTTATATAATTTTTATTTTTGAACATCCCTATCCATTTTCATTTTTTCTTGAAGTTTGGTTACTGACTTTTGGCAACAATAAAAACATAAGATTTAAAAGTATTTTTGAAATTATACATTTGTTTAATTTTTTCTGGAACATATTTTATTTTCCGTGTATCTAACGGAAAACAGGTTACAAATAGAGAAACTTAAAAGTAGATGGAGTACCGTGTACCTTTTAATTCCGCTTCTAAATGCCTATCTTTGACAGATACGCGTATTTCGACTACCACTTGCAGTCTTCTTCAGTGTCAGTTACATGGGGATAATAATAACTATACAAATCCCTAACTATCTACCTATATATTCAAGCTCGTTTATATTTCTTAGGTACAAACTTAAATAGCCTTGACTGTCCGTTTCCTTGATCCCCATTAAGAAGTAATGAAGGCTTTTGTTTGTAAATTTCTAAACTTTCAGCGACGTCTAGTTTCCAAGATGAAGATACGCTTCGTACGATGTCTATGCTATCGCTAGTCATTTGATGTCCATCCTGGAAAACATTTTTGACCAAGACATGGCAGGTATACTCCTGTTGAAATTTTTTTTTCTAGGTAGATTGATTGTGTAGGTATTTATCTGGTGTTAGTATTTAAGGTAGAGAGATGCGACGATTTCTTCAGTGGATACGAGTAACTGACACTGAAGAAGACTGCAAGTGGTAGTCGAAATACGTGTATCTGTCAACGATAAGCATTTAGGAGCGGAATTAAAAGGTACACGGCACTCCATCTTCTTTTAAGTTTCTCTATTTGAGAGAGGATTTCTCAGAGGATTCGAACCTCTCATTAAAGAGAGGTTACAAATAGTTTTAATACAGTCGAAGCACGTTAGGTGAATGGGGTGAACTTATTATGAATACACTATGTCAATAATATAGATGGAAATAAGATTTTATCCCACTTATCTTAAACGCAAGCATGATTTCTTGATGGTTATTACTAGCTTGAACTATTAGTAGAATTGTCAAATAAAGTGTAATATGAGTTAACACGTTCTTAAATTTATGAGAGGTGTAAGTTTCAGATCTTTTATCTGAGCAATTGAGGACTTCCAATTATTTGCACAAATGCTATCCGGACAACACTTATCATTAACGAAGGGGTTACTCATATCAATTTCCAAAACCGTTATGTTAAATTGATTTGAAATAAATCTAATGCAACGAAATTAGGGGAGTAGATATTTTTTCGAAAAGGGGTCGAGATGTTGTGAAAATTTAAGGTATGGTACAAAAAGCATAGTGGAAATAGAGCACTAAGTTTAGAAGCTGAGTGTATCTCAGTGGGGCCGTAATGCCAAAAACAATAATAAATGTTCATTATATTTTATATGTAACAACCGCAGATTCTTGCCATGGCAGATTTTTTTTTTCATATAATAACATATTTTTTACCACAAAGTTTCATTTATTTTTTCATAAGCACGTAGCGTACATTTCATGATCGTAGCGTTTGAAGCAATTGGATAACTTCAATCAATAACCGCATCATGGTTTCCACCTTTATCAGACAGACCCTGAATACAATTCTGTAGTCGTTTGATGCCATGCTCGAACAGTGGCTTCCTGGATTGATAAGCATTCGCATAACACTGATTAGTCAGATTGTTCAGATATTTCCTCAGATTGATCTCTTGCTCTATGGCATTGTGTAAGCTTTTGAAGTATGCAACACTCCTCAGCAGCGATCTTGTAACCTGAAAATTATCAAAATCATGTTCAAGCACCTAACACAGCATACACGCAAATTTAACAGTAGCTTACCGTTCTAACCAAACAAACTCGAACAAAAGAATTATCTTTGGAGTGTTCCAAACACTTCCGTTTCAGATCATCGAGCTCTCGATTGACCCGCTGTATGGTTTGAACTTTCACGCTCTCGTCACGGTGAGCGGCTATCTGCGTACCGAAAATATCATCGCAGACTTTGGCGTCATGGTTCAGGCCATCCTCAAACTTTGGAAGGGCCATTTTTGCGCGATTCCAACATTCACGGTTCTCCACTTGGCAAACTCCAGTTGCAATAAAGCTGTCCCGCATCATATTGGAAGATCGATCATACTCACGTTGAATGCTATTTTTTAAATCAAACAAGAGTTGAATACGAGTACTATTCAAAAACTCACGTGAAGATACGATGGTCGAGTCCAAATCCGTTTCAAAAAGTTTGAGAATATTTCTCACGGTGCCCTTATAATCCGAAGATTTCACTGAAAGTTTGCTGAGTGATTTAACTGTTGCCTTAACACTTGGCGGTTCTTTGCGCTGGATCAGCTTAACTGGTTTGCCAACATGTGCCTTAAGTTCATAGAAAAGGTGTTGGGGTCTGGGAGGTGGCAACATATATTCAACACATTCTGGTATTGTTTGGTTCATGCCTATAGTAGTGGTTTCGATTTCTCCTTCAGTTGAAGCCCCTTCAGATTCTGGGCGCTCTGTTGTTTCTTTTTCTTCTTCAGTGGTAGCACCTTCAGTTTCAGTTGATTCCTCTTCTCCAGTAGTAGTACTTTCAGTTTCAGGATGCTCTGTTGGTTCTTTCTCTTCTCCAGCTGTTGTACCTTCAGTTTCAGTCGTCTCTTCTTTTTCTTCAGGCGTGGCACCTTCAGATTCAGGATGCTCTGTTGTTACTTCAGTTGTTTCTTTTTCTTCTTCAATGGTAGCACCTTCAGTTCCAGTTGATTCCTCTTCTCCAGTAGTAGTACCTTCAGTTTCAGGATGCTCTGTTGGTTCTTTCACTTCTCTAGCTGTTGTACCTTCAGTTTCAGTCGTCTCTTCTTTTTCTTCAGGCGTGGTACCTTCAGATTCAGGGTGCTCTGTTGCTGCTTCAGTTGTTTCTTTTTCTTCTTCAGTAGTAGCACCTTCAGTTTCAATTGATTCCTCTTCTCCAGTAGTAGTACCTTCATTTTCAGGATGCTCTGATGGTTCTTTCTCTTCTCCAGCTGTTGTACCTTCAGTTTCAGTCGTCTCTTCTTTTTCTTCAGGCGTGGTACCTTCAGATTCAGGGTACTCTGTTGTTGCTTCAGTTGTTTCTTTTTCTTCTTCAGTGGTATCACCTTCAGTTTCAGTTGATTCCTCTTCTCCAGTAGTAGTACCTTCAGTTTCAGGATGCTCTGTTGGTTCTTTCTCTTCTCCAGCTGTTGTACCTTCAGTTTCAGTCGTCTCTTCTTTTTCTTCAGGCGTGGTACCTTCAGATTCAGGGTGCTCTGTTGTTGCTTCAGTTGTTTCTTTTTCTTCTTCAGTAATAGCACCTTCAGTTTCAGTAGATTCCTCTTCTCCAGTAGTAGTACCTTCAGTTTCAGGATGCTCTGTTGGTTCTTTCTCTTCTCCAGCTGTTGTACCTTCAGTTTCAGTCGTCTCTTCTTTTTCTTCAGGCGTGGTACCTTCAGATTCAGGGTACTCTGTTGTTGCTTCAGTTGTTTCTTTTTCTTCTTCAGTGGTATCACCTTCAGTTTCAGTTGATTCCTCTTCTCCAGTAGTAGTACCTTCAGTTTCAGGATGCTCTGTTGGTTCTTTCTCTTCTCCAGCTGTTGTACCTTCTGTTTCAGTCGTCTCTTCTTTTTCTTCAGGCGTGGTACCTTCAGATTCAGGGTGCTCTGTTGTTGCTTCAGTTGTTTCTTTTTCTTCTTCAGTGGTAGCACCTTCAGTTTCAGTTGATTCCTCTTCTCCAGTAGTAGTACTTTCAGTTTCAGGATGCTCTGTTGGTTCTTTCTCTTCTCTAGCTGTTGTACCTTCTGTTTCAGTCGTCTCTTCTTTTTCTTCAGGCGTGGCACCTTCAGATTCAGGGTGCTCTGTTGTTTCTTTTTCTTCTTCAGTGGTAGCACCTTCAGTTTCAGTTGATTCCTCTTCTCCAGTAGTAG
The DNA here is from genome assembly GCF_002204515.2 of Aedes aegypti. Lineage (NCBI taxonomy): Eukaryota > Metazoa > Arthropoda > Insecta > Diptera > Culicidae > Aedes > Aedes aegypti. The sequence continues at coordinate 169,669,601 of NC_035107.1, forward strand.
TACCTTCAGTTTCAGGATGCTCTGTTGGTTCTTTCTCTTCTGTAGCTGTTGTACCTTCTGTTTCAGTCGTCTCTTCTTTTTCTTCAGGCGTGGTACCTTCAGATTCAGGGTGCTCTGTTGTTTTCTTTTTCTTCTTCAGTGGTAGCACCTTCAGTTTCAGTTGATTCCTCTTCTCCAGTAGTAGTACCTTCAGTTTCAGGATGCTCTGTTGGTTCTTTTCTTCTCCAGCTGTTGTACCTTCAGTTACAGTCGTCTCTTCTTTTTCTTCAGGCGTGGTACCTTCAGATTCAGGGTGCTCTGTTGTTGCTTCAGTTGTTTCTTTTTCTTCTTCAGTGGTAGCACCTTCAGTTTCAGTTGATTCCTCTTCTCCAGTAGTAGTACCTTCAGTTTCAGGATGCTCTGTTGGTTCTTTCTCTTCTCCGGCTGATGTACCTTCTGTTTCAGTCGTCTTTTCTTTTTCTTCTGGCGTGGCACCTTCAGATTCAGGGTGCTCTGTTGTTGATTCAGTTGTTTCTTTTTCTTCTTCAGTGGTAGCACCTTCAGTTTCAGTTGATTCCTCTTCTCCAGTAGTAGTACCCTCAGTTTCAGGATGCTCTGTTGGTTCTTTCTCTTCTCCGGCTGATGTACCTTCAGTTTCAGTCGTCTCTTCTTTTTCCTCAGGCGTGGTACCTTCAGATTCAGGGTGCTCTGTTGTTGCTTCACTTGTTTCTTTTTCTTCTTCAGTGGTAGCACCTTCAGTTTCAGTTGATTCCTCTTCTCCAGTAGTAGTACTTTCAGTTTCAGGATGCTCTGTTGGTTCTTTCTCTTCTCTAGCTGTTGTACCTTCAGTTTCAGTCGTCTCTTCTTTTTCTTCAGGCGCGGTACCTTCAGATTCAGGGTGCTCTGTTGTTGCTTCAGTTGTTTCTTTTTCTTCTTCAGTGGTAGCACCTTCAGTTTCAGTTGATTCCTTTTCTCCAGTAGTAGTACCCTCAGTTTCAGGATGCTCTGTTGGTTCTTTTCTCTTCTCCGGCTGATGTACCTTCAGTTCAGTCGTCTCTTCTTTTTCTTCAGGCGTGGTACCTTCAGATTCAGGGTGCTCTGTTGTTGCTTCAGTTGTTTCTTTTTCTTCTTCAGTGGTAGCACCTTCAGTTTCAGTTGATTCCTCTTCTCCAGTAGTAGTACCTTCAGTTTCAGGATGCTCTGTTGGTTCTTTCTCTTCTCTAGCTGTTGTACCTTCTGTTTCAGTCGTCTCTTCTTTTTCTTCAGGCGTGGCACCTTCAGATTCAGGGTGCTCTGTTGTTGCTTCAGTTGTTTCTTTTTCTTCTTCAGTGGTAGCACCTTCAGTTTCAGTTGATTCCTCTTCTCCAGTAGTAGTACCTTCAGTTTCAGGATGCTCTGTTGGTTCTTTCTCTTCTCTAGCTGTTGTACCTTCTGTTTCAGTCGTCTCTTCTTTTTCTTCAGGCGTGGTACCTTCAGATTCAGGGTGCTCTGTTGTTGCTTCAGTTTGTTTCTTTTTCTTCTTCAGTGGTAGCACCTTCAGTTTCAGTTGATTCCTCTTCTCCAGTAGTAGTACCTTCAGTTTCAGGATGCTCTGTTGGTTCTTTCTCTTCTCCAGCTGTTGTACCTTCTGTTTCAGTCGTCTCTTCTTTTTCTTCAGGCGTGGTACCTTCAGATTCAGGGTGCTCTGTTGTTGCTTCAGTTGTTTCTTTTTCTTCTTCAGTGGTAGCACCTTCAGTTTCAGTTGATTCCTCTTCTCCAGTAGTAGTACCTTCAGTTTCAGGAATGCTCTGTTGGTTCTTTCTCTTCTCTAGCTGTTGTACCTTCTGTTTCAGTCGTCTCTTCTTTTTCTTCAGGCGTGGTCACCTTCAGATTCAGGGTGCTCTGTTGTTGCTTCAGTTGTTTCTTTTCTTCTTCAGTGGTAGCACCTTCAGTTTCAGTTGATTCCTCTTCTTCCAGTAGTAGTACCTTCAGTTCAGGATGCTCTGTTGGTTCTTTCTCTTCTCCAGCTGTTGTAACCTTCTGTTCAGTCGTCCTCTCTTTTTTCTTCAGGCGTGGTACCTTCAGATTCAGGGTGCTCTGTTTGCTCAGTTGTTTCTTTTTCTTCTTCAGTGGTAGCACCTTCAGTTTCAGTTTGATTCCTCTCTCCAGTAGTAGTACCTTTCAGTTTCAGGATGCTCTGTTGGTTCTTTCTCTTCTCTAGCTGTTGTACCTTCTGTTTCAGTCGTCTCTTCTTTTTCTTCAGGCATGGCACCTTCAGATTCAGGGTGCTCTGTTTGTTGCTTCAGTTGTTTCTTTTTCTTCTTCAGTGGTAGCACCTTCAGTTTCAGTTGATTCCTCTTCTCCAGTAGTAGTACCTTCAGTTTCAGGATGCTCTGTTGGTTCTTTCTCTTCTCTAGCTGTTGTACCTTCTGTTTCAGTCGTCTCTTCTTTTCTTCAGGCGTGGCACCTTCAGATTCAGGGTGCTCTGTTGTTGCTTCAGTTGTTTCTTTTTCTTCTTCAGTGGTAGCACCTTCAGTTTCAGTTGATTCCTCTTCTCCAGTAGTAGTACCTTCAGTTTCAGGATGCTCTGTTGGTTCTTTCTCTTCTCCAGCTGTTGTACCTTCTGTTTCAGTCGTCTCTTCTTTTTCTTCAGGCGTGGTACCTTCAGATTCAGGGTGCTCTGTTGTTGCTTCAGTTGTTTCTTTTTCTTCTTCAGTGGTAGCACCTTCAGTTTCAGTTGATTCCTCTTCTCCAGTAGTAGTACCTTCAGTTTCAGGATGCTCTGTTGGTTCTTTCTCTTCTCTAGCTGTTGTACCTTCTGTTTCAGTCGTCTCTTCTTTTTCTTCAGGCGTGGCACCTTCAGATTCAGGGTGCTCTGTTGTTGCTTCAGTTGTTTCTTTTTCTTCTTCAGTGGTAGCACCTTCAGTTTCAGTTGATTCCTCTTCTCCAGTAGTAGTACCTTCAGTTTCAGGATGCTCTGTTGGTTCTTTCTCTTCTCCAGCTGTTGTACCTTCTGTTTCAGTCGTCTCTTCTTTTTCTTCAGGCGTGGTACCTTCAGATTCAGGGTGCTCTGTTGTTGCTTCAGTTGTTTCTTTTTCTTCTTCAGTGGTAGCACCTTCAGTTTCAGTTGATTCCTCTTCTCCAGTAGTAGTACCTTCAGTTTCAGGATGCTCTGTTGGTTCTTTCTCTTCTCTAGCTGTTGTACCTTCTGTTTCAGTCGTCTCTTCTTTTTCTTCAGGCGTGGCACCTTCAGATTCAGGGTGCTCTGTTGTTGCTTCAGTGTTCTTTTCTTCTTCAGTGGTAGCACCTTCAGTTTCAGTTGATTCCTCTTCTCCAGTAGTAGTACCTTCAGTTTCAGGATGCTCTGTTGGTTCTTTCTCTTCTCCAGCTGTTGTACCTTCTGTTTCAGTCGTCTCTTCTTTTTCTTCAGGCGTGGTACCTTCAGATTCAGGGTGCTCTGTTGTTGCTTCAGTTGTTTCTTTTTCTTCTTCAGTGGTAGCACCTTCAGTTTCAGTTGATTCCTCTTCTCCAGTAGTAGTACCTTCAGTTTCAGGATGCTCTGTTGGTTCTTTCTCTTCTCCAGCTGTTGTACCTTCTGTTTCAGTCGTCTCTTCTTTTTCTTCAGGCGTGGTACCTTCAGATTCAGGGTGCTCTGTTGTTGCTTCAGTTGTTTCTTTTTCTTCTTCAGTGGTAGCACCTTCAGTTTCAGTTGATTCCTCTTCTCCAGTAGTAGTACCTTCAGTTTCAGGATGCTCTGTTGGTTCTTTCTCTTCTCTAGCTGTTGTACCTTCTGTTTCAGTCGTCTCTTCTTTTTCTTCAGGCGTGGTACCTTCAGATTCAGGGTGCTCTGTTGTTGCTTCAGTTGTTTCTTTTCTTCTTCAGTGGTAGCACCTTCAGTTTCAGTTGATTCCTCTTCTCCAGTAGTAGTACCTTCAGTTTCAGGATGCTCTGTTGGTTCTTTCTCTTCTCCAGCTGTTGTACCTTCTGTTTCAGTCGTCTCTTCTTTTTCTTCAGGCGTGGTACCTTCAGATTCAGGGTGCTCTGTTGTTGCTTCAGTTGTTTCTTTTTCTTCTTCAGTGGTAGCACCTTCAGTTTCAGTTGATTCCTCTTCTCCAGTAGTAGTACTTCAGTTTCAGGATGCTCTGTTGGTTCTTTCTCTTCTCCAGCTGTTGTACCTTCTGTTTCAGTCGTCTCTTCTTTTTCTTCAGGCGTGGCACCTTCAGATTCAGGGTGCTCTGTTGTTGCTTCAGTTGTTTCTTTTCTTCTTCAGTGGTAGCACCTTCAGTTTCAGTTGATTCCTCTTCTCCAGTAGTAGTACCTTCAGTTTCAGGATGCTCTGTTGGTTCTTTCTCTTCTCCAGCTGTTGTACCTTCTGTTTCAGTCGTCTCTTCTTTTTCTTCAGGCGTGGTACCTTCAGATTCAGGGTGCTCTGTTGTTGCTTCAGTTGTTTCTTTTTCTTCTTCAGTGGTAGCACCTTCAGTTTCAGTTGATTCCTCTTCTCCAGTAGTAGTACCTTCAGTTTCAGGATGCTCTGTTGGTTCTTTCTCTTCTCCAGCTGTTGTACCTTCTGTTTCAGTCGTCTCTTCTTTTCTTCAGGCGTGGTACCTTCAGATTCAGGGTGCTCTGTTGTTGCTTCAGTTGTTTCTTTTTCTTCTTCAGTGGTAGCACCTTCAGTTTCAGTTGATTCCTCTTCTCCAGTAGTAGTACCTTCAGTTTCAGGATGCTCTGTTGGTTCTTTCTCTTCTCCAGCTGTTGTACCTTCAGTTTCAGTCGTCTCTTCTTTTTCTTCAGGCGTGGTACCTTCAGATTCAGGGTGCTCTGTTGTTGCTTCAGTTGTTTCTTTTTCTTCTTCAGTGGTAGCACCTTCAGTTTCAGTTGATTCCTCTTCTCCAGTAGTAGTACCTTCAGTTTCAGGATGCTCTGTTGGTTCTTTCTCTTCTCCAGCTGTTGTACCTTCAGTTTCAGTCGTCTCTTCTTTTTCTTCAGGCGTGGCACCTTCAGATTCAGGGTGCTCTGTTGTTGCTTCAGTTGTTTCTTTTTCTTCTTCAGTGGTAGCACCTTCAGTTTCAGTTGATTCCTCTTCTCCAGTAGTAGTACCTTCAGTTTCAGGATGCTCTGTTGGTTCTTTCTCTTCTCCAGCTGTTGTACCTTCTGTTTCAGTCGTCTCTTCTTTTTCTTCAGGCGTGGCACCTTCAGATTCAGGGTGCTCTGTTGTTGCTTCAGTTGTTTCTTTTTCTTCTTCAGTGGTAGCACCTTCAGTTTCAGTTGATTCCTCTTCTCCAGTAGTAGTACCTTCAGTTTCAGGATGCTCTGTTGGTTCTTTCTCTTCTCCAGCTGTTGTACCTTCTGTTTCAGTCGTCTCTTCTTTTTCTTCAGGCGTGGTACCTTCAGATTCAGGGTGCTCTGTTGTTGCTTCAGTTGTTTCTTTTTCTTCTTCAGTGGTAGCACCTTCAGTTTCAGTTGATTCCTCTTCTCCAGTAGTAGTACCTTCAGTTTCAGGATGCTCTGTTGGTTCTTTCTCTTCTCCAGCTGTTGTACCTTCTGTTTCAGTCGTCTCTTCTTTTTCTTCAGGCGTGGCACCTTCAGATTCAGGGTGCTCTGTTGTTGCTTCAGTTGTTTCTTTTTCTTCTTCAGTGGTAGCACCTTCAGTTTCAGTTGATTCCTCTTCTCCAGTAGTAGTACCTTCAGTTTCAGGATGCTCTGTTGGTTCTTTCTCTTCTCTAGCTGTTGTACCTTCTGTTTCAGTCGTCTCTTCTTTTTCTTCAGGCGTGGCACCTTCAGATTCAGGGTGCTCTGTTGTTGCTTCAGTTGTTTCTTTTTCTTCTTCAGTGGTAGCACCTTCAGTTTCAGTTGATTCCTCTTCTCCAGTAGTAGTACCTTCAGTTTCAGGATGCTCTGTTGGTTCTTTCTCTTCTCCAGCTGTTGTACCTTCTGTTTCAGTCGTCTCTTCTTTTTCTTCAGGCGTGGTACCTTCAGATTCAGGGTGCTCTGTTGTTGCTTCAGTTGTTTCTTTTTCTTCTTCAGTGGTAGCACCTTCAGTTTCAGTTGATTCCTCTTCTCCAGTAGTAGTACCTTCAGTTTCAGGATGCTCTGTTGGTTCTTTCTCTTCTCTAGCTGTTGTACCTTCTGTTTCAGTCGTCTCTTCTTTTTCTTCAGGCGTGGCACCTTCAGATTCAGGGTGCTCTGTTGTTGCTTCAGTTGTTTCTTTTTCTTCTTCAGTGGTAGCACCTTCAGTTTCAGTTGATTCCTCTTCTCCAGTAGTAGTACCTTCAGTTTCAGGATGCTCTGTTGGTTCTTTCTCTTCTCCAGCTGTTGTACCTTCTGTTTCAGTCGTCTCTTCTTTTTCTTCAGGCGTGGTACCTTCAGATTCAGGGTGCTCTGTTGTTGCTTCAGTTGTTTCTTTTTCTTCTTCAGTGGTAGCACCTTCAGTTTCAGTTGATTCCTCTTCTCCAGTAGTAGTACCTTCAGTTTCAGGATGCTCTGTTGGTTCTTTCTCTTCTCTAGCTGTTGTACCTTCTGTTTCAGTCGTCTCTTCTTTTTCTTCAGGCGTGGCACCTTCAGATTCAGGGTGCTCTGTTGTTGCTTCAGTTGTTTCTTTTTCTTCTTCAGTGGTAGCACCTTCAGTTTCAGTTGATTCCTCTTCTCCAGTAGTAGTACCTTCAGTTTCAGGATGCTCTGTTGGTTCTTTCTCTTCTCCAGCTGTTGTACCTTCTGTTTCAGTCGTCTCTTCTTTTTCTTCAGGCGTGGTACCTTCAGATTCAGGGTGCTCTGTTGTTGCTTCAGTTGTTTCTTTTTCTTCTTCAGTGGTAGCACCTTCAGTTTCAGTTGATTCCTCTTCTCCAGTAGTAGTACTTCAGTTTCAGGATGCTCTGTTGGTTCTTTCTCTTCTCCAGCTGTTGTACCTTCTGTTTCAGTCGTCTCTTCTTTTTCTTCAGGCGTGGTCACCTTCAGATTCAGGGTGCTCTGTTGTTGCTTCAGTTGTTTCTTTTTCTTCTTCAGTGGTAGCACCTTCAGTTTCAGTTGATTCCTCTTCTCCAGTAGTAGTACCTTCAGTTTCAGGATGCTCTGTTGGTTCTTTCTCTTCTCCAGCTGTTGTACCTTCTGTTTCAGTCGTCTCTTCTTTTTCTTCAGGCGTGGTACCTTCAGATTCAGGGTGCTCTGTTGTTGCTTCAGTTGTTTCTTTTTCTTCTTCAGTGGTAGCACCTTCAGTTTCAGTTGATTCCTCTTCTCCAGTAGTAGTACTTTCAGTTTCAGGATGCTCTGTTGGTTCTTTCTCTTCTCCAGCTGTTGTACCTTCTGTTTCAGTCGTCTCTTCTTTTTCTTCAGGCGTGGCACCTTCAGATTCAGGGTGCTCTGTTGTTGCTTCAGTTGTTTCTTTTTCTTCTTCAGTGGTAGCACCTTCAGTTTCAGTTGATTCCTCTTCTCCAGTAGTAGTACCTTCAGTTTCAGGATGCTCTGTTGGTTCTTTCTCTTCTCCAGCTGTTGTACCTTCAGTTTCAGTCGTCTCTTCTTTTTCTTCAGGCGTGGTACCTTCAGATTCAGGGTGCTCTGTTGTTGCTTCAGTTGTTTCTTTTTCTTCTTCAGTGGTAGCACCTTCAGTTTCAGTTGATTCCTCTTCTCCAGTAGTAGTACTTTCAGTTTCAGGATGCTCTGTTGGTTCTTTCTCTTCTCCAGCTGTTGTACCTTCTGTTTCAGTCGTCTCTTCTTTTTCTTCAGGCGTGGTACCTTCAGATTCAGGGTGCTCTGTTGTTGCTTCAGTTGTTTCTTTTTCTTCTTCAGTGGTAGCACCTTCAGTTTCAGTTGATTCCTCTTCTCCAGTAGTAGTACCTTCAGTTTCAGGATGCTCTGTTGGTTCTTTCTCTTCTCCAGCTGTTGTACCTTCTGTTTCAGTCGTCTCTTCTTTTTCTTCAGGCGTGGTCACCTTCAGATTCAGGGTGCTCTGTTGTTGCTTCAGTTGTTTCTTTTTCTTCTTCAGTGGTAGCACCTTCAGTTTCAGTTGATTCCTCTTCTCCAGTAGTAGTACCTTCAGTTTCAGGATGCTCTGTTGGTTCTTTCTCTTCTCCAGCTGTTGTACCTTCTGTTTCAGTCGTCTCTTCTTTTTCTTCAGGCGTGGTACCTTCAGATTCAGGGTGCTCTGTTGTTGCTTCAGTTGTTTCTTTTTCTTCTTCAGTGGTAGCACCTTCAGTTTCAGTTGATTCCTCTTCTCCAGTAGTAGTACCTTCAGTTTCAGGATGCTCTGTTGGTTCTTTCTCTTCTCCAGCTGTTGTACCTTCTGTTTCAGTCGTCTCTTCTTTTTCTTCAGGCGTGGTACCTTCAGATTCAGGGTGCTCTGTTGTTGCTTCAGTTGTTTCTTTTTCTTCTTCAGTGGTAGCACCTTCAGTTTCAGTTGATTCCTCTTCTCCAGTAGTAGTACCTTCAGTTTCAGGATGCTCTGTTGGTTCTTTCTCTTCTCCAGCTGTTGTACCTTCTGTTTCAGTCGTCTCTTCTTTTTCTTCAGGCGTGGTACCTTCAGATTCAGGGTGCTCTGTTGTTGCTTCAGTTGTTTCTTTTTCTTCTTCAGTGGTAGCACCTTCAGTTTCAGTTGATTCCTCTTCTCCAGTAGTAGTACCTTCAGTTTCAGGATGCTCTGTTGGTTCTTTCTCTTCTCCAGCTGTTGTACCTTCTGTTTCAGTCGTCTCTTCTTTTTCTTCAGGCGTGGTACCTTCAGATTCAGGGTGCTCTGTTGTTGCTTCAGTTGTTTCTTTTTCTTCTTCAGTGGTAGCACCTTCAGTTTCAGTTGATTCCTCTTCTCCAGTAGTAGTACCTTCAGTTTCAGGATGCTCTGTTGGTTCTTTCTCTTCTCCAGCTGTTGTACCTTCTGTTTCAGTCGTCTCTTCTTTTTCTTCAGGCGTGGTACCTTCAGATTCAGGGTGCTCTGTTGTTGCTTCAGTTGTTTCTTTTTCTTCTTCAGTGGTAGCACCTTCAGTTTCAGTTGATTCCTCTTCTCCAGTAGTAGTACCTTCAGTTTCAGGATGCTCTGTTGGTTCTTTCTCTTCTCCAGCTGTTGTACCTTCTGTTTCAGTCGTCTCTTCTTTTTCTTCAGGCGTGGTACCTTCAGATTCAGGGTGCTCTGTTGTTGCTTCAGTTGTTTCTTTTTCTTCTTCAGTGGTAGCACCTTCAGTTTCAGTTGATTCCTCTTCTCCAGTAGTAGTACCTTCAGTTTCAGGATGCTCTGTTGGTTCTTTCTCTTCTCCAGCTGTTGTACCTTCTGTTTCAGTCGTCTCTTCTTTTTCTTCAGGCGTGGTACCTTCAGATTCAGGGTGCTCTGTTGTTGCTTCAGTTGTTTCTTTTTCTTCTTCAGTGGTAGCACCTTCAGTTTCAGTTGATTCCTCTTCTCCAGTAGTAGTACCTTCAGTTTCAGGATGCTCTGTTGGTTCTTTCTCTTCTCCAGCTGTTGTACCTTCTGTTTCAGTCGTCTCTTCTTTTTCTTCAGGCGTGGTACCTTCAGATTCAGGGTGCTCTGTTGTTGCTTCAGTTGTTTCTTTTTCTTCTTCAGTGGTAGCACCTTCAGTTTCAGTTGATTCCTCTTCTCCAGTAGTAGTACCTTCAGTTTCAGGATGCTCTGTTGGTTCTTTCTCTTCTCCAGCTGTTGTACCTTCAGTTTCAGTCGTCTCTTCTTTTTCTTCAGGCGTGGTACCTTCAGATTCAGGGTGCTCTGTTGTTGCTTCAGTTGTTTCTTTTTCTTCTTCAGTGGTAGCACCTTCAGTTTCAGTTGATTCCTCTTCTCCAGTAGTAGTACCTTCAGTTTCAGGATGCTCTGTTGGTTCTTTCTCTTCTCCAGCTGTTGTACCTTCAGTTTCAGTCGTCTCTTCTTTTTCTTCAGGCGTGGCACCTTCAGATTCAGGGTGCTCTGTTGTTGCTTCAGTTGTTTCTTTTTCTTCTTCAGTGGTAGCACCTTCAGTTTCAGTTGATTCCTCTTCTCCAGTAGTAGTACCTTCAGTTTCAGGATGCTCTGTTGGTTCTTTCTCTTCTCCAGCTGTTGTACCTTCTGTTTCAGTCGTCTCTTCTTTTTCTTCAGGCGTGGTACCTTCAGATTCAGGGTGCTCTGTTGTTGCTTCAGTTGTTTCTTTTTCTTCTTCAGTGGTAGCACCTTCAGTTTCAGTTGATTCCTCTTCTCCAGTAGTAGTACCTTCAGTTTCAGGATGCTCTGTTGGTTCTTTCTCTTCTCCAGCTGTTGTACCTTCTGTTTCAGTCGTCTCTTCTTTTTCTTCAGGCGTGGTACCTTCAGATTCAGGGTGCTCTGTTGTTGCTTCAGTTGTTTCTTTTTCTTCTTCAGTGGTAGCACCTTCAGTTTCAGTTGATTCCTCTTCTCCAGTAGTAGTACCTTCAGTTTCAGGATGCTCTGTTGGTTCTTTCTCTTCTCCAGCTGTTGTACCTTCTGTTTCAGTCGTCTCTTCTTTTTCTTCAGGCGTGGTACCTTCAGATTCAGGGTGCTCTGTTGTTGCTTCAGTTGTTTCTTTTTCTTCTTCAGTGGTAGCACCTTCAGTTTCAGTTGATTCCTCTTCTCCAGTAGTAGTACCTTCAGTTTCAGGATGCTCTGTTGGTTCTTTCTCTTCTCCAGCTGTTGTACCTTCAGTTTCAGTCGTCTCTTCTTTTTCTTCAGGCGTGGTACCTTCAGATTCAGGGTGCTCTGTTGTTGCTTCAGTTGTTTCTTTTTCTTCTTCAGTGGTAGCACCTTCAGTTTCAGTTGATTCCTCTTCTCCAGTAGTAGTACCTTCAGTTTCAGGATGCTCTGTTGGTTCTTTCTCTTCTCCAGCTGATGTACCTTCAGTTTCAGTCGTCTCTTCTTTTTCTTCAGGCGTGGTACCTTCAGATTCAGGGTGCTCTGTTGTTGCTTCAGTTGTTTCTTTTTCTTCTTCAGTGGTAGCACCTTCAGTTTCAGTTGATTCCTCTTCTCCAGTAGTAGTACCTTCAGTTTCAGGATGCTCTGTTGGTTCTTTCTCTTCTCCAGCTGTTGTACCTTCTGTTTCAGTCGTCTCTTCTTTTTCTTCAGGCGTGGTACCTTCAGATTCAGGGTGCTCTGTTGTTGCTTCAGTTGTTTCTTTTTCTTCTTCAGTGGTAGCACCTTCAGTTTCAGTTGATTCCTCTTCTCCAGTAGTAGTACCTTCAGTTTCAGGATGCTCTGTTGGTTCTTTCTCTTCTCCAGCTGTTGTACCTTCTGTTTCAGTCGTCTCTTCTTTTTCTTCAGGCGTGGTACCTTCAGATTCAGGGTGCTCTGTTGTTGCTTCAGTTGTTTCTTTTTCTTCTTCAGTGGTAGCACCTTCAGTTTCAGTTGATTCCTCTTCTCCAGTAGTAGTACCTTCAGTTTCAGGATGCTCTGTTGGTTCTTTCTCTTCTCCAGCTGTTGTACCTTCTGTTTCAGTCGTCTCTTCTTTTTCTTCAGGCGTGGTACCTTCAGATTCAGGGTGCTCTGTTGTTGCTTCAGTTGTTTCTTTTTCTTCTTCAGTGGTAGCACCTTCAGTTTCAGTTGATTCCTCTTCTCCAGTAGTAGTACCTTCAGTTTCAGGATGCTCTGTTGGTTCTTTCTCTTCTCCAGCTGTTGTACCTTCTGTTTCAGTCGTCTCTTCTTTTTCTTCAGGCGTGGCACCTTCAGATTCAGGGTGCTCTGTTGTTGCTTCAGTTGTTTCTTTTTCTTCTTCAGTGGTAGCACCTTCAGTTTCAGTTGATTCCTCTTCTCCAGTAGTAGTACCTTCAGTTTCAGGATGCTCTGTTGGTTCTTTCTCTTCTCCAGCTGTTGTACCTTCTGTTTCAGTCGTCTCTTCTTTTTCTTCAGGCGTGGCACCTTCAGATTCAGGGTGCTCTGTTGTTGCTTCAGTTGTTTCTTTTTCTTCTTCAGTGGTAGCACCTTCAGTTTCAGTTGATTCCTCTTCTCCAGTAGTAGTACCTTCAGTTTCAGGATGCTCTGTTGGTTCTTTCTCTTCTCCAGCTGTTGTACCTTCTGTTTCAGTCGTCTCTTCTTTTTCTTCAGGCGTGGTACCTTCAGATTCAGGGTGCTCTGTTGTTGCTTCAGTTGTTTCTTTTTCTTCTTCAGTGGTAGCACCTTCAGTTTCAGTTGATTCCTCTTCTCCAGTAGTAGTACCTTCAGTTTCAGGATGCTCTGTTGGTTCTTTCTCTTCTCCAGCTGTTGTACCTTCTGTTTCAGTCGTCTCTTCTTTTTCTTCAGGCGTGGTACCTTCAGATTCAGGGTGCTCTGTTGTTGCTTCAGTTGTTTCTTTTTCTTCTTCAGTGGTAGCACCTTCAGTTTCAGTTGATTCCTCTTCTCCAGTAGTAGTACCTTCAGTTTCAGGATGCTCTGTTGGTTCTTTCTCTTCTCCAGCTGTTGTACCTTCTGTTTCAGTCGTCTCTTCTTTTTCTTCAGGCGTGGTACCTTCAGATTCAGGGTGCTCTGTTGTTGCTTCAGTTGTTTCTTTTTCTTCTTCAGTGGTAGCACCTTCAGTTTCAGTTGATTCCTCTTCTCCAGTAGTAGTACCTTCAGTTTCAGGATGCTCTGTTGGTTCTTTCTCTTCTCCAGCTGTTGTACCTTCTGTTTCAGTCGTCTCTTCTTTTTCTTCAGGCGTGGCACCTTCAGATTCAGGGTGCTCTGTTGTTGCTTCAGTTGTTTCTTTTTCTTCTTCAGTGGTAGCACCTTCAGTTTCAGTTGATTCCTCTTCTCCAGTAGTAGTACCTTCAGTTTCAGGATGCTCTGTTGGTTCTTTCTCTTCTCCAGCTGTTGTACCTTCTGTTTCAGTCGTCTCTTCTTTTTCTTCAGGCGTGGCACCTTCAGATTCAGGGTGCTCTGTTGTTGCTTCAGTTGTTTCTTTTTCTTCTTCAGTGGTAGCACCTTCAGTTTCAGTTGATTCCTCTTCTCCAGTAGTAGTACCTTCAGTTTCAGGATGCTCTGTTGGTTCTTTCTCTTCTCCAGCTGTTGTACCTTCTGTTTCAGTCGTCTCTTCTTTTTCTTCAGGCGTGGTACCTTCAGATTCAGGGTGCTCTGTTGTTGCTTCAGTTGTTTCTTTTTCTTCTTCAGTGGTAGCACCTTCAGTTTCAGTTGATTCCTCTTCTCCAGTAGTAGTACTTTCAGTTTCAGGATGCTCTGTTGGTTCTTTCTCTTCTCCAGCTGTTGTACCTTCTGTTTCAGTCGTCTCTTCTTTTTCTTCAGGCGTGGTACCTTCAGATTCAGGGTGCTCTGTTGTTGCTTCAGTTGTTTCTTTTTCTTCTTCAGTGGTAGCACCTTCAGTTTCAGTTGATTCCTCTTCTCCAGTAGTAGTACCTTCAGTTTCAGGATGCTCTGTTGGTTCTTTCTCTTCTCCAGCTGTTGTACCTTCTGTTTCAGTCGTCTCTTCTTTTTCTTCAGGCGTGGCACCTTCAGATTCAGGGTGCTCTGTTGTTGCTTCAGTTGTTTCTTTTTCTTCTTCAGTGGTAGCACCTTCAGTTTCAGTTGATTCCTCTTCTCCAGTAGTAGTACCTTCAGTTTCAGGATGCTCTGTTGGTTCTTTCTCTTCTCCAGCTGTTGTACCTTCAGTTTCAGTCGTCTCTTCTTTTTCTTCAGGCGTGGCACCTTCAGATTCAGGGTGCTCTGTTGTTGCTTCAGTTGTTTCTTTTTCTTCTTCAGTGGTAGCACCTTCAGTTTCAGTTGATTCCTCTTCTCCAGTAGTAGTACCTTCAGTTTCAGGATGCTCTGTTGGTTCTTTCTCTTCTCCAGCTGTTGTACCTTCTGTTTCAGTCGTCTCTTCTTTTTCTTCAGGCGTGGTACCTTCAGATTCAGGGTGCTCTGTTGTTGCTTCAGTTGTTTCTTTTTCTTCTTCAGTGGTAGCACCTTCAGTTTCAGTTGATTCCTCTTCTCCAGTAGTAGTACTTTCAGTTTCAGGATGCTCTGTTGGTTCTTTCTCTTCTCCAGCTGTTGTACCTTCTGTTTCAGTCGTCTCTTCTTTTTCTTCAGGCGTGGTACCTTCAGATTCAGGGTGCTCTGTTGTTGCTTCAGTTGTTTCTTTTTCTTCTTCAGTGGTAGCACCTTCAGTTTCAGTTGATTCCTCTTCTCCAGTAGTAGTACCTTCAGTTTCAGGATGCTCTGTTGGTTCTTTCTCTTCTCCAGCTGTTGTACCTTCTGTTTCAGTCGTCTCTTCTTTTTCTTCAGGCGTGGTACCTTCAGATTCAGGGTGCTCTGTTGTTGCTTCAGTTGTTTCTTTTTCTTCTTCAGTGGTAGCACCTTCAGTTTCAGTTGATTCCTCTTCTCCAGTAGTAGTACCTTCAGTTTCAGGATGCTCTGTTGGTTCTTTCTCTTCTCCAGCTGTTGTACCTTCAGTTTCAGTCGTCTCTTCTTTTTCTTCAGGCGTGGCACCTTCAGATTCAGGGTGCTCTGTTGTTGCTTCAGTTGTTTCTTTTTCTTCTTCAGTGGTAGCACCTTCAGTTTCAGTTGATTCCTCTTCTCCAGTAGTAGTACCTTCAGTTTCAGGATGCTCTGTTGGTTCTTTCTCTTCTCCAGCTGTTGTACCTTCTGTTTCAGTCGTCTCTTCTTTTTCTTCAGGCGTGGTACCTTCAGATTCAGGGTGCTCTGTTGTTGCTTCAGTTGTTTCTTTTTCTTCTTCAGTGGTAGCACCTTCAGTTTCAGTTGATTCCTCTTCTCCAGTAGTAGTACTTTCAGTTTCAGGATGCTCTGTTGGTTCTTTCTCTTCTCCAGCTGTTGTACCTTCTGTTTCAGTCGTCTCTTCTTTTTCTTCAGGCGTGGTACCTTCAGATTCAGGGTGCTCTGTTGTTGCTTCAGTTGTTTCTTTTTCTTCTTCAGTGGTAGCACCTTCAGTTTCAGTTGATTCCTCTTCTCCAGTAGTAGTACCTTCAGTTTCAGGATGCTCTGTTGGTTCTTTCTCTTCTCCAGCTGTTGTACCTTCAGTTTCAGTCGTCTCTTCTTTTTCTTCAGGCGTGGCACCTTCAGATTCAGGGTGCTCTGTTGTTGCTTCAGTTGTTTCTTTTTCTTCTTCAGTGGTAGCACCTTCAGTTTCAGTTGATTCCTCTTCTCCAGTAGTAGTACCTTCAGTTTCAGGATGCTCTGTTGGTTCTTTCTCTTCTCCAGCTGTTGTACCTTCAGTTTCAGTCGTCTCTTCTTTTTCTTCAGGCGTGGTACCTTCAGATTCAGGGTGCTCTGTTGTTGCTTCAGTTGTTTCTTTTTCTTCTTCAGTGGTAGCACCTTCAGTTTCAGTTGATTCCTCTTCTCCAGTAGTAGTACCTTCAGTTTCAGGATGCTCTGTTGGTTCTTTCTCTTCTCCAGCTGTTGTACCTTCTGTTTCAGTCGTCTCTTCTTTTTCTTCAGGCGTGGACCTTCAGATTCAGGGTGCTCTGTTGTTGCTTCAGTTGTTTCTTTTTCTTCTTCAGTGGTAGCACCTTCAGTTTCAGTTGATTCCTCTTCTCCAGTAGTAGTACTTTCAGTTTCAGGATGCTCTGTTGGTTCTTTCTCTTCTCCAGCTGTTGTACCTTCTGTTTCAGTCGTCTCTTCTTTTTCTTCAGGCGTGGTACCTTCAGATTCAGGGTGCTCTGTTGTTGCTTCAGTTGTTTCTTTTTCTTCTTCAGTGGTAGCACCTTCAGTTTCAGTTGATTCCTCTTCTCCAGTAGTAGTACCTTCAGTTTCAGGATGCTCTGTTGGTTCTTTCTCTTCTCCAGCTGTTGTACCTTCTGTTTCAGTCGTCTCTTCTTTTTCTTCAGGCGTGGTACCTTCAGATTCAGGGTGCTCTGTTGTTGCTTCAGTTGTTTCTTTTTCTTCTTCAGTGGTAGCACCTTCAGTTTCAGTTGATTCCTCTTCTCCAGTAGTAGTACCTTCAGTTTCAGGATGCTCTGTTGGTTCTTTCTCTTCTCCAGCTGTTGTACCTTCTGTTTCAGTCGTCTCTTCTTTTTCTTCAGGCGTGGTACCTTCAGATTCAGGGTGCTCTGTTGTTGCTTCAGTTGTTTCTTTTTCTTCTTCAGTGGTAGCACCTTCAGTTTCAGTTGATTCCTCTTCTCCAGTAGTAGTACCTTCAGTTTCAGGATGCTCTGTTGGTTCTTTCTCTTCTCCAGCTGTTGTACCTTCTGTTTCAGTCGTCTCTTCTTTTTCTTCAGGCGTGGTACCTTCAGATTCAGGGTGCTCTGTTGTTGCTTCAGTTGTTTCTTTTTCTTCTTCAGTGGTAGCACCTTCAGTTTCAGTTGATTCCTCTTCTCCAGTAGTAGTACTTCAGTTTCAGGATGCTCTGTTGGTTCTTTCTCTTCTCCAGCTGTTGTACCTTCTGTTTCAGTCGTCTCTTCTTTTTCTTCAGGCGTGGTACCTTCAGATTCAGGGTGCTCTGTTGTTGCTTCAGTTGTTTCTTTTTCTTCTTCAGTGGTAGCACCTTCAGTTTCAGTTGATTCCTCTTCTCCAGTAGTAGTACCTTCAGTTTCAGGATGCTCTGTTGGTTCTTTCTCTTCTCCAGCTGATGTACCTTCAGTTTCAGTCGTCTCTTCTTTTTCTTCAGGCGTGGACCTTCAGATTCAGGGTGCTCTGTTGTTGCTTCAGTTGTTTCTTTTTCTTCTTCAGTGGTAGCACCTTCAGTTTCAGTTGATTCCTCTTCTCCAGTAGTAGTACCTTCAGTTTCAGGATGCTCTGTTGGTTCTTTCTCTTCTCCAGCTGTTGTACCTTCAGTTTCAGTCGTCTCTTCTTTTTCTTCAGGCGTGGCACCTTCAGATTCAGGGTGCTCTGTTGTTGCTTCAGTTGTTTCTTTTTCTTCTTCAGTGGTAGCACCTTCAGTTTCAGTTGATTCCTCTTCTCCAGTAGTAGTACCTTCAGTTTCAGGATGCTCTGTTGGTTCTTTCTCTTCTCCAGCTGTTGTACCTTCTGTTTCAGTCGTCTCTTCTTTTTCTTCAGGCGTGGTACCTTCAGATTCAGGGTGCTCTGTTGTTGCTTCAGTTGTTTCTTTTTCTTCTTCAGTGGTAGCACCTTCAGTTTCAGTTGATTCCTCTTCTCCAGTAGTAGTACCTTCAGTTTCAGGATGCTCTGTTGGTTCTTTCTCTTCTCCAGCTGTTGTACCTTCTGTTTCAGTCGTCTCTTCTTTTTCTTCAGGCGTGGTACCTTCAGATTCAGGGTGCTCTGTTGTTGCTTCAGTTGTTTCTTTTTCTTCTTCAGTGGTAGCACCTTCAGTTTCAGTTGATTCCTCTTCTCCAGTAGTAGTACCTTCAGTTTCAGGATGCTCTGTTGGTTCTTTCTCTTCTCCAGCTGTTGTACCTTCTGTTTCAGTCGTCTCTTCTTTTTCTTCAGGCGTGGCACCTTCAGATTCAGGGTGCTCTGTTGTTGCTTCAGTTGTTTCTTTTTCTTCTTCAGTGGTAGCACCTTCAGTTTCAGTTGATTCCTCTTCTCCAGTAGTAGTACCTTCAGTTTCAGGATGCTCTGTTGGTTCTTTCTCTTCTCTAGCTGTTGTACCTTCTGTTTCAGTCGTCTCTTCTTTTTCTTCAGGCGTGGTACCTTCAGATTCAGGGTGCTCTGTTGTTGCTTCAGTTGTTTCTTTTTCTTCTTCAGTGGTAGCACCTTCAGTTTCAGTTGATTCCTCTTCTCCAGTAGTAGTACTTCAGTTTCAGGATGCTTTGTTGGTTCTTTCTCTTCTCCAGCTGTTGTACCTTCTGTTTCAGTCGTCTCTTCTTTTTTTCAGGCGTGGTACCTTCAGATTCAGGGTGCTCTGTTGTTGCTTTCAGTTGTTTCTTTTTCTTCTTCAGTGGTAGCACCTTCAGTTTCAGTTGATTCCTCTTCTCCAGTAGTAGTACCTTCAGTTTCAGGATGCTCTGTTGGTTCTTTCTCTTCTCTAGCTGTTGTACCTTCTGTTTCAGTCGTCTCTTCTTTTTCTTCAGGCGTGGTACCTTCAGATTCAGGGTGCTCTGTTGTTGCTTCAGTTGTTTCTTTTTCTTCTTCAGTGGTAGCACCTTCAGTTTCAGTTGATTCCTCTTCTCCAGTAGTAGTACCTTCAGTTTCAGGATGCTCTGTTGGTTCTTTCTCTTCTCCAGCTGATGTACCTTCAGTTTCAGTCGTCTCTTCTTTTTCTTCAGGCGTGGTACCTTCAGATTCAGGGTGCTCTGTTGTTGCTTCAGTTGTTTCTTTTTCTTCTTCAGTGGTAGCACCTTCAGTTTCAGTTGATTCCTCTTCTCCAGTAGTAGTACCTTCAGTTTCAGGATGCTCTGTTGGTTCTTTCTCTTCTCCAGCTGTTGTACCTTCTGTTTCAGTCGTCTCTTCTTTTTCTTCAGGCGTGGTACCTTCAGATTCAGGGTGCTCTGTTGTTGCTTCAGTTGTTTCTTTTTCTTCTTCAGTGGTAGCACCTTCAGTTTCAGTTGATTCCTCTTCTCCAGTAGTAGTACCTTTCAGTTTCAGGATGCTCTGTTGGTTCTTTCTCTTCTGCAGCTGTTGTACCTTCTGTTTCAGTCGTCTCTTCTTTTTCTTCAGGCGTGGTACCTTTAGATTCAGGGTGCTCTGTTGTTGCTTCAGTTGTTTCTTTTTCTTCTTCAGTGGTAGCACCTTCAGTTTCAGTTGATTCCTCTTCTCCAGTAGTAGTACTTTCAGTTTCAGGATGCTCTGTTGGTTCTTTCTCTTCTCCAGCTGTTGTACCTTCAGTTTACAGTCGTCTCTTCTTTTTCTTCGGGCGTGGTACCTTCAGATTCAGGGTGCTCTGTTGTTGCTTCAGTTGTTTCTTTTTCTTCTTCAGTGGTAGCACCTTCAGTTTCAGTTGATTCCTCTTCTCCAGTAGTAGTACCTTCAGTTTCAGGATGCTCTGTTGGTTCTTTCTCTTCTCCAGCTGTTGTACCTTCTGTTTCAGTCGTCTCTTCTTGTTCTTCGGGCGTGGTTTCTTTAGATTCAGGGTGCTCTGTTGTTGCTTCAGTTGTTTCTTTTTCTTCTTCAGTGGTAGCACCTTCAGTTTCAGTTGATTCCTCTTCTCCAGTAGTAGTACCTTCAGTTTCAGGATGCTCTGTTGGTTCTTTCTCTTCTCTAGATGTTGTACCTTCTGTTTCAGTCGTCTCTTCTTTTTCTTCAGGCGTGGTACCTTCAGATTCAGGGTGCTCTGTTGTTGCTTCAGTTGTTTCTTTTTCTTCTTCAGTGGTAGCACCTTCAGTTTCAGTTGATTCCTCTTCTCCAGTAGTAGTACCTTCAGTTTCAGGATGCTCTGTTGGTTCTTTCTCTTCTCCAGCTGATGTACCTTCAGTTTCAGTCGTCTCTTCTTTTTCTTCAGGCGTGGTACCTTCAGATTCAGGGTGCTCTGTTGTTGCTTCAGTTGTTTCTTTTTCTTCTTCAGTGGTAGCACCTTCAGTTTCAGTTGATTCCTCTTCTCCAGTAGTAGTACCTTCAGTTTCAGGATGCTCTGTTGGTTCTTTCTCTTCTCCAGCTGATGTACCTTCAGTTTCAGTCGTCTCTTCTTTTTCTTCAGGCGTGGTACCTTCTGATTCAGGGTGCTCTGTTGTTGCCTCAGTTTTTTCTTTTTCTTCTTCAGTGGTAGCACCTTCAGTTTCATTTGTTTTCTCCTCTCCAGTAGTAGTACCTTCAGTTTCAGGATGCTCTGTTGGTTCTTTCTCTTCTCCAGCTGTTGTACCTTCTGTTTCAGTCGTCTTTTCTTGTTCTTCGGGCGTGGTTTCTTTAGATTCAGGGTGCTCTGTTTTTGCTTCAGTTGTTTCTTTTTCTTCTTCAGTGGTAGTACCTTCAGTTTCAGTTGATTTTTCCTCTTCTTCTTCAGTGGTAGCATTTTCAGTACCACTTGTTGAAGTCGTTGTTGTTTCGAATAGAATTTTTTTGATCTCTTCTAGTACGTCGGATATGGGTTTTGGTGTTGTGACTTCTTGTTGTTTTTCCATGGGGAACAGTTTTCTCATTAGTTGTCCAATTTTTAGTGCTACTTGATTGCGAATCATTTTGAGGATGTTTGCATTGATTTCCTTTGTCACCTAGAATGTTTATTTTAGACTTGATTAAAGTTTAACATGTTTTGTTCCACACAATATTTAACCTTTTTGTTGATTGAACTTACAGAATTCAGAACTATTATTAGGCACAGGAGAAGTGCTGTTCTATTGAGCTTTTTTGCACAGTTCATTTTTGGTTTTGAGATAACTTCTTTTCTTCACTGTAACCGTAACGCAACTAATGATGATTGCACACAATTTTTCTCCATAGACTGATCTTATTGAAACGTCTGTTTACTCAGTTGGTTCATAACTGACCTACTCATTCTGTGCTTATTTTATATGGGTCTCTCATATGTGCTTAGGTTTATTACAGGGATTTGTTTGCTTTGCTTTTGCTATGTTACGTGGGCTCTGACGTTGTATGGCTTTATGCTTATTGTTTCAAATGGATTGTATTTGCTAAATCATCCGGGAGATCAGATATATACATATATGTATAATTTGCCTAACGACACATTTATATGCATTTTCAATTTGTCAGTGTTCAGCTTTTTTTTTAAAGAACAATACGTTTCGTACATTTAGTTTTGTCTTTTTCTTGGCATTAAGTCCCCGATGGACCAGAACCTGCTTCTAAGCTTAGTTTTTGTCAAAATCCATGCAGCTAGTACGAACATACTCTTAACTTTTATTTATTTTCGATTTTTATTTTTGTTTAGGTATTGTATCCGAAGATCATTTTCTTCAAAAAGACGTTTTGATCAGTGCCTTTATTCAATTAGGTATGTATTCAACATGAAATTCTGTTTGATTATTCTTTAAATCAATCAGTCATCAATATTTAATTTTTCAGTCTTTCTTATAAAGTTTTCAATATTTTTTAACCATTACTTCTTATGTTTTCGTGCAAGCATCACCAAATATGCTGCCTTAAGGTGACTAAGGTGTCTGATCTGCCCTTTTTAGGTCCCACTTTTCCCCAGGGTACCTAGTATCTCAATATCAGTGCAACTTTCTTGCATTACAATACGGAATAAGAAATGCATTGTCATATAAAGTTGAATAATATTATTCTGCATTATTGAATAACTGTTCATTTCAAAAACAGAATAGAATCTTTGAATATTTCTGAAAAAAATAATGTAATTCAGTTGTTCAAGGACTTTGTTGGCGTAGAGTCAACAAACAATTGATTATTGACGATGCATGGTTGTTGATTTCATTGTTCATGAAATAGCAAATCCCTTCCAAATGAACATGCAATAAATTATACATATTGAAAGAAATCACGCAAAGCCTCAGACGGAAGTTCGTTGCAGAATTGAAATCCAACAAATACAATTTAAAATTTGACCACCGCAAATCTTTGTGAAGTTTTGAATTTTTCAACTGTACTAAAAGCAATTTGATCGCATGACGAGACATGATGGCAATGGAATTGTAACTTTCTAGTATAATCCGATCAGCTTCTTTTCATCTGACCAGTTCAACCGAGGGCACCATTTCTATCGTCGGCATCATCATAGGCCTGTCTTAAACACAAAAAGCTACGTCGAAGAAAAGTTGAATGCCGGCCCGTAAATGGTTGGAAATAAATTTAAATTTATTGTTCTTTAAAATTGTTTCAGGGCCCAACGAAAGTACCGAGCGCACGAAGGAATCAACTACAATTGGCTACCCGCTCAGTTTTTAGCCTTGCTAGCCCCCTCCTCCCACGCTCTTCCAACTGCCTAGCCAACCCGGTTAGTTCTGCTTTCTGGGGGTAGCTCCTTTCGGTCCAATTTGTTGGCAGTTTTCAGGATTCTTTGGTAGATTGGTTTATGGCATCGTAATAAGAGACAGTGTGGGAATGTGCCCGTGGAAAATAAGGCACTGAATAGGAAGGGGTGAGCTTCCATTCTATTCGATTCCTTTTGTTTCAACTTTGGCCATATCGGAATGACCTACCTTTGGCTCCTTCGGTGGGTTGGATGTTTAAGGGATAACTTTTAAGTGTAAGAGAGGGTGTGGAATAGTAGTACGGAGAGACTATGAGACACTGGCTGAATCGTCGGATAAAAAGGTGCAAGATTACTTACTAGACAAACCCTATGTTTCGTTTCATGAATGTTTTAATTTCACCAATTTAAGGTGTGAACCGTTCCAGTGGATTTAATTAGAGATTCAATTTTTGATCAATTTTTGTTCTACATAAATAAAAATTCAAATAATTTCTCATCATAATTCTTAGGAACACACAAGGAGTCGAATTATTTATAGATTTTACTTGCAATGATTTTCATAACCTTTTTAAAATTGTTCCGCAAAGCTGAGAAAAAATCTAGCAACTCAACCCATCAACGCCTGAATTGTGCCACATCCACAGTGGAGACGTGATATTTTTTGTGTAATAAAGTATTTACGTCTCAAGCATCTGCGGTCACATTTAGTTTCATGAAACATGTAAGTAAGTAAAATGAAAAATGGTTACATTACTACGCATAGCATAGACCAGGCGTGCCCAAACTTTTTTGCTCGTTTTATAAATCATTGGTGCATTCGTAATCATAGTTCGATCTAAGAAATTTGTACCTCATATGAAAGTTTATAATTATATTTGATTAACACCTGTTCAAAACATAAAACAGTTTTAAAGTCCAATCTCCCATATCTTCCTTATCAGGCCTTAAAGTATTTACGAAAATCCCATACAAAATTATCTCAAAAGAGATTTATTTCTTCAGCAACATCCTTCATTAAGGTTTAAAAAATGAGTTTTCACTATGAGATGATAAGTTTGTACCTCTATTACAGTACTAACATGTTGGGAACATTTTTTCAAATTTCTCTATAGTAATTTCCATATAAAACTACATTGCCTTTGGGCCACCTTTAAATCACCATAAGAAAGCTGAAAATTTCACAAAAAAAACTATTTTATGGCAAGGATGACACGGAAGATATGGGAGACTGAACTTTTTTTAAATTTTGATCTGCCCTACTGTATACCCAACCTCCCTCAGAAAGCCTGAACATAATAAAAACATAAAACAGTTTGTGAAAGCCAAGTGAACTTGTTCGAGTAAAAACATACATTTTCAATAACAGTCTAAATGTATTTTACCCAGAAAATCACACAGAAAACGTATTTCCTCAGCTTTTATTTTTGTCTGTTAATCAAAAGTTAAGGCTATGACATGTAGATCTAGGTATGGATGTACTTGTAGAAGTCAAACTATATGCCAAGCCTTGAGTTTTTTTTTTCTCCAGGTAAACAAACTCGGGAAATAAGTTTTTTGTGTTGTTTGCTAGGTTAATTCTGAGCGTAGTCAAAAATTTCTTATTCTTATCTGCAATATTCACTTGAGTTCTACAAGAAAATTCATGTGGAAAAAACTACATGTAATTACCTTTATTTTTGATGTACAGACAAAAAGCATAGGAAAAACGTTTTCTGTGTGATTTTCTGGGTAAAATGAGTTTTTAGTGTTGTCGGAAATTTATTTTTTTTACTCAAACATGTCACTTGGTTTTCACAACAATTTTTATGTCGAAAAAAGTAAATGTTATCGCATTGAGCTTCGAGTTACAGGCAAAAATAGGGGTTTTCGTATTATTTTGAGTGAAAGGAATTTTGAGTGTATTCAAAAATTTATATTTCTGGTCAAACATGTTCACTACACTCAAACAATTATATAAACGTCGAAAAAACTATGTTACCGCTTTAAATTTTGGTTTGTTGTTGAATTTGTGAAAAAAAAATGCGTTTTTCAAAAAAACTAGGAAGTGTCTTTTGCCTTATAACTTTGGGTGGACGCATCAAAAACCTAAAAATGAATATCAATCTTGAATAGAGTCCGATTCCAATACTGAAACATTTTTGAAAATTACTACAAAAACGACAGAGCTATGCATGGTCAAAGTTGCACTTTCAATATATTTGGACCCTTGGTAGTTGGCGTAAGTTTTCACCCCTTGGTAGAAGAAGAGTTGATCCATGTATAAAAAAACGTCTTCATATCAAACTCTTCCTATGCATGCGTCTGCAGAATATCTTCAAAGGTTACATGGTGGTCGGAACATTGATTTCCTCAAAACTGATGGAAAAACAAGGAATTCCAAATCGTTGACGTAAATGGTCGGACAAGAAAAGCAGAAAAAATAACGCTAGCGCGGCCACTAGCATTATAAGAGTAAATGAGTGTGTAAAGGCGAGCAGGCGTTAAAAAGAATGAAGTACTTTTTGTGACGCCCTTACCCTGCATTCTACGGCTAGATTCAATTTAAAGCTTAATGAAAAACACACCATTCTAGCGAGTAATTGCTTTTTAATTGCATGCAGGTTTTTCCATGTATTTTACTATGTCTCAGAGTAGATTGGATTCATTTTGTGCGACGTAGAAGTCCTTCAAAAACAGACTATTTAGTAACAAAAGGTATTCTCTTCTTTTTTTTTTTTCTCAGGAAATCTCAAAGGATTTACGGTGAAAATTAAATGGATTTGCGGTGGAAATATTTCCTGTTATCCTAAGTGTGCCAGAAAGTAATTACAGACGAAGAAACCAAGATGTGTGTGACACCGAGCGGAGCGATCTTTTGCGAAACCGCAATCATTGAAAGCGACACCATCAGAAGCACTCAAACCAATAACCGAAGCAGCATCAGACGCAACGCCATTCACAGCAGTGGCAGCAGCCAGATGACTCCGATAGATTGCTTTTCGCGATTCGTTCCACTTCGACGGTTCGGTGGACGATATCGGAGCTTTGATTGCCTGCTTCCCACATTGGTCAACTGCTGCTGCCTGTTGCTGTTGGTGGTTTTGCTGGTGCCGACGACAGACGCGGCCATCTCCAGTAGAGGTGAGTTACATTAGTGCACATCACATATGCTTATTCAGACAGAGATGAAATACATTTCAGGTAATTATTGACTGTAGGATTTATGGTACATTCTGTTATATGAAAAACCAGAAAATATCAACAAACAGTCTCGATGCTTTTGACGATGCAGAAAAAATAGGTATATTCAATTCAAATCATCATCAAATTTCACTGGATGGAAAACATATTTTTGCGGAAGGTCAATTTTTTTATTTAGTTGAAGAATTAGTAATATAACATATAAACTCAATTCCAATACACTATGGTCAACATAGGAAAAACTGAGTGTCTATTAAAAATATGATTAGGAAAAGCTATGGGTATTTCTTGGTTTTGGACTTGAAAAATATAATGCTCGGTTGAACTTTCATTGCGCGGAACAAAATAAAAACAGGATCTTTTCAGGGCGTTTCAAGGCCATCATAAAGATCGGGGAAAAACTTACAATGTACCTAAAATCTACATAATATATTATTATCTTTAAATATAGCCCAATATGCCGGATCTTGCGCTAAAATTTACCAAAGTTTCATGCTTTGCCTTCGAATTTAGTATGTAGGGACCCGGATCCTATTTTTGGCACTTTTGATTCACTTCGGTCACTACCTACTTTTTAAACATAAGATTATAGTTGCTATATAAAGTATGCTTGTAATGAGAATATCGATATTTTGTGTTTAAGTCAGTGAACTTTTTCTCCGCAGTAGCTTAGAACTCTTGAAGCTCGTCAAAGTGTAGAATGGGTTTACACCTGGAACGTTGGATATTTATACATATTTTAGAATAAACGGCTCATACTGGAAAACGTTTTCGAATCTCCATAGAAAATCATCTGCACTTAAAAGAAGTCTGTCAGATTTGGAGTTATGCTTTTATTAACCTCAAGTGTACGCGTTGAGGGAAGTAGTCTCTAGTTCGATTAAACACATATTGAGGGCAGCGTATACGTCAGCTTCAATGGTGCAAGAGTTGTTGTCTATCTATTCCTATTACAAGTGAATTGCTTATATGATAGTTTCACAATTTACACTTCTAGAGACCTAGTCACCAACAAAGTTCTTTACACTAATAACGAATTTAAACACAATCGAGCAATCGACTTAAAGATGATAGTGTCGCCAGTTTCACTGAAATACCCTCTAAGCGGTCGCAACGGTATGATTCGCAAATAGCATTGTGTTATGTTTACAATGCATGTTAGAAAATTAAAACCTTCACGACAAACATTAATGAATTTTATTTTTATGTATAGAAGAGCAAGATCAGTTGAATAGCTCTCAAATTTTTTGGAACGAATTCTGCCATGGTTGGTTCTACCAAGTTCTGCCATGTAATTTCCATAGCAGGATAGCGAGTGCGTTAAAATTGCCTTCTCCTCACGGTTATTATATTACGTACATTTTTGTGATTCGTTGCATATGAACAAATTTTTTATCAAGAAGATGAACATCATATCAACCTACTTTTCCTATCAAAAGAAATTTGTTCGGTGAAATATTTTCGGTGCTGAAAAGTAGCATTTTTCAGTATTTTTTTAGAAGGCGTCAGTTAAATATCTGTCTATTCATTCCACAGCTTCTGGTTCAACAGGCGTTTGGCGATCCGGATTCAACACTGGAAAACAATTGGAAACAGAATCGTCCAATGGTTGTGGAGGAGACAGAAAAGTCAGCTAGTGTATTTGGCGTCTTGTTTTTTGCTCCGTATAGGTCTGTTTAATACTAATGGGTACCTAGAACCTAGAACAGGACGTGACAGCTCAATTAAGACTGCCCCGTTGTTTTTCAGTCGAAAACTTCGATTATACAAAAGCCACTGCTACTAGCAGGCTCAATAGAATTTCCTCTGCGATGCAAAGATGAGGCGATTTTGCTGTTTTACTAAGTAGTAAATTTGAACTCAAATGTTTCAACACAAAACCTCAAGCGATTCGAGTAAGAGTACACAAAAATGCGAGGATTCAAAAAAAATCTTGAGTGTCCCGCTGGAACAAAACAGTCCTCGAGGAGTTGTGATGGCAATCTTTTTTGATGAAATTTTACTCTGATATGTTTTATGCTGCATCTTCCTCGCTCATTTTTCGTTGCCTCTCTGCTTAGCATTTTTCGCTCCCTCGCAAAGAGGCAAAGCAGCACGCTGCTCTAGAGTATGTCACCAAAATCTGATGGTGTTGAGGAGTATTCTCGCGCAAAGGAGCTATCTAACAAGAGAGAAGAAAATCATCTGTACATAGGTCCTTTAGTATTGTTTAGCGAAATTTTTAGCGAAAATTTACACAATCTCCATCGTATTGCTGTCAATTAAATATTTTAATTCATTTAAGTTTGGTAGTAGTACATACGGTAAACTTGAATCGAATATCAATAGATTTGAAACAAAATATATCATGAAAAAATTTCAAACTGTTGGCAAAAACTCTAATTTATGAACTAGCAACACGGCTGGGATAGTAACAAAGTGCCCTGTTGTAATCTAACTCAACGATATGACAGTAGGCCTTTGGCAAACGTACCAATAGAAAGTGGTCTGTTTTGACAAGCAATTGGTTTCGTTTTTGTACTTTGACATGATGCGTCTTGTTTAGATGGGTACGAGATATCACAGCTTACGTGCTTACTACGCATGGATGTACACAGAAAGAAAAAATCTTGTAAATTTCAGCGTAAAATCATGCACATGAGGGAATGCCATATTTGTCGCAAGTTTATACGTCACATCGTGTGAAATTGCAATAACATCATGTAAGTTTCCGCTATACATCGTGTAATCTAGCATGGACTCTAACCGATTACGCGTCAATTCGCATAAATTAACATAACGTTGATGTTATTTTACACGACGTGTCATGTAAATTTGCGACAAATCTGGCATTCCCTTCATGTGCATGATTTTACGCTGAAATTTACATGGATTTGTCTTTCTGTGTTCAGTATGGCTCTAAAAATGCGAAAATTGTCATATCATGTTTTATGGTAATTTATATATAAAAAGTGTGAACTAAACATAGGGGAACTTACGTCTTCTCGGCAGCTTAAGCCGATGCCGTGCTTCTTTTGTAATTTTCTCGGACATCAGCAGACAAATTCCGTTTTTGTCTATTTACATTTATGCGTTGCTCAATCCTCTATCGATTCACACCGACATAACAACTTTCCCATAACAACTGCTGGTGAATCTCTTGGGCAGCTCCAAATCAGTCGCATTTTGAGGCGTGCTCATTTGAATTGATGACATCTCCGGCGATATCGTTTGTTTAGTCTCGGAAATCTCGCCAGCGGGTAACGGGCAGAGCAAAGAATCATCTGAATGTTTCCACTGATGTGTTTTGATAGAAAAATACTGTTTATTTGGCGTTTGAAATTTGGTTGCCGATAATAGTCGAATGGTGCCGAACAGTGTTGCATTTGAACGCGTTCAGTTTGCGTTCCAGTTCAAATTTTTGAACGAGGGATCAAGTAGGCTTGAACATTGATCAGTTCAAAATTTTGAACCCAAGGGAGCCGAAAAATGAACGCGAAAGGAAAATTGTTTTCATGGCAGATTTAAAACATGTTTAAAAGCAGAGAGACTTGCAAAAGATGTCAAGGAACACTTAAGGTTCCATACATTGTGCACGATATGAATTCAATATTGTTTAAAGTAGTGTTTTAAGGTGTTGTGCTTCACTGTGAATTTTAAAGTGAACGGGCCGTTCGTGAGCAGCGTCATAATCTTGCACGTAAGTTCACTGTTTGCTGCGTTCTCGAGCAAAATTAGAACGTGTTCAGTTCACTTTTGGCTCGCGTTCAGTTTGAAATGCATCACTGGTGCCGAAGCCGTAAGTCTCCCTAAATGTTTTACGTTATTCGTATTGTTTAGTCTGTTTAGACTCAGTTTTTGCTTTAGACATGAATTTTATCTGTTACTTTTACCTTACTAGAGACGAATTGGAAGCATACCTTCTAATTTTATCATGCGGTTGTCGACTTCAATATCTTTGTGATGAAAGCTTCTTAAACATCAACGATGACGTGAGATTGTCTCTAGCTTTTGCCCATATCAAATGATAGAATTGGTTCATAACTGGCTCGTTGGAGACTCAAACATATTTTCGAAAAAACGGCTCATTTTGAAGAGCCGTGGTTGTACCTTCATATAAGTGTGATAAGCGGCTCTGTTTTGCTCAAAACCTTTGAGCTAGTATTGATATAAGTTACTATCAACTGCAGTCGATAGCTAGGATGCCAGTACTCGTTTTAAAAATATAAAACATAATTCTTTTAAAGAATATGCATGAATATTGAAGTTTTCTTTAAAATATCTACCAAAATTACCCCGTTTCAAGGTAAATTTTGTTAGATACATATATGATTTAATTAAAGGTATCGTACGTATCATTAAATACGTAACGCTTTTAAAAAAAAATCTCCATTGAATGCAACAATACATTATATCTAAAATTACACGAAAAATTGTTATAAAAATATTTAGACGAACATGAGATGGTCAAATGTTTCCATATAAACCTTGTTTGTTAGAAACTACGGTTAAAAACTTCGGATTACTGACGCAATTGGAAAAACATGTTTTTGGCAGAATACCGTTTATTGAATTAAATTACAGGGTTCTGAAAATGGAAAATATTGAAAGTAAGGTTTGATTGAACAGCTTATTCATATTCACCCAAAGTTTCAAGAACGTGTTTGTTAAATTATGGTATTGTATTTTGAAAACATAAGAAAATGATGGAAGTTATGAATTAATGCTTTATATATCCTCCTCCTTCAAAAATTACGTAATAAATGAATATTGGTAATATTGATTGTTGAGTTATACTAGTCAGTGATAAAATCACTTAAATTTGCAATTTTTCCAATGATTCCAATATTTGTTTCGGTAGGTCCCACTCACCCCGGATATGAAAACATTCGGGGCAATTTAGACCAAATAAGTTTTCATATGAGATAAAAATAATATGTGTTTAACGCTAACAGCTTACAATGATACTCAAAACATACACAGTACACATATTAGTAAAACACCAACGTTTTCGAGTTTAATACATTGCTTGTCATACCCCCTTGGATATCTTACCACAAATGAGCTATTCCTAAAAGTCACACTTATCCCGGAATCTCACTTTCCCCGGGGTACTGAAATTCGGAGGCAAATTGATCACTAATTCACAACTTTTTTGTTATGTTTCCTTTGGAATTCAAATATTGTCAAATTAATTTCGACAAAATAAGTAATTCATTGATCTACATCAGTTTATGTTTATGTTAATCGATTTATTATAAAATAACACATAAAGTTCAATAACATTATCAAAGATTGAAAATGTCAAACTGGTGCGAAATTGATCGCCATATTTTAGAATAAAAAAATTCACGTTCTTCTTAATTTGGTCTCTAAATCTAAAAATAATGTCAAAATTCTAATAATTCGTGTATTTCATTATTTAATCGCAAAATTAAACTTTGTAAATCTGCATAGTACACATAGTACAATGTATGCAATTTCCCTTGATTTAAACAGATTATACGAAAACAAGCGATTTTATGTACGAAAAACTATGCCTGTAATGCTGTACAATTTAAAAAAAAAAGTTAAGTTCTTCACACTTAAGCTAAAGCAACATTTTTAAAACATTCATTGTTTGCATGTACGCTTAGCAGCAGCGGATTGATTAGTATCGACATTTCCAATAGAATTGCTTACATGCTTGTAAATACAGCCATTCCATGATAAACCGATCTAGTGGGTCTCCGAATTCCGTGCAAATTTGCTATTTTGTTCCATATCCGAAATAAGGATACACGTATTTTTGGATTTTTTGATTAGGGTGACCATTTCCGCAATAGGGTGACCAGAAAAATCGCGATTTTGCAAAATTTTTATTTTAAAAAAAATTATAACTTTTAAACCGTTCAACCGATTTTCAATCTTTTTGGACGAAATGAAGGCTAAAGATTTTGACTTTTCAGGAAAAATATAAAATATCACAAAAATTGTGTTTTTTACATGAAAAAACTCAATAGTTTCCGTTTTCTCGTGTTTTGAAGGCCTCGGGACCAAAGGGGCTATCGCTGTTCTCATTTTTTCTTGAGAGTTCAGAAATTTTTACGTATACTGTCAAATTTTTTTAGTTTTTTAGTTTTTGAGATATATTTTTTTGAAAATAAAAAATCAGTCATTTTTTATCGGCACACACTGTAGGTCTCAGCGCACTAGATTTGTAATGTTTAAAAAAATATATAACTTTTGAACAGCTCAACCGATTTCCAATATTTTGAATGGAATGAAAGCTTGAAATTTCAACTATTCAGACAAAATTGAAAAAACTGATTAAAATATGTTTAAACGTGAAAAAATATAAAAAAATCTAGTTTTTTTTAGAAATTTTCATATATTTTAATGTAGAAAAAAAAATTTTATTTCAAAGTTTTCTATTTTTTTCTATTTTTTCTGAAAAGTTGAGACCTTAAGCTTTCATTCCATAAAAAAGATTGGAAATCGGTTGAGCTGTTCAAAAGTTATGATTTTTTTTAAACATTACAAATCTAATGCGCTGAGATCTTCAGTGTGTGCCGTTGAAAAATGACTGATTTTTTATTTTCAAAATCTCAAAAACTAAAAAAAACATACATCGCTGAAAATTTGACAGTTAAAGTAAAATTTTCTGAACTTTTAAGAAAAAATGAGAGCAGCAATAGCCCCTTTGGTCCCGAGGCCTTCAAAACACGAAAAAACGGAAACTAAAAAACACAATTGTTGTGAAATTTTATATTTTTTCCCGAAAAGTCAAAATCTTTAGCCTTCATTTCGTCCAAAAAGATTGAAAATCGGTCAAACGGTTCAAAAGTTATAATATTTTTAAAAATAAAATTTTGCAAAATCGCGATTTTTCTGGTCACCCTATTTTGGAAATGGTCACCCTAATCAATAAATCGAAAAATACGTGTATCCTTATTTCGGATAAGGAACAAAATATCAAATTTGAACGGAATTCGGAGACCCACTAGATCGGTTTTTCATGGAATGGCTAAATAATTATATGCAAAACTGACTTCAATAAAAAAAAATAGAGTAGTTAAGGGGCGGTCCATTAATTAGGTAAGACATTTTTGGCGGTTTTTCAAGCCCCCCCCCTCCCCCCATGGTAAGATTTTTTGTATGAAAATTAAAAATATTTTGTATGGCGCGTAAGAATTCTCAAACCCATCCTCCCCCCATAACCCCTTACGTAATTAATGGATGGCCCCTTAAATCCGTCATTAAACATCTTTCAACTAGAAAACATATGTGATGCTAATGAAACATTAAGCATCCTTGGGAGGAAATGCTATTTGGTAACGATCTGATTAAACTCACCCCAATCATCAATTTATCCCCGGATTACGGTACCTACCTCACAGAAAAAAAATGTATTTAGTTTGTCTGGAAGTAGTTTAGTTTATATAGCACGAAAATTGTTTCTGAAGTATTGCATCAACATCGGCAAACATCACGGTAAATAATTTTTCAACTGTCTCAAAGAAGCAAACTCATATCCCAATATGGTTTCTAATTAACACAAGTCAATCTGGTCGAATTAATCTATCAACCACTGCTGAAAAGTTATTCTATGATTCGATTTTGCCATTCACTCAGCGCTTGGTGGTGCCTAGCATAATTGCCGTAATAAATCTCCTATCGTAGCGGACAGGTCCGGTCGATATTCGATCAAAGATTAATATACACAAATTATTAATAAACGAAACCGTAGGCCTTGTGTCTCAATCGCGATAGATGAAAAACCAAACACGCTTCCCCAAACCAGGACACGCCATCCCGCCATTGAACAGACGGCTAATCCAATTAGGTAGAATTTGTGTTCGTTGCTTCAGATTTCGTTTTTGTCCTTCTGATTCCGTCCGATTACACACTGCCAGTTTCCCATCGGTGCACACTGGGCCAAGAACCGAATTTATCCAGGCAAAATCGATTGCGATTCAGGAGTGCATGCTTCGGGTTGGTGTCTTCGGAGACTAATCTTGGATTTATTTGACTGTCAATTTGAATATAGGAGTTAGTTAGAAATTTCGCAGCATAGGAGGCGCTGCGATTCAAAGTTTTTTTTATTTCACGTCTTTGCCAAAGTTTAAGAACGCTAAGGTGAAGATGAATCGAAGCCAAACTTCAAATTTTCAAGAGCACGGATCTGGAGAACCTAACACCCGTTTAAACTGAAAACTTAATCGATTGGTCACCACCAGCGAGTGACCAATCGATTAAGTTTTCAGCTTAAACGGATGTTTGGTTCTCCAGATCCATGCTCTTGAAAATTTGAGGTTTGGCTTCGATTCATCTTCACCTTAAAATACGCTCGTCATAAGTTGGCAAGCTTGATGTCAGTTTCAGGACTTTAAATATAAAATATATTAAATGACAAAAATGTAAAAATTAAAAGAAATTCTTTTTAGATAAACAAGGTTTAGGTTTTTGATTGAAAAATATAACTTTCGGGAAATTTCTTCACTTTACTCAAAAAAATTTTTCCAAAAAGTTATCATTGTTCTAAATCATTTTTTATTTCATCTACCAAATATCAATGTTTACTTATTACATATTTGGATGGAAAGGTTAGTTCACCTAAATTCTTTTCCTGGCCCAGTGTGCAGTCTAATAAACCGGAGCTCATTTGGTTCCGTTCCGGATCGGCAAAGTTTGGTCATATTTCCACTGTCGTCGTCGTCACCGTCGTTGCCATCGTTTATTTTTTCAGGTTCATAGCAGAGGAAAAAGTATCTCTCATTAGCTCAATCTACATGAGATCATGGGCACGCTACTGTGGCACCCATGACCGAATGTCAATTTTCCGGAAGCAGTCTGACAAATTCTTCGTTCGGAGTAAACTTTTCCAATATCATCATCATCTATCGCAGTGCCCAAATTGGTAAAGAAGATCCGTACTGTCACTGGGGGAACAATGGAATTAGGGTTACCATCCGTTCTGATTTAGAGTGGACACGTCATGATTTTGAAATTGATCTGAAGTTTTCAGATTTCACAGCGGAACAAGTTCACCAACATATTTGGAGTTTTCAAAATATTAAAAGCACGTGTAGTTTTTGAGATATTAATAGTTGAAAATGTATTATACGTACCAACAAAGAGTGTTGCACTTGAGTGGTTAAAATGTTTTTTCTTAGGATTGAAAAATCATATAAAGAAACGATGAAATTTGTATGAAGGTTGCAAGCAAGTTTAAAAATTCAAATAAATCAATATTGAATAGTGCAATTTTTAATCAAATAATGTCTCATTCAAATGTTTATGGTCTATTTTGCATGCTCGATGGAATAAATTACAAAAAATAAATGAATCACAGTTTAAGTTCCATTCAAACATCAATTAAACCAGTATCTTCTACAACTTTAACGACCTGTAGCACAAAATTTTGACGTCAATATTATAGAAACTACTGTTAGGATAAGGTTTTGAAGTTCACATGTACAGTGGTCCAATTTCATATTCGTACATGATACTGTTTTCACATCAAGTAAGAAAAAACTGTCAAATGATGTATAGAGTTTGTTTCCGTTTACGCTCATTTTTGGATTAATAGAAAAGTATTGAATTGATGTCATAAATTCACCCAATTCCGTATTCGTACACCTACCAAAATTCAAACGTACAACATTAAAAACTAAATTTAAAAGCTCTAATTGATTGCTGAAGTGCTATATTATGATGTTCAAATGTAGTGAAGTACATTTGGACAATTTATTAGTGGACATATATAAAATTTAGGTAAAATTATGAGAAATGCCAGTTTTCCAATGATTTTTGCTATGAAATTCAATAATTCGAACAATAACTTTCATTTTTGTCATTGGATCCAATCTATTAATTACATTCGTGAGCTCTGATAGAAATTTAGTTGAAATGTATACAGTTTACAGAAATCATAGACTGATTTTATCCCTTTTGAGTTCAGAAAATTGTTTTACCATAACTTCAAAAGAATCTATGACATTTAGTCGAAAGACATTTGGTCGAATGACATTTAGTCGAATGACGTTTGGTCGAAAGTACATTTGGTCGAATAGACATTTAGTCGAAAAGGTTTAGTTGAAACAGAAAGCTAATCATATTTGGTCGAACCGACATTTCGTGGAAAGAACTCGAGTCTCGAGTCTAAATAGTATGTAGCATTTTGTCACTAATGCAAGAGAGATTGAATAATTGAAAAGTATCAGCGATTTTACCAACAATCTATATGAGATTAGCAAAACTTTGATATTCAATTTGATAGATGCTCTTCCAAGGTATTAATCTACCTCTTGCGTTTTTTATGTTTCATACTGCTTTTTCGTTCAGGCATGTCCTGAGATTCGAGATAAGCTGATCTTAAATGGAAACAAGCCAACTTTTTTTCATTTCAGTCAACTCGTCTTCCCTTAACCGATACATAGAATTAGCACAGTTTTCATTTTTAATAATCCAAAGCTTCTACTGCAAACTCTGTTATTCACCCGAGGTCATCAGAATTGTATGCAAAGCCATATATTTGCTTGAGGAATGTTATTGAGCTGGAATTCACAATTAGTCAATTGGCCATAAGTAGAGTTCTGGTTTCCGCATTCAAAATTCTTATCCACGTCCGTGAGCTGCAAAACCCGGAATTCAAAGAAAGATTCCGAACACTCTCTCCGAATGCTTCCATCAGATGAGCTGATCTTTATTACGAAGAACGATGATATTTCAGAAGAATAATAAATGAAGAAAACATTATGTTCACATCGTTGAGTAATAACATAACTTGTTGAGCTGTTTTTCAAAGAATGATGATATGTTAAAAGAATAATAAATTAACTAGAGCTAAAAATTTCAGTCAATGGACAAAATATAATCTTTTTTTTAAGGCACTCTGTGCTCGTGGCCACTACTGTGCCGGAATCAGTTTTATCTGTATCTTCCTTACCGATACAGTTCTATTTTTAGCTAATCTATATTAACATCTGCATTCACTCTCTTCTGCTCTTTTGCTCTCACACCGAGCAGGTAGGAGAGTGCTCTGCTGTTGGTCCAATCGATTTCCATAAGCCATACTCCATTGCTCTTGCGGTGGTTCGTTTTGCCGTGTTCCTGAGTCGTTTAGGCTAGCTGCCTGCGAAGTGGGTCAGTTTGTATCAGTCACCATCTGATACTGACGGAGGATGGATGTGTTCCCCTAAGGACGGGGTTTTTTGGAGGGGCTGGGAATTGAATCCATGAACTACCGCTTATGAAGTGAAAGCGTAACCTCAAGGCTACGGACCCCCCTATTAAATATATAAAATATAATCATTGAAATCTTAGATTTCGGCATAGCTTCAAAATACAAATAGGTGTATTGAATTTACAAATGTAGTCTTATAAAATGTCCCATTCAACAACAGTTAATAATTCAGATTATTCAAAACAATACGTTATCTTATCAACTTTGCAAAATGTCCATTTGCCCAAATGTCATTCGACGAAATGTCCTGAAGCCCTTCAAAACTCTACTAATATGATATTTTCAATCAATGCAAACCAAATTTTCATTCTAAACAACAGGTAGATGTTAATTTTGAACTTGTCTGTAAAAAGAATGTGAATTACGAACTTCGTTTTACAATAAACTACGCTGTACATACCTTCACATATTGATGGTATGGCAATATTCAATTATCTTTGAATTTCAAATTTCAAGTTATATTCAAAATAGCACCCTATTTTGATAACTTAACTTGAATGAGCAGAGAGCATTGATATACTTTTTACTAGAACATATCGTGTTGTTTTCATCATTAAAAAAAAAACGTTTGTGTTGCGGTTATGGCAATAATATTTATTCTATATATCTCTATAATCATGTTTGGTAGTGTAATGTGAATTAAAAATAATAATAACGCAATGTTTTGATAGGAACATTAACTATGGATTATGTATATCCATTTAGGAGCCAAACTGAGAGAAATTTACTAAAATGTTTGGTTTTGGATTTGTTATAATTGTTATATTACCTTAGATCCAAAAGTATAAACTGTCGATATACACTCTTAGCTACTCTAAAACTGATTATATTTTTTTGAAACTTGTGCAATATTCACAGTAATTATTCCTAAGGAAGTGATGTTGTAAAAAATGCAAGTTATTGTTCGACTTACCGAATATTGTACCAAAAAACATGGGAAAAGTGGGATTTTTTTATATTTACATAATATTCAAATATGTCCGCTTATAAATTTTCCAAATGTACTCTACTACATCTGAACAATACAACGAAGAACTTAAGCAATAATCTATTTAAAATTAGTTTTGAATGTTGTATATTTCTTTTTTGTTAGGTGTACGAATAGGGAATTGAGTCAATTCTAGACACAAACTCAATACTTTTCCATTGTTCCAAAAATTTAAGAAAATGAATACAGTTTGTCATTGCCAAACAATAAATGACACCTATAACCTTCATTATTGATAAAGCATATCGAAGTCCATGCACCATTTAATAGTTTTAAACCAACTTGATATGGAAACAGTGCCCCGTACGAAAATGAAATTGAAGTGCCAAATGTAGACATTGAAATTAAAACTGCGAAATGCAACCACGTGCTCCGGTGAAGATCGAACCCTGCCGCGAAGCCCCTAGAGAGACCCCGACGCTCGGAGGCGAACTGAGCTCGATTCCCCCAAAGCACATGGTATCATCATTTCAAAGCCTAAATTTCCGTTCCTTTTGCAGCCTCAGCCCTGATAGTCACCCTAAATTGAAAGGGGGAACACCCCCAACTCGTAACCGTGATATCGCTCTTTGTTGTTGCTGCTTGCTAGCCATGACAAGTTTTGGTTGAATTATTATCTTGGCTGTAGGATTTTCTGCTTTCAAAATCTATTCCACCTCGCCGAACATTATCGGTGCCAGACAGGAAACTCGGGCGTGGATGTAGTTTGGATTACGTTTCTTTCCGTTTTCCGGCATTGTGTGGCATCCGCTTCGGATGTAAGAAAAATGAACTTCATACCGCACGTGAGTTGGGAAACAGAGGCAAAAAATTTGAGATTTTTTTTACTCAAGAAGGAGGAAGAAAATATTAATAATAACCATCAATAACTGTCAACGGCAGCTTGGCATATCGGATGGGTTCCTATTCTTGCACTTTTGCGCTTCGGAAGGAAGTTGATGATTTGATGCTTTAGCGGCGATTACATTTCCTACCTTTGAAATAATTTCCGCGGAATGGTGGTGTTCTTATTAAACAAGTCGTTGTATTGAGTTTTCAAAGAGGCCTTCATTCAATATGCAACGATATTTTGCTAACCGTATTTTCGATTTGGATTGGGGGTTTGACCATCTGAGTTACAAACCCTTTGATCAGAATTTCAATAAAGAGAATCGTAAAAAAATAGATTTCAGTTTTGTACCTTTTTATTCCGCCCTAATTGCTTATTATTGACAGATACGTGTATTTTGACTACCATGGACTGACACTGAAGAAGGCTACAAGTGGTATTAGAAACACGTGTATCTGTTAAAGATAAACAATTAGGTCGGAATTGAAAGATTTAATACTAGTATCTATTTTAAGATTATCTATAATTAATTCAATTGAAAGAATCACGCGAAAAACGCCTAAAGTTTTACGAAAACGTCTCCATTCGACTCGATCCAAGGTTGCCCGTCACCAGCCACGCATTCTGCGGAAGGTCCACAGATTGTCCTCAACTTGATCGACCCATTTTGCCCGCTGCGCACCACGTCGTCTTGTGCTGGTCGGATTGTTTTCAAGAACTATTTTCACCGGGTTGATATCCGACATTCTGGTGAAATGACCGTCACACCGCAACCTCCCGAATTTTTGTGAGGTAGACGATGGTTGGTTCTCCCAGCAGCTGATGCAATTCATGGTTCATTTGCCTTCTTCGCGTTCCGTCTTCCATCTGAACTCCAGCGTAGATGGTCCGCAACACCTTACGTTCGAAAACACCAAGGGTGCGTTGATGCTCTGCACTTAGGGTCCATGTCACGTACTGCTTGAAGAGGAGTACCGGTCTAATTAGCGTCTTGACGATGGTTAACTTCGTGCGATGTCGAACTTTGCTCGATCAAGAGTTCTGCGGAGTCCAAAGAAAGCTCGATTTCCAGCAACGATGCTTGGATTTCTCTACTGGTGTCGTTGTCGGCGGTCACCAGTGAGCCCAAGTACACGAATTCTTCGACAGCCTCGACTTCATCACCATCAATACGAACTCGAGGTGGGACGCGTGCCGTTTCTTTTTTTTTTTTTTTTTTGAGCCCCTTGCTACCATGTACTTCGTCTTCGACACATTGAGGTTTACCCCAATTTGCCTAGCTTCAGCCTTTAGTCGGATGTATGCATCCGCCATCTTCTAAAAATTGTTCTCGATCGATTGTATCATAGTCAGATTTTAATTCGATGAACAAATGATGTGTGGGTACTAGGGCGATTCAAAATTTAAAAATGTTTGAAAATCCAATCTCCCATATGTTTCTTACCATCCTTACCATAAAAATAGTATTCTGTGAAATTTTCAGCTTTTTCGGTGGCGATTTAAAGGTGGCCCAAATACAAAGTTGGTTTGTATAGAAATTACTATGGAGAAATTTTGAGAAATGTTTCAAACACGCTAGTACTGTAATGTAAGTAGGAACGTATCATCCCATATTGAAAACTCATTCTTCAAGTCTTAATGAAGGATGTTGCTGAAGAAACAAATCCCTTTTGAGCAAATTTTGTTTGGGATTTTTGTACATGTTTGCAGGGCTATAATCCCATATTTAGCAAACTGATAACATACAAACTCATGAATATCTTTTTTGCTATTTGTCGGATTGAATTAATCTCTTCAGCAATTTTTTTTATTGTGGCTTGAAGAATGAGTTTTTACTATGGGATAATAAGTTTGTACTTACATTACATTACTAGCGGGTTTGGAACATATCAAAGAATTTCTCCATAGTAATTTATATACAAACCTACATTGTCTTTGGGCCATCTTTAAATCATTACCTAGAAAGCTGAAAATTTCACAGAACACTATTTTTATGGTAAGGATAGTAAGAAACATATGGGAGATTGGATTCTTAAACATTTTTAAATTTTGAACCGCCCTAGTGGGTACATTGTAATCGCGGCATTTCTGCAACAGTTGGCAAATGGCGAATATCTGGTCCGTTGTTGCTCGTTCGCCCATAAATCCTGCCTGGTATTGCCTAACAAATTCTATAGCAATTGGTGATAATCGGCGGCATAAAATTTGGGAGAGAACCTCGTAGGCGGCGCTCAAAATTGTGATCATACGATAATTGGCGCTATCAAACTTGTCGCCGTTTTTGTAGATGGGACACACTACACCATCTACACGGGAAAAAATTCTGTGGTAAAAATTACTATTGTAGCTGACTACGCCCATTCTTGAGACTACCATGGAATTTAAGACCAATTTACTATGTTTACTGTACATCCCACCACATTTCTGGTACATTTGACAAAAATAATTTACAACAATCTGATTTCGACAACAGACATGGTAAAAGCGCATTTTTGGTCTGCTGAAAATTGCCGGTGCGAGCGCTTAGGTTAACCCCCTAAAATGGTAGTTTTTACCGCACAATTTTTTTGCGTGTATGCATCTCCGACGTATTTTAACAGCTCGCTCGGTACAACAAAGTTGGGTAACAAAATGATAACAAGTTGTGTTATGCGATAACACGCATTTGATAACAGATGTTGTTCTCATTTTGGTTGAATAAGCAGGCAACATAACAAACGTGATAACAAAATTAAACTAAAGATATCATATAAATATCTCATTGTGTTATCATTTGAAACTCATTGATAACATGTTTTGTTATCCAGCTAAAATTCCTCAATGGTAACTCATTATGTTATCAATTAGTTATGAAGATTGCATTATGATAACAAACATTTGACGTCATTCACCCGTCGGTGGCATCCTCGATTTGACAGCTCAAATTTCATTGATAACAAGAGTTTTCGTATTGATAACAAAATATAACAAATTGAAATCATGATGTACATTTTGTTATCACTATGTTATGCGATTGTTATTCGACTTTGCTCGGGTAGCTGGTCCACTCCAGCGGCTTTGTTTTATTTCAACCGTTCAATCTCCGTTTCTACCTCTTGGAGATCTGGAGGCGAAAGTCTTTCGTCATCCCCGCGCGTGCTCCCAAAGTGATTTCCGTGCCACCTTCGCCACATCATCATTAAGGTTCTCGCCGTAGTAATGCCGCCACATTTCGACCACCTCACGTTCGTTTGTGAGAAGATTTCCGTCTCAGTCTCTGCACATATCGGCTTGTGGCATAAAGCCTTTGCGCGAACGGTTAAGCTTCTTGTAAAACTTCCATGTATCTTCAGCGAGAAACAGCTCTTCCATCTGGAGGCGAAAGTCTTTCGTCATCCCCGCGCGTGCTCCCAAAGTGATTTCCGTGCCACCTTCGCCACATCATCATTAAGGTTCTCGCCGTAGTAATGCCGCCACATTTCGACCACCTCACGTTCGTTTGTGAGAAGATTTCCGTCTCAGTCTCTGCACATATCGGCTTGTGGCATAAAGCCTTTGCGCGAACGGTTAAGCTTCTTGTAAAACTTCCATGTATCTTCAGCGAGAAACAGCTCTTCCATCGCTTCGCGATCTCGTTCTTCTTGAAGGCGCTTTTGTCTCCTGGAGATCGAGTTTTGTCTGTTTCGTGCCTGTTTATACCATATCTCGTTCGTTCTCGTGCAGTGTTGCAGCGTTCTTGCCCATGCTGCATTCATCTCATTCTTCAACTACTCGCATTCGCCGTCGTACCAGTCGTTTTTCTGATTCGGGGACCTAATGCTGCTGTTGAGGTGCTACCTATTACAGATCTCATTTGCCTCCAGCCATCTTCAAGAGTGGCGGCGCCAAGCTGCTCTTCGGTTGGTAGGGCCACTTCCAACTGCTGCGCGTATTCTTGGGCTACTTCTGAGTCCCGTTGCCGCTCGATGATAAGCCACGGCGTTCGGCTTCGACGCGAGTTGATCACCTTCGATATGAAGTACAGCTTGTTGATCACCGTAGGAACGACTTACAGCTAGTTCGGAAGTGGTCCTAATCTATATTCGCACTGCGGTATGTGCGAACATTGGTGATGTAAGAGAAGAATTTTCTGTCGATTACAACGTGGTCAATTTGGTACTGTGTTAGATTATCGGGTGACTTCAGGAGGCCTTTTAATGATATCTTTGCGGGAGAGAAAGGTGTTTCGGACAACCATACCACGGGAGGCTGCAAAGTTGACGCATCGTTGTCGTTCGATACGGCATGCAGGCTGTTCCTTTCAGCCTATTATCTCATCTTGCACATCCTTGCGTTGTTCGGCTGCCACCCGATAACGCGTTACCGCATCTTGTCCAACACTATGAAGCCATTTCCTAGCTCATTTGTGGTGCCACAGCTTTGGTAGAAGGTAGCCGCTCGATGCCCGCTTTTCCACACCTACTGTCCAGTACAACAAAGTTCCTGCAGTGCTACAATATTAAAGTTACGGGGGTGTAGTTCGTCACAGATTAACCTGTCGCAACCTGCGCAACCAAGTGACTTTCAGTTCTATGTTTCATGATACCAATCGTAATCCTTATTTCGTCGCATGGGTATTTGCCGTTGTACCGGATCATGTTATCTTCAATGTTATTCGCAATAAGTTTTTTTTTACGGGTGGCTTATTGGGCCTACGCCAACAATTTTATTTAGCCGGAGCGTGCCAGCTCTGTTTAACGTCCCAACTAACACTAAGACGATCGCGTTGATGGGGATACCACCTTGGATTTAGCTGTGCGTGATACAGCATTTCTTGCTGCTGCGTGGGAACCAGAAAGACGCTTTTTGAGCCGGCAACATCCTGCTGAACAGACGCACGTAATACCATCGCTGAGTCATAGCTCCTCCAAATCTACTTACCGAGTCATATGTCATCCGAACCCGAACAACGAATGCACCCGGCTACACAACCAGCATAGAAGAACATTCGCATGATCTTAGCTTCGGGTTCATTTGGTCAATCGTTTTGCCCGTCGGAAGCGGGTGGATGGGTATGGGGAGACTGTAAGGACAGGCGGCTGTGTTACCAACTTGTGAGACCAGAGCTGAAACGCTCTTTCCTAGTCGTCGACTCACCGTATTGTACTTCTAACAATCAATTTCCATCCCACATGTTATGGATCAATGGGAGAGAGGATCCTCCTATTGTGGATGAAACCGACTCATAGTATGGATTAATAGCAATTTAATTGCGTGGTAAATGAATGGGGTATTAGTGAAAGCATACTGGGGTTCTTCGGAATCGTCTTATTGTTTCATTCATAAATGTGGTTATGGTTCCAATAGCCCACAGTTATGAAACAAGCTTTTAGGAATTGGA
This sequence comes from Aedes aegypti, assembly GCF_002204515.2. Taxonomy (NCBI): domain Eukaryota; kingdom Metazoa; phylum Arthropoda; class Insecta; order Diptera; family Culicidae; genus Aedes; species Aedes aegypti. Next base: position 169,712,729 of record NC_035107.1, read on the forward strand.
GGAATTCCCTCAGGAATACTTTGAAAGATTCCTTCATGAATTCCCCAAGGGATTCCTTCATGCATTCTTTCAGATATTCATTTAGAAATTACTCCAGGGATTCGTCCAGGAGTTCCTTCAGAAATTCCTCTAGTAATTTGTCCAGAAGTTCTTCCAGAAATTTCTACAGCGATTTCTCCAGGGATCCCTCCAAGGATTCCCCCAGAAAATCCTCAAGTGCTCTCAGGAATTTCTCCAGGGATGCTTTCAGGAATTCCTCCAGTGATTCTTTCAAAAATTTTTCCAAGGATTCCTATATAAATTATTTCAGAGATTCCTTCAGGAATTTCTCCAGGGATTGCTTCAGCAACTCATCCAAAAATTCTTTCAGGAATTCTTTCAAGGATACCATAAGGAATTTCACTAAGAATTCTTCTAGGCTTTCCTCCAGAGAATCCCTAAGATATAGGGATTCGTCCAGGAATTTCTCTAGGGATTTCATTTGGATCTCATCCAAGGGTCCTTCAGGAATTCATACAGAGTTTTTTTTCAGGAATTCTTCCTGAAATTTCTTCAATAATTTCTCCAGAGGTTATCCCAAAAAACTCTCCAGGAATTTTTCTCAGCATTCCTCAGAGATTCTTTCAGGAATTCCTCCAGGGATTCCTTCAGATATTTAGGCAGGAATTCCTCCAGGGATTCTAGCAGAAATTCCTCAAAGTAGTCCTGCAGGAATTCCCCCAGGGATTGCTTTCGGAATTGTTCCGGTGATTCCTTCAGAAATTACTCCAGGGTTTTCTTCAGGGATTCCTCCAGGGATTCCTTCAAGAATTCCTCCAGAAATTCCTTCAAGAATACCTTCAGATTTCTACAGAGATTACTTCAGGAATTCTTTCAGGAATTCCTTCAGGAATTCTTTAGGGATTCATTCAGGAATTCCTCCAGGTATTTTTTGAGGAATTTCTCCAGGGATGCTTTCAGGAATTCCTTCAGTGATTCTTTCAAGAATTTTTCCAAGGATTCCTGTATAAATTCCTTCAGAGATTCCTTCAGGAATTTCTTCAGGAATTCTTCCAAGGATACCATAAGGAATTTCACTAAGAATTCTTCTAGGCTTTCCTCCAGAGAATCCCTAAGAAATAAGGATTCGTCCAGGAATTTCTCTAGGGATTTCATTAGGATCTCATCCAAGGGTCCTTCTGGAATTCATACAGAGTTTTTTACAGGAATTCTTCCTGAAATTTCATCAAAAATTTCTCCAGAGGTTATCCCAAAAAACTCTCCTGGAATTTTTCTCAGCATTCATCAGAGATTCTTTCAGGAATTCCTCCAGGGATTCCTTCAAGAATTCCTCCAGAGATTCCTTCAGTAGTTCTTCAGGAATTCTTTCAGGAATGTCTGGTTCTTCAGGAATTCCTGCAGGGATTCCTCTAGCAATAATTCCAAGGATTCATTCAGAGATTCTTGCAGAGGATTCCTTCAGGAATTCCTTCAGTAATCCCTCCAGGAATTCCTCCACGTATTCCTTTATGAATTCCTCCAGGGATTCCTTCAGAAATTCCTCCAAGGATTGCTTCAGCGATTCCTTCAAGAAATCCTTCAGGAATTTCTCCAAGGATACCTTCAAGAATGATCCCAGGGATTCTTGCAGGGATTCCTTAACGGAATTTTCTCAAAGTTTCTTCCAGAGATTCATCCACAGATTCTTCCAGGGATTCTTACAGATACACCTACAGGGATTCTCCGAGGGATTTCCCAAGCAGTTCCTCCAGAAATATTTCAGGGATTCCTCCAGCAATTTACCCTTGTGATTCCTCCAGGAAATTTCCGTGGAATTTTTCCAGGGGTTCCTCCAGAAATTATTAATCCCTAACCCTTCTTTACTTAAAACAGTAGACTTTGTCTATCATCGGGAATGAGCTGAGTGTGGTTTGCGATTAACTGAATGCATGTTGGACAATAAAATCAATTTGTTTTTTCTATATCATGAAAACAGATCCTTTTTCAGAATACTTTCAACATATATTGTGTCTTTTGTTATTAGAAATGCAATTAACCGTCTATCAATATAAATTATGCTTAATAATAATGTGAACAATTATATAATCTACGATTTTACAATCTGTGTTTATATAGGTGCATCACTTTTCTAACAAGTTAATGGTTCAATATTCCTACAGAAATTCAATTCAAGTTGGAAATTAGTCTCTTAGCGCATAAAAACTATAACAGTCGAAATCACACGTAGCTGCCCATATCAACGTAAATTAATCATGCTGTTCCAACAATGCAGCGCAGCAGTGATACTTGAACAGAGGAAAACGACTTGCGGCATCATTTTTCATGCCGTTCTTCACTATCCTCTCCGACACTATCCAATATCACTAGGAGGAGGATCTACACTCGATTAGACCCAACCTACTCATACTGGAAGTCTGGTTCCCACATGTGCGCCTCTGGAGCTAAGTTGACAGCATTATGAGTTTGACAATGCTACCATCCGCTCTTCTTCAATGGTTTTAACTCATACACTTCTTCGGGGCGTAAGACAAATACGCTTCTGGGAGAGAGAGAATTTAATATAAATCATCGAAACTGAATATCACTTATGTGATGATTAATTATCAACCATATATCACACCCTTTTCTCCTGCTTATGTCTCCAGAACCCCATCCCAGGTTTGGAAGCAGTGTCGTCTGGCTTCGGGAGCAGAAACATATTGCACAAGCGTATGTACTTATCTACACATGTGCGAAACGCTAGAGCCATGTCACTCAGAGAAGTTTCTAATCTCAACACTCTTCCAAGCATGAAACTAAAACAGCTGCTCAGGAGAGAAAAGTGTCAAGAAACATTGTCAGGCTTCCATTCTTAAGGAGGTGGCAGAGCATGTAGAGGGGGAGTGATTGGTTCTGCTACCGTTTTGCGAATGGTGTAAGTTTTATTAACGTTCGCTGGAATAGGTGGATGGAAACGCTTAAGTCGTCGCAAGAGTAACTTTTTGCCAGCACTACAAGTGGGAGGGCGAAAATGTCAATGACAACGCAGCGACAGTGACTATGAAACATGTGTTGCTGAAGAAGAGCTTTCAATAAGGTTTCCATCGAAAGATGCATATATCCAACGCGGAAAAAAAGAATAACTATTCTTGAAAAGGTTTGCTTATATTACTGATGGGTGCAAAAAGAATTTCGAAAATAGAACCTAAGTTATCTGCTAAAAGGTATGCGATATGTCCGTTTTTCATATAGATACGAAACGATACACAACTACGAATGATTGTCAATAAGAAGGTATGTTTGATTCGCGCAGGTGGAAAAATATCACGGTTTTAAATCTTGAAATTAATGAAATAGTAAAGATTATTAATCTTGAGGTAGAGATGCAGAAAACCTTAAAACCCAATCGCCACCTTGTCTATCCTTATCAATATGTGTGACCACTAGCCTCAAATTTTCACGAGTATCTTGGCAAATTATTTCATAGAATCATTGAATATATCGCATACCCTTCAAAAATGGATCCACTTACATAGTCAACAATGAAGAAGTTCTTCCACCATCACACATCAAAACATCGCATTCATTCCAACAAGCTTTCTATTTTCCACTTAAACTGCTCCTTTCATCTAAGTTTCGCCATACTCTCGGTGGTATACATTTGATTGCTGTACGGTCAGCCTTCACATGACAGCCACCAATTGCTACCGATGACAGAGTTTCCGCATGAATTCTCAACCATTCGAGGCAGAAACTCGATGAAAACTCTCCCGCATTTTTTCGTTTCTCATTCAGAAGGTCTTGACTAAGCAGCCCACTGCAACGCACTTCCACAGCGGCGTAAAGCTTCCAGAGCTCACGGTGTTTCTGATACCGGTTTTAACTAAAAATAATGCCCATCAGTTCGACACCCACCATTCGTAAGATATAGTATTTGAGCACCTCTTCATTGAATTTAAAAATATTTCAACGAGGGATACCAAAGTCATGTTTTTATTTTTAAGTTTTATGGTAATTTCAAGGGATATTCACATGTTTTGTAATATTTCGTACTGTAAAATTTCCTTCACAAAAAGATACCCGTCCGATTGGATTCTAGCCAACGACCCTAAGCATGATCTTGCTATTATGTGAAAATCCCTTAGAAATTGCTATAATCTTTTAAATTAACTTTCGTTTCCCTCGTTGAAATATTTTTTAGTTCACGGAGAAGATGCTCAAATACCATATCTTTCAAATAGTGGGTGCTGAATTGCTCGACATTTTTTCGTTAATAACGATTTCCGCCACACCGTGAATCCAACACCGAGAAATAGACATCAAGCGGGTAGCGAAAAGGAAAATAACATTTCAATTAGCTAATTGAGAGATTTGATGTAATAAAAGAGGAGTTTAATTTTCCTTCGTTTCAGTTCACATCTTATTTCTGCCCGCCAAAAGCCTTCGTCGTCTTCGTCGTCGTCTGGTGAAATCGCCCTGTGGGGATGTCCGTCGTCGAACGCCATTATCGGAACCAGTGGGTCAGATTTGATGCGATATGATTGGCGATGGTTATGGTTCGGTGCCTCTGTGCTCCTACTTGTGTTTCTCCACCACCGAAAGCAAAATGTTGGAGGTACGATTTCCTTAGAAATGTTCTTTTGGTGTTGTAAAAGGCGAACCGCAATCAGCCGTCGATTGAAGATTGAATACGTGGGTGGAAATATTTCTTAAAAAGGCGATGATTGCTCAGCCTATTAAAAGATGATAAGACAACGATTTAACATGAATGTGCGTGGAATGTGGGAATTCTTACGATTTATTGTGGCCTTTATTTTTTTGTGTCGATGAACAAGTGTGAATAATATATTAAATAATTACCCAGAAAACCCCAATGTCTCCTTCTGCGTTACGCGATGCTTATATGTGCAAAGTTCTCGTATAAAATTTCGTCTAAAACCATCATTCGTACAAAAAGTGGAGGTGATATATGGGCACATTTTATATGATGAAACTTAACATATAATGCGTGTGTATTGATAATGCTGCCAACTAATTTGTACATTTATGTGACTTAATTTATGATAACAAAGTTGATATGACAGCTACTACGGATTTATTGGATTTACAGTAATCCAATGTTCCATTACTCGATATCGACTCATGGAACCATACTAAATTCAAAAAAATCATGGTTACTATGATGGTCCCCTCAAACAGCTTTCCAAAGAATATCTGTTCCATGACTCGATATTTCTATGAGTCAATGGTTCCCTTCAATATTTGACTGTACTACGATTTATACAATTTATGTCTACTAAACAAAAAGCTTTGATGAACTCATAATATATCGTTTTATGCGAGGAAACTCGTCAGTCAAACGATTTACTTTACAATTTTGTGTGGATGTGAAGTTCTACACATAAGTTAACGATTTTTTACGTTTATTCTTATGCGACTTCTGGTTGTCTGAGTAGATATGAAAATATATGAAGATATTTTGCATGACAAACTTACCATATGCTTATAATTATTTATTTATTTCTACATCAAGTATGGCATCGCGTATTGCAAAACTCATGCTGAATATTGGAGCACCTTGAAAAGTTTAGCATTACCTAAAAAGAATTATTTCGGGATTGCAAAGAGAAATTTAAATTTTGGTTTCGGGAATGTCTTTTGATGTTAGTTGAGGAAACTTTTTTCACTGGGTTTTCGGCGATGCTAAACTTAAAAGTGCTGCAATAATCAGTATTGCAACGATTCCATACTTTTGGTAGGTTGTGTATATCGTCATTCACTCGGTTCATGGCCACCTCTCGCTATCCTTGACATCAACCCACGCTATCCAGGCCCTGGTGTAACTGGTCAATCCATCTAGCTCAATGCGCCCCACGCCTTCTTGTTCCGACCTGATTTGAAGCGAACACCATCTTAACAGAGCTATTTTCCACTGTTGTCCTTCTGACATCATCTAGATCTGTCTAGGTCTGTTCTGGTATCCCGCGGCTTAGCAAGAAATGCTGAATCGCGCACAGCTAAATCCAAAGTGGTAGCCCCATCAGCGCGATCGTCCTAATGTTAGTTGGGACGAATAAGCTGCGAATAACATAGGAGATAATACGACCCGGAACAATCGGCAAAGAGTCACGCGATGATATAAGCATTACGCTTGGAAACTTGGAAACTGCAAGTCACTTGGTTTTGCAGGTTGCGACATGACAATCTATGACGAACTACATCCCCGTAACTTCAATATCGTAGCGCTGCAGGAACTTTGTTGGACTAGACAGAAGGTGTGGAAAAGCAGGCATCGAGCGGCTACCTTCTACCAAAGCTGTGGCACCACAAATGAGCTCGGAACTGGCTTCATAGTGTTGGGCAAGATGCGGCAACTCGTTATCGGGTTCAACGATCAACGCAATGTTGTGCAAGATGAGGATAAAAGGCCGTTTCTTTAACTGAAGCATCATCAACATACACAGTTCACACGATGGGAGACCCGACGACGAGAAGGAGACGTTTTACCCCCAGCTGGAGCAGATATAAGGCGGATACTCGCCGCGTAACGTGAAAATCGTTATTGGCGACAGGAACGCACAGGTACGACGAGAAAAGATGTACAGACCGGTGATCGAGAGGAACAGCCTGCACGTCGTATCGAACAACAAGGGCCAACGATGCGTCAACTTTGCAGCATCTCGTAGTATGGTAGTCCGAAGCACCTTCTTCCCCGCATAGATATCTATAAGGCCACCTGGACATCACCCGATAATCTAATCGAGAACCAAATCGACCACGTTTTATTCGACGGAAAATTCTTCTCTGACATCACGAATATTCGCACATACCGCAGTGCGAATATAGATTCGGATCACTACCTAGTTGCTGTATTTATGTGCTCAAAACTTACGACGATGACAGACTCGCGTCGAAGCCGAACACCACGGCTTAACATCGAGCGGCTACGGGACTCAGATGTAGCCCAAGAATACGCGCAGCCGTCGGAAGTGACCTTACCAACGAAAGAGCAGCTTGTCGCCCCACTCTTGAAGATGGCTGAAGGCACATAAGATCCGCCATAGGTAGCACCACAACGAAAGGTGGCGGCAGCACTACGACGAGCACCTTAATGGTGATGTGGCCCTTAGCGAAGATGGCACGAAAATAACTTTGGAAGTACGCGCGGACGACGAAAGACTTCCGCCTCCAGATCTCTAAGAGGTAGAAACGGAGATTAGACGGTTGAAAAATAACAAAGCCGCTGGAGTGGACCAACTACCGAGCGAGTTGCTAAAATACGGTGGTGATGCACTGACAAGAGCGCTGCACTGGGTTATTTCCAAGATTTGGGAGGAGGAAGTATTGCCTGAGGAGTGGATCTACAAAAAGGGTGTCGTCTCCGGAACCTACCTTCGATAAGGCGGGAATCGTCCTAAGTCTCACTAAGGCTCCCGAAGCCGACTCATAAAACTTTGATCATCGGATTGAACCAAATTGATATTGCTATCACTCACACGACCCCGTCCGTAAGCACCAACTACGCACTACTCCTTCGTCATCGAATACCAGAGGTAGAAAGTCCAACAAACAGCCGTATTACACCATGGAACTTCGTAAGCACAAGATTAGCAAGCAAATCCGGTAGTTTCGGGTTGAACTTTGATTAAAGGATCACTGAGATTTCCACTAAACACTATATTACTGGTTATTTAATTCTATGGTTATTTAATTGTACTGAAATTTAAGGCGGATAATTGAACTGCGTGTGCGGATAGTGACCGATCTCTTGGTTGGTCTTGAGTAAACTGAACTCTTACATAGTCATCAGATCTAGCCAACCATCCTCCCTTCTCTGATGATCGATGTAAGTTACATCATCTTTCAGGCGAACAACGATCGGCGTGATCAGTGCGAGAGCACTTCTCTAACCGACCATTGTCCGCCGGTTGTTGTTTACTTCGCCAGCCGATGGTTCACTGGTGGTCTCCACAGCCACTTTGGAGTAATAAGGACAGCAGCTGTGATGTAGGTAGTGAGCGATGTCTGTCTGGTCAGACACAATGCGATAGTCTGCTTCAGCCAGACGACTGCAGGCACAGTGGAGTAGTTCAGCGTCGTGTATAGGGGCAGATGCCCAAACAAAGGGTGACAAGTTGGATTGCGCCAATTATTGTGCGATCACAATTTTCAGCGCCGCCTACAAGGTACTCTCCCAAATTCTATGCTACTGTCTATCACCAATTGCTAGAGAATTCGTTAGGCAACATCAGGCAGGATTTATGACTACACTTTTTATATTAATTTATGAGCGAACGCGCAACAACGGACGAAATATTCGCCATCCACCAGTTGTTGCAGAAATGCCGCGAATACAATATACCCATTTATCATTTATTCATCGATTTTAAATTGGCCTATGATACAATCGATTGTGAACAGCTATGGCAGATTAGGCACGAATACGGTTTCCCGTGGGCCCAGATAGCCGTAATGGTAAACGCGCAGATATTCAGCAAGACCAAGCTGAGGGTCGTGGGTTTGAATCCCACCGGTCGAGGATCTTTCCGGGTCCCAGGGCATAGAGTATCTTCGTACCTGCCACACGATATACACATGCAAAAATGGTCATGCTCATAAGAATACTAAGCTGAGAAGCAGGCTCTATCCCAGTGGGGACGTAATTCCAGAAAGAAGAAGAAGAAGAAGACGGTTTCCTGGACAAACTGATAAGATTGATCAAGGCGACGATGGAGCGAGTGATGTGCGTAGTCCAAGTATCAGGGGCACTCTCGAGTGCCTTCGAATCTCGCAGAGGGTTACGGCAAGGTGATTACTGTTTACTGTTACGTGTTAACTGTGTAGGGTGTAATAAGAAGAGCAGGGTTAGACACGAGTGGCACGATCTTCAGAATGTCCGAATCGTGCTGAACATCAATGTGTCGAAGACGAAGTACATGATAGCGAAGGGCTCAAGAGAAGACATGACATGCCCCTCATCTCGAGTTCATATTGACGGTGATGAAATCGAGGTTGTCGAAGAATTCGTGTTCTTGGACTAACAGGTGACCGCCGACAACGACACCAGCCGAGAAATCCAGAAACGCAACGTTGCTGGAAATCGTGCCTACTTTGAACTCCGCAGAACGCTCCGATCGAGCAAAGTTCTCCATCGCACGAAGTTAACCATCTACAAGACGCTGATTTGACCGGTACTCCTCTATGGGCACGAAACATGGACCCTACGTGCAGAGGATCAACGCGCCCTTGGTGTTTTCGAACGGAAAGTGTTGCGGACCATCTACGGCGGAGTGTAGATGGAAGACGGAACGTGGAGTAGGCGAATGAACCATGAGTTGCACCAGCTGCTGGGAGAACCAACCATCGTCCACCTCACAAAATTTGGGAGGTTGCGTTGTGACGGTCATTTCACCAGAATGTCGGATATCAACCCGGTGAAAATAGTTCTTGAAAACAATCCGACCGGCACAAGACGACGTGGTGTGCAGCGAGCAAGATGGGTCGATCAAGTTGAGGACGATCTGCGGACCCTTCGCAGAATGCGTGGCTGGCGACGGGCAGCCATGGACCGAGTCGAATGGAGCCGTCTCCTTCATACAGTAGAGGCCACCCAGGCCTTAGCCTGACTGGTAAGTAAGACACGGCGTGTATACGGGAAAGTTTTATCACAAAAAATAGGCATCGCTAAATCTTTTACCATTCGAAAATATAGGGTTTATTTTTAAATGTGTTACAACAGTTTCAACTCTCTATAGCTCGATGAAAGTTTCAATTTCAAATAAAAGTTTATAAAATAAATTTTTGTTTAGTCTAGTTTCGTAAACGATAAAACTGTCCTATGTGATTTTCAGGGTTTAATGAGCCATAGGACACTTATTCGAGCTGATGGAGGTTCGACTGTTATTTGTACTGGGAAAATATATCTCAGCATAAAACTGGCATTACACCTCTGCTGAGATAGATCCTGCTTCTCAGCTTAGAGTTGGTTGAGCACTTAATTATTATTTGAAGGTTTTCTTTGCTTTTTTAAGACTTTGTAGTGTATAAACCATTCAAACAATCAATATTATCAAAGATTATTTATGGATGTTTTCAAGATATAATATCAAGATCAAGATTATTATGGATGTTTTAAAGATACAATTGCAAAATTTAACAAACATAGTGGAATCTTTGCGTGCATTAAAAGAATCAAAATATTTCCTGTTCAATCAAACTTTAAAACCGTAAAAGAGGTTTTCTGCCAAACAACAATAACGGAGAATTCTCAAAATTGCTGCAAGAATTTAGAGTTTTAAAATGTTATTTTCAATAAGCGGCTAATATAAAAGAAAGTTCGATTATATTATACTCCTCTTAACGCTTTCCATGAAAAAAATTCGAGTGATCTTGATATGTTGAGACATTGCACACATAGAACATTTTCCATCCGCACCCGCACACTTGATTTCGATCCATCTACTTCTTCTCCTCTTCTTTCTGGCGTTACGTCCCAACTGGGACAAAGCCTGCTTCTCAGCTTAGTGTTCTTTTGAGCACTTCCACAGTTATTAACTGAGAGCTTTCTATGCCAATTGACCATTTTTGCATGTGTATATCGTGTGGCAGGTACGAAGATACTCTATGCCCTGGGAAGTCGAGAAAATTTCCAACCCGAAAAGATCCTCGACCGGTGGGATTCGAACCCACGACCCTCAGCTTGGTCTTGCTGAATAGCTGCGCGTTTACCGCTACGGCTATCTGGGCCCCTAATGTTCCACGAATCAGTCTAATCACTTTCGTCAGAAAACCGTGTTCTATCATTATCTGCCATAACTCATTTCTCGTTACTGAATCGTACGCCGCCTTGAAGTCAATGAACAGATCAGTTTGCAAGTTGTATTCCCGGAACTTATCAAGGATTTGTCGCAAGGTTCGATCGGCTTATTCAGATCATTATCCAAATACTGCTTCATGTTGTACAGGCCTTGGGATCTACAAGTGTAAGCAATGCTCTAGTAACAGTTAAAGTTATGGCGTATAATCTTGATTCTTCATATAAGAAGTAAACGAAATATTGTGCTGATTCGTACGCATGTTCTTGGTTACTCCAAGGACTCGATAGAATAAGGGTATGCGATATGAAATACGAAACGAAACGACGTGCGGAATTTTTAAAACTGTTCGTAGCAAAACGAAACGAACAATTGAAATATTCCGTAGGAACCGATACGAAATTCAAATCCCCACGAAATGTTTCGAAACGAAACGGATTTTTTCATAATATACCTCGATTTTTTTTTGTGAAACCATAATTTCGGGATACATACACATAGGGTGACTTTTTATATTTTTGACAGCTACATTCAATTTGTCAGGTAGGGAGGGCGGCCTTTTTATAACCCACCGAGCTCAAAATATTTTTATTGTACTGAACTTCAGTTGATTTGGGTGACAAATAAGTCCCATGACAAAGAGAACTAAACTATCAAATACTCAAGTTCCCCTATCTGCAATAAACATCCCACTTTTCTCTTCATTACCGTGTACGCACCATACGTTGCATACCTAGGGCGTAATCTTTCGCATGTTTTTTAAATCTTGTAAAATTGTGATTGTTTAAATTCAAATTGAATTAAAATTTGTGAAAATTCATACGAAGAAAATATTGCAACATGCTAAATATATACTGCTTCATCCAAACGCGCATCAAAAATCATCAAAATCGGTCAAAACTATAGAATTTTGAATCTTTTCTGTAGAACTAGGGTAGAAGCACCGGTTTTGGTCATACGCCAATTGTAGCCATAGGGGATTATACATCGTTTTACATAGCCAATCAGCATGAAACCTTTTGTGTTCAGTAGATCACATTCACATGATAGAGCTACATTCATTTACCCATCCAAATTGATTCAAATCATTAGAAAAACAATTAATTTTCCTTATAATTTTAACTCTCATACACCTAATTTGGCCAAGGCACTCCCAATTTGGCCACTCTTATGAGAAATCAATGCGATGAGCCAATTTAGGAACCGAAGTTAAATCTTTGGCCGAAACTGGTTCCGTTGGCCTATATAGACCAACGGGATTTTCAAAGCGAAAAAATGGTTTTAGCTCAGTTTTGATATTTTACACACATAATATAGATTGAAAGCTGGCATTTGGTTTCGTTGGCACCACATACATTCCATGTTTTCTAGTTTATAGATGTCTAATGATGATTTTGAACTATTTCATTTTTAGTGGGGTCAGTTTTGCATAGAAATATTCACACATTTTGAAGGTGTAAGCAACACAGTTGGAAATGTTGGTACCGTCGTTGGGGGTGACAATGGGTCAAAAACGGATATGTGCGATTTATTTTTTGAATAACTATCGCAATTTAACTCCAATAAACTTCAAATTTGGTGTGTATGTACTTTGATGGTACATTAACAACTGTTCAAAAAATTAAAGACAAATATTTATTCACAGCGGCACCACAAGTGAATGAAAAATGACCCAATCTCACCCCATAGAGGGGGTGACATTGGGTCACTGTAATTGAAATAACTTGTTTTTGAAAATATGATTTCAAAACCATTCACAACTGGAAAATATTGACAAAAAACGATGCAAACAAGACAAAAAGATATCTAAGATGTTTCACAAGTATGATAAACCCACTTAAAAGAAAGATTATACTGAAAATTGAAGAGCTATGAGAAAAAATATGTAAACCCAACATTTATCGTCAAGTGTACATAAACTTTCTTGGTTTTTTCCTCAAATTGTCTTCAAAGTCTCATCCCCATTGCTATAAAGCCCATTCAGTTTCCCCAAAGGTGTACTGAAACAGTGATTATTTTAAAACCTTCGCAAATAGTTAAATTTCGGTGCGACATTCCACGATCAATAAATTTCAGGCAGAAGTTGACGTCATAATCCCAGTATTTCAGCGATGCAACTCATTTGTACTTCGGTGAGATGTTTGTATAATATGAAAACACTGATAAATAATCAAATTTAGAAAAAAAACACCCTTTTGATAAAAATTTACGATGTTGCTGCGCACGAAACACAGTTGCTGGTTTGAGAAGTTGCCAAAATGCGTTGTATTGTTATTCAATGCACGGAATACTCAAGTAGACTTGTTTGATGTTTCAGAGATGCTGTATTTAGAAAGAATAAACACATCTTAATGAAAAAAGAGAACACCCGGCACAGTTAAATGTCAAAAAAGTGGACTTGGAATTTCATTTACTATCGTTCTTGCTTGACCCAATCTCACCCCCATTTTCAATGTTTTAGACATCGTACCGAAAAAAAAGATTTTTTTGTGGGAAAATCAAATAGATTCCGGAAAATACCTGTGATGTGTAATGAAAAGGCTTTCAACATTCTACTAATACAACGATAGAGGCTAGAGTACATGCGTGATACTTTGTACAGGAGAAATTTAATGCTGTAAATTTTATCTAGTTTCAACATGCAAGTTCATTGATGTAGTACACAAAAACTACTATTTCCAAAAATGTAAATTGTTATGAATTGAGTGTAATAATATGTTTCCTAACATATGAATTATGAATTTTAGTAATATCAGCGTTATTAGCTGAAATATTTCACAAAACATATTTTTCCGTTTTGACCCAATCTCACCCCCTAGACCCATTGTCACCCCCTTCGACGGTACTTTGAGTGTTTAAAATAATGAGTTAGCTTAAGTATGAACTACTGAACTTATTTTTGATATCATACAGCATAGCGAGTACAGTGTTTTGCTCATAAAACCGTTTGTTCTTAAATAACATGATTATTTCAAGGATAATTGCCTACATTTAGGCGTATTAGGCAGATTTTCAAAGTTTATTTTTGCAATGATATGAGCAAATACCCGAGTTGTAAGAGTTTTGACATAATTCTCAGATTTTGGAGACCCAAATTTAGTAGATACGGAAGTTTTCTATTCGTAAACTTGCTTATTTGTATGGTGATCAATTTCGCCCCAGTTTACCATTTTTGTTTTTTGATACTAAACTATTTGTATGATATGTTAAATATTATTTCATGAAAGGTCGATTACATAAACTGATAAAGATCAATTGAGTACTGATTTTGTAAAAAAATATTTGACAATAATTAAATTCCGAATGATAACATAACAAAAAAATGTAAAATAGTAATCAATTTTCCCCCGGATTATGGTACCCATTTCTCTACTGTGCCCTAATTTATCTCCCTATTTAGTTGGCTTCTCGTACATGAATTTCACTTTTCGCTGCTTTCTTTTTGCAGCGTAGCTTGATGGAAAACCAAAGCATTTAGTGCTTTTGGGCAGGATGCAAAAAATACAACAAAAGCGAAATCAGCGGCTGCTGTCGGACATCTTTCTGCACTGTCGGAAATCATTCCAAAGTCTATTAACATGAAAGCTCGATGAACGAGCAAAAGAGGCAAAAAAATAGACGAGAGGCCCATTAAATTACCATAAATAACGATTTATCTGCCAAGTGTCTCGCTTATGTTTCATCTGTGGCCGAGATCTTTTTTCTTCTCCGCGTTTATGCAAGAATTCATCCATTAAACATCCAACAACAACCGAAAAGGGAGAAGAAACCTATACAAAACGCAAAAGTTGATCTACGTCAGAGGAGGAAAAAATCTCATGATATAGTGGTATGTTGCCACTTCACGGTGAATCTATTAAAAATTGCTTGACTAATGGACTTTCACTCCAAAAGAATTAATGACTCTGATGTTTCCAGTTTAGCGAGAGCGAATATCAACAATGAATTCATGTGGTTGATAGTTGTGTTGGATATGACTTAGTAAGAAACTCACCTGAGTGGAATTGTTCCCAATAACACAGTTCGACAACAATAAGTCGAAGACGTGTCACCTCGTTATTGAAAGTACGATTAACGACAAATAATGGAATTTTCAGAATATTTTTTCAAATATGTGATCATGTGTGCAATTTCTAAATCAAATGAAAGTTTTCAATCTATGTTTGTGCGAAAAATATCAAACTAGGCAGAAACCTTTTTTCGCATTAAAAATTGCATTGATCAAAAGGGACTACCACAACCAGTTCAACGACATTTTTATTTTTCATTCCTGATTTGGCCAATCACATTTTCTGTTGCGTGTGCCGAAAAAAAAACACACAGAAATTTTGCCCCGATTTACTTAACATGTTTCTGTGCAACAAAATCGACTTTTTGTCGAACTGTGTTACTTCAGATGAAGTAAGTGTACGCTTAACAATTTTTTAAACTGATTTTAGCTCTATTCAACCCTAGAAAATGAAATACATAACTAAAAATTTGTTTTTACAATATTATTCGAATCTTTAACGGAAATATGGAAAGCAATAGACAGACTTTTAAGTCCTACCTCTAAAAGATTATTGAATATTTCATCAACACTCTTTGAGCATATAAATAAAAAAATCACATTTTCCGTTCTCTATTACCATGGTTTTCTCTTAAGTGATTTTGGAGAATCCTAGCGCCGATTAAAACGTTCATTGTCTGTTTCTCATTAGCTGTTCACCGTACACTCTACGAACCACCTCGATGAATCAGTGCAATCGGCATTGAAATGGTTGTCTTGTCGAACTTCTCCTTGTCTAGTGAATAATTCAATGGCTACTTCTCCCTCACCCTACATCACATTGGATAGACACGCAAGACAACAACTAATTTCTTGTACTTCCTCTGACAATAGTTTTCCGTCTTAATTCCGACACAGAAAACAAGAACACTCAAGCCCATTTTGGTCAAATCAGCTCAGGCGCTCGAGCTCGAAGCGCTCTTGACTTGTGCTTTTCAAACCATAACAAAAATAGGGGAATGGGGGCGTGTGCTGTGGCGAAACTTTTCACAGCCATAAATCAACCGCTGTCTAGAGCCTTGACCAATGGACTGTGACGGTTGTTGCTACTATTTTTTTCCTTGCCGTTCAAGGGCTGTATACTTCAGTGTCTGCAAGTATTAGCTGGTAACATTGGTCTTTCTCTGCGAGAACTGGTCATTGTTTAAATTTCAGATCACTGACAGTGAAGGAGAACTTAGTAAATGGCTCTAAACGAGTGGAAGGAAAGTTGCAGCTTTATGTGTCAAATGGATGGAATGGATAGAATGTCGTGGTCGTAGAGGAAAACTAGCCAGCCACAAATGAACTAAACCCAACAAGAGGGTTGCAAGAGATAGAGAAATACTCCACCATAAATCGATCTAATAGCTGTAAATCCATTAAACTTCTTAGTATGAAAGCTTTACGACAGATAAGAAGACGTCTCAGGATTATCTTCAGGGTGATTTTTTTGTACTCGTGGCTAGCAATTATGTGATAATATTTGTCTTTGTTATGTATGAAATGAGAATCCATCTGAAAGCTATAACTTTTTATCTAATGGCATTGAAGTCGAAAAACAAAATTCATGGTTCCTATATTTTTGAACTCAATTGAAACATTACCATTGAGAATGTTCCAAATAGAATTGGGTGATTTTTAATCGATGCTCAAGAAAACAATGTTTTCATTTCAATTTATCGATGTGAAGAGCACCTGAAAATCGACTGAATCGATTTTCTTAATTTTATTTTTTTAATTTGTATTTGTATTTGTGCTTATTTTCCATCGGACTTTTTTGAGTCTACATGAAATCGACTACACTAACTCTAAAATTGAATACACTTAAATAATACAATACCATTTGAGGCAAGCCTATTCTTAAAAACATTGATTGAAATATTAAAATCCAATATGTGATAATTTTCATTCATCGTCATACACATTGATCTTATCGGCTCATTTTGGGCATAGCATATATATACAGTCGAAGCTCGCTATAACGACAAATAGCGACAAATGCTCTCTATAGCGACATTTTTCAGTCCCTTGAAAAATATTTGGATGTTATAGCTATTCTCTATAGTGACAATTCCCTATTACGACGGTCCCTTGCGATGTCGCTATAACAAGCTTCGACTGTAATCAGCATTGTGAAATGATTGATGTTAACATGTCTCGAACAAAACTGAAAAAATACTTTTTTGATATACAAAACAATAGTAACTGAGGAATGTATCATGAATCGAGTATACTCAACAAATTTATAGTATATAAACACATAGATATTAAGAACACAATGTAATTTAGAATGGTCTACAAAATGTTTGACGTCAAATAAATAAATAAATAGCCCGTACGAGGGTGATCTAGGCGTAGAAAGTTAGTATCCCTGAGAGTCCTTGCTGGTATGTTGAGGATTATTCGAGCTAAAATGGC
The DNA here is from genome assembly GCF_002204515.2 of Aedes aegypti. NCBI lineage: Eukaryota > Metazoa > Arthropoda > Insecta > Diptera > Culicidae > Aedes > Aedes aegypti. The sequence continues at coordinate 169,729,970 of NC_035107.1, forward strand.
TGGTGCGTCGATTTATTTTTTTTTAAGTTTGTTACAAACACATTTCTTATGGTAGTTCTCCTCTTCTCAAGAGTGTCCATACTTGAAAGTCGACAGTGGTCAGTATAGGGAGGCAGATCAGTTCTACGGTAAACTCCTTAATGCAAAGCTTATAAATTTTCTCTGGACACCTTCGATTCGTCTTATCCAAATAAGCGATGTAGGACTCCAGACTGTTGCCGTGGATTCCAGTATTGACCGCACCAATGAATAATACAAATATCTCAAGTAATAGGGATCACTAGATTCATTAATATATTTGAACATCATTCCTAAGCTGTGATTTGCTCTTGCAAGGATGCTGGCAAAGTGTTCATTAAAGAGAAGCTTTGTGTCAAGGAGGACGCCCAGGTCCTTTGCAGTACATACTCTTTGTAGTGACTCATCCTTGATCCTGTAGTTCCAAGTGAGTGGTTGCTTTTTCCTACTAAACCAAGTATTTGTGTGTTCTGATGGTCAGACGATTTCGTGTGCACCAGTCTTCGAACATTTTTTTTTTTTTTTTTTTTCCCTCATCTGTAGAGCCTTTTAACCACTGCTTCCATTATTTAGGAATATTGTGGTATGACCCATATTTTATTTGGTGCTCATCAAATATCCTTTCACAATTGAGATGTGATAGACATTGGTTGATGTGTCACACTGTCCCAACTGGGCACAACTCGTTTTATAAAGTCTATTACCCTATTAGGACTACCTTGCCAAATTTCCAAGGGCTCTAATAACCCTTTTCCAAATGTTAACGTTCTTTGATTAAGCAATGCTCCGCAGTTGCAGAGTAAATGCTCAGCAGTTTCGTCTTCAGCTTGACAAAAACGACACTCAGAGGATTGTATTTTTCCTATATTTTTAAGATGATACCTACTTGGGCAGTGACCGGTCATCAGGCCAGTTATTACCCTAAGATTTCCTTTATTAAGATTCAGTATAGCCCGGGCTTTAGCTAGACTGGGTTTTATGAATCTTTTCGCTTGCTTGGATGTATCCGTGGCGTTCCAATTGGATTCTACCATGGACATTTCCCAATTTTTCAGTTTCATCCTGAGAGTGCACTCAGGAATACCACAGAACGGTTCAGGGCCGACAAAGCTCGAAGCTGCACCCTGTCTTGCTAGATTGTCGGCGATTTCATTCCCCTCAATTCCACAATGGCCGGGCACCCAGTACAATGTAACTTCGTTCCTACTGGCCAATTGCTTCAAAGAAAGAATGCATTCCCACACTAACTTTGATCTACATGTGAATGCCTTTAGAGCATTCAAAGCTGCTTGACTGTCTGAGAAAATACAGATCTTTGCAAACCTATAGTTTCTTTTGAGACAAACATTTGTACAGTCAATGATGGCTTGTATTTCAGCTTGGAATACAGTGGGACTGCGCCCCATAGCGATTACCTTGCTGATACCAGGGCCGAAAACTCCAGCTCCGGTATTGTCGCCCATCTTTGACCCGTCGGTATAAAACACAATAGAACCTGCACGTAAACTTGGCCCACCAGAATCCCAAGTATAGCGGCTTGGTTTAACCACTTTAAAGGGAACATCATAGTTGGTCTTCGTTGTCATCCAATCTTCTATTATTTTGTTATCTGAATTCAAATTGAATTCCTTGATGATTTTCATGTGACCAATCAAATCACCATCTAGTATTTTATTATAACGAATAAACTGCAAGGCATTTTTTGCAGCTTGCAGTTTAATGAATTGATGCAAAGGCAGTATATTAAGAAGGGCATCCAAGGCAACCGATGGTGTACTTTTCATTGCCCCTGTCATTGATATACAAGCAAGTCTCTGCAACTTAGCCAGCTTCTTCTGAGCGGTTACCTCATTTGTCTTGGGCCACCATACCAGTGAAGCATAACTAATTTTTGGTCGGACTATTGCTGAATAAATCCAGTTTACCATATTAGGTCGCAGTCCCCAAGTTTTTCCTAGGGCTTTATTGCAGACCCATAGGGCATTAGTACCCTTACTTATGACCTTGCTCAGATGAGAGTTCCAGTTCAATTTCTTATCCAAAGTAACACCAAGGTGTTTAACTTCTTCCGAAAATTGAATTTGAACTCCATTCAAAGAAGGCTGTATAAGCTTTACCTTTTTCCTTCTGGTAAAAGGCACGATAGTAGTTTTTGAAGGGTTTACGTTTAACCCCTCTTTCCTACACCATTTGAGAGTAATGTTTAACGCAGTTTGCAACCGATCGGAAATCGTGTTATCAAACTTTCCACGAACCAAGATGGCCACATCGTCGGCATATCCAATTACCTCAAAACCTTGATCTATTAAATTTCTTAGGAGTTCGTCCACTACAAGAGACCACAGTAAGGGCGATAACACTCCTCCTTGAGGACATCCCTTCGTAGATCTTATAGATATTTGCGCACCTCCTAGATCAGCAGAAATTGTGCGACCCTTGAGCATGGTCATAACCCATTCGATAACACTTTTATCCAAGCCCCTTGCTTCCATGGCTGAACTAATAGAGCTATAGGATGCATTATCGAATGCTCCTTCAATATCGAGAAAAGCAACCACGGCTATTTCTTTGGCTTCAAGAGATTTCTCGATTTTATTTACCAGCGACTGCAGCGCCGTAATGGTAGATTTACCTGATTGATACGCAAATTGGTATTTACAAAGAGGCATTTCTATTAAACTTGTTGACTTGATGAAGTCATCAATTATTTTTTCCATTGTCTTTAAAAGGACAGAGGAAAGGCTTATAGGTCTAAAGGCTTTGGGAGTTGTTTTATCCTTTCTTCCAGCTTTTGGAATGAAGACAACTCGGACCTTTTGTCACGCTTTTGGAATATATGAAAGCGCAACACTTGCTTTGAATATTTCGGTTAAGAGCGGACAAAGCGTCTCTTTTCCTTGTTGCAGTAAGGCTGGGAAAATATCATCTTTCCCGGCAGATTTGAAAGGCTGAAAAGAACTCAATGCCCATTCGACCCTCGAAGGCGTGAAGATTTCACAAGCTTTCTGATAGGCATTTATCGACCATACATGTCTTGCCTCATCTGAGACCTGTTCTTCATCCGAATATGGGATCGATTCAGGGAAATGAGTTCTCATCATTACTTCCAGTGTTTCAGAAGAGTCAACAGTATAACTGCCGTCTTCTTTTTTAAGGCAACCTAGACCATTTGAATGGTCTTTTGAAAGGACTTTGTGCAGCCTTGCAGCTGCAGGAGCATTGTTGATGGTTTCACATACCCGTCTCCAGTCCTTACGTTTGGCGTGCCTTAGTTCTCTGTTGTATTCTGTTAGGGCTTTTTTGTATTCAACCCAATCTAAAGTGATCTTTGCTCTATTGAACAACCGCCTGGATTTCTTCCTCAATCCTGCCAGCTTGTCATTCCACCAAGGCACATCCCTGTTAGATGACCTTTGTTCAATAGGACAGCTAGCATGATAAGATGAGACCATTTGGTCAATGATCCCATCAGAGGCATTTTCCAGTTGTGAAACAGTCGTGAACTGTTCACCGTTATACGAATTCTTATTCGTTAAATGAAAACGATAGAGATCCCAATTGGTTTTCTTCGGGTTTCTATAGCTTTCTGTTATTTCTGATCCAGCTTCAAAATCGAACCGGATTTGTTTATGATCTGACAATGATTCTTCATCAGAAACATGCCAGTTCACAATCTTCTCCGATAACAAGTCAATACAGATCGTGAGATCAAGAACCTCTTGTCGGATAGAGTTTACAAAAGTAGGAGAATCACCTCTATTACATATGTCTATGTTGTTAGACGACATGTAGTTTAAAAGATCTTCTCCTCTTTTATTAATATCGGTGCTGCTCCAAATTGTATGATGGGCATTTGCATCGCACCCTATTATAAATTGGGCATTAATTTTCTTACAGTAGTTGACAAAATGAACGACAGAGTCTTCGAACATAATCACTATTCGTTGAAAATTTCTTGCCGTCTTCTACTGAACTCTCAGCTAAGAATAACTTCAGTTCGTCGGCGTATATTAGTCTGTACCCATCAGGCAGTACGAAGCAAACATCGTTGAAAAATATTGCCAATAGTACCTAATGGTCCGAAATTACTTCCGTGAGGCGCACCACTTTATGCGATTCATCATGATGAAATCTATAAAAACTTATTAAGTTAATGAAATATAACCTTAATTTCAAATCATTCTTGGAATATTCAAACAATCCCAGAATAATTTTATAAAAAAAAACAACCTAAAATATGCATTTGTTATTTTCTCGTTCTTAGATATCTAAATCCACAAAACAGCGATTCATATCCAATTTAATAAGCTTAGATAGCTTTCTCTTACTCCATTCACGACGTATTTCAATTAGATCATCGTAAGAGACCAAGTATTCACAAGTAGACCATGAGAAGGAATTCAGACCGACGAGGGGAAGTTTCATTGCTCACCTAGTGATGAACGAGAACGGCTTACGACTGATATATTTCGCGCAGCTAGCATTGATCAGCAGGTAATCTTAAATGCCCGTAAAAAGTTCTTTACAAGTTAGCAAGTGATTTTTATTGTTTTAAGTGTACTTATTGAGTGTTTCTTACAGGGTATTTAGAGAAAATATCACTTATTATTTTCGCGTTCACATGATATCGCATAAACAAACCTTACCCCCCCCCCTCATACCCTGTCTTCCTGAAGGCTGTAATTCCAGCTGTCAACATATCCGTTTCGACCGCCTCATCAACAACATGGTCTACTCGACCATCGGCAACACGCCTTCTGGCCAGGATATGCAACTAATAACTACTTTGCGGCCCTTGGTGAGTGTTTGTCTTTTCGTATACAATTATACCCTGGCTCTAAGCCCTTTTAGAAATTATCTAAAAAAAAAGAAAGAGGATTGGTTACAATCTCAAAAGCTTGCCATGCAGTTTTTACGCGAACAATTTTAATTTCAATTCACTCGATTCTTGGCCATCCTCAACTGCGACCCACGCTCCAAAGATCTTGGTGCTCCTGGTAAATCCATCTTGCTAGCTGCGTCCTATGACTTCCTGTTTTTTATTGAGAGATTTTCTAGCGTAGGCAGGTTTATCCCCAGTCCGATAAGCAAGATGAGTCAGAAGAACTCGCCTGAAAAAAACTGCAAAGTATTTTGAATTACATTTGGAATCCTAACAGAGTTATTACTTAATCGCGGGATATTTAAAAAGGCAAAAGCCACATGTTAAAAGTTACATCACAACAATTGATATCACAACTACTACCAAAACTGTCGTCATTTTATGGAAATTATGGAAATCTAAAGAAATCGAATTAAAAAACCTCAAGAGCGTGGATTACGGTTCATTGTAATACTTTAACTCTTTTCCTGCTTTTCCCAGCACTACACTATGTGGTGAAAATACGATTCCAATCTAATTATTATCTATCTTTTAGCATCGCTGATTTGAGGCTATCCATACATCTATCCGATGTTTAGGGAAAAACGGAGAGGTCTGGTGAAAAACCACGTTTGTCACAAGTTTGTGACCTATTGATTCATAGACAACCCCTTTTCCAGTACATACGTAACGTATTGCGATTGATAATTCAACTTTTTTTTTGCAACATACCAAACTCAGTTCCAATGTGTCATCCTTCAAGGAAAAACACCGAATTAGAGATGCTTGATAAGATGCAGAACTTTCCATAGCTCACCATTAGATATCAGCGCGGAGCCGGCATATGTGCAGTGCACAAAAACTTGTCCGGTTTTTGCACTCCGAGCACACCCTTGCTTTTTCCCAATGGACATTGCGTGCTAGGGATACTCATCAGTTATAGCCATACCACCACCGAAGCGTCCCGGAAGATTCGTTTGCTCACTAGGTTTTTCTTCCTGCTGATGTCTACGGTAGGTACTCACATTCACATGCACACGGTTCACTCGTTGGGACATTCATTCAGGAGGGACACCCGTCTACCGTCATCGTGAGGGATCAACAGTTTTCCAATGAGTAGGAACCGAGCGTTACTTCTTTGTGCTTGAGAAGCACGTAGCACTTTTGAATTTTTCATGGCGCTTTTATTGTCAACCCTTCCGTTGGCAACAGAACCGACCACCGAGAACGTCCACACCAACACTTGGGGTTTGGTTCGGCGGCTGCAATCGTTACCCAGAGCTCAACATCTATTGTGGCTCGGTCTGCTTACCCAGTTTTGAATTAGCTATTTCCTTCCACTTTCAAGGTAACCGCATGGAGTCGTGGTCCAGGTCAACAACTGGCACATCTTGATTGAAATATAGTTGCTTATTAGAGCATGGGCATTAAGGTGGCCCATTGTTATATGGAGAAAATAAACTTGTAAGTATTTTAGCTTACATCTCCAAATTTGTTGACTTGGACCTCCAGAAGCTACATTGAAAATTTTTAGCCACAACAAAAATATACAGGTATTTTCTTTTATAATGATACGACCCACAAAATTTGAGTAAAATCATAGCACTCATGATGAGTAATTTGTTAGTGAGTCTACCCAGGGGGAAACCGAATTTCAGTTACCCTAAGTAAAAATTGTTTTCGTCCCTAATCGGAAAGACTTCCTTTTAATTGCTGTCTCTTCTCTATTGATTGTACAATCTTTATATCAAAAATAAAAAAAATCACCGTGTACAACGCCATCTATTTGGTAGATTTTCTTCATACAAATTTCAAGCACGTAGAGCGCCCCCTTAGAGTTCACGTTTTCTGTTCATTTTTTTTTATTATTTTTTCAGTATAAACGTCTGAATAAACAAACTTTGAGGGTGTGCCTAAGTTTTTTTTATATTATTTGATCATAATGGGCCACTCTATTGTGCATATAGAAGAGATCTTATAAACTGTGTCTTAATAAATGTAAAAATGTGATTGCAATATTGCGTTTCTAATGTTTTCAACTGTATCCTGCAATGTATCAACAAACATTTGTGTATAAGTATCAGAAAAATATATTCGTACCGTAATCTGGGGTAACATTGATCAGTTTTTTGTATATTTATTAATATATTTACTTCACTACCGTATTTTTTTTTAATCACTTTATTAGTATCATTCCAAACATTACATTCATTTCTTATATCTAGGTGTTTTGTGTAAGACAACACTATCATCCTAATTTGGTAAAACAAATTTAAGATTTAATTAACATTTTGTTAACAACATATTACATTTCATTTGCAGTATCAGTTCAGATTTTTTACTGGTGAGTTGATTTCATCTGCTTATATGAGAAAAAAAAACACGTTTTCAATTTACTTAACCTAATTAACCTAAATATATAACGCATTAATCGTGGCAATAGAAGATTGTAACGATTTTTGCCTAAAATTATTAATTATTTTATTTGACATTTGTTCCAATGTTTCAACATTGTATATTCTATGTAACTCATTGGTATTATACAAGGGAGGAAGCTTCAGAATCATTTTCAAATTTTTTTTTTTGAATTCTATGCAGAGCTTTCATCCTGGTATTACAACAGCTAGCCTATAATGGTACAGCATGCAACATGGCAGGCCTGAAAATATGTTTGAATATCAAAAGCTTGTTCTTAAAACAAAATTTTGATTTTCTATTAATAAGGGGATAGAGACATTTTACATATTTATTACATTTGACTTGAAACCCCTCAATGTGATTTTTGAAAGGGAAATTCTTATCTAGCATGAGCCCTAGATACTTATCTTCATCTGACCAATTTATCGGAACCCCTCTCATCGTGACAACATGTCTACTTGAAGGTTTCAAATAAAGAGCTTTTGGTTTATGTGGGAATATTATTAGTTGAGTTTTGGAAGCATTAGGAGATATCTTCCATTTTTGCAAGTATGAAGAAAAAATATCCAAACTGTTTTGCAATCGACTACAAATGACACGCAGACTTCGTTCTTTGGCGGAGAGGCCTGTGTCATCCGCAAACAAGGATTATTGACATCCCTGAGGTAACTCAGGTAAGTCAGATGTGGAAATATTGTATAATATTGGTCTCAAAATACTGCCATGAGGAACACCACCTCTTACAGGCAGTCTTTCAGTCCTGGAGTTCTGATAATTAACCTGAAGTGTACGATTTGACAGATAACTTTGAATTTTTCTTACATTGTATGTTGGAAAATTAAAGTTCTTTAATTTAACAATCAATCCTTCATGTCAAACACTGTTGAATGGTTTCTCTATGTCTAGAAGAGCAAAACCAGGAGAATAGCTTTCAGATTTGTTGGAACGGATCAAATTTGTTACACGTAAAAGTTGATGAGTGGTCGAATGCCCATGGCGGAATCCAAAATGTTCATTGGCAAAAATTTTTATTGATGTGGGCCATCATTCTGTTCAAAATAATCTTATCAAAAAGTTTACTGATGGTGGAAAGCAAACTGATTGGACGACAGCTAGAAGCTTCTGCAGGATTCTCAGCTTAGTGTTCTTGTTAGCACTTCCACTGTTATTAACTGAGAGCTTTTTTTTGCCAAAGTTGCCATTTTCGCATTCGTATATCTATCGTGTGGCTAGTACGATTATACTCTATACCCAGGGAAGTCAAGAAAATTTCCATTACGAAAAGATCCTGCACCGACCGGGAATCGAACCCAGACACCTTCAGCATGACTTTGCTTTGTAGCCGCGGACTCTAACCACACGGCTAAGGAAGGCCGTGGTACAACCTTAGCATTTTTCCTATTGTCAGGAATATATGCTAATTGAAAACATTTGTTAAATATATCAACTAAGAATGATAAGCTACTTTCTGTAAGTTTCTTGATGAGGATGTAGAAAATTTCATCAACGCCAGGAGCTTTCATATATTTGAATTTTTCCATAATAGTTCGCCCATCTTGCAATTATCGGAAATGTTATTTTGATTGAGAAAATTTTCGAAGTCCTCAGTAACTTGATATTCAATTGGACTAGTAAGCCTTAAATTAAAATTGTGCGCGCTTTCAAACTGCATAGCAAGTTTTTGAGCTTTTTTCCCTTTTTTCCAAATAGGCTTAGAGCCAAGGTCCAATTGAGAAATCTTATTTTCAATTTTTTTGTTTCTTTATTGTATTAAACGTTTCTTGATTTATTTCTGCCAATCCTTCCATATAATTTTCGTAGCAGGATCGCGAGTGTGTTGAAATTGCCTTCTCCTCACGTTTTTAAGACGGATCGACAGTTTAAGATCATCGTCTATAGCCACGGATTCAAATTTTACTTCTCATTTTGGAATTGCAATGTTTCTGGCTTCAACAATGGAATTTGTTAAAGTTTCAAGAGCATTGTCAATATCAAGTTTTGTTTGTAAAAAATGTTAACATCAAGATTAGAATCAAAATATGTTTCATATATATTCCAGCTGGCTCGAAAAAAATTGAAAGTTGAGCTGGTAGGATTAAGAATCGCTTCATGGGATATTTGAAATGTAACAGGGACATGATCAGAATCAAAATCAGCATGAGTAACTAATTGGCTACAAAGATGACTAGAGCCGGTTGAGACCAAGTCAATCGTAGATGGATTTCTAGAAGAGGGGAAAAAAGTAGGGCTCTCAGGGCATTGAATTGAGAAATATCCTGAAGAGCACCCATCAAATAAAATTCTGCCGAATTATTTCATGACCGATGTTTGGCATTAAAGCCACCAATCACAAAAAAAATGAGTTATTGCGAGTCAATTTTCGCAAGTCAGTTTGGAGCCAATTAACTTGCTGTCCAGAGCATTGGAAAGGCAAATAGGCAGCTATGAAAGTATATATACCAAGTTGTGTTTTAACAGAAACACCTAAAGTTTTAAAAACTTTAGTTTCAAATGACGAAAACAGTTGATGCCTATGAATAATGATAGCAACTCCCCCACATGCCCCATCAAGTCGATCGTTACGATAAATAAAAAAGTTAGGATCCTTTTTTAGTTTGGATCCAGGTTTTAAATATGTTTAAGTAATAACTGCTATATGCACGTTCTTAGCTGTAAGAAAATTAAACAGCTCGACCTTTTTACCATTTAAAGAACGAGCATTTCAATTTCTTCTTCTTCTACTACTTGGCATTACGTCCTCACTGGGATAGAGCCTGCTTCTCAGCTTAGTGTTCTTATGAGTACTTCCACAGTTATTAACTGAGAGCTTTCTTTGCCAAAGTTGCCATTTTCGCATTCGTATATCGTATGGCAGGTACGATGAATACTTCATGCTCAGGGAAGTCAAGGAAATTTCCATTACGAAAAGATCCTGGGCCGACCGGGAATTGAACTCAGACACCTCCAGCATGGCTTTGGGTTGTAGCCGCGGACTCTAACCACTCGGCTAAGGAAGGCCCCATAACATGCATTCCAATTTAAAATATTTAAATTATTATTTATTGGATCCATTAAAAAAACGTATTTCAATAACAATTTGATTAGAAAATTTTACATCAATTTGGACTGCTTCAGTCATAGTGGTGGCTTTGAACATTGCATCAATCATTAGATTCAATTGTTCAGTTAGAAAATTAAAATGAGAGGCAGACATATCACTTGAAGTGGGTACATTATCTGATGATTTTCCGTTAGAATTTTCGGTAGACGAAGAAGCGGAGTAGATATTACCTGTGGCGGCAGTGTTTTTTCCATTTGATTTGAAACAAGAAGAATGGGTACTCATAGTACGAATATGGGAGGAGTTCAAATTACCTTCTCAGATATCGGTAAAGGATTTTCCGTGGGTAGATACATTCGAAATTCAAAGATTCGAACGGCTACCCGACGTATTGAAATTTGTTTGTGAATTAGCATGATTGTGATCTTCCTGATGAATATGATTATTAATCAAGCGATCGTTAACTGAAATATGAGTATTGTTCGATACTCTACCAGGCAAATTCCGGAAACGACCTTTATCGTAACGGATATTATCTTTCATCTGCCTGGCACAAGCCTCGACGACTCGGCTTCGCGAAGGGCAGTCCCAAAAATTGGACCTATGATTACCAATTCGAGTACATAAACTTGGTGGTATCTTCCTTAACTGAACAGACGTCCTTAGCGTGAGAGGAACCTGCGCAAATCATACATTTAGCATCCATGCGGCAATTTTTTGTACCATGACCCCACCCCACCGACGGCACTGAGCGGGGTTCTGGTAATTTCCTCCAGGTTTGTGGAAATGTTTCCATGTCACACGGACATCGAACATAAGTTTTGCTTTTTCTAAAGCTTTAATATTAGGGCATTTTTTAAATTATCGGACAGGTTTGGGCCGGAGGTTCTCCGATTTGCATGAAATTTTCACCAGAGGTAGAGCTCGTGGATACATGACCAAAAGTGAAATTCAAAAAAATTATAGAGGCCTATTTTCCCGGAAAACTCTAGATGAATTTTCACGATTTCTCTATATACCTCAAACTTTGAAAATTCATATCTCCTGAACTATGCATCGTAGAACAAAAGATTTTTAGTGAAATCGAAAGGAAATTTTCTCAGCAATCTATTAAAAATATAAAAAGAAAAACATTTTTCGGAAAATTTTTCACCATGGAGAAAATTGTCGGAAAAATAGCGAAAAAACTATCGTCTGTATCATGAAAAATTTTCAAAAAAATATTTTTTGTTTCATCAATTCATACCCTAACTTTCGTCCATAGACGCCAAAGTGGTATCTTTTACCGTTTAGGCGACAGAACTGAAAAACCGATGACCACCCGCACGCTTCCCATAGGAAAATGTGTGCTATTGTGGGCCTCATAACCGTGCGCTAACGGCGGCAGTAATTTACACGCATTGTAAGTGTAAGACAGTAAAACATCCTTTCTTTTCCAGTCAGAAGAAGCTTTTCGTCAATCGGACCACTCTCCATTGGTCAGTTGGGTGTTTTGTGTGCCCTTCATCAACAACGTTATTTAGTATTAAATCTAACAGCCTCTATGAAAGCCGCACGGGAAGTGCTTGTTACAATCAATCATTATGGTAACGTTTGAAGGATCAAATCTCAAGATCCACTTTCTTTGAAAACTTATGAATATATTGTTAATATGTTGTTTCGGCCAGGACGTCTTTCCTACTTTGTGTCTTTTACGATACAACGGACAGCAAATCAAGCGAACGACTTCACTTTAACAGATTTATTACCACTGAGAGGCAGCATGCCTACTCAGTGGAGAAACGAAAGAAACTACATTCTTACTAATTCAATGGGTGCGCCTTATATAGGCGCACGATACGGCCTGACAAACATACAATAATTATTCATTACGCGCGTACGCTTCTCAATTCAGTTTGGCGCGCTGTTGGATTGGCGCCAACTGTAGAGGCTGCACGCTGACTGACTGTGAAATATTTCACAGCAGCCATCTATGGAACAATAGATAGCGTCCCTGAGTGTTATACAGTTGATTGATATTATTAACATGCAAATACTATACTATATTCTTCCAAGGAACAATCAGAATTTATATCAAATATATCACTTTGTATAGAAAACAAAACTGTAAATTTATTCGCGCGTTTTTAGTTAATTATCTAATCATTTGATAAATTGAACAAATTGAACAAAAGGCAAGAAAATTACAAATAGCACTTTATGTATGCATAAATATCCTTTTTGTTTTGCAACTATATGATACTGAGGGTCAAGCATGGGAAACACTCACTCAGTTATTGTGTTTCCCTCGCTCGCTTCCACGCACAGTCGGGAGCGAAAAAGCCGTTTTTTAACCAAGCCGAACGTTTCAATTTCCAGTGCCCATTCTGCTTCTTCGGCGAGCACTAAGCGAAACAAAAAACGGCATCTGATCAGTCGAATGCAATACCAAAATTCGGACAAAGGACAAACATTTGAAAAGGGCCCAAGAGGTCTTGAGCTTTTTTCAGAAACGTTGCTGTTGAGCCCTTTTTAGCCCGCCCACGCAAACTAACCCCACTATCAGAAAGATTGGTGTTAGCTCTTCCTGATAGTGGTATTGGTGAGCGTGATCGAGTTGAATTGGGTTCAACAGCGGTTTGCAAAGCCAATGTTTACCAATGTCGATGTGCCCTTTTGAAATGTTTGTCCAGGAATGATTGTTTACATTCTGATTCCGTTCGGATGGCATTCGGGTTTGAGTGCTAATGAGCGTTCACTGACTGGCAGTCCACATCACGGAATGATTCAGTGAGTAGGGATTCTCTCAGTCATTTCAATGCATTCGGCGAATGGATGCTAAGTGCATTAACTCGTGCCTCGCAGATACAAGTGTATTGGTATTCACTACTCTTCGCGTTCCTTCCGATTGTCGCTTGTACACAGTCGGTTTCGACGCTTTCATGCTATACACTCCGCCTAGGACGGTTCAGCTATCACTGAATGTTCGATAGCAGCAGATTTGTTTGCTATTTTTCATCGGTGGAATTCGGGTGAGTGAGTGAATTTTCCCATGCTTGCTGAGGGTCAGTTCCTATTACCAATATTATTAAATGTTAGGATCGTTTTCAATTAAAGACTGTTGGTCTCAATAGTAAACGTTACGAATAAAGGACCAACAGACCAAAGGAGAGCGCTCCGATTGACGAAAAGCTTCTTCTGACTGGAAAAGAAAGGATGTTTTACTGTCTTACACTTACAATGCGTGTAAATTACTGCCGCCGTTAGCGCACGGTTATGAGGCCCACAATAGAACACATCTTCCTATGGGAAGCGTGCGGGTGGTCATCGGTTTTTCAGTTCTGTCGCCTAAACGGTAAAAGATACCACTTTGGCGTCTATGGACGAAAGTTAGGGTATGGATTGATGAAACAAAAAATATTTTTTTGAAAATTTTTCATGATACAGACGATAGTTTTTTCACTATTTTTCCGACAATTTTCTCAATGGTGAAAAATTTTCCGAGAAATGTTTTTCTTTTTATATTTTTAATAGATTGCTGAGAAAATTTCCTTTCGATTTTACTGAAAAACTTTTGTTCTACGATGCATAGTTCAGGAGATATGAATTTTCAAAGTTTGAGGTATATAGAGAAATCGTGAAAATTCATCTAGAGTTTTCCGGGAAAATAGGCCACTATAATTTTTTTGAATTTCACTTTTGGTCATGTATCCACGAGCTCTACCTCTGGTGAAAATTTCATGCAAATCGGAAAACCTCCGGCCCAAATTGTCCGGTAATAAAAAAAATCCCCATTATTTAGATCTCTTTTGTTAATGTGAACTAAATAATATTCTTGAGAAAGCCCTTTCCGAACAATGCCAGATTGGGTTCTCTTTTTCGTAATGATTACTTGGACTGGAGAAAATCCAAGTAAATCATTTATTCCATTTTTGATCTCTTCATGTGGCTTATAGTCACTTGAGAGACCTTTCTAGACGACTTTCAACAAACGTTCAGTTTTGTCGTCATAAGTAAAACATTTGTGCTTCTTCTCTTCAAGATGTTTGAGAAGAAGCTCGCGATCTTTAAGAGTTTCCGGCAAAACGCGACAGTCTCCTTTCTTTGCGATTTGGAAGGAAACCTTGATTTCCCAAATGGAGTTCAAGATCTCCTGCCTAAATCCCCCAAAATCGGAACATCTGACCAAGAAAATTAAACAGCTCGACCTTTTTACCATTCAAAGAACGAGCATTTCAATTTCTTCTTCTTCTTCTACTTGGCATTACGTCCTCACTGGGATAGAGCCTGCTTCTCAGCTTAGTGTTCTTATGAGTACTTCCACAGTTATTAACTGAGAGCTTTCTTTGCCAAAGTTGCCATTTTCGCATTCGTATATCGTATGGCAGGTACGATGAATACTTCATGCTCAGGGAAGTCAAGGAAATTTCCATTACGAAAAGATCCTGGGCCGACCGGGAATTGAACTCAGACACCTCCAGCATGGCTTTGGGTTGTAGCCGCGGACTCTAACCACTCGGCTAAGGAAGGCCCCATAACATGCATTCCAATTTAAAATATTTAAATTATTATTTATTGGATCCATTAGAAAAACGTATTTCAATAACAATTTGATTAGAAAATTTTACATCAATTTGGACTGCTTCAGTCATAGTGGTGGCTTTGAACATTGCATCAATCATTAGATTCAATTGTTCAGTTAGAAAATTAAAATGAGAGGCAGACATATCACTTGAAGTGGGTACATTATCTGATGATTTTCCGTTAGAATTTTCGGTAGACGAAGAAGCGGAGTAGATATTACCTGTGGCGGCAGTGTTTTTTCCATTTGATTTGAAACAAGAAGAATGGGTACTCATAGTACGAATATGGGAGGAGTTCAAATTACCTTCTCAGATATCGGTAAAGGATTTTCCGTGGGTAGATACATTCGAAATTCAAAGATTCGAACGGCTACCCGACGTATTGAAATTTGTTTGTGAATTAGCATGATTATGATCTTCCTGATGAATATGATTATTAATCAAGCGATCGTTAACTGAAATATGAGTATTGTTCGATACTCTACCAGGCAAATTCCGGAAACGACCTTTATCGTAACGGATATTATCTTTCATCTGCCTGGCACAAGCCTGGACGACTCGGCTTCGCGAAGGGCAGTCCCAAAAATTGGACCTATGATTACCCCCGCAATTCGAGTACATAAACTTGGTGGTATCTGCCTTTACTGGACAGACGTCCTTAGCGTGAGAGGAACCTGCGCAAATCATACATTTAGCATCCATGCGGCAATTTTTTGTACCATGACCCCACCCCACCGACGGCACTGAGCGGGGTTCTGGTAATTTCCTCCAGGTTTGTGGAAATGTTCCCATGTCACACGGACATCGAACATAAGTTTTGCTTTTTCTAAAGCTTTAATATTATTTAGATCTCTTTTGTTAAAGTGAACTAAATAATATTCTTGAGAAAGCCCTTTCCGAACAATGCCAGATTGGGTTCTCTTTTTCGTAATGATTACTTGGACTGGAGAAAATCCAAGTAAATCATTTATTTCATTTTTGATCTCTTCATGTGGCTTATAGTCACTTGAGAGACCTTTCTAGACGACTTTCAACAAACGTTCAGTTTTGTCGTCATAAGTAAAACATTTGTGCTTCTTCTCTTCAAGATGTTTGAGAAGAAGCTCGCGATCTTTAAGAGTTTCCGGCAAAACGCGACAGTCTCCTTTCTTTGCGATTTGGAAGGAAACCTTGATTTCCCAAATGGAGTTCAAGATCTCCTGCCTAAATCCCCCAAAATCGGAACATCTGACCACGATAGGCACTTTTTGCTGATGCGCTGTTGCTGTGTACATTGGTAAACCGTACGACTTCTGGAAAGTTATAAGGTCAGAAGTATGCGAAGCTAAAGTTTAGGTTAGGCGAAAGTATTTCAAGCCTTTTAAAGCGAAAATTTGCATGATTTTGAATAAGCTCAAGAGATTGACTACGTGTAGGCGGCTTTTGTGGTTTAAGGTGTTTACAGAAAAACCTCCATGAGTCGCACGGAACCATGCTAAATACAAAATTTCACAATTACTATGATGGTCCCCTTAAACAGCTTTCAAAAGCATTTCGATTCCTTTACTCGATATTTCCTTGAGTTGATGGTCCCTTCAGTTATTTAGAGGTTTGACTATATTTTCAAATGCAGTCACCACATTCCATTTTTGAATATAATATGATTAAGAATCATGCTGCCGCTGTATAATTTAAAATCACCTTCCCGACACTGCAAATTATAGTTGTTTTCATAAATATGCATTCAATTTCACATTATTTTCTTAACCGATTCAATATAAAGACAATTTTAGTTGTCCATCCCACATATTTGGATCAGTGAAAGGGGAGGATCCTCATTATGAATCAAACTAAGGATCATAACTCTAAACTTCTGAACAATGTTGTAAATTTAAGTTTTTTTTTTCATGCACATATTTGGAGCACAAAATTAATTGAAATGTCTTCGATCAATCTTTATTTTTTCAATTGAATGCAATTTAAATTTACACGATTACGTAGCATTAATATATCTTTAGTTGGAAATAAACCGTGATGCCGTAATAATGCGAATGCGAATGATGTAAATTTGTGCGAATTGCAAATACGATAGTGTCTGATTCGGGATATGTCCATCATATGTTCCATCGTTTTCGTGTCCATGTAAAATCACATTTTTTTGTTCATTTCATCTTCAAGAACACGTTTTTGTGTTGTCGCATTACTTACATCATGTGTCATTCAGTCATAACCAGAATTAAATACGTCCACGAATCTATGACATTTGGTCGAATGACGTTTAGTCGAATGACGTTTGGTCGAATGACGTTTAGTCCAAAGTAAATTTGGTCGAAAGGATATATCGTCGAGTTGACATTTGGTCGAAAAGAATTATATTGCTTTTAGAAGTATATGACATTTGATCGAAAGGACATATGATCGAAAATTGAAAAAGGGAACAGCATGTATGGTGAGTATAATGACTGAAGAACAACATTTTAGTTTACAAGAAATCTGATTTGGTGATTTCTTGAACAGACTTCAAAACTTCAATATGCGACGATCGATATTTCAGGCTTCCAGTTGATTACCCAGACTCACCTACAGAATGAATTGACCCATTGTTTTGTTGCTGATACATGATGTGATATTTCTCATTCCGGCTGATTCTGCAGATCGAATGAATCGGGACAAATTGATCTAAAATAGAATCAAGTCAACTTTTGGTCCCTAAGTCCCTAAGTTGTGTTGGAGTATTTTAGATTAAATAAACTATCATCTTATTATCAATCAAAATCATCGACTTCGCCAACTAATATTTTTGCAAGGAACGTAATTTGGCTGGAAGTCACATTCACAACAATAATTCACCATGATTAGGAAAATGTATCGTCCTAATCACACATCATTCAAAAACTCTTAGCGCTTGCTGGTCCTCTTCGAGAACTGTCCACGTCTCATACCCATAGAGGACTACCGGTCTCATCAGCGTATTGTACATGGTACACTTAGTACGGAAGTGAAGTTTACCAGACCGCAAGATCTTGTGGAGTCCGTAGTAAGCACGACTTCCGGCAATGATACGTATTCAAATTTCTCTGCTGCAGTTGTTATCTGACGTAGCTTATGATGATCATTGGCGGAGTATGTGCGAACGGCGTTTGTAGGAGAAGAATGAATCACGTGCTTGCGCAACTCTACGGTGCACGCTATGTCTGAGCCAGACGATTATAAAAATCGAATGTACATTGGGTTTTTTCTCGCTAGAGTTCAGAATTTGGTCTATTATTTCATAATCGGAAGGTTTTAAAATATTCTATCGGTGATTTTTTTTCCATACATTTTGTATGGACAGAAATTCGTCGAGAACGAGGTTTTCATGGGTCTTAATATGAAAAATAGCTGAAAAATGGAAAAAATCAAAATTTCACCGATGGAATATTTTAAAACCTTCCGATTATGAAAATATGAATCAAATACTTAACACTAGCGAGAAGAAACCCAATGTACATTCGATTTTTATAATCGTTTGGTTCAGTCATAACGTGCGGTGAACCCAGTATCCAAAAAGTCGCCAAAGTTGGAAGGGTACGATGGGCGGGACACGTTGTGAGAATGCCTGACAAAAATCCCGAAAAAATGGTGTGCTCCTCAAATCCGGCCGGTACAAGACGACACCGCATTTTGGAAGTGTGGGACGATCGAGAAACTGGAGGTTAGCAGCCATGGATCGAGTTAGTTAACGTAACATTGTGGCGCAGGTCATGTCTTGAAGGTCGTAGAACCATCAAAAGTAAACTAAAAGTAAGGGAACTGTATGCTAAGGGCGGATGCACTTCGTAAAAATCTTTCACTAAAAGCCACAAAATTTTACGAAGTGCGCCAAAAGTTCCGCCTGTAGGTCGTTTTATTGTACGTGTAAAAGTTCATTTTACTCAATAAAGGTTCCAAGCACTCACACTAGAAGTTGTCATTGGATAAAGATCAGAAGTTATATACAATGATTTTTTGAGAGAACAATAAATTCAACAAAGTTTAGTATGTAAATGACTGAGCGACCAAAATATTTAGGAGAATTTTCATCAAAGAATGATGATGTTTTGAAAGAATTATAAATTCAACAGATCATTCTGTTCCAACTAGAGGCTTGTAATAAAAATATAATAAAATTTTATCAGAATATGATATGCATATCATATTATAATACAATTTTGTAAGGCTCCGTTATTCATAGAACATAATAAAACAGAAATATAACATAATGTGTTTTATTTCCCTTTAAGATATTTTTGACGTAGAAGTACGTCTTTCTTCTCTATACAGGAGTGAAATTGGAATTTCAAAACCAAGAGCGTTACGCTGGCATGAAATATTTTAAACGTTTATAACTTTTCGCTGGCCTAACGAAATTTCTTGATTAGCACCTCAATCGAAAGATAAGACATCAAAGCTTCATGTCGTTTACTTACTGAATCCCACATACCTGTCCAAATAGTTTAATAACTGTTTTAAAATAGAACTTTGATTTCAAGCAAATCTATAAATAGAGGTGGCTAGAGAAAATTTGACGTCATTTGCTTTTCACTCTCCGATTGGCTCGCATCTCAGCAGGCGACAGATCGGCTTGCTCTGACCGGGCGTGCTTCTCAGGCACAGACATCGATAGTGAAGGACGCCCCCGTTTGTCTTGCTTCGCTCAAATCAAACTGTCGAGTGAGCGAGAGAAGATGCCGTCCGAAGCCAAAGCCATCACCGCTGTCGCCGCCTAGAAGAAGAAGAGGAAGCAGTCCACAGGTGAATTTGCGGTCGAACTGTGAACACGGTCGGGCGATTCATTCTCGCTTTGTGCTTCACCGCTTGTTTGCGTTCACCCAGCCATCGTCATCGCCGCCGCAAATTTCATCGGCCGAGGAGCTGTTGACCCACGCTTCAAAATTTCGACTCGTGATGAAATCATCATTGGTGGTCAAGAAGCAATCCCGTTAGAAGCAAATACCAGAAGCCCCCTGAGTTTTGCTGGTCCGAGCAGTGTTATTTATCCGTAACAACATCGAAGCTAACAAAGCCATCGTTTTTTTTTTCAGAGCCATCAAATTTGTGGAAAAGAGTTAAAAGAGAAATATTTACGACTTTATTTATAACTTCTAATATTCCTAAATCAATTTCACGGCTTCATACTAAATTTCATTTGTCATGAATAATTTATGACTCAACCATTTGAGATTGTACTCGCGGACGCTGCTGCAGTGCCGTCGGGGTGAGTGTTCAACATTTCACAACGATTGTAAAATAGAGTGGCTTTTTCCAACAGCGCCTTTTTTGTTCCATATTTTATGGGAACACTTTAATTAGGAAAATTATCCCATGTAACAAAATTGCGACATATTAAGAATGCTTTTGAAAAGACATTCTCATTGAACAATTGTAATAATTTTGGCACCCATGGATCAGAAATTTACCGTCATAATAAAGAAAACTATTGATTATCAATAGCTCGTATTGAATATTTAGGGAATGCCAATCATTCCAACAATTCATGTTCGACCAATTTCTCACGTATTAGTATTCGCCACAATTTTTAAGTAATTCCAAGCCCAACACATTATTAGCACATACCCATTTCCCAGATTGGTCGATCAGAAAGCGAAGAGCATAAAAGGGAGGAGCATCATCTGCTATTCCAAGGTTATAAAACATGCTGCCTTCGTTGGATTCAGTTTCATTCCATTTCCGCTTTCGAGCTGATAAGAGCTCCTCCGAACTTGCTTAGCGAGAAGTACCTCGCTGCTAGAAGCCTGCTGACCCGTTGATCCATAATCTGGTTTGTGAAATCGCTCAAGATTTCAAGATTGAGCTACGTTTCCAGATTTCAACTTAATCCCTGTGATCCGCTACCCTGTTGCTGTTGCGCACCCATGAAATATTTAGCTGGTTTGTCGAATAAACTGAGAACTTATTCACATCTTCTTATTCTTCTTCTTCTTGGCATCAACGTCCTCACTGGGACAGAGCACCAATCGATTGCATATCTTTCGAATCTACTCCAACAATGAAAACTATTGATTATCATGACTAAACTTTTGAAAAATTGGGAAATATCGAAGCATGTCTTATTTTTCATAGAAAAGCAAATTTTTCTTGTGTATTCCTGACACATACATCATTGCGCGATATCTTAGCCACTTTCGTCATTCAAAAGGAAACGCCTCTTTCGGTCTTCTTCTTACTTCTCTTTATTATCTCGTGTTCAGTCGAAGCCAACCAAACTCGACTTCACGTGCGCATCAGTCAATCGTTGACCAGCAACCGGAGAAGGACTCATATCGGAATAAAATTTACACGTTCGTCGCTGCTGCTGCTGTTTATTCCCAAGCTAAAAGCTGCGGGTTCCGTGTAATCGCTCATCATGGCCCTTGGCATCCAGCTAGCCCATCGAATTCGTGGAGAATGCGTCCAGAAACCTTGATAATTACCGTCGGAGGAGTGAGCAAACCATCGAATACAAGGACGGACAAGAAAGCACAAAATTACCGACCGCATTTTAATTTAATCGTTTTCGGTGATCTTTTGGTGTGTTTCTGTCTAACAAGGGAATGAAAACCCAGTTTGATCGACGGTGACTACCACCAACCGTCCTTTTCAGGACGACAATTTCATTTTAAAAGAGTTGTGAGAATTTTCCACCGTGAAGAGCGACATTTTGATGATTGGATGTGATTGATTCAGATTTTGGTCAGTCATTTGCACGCAACCATAAATGGGAAATAAATTTCCCATTGGTGGGCGCGAGGCGATCCTCGACAGTGTGTGCATGAGCTTAGCTTAGCTTAGCTTAGACTGACTACACATATCAATGGTTGCTATTCCGTGATTGACCGAAGTCAGTGAAAATGCACAAAGAATCAACTAGAAGTTTGACTGGGATTGGCCATAATCTTCTTCAGTGTGCATAATTCAGTGCCTCTATTTATACAGGGTCAATAACGGCGCCGGCCACGTCCTTGCAGTCAGGTGGGATTGAGGGAAGGAATGTTAGTGTGTAACCTTTGCTATTTGGAGACCGTGTTTGCCTCTGCATCTCCACAAAGGTTACTGGGAGGGATGTTTGTTAATGGGGAGGATCGTTGGGTCACAGGATTCACTTTGATAAGCAATTAGACCATGATAAATAATTATTTGTGAGATATAAACATGATTATGCCGACACTTGGGGTGACGAACCATTCAAAGTTTGTTGAACAAATACCTAAATGAAACATTCCTAACACTCCTATTCTTATGCCGACACTTACAGTGACGAACCATCCAAAGTTTGTTGAATAAAGTGAACCTTTCGGAAGTCTACACTTGTAGTGTCCAACCATTCAAAGTTTTTTTTATTACAAAAATAAAGGTAAAAAGAAAGGGGTGTTTTGCATAGCATAGCATAGCATAGCATAAACTGACTGTACATGTCAATGGTTGCTACTCCGTGATTGATCGGAACTGGTAAGAATTGCACTACGATCCAAATGAATAAGGGATGGGAGTTTCCGCTTACTCTCGAAGTGCAATTTTAGCAGATCTAATATTATTGATCAATAACGGCGCCGGCCAAGTCCTTACAGTCAGTTGGGATGGGGAAGGAATGTTAGGGTGTAATGATTGTTGCTTCTAGAGACCGAGAATACCTCTGCATCTCCACAATCACCACGGGAAGGGTGTTTATTAGTGAGGAAGGAAAAGATCTGGGAGTCGCCTCTGGTCGGTGATGCGATCCATGGACAAGGGGGAAATATACGACTTGTATTTAAAGCTAGTTTTGTATTTTTGTCTCGAGAAGTTTTTGGAAAAATTACGTCAACATCTATAATGTCGAACAATTCAAAAGACGTTTTTATTAATGACGAAAACTGAAAATTACATGTATATATTTTAACTTATATGAAACAGGAATAATGCCGACACTTGTAGTGACGAACCATACATAGTTTGTTTGAAAATTACATATGAGTATTACTGTGCATTTTGTCTCGATATGGTAGAAGTTTTAGAAAATACGTCAACATTCACAATGTCGAACAATTCAAAGGATAATTTTTAATAATGTCAAAAAGAGAAAAATATATGTATATTCAAATTGTATAAGAAAAAAGCATAATGCCGACACCTATAGTGACAAACCATACAAAGTTTGTTTTAATATTACATAAAAGTTACGCTTTCAAGAAAATATGTGTTATCATAAGCATGAAACGAACTCACCAGTTGGCCATCCATTCTCGACTGAACACAAAACTGACACTGACAGCAAAACTTCTTGGCGTCCCGAAAATAAACCGTCTTGCTTGGGCCTTCCCAAATACGTACCCAGCAAGACGCTCCAAAACAAAGGGAAAAAAAAATAAAAAATCTCCGGCGACGAAAACACGCGCGAAACCGTCAACAAACTCTATCGGACGACGCAAAACCGAACCGTCCTGCTTGGGCTTCTCGAAGCACTACCCAGCAAGACGCTCCAAAACAGGGGGAAAAAATTCTCCGGCAACGAAAACGCGCGAATCCGTCAGCTAAATCAATCGGACGACGCAAAACCGAACTGTCCTGCTTGGGCTTCACAAAGCACTACCCAGCAAGACGCTCCAAAACAGGGGGAAAAAAATTCTCCGGCAACGAAAACGCGCGAATCCGTCAGCTAAATCAATCGGACGACGCAAAACCGAACTGTCCTGCTTGGGCTTCACAAAGCACTACCCAGCAAGACGCTCCAAAACAGGGGGAAAAAAATTCTCCGGCAACGAAAACGCGCGAATCCGTCAGCTAAATCAATCGGACGACGCAAAACCGAACTGTCCTGCTTGGGCTTCACAAAGCACTACCCAGCAAGACGCTCCAAAACAGGGGGAAAAAAATTCTCCGGCAACGAAAACGCGCGAATCCGTCAGCTAAATCAATCGGACGACGCAAAACCGAACTGTCCTGCTTGGGCTTCTCGAAGCACTCGATCCTCGACAGTGTGTGCATGAGTCGGATAAATTGCGAACGGCACTTGAATGAAGAATCCCTCCCGGTTTGTTTCGCATTTAGAGATGATCGCATAATGCCGCTGTCGCCGTCGCTACCTAAATGATACTAGAGCGATCAGTATCAACTCGTCGAACACAGAGCTAAAACTAATAAGCAACAGCTTTGTTGACGTTTCGATTTGGTAAGACATTGTCGATCGAATGGAAATACGCACACAGAAAAGACTGCGAAAATGCTACCGCCGCCCGACCCCAACGACGGGAACCTATGTTAAACTTTGTTTGCCATTTATCTCCGATGAAAACTAACCATCCGAAACTATAATTGATAACTAAATTAATTATTTAATCAATTGTGGCCCTGAAAAGGGCAGTTGTTTGAAATTGTGCTTCAATGCAATCTCAGCACGTTCGCCACGGATACGACGAGTATCTAAAGGCTTCGGAACCCACTTAAGCAATCAATTTTAGTGGATCATGCGTGGACCTTCAAGCGCAATATTTGTTTGTTGAGCAAACGTTATCGCTCATGCTTCTTCTTCCATCGACCGGTTGAAGAGTTAATCGAACCAACCAAATAATAATACAAAATGTTCATAATAGGTCAACAATGGCATGCAACAAATAGTGTGAAAATTGATAAGAAGAGCACTTATTTTCGACCTACAAGAATTCTGTGCCAATTTTCTTATTTTCATACAAAGTAGGCCAAAACCGTATCGAAAATCGGTCGAAAGTTAGTGTTGGGTCGAAAATTGGTGCTGTTCTCTCAGAAATCTTTCATAAGTTAGTGACAATGGTTCTCGGAACCACAGAACGACAAATGGTTCTTTTCAGGACTACCAAAATGAGTCCAAAAAAAGTATACTTCTGAAAACTTCATCCGATCAATAACAACACAAAACTAGTACACTTACAAATTCATACACTTGACAAATCAAATTATTAATCATCGTAGTTCTACGTCAACCCCGCGGTAATGTAATAGACATTACCCACCCCAATTTTTTGTTCATTTTTAACAACTTTTTAACAAAATAAATAGGTAGTTATGCATTTCAATAATATACAATATTATCGTATATCGAACAGTATTAACTTGGTTTGATATGTTTTTGATAGAATTAAAACACATTTTGTTATGTTTATGCTACTATTCATACACTTTTTGTTATAATTTTAGTTATTTTAACAACATCCTGCATCAAGTTTGTAACAACCTATGTTCGAAAAAAACTTATAGCATAATAACATATGCTGATATAATTTTGTTTTGTACCCTTAGTCGGGTTCCCAACGTTGAGCAATAAACAGACACGATTTCGAGGAAATAAGTCTAAAACAATTTGACGAAATGTCCCTTCGACCTAATGTACTTTCGACCAAACTTCCTTCAACCAAACGTCATTTGACCAAATATCATTCGACCAAATGTCCTAAAGCCATCTCCACCATGTATTCGGTATTACTGCTTGTTTCTTTGGATGTTCCTCCAGATTCACCATGAATAGCTCACAAAAAACGGAGATGGCAAAGCGACTCTTTTCGTCTGCCTATAGAATTTTCCTCGAACATGGCAGTACTCTTCGTCCATGCATAATCTTACTTACCTCATGTATGTCCTGACATTTCTTTTCAATACTGCATCTGTCCCTTGTAGTAACAACCAGTCTTCGAGAAGATTTTACTGGATCCTTTACTGGAACAGAAAAAGAACCGCTCCAATAGTTTCTGGGAGAACTCCTGGGTATTGTTAACCCACCTAGTGGGGAAAGGATTCAACATACTGTGGCATTCTTTGACTAACCATTTCACCAGATTGTCCATCTGCCGCAATGTATTCCCGCATCTCTTCTCCTGGTTTGTGCATTTTTGGGAGTCCTTCGATACGTGGAAGAATGGGATTCTTTCAAACGAGTTTCGCCATTGATCGCCTTGCTGTTCTCAATTATGGAATGTAGCGAACATTACTGCTGAACCGGAGTAAGAAAAAAATGGCCACGAGAATTGGCCTGATTTACTCGCATCTATCGTACTCTCGAGCAAACGAAGAAGAAGTAATCCTGAACCCGTTCAGAGTCAAATTTGGTTTAGGGAAAAATGCTGTTTTGGTAAAAAAAACTGGTAGTTCACTATCGATATGATGAATATACATTTGATTTGTTTGTCAAAACCATGTTTGATTTATACACCTGGCTCGGTTGCTCGCGAGTAAATTTCGTAAATGTTCAACGTGAATTCCTTTTGAAGGATAACCACTCTTTCTATGTATACTTTTCATCTACTAATCAATTCCGGAAAATGTTCGCGGATTCAATTGAAAAAACCTAACCTTTCAAAAGTTCAAAATTTTTCCTCGCAATTCCTAAAAAATATCATTGATTTTGTAAACTCTTATATTGAGATATTTCACTGATAATGCTACTAAATATTCCTCTGTGAATTCCAACAAATGGTTTTCCCAAAAGTTTAATTACAAATTTTTTAAAACTCCTTCAAAAATATTCCCAAAATAGGTACCGTGTGGGATCGAAATCCGTACCCGACCAGACGGAAGAAACAAGATTATAACAGAATGTGTTCCCCTGATACGACTTTTTTATATCACCAGTTGTTATGAAACATGTACCGTTTTGACTCATATTCCGAACACTTAAGGCCAACAGTGACTTCAAATGCATCTGATTGACATAAATTGGCAGATATTTGTGTAAATTTTCATTTCTTCGCAAAGTCTAACTGTTAGCTGTTGGGTGTACCGATAATAATGTTGATTTAATTAGTTTTAGTATTGCTTTTAAGTTAAGGTATGGAACAACATTTTGATTCAAATGCCGAACACTGTATTCATTCTGTCTCATATTCCGAACACCTCGATTCAAATTCCGAACAGCACGAATAAATTGAATTCAAATGAATAATTTCGCAAATAAATGTATCTGAGCTTGTTCTACTAGTCTCAAACTTGAGAATCATCACTACTCCCGCGGTATAAATGATATTGGAGACGTTAAAATTGAATTGCAATTGACTACCGTTTCCTTGTTATTTGGTGACATATTTCAACGAAACATTTCAACCAAATCGCCATACAAAAACCGAGTGTTCGGAATATGAGTCTGTTCGGAATTTGAGACAAAACGGTACCGTTAGTAGTTAAAATAACAAAAATTCTAACAAAATGTTCACCAAATTAAACTAAAATATAACAAACCCTTTTATAATTATATCAAAATGATTACAGAATGTGTTGCAAGAATGTTACAAAATAAGAAAATTATTGCAAACTATGTTACTGTTTATTACATCCCGACCAGACGGAAGAAACAAGATTATAACAGAATGTGTTCCCCTAATATGATGTTTTTATATCACCAGTTGTTATAAAACATGTACCGTTAGTAGTTAAAATAACAAAAATTCTAACAAAATTTGCACCAATCAAAACTAAAATATAACAAACCTTATTATAATTATAACAAAATTATTACAGAATGTATTGCAAGGATGTTACAAAACAACAGAATTATTGCAAATCATGTTACTGTTTATGACATCGGATTTTATTTGCAACAAACTTATAGAAGAGATGTCAAAAATATAACAAATGTTGTTATAAATGTGTTACTGAAAATATAACAAGTTGATAACAAATCCATCTTTGATAACAACATTATATCAACTTCTGTTATTTTTAACTGCTGATGATAGGAATGTGTTATAATCTTGTTATGTGGCTCTGGTCGGGTACATTTAAGAAATCAATCCAAACCCACCCACCTCATACAACGCCTACTATTTTTTATAAAGTGTAGGGATTTTGAGCCTGAAAGGATTTCGGTGCCCCACTGTTCATCACAAATGTGCAACAGTAATTCTTCAATGATTTTTTATTCTACTTCAAATACCCGGTTTTTGCCTTTGAATATGTGGGGAAACAATTAGCACACTAATTGGGAAAAAGTAAGGTATTAAGATATTCATAAAAAATATGTAAGGATCTTCCTTAAAGCATTTCTTGTAGCTTCCATGTGCAATTCCAAGGCGGCATTCTTATGGGAATCCATAAGTCAAGGAACGAATTCTGCTAAATGTCAAGGAAATCTGTTGAGAAATCTGTTTTTTTTTTTCATTAGAGAGGTTTCATATATCCTGTAATCATTCACATCTAAAGGAAATATATTAATAATCATTTATCTTTCGTACCAATAATCATTTATCGTTTGTCCATGTCTGTTATCTCCATCTGTATTTTTTTTACCAAGTTCAACAGTTTGTTGTTTCTCCTTCCATTCCATAACGCTTTCTTGAGGAACCTATACGTATGATTCCTGATTTCTGAAAGTTCATCAGAAATTTCTCAACAAATTTCAAAAGACAGACTCCAACAACAGTGCGGTAGCTTTTTTCAGATTATAGGATGTTTGATGATACATGATAGGTGCTGTGATTGTGAGTATTCAATTACGTTAAGGTTTCAAGGGAGATCTGTCGTTTGGTTTGGAAGCTTCTACAGAGTTTCGGATTTCAAAGTAAAACACTAGGATTGTATATGAGACACGACCGCATGACGTTTATTAGGCCATGTGATTTGCTGCATTTGAATTTAAGTCAATTATAATAATTGCAACCTTCCTTTAGTCATAATGCAGAATCTAATGGTTTGTGAATTTAAGAACAGTGAAGACGTCTCCGCTCGGAGAAGAGCCCCAGTCATCGATAACGTCATCGCCACCGTAAATTTCAATTGACCGTATTATCAATTATTCTTCTTCTTCTTCTTCTTGGCATAACGTTCTCACTGAGAGTTTTCTTTGTCAATGTTGCCATGTTTGCATGCGTACATCGTGTCACAGGTACCATGAGACTTTATGCCCAGGGAAGTCAAGGAAATTTCAATTACGAAAAGATCCTGGACCGACCGGGAATCGAACTCTTTAAGCATGGCTTTGCTTTGTAGCTGTGGATACTAACTACTCGGCTAAGGAAGGCCCCAATTAACAATTATGAATTGTTTATAACAAATGAAATATTGTATGATGCTACGAGATAAATTAAAAGATTATAGCAAGTATGTGGTAAACATATTAGGACATATTGCACAAATAACTCTTTAGAACACATTTGTTGTCTCTGAAAAGGGCCGATTGAATTTTTGAATTCGAGTAACACGGACCCATTTTGTGCGCCGGTTGAAATCCTCTTCGCCCGATGAGGTTTGCGGTGGCGGTTTCTTCGGGGTCTTCTTCATCGCGGCAGTCTTTGAAACTTGGTGGGGTTTTGCTTAGGAACCGTCTTCTTTTTCTTCTCCTTCTTCTCGAATGCCAGTCACAGCCGCAGTTTTCCGGTATTTTACTTCACTCTTGCCAATCTCAGTTGTAGTTTCCGCCGATGAATTTCTCGATCTTCTGCAGAGAGGACCCGTTCCGTTCGTTTAGATCTGCGATAGCGGCCACAACTATCACATTCTCCTGTAGACTGCTTCCTCTTCTTCTTCTTGGTGGCAGCAGCGGTGATGGCTTTGGCTTCGGATGGCATCTTCTCTTGGTCGGTCAACGGTCAGTTTGATTTAAACGAAGCACGACAAAGGAGGGGGGGGGTCCTTCGCTATCGATGTCTGTGTCTGAGAAGCACGCCCGGTCAGAGAAAGCCAATCTGTTGCCTGCTGAGATGCGATCCAAGCGGAGAGTGAAAGGTTTTTTTCTCTAGCACCCCTATTTATAGATTTGCTTGAAATCAACGTTCTCTTTTAACACAGTTATTAAACTATTTGGACAGGTACCGTAAAACGGGGTAACTTTGATAGTTTTTTCGAAGAAAACTTGAATATTTTAGCATGCTGTTCCAAAGATTTGCAATTTATATATTTAAAACAAGTACCGTAAAACGGGGTAACTTTGATAATGCGGGTAACTTTGATAGTGCGAGACCCCCAACATACTAAACGAAATAACGAAGTTTCTGTCAATTAGTTAAGAAAAACGAATGCAAAAGTAAAGAGTATTAATATGACACTTCATGTCAAAGCTATTTTCGTTGGAATCAAGTGCATTTGAGGATTTTTATGCAAACATTAATAATTTACAAGATTTTAGCATTTTTGCAAAGCTTACAAACAATCTGTTCTACGACCACTATTTGATAAAGTAATAATGAGTTCGTCACTTACCCATGATAGCCTAGTTATAGTAGAACATGAATTCGGTCTCAAATCTCTTAGCGAAAACCATTTTTACAAACTGGGACCATATTTGTAATCTAAGTCAGAAATTTCCATATAGCGTTAAACGCCTAGAGGTATGCAACGCCCTATAAATGTTCCATAATTCGTTCAATCTTGTTCGATTCATACTCCATTATCAAAGTTACCCCAAAACAGAAAACCGACTTTCGATTATATGAAAAATTATATATCCATTCACAATAAATCTTTTGGCAATCTATCAAGTGCAATCGATAGCTAGGATGTCAGTACTTGTTTTAAAAATATAAATTGTAATTCTTTGAAACAGCATGCATAAATATTGAAGTTTTCTTCGAAAAAACTATCAAAGTTACCCCGTTTTACGGTACTGGCATCCTAGCTATCGATAACAGTCGATAAATTGGCAAAAGATTCATTTTGAATGGAAATACAATTTTTCATATAATCGAAAGTTGGTTTTCTGTTTTGGGGTAACTTTGATAATGGAGTATGATTCGAACAAAATTGAATGAATAACGAACATTTGTAGGGCATTGCATACCTCTAGGCGTTTAACGTTATATGGAAATTTCTGACTTAGATTACAAAAATGGCCCCAGTTTGTGAATATGCTTTTCGCTAAGAGATTTGAGACCGTATTCAAGTTCTATGATAACTAGGCGATCAAAGATAAGTGGCCAACTATTCAAAACTACATCAAATAGTGATCATAGAACAGATTGTTTGTAAGCGTTTTGAAAATGCTAAAATTGTGTAATTTTTTTAAATTCGTATAAAAAGCCAAAAATGTTCTTGATTCAAATGAAAACCGCTCTTACATGAAGTGTCATACTAATATTCTTTAGTTTTGCATTCGTTTTGCTTAACTGATTAACAGAAATTATGATATTCCATTTAGTATGCGATAGGTTACGCACTATCAAAGTTACCCGCATTATCAAAGTTACCCCGTTTTACGGTATGTAGGATTCAGTAAGTGAACGGCATGCACCTTTGATGACTTGTTTTTAGATTTAGGTGCTATTCAAGGAATTTCATTAAGTCAGCAAAAAGTTATAAACGTTTAGAATATTTCATGCCAACGTAACGCTCTTGGTTTTGAAATTCCAATTTCACTCTTGTATAGAGAAGAAAGATGTAGTCCTACGTCAAAAATGTAAGGAAAATTAACGAATCTCTGGTGATATTTTCGGAAGAATCCTAATTCTCTGAAGAAATCTCTCCCCCCTTTTCGAGAGAGTTCTGAAGGAATGCGCGGAGCTGAATCAAATTGATTTATAAAGGAATCTGGAATATTTAGAGAAATTTCTGTAAAAAATGCAGATTAATCTGTGGAAAACTAATGTGAAATATCGTGAAGAACATTTTGCCATTTGATTATAATAAGCATTGACGAATTTTCAAGGATATTTAAAAAGATTTGCTGAAGGAATCTAGAACCTCTAAGGTAAGGATGGGAAAACTGTCGATGACGCATTTTAACCAACACCAGATAGTGTTAGTAATTCCGGGAATGATTTTCCGTGGAAATCCCTGGAAGAATTCAGTGAAAACTGGTAAAACAGTAGTTGGTGAGTTCACTGAAAAAGCACAGTAATAATTTATTGATAAATTTCCCTGGGAATTTTCAGAGGAATCTCTTAAAAACACATGATTGAATACCTTAAAAGTTCGTGGCAGAATCGCAAGGGATATAGTTCATTAGTACTGGAGGAAATCTAGAATAATTTTTTACTGGATAAGACAGAGATTTGTAATGAAAATTTAAATTTAAAAATATCGCAATAAAAATCTATTCAACCACAAAAGTTGTAAAAATCGACCGATACTGTCTTTTTAAAATAAAGATTTGCAAGGACTCCCTGGGCCCCCTCCAGAAAAAAATCCTAGCTACGCCAATGTCTGCTACGCACTCTTCTGCTCGCTTAACCTTGGTCAGGAGTAGGGATTCAATCTTGAGAAAATTGAGAGAATATCTCACTTATCACTCTTTGTAACAATCGTGATTTGCAGCATATTATGAGAGCCTGTTTATCGTATCCTGTTACAGCTCTGATAAGATCGGGAGGATAGCAGTGCATGATAAAACCTCTATGAACAAGCACTTAACTTGGGGCATAATATTGCTATCGAATTTGCGGGTATTGTGTATCGTGTCAGTAAAATAATGCACCTACACCCAATGGTAAAATCGCTCTCTGCTTGGGTGCTCGTTTGCTGCTTTCACTTATCAAACTTGTTACAGCTTGCGATACATTTACGATCATAGATCGCTACATATGGGATGTTTTTCTTCGCTTGCTTTGACTGTGCTTCAAAATCAAATGAGAGCGAATTCGGCAATGTCTGTCGAAAAGGTTATTCTGATTTGGTTTATTGAGAAGTCGCATGAATAAGCTCACAATTAATAAAAACAGTCGTTGGATTGAGATAATCATATCTTAAAAATAAATTTAAAAGAAATGAAAACATAGTTAATGATTTTTGAAACAGCGAGGTATAACGCGCCACTCCAGTTTCAAACGGATGTCTTGTAGCAAAAATCTAGCTATTTTTCGAATTCCTGCTTATAACATTGCCAAAGACAGTTTAGCATTTTGTATTCTTAGTGTTATTCATGTTACGGGCTTAGAAAATGCCTCACATGATTTCTGGTTAAGATATTAGCAAGGCAAGGTTTTCACAAAAAATACACATTGTGATTTTGATTGATCAAAATTATTTGATCTATTTATAAAAAGAAGTCCATTTGCATGAACAAATAAATTCCAAACCCTAGTTGTTTTGCGCAACATCGACTGTTACGTAAAATGCGGTACCATTCATCCATGTTCCATTCAATTATTAAATTTCCAAATCAGATTCCACCAAAGTCAACATTCCCACAGCTTCCCATTGATGTCAGTTAATCAATTACACAATTTATCGGTGCTTCATGCGGAATAAAACGACATCAGCCACAGCAACAGAAATAGATATCCCACGAATGGGGAAAATTTAATTCCAACTCTTTTTATAGCTAGGATTCTGTTGTTGTGCGTCTAAGCCTGAATAGTCCGGGACTAGTTCGGAACGGACCAGTTAAAAACAATATCACCTATCCAAAAAGCGCCTCTGATTGGCTTTAGTATTACTTTGCACTGGAAAATGTACCTACAGACATTAGAAAAGCAACGCTATTGTTCGGTTGGTATTGACACAGATAAATAGACGTGACACTCATCGTACTAATCTTCTTATTCTTCTTTCTTGCGTCACGTCCCAACTGAGACTGCTTAGTGTTCTTATGAGCTATTCCACAGATATTAACTGGGAGCCAATTTTTGATAGGGAAACCGGATAGTATTCTTGGCACTTTTGAAAGCTTTTGAAACCTCAAATTTGGCCTCAATATGCGTCACATTGATGTGCTGCTTATTGTAAAGTTTCAGCCTATTTGGTCGAGAAAAAACCGCCATGCCAAAGTGAATCATGGAAGTGCCCAAGTAGCTCTGCACCCTACTCTATGCCTTGGGAAGACGAGAAAATTTCATTTACGAAAAGATCCTCGTCCGCCGCGATTCGAACCCACGACTCTTAGTTTATTCTTGCTGAATAGCTGCGCGTTTGCCCCTACTCATAACTGATTCAAATATTTGTTGGTTGGCCGTTGAATAGATAGTGTCACTTCATCGACAAGGTTTATTAGAATTTGACATTAACACGCTACTACCAAATACCCATAGCGACAAACGCGCAAACCGAATCCTACCGGTCGAAAACTTTTTCGGATTGCAAATTTGCTTGACTTCCAAGCAAAAATGAGCAGCGGACTTTGGGGCAAGTGTGCCATAGGGGCAGATGTGCCACCCCTGCTTTTTATAAAAACTATAATATTTATTTTCTGTTTGAGCTTAACAATATGTTCCCTTATAGTTCACAATACAATGATCAAAATATGATGAAAATTGCTCGATTTTTCACGTATTTACATCGACTTTTGCAAAGACAACCAAATATGAGTGAATTTTTATAAGATTTCGTTGTTTCAAAATAGCATGGTGGAGGGTAAATTATTACCAGATTTTTCTAACGTTCTGTACATCGTGAAACTATTCAAATGTATAAGTTATTGTGGCATTTGAACGAAAAAATTATTTAGTTTTACATACGAAATACAGTTCGGTTGAAATGTATACTTATTGGGGCAAGTGTGCCACCTATTTGGTAAGCAAAAATTGTTGGAGTGAAATTTATAAAAATGTAAACGTCATCAACAAAATCATAATAATTAACCAAAATGAGGCACCAGTAGTAGTTTCTGAAGTGATTTTTGACGTAGAAGTACGTCTTTCTTCTCTATACAGGAGTGAAATTGGAATTTCAAAACCAAGAGCGTTACGCTGGCATGAAATATTTTAAACGTTTATAACTTTTCGCTGGCCTAACGAAATTTCTTGATTAGCACCTCAATCGAAAGATAAGACATCAAAGCTTCATGTCGTTTACTTACTGAATCCCACATACCTGTCCAAATAGTTTAATAACTGTTTTAAAATAGAACTTTGATTTCAAGCAAATCTATAAATAGAGGTGGCTAGAGAAAATTTGACGTCATTTGCTTTTCACTCTCCGATTGGCTCGCATCTCAGCAGGCGACAGATCGGCTTGCTCTGACCGGGCGTGCTTCTCAGGCACAGACATCGATAGTGAAGGACGCCCCCGTTTGTCTTGCTTCGCTCAAATCAAACTGTCGAGTGAGCGAGAGAAGATGCCGTCCGAAGCCAAAGCCATCACCGCTGTCGCCGCCTAGAAGAAGAAGAGGAAGCAGTCCACAGGTGAATTTGCGGTCGAACTGTGAACACGGTCGGGCGAGTCATTCTCGCTTTGTGCTTCACCGCTTGTTTGCGTTCACCCAGCCATCGTCATCGCCGCCGCAAATTTCATCGGCCGAGGAGCTGTTGACCCACGCTTCAAAATTTCGACTCGTGATGAAATCATCATTGGTGGTCAAGAAGCAATCCCGTTAGAAGCAAATACCAGAAGCCCCCTGAGTTTTGCTGGTCCGAGCAGTGTTATTTATCCGTAACAACATCGAAGCTAACAAAGCCATCGTTTTTTTTTCAGAGCCATCAAATTTGTGGAAAAGAGTTAAAAGAGAAATATTTACGACTTTATTTATAACTTCTAATATTCCTAAATCAATTTCACGGCTTCATACTAAATTTCATTTGTCATGAATAATTTATGACTCAACCATTTGAGATTGTACTCGCGGACGCTGCTGCAGTGCCGTCGGGGTGAGTGTTCAACATTTCACAACGATTGTAAAATAGAGTGGCTTTTTCCAACAGCGCCTTTTTTGTTCCATATTTTATGGGAACACTTTAATTAGGAAAATTATCCCATGTAACAAAATTGCGACATATTAAGAATGCTTTTGAAAAGACATTCTCATTGAACAATTGTAATAATTTTGGCACCCATGGATCAGAAATTTACCGTCATAATAAAGAAAACTATTGATTATCAATAGCTCGTATTGAATATTTAGGGAATGCCAATCATTCCAACAATTCATGTTCGACCAATTTCTCACGTATTAGTATTCGCCACAATTTTTAAGTAATTCCAAGCCCAACACATTATTAGCACATACCCATTTCCCAGATTGGTCGATCAGAAAGCGAAGAGCATAAAAGGGAGGAGCATCATCTGCTATTCCAAGGTTATAAAACATGCTGCCTTCGTTGGATTCAGTTTCATTCCATTTCCGCTTTCGAGCTGATAAGAGCTCCTCCGAACTTGCTTAGCGAGAAGTACCTCGCTGCTAGAAGCCTGCTGACCCGTTGATCCATAATCTGGTTTGTGAAATCGCTCAAGATTTCAAGATTGAGCTACGTTTCCAGATTTCAACTTAATCCCTGTGATCCGCTACCCTGTTGCTGTTGCGCACCCATGAAATATTTAGCTGGTTTGTCGAATAAACTGAGAACTTATTCACATCTTCTTATTCTTCTTTTTCTTGGCATCAACGTCCTCACTGGGACAGAGTACCAATCGATTGCATATTTTTCGAATCTACTCCAACAATGAAAACTATTGATTATCATGACTAAACTTTTGAAAAATTGGGAAATATCGAAGCATGTCTTATTTTTCATAGAAAAGCAAATTTTTCTTGTGTATTCCTGACACATACATCATTGCGCGATATCTTAGCCACTTTCGTCATTCAAAAGGAAACGCCTCTTTCGGTCTTCTTCTTACTTCTCTTTATTATCTCGTGTTCAGTCGAAGCCAACCAAACTCGACTTCACGTGCGCATCAGTCAATCGTTGACCAGCAACCGGAGAAGGACTCATATCGGAATAAAATTTACACGTTCGTCGCTGCTGCTGCTGTTTATTCCCAAGCTAAAAGCTGCGGGTTCCGTGTAATCGCTCATCATGGCCCTTGGCATCCAGCTAGCCCATCGAATTCGTGGAGAATGCGTCCAGAAACCTTGATAATTACCGTCGGAGGAGTGAGCAAACCATCGAATACAAGGACGGACAAGAAAGCACAAAATTACCGACCGCATTTTAATTTAATCGTTTTCGGTGATCTTTTGGTGTGTTTCTGTCTAACAAGGGAATGAAAACCCAGTTTGATCGACGGTGACTACCACCAACCGTCCTTTTCAGGACGACAATTTCATTTTAAAAGAGTTGTGAGAATTTTCCACCGTGAAGAGCGACATTTTGATGATTGGATGTGATTGATTCAGATTTTGGTCAGTCATTTGCACGCAACCATAAATGGGAAATAAATTTCCCATTGGTGGGCGCGAGGCGATCCTCGACAGTGTGTGCATGAGTCGGATAAATTGCGAACGGCACTTGAATGAAGAATCCCTCCCGGTTTGTTTCGCATTTAGAGATGATCGCATAATGCCGCTGTCGCCGTCGCTACCTAAATGATACTAGAGCGATCAGTATCAACTCGTCGAACACAGAGCTAAAACTAATAAGCAACAGCTTTGTTGACGTTTCGATTTGGTAAGACATTGTCGATCGAATGGAAATACGCACACAGAAAAGACTGCGAAAATGCTACCGCCGCCCGACCCCAACGACGGGAACCTATGTTAAACTTTGTTTGCCATTTATCTCCGATGAAAACTAACCATCCGAAACTATAATTGATAACTAAATTAATTATTTAATCAATTGTGGCCCTGAAAAGGGCAGTTGTTTGAAATTGTGCTTCAATGCAATCTCAGCACGTTCGCCACGGATACGACGAGTATCTAAAGGCTTCGGAACCCACTTAAGCAATCAATTTTAGTGGATCATGCGTGGACCTTCAAGCGCAATATTTGTTTGTTGAGCAAACGTTATCGCTCATGCTTCTTCTTCCATCGACCGGTTGAAGAGTTAATCGAACCAACCAAATAATAATACAAAATGTTCATAATAGGTCAACAATGGCATGCAACAAATAGTGTGAAAATTGATAAGAAGAGCACTTATTTTCGACCTACAAGAATTCTGTGCCAATTTTCTTATTTTCATACAAAGTAGGCCAAAACCGTATCGAAAATCGGTCGAAAGTTAGTGTTGGGTCGAAAATTGGTGCTGTTCTCTCAGAAATCTTTCATAAGTTAGTGACAATGGTTCTCGGAACCACAGAACGACAAATGGTTCTTTTCAGGACTACCAAAATGAGTCCAAAAAAAGTATACTTCTGAAAACTTCATCCGATCAATAACAACACAAAACTAGTACACTTACAAATTCATACACTTGACAAATCAAATTATTAATCATCGTAGTTCTACGTCAACCCCGCGGTAATGTAATAGACATTACCCACCCCAATTTTTTCTCAAAATATTCAATAATAACATGTTTTTCGGCTTATTAAGTGCCGTTTTACATATCTTTATCTATATTTTACCGTTATTTAGTGCTGATCTAGTTTAA
Source organism: Aedes aegypti (assembly GCF_002204515.2). Lineage (NCBI taxonomy): Eukaryota > Metazoa > Arthropoda > Insecta > Diptera > Culicidae > Aedes > Aedes aegypti. The sequence continues at coordinate 169,768,004 of NC_035107.1, forward strand.
TATTATACATATTCGCCGTAATATAAGGGCAATACATATATTGTATTGAATGGAGACAAAAATAACCATTTTAGTTATTTGAATTGAATAATAGGGAGTTGCGCATGTGTTGAATCTTGTTATAAATCATCCCCTTATTACGGTAAACTTAAAATTATTTTTTAAACTATCGATTTGCGTCTGCTTTGTAAGTAATATTAATATGAAATTAAGAAAATTTAATTACAAGTAGAAGTACATGCGATGTTCATTCGGTGGCCGTCTTGCCCCATATGGGTTGCACACTTGCCCCATATGGGTGGCACACTTGCCCCATAGTGTCGTAAAATAGGTTATTTTGGATGACATTTGAGAAGCTCCAAAACTAATACTTTTTGAAATAATTTTCTTTTTAAATGGCACAGTGGTTATGAAAAGATGTGAAACTAACATCATGAGGCTAAATTGGTGGATTTTATAAGCTTTAGACAAAGTTAGAGAACAATTTGCTTAAGGTGGCACACTTGCCCCTAATTCCGCCAATTGGCTAAATAGCTCTCAGGTAATAATTGCGGAAGTGCTCATAAGAACATTAAGCTTGGAAGCAGGCTCTATCCAAGTTAGGGCGTAATTTCAAAAACAAAAAGAAGAAGACCACCACCGCCATCTAGTATTCGGTTTAACCTGTATAACGGTTTTATTATCGGACGATAATGTTTGCGTGTCCATGTTTTGAATTACGCAAACATTTTCGTTCTATATTGAAACCAGTGTAGACAAACTAAAAACTGTTACGTCTGTTCGACTCTAGTTTTGCGGTGTAGTGCGATATTTGGTTCACCGCTTCTGACATTGCTTGCATTGGCATTGGCAGGGCCGTGCTGGCCTACCTTTTCGCAATTTCCCAGTAAAACGACTAAACTGATGGGAATGAATTGGCAGCCCGAAAATGGCTGCTTTTGCAGTGATATTTTATTGCATTCTGTGGTTGCTCTAGTCAAGGGTACACTCTTAAAAATAATGAAAATTACGAGTGACGTAAACCTATTTGCAATTAAATATTTTGCAACTTAAACTAAAATATGACTTTAAATTTTGTTTCAGTTGACGTAGTTTACAATTCAATGTATAATAACCTACTTTTACACCATGTTAAAAAGTAAACGACATCGCTTTGAATCTAGGTATTTCATAGGCCGTAAAAATTATATATTATAGGCCGTAAAAATTTACATAGGGCTTATTTTTCTGTTAATTAACACGTAAATTTACATGATAATCAACTTGTCTGACGATAGAATGCAAACCAGCAAGTCTGTTTTCAAACATGGCCGGTACAAGACGTCGCGAGTTATTTCGTTCGCTATCGATAAATTGGTGATCAGTTTTGATTTGCTGGGAATTGGAAAATAAAATGATTTCTGCAATTAGTGACGATGGAGTATGAAACATGATTATAAGCACTGCGGTAGTGATCGCGTTGATGGGGTGCTCCGAATGCTAACCAAAAATAAAGTGACTTTGAAATTATTATAGCTCAGGTGCCAAACCTTCAATGACACGGGTAGTTAACTGTTTAAAATCTACCCTAGTGATTGTCGCGACATAAAACACATGATTAAAGTGTAGCTATCTGTATTTATTTTATTTTATTTTATTTTATTGATGTACAAGGGGGTCAGGGGCCATGCCTCCAGTATAAGTTTGAAAACTCATACTGTCCATAATACACCGAGGGATTTGGAGTTTGGGAAGTAGGCAACGCAACATATTTGACCTGAAGGTTCTTTAAGTTTTGCTTTTACTCTAGACTTCCCCTACACGTATGAATGATACAAGGTCGAAAGAACATGGGATCAGTCATACTTATAGCGGTAGTGAAGTGTTTTGCCTAAGGATTTGGGAAAGGAGGGATTATGTGTGGTGTTTTGTGAATAGGTCTGTAGAACAAATTTGTTATTAGTAAATAATAAGTTAATCTGATTTACCTCAATAAGCAGTAATGATTAAATAAAAATTATACTCATTATTTTCTAGGCCATTACGCTGCCATGATAAGGGATATCATTCCTCTCCAATGACTTGTTCCTTCTTCTGTCGGCCAATACGTTGCCATGTCTTTCCTCTCGGATGTTTTTTTCCTCATTGTAATTGCGGGTTAGATATGAAAACAAGGATAAGGAGAGAAGAAATGTTAGTGATTGTTACATGCTTTATTGCTGTATTGGCCTACAATGAAATCATACAAAATTTGCTCTTTGGATTCCCACGATAACAATCCCCATGCAGCTTCCGAGAAACTTCATGGTAATGATCACTGGACGCCAGAAAGAATCTTAAAATGACCACGTTCTGATTGATGGACTGTACTTCTCTGACATTATCGATGTCAGGAACTAACGTAGCGTGTTACCGTACTGTAACCTTTTTGTTAAAATAGATGTGGAACTGTAGGGTAATAAAAGATGTAAAGCAAGTTAACGTGCAAATTGAACGGTGCGGGCGGCTGGCTAGCTAACGCTCCAAACGCTACTTGACGAATGGGTGGTTGCGTAGCAGTGGCTGCACCACAAAACGGATGGGGAAAACACAGCATCAACACGGGGAATATGTATGTGTTGGGGCTGCTAAGATGCGATGAAGCTGAGAGGCAGCAGTGTAGAAGAGACTCCCACCCTGAATAGAGGTCCGATTTAGAGAATTTGACCGATTCTTGTCTCGTGGTGTCAATTACTACCAACATCAGCCCTTAGTCTCCAAGCAAGTGGTGTATTGTGGAACTTCGGCCGACCGCCTACCGGATTCGCCAACCTATATGCTGAACTGAAATCAGTTTTGGTAATACCTCCCGCTCAGTAACCGAAGAGATTGGGGCCCATCAGTCCAGACACCGTCATCGTCAGGCCCGCCGGCCAGCCCCTTGACTCCGGCTACACTGGACACTCGCATATAGATCGGTGACCGGAGACTGCTTCAAACGCCTTCCACGAACACTCTAAACTGTCCACCAGCGAAGACGACTGCTAGTTACCGCATGAAGCAACCTTTTGACGTTCGTTAACCGTGTTGAAGATACCCTATCGCATCCGCTTCTCTCGTGCAGTCCGCAACATAGAACCCTCCATACTCTACGTCGAGTAAACGTGGTGAACCACCGCCGCCGTAGTCGCCGTCCAGCACCGAAGGTTATCAATAAATTAAAGTAAGTGAGAATTCATTCCAATTCTGTAGGACTCCCACATCCGAAGCTCTCCCCTACTGAACACGCCCTGGGTCCCGGGAGACAGAAGAAGGCCTTTGGTGCCCACCAGTTGGCACTAGACCAGCTGCTTGGGGCTTAGGCCAGTCCTCTTCTGGGACTGAGCATTTCTCCCGGTGTCAACTCGTTTCAATCGTTAGCATCGAATCTGGCCACTATCTAGTGATGGTTAAACTGCGCCCGAAACTCTCCGTCGTTAACAACGTACGGTACAGACGGCCACCCCGATATGACCTAGAGCGTCTGAAGCAACGGGATATCGCAGCTAAATACGCGCAGCACCTCGAGGCTGCATTGCCGTAAGATGATGATCTTGACGAAGCCCCTCTTGAGGACTGTTGGAGGACAGTTATAGCAGCCATCAACGATGCAGCTGAGACTAACGTCGGAAACGCGGGGCGGAGTCGATGGAACGACTGGTTCGACGAGTAATGAAGGCAGATTATGGAGGAGAATAATGCAGGTCATGCTCGGAAACAGCAACAGCAGACCCACCTCTTTCGTGATAAAAGACGCCGCCTGGAGGAAACGGAGTGCAAGGAGATGGGACAGCTGTGCCGGTTCCAAAAAAAAAAATACTTAGGTTTTATCAGAAACTCAACGCATCCCGCAATGGCTTCGTGACGCAGGCTGAAATGTGGATGGGAGCAACTTGACGGACGAGCATGAGGTGATCGAATAGTGGAAGCAGCACTTCGACGAGCACCTGAATGGCGATGAGAGCACAGGCAGTGAAGGTCGAGACAAACGGAGGAAATGCCTTCTTTAGTACTGAGGACGATGGAAACCTACCAGCCCCCACTTTGAGGGAAGTTATGGATGCCATTCATCAGCTCAAGAACAATAATTCTGCTGGTAAGGATGGTATCAAAGCTGTACTCATAAAGATGGACCTGGAGAGGCTGGCCATTTGTCTGCACCGGCTGATAGGCACAACCTGGAAAACAGAACAGCTACCGGAGGATTGGAAGGAAGGGGTAATATGTCCCATCTACAAGAAAGGCGAAAAGTTGGATTGTGAGAACTTTCGAGCGATCAACATTCTAAATGCGGCCTACAAAGTATTATTCCAGATCATCTGCCGTCGTTTGTCACCCGTAGTAAAAGAGTTTGTGGGAAGTTATCAAGCCGGCTTCGTTGACGGCCGATCGACAACGGACCAGATCTTTACTGTACGACAAATCCTTCAAAAATTTCGTGAATACCAGGTCCCAACGCATCACCTTTTCATCGATTTCAAGGCGGCATACGACAGTATCGACCGCGTAGAGCTATGGAAAAACATGGACGAGAACAGCTTTTCCGGGAAGCTTACGAGACTGATAAGAGCGACGATGGAAAGTGTGCAAAATTGTGTGAAGGTTCCAGGCGAACATTTTAGTTTGTTAGAATCCCGCCGGGGACTACGACAAGATGATGGACTTTCGTGTCTGTTGTTCAATATTGCACTAGAAGGTGTTATGCGGAGAGCCAGGCTTAACAGCCGGGGTTCATACAGTCAATTAATTCGCTTCACCGATGATATGGAAATTGTCGGTCACACATTTGAAAAGGTGACTGAACTGTACAACCGCCTGAAACGCGAAGTAGCAAAAGTTTGACTGGTGGTTAATCCCGGGTAGAGGTGAATAACAAAATAATGGTATAATAAGAACAAATTTTGCAATCATATCTAGTTTAACCATTATTATGTTATTAATATATGACATTTAATATATCATCAATAGCAAAACATACAATTATAGCAAAATTTGTTATTGCTCTGTTATTCTTGAAAGTCATGTAATAACTAATCAACAACAAAATATACTATCATGGCAAATTTTGTTATTTGTGCAAAGATACTAAAAAAAAAATTAAATATCTAAAGAATAACAAACATCGCCATCACAGTAAAATATGTAATTATTTTGATATTTGAAAACTTTATTTAAATAATTCATGAGTACAAACTTATATCAAATTTTACCATAATAGCTCATTTTACTATTCGTATGATATTTATTGAAGATTTAAAAAGCAAATGGTTTGTGCAGGAAAGCAAAAAGTTTATTTTTCAATCGAGTAGTGTTGGCTCCGTTGAATCTGTTGCATGCTCCTTGTGGGCGAGCGAGGGAATTCGGATCCATTGTGTCCGGTACGCGTTGCGCGGAAGAAAGAACGAAATGCGCCGGTGAAAAACAAAAAAAAAACACGTCAGTAGAGTTTGATACGTTGAACCTGTTGTATGCTCCTGTCGAGTGAGCAACGAAATCAGTATCGTGTCTGATTTGGATAGTGCGGTCATTCATGTATATGCTCACGTATTCATTTCGAATTATATATTTATCGTTTACCAAAACAAACCCATACCCAAACACCCAGTGTTTTCTTGTGAAAGTGCAGAGGACTCCTCGGCTTCTGTAAAGCAAGTAACACGTCAACATTTTCCTCCCATTCCCAAATTGGCCTGCATTCGGACGCAGCCGGCGCCGGTATTGTTTATTATAATAATAAGAGCACCAGTATTTACACAGTGAGGATGATACTGATCCCGAGTAGCGTCTGTTGGTTCCCTGTGTAAGTACAGCTGTTCATGCAATAACGGAGTAGCAACTGCGGGCGGTCAATCATGCTCATGCTCATGAAAGCAAAAAAGTTTATTTTTCAATCATGCTGAATTTAGATATTAAAGTCAAAGAACTAAAATCACCATTACCTTGATCTACTCGTGAACAGCTTATTTGAATATTATTTATTTATCAATATCTAAATAATAACATATTTTGTTATTTACGGTTGCCTATATTTTTGCTATTATTTTGTTATTACAATGGCAAAATTTGATATTATTTAGTTGTTATGCCATACAAACTTAGTTATTATTTTTGTAATTTTATCTCTTTCAAACAAACAAAGAAAAATTTGTTTCAAACATTCTATTTTAATAGTAAATTTTGTTATTGTTTTGCAATTCTCCTCTACCCTATATGCGCGACAATGTGAAGCCGAGCGCGACAGGGTTTGCCTAGGTGGGCGGATCAAGTGCGTATCGATTTTGCGAGCGTGGGGCAAAACCGAGGATGGAGAGATGCGGTCACAAGCCGAGTATTGTGGCGTGAAATTGTTAATTCAGTGTTATCTGTTTAGATGTTGACTACATAAAAGAAATAAAAGATCATAAGTTATAAAATTTTTGAGATCATTTTATTTTTAAAAAACGTAATTGTAGATTCGAACTTCTGACTAGGATAGAAGTTCCGACCAATGGTACACCTTTTCACGGGCAAATTTTTCATTGGGCAAATTTCTTATCACTGTATTTATATGCAAACATTACTTTATAGTTGGCAAAAAAAATTCCTATCACAAAAGTAACGATATTGCGTATTTCAGTCAGTAAACTTTTGCTCCATATTAGTTTCGAACTGATGTAGAGCAAAACTTTGCATCACCGGTGGGACAAAAGTTCGCTCGACATAGTCGATTTAAAAATTGTTATTATTTAAAAGAAAAGGTAAATTACAAAAGTTCTAGCAAAATTAAAGTCTATATTTTAAAGGTGGGGACCATCCTTACCTTGTTAGCCCCGTAGTTAGAATCCGCTGCCACCAAGCAAAGCCATGCTGAATGTGTCTGGGTTCGATTCCCGGTCGGTCCAGGATCTTTTCGTAATGGAAACTTCCTTGACTTCCTTGGGCATGGAGTATCATCATACCTGCCACACGAATCATAGTAAAAGTTGGTTTTCATGGCTAACTCGATGGTCCCTTGGATCGCAGTTGCATTGGTTTTGTGTTCTGTAACTCGATACCTCCCCAACTCGATGGTCCTTTCAATATATAATAAGGGAGAGATGCCTGTATATGAATCAAGAAATCAAGAATTTGATCGATTCGGATTGATAATAAGGGGCAGTTCACAATTTTATTTCAAAACATTGAATTTGTTTCTAGAAAAATCTTTGTCGCAATGTTCATGTTATTAGTGAATGCAATGTGCAAACAGCTTGTATAAAAAATATTGATTAGGGTATGTGTACCAATTATGGCCATAGTGGTTCCTTATTTCGCCATACGTGATCATTTGATTGTTTTAATATTTCGAGCGATTTTGTGCGCTTTGGTAGTAAGATACAGGTTTTATCTTGATGTTAAAACGTTCGAAAAGATTAAAAATGTGAAGGTTATCAAAATTTTACATATGTCCAAATAGGGAACCACCATAGCCATAACTGGTACACTTTCCCTATATTGTTCAGTTTTGAAATATACCTTCAATAGCGTCCCACTGCTTCAAACTTTTCACCATTTCGAACCAATCTAAATCTAAGTGCTCCTTTATATACCTATGACATAGAGGTTTTCTGATAAAACACCCACAGCAGCGAGAATGTCTCTATTCCACAGAGATCGTTAGTATTAATAGTTAGTTAGGCATATGGATTTCGTGCTATTCGAATCTCGTTGGCACGATAGCTGAAATTGCTCTGGAACATACCAGGTGTGGGAGCAAAAATATAACAAATTTGACGTTCCTAAGTAAAAAATGTTTGTTTAACCTTAGTTTATTTCGGTTGCACCGATCTTTCGTTGATAATGTTCCCTTTGCGGGGAATTACCCGATCCATTATCCGCTAGTCCATTGTGGCAACACTCCCTGAAAGAGGGGAAGAAGAGATTTCTGGCTGGCAATATTGAAGAGGTTGAACTGTACCGTTTGATGATTCCCAACAAGCTTTTGCGTAAAATTTTAATTAGATATCAGCTTCATGACCGAAAACGATGGCAATGGCAACGTCAAATTTCAGTCGTGTTTGCAAATGGTTTGTTGGTTGGCAAGCACATCGCTGGTGGTTTACTGGGTGGTTTTTCGGGTGATGTTTCTGGTGGGGAGAATTAATTAAAACGAAAGCTTCGGTGCTGTGAAATGTGAATTCCCTGGTTGCGTCCTCGTCGAGAAAGAGGCGTGATAACGGCTACCGAGCCTACCAGATGGCTGCTTTGGAATAGGTCATTATGATCGTCAAATTGTTGGTTAATGATAATCAACGTCAATTTTCTAGAAATTAGTGAAAATTTGTGTAAGTTTTTCTTTTAATAAGCATTTTTTTACAATCTACGAGCATTTGAGTTATATTCAAAGCGTGATAATTTTGATACAAGCAATGATTAATTTTTCAATAACCCTGTACCCTTCAATGAAAGAACGTCATTCATCAATATTGGGCAATAGATCACCATTTTCAGCTTATCTGTTGTCTGGTTTTCAAAATTTGTGCTCTTGCAGATTTGAGGTTTGGCTTCGATGCATCTTCACCTCAAATCGGTTTTTCGAAAAGAAAAAGTAAATAAATACGTACTACGTCAGATATAACAAACCTTCTAAGAAACTCTAAGGTTTCAAATAAAGAGCATTTTGTTTACAGTGCGCATCGTACCTTCGTGCTGTGCGTACACGAATTCTCTCTGCTCTTGGAAGTTTTCTTAAAAACTACCTAAAGCAATAAAACAGTACTTTTCAGTGCTACAAAAACAGTACTTTTCAGTGCTAAAATTAAAAACGGTACTTTTCAGTGCTACTTAAACCGTACTTTTCAGTACTATTTTTTCTACTTTTGATCCCTTTACGATCCTTGTTTGGACCCGTGCCTTCGATTTTTCGTTGGACCCGTTGGCGAAAGCTAGCGGTGGTAATCCTTCTTGGACACCGTCTAGGGAAAAAACCTCTCGAAGGTCACGTGTTTCTCGTTTATTAATTAAACATGGTATCAACAACTAACAAAAGGAAGGGTGAATCTCTGAATTCACTACTTCCTTCCAAAAAAGTGGGATTTCAAACTTCTTCTCAGACATCTTGAAGAGAAGAAGCACAAATTTTTTACTTATGACGACAAAACTGAACGTTTGTTCAAAGTCGTCTTGAAAGGTCTCTCAAGTGACTATAAGTCACCTGAAGAGATCAAAAATGGAATAAATGATTTACTTGGATTTTCCCCAGTCCAAGTAATCACTATGAAAAAGAGAACCCAATCTGGCATTGTTCGGAAAGGGCTTTCTCAAGAATTTTATTTAGTTCACTTTAACAAAAAAGAACTAAATAATATTAAAGCTTTAGAAAAAGCTAAACTTATGTTCGATGTCCGTGTGACGTGGGAACATTTCCAGAAACCTGGAGGAAATTACCAGAACCCCACTCAGTGCCGTCGGTGCCAAAAGTGGGGTCATGGTACAAAAAATTGTCGCATGGATGCTAAATGCATGATTTGCGGAGGTTCTTCTCACGCTAAGGACGACTGTCCTGTGAAAGAAGATACCAGAAAGTTTGAATGCGCCAATTGCAAGGGCCCTCACAAAGCTAACTTTTGGGAATGCATTTCACGCAAAAGAGTCGTTGAGGCTCGTGCCAGGCAGATGAAGGATAATATCCGTTACGATAACGGTCGTTTCCGCAATTTTCCTGGTAGAGTATCGAACAATGCTCATTTTTCAGTTAACGATCGCTTGATTAGGAATCATACCCACCAGGAAGATCATAATCATGCTCATTCACAAACTAATTTTAATCCGTCGGGTAGCCGTCCGAATCTTTCAATTTCGAATATATCTACCCACGGTAAATCCTTTGCCGATATCGTAGCAGGTAATTTGAACTCTTCCCCTATTCGTTTCATGAGTACCCATTCTACTTGTTTCAAATCAAATGGAAAAAACCCTACCGCCACAGGTAACTCCTACCCCGCTTCTTCGTCTAACGAAAATTCCAATGGGAAATCATCGTATGATATGTCTGCCTCTGATTTTAAATTTCTAACTGAACAATTGAATCTAATGATTGATGCAAAGTTCAAAGCCACCACTATGACTGAAGCAGTCCAAATAGGTGTAAAATTTACAAATAAAATTGTTATTGGATTACGTTTTTCTAATGGATCCAAATAATAATTTAAATATTTTAAATTGGAATGCTCGTTCTCTGAATGATAAAGAGGACGAGCTGTTTAATTTTCTTACAGCTAATAACGTGCATATAGCAGTTATTACCGAAACTTATTTAAAACCTGTATCCAAACTAAAAAAAGATCCTAACTTTTTTGTTTATCGTAATGATCGACTTAATGGGGCATGTGGGGGAGTTGCAATCATCATTCATAGGCGTATAAAACATCAACTGTTTTCGTCATTTGAAACTAAAGTTTTTGAAACTTTAGGTGTTTCTGTTGAAACACAGTTTGGTAAATATACTTTCATAGCTGCCTATTTGCCTTTTCAATGCTCTGGACAGCAAGTTAATTTGCTCCAAACTGACTTGCGAAAATTGACTCGCAATAAGTCAAAAATTTTTGTCATTGGTGACTTTAATGCCAAACATCGGTCATGGAATAATTCTCAAAGTAATTCCAACGGCAGAATTTTATTTGATGAGTGCTCTTCAGGATATTTCTCAATTCAATACCCTGATAGCCCTACATGTTTTCCCTCTTCTAGAAATCCATCTACGATTGACTTGGTCTTAACCGACTCTAGTCATCTTTGTAGCCAATTAGTTACTCATGCTGATTTTGATTCTGATCATGTCCCTGTTACATTTCAAATATCGCATGAAGCGATTCTCAATCCTATCAGCTCCACTTTCAATTATTTACGAGCCGACTGGAATATATATGAAACGTATGTTGACTCTAATCTTGATGTTAACATTTCTTTAGAAACTAAAATTGATATTGACAATGCTCTTGAAACTTTAACAAATTCCATTGTTGAAGCCAGAAACATTGCAATTCCAAAATGTGAAGTAAAATTTGAATCCGTGATTATAGACGATGATCTTAAACTCTTGATCCGTCTTAAAAACTTGAGGAGAAGGTAATTTCAACGCACTCGTGATCCTGCTATGAAAATTATCTGGCAGGATTTGCAGAAAGAAATCAAGAAACGTTTTGCAGATTTAAGAAACAAAAATTTTGAAAATAAAATTTCTCATTGGACCCTGGCTCTCGGCCCTTTTGGAAATTATCTAAAATCTTGAAAAAAAAACTCAGAAGCCAATACCGGCATTGAAAGAGGAAAACAAATTATTACTAACTAATTGCGAAAAAGCTCAAAAACTTGCTATGCAGTTTGAGAGTGCGCACAATTTTAATTTAGGACTTACTAGTCCAATTGAATATCAAGTTACTCAGGAGTTCGAAAATATTCTCAATCAAGAGAACGTTTTCGAAAATGCCTGGGAGACTGATTTGGTAGAAGTGAGAACTATTATTAAAAAATTCAAAAATATTAAAGCTCCTGGCGATGATGGAATTTTCTACATCCTCATCAAGAAACTTCCAGAAAGTAGCTTATCATTTTTAGTTGATATATTTAACAAATGTTTTCAATTAGCATATTTTCCTGACAAATGGAAAAATGCTAAGGTTGTTCCAATTTTAAACCAGACAAAAATCCTGCAGAAGCTTCTAGCTATCGTCCAATCAGTTTGCTTTCCTCCATCAGTAAACTTTTTGAAAAGGTTATTTTGAACAGAATGATGGCCCACATCAACGAAAATTCAATTTTTGCCAATGAACAGTTAGGATTCCGCCATAGACATTCGACCACTCATCAACTTTTACGTGTAACAAATTTGATCCGTTCCAACAAATCTGAAGGCTATTCTACTGGTCTTGCTCTTCTAGACATAGAAAAAGCATTCGACAGTGTTTGGCATGAAGGTTTGATTGTAAAAACGGGTGAGCGCAATTCCGACGAATCGTAAACGATTAAGATAAACCGAAAATCAAAAGATTTACGGAGCGGAGAGAACACCAATCTGCTCTTAAATGGGAGACACGAAAGAACGCGTTCGCCATTCAATCACTGAATGCTTTCTGCGTTATGTACGGATTTCGCGTTCACTGAATAATTTTGCCGGGTGTATTCACAGTCAGTGAACGCTCATCGGCTCTCAGACATCGCCACACGTGCGGAAACGGAATGTAAAGAATCATTCGCTACAGCAATCGGATGCCTTCGGCACACGGAGTCGGTAGTGAATTTTGTCTACTTGTCACTCGGCGAACAAGAAGAAAGCGCATTGGAAATTGAAACACTCAGCTTGGTTGGAGCAACGGCAACCTCGCTCTTGAATGAGTGTAGAAGTGAGCGAGTGAAACGCAATAATCGAGTGAATGTTTCCCATGCTTGGTTTTATTTTTTCCGACAACAAGAGGGACGCTCACTGGATACCGTGAATGAAAAAATGATTGTAAATTGTGTTATCAAAAAACATTTTAAAGCTCTTTTGGGAATTGCATCCAAAAACGATATTGGTTTGGATCTGGGGTTTGATTACAGTTCCAGCAACATTATCTCTTTTTTATTGTTTGCCGACTGGGCCATCCGAACCCAACAAATTGGATTAGTTTCCGCAGAAATATCACCACGCTTGAGGCAATTTCAAAAAAGGTATGGGTAACCCGGTCTCCCGCAAATTTAATCTGATTTGGTTCGTCACTCATCACTCACATCTTATCCACATCGAGTCGTGTCGTCGGAAAGTAAGGGTATGTGATATGAAAACGGAAACGAATTCCAGCGGAATATCACGGAATCCAGTGATGGAACAATTTTGTAAGCCTATTTCGTTTTGTTAAATCGAGAAACATCAAATAATGGAATTACTATAACATTTTCGTGATTTCTTAGCCCTCGAGGATCGGACACCGAAGCCCAGATGGGGAACCGGTCAAAAACCCCAGACTGCTGGTCCGATCCAACGGCAGTCAGCGGGGCAGGATCAAAAGGCCTCTTTTGGGGTCCTCGAGTTCCAGGGTCGCTAGAGGAGGTAGTGGGGAGGTTTTCGGACCTTGTTAGCATACAAATTAGGGTTAGTTTCAAAGTTTTGTATTAACTCACGGTACAGAATATACGCTGTCTTTCCAATACAGCGAGGAAACCAACAATGGCGGAGGCCGTGGAATGTGAGCGACGCAGGGTGCCCCTGATAGCGTCCACAGCGGGATGGTGATGGACGACAGGCCGAGGCGGTAGTCTTGAATTGTTGGGTGGACGACGTGGCGAGGTGGCCGGTTTGAGCAGATGGGGGCTGATGAATGACATGGGAAGGCGGTACGCCTTAACTGACTCCCAGGATGGGCGATGGTGGAAATCCGGCGATCGACCTATAGAGGTGACGGTCGCAGATGGCAAAGGCGGTTTAGCGGCGAAGCTTCGTGTACAATGCCGTGTGCGAAGTAGGTTCCGTTGTTTCGCATGGAACAATGCGAGCCACGTGGTGCAATTGAATTATACCGCTCCGGTGAACTGGAATGGCGGGCAAGGCTTCTTCTACTAGAGCCCAACGGGCTTCTAAAATTGACCTGAACCAGAATGTCCATTCGACAAATCGGGGCTCGGTTGGAAACAGTCGATTTTCTGGCAACATGTGTTCTTCGCGGTTATTGGTAACCACCGCGGACTTCACTTGCTCACACTTCGTATGCCCGTCGATGTGGCTCATTCTGTGGTCTCGGTTGAACTTCCCCGATAATGTCACCGTATCTCATACGAACCCTCATGCCCGACCCGATTTGATTTCCGCTCGTCCCGTTCTCCCCACATCCGTTCACTTGTAGCTGTCATTGCGCCACTCATAGATTTTCTTCACCTAGCCAACTGTTAGAGATTTCGTGGCAGATACCCAATGGTTGATAGCACCTCCCGGAGTAATAGAGCTCTAAAACAATCCCCCACCTCGCATATTTCAACATGGTGGTGAAGTCGCAGTTGAACAACTATTTAAATTTCTCTCAGCATGTTGAGCTGTAGAAACTGTAACCATTTTATGGTTACAGTTAAAACTTTCTGTTCCGGTTATTTCCAACCTTCAAGAGATTATGGGCGACTCACGCAAGGATTCGGTGCACGGGATACCGCTATTCTCTGGCACTGGTTTTGACTTTTTACGGCCGTTTTGCTCTAAATGTTTTCAAAACATTTTCTGGCATGAAGGTCAGGGGCTATTTATTTAAGTACCACTGATTGCCAGCTTGATTTTGTTCAAAATATGATCGAAATAATTAGTTTTGCTTAAAATTTGAGCTCCCTTGCGCCTATAGTAAACCTATTGTTCCTATAGTAGCACTACTGAGAGAAACTATTTTTTTATTATACGGAATAATTGATGAATCAAGAACTTTTTTTACATCAACGAAAGCTTTTGGTCCACACTTTGTAGGAAAAATATAAAAGTTTTGTAAAAAGACGGTTCTGATAAGTATTTTGCCAACGCCGTGATGCTAGTGCTACTATAGGCACATGTATTCCTATAGTGGCACACGCGATAATAAATTCAAACATATGAGTTTTCGTAGTTTTCATATTTTTCCCAGAAAACCAAGATAAAAAGCATTCAGATGATGTAAAAATAATGACGCTAGCGTTATTTTTCGATTTTATACGAATTTTTGTTCTTAGCTATGTGGCTATTGGTACATTGACCCTAGTTTTTTTTCATAAAACTTCTTTGTCTTGGTTTTTTTGGTGTTGGGATTTAAACCACTGCGACCATGTGATCTATTGTGGTATTGTCTTGGGTTATAAAATGATGATTTAGTTTTAAAACATAATTAAGTTAAAAATAAAACAAATTCTAAGTAATTTTAAATTTTCCTGATGAATATATTGTAGTAGTGTCTAAACTATTCTATTCATAAATAAACAAATTAACTTTATAATATAAGTAAGGTTAAAATCAATGGCTTATCGATTTGGAAAATATTGTTTTTCCATTTGTTCACAAGACATACACATAAACCGTTTAAGTTTTATTCATATATTCTGTTGGAGCCTTAAATCTTCAAAAGAATACAATATGCTCATTAAAACAAATATTAACGTCATTATAACGAAAAAAAAAATTATTCAGTGCGTTCAATATTGCAGGAGATCTCCACTTAGTCAACTCATCGATTTGTTTTGATATATCAATGCTCTTGATGAAACAGCCTGGATAACATTGAGGACATCAAATTCAAGTGTAATCGAAATTTTCCTATCATTCCGTTGTCTAAATCACTCGACAATTCAGCAAAAGAGCATTTTGATTTTTGCATTGTTTCATTTAAAATGAAGTTTGGTGAACGATGATGAAGTTTAGTTGAAATATTAACATCTAAAGATGATTGTACATCTTAAATATTACAAATGTTATTTTAAATATGTATTACACATGTAATTTTTAACTATCTGGCCAATGTTTGCTTACTGGGTTTGTATTTAGAAAATAATTACGAAAATCTATTCCAAATTAAGGTAATTCGTTGATCATAGTCACTGAAACCTGTTTTCAACCACGAATAATTTTTAAATAATTCTACAATATAACAAAGGTTTCTGTTTAACATTATAAAATATGTTGAACCCTTACTCATTGCTGTTAGCTTCATCGTTCCAAACAAGATTTTTACCTTTTTTTTCATCATTTTCAGCTGTAAACTTGTTTTAGGTCACTGAATGTCTTCATACGTTTTGTAAAAGCTGCCTGGTGAAACACTTGGGGAAGAATAACACTTGTCCAACCTGCCAAAATGTCATCCATCAGTCCCATCCTTTGCAGTACATCAGCTTTGACCGCACAATGCAGGATATTGTCTATAAATTGGTGCCGATTCTGATGGAAGGTAAGTGGTTCCGATCCGGGAAATGAGACCCCGCATTCGTCAATAGTATATTCGATTTTGCCGATTGCACAAGCCATCCAAGACGGTTCCTCATAGCTTCCGCTGGACGAACTTCCGAAGAGGAAATTGTACAACATAATTGAGCCCAATATGAGCAGGATTCTTTCCACAAGTCGGTGCAACTGATTGTACTTGGTTCCTCTAAATGAGAAAAGTCATTCTAATTACCAAAGTTACCTTTTGACGTAAGCTCTATAGTATGGCTCATTCTGGTTGAAAGCCACCACCTTCCGGGAGATGTTATCGATGACCGCACATTGCGTGTGCCGAATATCGACGATCGTGTTTCGTTCGATGCGTTCGTCTTCTTTGCTGGTTCCAGATTTACTATCCACTATTCCACGGGACATTTTGACAGTTTTGCCGGAAGCTTAACATAGTTGGCTTTGTTTGCTACAAAACAAACGATAGCTTTGATCCTCCTGGTTAGCTTAAGGTAACACGGGAGGGCATGCAGTTTTCCTATATCTGGTTTTATTTTAACAATTGGCTTGTTTAGGGGTACCAGTTTGTTCTTCTTCTTCTTTTTTCTGGCGTTACGTCCTAACTGGGACAAAGCCTGCTACTCAGATTAGTGTTCTTATGAGCACTTCCACAGTTATTAACTGATAGCTTTCTTTGCCAATTGACCATTTTTGCATGTGTATATCGTGTGGCAGGTACGAAGCTACTATATGCTCTGGGAATCGAGAAAATTTCCTTTACGAAAAGTCCCTCGACCAGCGGGATTAGAACCCATGACCCTCAGCATGGTCATGCTGAATAGCTGCGCGTTAACAGCTACGGCTATCTGGGCCCCAAGCGTTACAGTTCGTTGCATATTCTAAATCTACGTTTGAAATTAGTATGGAAATCAGTTTTGAATCATTCCTCGGCAAATTTTACTGTCATTGGGTGGTATGAATATTGTCTGGTCCGTTAAAAACCCGCATTTGCCCCAAATTCCACGCGACGAATCGTTCAATTTGTTCAAAAACCGCAATGTTATCTCCCGTGAAAAGGGAACATAACCGTGGTTGTTCCTTTATTTTGAGAAACACAAATGTGCTGGGCAAATGTGCAAATATAAATCGGTTAACTTTACTACATGTAGTATGTTTTTAAAAACTAAATCCACGTAGTTAACTACAATTTTGTTATGAATAAAAAAAATATTTCAAACATGTAGTAGGGTGCAGAGCTACTTGGGCACTTTCATGATTCACTTTGGCTTGAGGGGTTTTTCTAAGCCGAATTGTCTGAAATTTTGTATTAAGTTGCGCTTAAGCATGACGCATATTGTGTCCTAAAATAAGCTTTGAAGCTTAAAAAAAAACACTGCCCAAGTGAATCAAAAGTGCCAAGAATTGGATCCGTCTCCCTACGTACTACTGTCGAACATAGGCGCAGCGAGAAATCATGCAAGTGAAGGGAATGTCAGATTTGTCGCTTATTTTCATCATATCTACACTAAAAATCATGTCAAATTCTATTCCTATCATGTACGTTTCCGCCTTAAATCGTGTAAACGAGCATCGAATCTAACCGATTATGCGACATTTTGCACAAATTCATGAAGGTGCTGTAATTTGACAAGATTTGCAGTGTAATTTTGCGATAAATCTGGTATTCTTTTTATGTGTATGATTTTATGATGATTTAACATCAAAGATTTTTCAAGGTGGTTTTCGGTCTTCGCCAACGCCAGAGTTCAACAAATTTTGGATTTTTACCTTGAAATCTGTGTTATATTAAGAGATCTTGAGATTACAACTGTGAAACTAGGAACCAAATTTCCTAGCATTCTTGAGACTAGTACTGAGATTCTGGTGAAATTGCTGTAGAAGTTTTGCTCTGACATCCCAACGGAACTGTACAAGAACTTCAAATATTCACATCAGAATTCGCAGCAATCCCACCAAAATCTCATTGATTCTTACAAAAATCCCGTCTCAAAGTTACCCATAGAATTTCAAGAGATTAATAACCGGAATCCCATTCCCACTCGAATTCTAGAGTTTTTTCAATATTTATAATTCAGCTTTTTAAAACCGCTAATGGTTGCAGCAAGCTAGATATTTTTACAATATTCCTAGAATGGCTTCCAATATTCAACAATTATCATAACAAATCCAGAAAGCCTATCGGAATCCCAAAGTTCCTACAATTACTCCATAAATATCTAAATTCCCATCGACATTGCAGAATTCCTAAGAAACAACATAATGCCAGAGTCAAACGGACATTACAAATTCCTACGGTCGGTAATCGTAACGGAATCTCAGAATTCTTTTCGGAACTTCAGTATGTTCAAAAGGTGTAGTAAAGTAAACGTGTTCCACATGTAACATTCATTACTGAGAATGTAGTAATCTCAAATTTATTACATCTCATTCATACCGCCCATTGTGTAAATTGAAATGGCTGGATAGGGTGATTATAATGACTTCCCGTCCGACCTTAAAGTAAAGATGAATCGAAGCCAGATCACATTTTTTTAAGTACACACATCCGTATAGGCTGAAAACTTGGTCGAATAGTAGTGAGTAAATAAGGTCACTTTTTTCACTAAAGCCACTATATGCGTCATTTGAAGATAAAGATAGATAGACAATGGAAAATCTTTCTTACCATCCTTGTCATAAAAATAGTGTTATGTGAAATTTTCAGCTTTCTGGGTGGTGTTTTGAAGGTGGCCCAAAGACAATTTAGGTTTATATGGAAATGACTATGGAGAAATTTTGAAAAATGTTCCAAACACGTTAATACAGTAATGTATGTACAAACCTATTATTCCATAGGGGAAACTCGTTCTTCAAACCTTAATGAAGCATGTTGTTTAAGACACAAATACCTTTTGAGCTAAATTTGTATGGGATTTTTGTAGATGCTTGCTGGGCTACAATCCCATATGAAGCTGAATAATAGCAAATAAACTCATCAATATCTCTTCTCTTACCTGTCAGGATTGGAATTCTCTCTTCAGCTAATTTCTTTATTACGGTTTGAAGAATGAGTTTTCACTATGTACTGATAAGTTTGTGCTCACATTTAAGTACAGTCACCCCACAGTTATGGATAGCACACAGATATGGATCAAAGTTGGCTTAAACGGAGAATATCTCATCAAATAGAGTTGCATTTACGCAGAATACATTTTATCTACGTGGACCATAAATCTTTACAGCATTGAAATCAATCATAACATCTTCTTCGTCCATATAAAATAAAATGCTATCCGTATTCATAGAATCGTTGATTCATAACTGTGGGACATTGAAACCCGTACCACAGTTATGAATCAACAATAAGACGATTTCGAAAGAAACGCCGAAACGTATACTTTCACTAAAACACCATTCGTTTGCTTCACAGATAAATTGCTTTTATAGTGCTCTGATCCATAATATGAATCGATTTGATCCATAATAAGGACCATCCTGTTCCACTGATCCACATCTGTGGGATGGACAACGTTTGAAATTTCTTTCGAAATCAACACTTTTTCGTAAATAACCGCGATTTTTAATGTGTCTTATCGAAAACAATTATATTCGGCATTGCCAGGCGGGTAAAATTGTTCTGTACAAGGTCACCATGATTTGTAATCATATTTTATTCTAAAAAATGAGCCTTAGCTGATCCATAACTGTGGGGTGACTGTATCAACGTGTTTGGAACATTTATCAAAATTTCTCCATAGGAAATGACTATAAACCTAAATTGTCTTTGGGCCACCTTCAAATCACCACCCAGAAAGCTGAAAATTTCACATAACACTATTTTTATGGTAAGGATGGTATGAAAGAAAAAGGAGATTGGATTTCCAAACATTTTTAAATTGTATACTGCCTTATTAGGTCAGCTTTTCTAACCTTAAATGCAGATTTCACAGATTTTTGCTATTGTAAAGACATCCACTTTGTTTGATTTATAAATCAAACGGCTAACAAAAACAAAAAAAAACGATTTTTGACTAAATTATCTGGCCGAGATATTTATCCCCAGGATATCTAATCTAACTTCTGAATGAATCTCAAAAAACTTCAGTGCCAGAGACTCTAATTTCAATTTTTTTATAAACTCAAACGCTTGAACAAGGTTCCAGCTGAGGAAAAATCAGGCCTTCTTTTGTTGAATGTTACAAATATGCAGTTATAGGCAGAATATCTCTATAAAATTCCGGATAAACGCAAAATAATTGCGTTCGCGGTCGTCTTCCGAAAATGTAGTATAGATTTCTTGGAAAAAAATTGCATTTAGATTGCAAATTTTTCTGAGTTGTCATCCACATTTTCATCAAGGTACATAACGGATGGAAAATTGTCAGATTTTGGTTTTGTTTTTACGTATTTGAAGAAGTTCTTTGAACAGGACTTTATGTCAAGTTCTGTTTTTGAATTATATTCTTCAAAAGCATCACTGATGGCATGATTCAATTGACTGCAAATGTCCAAATATTTTGCTAAGTTTTCATCGTTCTGGAGTTTCTTATAAATTGTGTGTGCCATTTGCTTCCGATTTTTCAGAATATAAAAATCTTGGTGGTTGTTATACCATATTGGATTTTTTGTACTGAGGTTTCGCCGTATTTTCTTGGAAGAAATTTCTTGTTTTATGATATCTAGTACAATTTCATTGAATATGTATGCAGCAGTTTCGGCATTTCCTTCATTTCTGATTATTTCTTGCCAATTAACACTATTTAATCTACATTTAATTTTTTTATAGTCTGCTGATTTGTAGTCAAAGGCTTCCTCGTTAGTCATTGGGTCTTGCATTTTTATGGATGAGTAGGGAATATTCGATTGCTGTGTGAAACGCTTCATTTTTCCACAATGGATTCAATGACTCAGTTACACAGAAATATTAGTAAATGGTTGTCAATAAAAAATCCAAATAACAGTTTTGTCTGTTTTCAATATGTTTAATTTGATTTAGTTCTAAATTTGCGGTTTTATCGAAAATAAACTGCAATGTTTTCTTGTCCCCAACGACTGGGAGTAAAATGTACCCATTATTGCTACCAGTTAAAGTACTTCATAATGAGGTTAAAGTACTCTTTTTTATGTCACTGGAAAATACCCTTTTTCTGACAACTTCATACTGGCTATAAAAATGGGTACGAGAAACCCATTTAATGGGTACTTTCATCTTAGCGTGTATGCTTTACGGTTGGATACCTGGAGTGTTTTCAAGTTCAACCTGGTGAAGCTCACTGGCAAGCGCTGAAAAGAGTTGTCAGTTACATGAAGGTTACGAAGAAGCTAAAGCTCCAGTTCAAATTGAATGACAACGCTGAGGCTCGTAGATTGGGCATCAGATGCTGAGGATAGGAATTCCATTAGCGGCAACGTCGTCTAGGTTTTTGGGAACACCGTGTCCTAGGCCAGCCGCAAGCAACACACCGTTGCACTGGTGTCTCATTTATTTTACCAGGAATTCCATCAGTAAGTTTTCCAGCAGTTCCAGAGATTCTACAAGAAATCACTTCACGATTTCCTCAAAATCACTACAGAAATTACTTTTTTTTTTTCAGGTAAATCTTCAGAGGTTCACCAAGAAATTTCTCTACAGATTCAATCTAGGCCTCCAAAAATTCCTCCATGGGTTCCTCTTGAAATTGCTGTTATTCCCCTAAGAAATCTTTCAGGAATTCCATCAGATATTACTCTTAGAATTCCTCCTGAAATTGCCAAATGATTTTTTACCAGAATTCTTCATTTCCTAAAGACACTTTCGGAGATACAGTCACCCCACAGTTATGGATAGCACACAGATATGGATCAAAGTTGGCTTAAACGGAGAATATCTCATCAAATAGAGTTGCATTTACGCAGAATACATTTTATCTACGTGGACCATAAATCTTTACAGCATTGAAATCAATCATAACATCTTCTAGAATATTTTATTCGTCCATATAAAATCAAATGCTATCCTTATTCATAGAATCGTTGATTCATAACTGTGGGGCATTGAAACCCGTACCACAGTTATGAATCAACAATAAGACGATTTCGAAAGAAACGCCGAAACGTATACTTTCACTAAAACACCATTCGTTTGCTTCACAGATAAATTGCTTTTATAGTGCTCTGATCCATAATATGAGTCGATTTGATCCATAATAAGGACCATCCTGTTCCACTGATCCACATCTGTGGGATGGACAACGTTTGAAATTTCTTTCGAAATCGACACTTTTTCGTAAATAACCGCGATTTTTAATGTGTCTTATCGAAAACAATTATATTCGGCATTGCCAGGCGGGTAAAATTGTTCTGTACAAGGTCACCATGATTTGTAATCATATTTTATTCTAAAAAATGAGCCTTAGCTGATCCATAACTGTGGGGTGACTGTATCCCCCAGAGGACACTTTGCGATTCGTTTCGACTCGTATAGACAAGAAAATAGGCATATCGCATACCCCAACAAAAGAGGAATATGAATACCCGCGCGAAAGGACAACCGCTTAAAAGTAGGTCGGATGACACATTCGCCATTTCACCTGCGACCGGGCTGACTGGGAAGAACCGAGATGAAAATTTTATTCTTTTTTTTTTGTCAACTCGAGGTCTCCTGTTTTGAGCTATCTAGCGAGAAACCATGGCATCCTTCAGGTGGCGTGTGAACGGCTGTCAACGGGTTGGCGTCGACCTGTGCAAAAGGCTCGCATAATCATCGCCATAATGATCATAACTGACTGGCTGACTGACGACAATGGCGTCGACGGCCGGTGAGGTGGGTTTTGGGATATGGTGGGTAGCAGCAGCATCATTATCGCCTCCCTGGGAATAATGTTTTTGCGAGACTGGGTGAATTTTCATGTTTCCTTTCGAGCGTTTGAAAACGAGCAATGTGGATACTTGCCGAAGGTGTCACTGGTGAACGGGAGTAAATTAGTGGTCTGTCCATTTTTCTTTTGTCCCTGTTTTTTTTTCTCAACGCTTCCACTAATGAAATGCATTTTTAATGGTAATTTGCCGCCTAATAAAATGTTTTTTTTTTCTCTGGCTTGTGGTCCCCGAAGAGGAGAGTTTATCCAACTAGAAGAAAATTGTCTTAGATTGTAATGATAAAACGCTGTGAAATTTCTTGAAGGGTAATATAAGTTGCTTCTACCATAATCCGCAACTTTATAGCAGAACATGTATTTCTTGGCGTACATAGCAAAAACGTGTTGGTTCTGGCGTTGGAAAATCATTCGACAGTTCGATGGTTAAATTGAGAAATCATTGTTAGGGTGGGGCTTACTTTCCAATATATTTCGTATGCAAAATTTACAATGCAGAAATAATCATCGGTTCTTAAATAAAATTTGTTGAAGGTTTGGAGGTTGTGCGAAGGGTGTTGGATCAGTTTTACCTATTGTAGTGAAATCTTTAACATTTTAGAATAGGAACGAAAGGGAACGAAGGAAACAAAAGAAAGATTGTAACTGGTAGTCAAACTAAGGAAATATCTTGGTTTTAAGTAAATTTGCTCATGATCAGCTCAAGCTCATGTTCTAAACTATTTAACGAATGAGCATTAGCAAAACTCACATTGGTTGTGACCCATTGCAAGTTTTGTCGAAGTGGAAAATACGTGATCCATTGGTTACTGTTATGTCACACTAAACTAAGCATTTTTTAATATTTTGAGATAAACGTACTCCAAGCATTTAAAATATCAAAATATTTGTATTATGCGCTGTAATCCAGCATTCTTGTTTGCAATGTGCGAAATTTTAAATCTACAAACCGAAAAATCTTTGATGTTAAATCATTATAAAATCATACACATAAAAATAATACCAAATGTATCGCAAAATTACACTGCAAATCTTGTCAAATTACAGCTCCTTCATGAATTTGTGCAAAATGTCGCGTAATCGTTTAGATTCGATCCTCTTTTACACAATTAATGGCTGAAACGTACTTGTAGTAATAGAATTTGACATGATTTTTAATGTAAATATGATGAAAATAAACGACAAATCTGACATTCCCTTCACATGCATGATTTCACGCTGCGCTTATGTTCGACAGTAGTACGTAGGGAGCCGAATCCAATTCTTGGTACTTTTGATTTACTTCGGCAGTGTTTTTTGACGTTGGATAACGTCTTACGGCAACATACTGGGGTACAATTTCGAAAAACGAAAAATCGCTCGCGTCACGAAAAGTGGTTAGATTTTGACTATTAATAACTCACTAACGCTCGTATAGATTTTCAAGATTCTTGCACCAATCGATTGGAAATCTTTCTACGAATTTACTCTATTAATGAAAACTATTGATTTTCATGACTTAACTATTGAAAAAATGGTAAATATCGAGGCATGTCTTATTTTTCATAGAAGAGCACATTTTTCTTGCTGTTATAAGGTTTTGACGTTTTGAAGTTTACATGTACCGTAATTTCGGATGAAATTGATAATTTTTCATGGTTTTTCTTGTCTGTTTTTAATAATGTTGAACACGCCAAACAACTGAATGCAGTAAAACAAGTACGACGGTCAGCCTCTTTGGCTTTATGTGCCAAAATTATCTAACAAATGTGTTTTTAGAGCTAAAAATCATCCTTTAAATAAAAATCAGGGAATCCCATTTCGGGGTGAAATTGATCACTTGCCTATGCGATTATTGTTATTTTTTAAAACGGCTCTACATAATGAATATGAGCTCCCTGAATCCGAATATGTTTGCTAAATTCCTAATAATGAAATATTTAAACAAATAATAAATAGTTATTTTCAAGAATTGCGATGAAAACGCCTAAATGTAGGCAATTTCCTAAGGAAATCCCTGGTATGTAAAATGTTGTTGTTTGAGAGGGACTTAAACCCGAAGGTCATTCGTCCCTCGGTATGTAAAAGAAATTTAATTATTTCAACCGTATGAGGTAATTGGTACGACTTTAGAAGATGAATTCGAGCTCGGGGATATATTTTAAGCATCCTTACAAACTTTACTTACTTTGAATAATGCCTTTGTAATCGTCGCTACCTTCATGTAAATGCACACAGAGAAGACTGCAAATATGCTACCGCCGCCCGACCCGATGAACGACGGGAACCTAGGTACCGTAATTTCGGGTGAAATTGATCATTTTCCACGGTTTTCCATATGTGGTTTCTATAAATTGGCAAGATTATAGCCAAACGACTGAATACAGGAAAACAAGTACGACGGTGAAGTCCATTGGCTCATGTGCCAAAGTTTTCTAACAAATGTGATTTTAGTGCTAAAAAACATGTTTAAAATAAAAAAAAACCCAAGAAATCTTATTCCGGAGTGAAATTGATCTTTTGTCAATTCCACTAATGTTTGTTTTGAAAATAATTCTACATAACTTATTTGGGATCCCTGAATCCGATTATGCTTGCCAAATTCTAAACAACACTATATTTACTGAAATAATCAATAATTGAATTTAAAGAAAACCTCTGAAAACGCCTAAATGTACGGAATTTTCTAATATTTAACAGAAATTCAATTATTTATACAAAATTAGCAAACTGGTACGAATTTTGATTATGCAATCTGTATTGGGGATAAACTTTAAGCATCCTCACAAGCTTTCAGGCTGATACATGTCCAAATCCTTGTTTAGAATCAAAAGTTTATGGATGTCTGCCAATACCACACCGAACATAGTTCTGAAATTTTATAATATTTTTTATAGAAAAGATCATTCTGTAACACAAAAAACTTCACAGTACACAATTTGACAATAATTGAGACAAATAACGTTCATTTACCATAGGTTACATTGATATTGGTGCTCTATAAGTCAGAAAAAAAACGTGTTACATGGTGATCAATTTCACCCGAATTTACTGTACCTACTACTTTATTTGCCAATCATCTCCGTTGAAAACTATTCAAGCAAAATTATAATTGATAAATAAATAAATTTATTGATCAAATAATAGCAATAGATGATATGTCTCTGGTTGTAACTCTTTTACGTCGAATGCATTGTTGTGACCCAGCATGATGCTGACACGCTTGGCGTGGATCGCGCACAGGTTGGTATTCTCAAACAAACCGATCAGTTAGGCCAATAGAAATATTAGTAGTAGAACGCTAATGGCGGTGTTCCCACAAAACTGAATTAGTTTATTATCACTTTAAACTGTATCTTTTCATTGTTTGGTCGACGCTATGTTGTAGTGGATGATTTTAAAATTTATTTGATACTTTGAGGACCGGTACTCAAGCCGTCAGCGCGTGGCAAACTAGATGTTGGTAACACGAACAGCAACGACATTAGCATTCTTACTTAGGTTAATGCGTCTACTGTTAGGCCACTCGCTTCCTGCAGGACCATGACGGTCGAGCTCTGAAATCGTAGATTTGCCTCTACATTTCCCCTGATACCACGACGAAGCAGAAGAAGTTCTTCATGGTGCGGAACTTCTTCGAGTATCAAAAGGAGATCATGCCAATTATCGTGACTGGAAACTTTAACATCGATTTGAGCAAAGAGGGAACATGGAGCTCGCGGACTTCATGGAGAAGTACCATGCCCACACAGTTACGGATCACCCACAGTGACGGATCACTTTAGCGTTCAACATCGAATAACTTGCCCAAAACATAAACGTTTACGTAAAACATATTTTTCCCATGTTATACTATTTGTCTTCTACCATTTGTAATGTTAAGTACAACATTCAACCGCTAAATAACGGTGTATTTGACAAATGATTAGTTGGTACCACATAGCTATCACTATATGGTCGTTTTCTGTAAGAAGTGCCGTCAGCATTCATAAGCTCCCACAGGTGGTAAACGTCAAATGTTATAGCATAAAACATGCTTGTTCGCTTCGATTCAGTATGAATTCATCATTGGAAAACATTTTTCTTGATTGTTCATTCTAAATACCAAATATTAGCACTTCTAACTAGTGATCCATAATATGGACCAGGAAATGATTGTTTACCACGGTTATGGATCACATCCAAAGAATGTAGATTTCTGCCATTTTAAGCATTGGATTCGACATTTTTAGATGCATTGAGTTGAAAACCTCTTCATTTTGCGCACTGATCCGTAATATGTCACAATTTGATCCATAATATGAAAATTGATCCATAATATGGTTTTCAGAAACCGATACAATTTTTAATTTTTATGCAATCCTATGTAAATATTACACTCAAAACAGTTTACTATACGAAGATCCAATTTGAAACGATTCAATTCGTACTTTTAAATTACAATTATATGTTTTCCATGTCGTTTTATTGAATTTTATAGGTTGGACTCCACACTATTTGATCCATAACTGTGGGGTCATGGTACCTCAACCCCAAATTGGCTTCGGAACCTACTGAAGCAACCAATCTAGGTAGATCATGCGTGAACCTAACGTTCGACCGGAGTAGAGTTACCGCTCATGCTTTTTCTTCCATTGACCGATTCTATCGGTGTTGAACCGAACCAACCAAATAAAAATACACAAAATTTCCATAATAGGTCAGAATTGACATACAACAAATAGTATGAAAATTGATTGGATTTTAGAAATAGTAGAAATCTTTCATAAATTCGTGACGGTCTCTAGCCAGGAAATAGAAGAAGCTAACGTTATCCAACGTCAACTTGGCGGTTGTATCTCGGAAACAACCTCTTACTTTTTTTTAAAGCTTTAAAGCTTATATTTGGACACAATATGCGTCGTGCTAAAGCGCAACTTATTGCAAAATTTCAGACAATTCGGCTTTGAAAAGACCCACATGCCAAAGTGAATCATGAAAGTGCTCAAGTAGCTCTGCACCCTACTACACGTTTAAAAATTTTTATTTATTCATAACAAAACTGTAGCTAACTACGTGGATTTTTTGCTACATGTAGTAAAGTTATCCGATTTTTATTAGTGCATTTGTCCAAAAGGACACGCGGCGTTTCTCAGAAGAAAGGAATAACCGCGGTTGTGCTCCCTTTTTACTTCATTCTTATGGGAGATGACATTGCGGTGTTTCATCGAACGCCGTTGTTTTTTTTTTCCTGAACGATTCGTCGCGTGGAATTTGGGGCAAATGCGCGTTTTTAACGGACCAGACAATATTCATACCACACAATGACAGTAAAATTTGCCGAGGAATGATTCAAAACTGATTTCCATACTACAGTGATACCTCCATGAGTCGATGTTCCATGTCTCGATATCGACTCATGGAACCATACTAAAAACAAAATTTCATGGTTACTATGATGGTCCTTAGAAGCAGCTTTCCAAAGGATTGCTGTTCCATGACTCGATATTTCCATGAGTCGATGGTCCCTTCAATATCGACTCATGGAGGTTTCACTGTTTAAGAATAGTTCCAAAGAACGGAACATTTTAAAACTTTGGGTTCTGGTTAGATTTTTAACGTAGATTTAGAATACCGTAAAACGGGGTAACTTTGATAGTTTTTTTCGAAGAAAACTTGAATATTTATGCATGCTGTTTCAAAGAATTATAATTTATATTTTTAAAACAAGTACTGGCATCCTAGCTATCGATTGCAGTCGATAGATTGCCAAAAGATTTTTTCTGAATGGATATATAATTTTTCATATGATCGAAAGTAGGTTTTCTGTTCTGGGGTAACTTTGATAATGGAGTATGAATCGAACAAAATTGAATGAATAATGTGCATTTGTAGGGCATTGCATACCTCTAGGCGTTTAACGTTATATGGAAATTTCTGACTTAGATTACAAAAATGGTCCCAGTTTGTGAAAATGATTTTCGCTAAAAGATTTGAGACCGTATTCAAGCTCTATGATAACTAGGCTATCAAAAATAAGTGGCCAACTATTCAAACCTACATCAAATAGTGATCGTAGAACAGATTGTTTGTAAGCGTTTCGAAAATGCGAAAATTGTGTAAATTTTAATATTCGTATAAAAAGCCTCAAATGTTCTCGATTCAAATGAAAACCGCTCTTACATGAAGTGTCATACCAATGTTCTTTAGTTTTGCATTCGTTTCGCTTAACTGATTAACAGAAATTATGATATTTCGTTTAGTATGTGGTGGGTTACGCACTATCAAAGTTACCCGCATTATCAAAGATACCCCGTTTTACGGTATGAAAAAAACTGGATACCCCGGTGTGGTGAAGTATACATATCTATCACAATTATAATGATAATTGTTCTAGAATCTAGATAGAAGCCAGTAATAATGATAATTAAGAAGACAGCACTGATGAATATTACCACGCAATAAACATCATTCGCATATTAGGCCCTATGCAATGTTTACTCTTAAGGCTACATTCTGTGATTGAACGAATTGTTCCTTAGAGAGTTATTTGAATTTATATAGACAGTTGATATGAAAGAATCCAACTGACAAATTAGAGAGGAAAAGCGAGAGCGAACCAACCAAGCAGCGATCGTTCACATAAAGCTGAAATCAGTTTATCGGTTATTGTTGAGAGCAACGGACGTGTTGCGAAGGAAAGTTTAGCTTTCTGGATACGACACCTTGAACAAGCCAATTGTTAAAATGAAACCAGATATAGGAAAAACTGCATACCCTCCCGTGTTAACCAGGAGGGCAGATTCTTCTCATCACAAATCGATCAAAGCTATCGTTTGTTTCGTAGCAAACAAAGCAAACTATGTTAAGCTTCCGGCAAAACTGTCAAAATGTCTCGTGGAGTAGTGGATAGTAAATCTGGAACCAGCAAAGAAGATGAACGCATCGAACGAAACACGATTATTGATTCGGCACACGCAATGTGCAGCCATCCATAGCATCTCCCGGAAGGTTGTGGCTTTCAACCAGAATGAGCCATACTATAGAGCCTACGTCAAAAGGTAACTTTGGTAATTAGAATGACTTTTCTTTTTCAGAGGAACCAAGAACAATCAGTCTCACCGACTTGTAGAAAGAATCCTGCTCATATTGGGCTCAATTATGTTGTTCAATTCCCTCTTCGGAAGTTCCTCCAGCGGAAGCAATGAGGAACCGTCTCGGCTGGCTCGTGCAATCGGCAAAATCGAATATACTATTGACGAATGCGGGATCTCATTTCCCGGACCGGATTCGCCAGATTCGGCACCAACTTATAGACAATATCCTGCATTGTTCGGTCAAAGCTGATGTACTGCAAAGGATGGGACTGAAGAATGACTTTTTGGCAGGTTGGACAAGTGTTATTCTTCCCCAAGTGTTTCACCAGGCAGCTTTTAACAAACGTACGAAGACATTCAGTGACCTTAAAACCTAAAACAAGTTTACAGCTGAAAATGTTGAAAAAATGTAAAAACCATTTCGGAACGATGAAGCTAACAGCAATGAGTAAGAGTTCAAAATATTTCGTTATAAACAACAGAAACCTTTGTTATATTGTAGAATTATTTAAAAATTATTCGTGGTTTAAAAACAGGTTTCAATGACTATGATCAAGGAAATACCTTAATTTGGAACAGATCTTTGTCATTATTCTCTAAATACAAATCCACTTAGCAATCATTGACCAGATAGTCAAAAAATTACATTTGTAATATTTAAAATGTCAAAAAAAAATTAGCGATTACACAATCATCTTTAGATGTTAATTTTTCAACTAAACTTTATCATCGTTCCCCAAACTTCATCTTAAATGGAACAATGCAAAAATACAAATGCTCTTTTGCTGAATTATCGAGTAATTTAGACAACAGAATGATTGGACAATTTAGATAACACTAGAATTTGATGTCCTCAATATTATCCAGGCTGTTTCATCAAGAGCATTGATATATCAAAACAAATCGATGAGTTGACTGAGTGAAGATCTCCTGCAATATTGAACGCACTGAACAAATGTCTTGTTTTGTTATAATGGCGTTAGTACTTGCCTTAATGAGCATATTGTATTCTTTTGAAGAAATAAAGCTCCAACAGAATATATTAATAAAACTAAAACGGTTGATTGTATGTCTTGTGAACAAATGGAAAAAAACAATATTTTCCAAATCGATAAGCTCCATTGCTTTTAACCTAACCTACATTATAAAGTTAATTTGTTTATTAATGAATAGAATCGTTTAGACACTAATCTATATAAATAAAAATGGAGTGGTGTTTGTATGTCACGAAATGGCTTGAGAACGGCTCGACGGATTAGAATGATTCTTCCATAGTAATGTTCCTGAAGTGTTCCGAAGTGTTTGTGTATATAAAAAGCAAGGGATATTTAACGGGAAAGTTGAAAAAACAGGAGTGAACGGAACTTCCATTTTGCACGGAGCGTTCCATGGCGTTTTTCAACAGCCAACTTGATGGCAAGACGAAGTTTGCCGGGACTACTAGTACAATATAATACTCTCATAACTATTTAAAGCTTCATATAATCTTTTTTATTACATCTAACAGGAAAATTTAAAATTACTTAGAATTTGTTTTATTTTTAACATAGACATAGACAAAGAAGTTTGATAAAAACAAACTATTTGTCATTTTTTAAGCGCTACTCTTTTTACCACAATGATTCAAAATGATACGTCCACTAATTGGGACCCCTCCCTCCCCTCGTCGCACATCGTCACAAATTCAAGAAGACCCCCTCCCCCCTAAAATTCTACGTCATTTATGGACGACCCCTAAGAGCACTAAGCTTAGAAGCAGGCTCTGTCCCAGTGAGGAAGTTAATGCCAAGATGAAGAATAAGAATCGTTGTTTTCTACTGTTAATCAGACTACGAAGGATTTTGAATAATATTGGACTTATTGCAGTTTTGAAGAAACCCTATCAGGTATCAGAAGGCTGGCTCCAGAGGCACGTTCCCCGCCATTTGGGAGATGTGTAGCAACGCCATATTTGAGCCTATTTCATCATCTACCCGATGGGAGCGGGAAGGGAAGGGGAAAATGGGAGGAAATAGGAGGGGGATTCCCTTGAATAGGGAATATTACATAAGCGAAATTAGAGCATGTAGCTCCATACCACAATGGGTTCAAACAGCGCCCTTAAAAGGGCACTGCAAAACGCATGAGCGCAGAGAGAGCCTATAGCTCACTATCACAGCGGTTTGAGAAAAACAGAATATTCTGAAAATTCAGGTTTCTGAAATCAGTTTCACTTAATAAGTGTTTACCAAATATTCGGAATGGTAATTGCGCGAGAACTGGACAGTTACATATCAGATGATACGAAGTTCCATAATCGGAATCACAGCTATCACACACCAATGAATCAGCACGCTTAGTATTTGCCATATAGTAGTTGAGTCGGCAGTGGCCAGTCAAGACTTTGACTAAAAGACTGCAATTCTGCTTTTACAAATTTGTTGAATACTTTGCCACCTTTTGGGATGGTTCAGTGATGTACAATTTTGTTTGACGACATGACTCCAAATTATTCCAATATTGCTTGTGCTGAGTTGCCGCCCAAGAATTTCTGAAGCTTCACACAGCACTTCGAAATTGGAGTAGCTGCCTGAGGGCCAATGAAGTCATGCGATGCTACATTGTGAGCTAGTTCATTAGCCAATTCATTGCCAATAGCAATGGAAGAATAGCCAGGACCTATACAAGGTTTACGGAGTTCACTGAATTCAGTTCCTCAAATTGAGTTCGACGTGCGATAACAAGCTAAGACCTTGAGTTAGTCGAAGCAAGAGCTTTAGAAGCAGTCTGACATCATATTTCTTTACAAATAACCAGACGTCCATTCTTCCCTAGACGGGAGTTATATGGAGAATTTCCTATTGGGATAGTGAAAAGAAATTGTGAGATCACTCGGAACAAGGACAATTGTGTCCCAATTCACCAGAAGTGGAAACATTCAAATCACTAGGATTTTCTCAATGGACGGAGAGAATCCATGAAATTTGGTCACAACCAATTCCCAGTTTGTGGAGTATAAAAATGCAAAGTCTGCGAATTTACATTCAAATGTTCAGAGAAGATGTAGCGATAGTTAAATAGTGATTAGACTGGCCCTAAAACAAAAAAGTTGTAAAACTCAACGGAGCACCCCCTAGATATGTGCCTTAGGGTAAGAAAAAAGGTCTCTCAAAATTTCAATTCATTTGGTTGCGTCACCAGCTGGCGCATTCAATTTGAAGTTTGTATGGGATATTCATTTCAAATACATTGAAAATTGACCCTTTGCCACGGTTTTGTTCTGTATACTAATTGATCGTGTTCAATTGGGCCCAGAATGACAAAAACACTTGTTGATACCCTAATGAACATAATTGCAGAAGGTCGTATTTGGATGTAAGCTCATTTTCATTACCTTTTCAGTTGTTGAAAGTTCGGCTTAGATAAGAACTCCTGTACAGTCACATTTGTGCTGCGCCTTGCGCAGCAGCTCGCCCAGCGTCATAGGTGGCTATGATGCGCCTAGTGGTAACCATCATGCTGTGTTGAAGAAATACAGAGCTGTATTGCAGATATCAAGTAGAGTTTTTGACATTCTTGGTTCAATTGAACGCGATCAACAATTATCCTGAATCAAACAGTAGTGGATGTACTGTTTTTCATATGTTTGAGCTGGGAATCCCATACTAATTTCATTTCAAATGCGCCAGCTCATGGACCGACCAAATGAGCTGAAATTTTCAGGAAGTCTTCCTCTAACCCTAAGGAATAATTCTGGGGAGTGCCCCGTGGAATTATACAACTTAATTTTTCTCCCATACTGAGCTGGGCCAGTCTAATAGTGATTCATCATCTGAAACATGCCAATTCGTCAGCTCGTGACTGATTCTGTTCGAGCAGAGCATTATGTCTAACAATATTATGCAATACCACCGTTCGTTTGACCACTTTTAATCTGAACCCTTTTTAATTTGTACCCCGCTAATTTGCACATCGTTCAGATTAAAAAAAGGTACGAGCGTGGTTTAGCTCTTGGAACAGAGTGAATTGAAATGGAGCGCTGTGGAACGGAATGCAGAATCAAAACGAAACAGCAGAACAGGTAACAAGAAAATATGTTTTTCTGTTATTTATAGGGTAACCAGAAGTTCAAATTAAAAATGAACCCCGATGGTTTGCATGAGGTACCCTTCAAAATAGCGGGGGTACACGGTATAAAGTTTGTATGAAGCATTGTATTGAAATCTTGCAGCCACTGCACATTGGGGAATTCCGAACCCAAAGGTGGAAAAAATTGATAACTTCCACAATAGAAAGATAAAAAATAAGTTTTATAGCTCATTTGGAAGGAAATTTTCTCAGAAATCGATTGGTGATGGTTTCATGAATGTGGGCCACTCTGGGATAAGCTATGGTGCCCGTTTTGCCCCAATTCCTTGAAAATATTAGATTTTCATGTTGTTTTGAGTAAAACTGTTTTATTGTGGAGATTATTTCCCATGAAATCCATCATTTCTAGTCCATTCAACAATGTTTCACGGAGAACGTTATAAAAAGATGGAAATTTAGGGGATTATGGGGCCAAAAGTACAATGAAATATTTTTGGAGAGGAATTTTTGTTTTAAATTTTTTCAACGTGTTTTTATATTGAAATAAATTTTAAAATAGTCTAATAATCATGAATATAGCTTGCAGAAATAAGTTGTATTAAAATTTTTGTAATTTGTATGATCATTATTTATGCTCTATGCAACATATTGTGAATAATTCACCTTCTTATATCACAAATTCCAAACATTTCCAAACGATGTGCGATAGTTTGGGTAAACGATATTGATCTAAATGATCGATTGCCGTTAGCCTCATTGATAGGAGATAGTGGGAGCATATAGTTTTTTGGCTATTTTGCCCCAAATTCCCTTAAAAACGATTTCTTTCATAATTAATTGAACAGATATCTCCGAATTAAATTTATTATGTACTAAATTGTTTATTCAGTAGTTGATACAGTATTTTAATCCTAAAACATAGGAGATTATGGGGATCTTTTACACATAAATAAAAAAAAAAACAAATAAAAACACTCAAAAATGGATCCATTAAGTAACCATCTGCAGTTTTTTTTCTGATTGAAACAAATCACTCAGAATTAAATTAGTTTCACAATTATACCTGAAGAAATTTCATGAGAATAAAATTGCATTTTGAAGAAATTTCATGAGAATAAAATTGCGTGGAAGTGCCCAAGTAGCTCTTCCTGCACTCTACTACTGAAAAAGTGATCATAAACAAACAAAGTCTTCCATATATTTCAATATGGCACATTTTGATTGAAGATGTTGTAGTTAATAATGCTTAGTTCAAAATAAATTGACGCTTATATTGAGCTGTTCGGTAATCCAATCCGCATGGTTAATAAATTAATTAACTAATTACGCGTGGTAAAGATGGACAAATCATGGGTGAAATTATGAAAAAAATCCACGGGCTCGACTGGGATTTGAACCCAGGACTCTTGTATGCTAGATGAGCGCTTTACCACCTAAGCTACCGAGCCCGTAAAGCGCTCGTCTAGCATACAAGAGTCCTGGGTTCAAATCCCAGCCGAGCTCGTGGATTTTTTTTTTTCATATTTTCACCCATAATTTGTCCATCTTTACCACGCGTAATGAGTTAATTAATTTAAATTTTGTTATGCATTTTAAAAGCTCTTGAACATGCTTGAAATTAAGTCAAACAGATGTAACCATAATTACTGTTTACAATATTAACAAAGTATGGTTCACCATGAGGAACATTGATGTCAACCAACAAGCAATCTGTTAACAGCAAATGTAGAGACAACATAACAAACATAGTAACTATAAATTATACTAATGAAATGAATGATCGACTTTGGAAAAATCTAGAATTGAGCATTATTAACAACTGCATTATCACTTTTATGATAACTTTTTCTGTAGTGTATGATGGCAATTGGAATATTGAATACCAAATATCCATAAAAAGACAAAATTATTTCCCGAATGCAATTTGACTCTCACGAAATTGCTACAGTAATGATTGAATAACTAACCTGATCCTGAGTAATTTGTTGCAATCAGAAAAAAAACGGCTGATGATTTCTTGAAAGATTCATTTTTGATTTTTTTTTTGGTTATATTTTTGTTTATGGGTAAAAGATCCCCAAAATCTCCTATGTTTTATGATTTAAATATTGTATCAGATACAGAATAAACAATTCAGTACACAATAAACTATATGCTCCCACTATCTCCTATCAATGAGGCTAACGGCAATCGATCATTTAGATAAATATCGTTTACCCCAAACTATCGCACATCGTTTGGAAATGTTTGGAATTTGTGATATAAGAAGGTAAATTATTCACAATATGTTGCATAGAGCATACATAATTATCATACATATCATGGGGTAAGACACTCATTAATATTAGTATTAATATCCGTTAATACGGATGATTATTTATTATTTTTATGATATCATCAAGATTGCTACGATTTTCCCAAAGACATCTGACAGAAGTACCTTGAATTCAAGTTAATGTAGTGGGCTTATAAACAAGCGGCTAGGGATCGTGGCTTTTATGTCTTGCGGATCTCACGTATCACAGGAGATAAAATCCATCGGAATCGAGTTGCGGAATGGCCCGTAAATCGTAGAAAGATGTGAGGAATGGATAACAATGGAGCTTCACAGAATGTGATAGGAACTTTAGTTTGAGTACAATCCTACAACAAAAATAAACAAGTAGAATTTTCCCTTCTATTTTGTAAAACAAAATATCAAAACACAATGTAGTACAGAATATATGAAATTTATTTACTCCATAAGGTCGTACTACAACAAATATCTGCTTTTCAAAATTGCACATCCAGCGGCAGTCATGTTGAACTATTTCCAGGCAATGGGGGAGTGAAAGTAGTTGACAAAACCAATCTTTTGTTCTTTCTCGGAACCAATTTCGCGTTCGCACTATGCACTACAGTTGAAAGATGTAGCCCGTACATAATTTCGAGTAACTGCACTAATCAGGACGATATTTTCCCCTCCTATTGTAAATTCGATTCTGTTCTACTGTTTAAATTTCCCGAGCGATGCCGTTGCTGGTTGATGTGCATTGGTTCCAACTGCAAAAGACGAAAATTAGATCTTTTTGTTTTACTATACAACTTCAAACTTACCAGGATTGTTATTTCCAAGTGCTAGATTGGAAAATAACCATAACCATAACCGAAATATGTAACCGTTTCCAATATACTCTTGGAACAGTTTGTCTAGTTTAAAGAATGGTAATTTTCTATGCGGGAATCAACACAACTTGTTTTTTCATATAAACAATCAATTTGCCTTGGCAACTCCGGCAACAGGCAAACAGCAAAATTCCATGCATACTTGATAATCTTCTTAATATCAATATTAATATAATTAATAAATATTAATATATTAATACTGGATCTAGTGTCCTGCCCCATGATACATATTCTACAAATTTTACTACAACTTATTTCTGCAAGGTATATTCATGATTATTTAACTATTTTAGAATTTATTTCAATAAAAAAACACGTTGAAAAAATTTAAAACAAAAATTCCTCTTCAAAATATTTCATTGTACTTTTGGCCCCATAATCCCCTAAATTTCCATCTTTTTATAACGTTCTCTGTGAAACATTGTTAAATGGACTAGAAATAATGGATTTCATGGGAAATATTTTCATTTATTTAGTTAACATCTACACAGATAACACTGAATCAACAATTTCACGCCACAATACTCGGTTCGTGGCCGCATCTCTCCATTCTCGGTTCTGCCCCACGCTCGCCTATTCGATACGCACTTGATCCGCCCACCTAGCTCGCTGCGCTCCACGCCTTCTTGTACCAACCGGATCCGAAGCGAACACCATCTTTGCAGGGTTGCTGTCCGGCATTCTTGCAACATGCCCTGCCCATCGTATCCTTCCAGCTTTGGCCACCTTCTGGATACTGGGTTTGCCGTAGAGTTGGGCGAGCTCGTGGTTCATCCTTCGCCGCCACACACCGTTCTCCTGCACACCGCCGAAGATCGTCCTAAGCACCCGACGTTCGAAGACTCCAAGTGCTTGCAGGTCCTCCTCGAGCATCGTCCACGTTTCATGCCCGTAGAGGACTACCGGCCTTATGAGCGTTTTGTACATGGTACATTTGGTGCGGGCGTGAATCTTTTTTGACCGCAGCTTCTTCTGGAGGCCATAGTAGGCCCGACTTCCACTGATGATGCGCCTCCGTATTTCACGGCTAACGTTATTGTCTGCCGTCAGCAAGGATCCAAGGTAGACGAACTCGTCGACCACCTCGAACGTATCCCCGTCTATCGTAACACTGCTACCTAGGCGAGCCCTGTCGCGCTCGGCCCCACCAGCTAGCATGTACTTTGTCTTGGCCGCATTCACCACCAGTCCAACTTTTGCTGCCTCGCGTTTCAGGCGGGTGTACAGGTCTGCCACCTTTTCAAATGTTCGGCCGACGATGTCCATATCATCCGCGAAGCAAACAAATTTTACTGGATCTCGTAAAAATCGTACCCCGGCTGTTAAGCCCGGCTCTCCGCATAACACCTTCTAGCGCAATATTGAACAACAGGCACGAAAGTCCATCACCTTGTCGTAGTCCCCGGTGGGATCCAAACGAACTGGAGTGTTCGCCTGAAACCTTCACACAATTTTGCACACCTTCCATCGTCGCTCTTATCAGTCTCGTGAGCTTCCCGGGAAAGCAATTCTCGTCCATGATTTTCCATAGCTCTACGCGGTCAATACTGTCGTATGCCGCCTTGAAATCGATGAAAAGGTGATGCGTTGGGACCTGGTATTCACGACATTTTTGGAGGATTTGCCGTACAGTAAAGATCTGGTCCGTTGTCGATCGGCCGTCAACGAAGCCGGCTTGATAACTTCCCACGAACTCGTTTACTACGGGTGACAAACGACGGCAGATGATCTGGGATAATACTTTGTAGGCCGCATTTAGAATGGTGATCGCTCGAAAGTTCTCACAGTCTAACTTGTCGCCTTTCTTGTAGATGGGGCAGATTACCCCTTCCTTCCACTCCTCCGGTAGCTGTTCTGTTTTCCAGATTGTGCCTATCAGCCGGTGCAGACAAATGGCCAGCCTTTCCGGACCCATCTTTATGAGTTCAGCTCCGATACCATCCTTACCAGCAGCTTTATTGTTCTTGAGCTGGTGAATGGCATCCTTAACCTCCCTCAAAGTGGGGGCTGGTTGGTTTCCATCTTCCGCAGTACTGACGAAGGCATTTCCTCCGTTGTCCCGTCCTTCATTGCCTGTGCTCTCAGCACCATTCAGGTGCTCGTCGAAGTGCTGCTTCCACCTTTCGATCACCTCACGCTCGTCCGTCAGAATGCTCCCATCCTTATCCCTGCACATCTCGGCTCGCGGCACGAAGCCGTTGCGGGATGCGTTGAGCTTCTGATAGAACCTACGCGTTTCCTGAGACCGGCACAGCTGTTCCATCTCCTCGCACTCCGTCTCCTCCAGGCGGCGTTTTTTCTCCCGAAAGAGGCGGGTCTGCTGTTGCCGTTTCTGTTTATAGCGTTCCACGTTCTGCCGGGTCCCTTGCTGCAGCATGACCGCCCGCGATGCATTCTTCTCCTTCAAAACCTCCTGGCACTCCTCGTCGAACCAATCGTTCCGTCGACTCCGTCCCACGTACCCGACGTTGCTCTCAGCTGCATCGTTGATGGCTGCTTTTACTGTTCTCCAGCAGTCCTCAAGAGGGGCTTCGTCCAGCTCACCCTCATCCGGTAATGCAGCCTCGAGTTGCTGCGCGTATGCCGCTGCGACATCCGGTTGCTTGAGCCGCTCTAGGTCATACCGGGGCGGCCGTCGGTACCGTACGTTGTTAACGACGGAGAGTTTTGGGCGCAGTTTAACCATCACCAGATAGTGGTCAGAGTCGATGTTAGCGCCACGATAGGTCCTGACGTCGATTATGTCGGAGAAGTGCCGACCATCAATCAGAACGTGGTCGATTTGCGATTCTGTCTGCTGTGGTGATCTCCAGGTGTATCGGTACGGAAGGCTGTGCTGGAAGTAGGTGCTACGAATGGCCATATTCTTGGAGGCGGCAAAATCAATTAGTCGAAGGCCGTTTTCGTTCGTCAGCCGGAGGGCGCTGAACTTTCCAATCGTCGGTCTGAATTCCTCCTCCTGACCAACCTGAGCATTTAGATCTCCTATGATGATTTTGACGTCGTGGCTTGGGCAACTGTCGTACTCGCGTTCAAGCTGCGCGTAAAAAGCGTCTTTATCATCATCAGTGCTTCCGGAGTGAGGGCTGTGCACGTTTATTATGCTGAAGTTGAAGAATCGGCCTTTGATCCTCAACTTGCACATTCTCTCCTTGATCGGCCACCACCCGATCACGCGCCTCTGCATATCACCCATCACTATAAAAGCTGTTCCCACACCCAAAAGTTGAAACCGTCATTATAGGCGTTTTCTGCGTCTATTGATGGCGGAAAAGTGTTCTTCTGAGCGACATGACGTTTTTGAGCGTCTATTGATAGGCATATAATCCGGTCATTGAGTCGAGCAGTTTTTACGGTACAAATGGGGAAGTACAAGTTGATATGCTTTTTGCACCACGCATACCAACAAGCGGGTTTAGTGCTGTGGTATAGTATTTGGTTCTCACGCTCATGACCATGGATTGATCCTGGTTGATGTCACATGTGTATTTTGTTTTCATGTGCGTGCATCACCAACACATGTATTAAAAAATAAAACTTCCACACATATGCCTTTTAAGTGCATGTATTGGAAGTATGGAAATACGCAAAAAACCGAAAGGGTGCAAACCAGATTCGAACCATAATCATCGGATCGACTAACACACTATGTAGGGTTTTGTTCTTCTTCGTCGTAAGCGCTACTATTCGTCGTTCAAAATTTAAATGTTCCACTACGGCGGATATTCAAACTTACCTGCAACATAGATTCATTCCAAGTGTAATTTTGTGAAAGCTTTTATGGTTTGTACACTTGTACACCAAAAATGCAATAAAACTACTGTATTTTGGTAAATAACTTCAGTTCAATTATCAACTTTGCACTTTTTCACCGAAATCGCATGGACGAACACGATTTGAGAGAAATGCTTAGCGATCGACTGAGCCACACCACTTTCCAACACAAGTTTCTTCCCGCCCCCTTGGGTGACTTACTTCGCCGGGCACTTATTTTCACTATGGAAAACCTTCGTACTTCTTCACTGAAGGATTTCATTCCAATCACACGCCGTAAAACTTCAATAAATCACCAAATTTTACGAAATTTCCTCAACCGCTGCGTATAATTGAGAATGTAAACAAAGTTCAATCCGTCGTACTGAGAAAAAAAAGCTTGTGTGCATCAATGTGTGCGCGACGCTCGACGTAAAAATACGATTCCTTTGATTGTGTTGTTTTCGCTGTACTGTGAGCAAATGCCATAATTGTACGGTCAAAAGGAATTGTGTTCATATGTTCGGGCTGAATGTTGATGACGAACAATTAATTTTAAAGGAAATTAGTATATTCCATCATGCTGAACGAATGGAGGGAGATGCCCGTAGATCTATATATTCTAGTAAAACATTTTATTATAGCGTTGATATGTTGTGTTTTAACCACTCAATACACACAGTGAGCCGTAAGTTGTGAGACGAATCTGGAAACTGATTGCGACGGAGTTGAAAACGATACGACGGATTGAGAATACGGTAAGATGCATTTTCTTTGCATTATTTCCAAAAAGAGATCAAGATTTATCAAAATGTTATTGTACAATGCTAAAGCCGTTTTGAGAAAGAATTGTTTGGCATCGGTTTGTATCAGCATCATTAACTGCAATACTGGGAAAATTGCAGTTCTCACTGATCAATGCTTAATACGATGGATACTAGCACATCACCCTATCTACTGCTTCAAACTTACTTCTGAAATGAAGAGTAACGAAAGTCGATGTGGTTTTACGTTTCATATGCATGATTGCTCATGCTATTGATAAACATGTGAACATGTGTAATCCCCAGCAAAATAAAGATATACAGTCAAGTCTCCTTTAAAGCGTTAATCATCGTATGTTGAACAAGTTTAATGTATATTCATAATAATTTATCACCTACCAGAGTAGCCACATTCTCTTTTGTAGAACTTACTTAAGGACTGTTCATTTTATGAAGTGTACACCTTGTGCATGCTATATCTTTATAATATATCAATAGAATCGTAATCGGTTTTCTGTATACAGTATCGTTCGACTATTATATTATTGCACGATGGTGTTATAACAAAAAAGCCATCAACATAATAATAATTCACACGAATAAGGAACAATGTTTAGAATGGTCAAAGATTGGTAGGTCTGGAGCCAAGTATAATAGTTGAGTATACCAAAACACAATTCATTCATAAAAATTCGGATTTTTGGTATGTGAAAAATATTGTTTAAGTTTGAAGAACATCTTTTCTAGGAAGTTTTTGTCGAAACTTCTTTGTTCTTCTTTGTAAGATCTTATATTTCCATATAAGAGGAAAATAATAGTATTACGATGCACAGAAAACCGATTATGATTTCATTGATAAACTAGCTAACCCAGCGTGGCTAGTCACGTTCCATAAGAATTTTCAAGCAAAAACCTCTTTCAAAGATTAATAATGTTTATGTTCAATTGCAAAATGATAACATGGACAGAGAAATTTCTCTGTTGATAAATATGCCATTGGTGTGTGAATAATAAGCTGAGACACGCATGATATTTATGAACGCAAAATCGCCCAAATTTATGCTCTAACCATACTCCATTGTTGTAGGCCGTGATTCTGATCTGTTGTGAAATATTTCAAAAGTTCCAGAAGCTTCTATAAATTAGAGAGAAGAATCTGACTGAAAATTCTAGAATATTCTATTGAATCCCGATTAACCAGTGCTACAATTTCTGTATAGATCTTTGTGCTGCGATGGCGATTGTCAACGATTTAAGACGAATCGAATTGTAATTAGGGGACTATCGACTAATGAATATATCGAGTCATCGAACAGGAATGCTTTGGAAAGCTCTTTTAAGGGACCATTATAGTTACCATATTTTTTTTGCCTTCATAAGTCGATATCGAACCATGGAACATCGACTCAAGAAGGTTGTGTAAATAAAAAAAACTAAAATATTCGGCCCACAATCATGTTTATCTTTCCTTTGCATATATCTTATTTGTTTTTGAACCTTATATTGAAATGACGAAACCCGTGATGAATCACTTTTTCAACTTGCATCGGAATTTAAGTGCGGTTGAACAGCATAAAGTCGGTTTGTTTACATTTTGATTACCGTCCAAGTTCATAAAACCGGAAAACTACAATGATAAAAAGATCGTGATTTTTATACGAATTAGGAAGGACAAAGCTCCGGAAAACTCTAGAACACCCTGAGCAATAGCTGTTATAGTGCTCCACAATTTGCAATAGGGTCCTAAAATGGTTAATGAAATCTTGTTTTCATTTAATAACACGAAAGATCATATTACTGTAACTACTTTAGCAATTTTTTTCGCTCGAATAACGGATATATCATATTAAAACTTTAATTTCAAAATTGGAT
This sequence comes from Aedes aegypti, assembly GCF_002204515.2. Classification (NCBI taxonomy): domain Eukaryota; kingdom Metazoa; phylum Arthropoda; class Insecta; order Diptera; family Culicidae; genus Aedes; species Aedes aegypti. Next base: position 169,811,397 of record NC_035107.1, read on the forward strand.
CCATAAATGAACCTTGACACTGGAGATCATGTTTGACGTTCGCTTAGTCGACAAAATTATCACAGGGGTTTTAGTTTTAACACTGGGGTTGTTCCTATCTGACATTTCGGAAGGGACACGGAAAACAAAATACACCCAAAATTTGAGTTCAAATCAAGGAGTGTGACAAAATCTATAAAAACATAAAAAAATGTTTTTTGTACTTAAACAAATAAAAAACATTAAACAATTGAGTAAACATGTGTTTGTGGCCTGAACGTAAGCGTTTGGCACTAAAATTAGGACAGGGCTTTAGGACCCTATTGTAATGTTGTAACATTCAAATGGACTTTTGCAGTGCTCTTAATTTGACTGTTGTTGTGCTCTTAAATTGCTGTTGTATGCTGCTCAATGAAACCTTTCAAAGCGTTACTGACAGACAGAAAACTCTGGGATTTTTTATACATGATAAAAAAGAAATAGCATAAACAAGGTGTCCTCTTTTTAAAATGAATAGTCTTTAAAACATGAAAACTCTGTGAAATCTTTTGCTGGTGCTATTCAAAGAAAACAAGATCACGGTTCTACTTTCACATTGATAAAAAATATCGATCCAATGCTGATGAATGCTACCCAGAATGAGCCGATTATAAGAAACCGCGCCCCATATATGGGATTAAATTTTAACCATGGTTTTAGTATAATAGTAAAAGAGTTTTCTATAGATGAATCGATCATTTTGACTCAAGAACAACTTCTGCAAATTGGCTATGAGTTTTTGCAAGCAATTCATTTTAAGAATTATGGCACCGATATGTTGATTTTAGAACAGAACGTTCAGCGGGGAGATTGTAGTAAACCGTTTTGAGAAGTCAAGAGAACATATATACCGTAAAACGGGGTAACTTTGATAATGCGGGTAACTTTGATAGTGCGAGACCTACGACATACTTAACGAAATAACGAAGTTTCTGTTAATCAGTTAAGCAAAACGAATGCAAAGGTAAAGAGTATTAGTATGACACTTCATGACAAAGCTGTTTTCGTTGCAATCAAGTACATTTGAGAATTTTTATACAAATATAAAAATTTATAAAATTTTAGCATTTTTTAAACGCTTGCAAACAATCTGTTCTACGATCACTAATTGATGAAGTCATAATAATCTCGTCGCTTATCCTTGATGGCCTAGTTGTAGTAGAACATGAATTCGGTCTCAAATCTCTTAGCGAAAACCTTTTTTACAAACTGGGACCATTTTTGTAATCTAAGTCAGAAATTTCCATATAGCGTTAAACGCCTAGAGGTATGCAACGCCCTACAAATGTTCCGTAATTGATTCAATTTTGTTCGATTTATACTCCATTATCAAAGTTACCCCAAAACAGAAAACCGACTTTTGATTATATGAAAAATTATATATCCATTCAGAATAAATCTTTTGGCAGTCTATCAACTGCAATCTATAGTTAGGATACCAGTACTTGTTTTAAAAATATAAATTATAATTCGTTGAATCAGCATGCCCAAATATTCAAGTTTTCTTCGAAAAAACTATCAAAGTTACCCCGTTTTACGGTACTGATTTTTTTTTTATCATGTAAAATATGAAAACAAAATTTTATTTTTATAAAACGCAATAATCTTTTTTTATTATTTTTAATTTTGACTATCTATGAATTGTGATAGGAATTAGTTGTTCAGGACAAAATTTCATGATGGAGACATTTTCGATAAAAAAGTTTTTCTAAGAACAACTTATGCTGCCCATAAAGGCTCATATTGAAAAAAGTAGGCACTGAGAAAATAGCGCTCAAACTTTGAAGTTTTTCTTTCATACAAATGTTTATAATTTTCTATTAGGAGCCGTCCATAAATAACGTAGCATTTTTCCTTGATTTTTTACACCCCCCTCCCCTCTCGTACCGTTTTGTCACAAATGCTGATACTTCCCCTTGGAAAATACGAAGCATATCAAGCACCCCCCGTCACAATAATTTTTGACGTCCAATAACCTAATGTTTTAATAATAAATTTTGCCTTCTTTTAAAAATAGGTTGTTCTTCATATAAGATCATAAGATAAAATTTTGTAAAGCTATCTATCTATCTAAGCGCTTGCACTACCAATATTGAAAAGCATCCTGGAAATACTGGAAATGATTCCATTATTTTCTTGTCGACATTCATATTTGCAGCATATCGTATACAATATGACACAAACATTTAAATGGCCAGGCCCACTGTGCAGACTTGGGTTTTAAGATAATTGAATGATTTACGACCATCAGATTATTCACGAATGAATAACATGGTGAGCGAACATTTTTCAATTTTATAAGTGAAGAAATGGGGACATCCGTACCGACCGTTTCATTAAGAGGGAAAGGTAAAATCGTTGGAAGTGGCGTAGCTAAGAAAGTTAATGCACACTTCATCGCTGTGGTATTTCCCCCGTATGTCCTGGCTCTAGAGCCTTGGCTTAAGCGCCATTACTCGCTCTCTGAAACGAAAAGAAATTTAAATCTGATCCCTCTCCTATTATGCTGTGAGTTCAGATAAATGTGTATAAAAACCCACAAAATCATCACATTGAACAAAAAAAAAAGTATTTTGAAATTTCTCACCAAAACTGCAACTCTGCATCAATTCTTATACAGCAGCAACTAAATTTGGGGACACATGAATGTTTTATTATCTTACCTGCATGTGTCTTCGATCAAACACATACAAACTCTAAGTTTTCATAAACAAAAACTTTATTACCCGTTAACGGTAGACTAAATAATGCAACGCATTAGAAAAAATGAACATTTTCTGTTCACATCAAATATGTAAACTGATCATACCACACTCTTGTCTTCACAAGGTTTCATATACCATGTACGTATCATAGCAGGCCACAGCCATTTAAACAAAATATTAAATTCTCATAGTAAGCCGACAAGTCATCACAGTCAGTTTCCTTGGAAACACACGTGTTGAGCAAAATCAATTGCATCAAATTTTTCACCTTCCGGTCGACAGCGTGACACTTTTTCGATTGTCAAGGCTGTAGTAGCACACTCTGTGATTTATTTTCACTACACATTTGTTCAATCCAATCTTCCTTGATTAGATTTCATAATTTCACTTCAATCAATTTCCTACGTGACTTTTACACTTAGATAAAATTTAGTAAAGCTAATACATAAACATTTTTATATTTTTATATTTTATATTTTTATTATGTTTATATTTTATATTTTTATTACTGATTTATCAATCTTGCAAGCAACGCATTTAGAATGATCATTACTTTAGAACCTGCTAATATTTCTATATAAATAATTTTTTAACAAACACATGATATCTATTCGAGATATGTTGAAAAAACATTATTTTAATCAATTTTTCATTCTTTCGATAATGTTTTTGATGTACACTTTCAAAATTCAAAATTTTTCCTTCTTTTACTAAGTAATTTTCTTCAAGTGTTTCGTTCCAACTGGGACAGAGCTTGATCCACGGCGGAATGTTCTATGAGCGTTCCCTTTATTATTAACTGCGAACATTCTTTGCCTATTTACTATTTTCAAATATGTATATCACGACAAGCTCAAAGACACCCTATTTTCCGGGATGTAGAAAAAATATTGTTCGGAAAAGATCTTCACGAGTTTTAATTAGTTATGCGGCTTGGCAAACCTCTGAACGAACACCAACACCAAAAAATCCACTTAAGGGTATAAGAAATCATTTCGTGACGCGTTCACCATTATTTTGCGATTATGTTGTGCACATAAGTTTTTTGAGAATTATTATTTATGTATATCAATTCCAAAAATATAGAAAATCTGGCTTTGGTGTAAAATGTTGAGTGCGATAATTAATTCTTGTTGTAATTTCTGTAAATTTCAATTAGGTACTATTGCATCTTCTTTACAAAAAAAATATAACGGTAAATGTAAATGACTGCTAATAAGAGCGGTTTAAAATTTAAAAAAAAGTTTGAAATTCCAATCCCCATATCTTTCTTAGGGGTCGTCCATAAACCACGTGAACATTTTTCAAGACTTTTCAGACACCTCCTCCCCCCTCGTGCTTTTGTGTGGTTTTGACGAATAACCCCCCGCTCGCCCAATGATCATGTGTTTCTTTTGTTCATGAATGAAACAGAAATTTGAAAAATGGGAGAAGAGATATTTATGAATTGGTTTGCTATTATTAAGCGAAATGTGAGATTATAGTGTGACAAACTTCTGCAAAAATCCCTAACAAAATTAGCTCAAAAAAGATTTGTTTCTACTGCAGTGTTCCTTATTATTGTTTGAGGAATTAGTTTTCACTTAGAGATAATTTTGTATTAACATTACAGTACTAACATGTGGGGAACATTTTTTTCAAATTTTGTCATAGTAATTTCCATAGAAATCTTAATCGTGTTCTAATCGTTGTTGGTAAAGAAGTAATGAAATATTGAATTTTAAAACTTTTTTTTTAAATTTGAACCATCCGACTGCTAATGAAACCTTTCAGGTTTTGTTGATGGTGAAATTTTCTTTGAAACACAAATGGGTGGACCGTGGTCTTTGGCTAGATACCCCCTCCCCGCTAAATGATCACATGGTTTATCAACGGCCTCTATTTTGATAAGTAATTGTTAAAAGATACATAAAACATCCATGTCGTGATAATTGTTCCACTTCTAATATTGCGAAAGAATTACGGTAATCCAGTTTGATGTATGCACACTTAGATGTTTGATTACAATATTACATCGTCAAATGAATCGAATCCCACAAACCCTGGGTCTCCTACTTCGAGGAGTCTCATACCGTCCCCAACCATGCGACTAATAGGAGACCAAAATGTAAATAAATGAAAAGTAAATCAATCAGCAAATGTCAACGATAAAATTCTGCTTATAAAGCGCCCGACTGTTATAGTCAAGTGTGTTTATTTGTTTCTCCCTAATATATTACCCAATCCAACATTTCCACTGCAAATGTATAAGTCATTTCCGATAATATAGATATACAAACATATAGATTTTGACTCTGGTATAAGTAAGAAATTCCCGCAGCACCGCGTTGGTACTTTAAATATATTTATAGAACATATCATCTCACCCCTTCTCGCACTTGGCTGTCCAACGGGTGTTGTATTTTGCTCCTCTTGCAGGTTGTCCTCCGTGACAAGATGGTTCGATTTTATGTAATGTAGAAAACTTTGATAGGCGAGTGGAGTGGGTTCATGTTTAAGGATCCAAAGGTTGCGGTTTCAAATCCAGTTATTGTTATTATTTTTTTGTTTTTCATATTTTGGTGTCTAAGGCAAATTTCTTGTGGCGGAGCCTTGGGGCAATCGGGTATATGGGGTATTTTTGTTGGATTCAACATGTCGAAATATGTAAAACCCCAAAGCCTTTCGGGTGAAGAGCCAGGGAGATGTAGTATGTTGTTAACAAAATGTTAATAAAATCTTAAATTTGTTTTACCAAATTAGGATGATAGAAGAAATACTAATAAAGAAATTAAAAAAAAAAAAACATGTACATCGTAATGTTCTGAATGGCTTCAACGGATGACGCATGAATTTGGATACTAAGTTCAAATAATGACTTATTCAATAGGTACAAGAATGTTGACACTTTTGACCGGGTTAAATCCGCTAAATAAAGGCAATAAATACATTATTTAGAAAAGAGATAACTTAACTTTATATAAAATGAGTAGTAGAAAATCGGTAAAATAGAATGGTGTTTAATTTTCGATGATGTTATAACTTTTAATAAAAGTAACATTGTTGCTAAATAAATAACTTAACTCAAGAAAATTGTTTTAAAAAGAACAAAATGTTTATTATTTATGTGTGATTTTTTGTGTATTCATACACTAACAAATGAGGCCATTTGAAATCACAGATCTGACTGTTATTTTTTTAGTTTCAGTTCAGTCATTTAAAACGACAATATTTTCACTTGTCCCACTAGTTTCCAAAATTTTCAATATTTACCTTGAACTTTAGCACAAACATTAAATTTAAATATAGCATAGATTTAGTAGGAAACAATCTGAAAAATATAGTAGATCTTATTCATTTTTTTTTAAGAACCCTCTCTATACGATTTTCTTTTACCCATTTGTCACACGGTACCTTATTTCGATAGTCACTCAAGCAAAATGATTATCTAAATACAGGGACCGGAATCTATTATGATAATTCGCCACAAGAAATCGGGTTGAATTTCATAAATTTGCCTGAAGAACCAAAAAATAAAAACAAAATAAACACTCGCGCTTATTCGGATTCGAACCAAGGACCTCCCGATTCATGAACCAGTACTAACTCCACGCACCTATCGACGGCTTGATGGAAGAAGTGACAAAAGCAATACATAAAGCGTTTTATATTGCAATATTCATTCCATTCCTCTGACATGTCCACCATCCATTTGCCGCGTGACCATTTGCCTAAGTGTGCGTTTCCGATGCCATCATTCGGCTTCGGATTGGTTGTGCAATTGTGTGGGTCGGGCGTAAGCATTTAGATTGCTCGAATTTTCAAGTCCAATCTGCTCGATTTCAATTGACGGGTTTGCCCGTCTACGCTTAGGAGGCGAATCTTACCATCAATAGGTGGATTTAGCACCTAATACGCTAGGAGGGAAATCCGCCATCCGATTTTTTTTGGGTGCAGCTCATGTGTATTGCCGCAGCTCTGGTAGATGGTATGGTTACCTCTAAACGTTCGCACCATTGATCCCTTCCAACACACTTCCTGCAACGCTACGATGCCGAATCCACGGTCCTTCAGCACGTCGGCGAGTATGCGTGTGCTCCTGATGAATTTGAGAGATTTACAGTTCCACGTACCGAGCTTCCAATCGCTAGTCCCTTTACGTCGCTGTGGTCTTCGCCGATTGTCCCGGTTCGTATTCTCTCGTTGATTATTCGTTGCTTGATTTTTTTACGGCTGGCTTGCAGGGCCTGACACCAACCCCCTAGATTTCCGGAGGACCATTTCCCCTAAATGTTCGGAGGACCATAGTGCGCAGTTTAGCTTAGAGTCCTTCTCTGGCACTCGGACGATGATCAGCCGCCCCTGACATGGGGAACAGACGCTGTTGTGAGCCGCTCCTAACATGGAGTACAGACGCACGCTCAAGGTTTGCAGAAGCAAAAGCAAAAGCAAACCCCCCCTTCCCTGTCAGCATACGACCAAAGTTCCCACCGGGGGTTGGTTACCCGATCTTCCCTAAGGTTACTCGTACCCCGGCCAGTACCGCGAGGAGGTAGGGATAGGAGTTGCTGGGCAAGAGGCTAAGGACCGCACAAAGGGGTCTATTTTATTCCTTCAGGTACGCGAGGTACCAATGGTACGCCATGCCCAGCCATTTACCAACCTTCATGGGAAATAATCTCCACAATAAAATAGTTTTACTCAAAACAACATGAAAATCTAAAATTTTCAAGGAATTGGGGCAAAACGGGCACCATAGCTTATCCCAGAGTGGCCCCACATTCATGAAACCATCACCAATCGATTCCAGAGAAAATTTCCTTCCGAATGAGCTATAAAACTTATTTTTTTATCTTTCTATTGTGAAATTTATCAATTTTTTCCACCTTTGGGTTCGGAATTCCCCAATGTGCACTGGTTGGGTGCATTTCCCAGAACTACACATCATTTACGTATCCATATATAAATTCACCTACACAGCAAAAAATTGTGAATATTATGCAGCACGCAAATTGGACAACGACGGAAAATTGAGGCAGGCATTTGAAAATTACAAGCGTTAGCCAACAGCTGAAGCAAATCTGACCATTGTCAACCAAAGGGCTCTGATTGATTGGATTCCAACTATATTTCAGTTAAATTCGCTAGAAATGTACATGCATCTGCCACAAAACAAACCTAGCCACGTTCAACAGTCAGGCGGCCGAGAGGACGCTTTGCATTATTGACTGTTCTTTCAATCACTTCTCGATGGAACACCAATTATCCAAGGTAGTATATTTTTTTAGTAAAACACAGCACGTTCGTATGAATAGCTAACTATTCTGAAGTGATCGGCATACCATGATGGGCTGGTCATATTGTGTGAGTGTACGTAGAAAATGATACTCAATATGAAACGTCAGATAATTCATTCGAGCTAAAGATATGTCAAATTGGTCTTTAAGCCGTTGAAATTCGTCAAAAATAGTGTAACTCTCCCTTACTCGATATTGAAGGGACCATCGAGTTTGGGAGGCATCGAGTTCTTCTTCTTCTTCTTCTTTCAGGCATTACGTCCCAACTGGTGCAAAGCCTGCTTCTCAGATTAGTGTTCTTATGAGCACTTCCACAGTTATTAACTGAGAGCTTTCTTTGCCAATTGACCATTTTTGCATGTGTATTTCGTGTGGCATGTACGAAAATACTCTATGCACTGGGAATTTAGAAAATTTCACAAAAAGATCCTCGACCAGCGGGATTTGAACCCACGACCCTCAGCATGGTCATACTGAATAGCTGCGCGTTTACCGCTACGGCTATCTGGGAGGTATCGAGTTACAGAACACAAAATCAGTGCAATTGCTATCCAAGGAACCATGGAGTTAGCGATGAAAACCAATTTTGACTATGGTTCTCTAACTCGATATCGAGATACCGAATATCGAGTAAGGAAGAGTTAGCTGTAATCTCCTATGAACCTACATATGGGTAAGATCAAAAATACAAAAAAACGACTTTATTTTTAATTTATGGCGATGAAAGACTTTTAAATATGCTGCAAGCTTTTTTTGATTACACAAGGCTAACTTCTAGTGAAAAAAGATCAGAGGTTCATGCAAGCTCGATAATATGTGTGTTTTAGCACACCGTGTACCGACTTTAGGTCGTTGGTAGCCAAATATTTGTATTGACTCAAAAAATATTGTTTCATACAATACAAGAACGTCGCAAATTACAGACAAATATCCTTGACCACAGTATCACACAAGCTTCAAATCATTTCCCAATCAGAAGAAAATTGCAAGCCTGTAACAATAACATACCAGAACGAGCTATGGTAGTTCGATTAATATTTACCTAGCTATTATACTCAGCTCTTCATAAATTATGGACCGTATCTCGATATTGAAAGGACCCTCGAGTTAGGGTGGTATCGTTATAGAGTTGTGGAAAACAAAATCAGTGCAACTTCGTTTAAAGGAACCATAGAGGTATAGTACTAAATTCTGTTTTCCATCTACTTAAAACAATGCGTTTCCAAATAAAATATTAAAGAACTATCCGAAAGGCTGATCAATGTTACCCCGGAGTGGTTCCAGTAAGTGACAAGTTCATGATAGATCTAAATGATATACTAAACACTAGCCCCATTGATTTTATATTAAACTTGCGATGGAAGAAATCACACGAAGAAAGAATGAAAATTTTTGTACTTCTAATGGACAATCAAATCAATTATTGAATTCATGTGCCTACATACATAGATAAATCAATTGCTTACTATCCTTCAAAAGTTTTCTTTCCCCAGAAACTTTCCTGTGCTTGTTATTGAAATACCAAACAATAAAAGTGTACCGCCTCGTAGTGTGCTCTAACTTTTCCATTTTCGGACGAGATATGCGGACTTGGGGCCAGACATGAAAGAGCAAACAAAACACACATGTTAAACTCATACAGAAAGACAGGAAGGGAAAGAAGCAAATCTAAATATTTATCGACTTGGAATAATCACTTCTGGGTAAAGCTTCCGTTATCCAACAGATGGCTGTGGTGTGAAATTGCCCTTGAGCTGGCGACACGAAAATCAGTGCGCTTTTCCATTGGTTCCAGAAGCCAGTCCATGTCCAGGATTAGCTGCTCCGCTCCTCGAAGGCAATCATGGAAGGAGGTTCCACGCGAGAATTTGATCAACTAAATTGCCAGCATGTAGCTTTTCTTGCTTGATCCATTCCGTCGGCAGCTCTAGCTTGGCTGAGCGTGACTAAGAATGATTGAATTGGAACGGAATTCCACGAATCAACACAGCACTGGAAACTGTTGGGGAAAAACCTCCAGCCAGTTGTCTTAGGATTCGAAGTTGCAATTGTATTAGGAACATTAACTGGATATGCTGTCTCCTGAAGGCTTGTTACGATATTGAAGCACTTAAGATGGTGTCTTTTTGCCTTCGAATAAATAGGACGATAACCGTAATCTGCCTGACTGAAAACGAAAAGGCAATTTCAATACACACGAACTGAAGCGTCACATCACATGATAACATCAGACTCATATTGATTAACACGTAGGGAGAAAGCATCGGTCTAAGCCAGCCTAATAGAAAATATTCTTTTAAAAGTATATAGGAACCTAATGCAAGTACATCAAATGAGAGCTTTCATTCTATGTTATACATGAAAAATATTTAAACTAAAGAGAAACATTTTCTTGGCACTGAAAATCGCATTGATCAATATGGGCCACCAAAACCAGTTTCGGCCATATTTTAACTTTGGTTCCTTCATTGCCCAATCACATCGATTTCAGCATGCACATTGTCTTGGATGCATTTACCACCAGCCCAACTTTTGCTGCTTCGTGTTTCAGGCGGGGTTCAGTTCTGCCACCTTTTCAAATTCCGTGAAGCAAACAAATTGACTGAATCTCGTAAAAATCGTACCCCGGCTGTTAAGCCCGGCTCTCCACAAAACACCTTCTAGCGCAATATTGAACCACAGGCACGAAAGTCCATCACCTTGTCGCAGTCCCACCGTCTCAAACAAACTGGAGTTTTCGTCTAAAACCTTCACACAATTTTACACAACTTCCAGTCGCTCTTATCAGTCTCGTGAGCTTCCCGAAAAAGCTGTTCTCGTCCATGATTTTCCATAGTTCTACACGGTCGATACTATCGTATGCAGCCTTGAAATCGATGAAAAGGTGATGCGTTGGGAACTGATATTCACGACATTTCTGGAGGATTTGCTGTGAGGACAGTTCATTTTATAAAGTGGACACTTTGTGCATGATGTATCTTTTTAATTTATCAATGAAAATTTGATCGGTTTTTTGTGCATCGTACGACTGATATTGTACACTGTTGTGGTTACTAAAAATCCCCCAAATTAATTAAATTTCGCACGAATATGGAATAAACGTTGTTTTGGAGGTTATCAAAATCAGTGTTTTTTAGAAATTTGCTGGAAAATTCAACAATCTATATTTTTTTAATTTTAGAACCGCCGTCAACGAAACCGGCTTGATAACTTCCCTCGAACTCGTTTACTACAGGTGACAGACGACGAAAGAAGATCTGGGATAGGGTAAACAGGTATAATACGCCCCCTTAAGGAAAACCCGTTCTATCGCAGTAGCAAATGCATTACTTCTATCGTTTTAGATGTCAAGGTGTTATGTTGTAAGTTGGTCATGCTCTGCATGCAAGTTTATCTTGTCAGGTAGCTTCTAAAAAAAAGTATAAGACGTTTTTTGTAAACGGTCTAAATTTTGACGTTTCAAAACAAACCGGGCAATGTGCCCCTTCCACAGAAAAACGTTCCACGGCGTAGTACAAATGGTCCAAGAGAAATTACACCACTTACTAAGCTTAAAAGGGTCCATTAGCAGTCGTCTTCCGGTAAAAGTTTTTGTAATAAGTACAATAGTAAAGAAAAAACAACGAAGCTTGCTTATCGGTTTAGAAATTTTACGCCAAAAAGCTGATTTTCGATATTTTTGAAACATTTATTGGTTGTTTATACTTCTCAAAGATCTAATATGTGCAACATCATTTTTTCGTGGATATTCAAGATATGTAATTATATTTACGTGTTAGAGAAACCTCAATCCCTTGAAAATGAAATGGGGCGTCTTGCCCGGTTGGCGCGCATTATCCCGATTTACCCTAATACTTTGTGGACCGCATTTAGAATGGTGATCGCTCGATAGTTCTTCTTCTTCTTCTTGGCATTTACGTCCTCACTGGGACATAGCCTGCTTCTCAGCGTAGTATTCTTGTAAGCATTTCCACAGTTATTAACTGAGAGCTTTTTTTGCCAAAGTTTCCATTCTCGCATTCGTATATCGTGTGGCAGGTACGATGATAATCTATACCCAGGGAAGTCAAGGAAATTTCCATTACGAAAAGATCCTGGACCGACCAGGACTCGAACCCAGACACCTTCAGCATGGCTTTGCTTTGTAGCCGCGAACTCTCACCGCTCGACTAAGGAAGGCCCCGCTCGATAGTTCTCACAGTCTAACTCTCCGGGTCTTTCTTTATGAGTTCAGCTCCGATACCATCCCTACCATCTTTAGCTTCATTGTTCTTGAGCTGGTGAATGGCATCCTTAACCTCCCTCAAAGTTGGGGCTGGTTGGTTTCCATCGTTCGAAGTACATACCGACGAAGGCATTTCTTCCGTTGTCTCGACCTTCATTGTCTGCGCTCTCAGTGCCATTTCAGGTGCTCGTCTAAATGCTGCTGCCACTTCTCGATCACCTCATTCTCGTTCGTCAAGATATCCCTGTACATCTCAGCTCGCGGCACGAAGACGTTGCGGGATGCGTTGCGCTTCTGATAGAACCTACGTGTTTTTTGGAACCGGCACAGCTGTTCCATTCCCTCGCACTCCGTCTCCTCTCGGCTCCGTTTTTTCTATAATCTTCCACGTTCTGTCGGGTTTCTTGCTTGAGCATGACCACCCGCGTTCTTCTTTTCCAGAATCTGCCTACATTCCTCGTCGAACCAATCGCCGACTCATCTCACGTTACCCGACGTTGCTCTCAGCTGCATCGTTGATGGCTGCTTTCACTGTTTTTCAGCAGTCCTCAACAGAAGTTTAATCCAGCTCACCTTCTTCCGGTAATGTAGCCTCGAGGTGCTGCGCGTATGCTGTTGCGACATCCGGTTAATCAAGCTGCTCTAGGTCATACATTTATGTCATTATTGAAAGTTATTAAGGAATTTTTAGATACGTTTTTCGATGAGATTTAAGATAATTTCTCGTTAAGTTGATGAAAGATTGATTTTCTGAAAATATTTTGTAGAAATTCTTAGAAAACACTGGAGGTATTTGTTAATTACGATTTATCGTTTACGGCCGAGTGGAAGTTTGAACATCTACCGAAAAGCTTTACATTACATATACTTTGCAATTGGATTGAATGGACAAATTGGAGTGAAATTTGCGAAAAAATACACTTCTTCGGCGAGAATCGTTCACCAGATAGGGCGCGTCAATTCTATACCACGAGGGGAACCATGGACGCAAAAGTTAACCTAAATTAGATTTCAAATCAATAATGAAGTGGCGGTCTCTTTAGCAAAGCGCACATTTTTTTTTCGAAAGAATTAGATGCCCATCCAAACACAAAGTGTTTTATTGTATATGCAATGCCTTGGTGAGACTTTAGAGTTATTTAGAGGACCCTTTTGAGAAAATTTTAAGTAATATTTTTTGGCAGATTCCTTACATGCTACATTACTTATTTATGACGAAATCTACGGTTTATTACCATTCGGACAACTTTGACAGAAGTATGATTTTAAGTCTTAGAATTCTTTAAGAAGTTCATAATATGCTAGAGGCATGTGGCGAACACAACAAGGGCGTAAAGTCACTGTAATAAAGGTAACTCATAATAGTTTTAGAGAAATTTTGAGTTATTTTGATTTTTGTTTTCAACGGCCAGGGGAAAAACTATTCCCCCGTTCCCTTTGGCTGCACATGTTCCGTAAGTTGATTCCTGTTTCCTTACATTCTGTAAGGTTCCGTTACTTGCAACAGAAATGATAATTATATGAGGAATTATGTTAAACGTGAAATATTTTTTTTTCGGCAATAACAAATGTATTCGTTTGATTTATTTCTCACCTGTTTTTTTTTTCAGGTAAGCCATAAAAACATGGATGGTCAAATGCCATCAGCATATGTGTCCATCATCAGCATATGTAATTAAGGCAATCATGTAAGTAACATAACCATTCTTTGTAAAGATATAAAAGACGATCTCGAAACTACGCAATGCTCAAACTTCATTTCCAAAACGTGAACCTCAAAAATGCCATGGGAATTAATGTTCTACTTCAATAAAATGTCTTCAAATTCGTTAGCAAAAGTGCAGACACCACGGAAATTCTAAGGAGCAGCGATACGATTTTGATTTGACAAGCATTTGAAAAGCTGGTGAAAATTCATTTGACCGTATATCTTACTTCTTAGACCTCTACCTACTTTTATTCAAGCCAGGAATGTGAAAAACTTTGAACGGAAAATGTCCAAAGAGATGAATGAAAGAAATCAATTAATAAATTTGCTCAGTTTCAAAAAGGAGGACATTTCAATTCAAATTTGGACGTGAAGACATATGATTCAAAAGAAGGACATATCCTACCGAGGGACACATCTGGTTAGCCTAATCCTGGATAATTTCTCGTAAAAACCCTTATATACACTTCGATGATCAGAATGTAATGTCTTTTTATTCAACTTTGGTTATTTTTAATATATCTTAACGTTCGTTAAATTAACACAAATAATGAATATTATTTTATTAACGATGTTTACTCAAAAAAAAATTTTATTTATTTTTTTTAACTTAAATGAAAGTAATAATTTAATTATTACATTATTTAATTATAGGTTTAATTTTATTTAGATCCGTGATATAATCAAGAAATTACTGTACATGCTAAAACAAAAGGATAGTCATTTCTGTTTTCTCAAACTGGTGTACCCCTCGTATGCCAACTAGCTAAACAGTTTTCGAAAAAGGCTATCTTTTTGATAAATCATAGGTCTTTCTTCGCTTGATATCATATTTCCATATTTCCCTTGGAACACATAACAAACATAGTGGCATCATATAGAGGAAAGCTTTCATTTAAAGTTAAACAAATTTTGGCGGTCATTTTAAATTTTGCCGCCATCTTGAGTTTGGTCAGAAAAACCGCTTTTCACCATTAGCGCACCAGTCGTTTTGAATTCTGAGATCGCAATCAGAAAGCTGTGAAAAAGCTCAGTAAATTAGGCTACAAAAAATAGGTAAGCAATGGTATTTACCCTATGAAATGAACGATTTTCTAAATCATGTTGTACGGTTCTGACGTATATGACCAGTGAAATGAAAGCGAAGATAATTTTTTGTACAGCAAATGTTTTCACCTTATTAGTTTTAGCACATACTAGCGATCAGTGATATAAATTTTGAATTCTAACGATGTGTGCCGATATGGCGGCCTGGTTTCATTGAGAATTGCTCAGTATAAAGTTTACATAATGGATGCATATATCAGAATCTTCCTTTCAAAATTCACATATGAATTGATAGAAACATATTTTTTCCAGAATATGTAACAAAAGTGATTGTGTGCAAACGGCAAAAGAATTGTATTCCAATAGAATTGTGCTTCCAATCAGTATTAAACTACGCCCCCAAGGCGTCATAACGCCTAATGCAATTTGGTCCGTCATCAACCAAACGGTTCCGCCAGAGCAGGGCAGCAACATCTATCGGCAAGCAATGGTCCATTCACTGGTCGAACCATCAAGGCACGCGAGATCCAATCGGATTTAGCTGTAATCATTAAGTAGCGTTCCAGACAGGATCATTACCTTCTCCACGCCAGGCAGTTCCGGAACATCCTATTTCTTCGTGTGGCGGCTCATTTCCGCTTCTTTTCATCTTCCTTGCACATATCCGAAATGAAAACATTTCCCACGTTTCCTTTTACATTTCCTTACGATTGGCGTTGGCCGCAATGAAACTGCTCTTGATTGCCGTCTACTGGGTAGTCAAGGAAGTGAATAAAATTCCTGTTTCTCATCGCATCACCACGCACTGTGGGCAGTTTCCATATGGACTGGCGGTCAAGATGTGTTTGCAATTTCATGCCATATTTTTTTAAGTTTGGTGATATATGAGCCACTTGATTAAAGTATTATGCAGCTGAATTTTTCACGATCCTTTAGTTCATATCTGAAAGAACTACTGGAAATAAATTTTAGCATGGGACAACTTGGGACAAAAAAATATGAAATGCGTTAAGTTTCAACAAAAAAAAAGAAAGTGTAGTCCTCACATTTACTCAAACTTAAATGTGAGTTTTTAGTTCATTCTGTTTTTTTTTCTTAGATATCTTTTGAAAAAGTTTTCGAACATTGTGCGAAGATCTGTATAAAATATTACATTTTACTCAATGAAGCTATACATTTTGCATTGTTTTTTTTCTTGTTTTTGTTTTAAATAAACTAACTTTTACATGAGATATCAATTAGGCCACAAGAGATCTTGCTTTTGGGAAAGTAATGTCACAATAGAAAAGATTTTTTTCAATTATTGGCCATCTGATCGCCCATAGTGCCACGGCGCTTCGCCTTCGACCCTCGCTTTGCTTCCTCTGATGGCATTAGGTACGCTTGCCCACACCTCAAAATGGTAGGCGCGTTTTATTTTATTTTCGATCATTTGATTTTATTTCACTTTTATGGCGCGTATTTTTATTTAGCATGCTTAACGGGCATATCGCTCAGTTCAAGTTGGGTTTTTCCATGTTTTGGGTGGTACTCAGTTCGGTAGATATTTTTTTCGATTTATTTTTGTTTCAAGATAAGATAGTTTAAAGCACTTTAACTCAATGTTCTTTTTAACATAATACAATTTTGCGGTATATTCATGCTACACGTTTCGACACCAAACATTTAGAGCTTGAAAAGTTATAATTACAATTAATAAAACTCTAACTTTAGTTATATTATAACTTGAAATGTTATAGTTACAATATAGTTTTTTTAAAAAAACTAGCCAAACTAATTATAACTTATTTGAGTTTTGTCAGTTTGGTTCAAATATGCGAGATTTAAGTATTGTTTGATCCATCGATTGTGTCGTTTGCCCTTGAAGAGAGCGATACAAAAAAGGAAAAAATCAGTCGTGTCCGGTTCACGCAGTGCGAAGAAAAGCGGCGTGATCGAGTCAGTATAGTATGGCCTATCATTTGTGTCGATTGGACCGGAAGCACACTCGTTTGGCATGCAATGCGTGTTCGAGTAATACCGCGTGATTTTCTCATGGATCCCACCTTATCCCACTAAGCTAATATACCAAAATGAACCTATAGCCAAAATGAACAATCGGCAGAAAAAGTTCTCAGTTAATAACTGTGCAAGTGCTCATAAGAACACTAAGCTGCAGGCTCTGTCCCTGTTGGGACATAACGCGTGAAAGGAGTAGAATCCTCACTTTGTATAATTTCTGTTCAGTCAAAATCTAAGCCACGTTTAAATCTTCCGTCACACTTCATAAACAAATCGCTTGCAAAGGACAATGCGTTTTGATCGATTTTGATTTTTTTTCCAAAATCTTCAATATTGTACTGCCGATGGCGATATCGAGATATTATTTTTTTTGTTAGATTGCTCGTTTTGAATAGTCCAACAATAGTTCGGTCGTACCGAATTACCGAGATTAGCTTTTTCCCAAAAAGAATCCATATTGCCGCAACGTATCTAGAACGAATCAATCCGTTGATATCCATTACATTACTTCCAGACGTGCCATTGGAAAGGAAAAACCAGAGCCACCAAACGTTTTCTCATCGACTCAACACGATCGTGACCACTCGGTCGTCATTTCGAATGGTTACACACACTTGGAGAACCCTTGATTCGAGATGACGTGGATATTTACAGCACAGTACGGTGAACCTGCTCCAACACCGGTAATCACGGCAACGGCAAACATAAATAAAACGAAACGCGATAAATAAATCAATATCAGCATGTTCGACAACGATACGGACGTTCGGCTGGATTTGCAACGCAATATTACCATACTAATTTATGAATGCGATGAAGAGACAGTCTTGATGTTATTGTTTCTCGGTTTTGTGGTTGGAATATGTTTCGAATTGATTTTCCATAATTTTCTGGTACATGTGATAATCGCTTGTTTTTATAACAACTTTCAGAAATCAGTTGTATTTCATCTCGACGACTTGATTTGCTAGACAAGTCTTCGCATTGTCACAGTCTACGCTGTCAATCTAGTGAAATGATTAGCATCAGCTGAGAATGTTTATACTAGGATAGAATAAAACAAACAGTTTGTGGATGTGTGTTCTTTTAAGCAGGTGATAAATCTCATTTTTTGGATTGGCCCAGCTTTGCACACTCGATTTGTAGGCTACCATGTCGAATTCGTCGATTGTGCGCCAGAGTATTGGGCTTGGAAAGTACCACAACATACTGAAGCCACTTTTGGTCTCAAACCTCTCCCCAGAACTGCCTCTTGGCAGTGGGGAGGCGATTGTGCTTACTAGTACCCAGCTTCTTGTTCCACTTGCTGTTGAGACCAACATAAGTTCTGTTTCTCTGTCACTTCTGGGTTTGATCTGAGGCGGCGCATTCTACGTTTATAGCCAATACATCGCCGGAGCCCCAAACAACTTCTACTGGTCGCAGTGAACATCGTACCTTCGTGCAGTGCGTACATGAATTCTCTCTGCTCTTGGAAGTTTTTGTTTTAAACTACCTAAAGCAATAAAATAGTACTTTTCAGTGCTAAGAAAACAGTACTTTTCAGTGCTAAGAAAACAGTACTTTTCAGCACTATTTTTTCTACTATTGGTCCCTTCACGATCCTTGTTTGGACCCTTGCCTTCGATTTTTCGTTGGATTCGTTGGCGAAAGCTACCCGAGCAGAAGAAAATAACTACTGAATACCAAATTGAGGTATTCCATACCAGATAATTTCCAATACTTACAACCTGAATGAGGTATGAATGAGCCCTGCATAAGAGGTAAATTACCTCAAATAATACCTTCTGCATATTCTACAAATACCAAGCTGATAATTAAATCAGGTATTGTAATACCTGAATAATACTTGATGGATTTTCATATAAAAGTGAAATTTTTCAATACCTCCAGCAGTCCTCAATAGCTATCGAATACCAAAATGAAGTATTTTTAATTGTTTCTCCAATACCATTATAATACCAAAATGAGGTTTTGACAACTAAACAATACCTAATTATGGTATGATACCAAAATATGGTATGCATAAGTTATTTATGAGTTATTTGTTCCTCCTCGGGTAGCGGTGGTAATCCTTCTTGGACACCGCCTTGGGAAAAAACCTTTCGGAAGTCACGTCTTCTTTCGTTTATTAACTAAACATGGTTGCAACTACAACAAAACGAAGGCTGAAAATCTGAATTCACAACTTCCTTCCAAAAGAGTGGGATTTAAAACTGTCACTTAACGTGGCAAGAATGGAAGAAAGGACCTTTCTCCGGAATGCGAACTTTCTTCCAAGGGAGAAATGGATAATGTTAGTAATTGCATCAAAATGAGCAATCAGTTCGATGCTCTAGACAAATTTTCCGAACACCAAAACGAAGCAGTTTCTATCCCAGGCTCTTTGATTCAAGTGAGGAAGCAAAGAGTGCCGCCTATCGTGGTGAGTTGTTCTAAATATGGGGGATTTAGGCAGGAGATCTTGAAGTCCATTAGGGGAATCAAGGATTCCTTCCAAATCGCAAATAAAGGAGATTGTCGCGTTTTGCCGGAAACTCTTTAATATCGCGAACTTCTTCTCAAACATTTTGAAGAGAAGAAGCACAAATTCTTTACTTATGACGACAAAACTGAAAGTTTGTTCAAAGTGGTCCTGAAAGGTCTCTCAAGTGACTATAAGTCACCTGAAGAGATCAAAAATAGAATAAATGATTTACTTGGATCTTCCTCAGTCCAAGTAATCATTATGGAAAAGAGAACCCAATCTGGCATTGTTCGGAAAGGGCTTTTTTCAAGAATGCTATTTAGTTCACTTTAACAAAAAAATCTATATAATACTAAAGCTTTAGAAAAGCTAGACTTATGTTCGATGTCCGTGTGACATGGGAACATTTTCAGAAACCTGGAGGAAATTACCAAAACCTCACGCAATGCCATCGGTGCCAAAAGTGGGGTTATGGTACAAAAAAATGCCGCATGGATGCTAAATGCATGATTTGCGGAGGTTCTCTTCACGCTAAGGACGTCTGTCCTGTGAAGGAAGATACCGATAAGTTCATATACGCCAATTGCGCTGGCAATCATAAGTCAAATTTTTGGGCTTGCCCTTCGCGTAAGAGAGTCGTCGAGGCTCGTGCCAGGCAGATGAAAGATAATATCCGTTACGATAACGGTCGTTTCCGGAATTTCCCTGGTAGAGTTTCGAACAATGCTCATTTTTCAGTTAACGATCGCTTGTTTAGGAATCATACCCACCAGGTAGCTTAAAATTATGCTCATTCACAAACTAATTTTAATCCGTCTGGTAGCCGTTCGAATCTTTTTATTTTGAATGTATCTACCCAAGGAAAATCCTTTACCGATATCGTTGCAGGTAATTTGAACTCCTCCCCTATTCATACTATGAGTACCCGTTCTAATTGTTTCAAATCAAATGAAAGAAAATCCTGCTGCCAAAGGTAACATCTACTCCGCCTCTTCGTCTACCGAAAATGCTAACGGAAATACATCAGAAAATGTACTCATTTCAAGTGATATGTCTGCCTCTGTTTTTATTTTCTAACTGAACAATTGAATCTAATGATTGATGCAATGTTCAAAGCCACCGACTGAAGCAGTACAAGTTGGTGAAAAATTTACTAATCAAATTGTTATTGGATTACGTTTTTCTAATGGATCCACCAAATCCAATAAATAATAATTTAAATATTTTAAATTGAAATGCTCGTTCTTTGAATGGTAAAATTGGCGAGCTGTTTAATTTTCTTACAGTTAACAACGTACATATAGCTGTTATTACTGAAACCTCGATCCAAACTCAAACGAGATCTTAACTTTTTTGTTTATCGTAATGATTGACTTGATGGAATATGTGGGTGAGTTGTAATCATCATTCGTAAGCGTGTAAAACATCAGCTGTTTTCGTCATTTGAAACTTTAAATGTTTCAGTTGAAACACAACTGGGTTGATATACTTGCTGCTTATTTGCCTTTTCAGTGCTCTGGACAGCAAGTTAATTTGCTCCAAACTGACTTGCGAAAATTGGCTCGCAATAAGTCAACTTTAATGGGGCCCAGATAGCCGTAGCGGTAAACGCGCAGCTATTCAGCAAGACCAAGCTGAGGGTCGTGGGTTCGAATCCCACCAGTCGAGGATCTTTTCGGGTTGGAAATTTTCTCGACTTCCCAGGGCATAGAGTATCTTCGTACCTGCCACACGATATACGCATGCAAAAATGGTCATTGGCATAGTAAGCTCTCAGTTAATAACTGTGGAAGTGCTCATAAGAACACTAAGCTGAGAAGCAGGCTTTGTCCCAGTGGGGACGTAATGCCAGAAAGAAGAAGAAGTCAACTTTAATGTTAAACATAATCATAATTCTCAAAGTTATCCCAACGGTAGAATTTTATTTGATGAGTGCTCTTCAGGATATTTCTTAATTCAATACCCTGATAGCCCTACATGGTTTTCTTCTTCTAGAAACCCACCAACGATTGATTTGGTCCCGACTCTAGTCATTTTTGTAGCCAATTAGTTACTCATGCTGATTTTGATTCTGATCATAGGTTTCAAATATCCCATGAAGCGATTCTCAATCCTATCAGCTCCACTTTCAATTATTTTCGAGCTGACTGGAACATATATATGAAACATATATTGACTCTAATCTTGATGCTTTACAATTTTATTTTTACATTTTGTTGTAGCCAGGAGTATAGCAATTCCAAGATTGGAAGTAAAATTTGAATCCGTGATTATGGACGATGATCTTTAACTGTTGATCCGTCTTAAAAACGTTAGGATAAGGCAGTTTCAACGCACTCGCGATCCTGTTATGAAAATTATGTGGCAGGATCTGCAGAAAGAAATCGAAAAACGTTTTTCACAATAACGAAACAAAAATTTTGAAAATAAAATTCCTCAACAGAACCCCTTTTGGAAATTATCTAAAATTTTGAAAAAAATCTCCGAAGCCAATACCGGCATTGAAAGAGGAAAACAAATTATTACAAGGGTAGGTGAACTAGTTATGGACATAATGATTCCCTTTTGCGCCACACGTAATAATTTGATATGGCCAAATAAGGAACACTTTTGGCCATAACTGGTACACTTTCTCTAACAAATTGCGAAAAAGCTCAAAAACTTAAAAAGATGAAAAAACGAATTAAGTACTATGCCATTTAATTCCACTAGAGTTTGTATCCTTTGACAGATACGCGTATTTCGACCTCAACTGTAAGGCCGTCGTGTACTAGACTCGACTGTGTAACAAATTTGATCCGTTCCAACAAATTTGAAGGCTATTCTACTAGTCTTGCTCTTCTAGATATAAAAAAAGCATTCGACAGTGTTTGGCATAAATGCTTGATTGTAAAATTTAAAAAAAAATCATTCTCCAACATACATTGTAAGAATAATTCAAAATTATCTGTCGAATCGTACACTTCAGGTTAATTATCAGAACTCCAGGTCTAAAAGACTTCCTGTAAGAGCTGGTGTTCCTCAAGGCAGCATTTTGGGACCAATATTATACAATATTTCCACTCTGACTGACCTGAGTTACCTCAGGGATGTCAGAAATCTTTGTTTGCGGATGACACAGGCCTCTCCGCCAAAGTAATCTGTAGTCGATTGCAAAAAAATTTCGATATTTTTTCTTCATACTTGCAAAAATGGAAGATTTTTCCTAGTGCTTCCCAAACGCAACTAATAATATTCCCACATAAACCAAAAGCTCTTTATTTGAAACCTTCAGGTAGACATGCTGTCACGATGAGAAAGGTTTCAATAAATTGGACATATGAAGTTAAGTATCTTGGCCTCATACTAGATAAAAATTTAACTTTCAAAAATCACATTGAGGGCATTCAAGCCAAATGTAACAAATATGTAAAATGCTTCTATTCCCTTATTAATAGAAAATCAAAACTTTGTCTTAAGAACAAGCTTTTGATATTCCAACCAAACTTTCAGGTCAGCTATGTTGTATGCTGTACCAATATGAACTAGCTATTGTAAAACCTGGAAGAAAGCTCTGCAGAGAATTCAAAATAAAATTTTGAAAATTATTCTGAAGCTTCCTCCCTGGTATAGTACCAATGAGTTACATAGAATATCCAATGTATAAACATTGGAACAAATGTCAAATAAAATAATTAATAATTTCAGGCAAAAATCGTTATAATCTTCTATTGTCACGATTAATGCGTTATACATTTAAGTTATGTTATGTTAAGTAAAATAAAAACATGTTTTTTCTCTTATGAGCAAGTGAAATCAACTCACCTGGAAAAAATCTGAACTGCTACGGCAAATGAAATGTAATATGTTGTTAACAAAATGTTAATAAAATCATAATTTTGTTTCACCAAATTAGGATGATAGTGTTGTCTAATAACACAGAACACCTAGATATAAGAAATGAATGTAATGTTTGAAATGATACTAATAAAGAAAACAAATATTTAAAATAAACACGATAACTAAATATGTATTCTTCCTCGTTTTTTTTTCAATAAGTTCGATACAAACAATTATATTTTCAAAAGAGATTAGCATATAAAAAATATTTGAGTGTATTTCACAAGTTATAGGGTGGCAAACATTAAGCAGCACCTCGGGTGACGATGAAACTATCCACGTCACATGTCACGAGTACAGGCTGAATAAAATCAACCAAATTAAATATGGATCGCGACAAAAAGCGCCAAGCAATTGCTCGATAATCTATTTTCCTGCTCAAACATGCCAATGGTCTGTTGACTCCCCAAGCCTCTGTACGGCCAGCCACTTCATAGCAACCTTGCCCCCCGTTTATGTGTCAGTCTTCACCAGTGAGAAAAACCACATCGTCATAGAGCAAACCTCGATAAAATCGATATAAAATATTCATCCAGTTATAATACAATATTTGTGGTGAACTTGGTCAACTAAAAACTTGCTTCCCGGCGGTACGGGTTCAGCGAGCAATTTACCAGTGTGGCTTTAATGGTGTGTCTCAATCTGTTGGATAACGTAGATTTACCGTAAAAACTTCATTAGCTCCTTTCCATTTTTTACAAATTATTTATTCTATACGTTTTTTATGAACATCAATCTGAAGACTGAAACTCTTTACTGACAATACAAACTGAAGCTCAGCTTGAATTTGTAGAAAGTGAATTCCTCGGCGAATTATTTGGGAACCATATGATTGTAGAGACAGGAAATCCTCTGCGGTGGTCAGTGATATTAACCAGAAATATCCATAAACGAATGTGGGATTAGTGTTTGACCACGTACATACAATCCACGACAGACACCGATAGGTCCCACTCGGTACACTACCAGTGTGAGAACAAGAGTTCATTTGATTTGCACTTCTACTATTTTTTCACCACCACAATTCTAACGTTGACGTGAAATTTGTGGTTATCATCACAAACCATTGAATAGGCTTGTCTAAATCAAATGTAGGCAAACAAAATGCATTTACCATCTGAATTTAAGGGCTGTATACAATACTTATTTAGTTATTTATTAATAAATGAACTCTGACAAACAACAGCCATTAGCACCAATCGAAAACACAAAGTTATCACTTATAAAAGAAAACAAAACACGGAAATTACGACGAAAGTTCTGCGAGATAAATTAGACTCTCACACTAATGTGACCCTATCAATCGTTCTTAGTAGGCCTGTTAATGCGTTGTTCTGTCGATAATTAGTGCTGAGCGTCGAATTATTATAGACTGCTATAGGGTAAATGTCCCAGTAATGTATCTTAGTGATCCTATGTTAACCCAAACCGTAATCAAGAAATAGAGAACAATAAGCTTTATCTCTTATCCCGTATAGGCCCGCGTGAAAAAAAAAACTTAAACTCTCACAGCTTAGCGAATACTTAAAGTGATCAAAGGATCTCGGGAATATTCCAGTGCACTATGGTCCAGGAATCGATTTTACGCGGAAAGATGCATTTTGAGCTTTAGAATGAAACATTAGACAAAAACGGTCTTCTACAAAGTTGTTTGTATTAGCTAGGTCCTTTGTTTGGTGTTATTAAAAATTAGGGTGGACCACATTTTCATAGGAAATTGTGTAACTAACTTTCTTATTTGTAGAAATTATATTATACATGCTTCAGCTAATATTAAAAAAACTAGAGTTGAAAAACTTATTTTTGTTGGACCACCCTGCGATGATTAGGAAGAAATGCTCTAGATTGGACAAATTTCGAGCTACAGAAAAACTTTTATTGGCAAAGTTGGTCAAAATTTCAAGTTCTACCGCTTTGTCTAAGAGTATATACCAGTATTTTTGCAAATAAAAAAGTTGAATATATGATTTGTGTGATATTGTGGGCCACCCTAGTTTTAAATGACACAGTATGAAAGCTATCATTTTTAGAACCAATTTTGTAGAAGATCATTTTTGTCTAAAATTTCATTTTCATGCTCAAAATGCAATATAATGAAGAAATACATACCATGAAAATCTTCAAAATAGTTTTAGAGCCCTATTTTTCTTATTTCAGATTTCTCGTCAAAGCGGTCTATGAACGACTTTAAGAACTTAACAAAACGCAAATGCATGCAAAAATATTGATGATATCTATTTTAGTTCAAAAGTTATTAAAGTTTTTCTGCTTAAAATCCTTCGTTTTTCAGGGCATTTTATAAGAGTTACAAAAATAACACATCTGTAATATTTTGATATGATATTCAATTGTATTTTGCCTTTTTAATGCCGTCAAAAGATATTTTTTATGTTTGCCCCAATCAGAGATATTCACAATCAAAGTAGGCATGTTTTTGAGAGAAAAACAACAATTCTCAGGCCTGTATTTCATTGAGTCCTTGGAGGACCAAGAACATCGCTACTTATCCATATAATGCCCTGTTTACTTAAATAAATGGCTTCGGTTTTATGCCGTTTTAAAAACCAACAAAAAGTTGGTTATTACACTAGTAGATTGAACGTATTTTTTCAGGAAGTTATTGGATGATCTAGAACACCTGTTGTAGTACTAAGTTACCAACATTGGGAACAGTGAATACAAATGGGTCTTCAAAATAAAACAATCTTCTAAGGTCCAGTATTGTGAGATATTCTCCTACTTGGAAATGATGAATTGATTTCATTTACTCATGTAGAATTATATGTCCAAACTGCAACAAATTTTTGGAGGACCTTAACTTACATACATTTTAACCCGATTAGGAATCGAATAAATCAATTATGTGCTTAATACTGAATACTGAAAAAGCTTAATTTCTCAAAATAACAAAAATGGACTTCTTACGCGTAGACTACAAAAATCAACAAATCGTGTTATGAACTGATTTAATTCACGAACTAATTCAATTCACGAACTCCCGTTCTAGTACGTGAATTGAGGTTTGCTATGTTCTCTAAACATTTGAAAAATCCAAAAAAGATTACGATATTTATCGATAGCCCTTTTCTGACGCAAAGTCATACGCCATTCCCTGATTTATCGATCTCCTTGAAATGGCTAAAAATAAACATTTATGCAAAATATTCTTTTCTCACTGATATATTGAACAACAGGCACAAAATTCCATCACCTTGTCGTCGTCCCCGGCGGGATCCAAACGAATTGGAGTGTTCGCCTGAAACCTTCACACAATCCATCGTCGCTCTTATCAGTCTCGTGAGCTTCCCGTGTTCTCGTCCATGATTTTCCGAAGCCGGCTTAATAATTTTCCACGAACTCGTTTACTACAGGTGACAGACGACAGAAGATGATCTGGGATAACACTTTGTAGGCCGCATTTAGAATGGTGATCGCTCGAAAGTTCTGACAACCTTTTTCTGCCAGGTCCCTTGCTGCAGCATGACCGCCCGCGCTGCGTTCTTCTCCTCCAGAATCTGCCTACATTTCTCGTCGAACCAATCGTTCCGTCGACTCCGTCCCGCCTACCCGACGTTGCTCTCAGCTGCATTGCTGATGGCTGCTTTCACTGTTCTCCAGAAGTTCTCAAGAGGGGCTTCATCCAGCTCACCCTCTTCTGGTGATGCAGCCTCGAGGTGCAGCGCGTATGCCACTGCGACATCCGGTTGCTTAAACCGCTCTAGGTCATACCAGGGCGGCCGTTGGTACCGTACGTTGTTAACGACGGAGAGTTTTGGGCGCAGTTTGAACATCACCAGATAGTGGTCAGAGTCGATGTTAGCGCCACGATAGGTCCTCACGTCGATAATGTCGGAGAAGTGCCATCCATCAATCAGAACGTGGTGGATTTTTGATTCTGTCTGCTGTGGTGATCTCCAGGTGTATCGGAATGGAAGGCTGTGTTGGAAGTAGGTGCTACGAATGGCCATATTCTTGAAGGCGGCGAAATCAATTAGTCGTAAGCCGTTTTCGTTCGTCAGCCGGTGACGCTCCAGCTTTGCAGGAGCAAATCCCCCCTTCCCTGTTAGCTCAGCATACGACGAAAGTTCCCACCGGGGTTGGTTACCCGATCTTCCCCAAGGTTACTCGTACCCCGGCCAGTACCACGAGGAGGTAGGGATAGGAGTTGCTGGGCAGAAGGCTAAGGACCACACAAAGGGATCTATTTTATTCCTGCAGGTACGCGAGGTACCAATGGTACGCCATTGCCAGTCATTTACCGTGCCATGGTACGAAGATATAATTCATGATTTCGTGAATACTATTTACAGTACTGGACAGGATAAAGTACGCATTGGCCGTTTTTCCATACAAAATGGAGTTGGAGTCTTATATCTCGGGGTCTAGTAGTCCGATTGACCTGAAATTTTCACCGCAGCTTGAAAGTAACCTCAAATTTGTTAGGCTAGAAATTCATAGTTTTTCATTAACGAACTTTAAAGTTACCGTCGGACGGGGCTACTTTTGATTCCAGGGGCTACTTTGGACACTCACCTTTTGTATTTATTAGCAGCGTAAATATTAATCTGAGCTATTTTGTGTCTTCAGCACTTTTATTAACCAATATATGCTCTACCACTAGGCATGATTTTTTCTTGGAACAACATCAACAATAACAGGATAAACAAGAAAACATTAAAAAAAAAACCGAATAAATATTCACAAGGTATAAAACATTGGCTATACAAACATTGTTTGAATTTTACCCATGTCTTGGAAACTTATTGGGAGCATCACAAAACTATCGAATCGTCATGTTTCATGAAAATCTTGTGATTTGTTTTGCTTAAAATTGTTGTTTTATTAAAATAATTGATCAAAGGTCTTATTTTTGCGACTTTAATTTTATTATAATGTTTTGGTTTGTGTATTTTACAACTTAAAAAAAAAATAAAATAAATGTTTGTAAAAGTGAACAGACATAATACGCATATATTTCAATACGAACCAATGCCAAATTCACAACATCTCTAAAAAACAATTTTTCGTAATAATTTACATGAATTTGTAGTACAGAACAGTTGCATCCTTCAAATGCCTAAATTAAACTACTCTAAACTGCTAAGAAGCTAAAAGCATATTACAAAAACAAACTTACTTCTTCACGATCTTGCTAAAATTTACTTCATAGATTGCGTTTTTAATGAAAATTACTTACTGGTATTAAATTAGTTACCGGTATTAATGAGATTCTTCAACATATCGTTCATATAACAGTAAGAATAGAAAAAAAAGAGTTTTTGTACATAACTCATTTATCATCGCAGTACCTAGTAGTTACGTCGTTCGTTTATGTCAACTTGAAAATCGAGTATTCGTAACTGATAGTTCCATTTAAGAGGAAGTTGAAAATTTAAGTTTCATACTGCAAACTGAGAATAGTGAATGGCATGTTTCGTTGAAATTTGTTATATATGTATAATTGATTCTAGCTTTGCAAATTTTCTACATTAAGTTTATCAATGAAAAACTTTCCATAACATCACAGTGGACGACAATTTATTGAATCAGTTTGAAAGTTATGAAAAAAAAAATCATTTCATTAGCAAATTGTGAAAATGTCCAAAGTAGCCCCTTTTTTGTCTTGAAGGACACGCTTTTTTCGCTATTCAAGCATTTTTGTTATTTATTGATGGATGTGCCTCATATTTTGCACATTTGTTACGTACATATACAACTTAAATATAGGCAAAAATTATCAATATCTATCCATAATTCTAAGAGTTACAAATCCTCATAGTTAAAGAATGTGGAAATAATGTCAAAAGAAGCCCCGTTTGACGGTATCGCAAATCTCAAATTTTGATAAAAATGACAAAATTTTAAAGTAAAAATAATTTTTAAATGAAAATATTTAGAGCAATATGTCCTTCTGCAAAAATGTACAATTTGATAAGACACACAAATTTGCAGAACATCATTTTTCAGTGAAACTGATTGTTTTCAAAATATTTTCAAAATTAAATTTTGCAATTTTTGCAAATTGAGAGATTTTTAATAATTTAAAAGATTGTGTTTCAAATGCAGTGATATTTTAATTGAGTAAAATCTACGTTATATCTAGGCTGTGGTGAAAATTTCAGATCAATCGGAACACTAAAAGCTGAGATTCAGATCTCCAAACTTGACCATTTTGTATGGGAAAACGCCCAATGCGTACTTTATTCTGTCCAGTACTGTATGTTGTATTTTCCTAACATAAAAACACACTTTATTTCCAAAATCATGACTCAGATTCCAGATTTTGAAAATGGATTTGTTCCCGTGAAGTCAAGCTGCACGGTAAACAAAATGTATCATTCGTAATTATTTTCCGGAAAAATCAATAATATTATAGTTTGTTTGGAGATATCTATAAATATAGTTATATTAAAATAACAAAAAAATGAACTTCTTACGCGTAGACTACAAAAATCAACAAATCGTTTTATGAACTGATTTATTTCACGAACTAATTCAATTCACGAACTCCCGTTCTAGTACGTGAATTGAGGTTTGCTATGTTCTCTAAACATTTGAAAAATCCAAAAAAGATTACGATATTTATCGATAGCCCTTTTCTGACGCAAAGTCATACGTCATTCCCTGAATTTTCGATCTCCTTGAAATGGCTAAAAATAAACATTTATGCAAAATATTCTTTTCTCACTGATATTTGAACTATTTAATGTAATATTTTGGTATAAAATGAGCTTCGTGGATTAAACAAAGTAAGTAGAGCGAATTGCTCCTTTGGGATATATTATAGGGAGTTACCCAACGCCTTGGTTGTAATTCTGAATATCGTCAGCCAATACGAAAACGAAGTAAACCACAACCTCACGTTACTTATCCGAATTTCAGATCGACTTCAGTTCTTAGGGGTGGAAAATAAGTCAGGTGGTTTATTTTTTTTATTTATTTAGAGACCCCCTATAGGAACTGTCCATAAAGCACGTAGTCATATTATTGGATTTTTAGCACACCACTTAACCCCCCTCCCCCTCCCTCATGGCCTTTTGCCATGCAAAAAAAAAATAAAACTTGTGTAAACCGTGGTCATTGGCCAGAGCCCCCCCTCCTCTTTTCATAATGACCCATATATGGTCTTTTGTCTACACATGAACTTAAAAATCTGTATGCAATGTGTTTTTTTTAAATTGAAATATTCAAATATTCTACTTACAGCATGGAGAATGTTTGAGTCACCAACAAAAGATCTTCTTCTTCTTCTTTCTGGCATTACGTTCCCACTGGGACAGAGCCTGCTTCTCAGCTTAGTGTTCTTATGAGCACTTCCACAGTTATTATCTGAGAGTTTACTGTGCCAATGACCATTTTTGCATGTCTATATCGCGTGGCAGGTACGAAGGTACTCTATGCCTTGGGAAGTCGAGAAAATTTCCAACCCGAAAAGATCCTCGACCGGTGCACGCTATGTCTGAACCAGACGATTATAAAAATCGAATGTACATCGGATTTTTTCTCGCTAGAGATCAGTATTAGGTCCATATTTTCATAATCGGAAGGTTTTAAAATATTCTATCAGTGAATTTTTTTCCATACATTTTGTATGGGCTAAAATTCGTAAAAAAAACGGGATTTTCATGGGATTTAGTATGGAAAATAGCCAAAAAGTGGAAAAAATCAAAATTTTACCGAAAGAATATTTTAAAACCGTCCGATTATGAAAATATAGACCAAATACTGATCTCTAGCGAGAAAAAATCCGATGTACATTCGATATTTATAATCGTCTGGTTCAGACATAGCGTGCGGTGGGATTCGAACCCACGACCCTCAGCTTGGTCTTGCTGAATAGCTGCGCGTTTACCGCTACGGATATCTGGGTCCCATACCAACAAAAGATATACATCAATCAAAGCACCAAATACCTATGCAATACATTTTTTTTATAGATTTTTTTTTTAAGATTTTTTAATACAAAATTAAAATTAACTCCCTTTTTCCTTAGACCTAATGGATCTAGTTCAAAATTGCACAGAATCTTTTAAGGTCTGAAAAAAAAAACTCGAAGGTAATTACGTCTCATTATTATAAAACAAAATCACGTGCATTTTATTACGACCTAAAATCTATTCCAGTGAAACCCATAAGGGAAAAAACCCGGCTTTGGAGTAGTAGTTGTCGTTGTTGATGCCTCCGTACCCGTGGCACGCCTGGTCCTGTTTGTCAGAGCATGGAACACAGCTAAATCAAGCGATTGTGAATTGATAACGATTGCTTCCACCGTCGAGACTTTCGCCAGTTGCACACCACTCTCACTTTTGTCAGTTGTGCTTGGAAGGGGTGATTTGGTATCTGATTCACTTGATTCATTTGGAACATCGGTTGTGGGGAATCCGGTGACTTGAGTAGCGATAAGAATCGCCAAGAACAAAATACCCTGTATAAAATTGATTTAATCACTTGGTTGTTCCGTAAAACATTATGTAATCCAACCTACAATCTTACACATCTTAATTTTAGGTGATAGCTCGAAGAAGATAGAAATGTAACTGAATAAAAACTGAAAGTCACCGAATCGGCTACAACGTGTGAGAATTAACACTTATCGGAGTTCGTTACGTTTCACTGGTATTCTGTAATTTGATACCATGTTCAAATTGTCGAATTGTGTGATGGATAAAATAAATCGCTTAGGTGTATGAAAAAAATATCCAAACGAAATTATCATAACATTGCGTTGGCTCTGATGATTAAATGACATTTTAAATTTCATCAATAACCGCTTAATGAGAAAATGCACCACTTCCACGTCAATTAGATTTTTTTTTTATTTCTTTATTAGTATCATTCCAAACATTACATTCATTTCTTATATCTAGGTGTTCTGTGTTATTAGACAACACTATCATCCTAATTTGGTAAAACAAATTGAAGATTTAATTACCATTTTGTTAACAACATATTACATTACATTTGCCGTAGCAGTTCAGATATTTTACAGGTGAGTAGATTTCACCTGTTTATAAGAGAAAAAAAACGCTTTGAAAAAACCACTTCAATTAGATAATTTTGCCTTGCACACGGAAACAAACAAATACCAATACGGTTTTCGTAAAGGATGCAACACTTCAACGGCTATTGTTCTTCTTCTTCTTTCTGGCATTACGTCCCCACTGGGACAGAGCCTGCTTCTCAGAAGTGCTCCCACAGTTATTGAGCGAGAGCTTACTGTGCCAATGACCATTTTTCCATGCGTATATCGTGTGGCAGGTACGAAGATACTCTATGCCCTGGGAAGTCGAGAAAATTTCCAACCCGAAAAGATCCTCGACCGGTGGGATTCGAACCCACGACCCTCAGCTTGGTCTTGCTGAATAGCTGCGCGTTTACCGCTACGGCTATCTGGGCCCTATTGGACGGCTATTGTGGAACTTGTAAATTCATTGATTGAAGGTATTGATAAAAAATGCACAATTGGGGGCCTTTTTATTGACCTTAAAAAGGCATTCGATACGCTGAATCATCAGATATTATTGAAAAAATTAGAAAGCTATGGCATACGTGGATTAGCCTATGATATTATTCATAGTTATCTAAATGATAGAAAACAGTTTGTAGCGGTACAAAATGCACATAGTTCTACGCGATTCATCTAAGTTGGAGTGCCACAAGGCAGTAATGTTGGTCCTGTTTTATTCTTAATATACATTAATGATCTAGGTAAATTACCACTTAAAGGGATTCCTAAATTGTTCACTGATGATACAGCGTTGTTCTATCCGAGCGTTAGTACATCGTCAATTATTAATTGCATAAATGATGACTTACAGTTGCTCAAAAGATGTTTTGATTCAAATTTGCTCTCACTTAATCTGTCTAAGACCAAATATATGTTATTTCACTCGCCTAGGAAAAACATTTTACCGCACGTCAATCCAAAAATCTCAAACACAGAAGTTGATGAAGTGTCAACCTATAAGTACCTTGGACTGAGATTAGATCCTATACTTTCATGGAGGGAACACATAGAATCTACTACAAGGAAGGTCTCTTCCCTTTGCAGGTTGATGTACCGTGTAAGGAAGTTTGTACCGAGGAATGCACAGTTACTATTATGGATGTATTCACTCTCATTTTCAGTACTTAATCATCGTTTGGGGTCATGCAAGTAAATGCAATTTGCATAAAATACAAGTGCTACAGAATAGATGTTTGAAAATCGTTTATAATTTACCAAGGCTACATTCTACTGTACAACTATATGCTAATACATCACACAGTATTTTGCCACTGCGTGGTTTGTGCAAGCTGCAAACATGTTTGTTTATGTTTGATAAGCTTAAAAATCCAGATTTTCATTGTAACCTTACACTTTCAGCCAGTAGTCATGTACGTAATACTCGTTACGCAAGCAACATATTGCGCTCAAGAGCATCCACTTGTTTGGGTCAAATGCGAATCACTTTTTATGGTCCGTCTGTGTATAACGTCGTACCCGAACACTTCAAAACAATAAACAGTCGAATACTATTCAAAACCAAATTAAAACAGCACTTCAAATCGAATATCAATGAATTTTTATAAAATGCTGCCAGAACTGTTATTTGCTTTGTTGTTAATTTTCTTTATTGCTCATCTTGTTTTAGATTTACACTCTAGTTAAATAATCTGTTTCATTTATTTATCAACTAATCACAAGTAACATTAGCAGCTGAACAATAGTTTATTAGACTGAAATAAGCTCAAGAGTGATTTGTTCAGCTCATGTTCAGCAAAAATGTTTGTTGGGATTAGCTTTTGTCGTTCAAGGGATCCCTTCAAAGTAATACTATTCCACTGGGAAATCCCATAGTCATATTTGTTGAACGTCGTTCTTCGCTGTCACCTTAGCATTGAAAGTTTATTTTTTAAATTATGTTTACTATGTATAAAAAGATGCGTCCACTACCAGGGGGTTCATACTGAGCTTTTTGGTGTGGGGGTTGAGTGGAGGGTCGCCAACCAATATACCAATATCAATAAATTTGCAGCTTAGTCATAGAAAATTATTGGTGAGCACAGATTTCATGGAGATTTTGTTTTTCCTGATAATAATGGTGAAGAGAATATTATGTAAATCCCTATAGCAACAAGTTACACTGGTTCGACAGAGAAGTTTTTATTTTATTTAAATTCTAAGTTCATTTGTCCCTTACCGTGCATTTTTACATTATCATATTGCATTCCATCACATTTATTCCCAAGAACTGTCACTGCGTACAAAATCTCAGTTGGAAAAGATTCCACCCAATCTCGTCAGAACGTGCATTTCAAGAAAGCTCTTCAAACCATCGAAAAAAAACCCTTTCTTTCAGGAGAATCAACTGAAACCGAAAATCCGCTCTGTTCTGGCGCTTCACCTAAAGTACTTTCTCCTCATTCAATTGTCTACTTACCGTTCGACAGAGCGAAAGCCAACGATCCCATCTTTACATCCCTCTGGAAACTGGATAACTTGGCTTAACAAATCCTTACCTCATACAGCAGCAGCAGTTAGCTCGAGGGGGAACCCTACCACCCGCCATGGATGAATCTTCAAGAGGCTGTTTATCCTAAATTTTGTTTGCTCTGGCATTGGAAATTGAGTGCACTTGTTTTGTTCGGCTGGGACCAGGGTTTAGGGCTGAGTGGAGATTTGGAAAAAAATACGCTTCTCGAAAGGAGGTCTTTCCTGTTCTTCAAGATTCTGTGGAGCCGAATTTTTCATCCGCATTCTAAGAGACCGGCGATACCTTCACACACATACGCAATCAAACAGCCACTCCCGATTGGCTTACCGCGTAAAGCCATATGGATCGTTGGTCATGAATTTTTAAAAAGCTTCAACAACAAAAAAAGGTTTTCCGTTGAGCGTGGCCTAGTAAGTAGCGTGTGGAGAAGATGAAGTGTATGCAAATAAATTGTTCCCAACAATCAACGAAAAAATACAGTAGCCTTTTGTCCTTCTCGGAGCAGACAAGAATGTAAGCTTGTAGGACGGCAACATGTCTGGCTTCATTCTGTTTGGTATGCCAATTGATGAAAGCGAAAAGGTTCAGGGTCGGAAGTTGTTTTCACAAAACTACCAGTTTTGGACATAGTTATTTATTAAATATTTCAGATTGTATAGGAATAAATCTATCATTGAATTACCTTTAAATAATATAACATTAATCTCAGATATTAAAGAGTTTTCTCGGAGAATAGATGAGAAACGCATTTTTGTTTCCAATCCAATTCGCGTAATATTTGACTAGCTAATATATGGCATACCTTTAAACTTGCAAGCTTAAACAATGATCTCTTTAAGATTCACTAAATGCAGACAAACGGCCAACTTCTCCGGGCCCATCTTGATGAGTTTGGCACCGATACCATCCTTGTCAGTGGCCTTGTTGTTTTTGAGTTGTTGAATGGCATCTTTAACTTCCCACATCATGGAAGCTGGTTGATTTCCACTATCTGCTGTGCTAACGTAGCCATCACCTTCGCTGTCCTGACCTTCTGAGCTTTTATTATCTGCGCCATTCAGGTGTTCATCGTAGTGCTGCTCCCACCTAGCGATCACCTCGCGACCGTCCGTCAAGGTGCTCCCATGCTTAAACTGCACATTTCAGCAATCCTTTGCAATATACGTTGAGCTTTTGATAGAACTTCCACGTTACATGACAACGGTACAGCAACTCCATCGCTTGGCATTACACCTTTTACAGGCAACGCTTTTTGTCCCGGAGAAGGCGGGTTTTCTTTACCCGCTTCAGTTTATATTGTTCCACGTTTTACCGCATACCATGCTGCAGCATTTCAAGCAACGTCCCGGTCAACCATTCAGCGAGTTTCGATAGCGATCGATACCGATTCGTTTGGAATCGTTGGCGATCGCTATCGTTGGGCAAAGATCTGTGAAGAAATCGGAGGACTGGTTGGTCGGGGTTGCATTTTCTTAAACTTCCCGGCATTCCTCATCGAACCAATCGTGTCTTGAACTTCGTTCCACGAATGTGACAATGCTTTCGGCAGTGTTGTCAATGGCGGTTTTGACTGTCCTCCAGCAGTCTGACAGAGGGGACCCATCCGGCCCTTTCTTCCGGCAACGCTGCCTCAAGACGCTGCGCGTACGCATTGGTGGCATCTGGTTGTTTCGGTCGCGCTAGATCGTACCAAGATGGGCGTTGGTAAGTACATCGTTGCTGACGAATAGTTTTGGGCGCAGTTTCACCATCACCAGGTGGTGGTCGGCGTCAATGTTAGCGCAACGATAGATTCTGACGTCGGTCAAGTCGGAGAAGTGCCATTCATCGATCAAAACGTGGTCGATTTGCATATATTTCTGCTGAAGTGATCTCCAGGTGTACCGATACGGGAGGCTGTGATGGAAATAGGTGCTACGAATGGCTATATTCTTCGAGGCGACAAAACCTATCAGTCGTAGGCCGTTCTTGTTCATCAGCCGGTGGGCGCTGAACTTTCCAACCGTTAGACTGAATTCCTCATTCTGGCCTCCTTCAAATCTCCTAGGATGATCTTGACGGTCGTACTCGCGTTTGAGCTGCGCGTAAAATGCGTCTTTTTTATCAGCAGTGCTTCCGGAGTGTTGGCTATGCTCGTTTATTATGCTAAAGTTGCCGCAGCTTGAGTAGATCGTATGGCAAACGTTCGCACCATTGCCCCTGTCAAGCATACCTCCTACAGCGCTACGATTCCGAAACAACGGACCTTCAGTGCATCGAAGAGTAAGCGTGTACTTCCGAGAAAGTTGAGAGATTTGCAGTTCCACGTACCGAGTTTTCAATCGCTAGTCCATTTACCTCGCAGTGGTATTTGCCGTTTGTTCTGGTCCGTATTCTCTCCTTGACGTCCCTGTGCTGTTGTGGTTTTACAGTTGGCTTGCAAGGCATGACACCAACCCCCTAGATTTCCAGAGGACCATTCCACTTAAATGTTTGGAGGGCCAAAGTACGCAGTTTAGCCTAGAGTCCTTCCCTGATACTCGGATGATGATCAGCCGCATACCCCTATTCAAACACCCTCCAATTTGTCACCTTTTATGTAAATGGCTCCTCCTGTAGCTGTTGCTTTATTCAGATTGTGCCTATCAGCAGTTGCATGTTTCTTCGGGCTCATCTTGATAAGCTCAGCTCCGATTCCATCTTTACAAGTTACTGTTTTTGAGATGTTGAACGACATCCCTAACATCGCCAGCTGATTTTCATCGTATGTAGTACTGACGTGGATCCGTCGTCTTGACCATTGAATCGTCATTGAAGTGATGCTTTCTCCTTATTTCTATATATCGTTTCAAACATTATTTCTGGATATCTTTTCTCGTGGCACAAAGCTATTGTGAGAAGCGTTGTGCTTCTAGTAGTATTTCCGTATTTCTTGACATGGGCACAGCACATCTCATAGTACTCTTGCTTTCTTCGGACGATGAGTATTTCCCAAAAGTGGCGGATCTGCTCTTTCTGTTTCTATCTATAACGTTCCGCGTTCTGCTCGGTCCCTTGTTTCAGCATGATCGCCTACGCTGACGTCTACAATAAAAAACAGTTCCGTCCAGCAATATGAACGTAGTAGACTTGTAGTCGGTCTGTACTCATGTATTCCTAACCAATTTTACTACAATCTTTATAGAACTGGTTTAAACTAATACTTGTTATAGTTTAAGACAAATTTAAAATTCCACAAACAAAATAATGGTGCCTAAAGTTTCGAAGTTTGTCGAAAAATAACAAAACTGTTCAAACCACACTGAAGTTCAAATATTATAACCTGTAAGTTCACCTTCAAGTCGCTCACATCATCTCTATTAAATATATAACTTTGATGTTATCCTTCTTATCCTTTGATCCATTTTCTAAAGTAAACAGTTTTCAGACAAACCGGACACAATCATTATTAAAAAATCAATCGTTGGTTTCACGTCACTGGAAGCAATCTCAGAACGCAGTGGATCCACCGACGTGTGCTCCAATAACTCAATTTCCAGTTGTGATTCTTACTTATCACTCCCCGTTCACCAATTCATGATTGCATATCTCAAAGCACTCGTAAATTCAAATTGTCCTTCCTCACTTTATGATCACGCTGAGCGGAGTGGAGAGCCCTAAGCACACTTTGAACGCGTCTTTCTGCTGGCCAATGCAAAGCAGTAACACGAACTCTTCCACTGTCTGGTTCTGCTGCTGAGTACTGCCGTCATCGTGCAGTACATAGCTTCTGTTCCAAGTATCATCGTCTGTGGTATGCCTGCTACCCAATGTGACCCGATTGAATGGCAAAATCGAGTTCTACTGAGTAATTTTTATTTTGAGGAATCAGACGATTTTAAGTTATATTAATCCACTTGACCTTCTTAAGAAAAAGGTAAAGTCTGACTGTGAAATTTCAAGAAATGATAACAAGTAGCCGGTACCTAACGAGAGTTGCATAGGACCGTAGCTTTTATTGCCAAATTACTACTTCAAACAAATGGGACAGTTATACTTTTATGGGCTATACAAATCTGTTTGAATTTCAGTCTCATATACAAAACCGAGAGAATTTTGTTATATTAATTCATGGTAGTAAATCATGCATATCAAATTCCAAAGCAAAAGTTTTCTTTTTTACATCCGCCTGATCGGGAATCGATACCAACAAATCAACTAAGCCACAGCAGCTACCAAGACCGCTGGATGACTCGCTTAATAAAACGTTCAATTTTTATGCTACATGATAAGAAATTATAGCCCCCTTCTGTGTCACAATGAAGCTGAGGAGAATGGCAAAGTCGAGCCAAATGAAGTTTTGAAGCTTCTTTCGACTTTCCTGTCTGTACTGTGCTTTGGTGAAAAATTAATGCAATTTATCGATTATTTTACCTTTTGCTACAGTGTGCACTTGCCAATCTGGAACCGCCATGCTTCACCATTAGGTAATTAAAAAAGTTGCCCCACTTTTGGGACCCTGTTTGAGCGCGCTAGAGCATTAACTTTCTATCAAGCTACCCAGATCTCTCATTATCTTAATGTGCTGACTATTTGATAAGGTCTTAGCTCTTGGCAATTTTTTTTCTATCATTCAAGTACATCTGGCTTCAATAGATGGCTGAAGGAGTAAAGGTAAACTGAATCGGGTGGAAATTTATTTTTCAGTAAGGTAGTAGCTTTCAATTTTTTATGAACTATGTCATGCTTGTTAAATTTTAAAAGTTTTTATGTTCGATTGGATCTATAACAGAGAAGTGAAGCATGAGCATGAGCATAGATGACCGTACAATTCGTAGTTGCTACTCCGTGATTGACCAGAACAATCGAAGTTGCACAGAGTTTTAATGAATGGGGCTTGGGATTAGCTTGCCATTTCTCAATACGCAAATCGAGAGCTCAAATTTTGAAAGTCAATAACGGCGCCAGCCACGTTTCTGCGGCCATCGGGAAGGGATGGAATGTTAGTTAGACAACCGTTGTTACTAGAGACCGAGTATACCTCTGTATCTCCACAGTTGTCATGGAAAGGATATTGGGTCAGTGGGATAAGGTAGAGATCTGGGAGTCACCAATGTTTGGTGATGCGATCCATGATATAAGGGGGCGTCCACAAATTACGTAACGCTATAGGGGGAGGGAGGAGTAGGCTCAAGCGTTACGGCTCATACAAAAATTTGAAATTTTTCATACAAAAAGCGTTACGGACGGGGGGGAGGGGGTCAAAATTTTCCAAATTTCGCGTTACGTAATAAATGGACGCTGCCTAAGCACACCTAACCGGATTCACGATATCATTCGATAATCGCATTATACACAAACAAGTGTTCATCACTCGCCCACGCAAGAACAAGCGACGCGATCAATAGATCAATCACTACTAACGATCCGTGGCGCTTTTTCATTTTTACTCGACCGACGCACGACATGTACTCATCGCCCGCCCCCGCAGGAAGTCAAAGTCAAGGTCGAAGGATCAAGCATTACTCAGATCTGTGACAGAAAAATGAAGATGCAGAAAGGTTTAATAATTGATTTTCTGGTTGCATACACGACAAATTACCCAGCTCTCAACATACAACACATAGGTTGAAACATGATTAGCAGCAATAACTTAAGTGTTATGATAGATTTTTTTGGGGGATGAAATGAGACGGTGGAAAGTAAAGGACATAAGTCCAAACATCAAGAAACCCTATAGATATCTCTCCGTAACCTCCTCGAAGCTCTCTCAAAACTCCGGATGTCCCCATGATACATTATGGAAAACTTTAAATCCTATGCAATGCAGGTGGCAAACCTTCGATCCCTTTACATTGCCTCAGGACTCAATGTATTTTTTAAGGAGACCTTGAAGAATTTTTATAAACCTTTTGATAAACGTTGTGCAATGACCATGATTGACTGGTCGCAATTTTAATCCAATAGACCATGATTCAAATTCCAAATTGTTAAGGTGAAAGTTGATTGAGAACGTATGCAAAATGTTGCCACTCTCTCGAGCCACCCAACAAGACAGAGCACAGTGTTATGTGCGCCAGCCAAAAGTTAATCATATTGTTCCATGTATACCTCCATCCACAGAATGAAGTAGGTAGTATTACTTGTACATGTTCCAAACAAATGTATTATTGTCGATATGAATTCATTAACACATTCATAAAAGCTCAAAATTGCAATTTATTTCATTTTGCGGTGGAAATGTGTTTTTTGACCAATATAATATATTTCTCACACCAAGCGTTTTGTTAACCCTTTCTCAGTTTTCGTTCGTTTGTCGACAGTTTTCTCCTCTCTTATCTCGCTTTTTACAGACGAATGCAGAGTATTACTTGTACATGTTCCAAACAAATGTATTATTGTCGATATGAATTCATTAACACATTCATAAAAGCTCAAAATTGCAATTTATTTCATTTTGCGGTGGAAATGTGTTTTTTGACCAATATAATATATTTCTCACACCAAGCGTTTTGTTAACCCTTTCTCAGTTTTCGTTCGTTTGTCGACAGTTTTCTCCTCTCTTATCTCGCTTTTTACAGACGAATGCGTTCGAATCGTACTGTCAATTGCCGTGTAACACTTTATATTATTTTTTGCTGATAAATTGCGTCCCATATTGTTTTTCTCAGACATAAAAATATTTTACAACACTTGTGACATTGTGTACACCTTTGGAGTGTTTTGAAATTGTTGATTATGTGGTCGAAGCGAGCGTAGGAACAACAAAACAATTCATATTTCACAAATGAAAACTGACATCACTTCCAATCAGTGAGAGTCGTGCATCCCAGAGTGGATGGAAACAATGTTGGCTCAGTTAATTCGCGTTCCAGTGTTGTTTTTAGGATACAATTGCTTCGATTTTCTACTGTGAGTACAAATACTGTTTAGAGTGAGTTCTAGAACGGGCACAGAGAAGCCAATAAACAACGCGGTGCGTGAAGAAGAAGTCTCGAAAATTTATTCAAACAGACTCAAGTCAGAAAAGTTAACAAACCTACTCTATGAATCCTACGTGTTTCGTAGATGAAATTCTACATGTTTAAACTGGTACGAAAACGTCGTAAGTTACTGAATGAAACGGCTTATCATTTTATCATACAATTTTTGTGGGAAATGATAGGAACTACCTAGTGTTTTAACGGGAGCTGATTGCATGCAAAATTTAGGCGATGTACACGGTAAAAAAATGTTAAAAAGAAGATTAATTTTAAAACAGTTTTAAAAGACAGGTTGTGATTCTTCTTAATCAACTTTCTCAAAACCGTAGGAAAGTTACTTACGTCGATTTGAAAACGTGATCGAGAAGTGATTTGAGATTGAGCAGTATTTTACGGTGTCCCACCATTTGGCCGAATACCAGTTGGCCAAACGGGTCTTTGGCCGAATGCTGATTGGCCGAATTCTTCTTCTTATTTCTGGCGTTTCTTCCCCACTGGGACAGAGCCTGCTTCTCAGCTTAGTGTTCTTACGAGTACTTTCACAGTTATTAACTGAGAGCTTACTATGCCAATGACCATTTTTGCATGCGTATTTCGTGTGGCAGGTACGAAGATACTCTATGCTCTGGGATGTCGAGAAAATTTCCAACCCGAAAAGATCCTCGACTGGTGGGATTCGAACCCACGACCCTCAGCTTGGTCTTGCTGAATAGCTGCGTGTTTACCGCTACGGCTATCTGAGCCCATAACCTACTCATGACAATATGTAAAGAATAAACCGTCAGATGACATGTATTGGACGGGGACATCCTCCCAAAATAGTTAACTATACACATTGAGTCTACAGTTACGCTAGTAAGCCGTCGCATGATGTGTTATAAGTGTAGAAACAGAAATTTCTTCATTGACAGGTTCCTCTGGGAACTTCCGATGGTCACAAAAGTGGCCATCCTAATTAAATATCCATTTTCAGTCTATAGTTAACCTATTCATGACTAGACATGAATAGGTCGCACGATATGTATTGGAGTTCAATTTCTATTCTCCCAAATTACTGTTGACTGTAAATCTTCTCCAGCGCCTCCAAGTGACTATTCCCCTGCTTTACGTCGAAATCATGCACGAAACTCTCGATTCCTTCGAGCGACTTCCGCAGCTGATGCTCCAGCTTGTTCAATGAACGTAGATCTAGCATGGCGAATCAATGACGTCAAAGGCACTTCCACTCTCGATTGAAACACTGTCCAATCAAATTAAATTCAAACACTGCGCTACTTGATTCCACTTCACTGCACGCTTACAGTATTTCAAACCACTGAACTGTACTTTGCACAATCACTAGACAATCGACTCGACGAACCACCCAACCAGACCCGATACGACAGACTCACAACCCAAATTCAACAGCAGCAGGGAAATCAACCTCGGAAGAAAAATTCCAGCGAAACCGAGACCAAACAAGACTTCGATGCGCAGACACCAGAGCTACTGTTCTAAAATAAAGATGAACTCACGTTACACGCAATCAATCATTTATTTGCCACAATCAGGCTTGATAAAAACTACTCTGCGATGCAAAGAGGAGGCAATTTTGCCGTTTTTCTGAGAAGAAAAAACTGAACTCAAAATTTTCACCACAAATCCTCATGCGGTTTGTGCGATGCTCACCACCACTCACACTTCAAAAGAACTCTTGAGTCTGCCGTTTGAACAAGATAGTCCTCGGAGAGTTGTGAGAGCACCTTTTTTGGTGGAATTTTACGCTGTTGTGTTTTGTGCTGCAACTTCCTCGCTCATTTTTCGTTGCTTCTCTGCTTAGCATTTTTTCACTCCCTCGCAAAGAGGCAAAGGCAGCACGCTGCTCTTGAGTATTTCACCGAACTCTACTATTGTTGAGAAGCAAGCCTGGCCACAATGCCACAAAGT
The DNA here is from genome assembly GCF_002204515.2 of Aedes aegypti. Classification (NCBI taxonomy): domain Eukaryota; kingdom Metazoa; phylum Arthropoda; class Insecta; order Diptera; family Culicidae; genus Aedes; species Aedes aegypti. The sequence continues at coordinate 169,855,067 of NC_035107.1, forward strand.
TTCCGAACGCCACCACTTAGCATGCAATTACTCCCTGTTCAATTTGCTTCTGATCGCCTCCGTCCTTGTGCTGCAATCCAATTCGTCGTCATCGTCGTTCTCGATACTCCAAGTCGCACTTCACCTGATGGTCAAAATTTCACCAACGGTGCAATGGCGCAAACCCGCGTCGAAAATGGTGGTGTAACCTTCGTTACACAGTTTCTTTGTCACCACATAAGGGTAAACTCGTCCATTGCACTTTTCGAACAATCAATTTGCGCTAGATTTCCTATGTCCGGAAACCTTCACCAGGACCGTTAATCCGACTCGAAGGACCGAATATTTACACGTCAAATAAGGTTTCGGACACGTAGCAAAAACTCGCGGCGATTGAAATTGAAAAAGGTCACTTCATTACGCGAACAGAAAATACACTTCATCAAAAAACGGACGAGGTGTACTTCTCTCGACAGTATAGTTACTTCTGACTTGCCTTGCAATTATTGATATGTGCGAACAAGCCGATCCACGATCGGGAAGCGATCGGGTAGAATGGCCTTTCATACACTACCGTACCTGTCCTTCACTCGTATCGAGAAGCGAAACGGACCAAGAGTTGCTATACGAGAGAGGAAGATAACTGCTGGTGTGAAAAATGTGGAACTCGTTTACCGCAATCGATCGTTGCGATGGTACCTAAACTCTATCCTGCTCGACCAAAGTGATTGATTGTAAAATTCTCCAGAAATGTTGTGATAAATTGGTATTAAGTGAGTTTATAGCAATGGATAAGTGGGAGCAAATAAAAGTCAAAATGTTGCTTAAATTCAAAATATGATACAAAACAATATTATTGAGCATACATTGCCTTCCCAATTCTCGATTTTGGGGAATAAAGAGCAAACAATCAAAAATCGAATACACTACCCTGTCTATCATGAATTTAGCATCTGTCAGTAGCGAACGTTTTCAAACGTACGATTGAAAATCCTCACCTCAAAGTCACCTATAAAATAGTTTTGCTTATTTTACTTGACTGAACTAAAATGTATACAAAGCGCCCTCAAAATATCGCCGTGATTGAGGTCTCATGCATTTTTTTGTATTTTATTTATTTAAACATTTACATTTATCGGTACAACTAGCTTTACCAGAAGAAAACATAAATTTTCTAACGGGTGTCCTTTAGCACACTGCCAAAAAGGTAAAATATGTGTGAGGCAAGATTTTCAAATGGTAATATTTCGAAATGAACTGCACAAATGTTCTTACCATGATTTAGTTATCATCAATTATATGCTCCGAGTGGAAATGCACATTTCTGATAAATTTCAAGCCAATTTGATCGAATTCCATTGCAAGGTAAAACATTAAGGTTCCGGAGTGGACGATTTAATGTTAGTTACCCTGTGACAATTTGAATGCCGACTTCCACGAAGATTAACCTTATAACGATATCTCCTTAAACTACAGAAACAAAGTCATCGACAAAGACAAACTGTCAACAGGCATTTACACATAATGCTATAAGGTGTGTAAGTTTGATACCCGTCTCATAGGGAAAAACTTCTCATGTGGGCAAGTGAGACTTCTTGTTTTCTAGTGTGGCTTTTCCTCCAGAGGGCAAATATTTGACATGAAGTATTGAAGTGTTTATGCATTCGAAAGAAATGCCTGAACACTTTAGCCAGAACAATGTTCAGCCCAAAATGATTTTTTTTAACTATTGATCAAAGTAAATATTTAGAGATTTATAGTATTGCGTAGTTTTTTTTTCAGTTATTTTGGAAAGTATCACCACAGCTTAATTTGCATAAGTTTTGCACAGTTTTCTTGTTTCTATGTCATAAATCCAACAACTCAAACTATAATTTCATGCAACCAACAAGCATGGTGTGGAAGGTACTTTGCCTCGTAATAACTTCATTGGTTAATGAGATCGCTCCTACCTAAGGTGTAGCTTTGCATCAATTAAATGAGTTAATTTATATTCACACTTTCGTTGCGTGCCTTATTTTCCATCATACCTCAGTCACCCCACAATTATGGATAACCCACAGATACGGACCAGTGTTGGATTGTATACAGAATTTCTCATCAAATAGATTTGCAACTCCGTAAAAAGATACTTACATATTCTACTGACCTTGAGAGCTTTGCAATAAATTGTAATAGACTGTTGCATTATTTTTCAGTTTCGATGAAACAGTTGTCAATTATATTCCTTCTTCTTATTGACATTAACCTCCCTGCTGGGATAGAGCCTGCTTCTCAGCTTAGTGTTCTTATGAGCACTTCCACAGTTCTTAACTGAGAACTTTCTTTGTCAAAGTTGCCATTTTTGCATTCGTAATATCGTGTGACAGGCACGATTATACTCTATGCCCAGGGAAGTGTCAAGAAAATATTCATTACGAAAAGATCCTGGACCGACCGGGAATCAGCATGGCGCGGACTCTAACCACTCGGCTAAGGAAGGCCCCCAATTATATTCCGAAAATGGATGAATAATAACTGAGGGCTTTTCATTTGAGCCTCAAATAAACGAAATAGATAAAAAAAAACTGAGGGCTTTTAAAACCTTAGCACAGTTAAAGACAAGACAAAACAATTGCGAGCATGTTGGGGGTTTTGCATCTAAGTCCGAAAGAGACATGGATTTACGAAAAGTCACACTTGAACGCGTTTTTTTTTCGCAAATTCATGTCTCAATTTGTCAAACGAATACACTGTGTCTTTTGATTACAAGCTCCTAAAAGTATGTTTCAGACATACCAGAAAATCTGGAATATGCCAGTAAAGGGCAAATATTCATTAATGTATCGCCATGTTATGTAATCATATTTTGTTCTGAAAATAACCCTGAGCTTATAAGTGATCTATAATTGTAGGGTGATTGTACCTACCAACTACTACTGGTGAGCAATTAAATCAACTGAGCTAGGCCATTGTGCAGCCAGCCACGCAAATCCTGTAATACGGTATATCATTTCCATTCTCCATCTGATGATGTTGCGTGTTCCGAGTAGCGCTGCAGCAAAACTGAAATGTTTATTTTGTGCCAAAATTCTCTAAAATTCGGGCTTTGCCTTGTCTGGTGTGACACGAGGTTTCGCACCAGCAGCACTTATTAAATAAAAATGATAATTGTTATTATTCCTTTCCGCTTGGGTCGCCTTCCGACGAAAACTCAAACTGAAAACCATCGGAGGACAGAAGAACGGACTTTCCCGAAATGGTTAAAGTGTGTCTGAGGCGTATTTTCTGGCCTCGAACCATTGCGCACCCAATAGACATCGACCTCGACCGAAGGAAACCGGAGGTCAAATATAAACACCACTCCCAGGGGGTGAATTATACCACTTAGCAAAAAATGGTGTCAACGGAAAATTGAACAACAACGCCGAAGAAAAATGTCTTTTAAAACAAAAACGAAACGGAATGCCGCCGTCAAACTGGGATCGCCCCAACATCTTCGTAGTGATCGTAATCCGCCGTAAATCTTCGCATAATCCCATACATTTTTTTTGTGCCGACGCTCACCCTCCAGGCGATGTTAAGTTCTCCTTTGCTTGCTTCGGGGAAATATAATCATCGTCCGTCGCCTGTTTTCCTACAATGTGTTTATTTCCGTTTCAACGGACCTTCAAAACTCACATTTCAGCATAGGTGGTCGAAGATTTTTCAAGTAGGATGCAAATTGATTCTCAAACGAAAATATGCACCTTAGATGAAATATGTACTGCGTAACGAGGCAGCATATACAATACACTGAAATGTCCATTCACTTAAATTCTTATTACGTAAATTACTTTTATGTAATTTCGTATACGAAATAGTAAGGTGAAGGAATTTGTATGGATATGAGAATACGCAGGATACGTTTAGCACATACTAAAGAATATTTCGTAAAATTGGAACATTGAAACTTGTAATCAATCTAGGGAAGATCGTAAAGGTAACCATATCCTTCGTTACTTTCCTCTTGAGCCCAAGAACTCTGTTAAGAACAGATAATCAATTTTATAAAAATTACCACTGACCATCGGGATCTTTACCATTTCAATTCATACTCACAGAGGTTCAAACAATTGTGATCTACCATAGTCCGATTTCAATGACTATATAAGGTTATCCAAGATTTCATTGTAACTTAGGAGGTTTGCATCCAAACAGATCCACACCCCAACCCCTTTTTACGACCGTTATCGGGGGATCGTAAAAAAATCGGTCGTAAAAATTCAGGGTTATAATTCTGTTTTTGAAAAATGCAACGTCTAGATACGGAAATACTGATTCGAGATATTCGGCAAAGTTGAAGCATGCGTTTAGAATTGTCCAAAATGGCCGTTCAAGTTTTCATATTTTGGTAATAGATGGCAACACTGCTCGATTGTTAACAAACGAGGCAATTTTATGGAGGTCTGATATGCAAATACCAAAAAAAAATTAAAGATAACGATACCGAATGTTCACCAAAGTTGAAGGGAGTGTTGTGTGCCATACAGTCGGCCGAATTACAAATACTCATGTGGCTGGCAACACTGTTTAAGCAGAATAAAAATAATATCAAACCATAAAACTTGAGTGGAACAGAAAAATAGAATGCTTAGCAACATAGCAATACTCTTCAACTGTAATCCAGTTTTTCACTAAGGGTTCAAAATTTTGTCGTAGCTGGCAACACTGCTTAAGTGAAATTGCGTCACCAGGCAGCTCAAGTGTGCATGCAACTTTTGTTTTGCGGATAGCTCAGGATCCTGATCACTTAGAAAGATGGTGTCTTCGGCAAAGTTGTTCAGTAACTCAAAGACTATCATTATTCTAGCCAAGAGCCGATGTGCTCCTTACCATCCTTACCATAAAAATCGTGCAATGTGAAATTTTCAGCTTTCTAAGCAGTGATTCTCAATCATTTTTCAATTTTAAATCGCTCTAATGGTTATTTTTGTATATACAGTGGCTCAATTTCATATTCGTACAGGATGCTGTTTCCACATCAAGTTAATAAAAAACTATTAAATGAAGTATTGAGCTACAAATACTTTATCCACATTGAAGGTAGTAGGTGTCATCTATTGTTTGCCAATCACAAAATGTTTCCATTTACATTCATCTTTGGATTAATAGAAAAGTATTGAATTGATGTCTGAAATTCACCCAATTCCATATTCGTACACCTACCAAAATTCAAACGCACAACGTTCAAAACTAAATTTAAAAGCTCTAATTGATTGCTGAAGTGCTTTATTATGATGTTCAGATGTAGTGAAATACATTAGGACAATTTATCAGTGGACATATATGAAATTTAGGTAAAATTATGAAAAATGCCAGTTTCCCAATGATTTTTGCTATAAAATCCAATAATTCGAACAATAACGTTTATTTTTGTCATTGGATCCAATCTATAGATTATACTCGTAAGCTCTGATAGAAATTTAGTTGAAACGTATACAGTTTATAGAAATCATAAACAATTTTTATCCCTTTTGAGTTCAGAAAATTGTTGTGCCATAAGTTCAAAAATCTTCTAAAATGATATTTTTAATCAATGTAAACCAAATTTTCATTATAAACAACAAGTTAATGTGAATTTTGAATTTGTCTGTAAAAATAATTTGAACTACGAACTTCGTTGTACATACCTCCACATAATTGATGTCATCGTAATATTCAATTATCTTTGAAATAATATTCAAATTACATTCAAAATAGTACCCCTGCAATTTATTGATTTTATAAGAAAAATACAAAATAACTTGAATGAGCAGAGAGCATTGATATACTATTTAATAGAATATACCCTGTTGTTTTCATCATTTTAAAAAACGTTTGTGTTGCGGTTAGGGCAATAATATTTATTCTATAAATCTCTATAATCATGTTTGGTAGTAAAATGTAAATTAAAAATGAAAATTACGCAATGTTTTGATAAGAACAATAACTATGCATTATGTATATACATTTAGGAGCCAAACATAAAGAAATAGACTAAAATTTTTGGTTTTGGATTTGTTATAAATGTTATATTACCTTAGATTTAAAACTATAAGTTGTCGATATCCACTCCTAGCTACTCTAAAACTGATTATAGTTTTTTGAAACTTGTGCAATATTCGCAGTTATCATTCTTAAGGAAGTGACATTGAAAAAAAAATGCAATTTATTGTTCGACTTCCCGAATATTTTAGCAAAAAACATGGGAAAACTGATATTTTTCTTAAATTTACTTAAGTTTCAAATATGTCCGCTTATAAATTTTCCAAATGTATTCTACTGCATCTGAACAACACAACGAAGAGCTTAAGTAATCATCAGGTCCATTAAAAATAGTTTTAATGCTGTATATTTTTTTTGTTAGGTGTACGAATATGGAATTGGGTCAATTATAGACACAATCTCAATACTTTCCCATTATTCCAAAGATTTAAGCAAATGAATACAGTTTGTCATTGCCAAACAATAGATGACACCTATAACCTTCATTATTGATAAAGTATATCGAAGTCCATGCACCATTTAATAGTTTTAAACCAACTTGATATGAAAACAGTGCCCCGTACGAAAATGAAATTGAGTCACTGTATGAAGGTTTGTTTTCCACAAAATTCATGACTGATCTAGAACATCAGAGAAAATCAGCTTCTACTTCGCAAAGCTTAACGCAGGCTTTCTCGCACAACTGTCATTTGTAGTTCATTATATTTCAATCCACAAATCATGTTTAATGTATTCCCTTAGCGTAAATTCTATTTACGTTAAATAAATTTAATTAACTTACGTTTTGATTGTGTGAAGTTATATTTATGTGTGTGCTTTTAACTGATCTGATTTATATGCTGCATATAACATTACTCCTAGACACACCATTGTGCATACCATTGAAGCAGACTAAGCTTCTGAAAAATGGACCAACGATTGAGTGCGATGCCTGCAGCCATGCTGACTCATCTCCATGGTTTTGAATTATGTAGAACGGAGATAAAACGCTTTCCATGCTGCTTGTCCATCCATTTGTCGAACTTTTGAACTGATGATTAGGCGTGGGTGAATAGGTTTGCAAAGGGCAGAGCGGATCTAGAATTAATTAAGGGACATCACCACACAACATACATTCAGTGTTTCAATTGCACTTGATGTCAGTTCGGATACACGAATGATTTTATGCACTAACAGCTTTCAATTTTATTCCCAATTCCAATTACTAGCTGTAATGTTTGCTTGTGGAAATTAATGAGCAGGTGCAGGAGCTAAACAAAAGCCACTGTCGTAACTGTTGTCCCATTAGTAGCCAGCAATTTAAAAATGAATAAATAATGGCGTTACAATAATAATGCACGCTTCAGCTGCTGCTACATGCCACCACCCATTAACTTTCATACAAGATAAATTTGGCGGTATTAAATGGCATCCGAGTGAAGCATCTCTCCGACAGCTAACAGCAGCAATAAAACACCTCACTTGTACTTTTCCCCCGGGGTAGCGTACCGTTCGTCGCGGGATAGAATTTAAATGAGTTCGGGTAAATTTAAGTTAATCTCTCCGATGACTTGCAATCAATCTCTTGACAGCAATTTGAAAGCCACAAACAGCGAAATAATTTACTATCATGATGATGATTGATATTAAGCTAATTTCTTTAAGGCATATTAAGTTTCAACATTTATGTAACATTTGAAAAGCGATTTAATTCATCATTATAGAAAGAAGTAGAAGTAGAAAAGCATTTATATGGTACACACTTTTCTACAAATCTAGAAAAAATATATACATTTAGGTGCCCAAGTAACAATTTAAATTTTTTCTCATCTGAGATGTTATTCATTGAGGTTTTATTAGAGATACATTCAAAACAGATTTAGTAAATAATTGAAAAGATTTCAGTAGTTACGTATAAGTGCTTCTGGTAAAACTTATTGGGCATCCAAATTTGTCGGTACCGTAATTCGGGGTGTAGTTGATCAGTGGGGAGAAGTTGATCTTTCACGTACCCACATGTATAAACTGTCAAAAGAGCTATGATTCGATTTCAATTAGCACAATTTATGTGGCGTCGTATTACCTGATGGCTGCTCTTGATGATCCTAAATTCTATTTGACATTCAATATAATTATATCATGAAAAAACAGACTTTTAAGGAAATGTTTGACGAACTGCTGAAGGGTTCTCCTCCAAACAATTGACTATTGACAAGGCTATAGAAAGACACCATTTAAATAAAGTGTTCCATACATTCAGATATGTTCTGTGAATCCAGTTTTGAATTTGCATTGTGGATAAATAATCATTTTCGGAGTAAAAAATGTATTGTCTTGTGCGTGATTTGCTATTTCAAAGAAAATTGCATACTTTTAGGCTTTCAATGCGGTGTATTCTGTATACAACAATCAAATTTAAAATTGACCTATATATCATTAGGTTTTAAGATTTTTGAGACTCGATTCAGATTCAGTGACCCCAAATTTAGTGAATAGTGGATCTCTTTATCTTAGGAAACTTATCACAATAATTGATCAACTTCACCCTAGAATCAAAAACTCCACTTTTTGATTTAAAAAAATGTTTTTATCATGAAGAAAACATTTCGTTGAAATTTCGTTTGTATAATTCGATAGATATCCAACCAGTACATGTTTTAAAAATATTTGGAAGATAATGCATGTATTGTACTAGGAATTGCAGAACAGAATCGCTCTAAAGTGATCAATTTCACCCCATTTACGATACTAAATTGTGTTTAAAAGGAGCTGTTTAGTGTCTATTAAAACCTATACATAAAACCACATCCTGCTTGTCTTACAAAGACAACAATAAAACATTCAAGACTGCACTAGGTCATATTGAAGTTTTCTCATATTCCAAATGTCTGTTGCATGTTATTGGAATGCGGTATGATTGTGATTACCAATGTCATCATATCGATAAGGCTAATCGTGTAGAGAATTTTGAGTCAATTTGAGTAAATTTCGTCATAGTGTCGAGAAAATTTCCTCCACGAAAAAATCTTTGAACGACGAGATTTGAACCCACGACCAGCTTGGTCTTGAACAGCTTCGCATTTACCACTACGGCAATCTGGGTCTATGGAAATGGACTATCATTCTCAAATTCTAATAATTTATATGCGAATCTGTTAAAGAATAAAGGTAATCTTGAAGCACTCGACATACAATGGATCCGGTTTGAAAAAGCCAAAAATTGAAGCCTATTGCCTTTTGAATGCCTCAGAAGCTTAAAGTGCGTTTTTACGTCCACATTACAAACTATCCGAACAAAGAATGCTCATTTCTTCTCACTTCATAGTGGTTGATCTTAACAATATTGCAAGATTGACACAATCACCGCATTCCAAGTCCTACAACCTCCATCAACACGAAACTTTTTCGTTTGGTTACACAGCCAAAGTCCTTTCTCTCTCATCACAGAATACAACTTTCCCAAGCCCCCGTTTGGTTGTATATATTTTTTCTTCGTTTGTAACTCTACGACACTATTCCATAAAAACGCGGAAAAACTTTTTGTTTTCAGATACTCTCGCTCCCCACTCAATAACATTCTCGCTTCTTGTACGGGATATCATCTAGTGGGCGGACACAAATCAGGATTCAGAGAAAAAAGTTTTCCCGTTTCCGTTCTCACGCCATGAGATAAAAAATTTGTTCGCAAAAGCCAAATAAACAACTAGTTTCTGGTGAGCCAGCTACACTTCATTTTCACCGACCACCAACCACACAACACATTCACTTACTCTCGAAATCGAACAACATGGGGAAGCAAAAATTCCAGCGCTACGAAAGTCGAAGGAGAACTTCATTTGTGAGGTGACTTTTATGTCTAGTCTTTCTACATATGTGTAATGGTGGAGTGTGTGGAATGTTGGGGATAATATAAAGAAAACGAAAGTGGTTGAGTGGAAGAGGATACTCCAGAACACGAGTCCCAAAAAAGTTTTCTTGGCTATGTGGTTGACTGCATAATCTGCCCACATTGATGAGCAGGTCTTCTGAAGAAAACAAAATTCCAAACACACCTTGTCAAGTTGAAAACCAAAAAGTATTGTGGCTTCCGATGAAACTTAGTAGCACAAAGACTGTCGTCGGCTTAAAAATTCCAACCATTCAAAATGGAAACTTTGCCTATCTCTACACCGATGTAGCGGCAGACATTCCTATGATGTGTTGTTTTAAGATTCACGAAGCACGAGTAGAAATAGGTTGTCTATCAACGGAGCATTACTTCTTGTGGAATTATCGCTTTTCTAGCCAAGCTAGAAACTTTGACAACCTGGCTGGGTGCTGATGGGGTTTAGGCTATGGGGTTTTCATTCAATGGTATATTACGACATGAGTGTAAAATAAAGCTCCGTACCACATCACCTTTATTTGGCCTGGGCCATAAGTCCGATGTCCTCCCGGGACTACCTCCGAAGGATGGGGGCTTGTGTATGCCTCTACGCCTTTGCGTCATCAACTGCTTTGTTTGCTCCATCTGTTATATAGGGAAAGTGTACCAGTTATGGTCATAGTGGTTCCCTATTTGGCCATATGTGATATTTCGATAACCTTGACATTTTTAATGTTTTCAAATGTTTTAACATCAAGAAATATCCTTTATCTTACTGCTAAAACACACCAAACTTTTCAAAATGTGGAGACATTAAATTTATCACATATGGCGAAATAGGGAACCACTATGGCCATAACTGGTACACCTACCCTAGGCATCTCTGCGACGATACTTACATTTGACGAATGCTTCTTGGATCCATTGCGCTGCTCGTATTGCTCTTCGTGCGGACCAGATTATCGAAGTCGGCCTTCGATTCCCGTTGATGAATGTCTTCCGATTCTTAGGCGCCTCAATAGCATAAAGTAGGCGGTTTGTCACGATCGATACTACTCGGCATAATTCCCTACGGTGAAGCAGGCCTACTCCGATGGAGAGTTTCCCGATAGAATACTCTCAGAGGAATACATCCTGAAACAGATAACACGTGGTATTTACTACATTGTTGGCCGGTAGAGTGTCAAAGTCGATTCCGGGTAGAGGATGGCTTTCAGTTCATTGGCGAATAGTCTCCGGTGGCGGATCTATTCTACTAACGAAATGATGCTATCCGGGCAGATGCCGAGGTTGGTCATTCGATTCCGGTGGAAGGTAGACTTCCGGTTTACAGGCGCTGTTGCGGCAAACAACTGGGACTTTTTGCTCGGGTGAGCGGGAACGGCACGATCGGATGATCGTCCGCCAACCTGATGCCGGGAGCAACAGGACACAGGACCGATAGCTCGACTGGAAGGGGACTTAACAACTCTAGCCTTAAAAAAGGCTGATTGGCTTCCACTGGTGGAGGGAAAGGCGGTTTGGAACTTTTACTTAACTACTGTATTGTCTCTAGTTCTTAATGATATAAAGGTTGAATGGAAACTGAATAAATTCTTGCACATGCAATCTCCTTACATAGGTGACAGGTAGCCAAAAACATTGCATATGCAGCGGTGGGGTTGCGATGGAAACTTCCACTGCCTGCTATGTATAAGGTCTGCTCACTGGTGATGGTTGTGGTGGTGGAAGTGCGATGCTTCTCACTGGGGTGCTCTTCACGCTTTACATAGCTGATCGACTGGATTGCGTACATGCTCGATCATGTCGCTCGGAAGGATGGGAAAGGGAAACAAGCAAAACTAACGACTGTGGCATGTGTGTGTGGGTCAATTGCGATGTTTGTTAGTTGTCGGGATGAGAGGCCGAAATACTCGCGGCGGCTCGAGGTTATATGGAACAGGGGTGGGAAGGACTCATAGACAAACTCATCATAAACTTCGCGTTGGCGCGAACAGGCGCTCCGACGAACATTAACCGGTGCAAATTCATGGTCTACTCAACTGATTCTCAGCGGTGGATCTAGCATACATCGACCGTAATGTCGATGCAGGTCGGTTAGGTGCCGAGGTCAGTCTTGTGATTCCGATGGAGGATGACTTCCAGTTCGCTACCTGTCACCAACACTACGTGACGTTCGAACTCCTTGGCCCAGTCTCCGACAGAGGATCTAGCTTACTCCGTCGCGGACCGACGTCCTCTGGTCTTCCTGTCATTTGGTCGGTGTTGAGTAAGTGTGGACTTTGTGACATTTTTCATGTTTTGAGAAAAATGGGCTTAAAGTATAACACTTTGCAATTTTTCGACTCGATAAAATTTTGGTTTAATATTTGTACACCTTTACAAGGTCAACTACGTGGTTTGTTGTGTTTTAGGTTGCGTTATACGTTTCTTCGAGAAATCAAAACCATACCTATTATTGCCTTAACCGTGCAATAATTGGCGCTGTTTCCAGGCGCAAATGATGACGACGATGACGGCGATGATGATTGATGATGCACGCGTATGCTGGAGTGGTGTCGGTCACTCACTGCGATGTGCTCGGTCACTCACTGGTAAGCGCTCAGTGAGTGTAGTGCTTTGCTGCAATTGTTGTTATTGCTGCTGCAGACTTCACACCCTTCGCGCAGTCTATCCGTGTATGTGAAGTAAAGGTGATTTGTAAAGTAAAGCGACCATATAGGGAGACTTACGGCTTCGGCACCATTCGACTATTATCGGCAACCAAATTTCAAACGCCAAATACACAGTATTTTTTATCAAATCACATCAGTGGAAACATTCAGATGATTCTTTGTTCTGCCCGCTTCCCGCTGGCGAGATTTCCGAGACTAAACAAACGATATCGCCGGAGATGCCATCAATTCAAATGAGCACGCCTCAAAATGCGACTGATTTGGAGCTGCCGAAGAGATTCACCAGCAGTTGTTATGGGAAAGTTGCCGAAGAGAATGAGGCTGCCGAAAATAGTCACACTGACAAAGGATGTTCGCAGCGTTGTCAAAACGTTTCCAAAAGCATTTTGACAAGTCTGTCGGTGTGAATCGATAGAGGATTGAGCAACGCATTAATGTAAATAGACAAACACGGAATTTATCTGCTGATGTCCGCGAAAATTACAAAAAAAGCACGGCATCGGCTTAAGCTGCCGAGAATACGTAAGTTCCCCTATGTCCCTCGTTCCTAATCAAACATTTTCCGTATTGGATATGTATTCTACAATCATTTTAGGTTTAAAACATGATCTAAATACTTTTTTCAGTCAAACAATTAGATTTGACGCTGTAATATCTATTTGAGAATTGCGCTGTCCCGCGAAACGCGTTTGGTCACTTTATTGTAGGGTAATGTTGTTCAAATCGCTTCTGCTTTCTAAACAGGTCCTTTTACAGCCTTTCTTGAAAACTGGAATTACATACAACTGCTTCCAACAATACGCAAAAAATACCGCTTTTCAGAGAGAGATTGAACACTGCTGTTAGTGGTGCGGCAAGCGAATTAATACAAAGTTTGATAACTAGCGATGGAATACCGTCCGGCCCATATCCTGTGGAGGGTTTACTTTCTTTACCGGCAGTAACTACTGCATCGTTTGTGATGGCGAACTTCAGTCCCATAGCTGGAAAATTAGGAACGTTCTGAGTGGCCGTGGTGGAGTGGCGATAGAGGTGGTGGAGTCAGCATCAATAGATCCGTTAGACATTGTAGAAGACAATCCAGATTTCTTTTGCTAATCGTTGACGTAATGCCAGAAACTCTTCGGGTTAGTTTTCAGCCGGCTTTGCAGACGATCTATATAGGCGTTGTAGAGTTGGTTACTGACTTGTTTATACGCAGAATTCGCTGCCAAATATTCGATTCTTGTAAAGTCTGTGCGATTTTTGCTGTGATGCCTCAAAGCGGCCTGTTTGACTCTTAGAAGATTCTTAAGGATAGAATTTTACCATGCTGGTTTGATTGACTGACATTTTGAATTAACGGAAACAAACTGGTCAATAACACAAACACTTCAGAAAGTGCTGATGCAGCGAGGTTCATGTCAGAGTCGCAAAGTGTTTCATCCCAGTTCATACGTGAAAAGAAGTCGTTCGTACCATTAGCCCGACTTAAATCGTAGGAAACGCCTTCAGAATTTTTGTGACAGCACCGATAAGGATCAATGTACAGTTTTATGCCTGGCAATCTTCATGAGAGATGCAGGAGCTTGAATAGCCGTACAATTCGCACACAGCTCTTCACACACAAAGCATAGGTAAGGAGTTTGTTTGTTTTCATTTTCAACTCCGATCATTTGGTTGTGTCTAGCAATACTATATCCATTAAGCAGCTCACGCGAAGTTTGACCGATTGAGGATCGTGAAATGTTCGGGAATCTGGACGGATACGATGCCAGGTGATCGTGCTCAAATTGAAGTCACCGAGGATGTCGATATTGTCCCTAGGTTCCATTTGTAATAAAAATTAACCGATTCAAATCAAAATTTCATTAATAACACGATCGGGAGGGATTTAGATAACGCAAACGTACAGTGTTGCGTCGACAGTTGAAATTGCAACCCAGATTTGCTTGATCGCAGATGTACTAGGATGATTGATGATATTAGAAGAAAAAAACACGCCGTCTCCCGAGGAAGGGTTGGAAAATCATAAAAAAATGAGCACGTGTTTTATGGATGACCCCTTCCGATTGTGACAAACTTTGGAACTTTGACCCTTAAGGAATATTCTCTTATATATGCTAGTTTTTCCAATAACTAATACAGTTAACTCTCCCTTACTTGATATTCGGTATCTCAATATCGAGTAAGAGAACCATAGTAAAAGTTGGTTTTCATGGTTAACTCGATGGTCCCTTGGATAGCAATTGCACTGATTTTGTGTTCTGTAACTGATACCTCCCTAACTCGATGGTCCCTTCAATATCCTGTAAGGGATAGTTAACTGTAGTTAACAATTTTCAATGAAAATTTAATTTTTTGTCAATTAAAGCAATTAATATATGTAAAAATATGAACGGTAAATTAGGTCAATGTAATATATAAATGTTAAATGGCAAATGTTTTAATTGGCCAACAGAAAAACTTTCCTATTAAGTTCCAAAATAGCGCACCTGAGAAGATTGTGCTTAGCTACTTTAAAATAAATAAATATGCTCCATATTGCCTTCATGCGTTGGCTTACACAACGATTCAATCAACGTGGCTGTCATTTCCAAGGAAAATAAGCAGAAGCGTATACATTTCGATAAAGGTTGTTTCACCGTGATGCTGTCTGAACCACATTTTTCATCATTCACATTTCGCTGCTATGCGTGTCAATCTACAAAGGCGGAGTTTGTGTGTGTGGCATTTGATACCGACAAGCGAACATTTCAATAGGCCAATGATAGCCCAAATTTATCATTCGTGGAAAATCGAGAATCGACTCGTATATTTTTTCTTTAGCCTCGGGGAGAAATACCCGTTCCATTTAACGACAGAGACTGGAATGAAAGAATGGCATCCATTTTGCAGCACAGAGATTATCTGAAAAAGTGGAACAGATATGGGAAGAATATAAAGTGATGATGCTAGATTGAGAGCAACTTTTCATCTTTTGAAAGTGAGTTCATTTCAAGCATGAAGCAATGTTGTGGTCTGGATTGTACTAGATTGTCGTACTATGAACTGTATGAGCAGTGATCGGAAATGTTTCGACACGCTCGATTTGCATACTGAATACGTCTATTTATAATGGCCTTTTTGTCATTGAAGTTTTAAGAAAGTTTGGTAAGTATTATTTCTAACAATCTAGCTACCATGTCCACACAGTTACGGATCTCACACATAGTTATGGATCACTTTGACGTTCAACGTTTGGTATCTCGCTTAAAACATATGCAAATTGAGCTTTACGTAAAACATGTTTTTGCCAAGTCATACTTTTTATGTTTTACCATTTTTCATGTCAAGCATAAAATACTACCGCAAAATAATGATGTTTTTGACAAATGTGGGTTGGTATTACAAAGCTCTCATTATAAAGTCTTTTGCTGTAAGATGTACCATCAGCATTCATGAGTTCCTTTAGGTGATAAAATTCTAATTTTATGGCATAAAAATTGCTTGTCCGGATCTGATATATTGCCACAACACTTCCAAATAAAGTTGATTTCTGCCATTTTAAGCATTGGATCAAATTTTCCAACAATAGCACTAAGGATATAACACAACATCAAGAGTTGAAAATTTCTCTATTGAATAAACACAAATGGGTGAAAGGCTTGGTGTAGAGCGAAAACAATTCATCACTCTATTACTGCAGAGCAGTAGGCATCAACAAAATGAAAATCTTCAGCAATTATAAAATCTGAGTAGCAACTTACTCACCGCGAAGCAGACAAATTGACTAAATCTCGTAGAAGTCGTACACCTGTGAAGCCCGGATCTCCGAAAAAAAAAACACCTTCTAGCGCAATATTGAACAACAGATACGAAAGTCCATCACCTTGTCGTAGTCTAGGGACGTTCCGATACTGCGAAGTATCGATATTTAATTCGATACGATTTTCGAAACAAAGTATCGATACCACCGATATATTGATTCAAAATATCGATATATCGGAATATCAAATGATATATTTCAATGGAACAAAATTCATGTATCACTTAGTGACGTACCGTTTAGATTCCTTAAATTCGACAAAAAAGTCTTTGAATACTTATTGTTATTTTGACCGACTTTAGATATATTCTGTTAACATACATTCTAATTCAATTCAAACAGAAACTGTTTTTAGTTTTCTCCAAATCTAGTTTATTTCTTGTATTTTTACAAGAAATAAATTATATTTGGAGAAAACCCTACATTTTTTCACTTGTAGCATGTAGAGAAGGCCGTCCCTTATATTTTGAGAATGTGAAATGCTATAAGTTCGTTATTGTCAAGTGCTCGTTTTGGTAAGAATAAATCAGGTAAAAATCATAGTCCGTACGTGGACGCTAAGTGGTCCTCCAACGGCAGTGAAGGTATCAAGTGTAGATGATCCCGTGCGCAAAATCGAGCTCGCTGCTCTAGTGAAGAAAATAAACTTCTGTGCTGACTACCAACGCGCAGGAGAATTGGTTACTAGTGGCTTTTCGTACTCATATTGCGTGCACTAGAGCAGTGAGCTCGATTTAGCGGTGTCATCTACACCTGAAATTTTCCGGGCCGTCGGGGGACCACTTTGCGTCCACGTAGTCTGTATTTTTACTTGATTTTTCTACCAATACTAGCACTTTACAATGACGAACTTATAGCATTTCACATTTTCGAAAAATAAAGGACGGCCTAATGTAGAGGTCTTTGCAACTCTCGTCCACGTTTCCAGAGAATGTCATATCGTTAAACAATTTTCATTTATCATTTCCTATGCCTCAGCTTTTGCAAGGATATGGCCAAGACAATTCTAACTTGCTGAAGGGTGCATCAATTTCTTCTAAGAGGCAGATTTGTCTCGAATATTTGTCTATGATAATTGACGAGAAGGAAGCAACCCTCATACAGCAGTCTAGGGCTGTACCACCTACAAATGCTTAATACTTATGCTAGTGCTAATGCTAATGCTTAAACCCTACAATTGTCTTCTAAATATAAATTTACGATATATCGGAAGGAAATATCGATATCACCGATATATTGAATAGAAAATATCGATACCAAAATATCGAATATCGAAAGCAAAATATCGATATTCCGATATATCGGAAGTATCGGAACGTCCCTATCGTAGTCACCGGGATCCAAATAAACTGGAATGTTCGCCTGAAAACAAACCATTTTGCACACTTTTCATCATTGCTTTTATCAGTCTCGTGAGCTTCCCGGGAAAGCTGTTCTCGTTCATGATTTTCCATTGCTCTACGCGGTAGATACTATCGTATGCCGTCATGAAATCGATGAAAATGTGATGCGCAGAGTTCTGGTTATTCATGACACTTTTGGAGGATTTGCCATGCAATAAAGATCTGGTCCGTTGTCGATCAACCGTAAACGAAACCGGCTTAATAACTTCACACGAACTCGTTCACTACAGGTGATAGACGACGGAAGATGGTCTGGGATAATACTTTGTAGGCCGTATTTAGAATGGTGATCGCTCGAAAGGCCTCAAAATCTGACTTATCGCCTTTCTTGTAGATGGGCATATTACCCCTTCCTTCCACTCCTCCGGTAGCTGTTCTGTTTCCCAGATTGTGCCTATCAGCCAGTGTGGCCTCTCCGGGCCCACCTTGATGAGTTCAGCTCCGATACCATCCTTACCAGTAGCTTTATTGTTCTTGAGCTGGTGAATGGCATCCTTTACCTCCCTCAAAGTGGCGGCTGGTTGGTTTCTATCGCCCGCAGAACTGGCGAAGGCATTTTCTCCGTTGTTCCAACCTTGCTGCAGTATGACCACTCGCACTGCATTCTTTTCCTCCAGAATCTGCCTACATTCCTCGTCGAACCAATCTTTCCTTCGACTCCGTCCCACGTACCCGACGTTGCTCTCAGCTGCATTGTTGATGGCTGCCTTCACTGTTTTCCAGCTCACCCTGCTTTGGCAATGCTGCCAAGAGGTGCTGCGCGTATGCAGTTGCGATATCCATTTGCTTAAGCCGCTCTAGGTCATATAAGGGCAACTGTTGGTACCGTACGTTGTTAACGACGGAGAGTTTTGGCACATCTTTACCATCAGAGTCGATGTTAGCGCTACGATAGGTCCTGGTGTCGATAATGTCAGAAAAGTGCCGTCAATCATAATGTGGTCGATTTGAGATTCTGACTGTTGTGGTGATCTCCTGGTGTATCAGTATGGAAGGCTGTGCTGGAAGTAGGTGCTACGAATGGCCATATTCTTGGAGGCGGCAGATTTCCTTTGATGATTTTGACGTTGTGGCTTGGGCAGCTATCGTACTAGCGTTCAAACTGCGCGTAAAAAACGTGTTTTTCATCATCAGTGACTCCAGAGTGAGCGCTGTGCACGTGTATTATGCTGAAGTTGAAGAACCGGCGTTTGATCTCCAACTAGAACTTTCTCTCATTAATCTGCCTGCACCCGATCACGCTGTTCCCAGCTCGTGTATGCTGTCACAGCTCTGGTAGATGGTATGGTTACCTATAAACGTTCGCACCATTGTTCCCTTCCAACACACTTCCTGCAGCGCTACGATGCCGAATCCGCGGTCCTTCAGCACGTCGGCGAGAACGCGTGTGCTCCCGACGAAGTTGAGAGATTTGCAATTCCTCGTACCGAGCTTCTAATCGCTTGTCCTTTTACGTCGATGTGGTGTTCACCGATTGTCGTATTCGTTCGTTGATTATTCGTTACTTGATTTTTTTAAGGCTGGTTTGCAGGGCCTGACATCAACCACCTTGATTTCCGGAGGGCCATTCTCCCTAAATGTTTGGAGGACAATAGTGCACAGTTTTGCTCAAAGTCCGTTTCTGACTCTCGGATCACCGAGATGATCACTGGGGAACAGACGCTGTAGTGAGCCGCTCCGAACATGGAATTCAGACGCTCCAGGTTTGCAGAAGCAGATCCACCCTGCCCTGTCAGCATACGACCAAAGTTCGCACTGGGGTTGGTTACTCGATCTTCTCTAAGGTTGCTCGTACCCCTGCTAGTACCACGAGGAAGTAAGGCAGCGTCCATTTATTACGTAACGCTAAAACTGGAAATTTATGACCACTTCCCCCCTCCCTCTGTAATGCTTTTTGTATCAAAAACTTCAAATTGTTGTATGAGCTGTAACGCTTGAGCCTACCCCGACCAGACAGAAGAAACAAGATTATAACAGAATGTGTTCCCCTGATATGATTGTTTTATATCACCAGTTGTTATAAAACATGTACCGTTAGTAGTTAAAATAACAAAAATTCTAACAAAATTTGCACCAAATTAAACTAAAATATAACAAAGCCTGTTACAATTATACCAAAATTATTACAGAATGTGTCGCTAGGTTGTTACAAAATAACAAAATTATTGAAAACTATGTTACTGTTTATGACATCGGATGTTATTTGCAACAAACTTACAAATGCGATGTCAAAAATATAATACATGTTGTTATAAACGTGTTACTAAAAATATAACAAGTTGAGAACGAAGCCATCTTGATAACAAAATTATATCAAATTCTGTTATGTTTAACTGCTGCTGATAGGAATGTGTTATAATCTTGTTAGGTGGTTCTGGTCGGGACTCCCCCCTCCCCCTAGAGCGTTACGTGATTTGTGGATGCCGCCTAAGGATAGGAGTTGCTTGGCAGGAGGTTAAAGACAACACTAAGGGGTCTATTCTATTCCTTCAGGTGCGCGAAGTACCAATGCACTATGGTCCAGGAATCAATTTTATGCGGAAAAATGCATTTTGAGCTTTAGAATGAAACATTAGACAAAAACGGTCTTCTACAAAGTTGTTTGTATTAGTTGAGCCCTTTGATCACTTTTGTCTAAAATTTCATTTTCATGCTCAAAATGCAAAATAATAAAGAAATACATACCATGAAAATCTTCAAAATAGGTTTAGAGGCCTATCTTTCTTATTTCGGATTTCTCGTCAAAGCGGTCTATGAACGACATTAAGAACTTAACAAAACGCAAATTTTCATGCAAAAATATTGATGATATCTATTTTAGTTCAAAAGTTATTAAAGTTTTTCTGCTTTAAATCCTTTGTTTTTCAAGGCATTTTATTAGAGTTACAAAAATAACACATCTTTAATTTTTTGATATAATATACAATTTTGTTTTGTCTTTTGAATGCCGTCAAAAGATATTTTTTATGTTTGCCCCAATTAGAGACATTCACAATTAAAGTAGGCATGTTTTTGAGAGAAAAACAACAATAACTCCTAAACGGAAGGTGATAGCGAGTTTCTTCACTCAACAAATTACGCATTTTTTAAAGCTCTAAAAGTGTTTCATAGACTACTTTGATGAGAAACTTGAATTGAAAACTCTAGAGCCAGAAAACCAGTTTTGTTCGGACCACCCTATGTCACTGGAGGAAAAAAGCTCTAAATCGGTCAATTTAAGAGATACAAAAAAACTTTTTTGACAAAGTTGCTTGAAATTGAATGGTCTACAACTTTGCTGAAGCATGTATAATATAATTTCTACAAATAAGAAAGTTAGTTACACAATTTCTATGAAAATGTGGTCCACCCTAATTTTCAATAACACCAAACAAAGGGCTTAACTAATACAAACAACTTTGTAGAAGACCGTTTTTGTCTAATGTTTCATTCTAAAGCTCAAAATGCATCTTTCCGCGTAAAACTGATTCCTGGACCACTGTGCAATGGTACGTCATGTCCAGCATTTAGCAACCATTCCTGTGACATATATAATACTTTTGTCATAGGGGAAGACGGGGTAAGACCGCCCGCCTAAGCAATTTAATTCATATGTCAAAATCAAGAATCAATAAATCCTTTTTCGACGCAGCATGTCGTATTTTGAAACCTTAGGCATGATAAAAAAATATCACAGGTGTTGTATTTCTAAAAAATATTTATTTCTTGAAGCTTTAAAAAAGTGATGTCTTATCACGATTATTTTTAGCGACGAGGTAAAACCGCCCTCTCACGGGGTAAGAACGACCACCACGATTTTCGTACACAATTTTGCGAAAAATATATCAGTTCCCTGTGATTCTAACAAGTATAATGTTTTATTAATTCTACATTGATAAACTTGGATATTGAATCATTTTTAGGGTTAATTATTTCAAAAAACTTGAATATATACTTATTAGTACCTTAAAACACCCATATTTTGGAAAAACTTTGCGGATTTGGCTTGTGTTTTTCACAAAATTGATTTCATTTCACTTGAACAGTAATGTACAACGTAGTTACAACATTCAAAATGGTTTACACAGTTATTTGGTATAAATCAGGGGTGGCGGTCTTACCCCGTCAACAGTGGTCGGTTTTACCCCGCTTGTGCAATTTTCACAACTATGACCTTATTTCAAAGCTTAATTTTTACAATTCATATTTCACTTCACCAAAGCATATTTCACATTTCTGTTAAAGCATGGACGGGTAATTTGTTATGTTTTTCCAAAAAAATCCCTTCCGAAATCCTTAAGTGAGCATCTGTTAAGTTTAGATCAAATTCACTATCGACAAGCAGAAACTTTGTTTTTCACACTTGTTACGAAAAAATTGATGTAAATATCATACTAAATGCTCCGGAATGTCAAAAATCTTGTGTTCATGGAGAGTGCTTGGTGAACTTTTAAGAAAATTGCCATTTTCATGCCAAACTGAAGGTGGTCCGTCTTACCCCGGCGGGCGCTCTTACCCCGTCTTCCCCTATATTTAAATTCGAATGTGGTTTTTCTGCTTTTTAAAGTCTTTCCTCAAAAGTGAAAATCATTAATCTAATGACATGCACGCTCATCCGTACATATGTAAAGCTACTTACAGCAAATAAGCAGTCGGTTTTGATATGGCAGTGCTTTCAAGCTTATAATAGCCATCACGCAAAATTTCTTCCTCGTTCCTACTATTACGTGGACTAAATTTCCATACAGGACGGAATATACAGCAGGAATTATGAGCAAGTTTCAAATCATAATAATAACCGGTTGTTATTGTGAGCTGTGTGGCTTCTAAATGCGTGTGCTTTGTGTGCGTTGAACATTCCCAGAAGAGAATGAACCATGACTAAGGCTTGTGGAAGATTTCGGTTGCATGCCGATTTGTGCTCTATATAAGCATCTGTTACCACTCTTGTAGGCTCTTGCACGTACAACAATCGGCCTCTTGTGAAGACCCATCAAGATGTGTGAAACGATATCTGAATCTCCATTGCGGATTCCGATATGATATACTTTCGGCAGAAGACGACCTGTTAACTGTGAAATTATAATTGTTTATTATAGTTTAAGCATATCAGCTCGTGTAGGATCATCAATGAAATTTCTGTACTCCTTGCAAAGTAACCTCGCAACATCTTGGCATTAGCAGTACGGACGGCTGTGATTGTTTGGTACTTGATTGATGAATTAATTTCATGTGAAATACATTATCGTTCCATCTAGAGAGAGTGCTAATAGGCTCCACGTAGATGGAAACCACAGCATATGGGATTCTTGTTAATTGATTTCAACACACGGTATCATATGTGATTTGGGCACGTGTTCTTCGTTGAGTTGAAATTCGTAGGAACTATACAAAGAGACACATAACCGCTTGTTATTTTTACGATGAGTTGCTTTTTTTTTTCAACGATTGCTAAATAATAGTTACAATATTAGACAATACATTTGCGACTTTGAATGGCTTGATCTCAGTTATCTGTAGACTGCTTTCAATTAAGTTTTCACACATTTGTTGTGTGGAATATTACAGAAGATCGTTTTGTCTCATTGAATTCATCTGTTTTACATATAATGGTATGATAACGTATTATCTTTAGGCACTTTCTTGATGATTTCTAAACTTGATATGATACACTGTTCTAAATGTTAACAAAAATGAATGTTTTGTCCAAGAAGAAAAAATTTGCCTTCTGCCTAGTGCTGACAGGCTATATTTCAAAACCCGTCTTCAACTTCACTCGTTCGTCGGCAAACCATTACTCGTGTTTTCGTCAACGTTTTCTTGTGGTACCTTCAAATCGTTTCCTTTGCTGGTGTTCTTGATTAACAGCAGTTTTGTCTTTTTGGTAGTTTCAGAAACATTTCTACCACAATAGTGAAACATGACATACAAGCTAGGGGACAATCACAAATGACGTTAAGTTTTGAGAACCATGTTGTTGAAATCGAAGCCTATGTCTCATCTCCACCTCTCCGAAATGTCTAGAAAAAGCTAATATCATAGCTTGAGATGTTCAAAAAATCGTCTACGTGATTTATGAACAACGCCCTGTCTCGAATGCATTCAAGCAACAGTGCTTCCGTGTCGTAAGGACTAGCTAGTATGACTTGCGAACTGGCTTTCTCTTCACTAGGAGCATGATGCATGCACATACCGGGTGGCTGCAAATTATAGTGCCAAACATGTTTCTTGTGTACTTCCGAGGCACGTACAGCGGCTTCCAGCCGGCAAAAAGCAGCCATTAGAGACGCCGTACCTCGCCGCCTTCGGAACCGTAAAGAAGTGGTTGAGTAATCGAGGTATGGGAGCAATATTATGCACACCGACTCTTGGAATGGCACAGCCGATGATGGCAACGTGTGTGAGTCTTTCTCGCCCGAACTTAGGCAAACGGTGTATATGGTTTAGGTACGGCTCAAACTATTCGTCGTCATCGTCGTTCTGGTGTTCATCCTACACCAACGCCAATCAGTAGACAGTTCCTCTGGACCAGCAAGGGAGTCAATACGGATAGGCGGAAGGTGTAAACGATCCTGTAAGTGCTTCCACAAGAAATTGGCAACACACTCCCTCTTTTCATGTAGCTTGTAGCCTCACCATCACCATGTATGACTAAAGGATTTATTGTCGTCATGCTTTCACGCTCGACGCAATACGTAGTTTACCATGAACTGCAACGGTTCTACCAACAATTGTATGTATTGCAAGCAAAATATCATCAAATCAAAAACATCTCATATAGACGATGCTGCAAGTAGGATGTGAAAAAAGTCATTTTTATTATTTTTGAGAATGACCAAAAGAGGTAAGGTCTTCTTAAAATGTTATACGCACAGTTGCACAATAGAGTCCCTTTTTCAGGACAAACTCATGTGTTTATTTTGTACACAATTTTCTAAAATACAGATTTTGACTTCTTGTCCCATCGAATTTCGGCCGGTCAAGGGAGTGATAGTAAAAATAAGCAGTTGAATTGAAGGCAGTATTGGAACTTATCGGATTTGTAAGAAACGGGTTTTGACCTGGCCTCTCAAAAAGCTAACTTTGGTCAAAAATGTTGAAGAAGGGGAAGGCGAAATATTAAAGTCAAATTTGTTTCCCCCTAATTTATATTTTTTACAGAAGGTGAGATTAAAATTTAGTGTATGTTTTGCACTGCTTGGTGGATAAGTCACTCATATTTTTAAATCAAAATAAAGTTTTTGGGATACCTCTTCAGAAAACGCCTAACTAAAATCACATTAACCTTTGCGTACCCAACGTCTGTTTTCAAGGATTATCAAACCAATCGAACAATCAGCTTTTAATAAGTTATTTTTCAACCGAAATCAATGACATGGGGTCGAGATTTGTCACAATTCACTATGGCCGCTAAACGAAACCGTTTCACCTTATGGTTTTTGAGTTATTCCGGAATCCGACCTGTCAAAATTAAAGATTAATCGATACAAGTAAATACGAATTAATACTCGGTACTTCTGATTCGATACCAAGTAAAATTGGAATCGATACTTTCCAGTGCAATACCAAATAGGTATCGAATGAAACTATTAGAATCGAATGAGTACTTTCTTAAGTACATTTTTGTAAAGACTGGTGTAACCATTTTAGGAAGGGGTTGAAAATCCTGTTTTCTTCTCGAACATATATCGAAAATGTTGGTTCAAAAGTGTTTTTATTTTATGAATTAATCTCCAATGCGATTCTTAGAAAATGACTATCGAAAACATTTTCGTTCTTTGTTTACTCAATAATTAAATATTACTCATATGATTTAAGTAGGTATCGATATTTTGATTCGATATTTTGTAGGTTTCCATACTTTTCTCGGTATCGTTGCACCCCTAGTCAAATCGCGATTTTTTAAATAAATAAATAACAGGTGAAAGTTGAGCAGTCAGTGAGATCTATAACATGTCCGGTGTGCTACGGTCCTGAATGGAAATTTGTGTTCAGGACATTTATTTTCGTTCTTGTTTCCACAAATTATGAAGGTTCATATTTCGCATGAAGGGTTTATACATAGCGGAATTTGGGGCATGTGTGCCATAGGGGCAAGTGTGCCACCCCTGATTTTTATAAAACTTCAAACTATATTTTTTATTTGAGCTCAACAATATGTTCCCTTATTTCAGTGATTTTTTTTATAAAATTTTGTTGTTTCTAAATAGCATGGTGAGAGGTAAATTAATAACGAATTTTACAAACGTACTGTACATCGTGAAGCTATACAAATGTGTAAGTAATTGAGGCATTTGAACGAAAAAATATTTAGTTTTACATGCGAAATCTATTTTTGTTGAAATCTATACTTTTTGGGGCAAGTGTGCCACCTGTTTGGTAAACGAAAATGGTTGGAGTGAAATTTATAAAATTGTTAACATCATCAACAAAATCATAATAATGAACCAAAATGAGGCACCAGTAGTGGTTTCCGAAGTGTAGAAGGGGAATAGCAAACATTTTTGCTCCCAATGTGATTTTTTCCCCAAATATTAGTTAATAGCATGGTTTTAGGCGTTTTAAGAACTATTTTACTTATTTTTATCAATATTTTACCGTTATTTAGTGCAGATCTAATGTAATATAATACAGATCCCCCGTAATGAAATAGTATATCATATATCGTATTGAATGGAGACAAAAATAACGATTTTAGTTATTCGAATTGACTAGTAGAGAGTTCCGCATGTGATGAACCTTGTTATAAAGCATCCCCTCATGACGGTAAACTTAAAAATATTTTTAAAATTATAAATTAGGCTCTGTTTTAGGGTTCCTAGTACCGACCCCTTTTTACCAGTACCGGTTCTACGGTACTGTAACTCTCAGTACCGGTAGTACCGGTAAAATACCGGTACTGGAACAAAGGTTTGTAATATATATAAAGCATACAGTATTGGACAACAGAACCGCAACGTTTTCAAATTTGCCAATTAATACAAGGGTGCTGGCGCTTATTGTTAATTTTTATGAACTATAACATTAACAAAATAAGGTCTTAAAAAAAGAGTAATTAGTGAACCGTTCTAAATCATGAACTAAACAAAAATCTGTTTTGAAATACAAGTTCTGTCTGACGTGAGGGACCACATTCATTCAAATCTATCCTTTGACCGTCCACAGTTGCTCGGAAAAGTTGCAGACGTCCTGAGTAATATTGTATGTGATGCGAAAAACCGTTCAAAATTAATAATTTGTGGACTGTTTCCATTTTATCGCCTTCCATTTCATCCATAAAGTAGGATTAAAATATGCAAAGCATTCTATGTTCAATGTTTAGCTGACATACGTGTGCGTATTTTTGTAACATAACTTTCAGACACAGAGAAAGCTCTTTCTAAGTCCGTCCGGAAGTTGCTCAAGTTGTTGCCCATGCATCGTTAAATTTGGTATTCTCGTGATACACGAATTATTTCCTTTCGTTATATTTGATCCTAGGGGCGGTCCATTTATTATGTAAGGGTTTATGGGGGGAGGGGGGGTTTGAGATTTCTTACGCGCCATACAATTTATTTTTAATTTTCATAGAAAGAATCTTACCATGGGGGGAGGGGGGCATTAAAAAACCCCGAAAATTGTCTTACGTAATTAATGGATCGCCCCTAGTTGTCTAGAAAACTTGATATTCATCATCAGCAGCTTCATTTGTATTCAACAATCGATAATTCGTGCTTCTAACGTTTTTATGCGCGGAGATAAAACATCTTCAGTGCTGAAAAGATGCTGGTTAGAATAAGCCTTTATGTAATACGTTCGTTGATCGACCTAAGAAGTTTTCCATCAACGAATTCTACATAACTTACGTTCCATTTATTGTGAAAAAAATAATATTTATTCAAATGATAACCCAAGCAGCACAGTTTGTTTCAACTCAAGAATAAAATTATCTCTTGAAACTAATCAGAGTTGTCAATTGTTGATAATATGACTTACAATTGCACCGAATAGCAACACAAAAAGCGCAAAAGGCGGAGTCTGTTTGCAACATATTTAAGTAATATCTAAATTGCTTATTTATTGCAAAATACTTACGAGAAAAAAATTCAAACAAAAATATGAACGAGAATTGAACCTCCGACCTCAAGATCACCAATTTTCTCCTCTACTCACTACTCCACCAGCTCTTTGAACAATTGCTTCGCCAATGCAGTATAAAAGCGACCACATGGCTCATTAATCAAAGCTTGTTGCTTATAACTTTACTGCACCTTTCGGAATACAAGTTCATTACCAGCGAAATTAGGCCACGCCTGAAATAATCTTAATATTACGCAAAAACTTCCGCGCAACACATGAGAAACGCCTTTTAAACAAACAAACTGTTGCTAGACCATGTTTTCGTTGTTAGATGATACGTAGAGTGCAACTCAACCATATTGCAACTGGATTGAAACAAACAAGCTTCTATAGCTATAGCTGTCAAACACGTAGTTAAGTGCAACTTTCTCGCAACTGGAATGAATCTTCTTGAGTTGTGGGTATAGGAACGAAAATTGAATGCAAGTTGCGGATGCTTTTAATGAAAGTAATTTGAAACATAACATCAAAACCGGTATTTTGGGAGGAGTATCAAGAGTTTGTTTGAAAAGTTGCTGAAAACATCTTGATAAATTTGACTTAATTGCTATTTGTAAGGGACATCTTGTCATTTAAAAAAATGTTGAACGTCAAACAAGGAGTGAAATACATGTTCATTGGAACGGCAACGAAACTTTACGAGGCTCGATATTGATATGCAACCGATCTATAACCAGGTCAGTTACAGATGCTTTTATTGATACGCGATTGAAACCATTTTTTAAAAGTATCTCTTTGGAAGATGTTTCGCGTGCTACTTGGGAAGTGGATTTTTCATCAGTACCGAAAATACCGGTACTCAATGCTTTCTAGTACCGGTATTTCGGTACCGTAAAATGGGGGGAAGTTGATCACTTTTGAGCGATTCTGCTCTGTAACTCTTAGTAGAATGCGTGTATTGTCATCCAAATATTTTTAAAACCTGTACTGGTTGGATGTTTATCGAATTATACATACAAAATTTTAACGAAATGTTCTCGTAATAACAAACAAATATTTAGAAATCAAAAATCGGAGTTTTTGATTCCGGGGTGAAGTTGATCAATAATTGTGATAGGTTTCCTAAAATATCGAAATATGCTTTTTACTAAATTTTGAGTCACTGAATATGAATCAAGTCTCAAAAATCTTACGACTTGTTGATATATCGGTCAGTTTTAGATTAAAATGTTAAGAATTCCAGAATACACCACATTAAACGCCTAAAGGTATGCAATTTTCATTGAAATTAGTAACCCGCTCACAAAATATACATTTTTTTTTCTCGAAAAAAGATTATTTATTCACAATGCTAATTCAAAACTGGGTTCACAGAACATATCTGGAATGTAATAGATAGTTTATTTTAATAGTGTCTCCATATAGCCTTGACAATAATCGATTGTGTGGAGAAGAACCCTTCAACAGTTCATCAAACATTTCCTTAAAAATCAGTTTTTCCGTGGTATAATTATCTTCAATGTCAAATCGAATTTAGGAACATCAAGAGCAGCTGTCAGGTTATGCGATATCGCAGAAAATGTGCTAATTGAAATCCAATTAAAGCTCTATTGATAGTTTATACATGTAGGTATGTGAATGATCAACTTCTCCCCACTGATCAACTACACCCCGAATTACGGTACCAAAAATTGGTCTGTAATACTTTCGGTACCGGTACTCCCGGTACCAAAACCCTACTCTGTTTTGATAGAAATATTAACAGAAAATAAAGAAAATTTAATTACAAGTAGAATTATATGAATGTTCATTCGGTGGCCGTCTTGCCCCATAAGGGTGGCACACTTGCCCCATAGTGTTGGAAATCAGGTTATTTTGGATGATATTTGAGGAGCTCCAAAACTAATACTTTTTTTAAATTATTTTCTTTTTGAATGGCACAGTACTTATGAAAAGATGTGAAACTATCATCATAAGGTTGAATTGATGGGTTTTTTAAGCTTTAGACAAAGTTAGAGAACAATTTGCTTAAGGTGGCACACTTGCCCCAAATCCCGCTAATTGTGGAATTGGCCACTTCCAGCAGGATATGCGAACCATGTCCGGTTCAACTAGAATGGTCCTGGATGGAATTTAATGTTATTGATTGTCATTTCCGCAAATTATTTAACAAATCCTGAAGATTGAGGTGTCGTACGAGTGGTATAGATTATAGTGATAATATTTTGGGAATGATCGTCTCCCTTTGGCCTTCCGGAACATATCTGAAACTAGTAATCAGATTTTAGTGTCCACGAGGTCACAAACACTTAACTGTATATGGTTGTATATATCGATAGTGTTGTGTGTGTTAACATATCGAATAGGAATGATTTAAAAAAAACATTTTTCGACGGGCTCTAATCTCATAAGAATCCGGAGTTTGTAATGAATTATTAAGTGAATTGGTTCTGTTTTGTGGCCCTAGCAAATTGAGTCAAAACTGCATAGCATGCCTTTGATTTCGAGAAAATCGATTATAAAATGGTTTTTGAAACAGCTGATTGAAGATTTAAAAATCATCAATAACATATATAAGGACGTAAAGGTTGAGACATCGAAAACGTAAGGTGAAGATGAATCGAATCCAAACGTCAAATTTTCAAGAGCACGAATCTGGAGAATCTAACATCCGTTTAGGCTGAAAACTTAATCGATTGATCATCACCAGCTCGTGACCAATCGATTAAGTTTTCAGCTTAAACGGATACTCGGTTCTCCAAATTCGTGCTCTTTAAAATTTGAGGTTTGGCTTCGATTCATCTTCACCTTAAATCAAAATAACCAAGGTATATCTAACCTATATTGTTATTCCTTTGCATGTTATATATACATATAAATTGTGAATGGCTGGCGTTAAATTATGGTATCACCAATCGAGCTGAAAATTTGAACATTGCTATGGGGTCCAAATAGAATTCAAAAAGTGGACTATAGCAAGAATCTGAATTTTGTCCCACACTTGTATCCAGTTTCCCATACGTCTTCAAGGTGAAGATGAATCGAAACCAAACTTCAAATTTTAAAGAGCACGAATTTGGAGAACCGAGCATCCGAAACATAATTGATAGGTCACGAGCTGGTGGTGATCAATCGATTAAGTTTTCAGCCTAAACGGATGTTCGTTTCTCCAGATTTGTGCTCTTGAAAATTTGAGGTTTGGATTCGATTCATCTTCACCTTAAAAATTGTCCATAAAATCAAAGCATATTTTTAAACTTTTTTTTGTGTTCAATTCAAAGTCCATCAGGATGTAGCAATATCAATGAGAAACTAATTTTCGATACAAGACTCCAAGGTGTTCCAAGGCTGACTGGGGTTAAAAAATTCTTGATTGAAACAGGCCGTCATTAAATTAATGCATTGTGATCAGGCTTTGGAAAATTTTACGATTATTGACAATAAATATTTAACCCATTTATCCGCCTGCATTCACACAAAAAGTCAGACACACACCAGTTTGTTTTCTATAATAGCATAGCATAGCATAGCATAGACTGACTGTACATGTCAATGGTTGCTACTCCGTGATTGATCCGAACCGGTAAGAATTGCACTTCGATCCAAATGAATAAGGGATGGGATTTTCCGCATATTCTCGAAGTGCAATTTTAGCAGCTCTCATATTGTTGATCAATAACGGCGCCGGCCAAGTCCTTACAGTCAGTTGGCAGGGTGTCTACTACCTGGAAAAACCTGGAAAACCTGGAATTATCAGGGAATTTTATTCAACCTGGAAAAAACCTGGAATTCTCAGGGAATTTGAATTACAATCAGGGAAAATATTTTGAGGCAGTAATTCATGGTAGAATATGTTCACTTCAAAGGATTTTTGCGTCAAAATCCAGAGATTACCATTACTTTCCAGAATACTCTCTTCAATAAAAAAAAATTCGGCTACGCCGCTATCATAACGTTACTTAAGTTATTCAGTGAGGATCTTTTCAGATATGGAACTTTATCGCCTTATCTAAACATCAAATATCTTCAGGTATATATGATCAGTATTGGATTCACATATCTAAGGCTGGGGGCAGGGTTTTTTTTTCAGAGACTTGGTCTCTATTTTTATTGAAATCTCTAATAAGCCTCTATTTATGATGAAAGGTCCCTATTTTAACCAATATGGTCTCTAAAGGATCTTTTTCCCTATCTTGCTTGTAGTGAATTCTGATGCAATATTCTATAAGGCCTCGGGAAACGTTTAGAGCCTGTTACGAGACTATTCAACTAATTCTTTCAGACATTCTTCACATATTTCTAGAGAAAATGTTCCAAGAATTTTCTTTGTGTTTTCTCCAGATATTTCATCTGGAATACTTTCAGGGACTTATGCAGGATTCTCTCCAGGAATTCTCCAAGAGATTCCTCTACCAATTCTACCAGCAATTTTTCAAAGGATGCTTAAGGGAATGTCACCAGAATTTGATTCAGGACATCCTCGAGCAATTCAACGTTACTACCTCCAGCCATTTCCTTAGAGATTACTTCATTTTTTTTCCAAAGACTTTTCTAGGACTTCCTTGAGATATTTTTTCAATAATTCTTCAACCGAATTTTCCAGCTGTAACTCTATCAGATCTTCCAAAGATTCCCACAGAATATCTTCCAAGAAGCCCGCAAAGGTTGATTCATAAGCTTTCAGGTTTTTTTTAAAGAATTTCTATGCCATTATGTCCACATTCACTCCAAAGAATTGTTACAAAAAATCCTCGAGTAATTAATCAGTATATCTATTAGGAACATTTCATATTCGACCTGTGTTTCGTGGTTCAGTTACTCTATTATTTATTTTTGGAATTTCCTCTGCATTTCAACCAAGGATTACAGTTGTCCCAAACATTCCTCAATGAATCAAATAAAAAAATACCATAGAATTCTCAAAAGTTCATCTAAGATTCCACATTAATTACTACTACAACTATTTTTCCAAGAAATCCTTCGATCATTCTTACCAATTTCTTAGCGATTTCGTTTTTCAAGGAGTTGCTTCACAGAGATTCAATATTGATTTGTTTTTTTTTTCTTTTTTTTCAATAATTTTAGCAATTACTCTTAAGTTTTGTCAAGAATTTCTCTAAAAATCCTTATTTATCGAGAATGACTTAAGAACTAACACAAGTTTTTTTAGAGGTTACTCTAATATTTGATTTGAAAATTCGTCACGAAAAACTTATGGAAGAATGCTGGGCGAAATCTGTGAAAACTTCATTGAGAAATCTCTTAATTTTACAGGAGGAGTTACTGATACTAGAATTTCCTAGATTTCTTGTTACTGTAGTTTCCAAAGTTATCTTAGAAGCTATCTCTGGAGTAATTTCTCAAGACATCCTTAGAGAAATTCGTAGTCAAAATCTTAAAGAAATTCTGAAGGACAATTATGTAGTAAATCGTAAGAAATCCCTGAAGGCATTTCAGGTTGAATATTGCAACACGTTTAAAACGGGAGCCTTGGACGATGTTCTAGGAAACCGATGGGAAAATCACCGAAAAAAAAACCTTGAGGACTAGAGATTTTCTTGAAAAATATCTGAAATTACATATGAAGTAATTCCTGACAGAATCTTCGAGGTAATTCCTGTGATTTTTTTTTTCAAATTCAGGTTGTTATTTGAGATATCCAAAATGAAATTCTTAGCGAAATACCTTAGGAAAATTCTTGAAGTGATTTTATGGAAAATAATTACTAAATGAACTCCTGGAGAAAAAATCAAATCTCTCAAATTAAAATATCTA
Organism: Aedes aegypti; assembly: GCF_002204515.2. Lineage (NCBI taxonomy): Eukaryota > Metazoa > Arthropoda > Insecta > Diptera > Culicidae > Aedes > Aedes aegypti. The sequence continues at coordinate 169,888,574 of NC_035107.1, forward strand.
TCCATTTATCAAATTTGAAAAAATCTTCAGAGTTATATCTGGATCTTTGGGCAAATACCTGAGATTATTTCTGATGAAATTCCTTGAGAAAATCATTGAAAAAGCAGTAATACAAATGCTATTATTTGTCGTAATATCTCGAGGAAGTTCAAACAAAAAAATATTCTCAGATAAATGTCAGGTCTGATTCCATAAAAAATCAAACTCTTTTCTCCTGCTTCCTGTTAGGTTTCGATTTGTTTTTTGATTACTGTAAGGTCTTTTTTCAAGCAAGAGGTTTCTGAATTTCCTATTTTCAAAACACTCAGTCCCTACCAGCCATGCTTCATGAACAATTTCTAAAATTATTGGAAAATATTCAATTTAGGAAAAACCGATTCCGGATAAATTATCTGGAATTTAAACAACTTCGAATTATTTTTTTACAATCATGATTCATTCAGAGCTCTTGAAATTAACTAATTTACCTAAATTGAAATGAAATTACCACATTTGTAAATTTTATACAGGTCGGATTCGATTAAACGGGAACTTTATTATCCGTTTTCTAAACACGATGATAGACAGAACTTTTACAAACAAAATTCACATGAATATTTGAATTAAGCTTTAATATTGTTAGCACATTGTTTTATAATGTCTAGAAGAGTGAATACACTTTAAAACACTTTTTAAAATTGTCATTAGTTTGTTTTGGTCATATAAAATTAGAGTATTTCTTGAACCTGGAACTAATTTATAAAACCTGGTGTTGACGCACATAGAACGACGTGTTCTAATCAATCCCGGTATCACTATTTATGCGCGCGGTGATATTTCCACTACTGAAAGCTATTTAGTTTGCGGTTCACTTTAATTCCGTAAAGATAAACAAACCTTATTTTGCCGACAAAACTACAACAGATGTTTATTCGACCCGAACGCGACGGAGGTTTATTTTTAACTGATGATTGCTTCTCTGTCCACCACTTCTATAGGCTAGAAGTGGCTGGACCAAAACACACGATCGAGAAGCGATCGGTGCAAAAAGCCTATTGCGTATACCGTACACAGGCAATAATATGCGGTGATACACTATTGCGTTCGATTGTGTACTGTTATCTAATCTGGCGGTGAGTGACCACACGTAGGGTGGCTCTCGCAACATAATTTTATATTCTAAATTGATAATTGGCGCAATCACCTGGAAATATCAGGGAATTTCATTTCGGCAAACGAGTAGACACCCTGGTTGGGAAGGGTAAGGAACGTTATTGTGTAATGATCGTTGCTTCTAAAGACCGAGAATACCTCTGCATCTCCACAATCATCACGGGACAGGTTGATTAGTGAGGAAGGAAAAAGATCTGGGAGTCACCTTTGGTCGGTGATGCGATCCATGGATTAGGAGGGAAAATACGAAACTTAAAAACTAGTGTTGCATTTTTGTATCGCAGTAAAAATACATTGAGAGAAATTATAAAAAAAGTCGACATTCATAATATCGAACTATTCAGAGGTTATTTTTAGTAATGACGAAGACAAAACGATTGCGTATTTTAAAAGTGTATGTAACAGAAATAAGGGTATTGTCGACACATGTAATGACGAACCATTCAAAGTATGTTTGAAAATTCAAAAATTTAAAAAAAAAAAGTTACGTTGCAACAAAAAAATGTCTTACGTCGACATTCATAATGTCGAACTATTCAAAGGTTATTTTGATCAATGACGAAAACATAATGGTATATTAAGTTTGAATGAAACGCGAAGAAGTCGACACTTGTAGTGACGAACCATTCATAGCTTGTTTGAAAATAAAACAAAAGCTACTTATAGCAACGATAAAAATGAATTATCATAAGCATGAAACGATCTCACCAGTACTTCGTCCTCGGCTGAACACGAAGCTATTCGCACTTGATCAACACGAACCGAACACGATTGGTCTTGACTCCGTTGCGCGTCCCACCGGAACATGCAACCGAATCAAAAGACCACGCACTATTGTCGTTTTTTTTTGTCCGCACTCGAATGACGCGAACCGAACACGATTTGTTTTGATTCCGTCGCGCGTTCCATCGGAACACGCAACCAAATCAAAAGACCACGCACTCTGCTCTGGCCTCTGTAAAGCACCAGGCAAACGAACGAAGCCACCGAAAACACACTCCGAGCGCGCGAAAATGAATCGGACAGCTTGGGTCTTTGCAAAGCACTGGGCAAACTAACGAAGCCACCGAAATACACTCCGAGCTCGCGAAAATGAATCGGACTGATCTGGTCTTCGCAAAGCACCGGGCAAACGAACGAAGCCACCGAAAACACACTCCGAGCGCGTTAAAATGAATCGGACAGCTTGGGTCTTCGCAAAGCACTCCACACCAGTTTGTTTTCTATAATGTTAACAAAGCCAAAAAACTAAATGAGGGGAAAACAAGTACGAAGGTGAGTCAATTAGACCCGATTTTACGGTACAGTCACCCCACAGTTATGGATAGCACACAGATATGGATCAAAGTTGGCTTAAACGGAGAATATCTCATCAAATAGAGTTGCATTTACGCAGAATACATTTTATCTACGTGGACCATAAATTTTTACAGCATTGAAATCAATCATAACATCTTCTAGAATATTTTATTCGTCCATATAAAATAAAATGCTATCCGTATTCATAGAATCGTTGATTCATAACTGTGGGGCATTGAAACCCGTACCGTAAAACGGGGTAACTTTGATAATGCGGGTAACTTTGATAGTGCGTAACCCACCGCATACTAAACGAAATATCATAATTTCTGTTAATCAGTTAAGCAAAACGAATGCAAAACTAAAGAATATTAGTATGACACTTCATGTAAGAGCGGTTTTCATTTGAATCAAGAACATTTTAGGCTTTTTATACGAATTTAAAAAATTTACACAATTTTAGCATTTTCGAAACGCTTACAAACAATCTGTTCTACGATCACTATTTGATGTAGTTTTGAATAGTTGGCCACTTATCTTTGATAGCCTAGTTATCATAGAACTTGAATACGGTCTCAAATCTCTTAGCGAAAAGCATTTTCACAAACTGGGACCATTTTTGTAATCTAAGTCAGAAATTTCCATATAACGTTAAACGCCTAGAGGTCTGCAATGCCCTACAAATGTTCGCTATTTATTCAATTTAGTTCGAATCATACTCCATTATCAAAGTTACCCCAAAACAGAAAACCAACTTTCGATTATATGAAAAATTATAAATCCAATCAAAATAAATCTTTTGCCAATTTATCGACTGTAATCGAAAGCTAGGATGCCAGTACTTGTTTTAAAAATATAAATTGTAAATCTTTGAAACAGCATGCAAAAATATTAATGTTTTCTTCGAAAAAACTATCAAAGTTACCCCGTTTTACGGTACCACAGTTATGAATCAACAATAAGACGATTTCGAAAGAAACGCCGAAACGTATATTTTCACTAAAACACCATTCGTTTGCTTCACAGATAAATTGCTTTTATAGTGCTCTGATCCATAATATGAGTCGATTTGATCCATAATAAGGACCATCCTGTTCCACTGATCCACATCTGTGGGATGGACAACGTTTGAAATTTCTTTCGAAATCGACACTTTTTCGTAAATAACCGCTATTTTTAATGTGTCTTATCGAAAACAATTATATTCGGCATTGCCAGGCGGGTAAAATTGTTCTGTACAAGGTCACCATGATTTGTAATCATATTTTATTCTAAAATATGAGCCTTAGCTGATCCATAACTGTGGGGTGACTGTACTAATTTTATACAAAACATATATCGCCCGAATGGCTCGATACCGTTGTAGTCTGTGAGAATTACTGCTCTTGAACACTCTCGCGCCACGTACCAAACGAGAGTGAACATCAACATTCATAGGGCTCTCCGATTGCAATGTGCCACGAACTGTTATGGTTCATGAAAGCACCCAAAAGTTGAAACCGTCATTATAGGCGTTTTCTGCGTCTATGGACCAATGCACGGGTTCATTATTTGACGTTTTAGCGGTGCCGTGTTATTTACGTGACCATGGCAACGAATGAATTTAGCACCGCTCAAACGTCAGATTAGTGAACTCGTGCATCGGTCCATTGATGGCGGAAAAGTGTTCTTCTGAGCGACATGACGTTTTTGAGCGTCTATTGATAGGCAGATAATCCGGTCATTGAGTCGAGCAGTTTTTACGGTACAAATGGGGAAGTACAACTTGATATGGGTTTAGTGCTGTGGTATAGTATTTGGTTCTCACGCTCATGATCATGGATCGATCCTGGTTGATGTCGCATGTGTATTTTTTTTCATGTGCGTGCATCACCAACACATGTATTAAAAAATAAAACTTCCACACATATGCCTCTTCTAAGTGCATGTATTGGAAGTATGGAAATACGCAAAAAACCGAGAGGGTGCAAACCAGATTCGAATCATAATTATCGGATCGACTAGCACACTGTGTATCTACTGCTCTAAACTTACTACTGAAGTGAAGAGTAACCAAAGTCGATGTAGTTTTACGTTTCATATGCATGATTGCTCATGCTGTTGATAAACATGTGAACATGTGTTATCCCCAGCAAAATAAAGATATACAGTCAAGTCTCCTTTAAAGCGTTAATCATCGTATGTTGAACAAGTTTAATGTATATTCATAATAATTTATCACCTACCAGAGTAGCCACATTCTCTATTGTAGAACTTACTTAAGGACTGTTCATTTTATAAAGTGAACACCTTGTGCATGCTATATCTTTATAATATATCAATAGAATCGTAATCGGTTTTCTGTATACAGTATCGTTAGACTATTATATTATTGCACGATGGTGTTATAACAAAAAAGCCATCAAAATAATTATAATTCACACGAATAAGGAACAATGTTTAGAATGGTCAAAGATTGGTAGGTCTGGAGCCAAGTATAATAGTTGAGTATACCAAAACACAATTCATTCATAAAAATTCGGATTTTTGGTATGTGAAAAATATTGTTTAAGTTTGAAGAACATCTTTTCTAAGAAGTTTTTGTCGAAACTCCTTTGTTCTTCTTTGTAAGATCTTATATTTCCATATAAGAGGAAAATAATAGTATTACGATGCACAGAAAACCGATTATGATTTCATTGATAAACTAGCTAACCCAGCGTGGCTAGTCACGTTCCATAAGAATTTTCAAGCAAAAACCTCTTTCAAAGATTAATGTTTATGTTCAATTGCAAAATGATAACATGGACAAAGAAATTTCTCTGTTGATAAATATGCCATTGGTGTGTGAATAATAAGCTGAGACACGCATGATATTTATGAACGCAAAATCGCCCAAATTTATGCTCTAACCATACTCCATTGTTATAGGCCGTTATTCCGATCTGAAATAATTACAGCCTTAAATGCTGTTGTGAAATATTTCAAAAGTTCCAGAAGCTTCTATAAATTAGAGAGAAGAATCTGACTGAAAATTCTAGAATATTCTATTGAATCCCGATTAACCAGTGCTACAATTTCTGTATAGATCTTTGTGCTGCGATGGCGATCGTCAACGATATACAACGAATCGAATTGTAATTAGGGGACTATCGACTAATGAATATATCGAGTCATCGAACAGGAATGCTTTGGAAAGCTCTTTTAGGGGACCATTATAGTTACAGTCACCCCACAGTTATGGATAGCACACAGATATGGATCAAAGTTGGCTTAAACGGAGAATATCTCATCAAATAGAGTTGCATTTACGCAGAATACATTTTATCTACGTGGACCATAAATTTTTACAGCATTGAAATCAATCATAACATCTTCTAGAATATTTTATTCGTCCATATAAAATAAAATGCTATCCGTATTCATAGAATCGTTGATTCATAACTGTGGGGCATTGAAACCCGTACCACAGTTATGAATCAACAATAAGACGATTTCGAAAGAAACGCCGAAACGTATACTTTCACTAAAACACCATTCGTTTGCTTCACAGATAAATTGCTTTTATAGTGCTCTGATCCATAATATGAGTCGATTTGATCCATAATAAGGACCATCCTGTTCCACTGATCCACATCTGTGGGATGGACAACGTTTGAAATTTCTTTCGAAATCGACACTTTTTCGTAAATAACCGCTATTTTTAATGTGTCTTATCGAAAACAATTATATTCGGCATTGCCAGGCGGGTAAAATTGTTCTGTACAAGGTCACCATGATTTGTAATCATATTTTATTCTAAAAAATGAGCCTTAGCTGATCCATAACTGTGGGGTGACTGTACCATAAAAAAATATTTTTATTTTGCCTTCATAAGTCGATATCGAACCATGGAACATCGACTCAAGAAGGTTGTGTAAATAAAAAAAAAAACTAGAATATTCGGCCCACAATCATGTTTATCTTTCCTTTGCAAATATCTTATTTGTTTTTGAACCTTATATTGAAATGACGAAACCCGTAATGAATCACATTTTCAACTTGCATCGGAATTTAAGTGCGGTCGAACAGCATAAAGTTGGTTTGTTTACATTTTGATTACCGTCCAAGTTCATAAAACCGGAAAACTACAATGATAAAAAGATCGTGACTTTTATACGAATTAGGAAGGACAAAGCTCCGGAAAACTCTAGAACACCCTGTGCAATAGCTGTTATAGTGCTCCACAATTTGCAATAGGGTCCTAAAATGGTTAATTAAATCTTGTTTTCATTTAATAACACGAAAGATCATATTACTGCAACTACTTTAGCAATTTTCCTCGCTCAAATAACGGATATATCATATTTAAACTTTAATTTCAAAATTGGATCCATAAATGAACCTTGACACTTGAGATCATGTTTAGTCGACAAAAATATCACAGGGGTTTTAGTTTTAACACTGGGGTTGTTGCTATCTGACATTTCGGAAGGGACACGGAAAGCAAAATACACCCGAAATTTGAGTTCAAATCAAGGAGTGTGACAAAATCTATAAAAATATAAAAAAATGTTTTTTGTACTTAAACAAATGAAAAACATTAAAAAATTGAGTAAACATATGTTTTTGGCCTGAACGTAAGCGTTTGGCACTAAAATTGGGACAGGGCTTTAAAACCCTATTGTAATGTTGTTACATTCAAATGGACTTTTGCAGTGCTCTTAATTTGACTGTTGTTGTGCTCTTAAATTGCTGTTGTATGCTGCTCAATGAAACCTTTCAAAGCGTTACTGACAGACAGAAAACTCTGGGATTTTATATACATGATAAAAAAGATATAGCATAAACAAGGTGTCCTCTTTAAATTGGATTAAATTTTAACCATGGTTTTAGTATAATAGTAAAAGAGTTTTCTATAGATGAATCGATCATTTTGATTCAAGAACAACTTCTGCAAATTGGCTATTAGTTTTTGCAAGCAATTTATTTTAAGAATTATGGCACCGATATGTTGATTTTAGAACAGAACGTTCAGTGGGGAGATTGTAGTAAACCGTTTGGAGAAGTCAAGAGAACATATATACTGATTTTTTTTATCATGAAAAATATGAAAACAATAACGCAATAATCTTTTTTTTATCATTTTTAATTTTGACTATCTATGAATTGTAATAAGAATTAGTTGTTCAGGACAAAATTTCAGAGACATTTTCGATAAGAAAGTTTTTCTAAGAACAACTTATGCTGTCCATAAAGGCCCATATTGAAAAAAGTAGGCACTGAGAAAATAGCGCTCAAACTTTGAAGTTTTTCTTTCATACAAATGTTTATAATTTTCTATTAGGAGCCGTCCATAAATAACGTAGCATTTTTCCTTGATTTTTTACGCCCCCCTCCCCTCTCGTACCGTTTTGTCACAAATGCTGATACTTCCCCTTGGAAAATACGTAGCATATCAAGCACCCCCCCCTTCTTCTTCTGCTTCTTCTTCTTCTTGGCATTGACGTCCTCACTGGGACAGAGCCTGCTTCTCAGCTTAGTGTTCTTATGAGCACTTCCACAGTTATTAACTGAGAGCTTTCTATGCCAAAGTTGCCATTTTCGCATTCGTATATCGTGTGGCAGGTACGATGATACTCTATGCCCAGGGAAGTCGAGAAAATTTCCAACCCGAAAAGATCCTGGACCGACCGGGAATCGAACCCAGACACCTTCAGCATGGTTTTGCTTTGTAGCCGCGGACTCTAACCACTCGGCTAAGGAAGGCCCCCCCTTTGCATTTTTTATTAATTTTCCTTAGTGATTGGGTTGAAACAAAAAATTAGAATTCAGAAGTTCAATACAAAATTTGATATTAATTACTGACTAAAATGTAAGGATAATCTAATCTAATAGTATGATATACATTAGCACTCGAAAGTAATTTGGAAAACAGTTTCAAATAAACACAGTTCCTGTTACATAATTTTGGTATCTAGTTTTATATAGGCTAAATTGTATTACTTTTGCTGTTGTCACCAAGCCAAACAAGTTTACTATAGAAAATGTGAAAAAAAAATTGGAAAAATGGATTGATGAAGCTCGTTATTGTTGAGTAAGGGTACAATATATTTTTAGTTTATTTTTAGTTAGAACAAAAATTTCGTTATTAAAGGATTGTTTTTTTTTTAAATTATTCTTTGTTAGGAAATAGATTTCAATGAAAATGAACAATACAATATATTAATTCGAAATGAATTATTATCCAAATTCAAATCCATTTGGCAATCAGTGGCCAGATATAGAAAAGATTACACTTGATATATTTGGAATGTTTAGAAAATTTTAGCGATTATTATACAAATTATTTATCTCTATTAATATTTCAGCTGAACTTCATTATCTTTCTTCATAATAAAATAAACCTACACAACCTATAATGAAACAGTTAAATAATAAAAAAATATCAAATTACCAAGTTATCAATAAATTTGAATGATAGGGCAATTTCGATATCACTCGAATCTGTTGTCCTCATTAATATTCAGGCTATTCCATCAAGAGCATTGATACATCAAAACAAATCGATGAGTTGATTGAGTGAGATCTCCTGCAACATTGAATGCATAATACACGGTATAAATATCTTGTTTCATGTAATATTTGCCGAAAAGAGCATAATTTATTGTCTTGAAAACGGCTGACTTTATGACTTGTTAACAAATGAGAAAACAATGTACTCCAAGTAGTTAAAGCATTGATTTTTAATTTATTTATTAAACTTTGATTTTGTTTATTTATAAATTTATCAATTAAGACACGAATATAATATAATATTTACATAACCATTTAACGCTTTGAAAAATCTGTTTGATTGCATTTATCAAGAAAATCTAAAATTTCTCAGATTTCTTTTCAATCTTGATGAATGTTTTGAAACTGAATCATCATTTTATAAACCAAGTTTATAAGTCAAACAAAACAGAGGACAGAGCCTGCATCTCAGTGTTCTTATGAGCACTTCCACAGTTATTAACTGAAAGCTTACTGTGCCAATGACCATTTTTGCTTGCGTATATCGTGTGGCAGGAACGAAGATACTCTATGCTCTGGGAAGTCGAGAAAATTTCCAACCCGAAAAGATCCTCGACCGGTGGGATTCGAACCCACGACCCTCAGCTTGATCATGCTGAATAGCTCCGCGTTTACCACTACGGCTCTATGGGCCCCGTAAAGATCCCCCTCCCCTCCTAAATAGCTACGTCATTTATGGATGACCCCTTACATTTCTTCCTGACATATTTAACACAACCGCATAGCTTACTAATTTTGCTTCTAATGATCAGCAAAAAATAATAAACTTGAACACAATTCACGTTTGAAGCTGAAATTTAAATTAAAAGTTCATATGGAGACTGGTATGCCTTTATTTTTCAATATGGGACTGCACCAACTTCATATTTTCCAATACATTTTCAAACAATGTGTGTTTATTTTTATATGCATAATAAAATGCAGATTAAAATAAGTTTTATTGCACTCATTCGATAACTGTCAAGCAATGATACATAGTTTTGACATCATGAATGCTCTAAAGCATGACTTTAAATCGACAATATGTTGAGCATTATTATTATAAGTAAATTTTCTGGGATGTAGAAAAAATATTGTTCGGAAAAGATCTTCACGAGTTTTATATAGTTATGCGGCTTGGCAAACCTCTGAACGAACACCAACACCAAAAAATCCACTTAAGGGTTGAAGAAATCATTTCGTGACGCGTTTACCATTATTTTGCGATTATGTTGTGCACATAAGTTTTTTGAGAATTATTATTTATGTATATCAATTCCAAAAATATGGAAAATCTGGCTTTGGTGTAAAATGTTGAGTGCGATAATTAAACCTTATTGTAATTTCTGTAAATTCCAGTTAGGTACTATTGCATCTTCTTTACAAAAAAAATATAACGGTAAATGTAAATGACTGCTAATAAGAGCGGTTTTAAATTTAGAAAAAAATTTTGAAATTCCAATCCCCATATCTTTCTTAGGGGTCGTCCATAAACCACGTGAACATTTTTCCTGACTTTTCAGTCACCTCCTCCCCCCTCGTGCTTTTGTGTGGTTTTGACGAATAACCCCCCACTCGCCCAATGATCATGTGTTTCATTTGTTCATGAATGAAACAGAAATTTGAAAAATGGGAGAAGAGATATTTATGAATTGGTTTGCTATTATTAAGCGAAATGTGAGATTATAGTGTGACAAACTTCTGCAAAAATCCCTAACAAAATTAGCTCATAAAAGATTTGTTTCTACTGCAGTGTTCCTTATTATTGTTTGAGGAATTAGTTTTCACTTAGAGATAATTTTGTATTAACATTACAGTACTAACATGTGGGGAACATTGTTTTTTTCAAATTTTGTCATAGTAATTTCCATAGAAATCTTAATCGTCTTCTAATCGTTGTTGGGAAAGAAGATATGAAATATTGAATTTTAAAACTTTTTTTTAAATTTGAACCATCCGACTGCTAATGAAACCTTTCAGGTTTAGTTGATGGTGGAATTTTCTTTGAAACACAAATGGGTGGACCGTGGTCTTTGGCTAGATACCCCCTCCCCGCTAAATGATAACATAGTTTATCAACGGCCTCTATTTTGATAAGTAATTGTTAAAAGAATTACGGTAATCCAGTTTGCTGTATGCACACTTAGATGTTTGATTACAATATTACATCGTCAAATGAATCGAATCCCACAAACCCTGGGTCTCCTACTTCGAGGAGTCTCATACCGTCCCCAACCATTCGACTAATAGGAGACCAAAATGTAAATAAATGAAAAGTAAATCATGTGGGAAGGCTTGACCACGGAGATGCCCACCAAGTACACAGTGGCACCGACAAAACCACCGGTGGAATTTCGGTACACGTTAACGGAAGAACACGGAACACACAGAGTACGTTTGCTCGTCGCGGCGGTCGGTTTATTACAAATCAAACATAACATAAACAACAGTCAACATACAATTCACAGGGCCGGCGCAAGGTAGTGATGATAATCATCGCACTCGCATATTAGGCTGGCCCAAATTCCAACAAATCAATCAGCAAACGTCAACGATAAAATTCTGCTTATAAAGCGCCCGACTGTTATAGTCAAGTGTGTTTATTTGTTTCTCCCTAATATATTACCCAATCTAACACGCACGGCATGAAATTCTATTTCCACTGCAAATGTATAAGTCATTGCCGATAATAAAGATATACAAACATATAGATTTTGACTCTGGTATAAGTAAGAAATTCCCGCAGCACCGCGTTGGTACTTTAAATATATTTATAGAACATATCATCTCACCCCTTCTCGCACTTGGCTGTCCAACGGGTGTTGTATTTTGCTCCTCTTGCAGGTTGTCCTCCGTGACAAGATGGTTCCATGTTGTGTGATGTAGAGAATTACTCACATGACAAAATGTGATAGGCGAGTGGTGTGGGTTTATGCTTAAGGATCCGAAGGTTGCGGTTTCGAATCCAGTTACTGTTATTATTTTTTTGTTTTTCATATTTTGGTGTCTAAGGCAAATTTCTTGTGGCGGAGCCTTGGGGCAATCGGGTATATGGGGTAGCTAACAAGGGAAGGTCACGATGTGTTACACGGGGTTTTCAACCGGACTATTTTTGTTGGATTCAACATGTCGAAATATTTGAAACCCCAAAGCCTTTCGGGTGAAGAGCCAGGGAGATGTAGTATGTTGTTAACAAAATGTTAATAAAATCTTAAATTTGTTTTACCAAATTAGGATGATAGTGTTGTCTAACACAGATCACCTAGATATAAGAAATGAATGTAATGTTTGAAATGATACTAATAAAGAAATTAAAAAAAAAAACATGTACATCGTAATGTTCTGAATGGCTTCAACGGATGACGCATGAATTTGGATACTAGGTTCAAATAATGACTTATTCAGTAGGTACAAGAATGTTAACACTTTTGACCGGGTTAAATCCGCTCGATAAAGGCAATAAATACATTACTTAGAAAAGAGTTAACTTAACTTTATATAAATGAGTAGTAGAAAAACGGTAAAATAGAATGGTGTTTGATTTTCGATGATGTTATTACTTTCAATAAAAGTAACATTGTTGCTAAATAAATAACTTTACCCAAGAAAATTGTTTTAAAAAGAACAAAATGTTTATTATTTATGTGTGATTTTTTGTGTATTCATACACTAACAAATGAGGCCATTTGAAATCACAGATCTGACTGTTATTTTTTTTAGTTTTAGTTCAGTCATTTAAAACGACAATATTTTCACTTGTCCCACTAGTTTCCAAAATTTTCAATATTTACCTTGAACTTTGGCACAAACATTAAATTTAAATATAGCATAGATTTAGTAGGAAACAATCTGAAAAATATAGTAGATCTTATTCATTTTATTTTTTTAAGAACCCTCTCTATACGATTTCCTTTACCCATTTGTCACACGGTACCTTATTTCGATAGTCACTCAAGCAAAATGATTATCTAAATACAGGGACCGGAATCTATTATGATAATTCGCCACAAGAAATCGGGTTGAATTTCATAAATTTGCCTGAAGAACCAAAAAATAAAAACAAAATATATACTCGCGCTTATTCAGAATCGAACCAAGGACCTCCCGATTACTAAACCAGTACTGACTCCACGAACCTATCGACAGCTTGATGGGAGAAGTGACAAAAGCAATATATAAAGCGTTTTATATTGCAATATTCATTCCATTCCTCTGACATGTCCACCATCCATTTGCCGCGTGACCATTTGCCTAAGTGTGCGTTTCCGATGCCATCATTCGGCTTCGGATTGGTTGTGCAATTGTGTGGGTCGGGCGTAAACATTTAGATTGCTCGAATTTTCAAGTCCAATGTGCTCGATTTCAATTGACGGGTTTGCCCGTCTACGCTTAGGAGGCGAATCTTACCATCAATAGGTGGATTTAGCACCTAATACGCTAGGAGGAAAATCCGCCATCCGAATTATTTTGGGTGAGGGATCATTCTCTCTGACTTACCTGAGTTACCTCAGGGATGTCAAAAATCTTTGTTTGCGGATGACACAGGCCTCTCCGCCAAAGGACGAAGCCTGCGTGTCATCTGTAGTCGATTGCAAAAAAGTTTGGATATTTTTTCTTCATACTTGCAAAAATGGAAGATTTCTCCTAATGCTTCCAAAACTCAACTAATAATATTCCCACATAAACCAAAAGCTCTTTATTTGAAACCTTCAAGTAGACATGTTGTCACGATGAGAGGGGTTCCATTAAATTGGTCAGATGAAGTTAAGTATCTAGGGCTCATGCTAGATAAGAATTTAACTTTCAAAAACCACATTGAGGGCATTCAAGCCAAATGTAATAAATATGTAAAATGTCTCTATCCCCTTATTAATAGAAAATCAAAACTTTGTCTTAAGAACAAGCTTTTGATATTCAAACAAATTTGCAGGCCAGCCATGTTGTATGCTGTATCAATATGGACTATCTGTTGTAATACCGGGAAGAAAGCTCTGCAGAGAATTCAAAATAAAATTTTGAAAATGATTCTGAGACTTCCTCCCTTGTATAGTACCAATGAGTTATATAGAACATCCAATGTTGAAGCATTGGAACAAATGTCAAATAAAATAATATATAGTTTCAGGCAAAAATCGTTACAATCTTCTATTGCCACGATTAATGCGTTATATGTTTAGGTTAAGTTAGGTTTAGTATATTCAAAGCGTTTTTTTTCTCTTATAAACAGGTGAAATCTACTCACCTGTAAAAAATCTGAACTGCTACGGCAAATGAAATGTAATATGTTGTTAACAAAATGTTAATTAAATCTTAAATTTGTTTTACTAAATTAGAAATGAATGTAATGTTTGGAATGATACTAATAAAAATAATAATAAAAAAAGGGATCATTCTCTGAATATGGTTCGATCGGATTATTCGGATCGAAATCCAAACACTGATTGTGATATAACTTGAGTTGATTTTTAAAACTGTTAAAAACCACAATTTAAATTGCTTTGATTTTGTTTTACTCATTCGTTTATTCAAAGGCCATCAGGCAAAATGCAGCCGAACACGTTTGAATTTTTATTACATTTTTCTCTAATACACTGCCTTGCTACGTCTTCTTGTCCTATGTTTTACGTTAATCTCATGGACCGCTGGACAAATATGCGTAGAATGGCAGTACAGGGGATAGGCAAAATTATTGAGATAGGTAACATTTTGCCTAAACTCAAATGCTTTAAACTTTAAAAAAAATGTTTGAAATTATATGCATCTAGAGGCATTCGGCAGCATATTAAGTCTAGTTTCAGTATGTGGTCATGCCTATTTCAGTGAATAGCTACCGGATACCGGAGTGGTTCCGGATTTTCCGAGGTCGTGTTCAAATCACGTTTTATCTGTCGTTTGTGTTTTTGTGTGGAGTGAAGTTGTATAGATGTTTTTTTGTTATTTTCCAAGAAACCAGATGCATTTGAAAACTGACTGCCGCCGGTCCAATTAAGTTTTGTTGGAAATCTTTTAGAAAATATGGTCAGTAATGTTTGCATTTCCAATCAAGTATATATTATTCGAAACCATATCCAACTTGGTATCGAACTTCAAGATGCTGGCTGCTTCCGGGAAAATATTTAGAACCATGAGCTGCTATCATCACTCTATAGTAGGTTCCAGATACCCTGGAAAAAGTGGTCACTTAGGAACATGTCCTGGATCATATCAATATGGGTATCAAACTTCAAGATTTTTATTAAAGATATGCTTTCGGAAGTGTTTGCAAAAACACCAGCTGCCATGACCACTCTAAAGTAGGTTCCAGGTGCCCTGATGAATGTGACTAAATAAAATCATGTCAATACCCAGACAACCAGAGGTCGCCAAAAAGTTCACCTAAAAACTCGTTTATTCATACAAATTACATCAAACTCGCAAAACACGGTGAATACAATCGTCAGATTGATGAGTTTCGTCGCATAAAACGCCTTTTTTCTGAGTTCATTTGTACATTTTGTTGCGCCCCGTTCACTCGTACAAAGTAAGTCGAATCAATCCGTAGCAGCTGTTAAATCAATATTCGCTTTCATAGACTTAGTCGCATAATATCACAGGTTAGTTCGGTAGAAAATAAATACACTCGCATAGTATGCTATTATTCATCACATAATGTATGCACGTATATCGCCTGCACATCTGTACAAAGAAGGCCTTTTCACGACTACTTTGTACTCTTTTATATTATCATATACGATCGTGTGTTTGCTGGAAATCATCTTTTCTTGACATTCAAAATATTCTGGCGGTTTGGCTGCTGATCAACATAAAGCTTATACAACGATGCATTGTAGAGTAAGGTGGGGCGAAAGTTGGACCGTAGTAAAATATTCAATACTTCCAGATAAAATATAACTGATGAAAAGAAACAAATGCAAGGCATATTGGTTACAACTTTGTCGAATTTTGATTTAAAAATTGTACCGTAATATTGGGTGAAACTGATAATTTTCCACGTTTTGCTGGTCTGCTCTCAATAATGTTGACAATGTCAAACAACCGAATGCAGAAACATAAAAACGACGGTGAACTTTATTAACTACCGACATTTTCTTGTGCCAATTGTCTGAAAAATAAGAAATCGGAGGATCCAAGTTCGGGGTGAAATTGATTTCTTGGCAATAAGACTATTGTTTGCTCTGAAAATAACTCAGCAAACTTAATCATGCTCGTTAAATAAACAAACTCGAACATGCTTGTCAAATTCTTATCAAATCAATGTTTATGGAAATATTGTATAATTAAATTTGAAGAAAATCACAGAAAGAGTTTAAATGTAGACAATATAAAAAATGAGTTTCCTAAAATTCAACATAAATTCAATTATTTCAGCAAAATAAGCAATTTAGTTCGAATTTGGAGGATAAAATCTGTTTTGCGGATGTATTGTAAGCATCCTTACAAACTAACAGGTTGACACTAGAGATGGACAAAATGAATCGGAGCCGTTCAAAAGAACCGAATCACTCAATTGAACGAAAGAGCCGTGGCTCTTTTTCGGCGAGAGTTGATTCATTTGATTAGCAGTCACACAACGGATCAAATTAAAAATTTCATGTAAAAAGCACGAATTGTTTTATATCTTCTATGCTCTTTCGTTTGTATTTTGGCTGTGTTATAACGCTTGACGCGTATCTTGCATTGAGCGTCTCGCCACACATAAAAGCAAATTTCACTGCTGATCCGTGCCCTCAGCGCTCTCAGCATAGCAAATTCGCCCCGCCCGTTTCCATTACATGCAAACCAAAGATAAAGGGATAAATATTGGGTTGTTTCTCCTATTAGGCCTCCAGTTAGGCCTGACATGAGTTATTTCTATTCATCAATCCTCTCTTTCGCTAATAAATTCACTGAATTAGATAAATCTGTAATATTTCTTGTTAATGAAGCAAAATAAAGTGATTCTTTATCCTACAGCCCAAAAATATGTTACGAAAAATTACGCATAGAGTGCAAAGATGAAGAGAAATCGATGAATGCGGATAGGACCTTATGAAAAAATAAAAAAAAATCAATGCTGAATTTCCCACCTGAAAGGCAAAGCGCACAGTTTTGCATCTTTCGTTTGGTACGGGTAGGGGAAATCGGCCAAATATCGTGTTCGTGTCCGCATCGTGAGTTCCTGGAGAAGAATTTACGAAGAATGAGGAAGTAAAAGATCGTACAACACATGGCGTGCGCCACGAAATGAACCGTTGGGTCCGTTCGCTCGATTCATTTCGCTCTTTCTTCGAGTCGCTGAGCCACTGAATCGTTCAAAAGATCCGATTCACTAAAGTGAGTGATTCGGGTTGAATCCGTTCACTAAAAAAGAATTTTGCCCATCTCAAGCTGACACCATGTCCAAATTCTTATTAAGAACAAAAAATTTATTGATATATGCATTGGAATTACATGCATACATGCAAAGAGAAATATGGACCTTTTTTCAAATTTGTCCGGAAAGATCGAAGGTACCGTTTTGCTTCGAATCGCCGGACACTTCGAAAGCCGGACACTACGACTAGTTTTACACTTTTAATAATATACCGTTTTGTCTCAAATTCCGAACAGACTCATATTCCGAACACTCGGTTTTTGTGTGGCGATTTTTTGAAATGTTTCACTGAAATATGCCATCAAATAACCCGGAAATGGCAGTCAATTGCAATTAAATTAAATTTAAAATCAATTTTATACCTCAGGAGTAGGGATGATTCTCAAGTTCGAGACCAGTAGAACTAGCTCAGGTATATTTATTTCCGAAATTATTCATTTTAATATGATTTATTCGCGCTGTTCGGAATTTGAATCAAGGTGTTCGGAATATGAGATAGAATGAGTAAGGTGTTCGGCATTTGAATCAAAATGTTGTTCCACACTTGTACGTAAAAATAATACTAAACAAGTTTAAATAAACAATTTTATCAGCAAACCCAACAGCTAGCTGTAAGACTTTGTGAAGAAATTAATACATTCACAAATATCAGCTAATTTATGCCTATCCGATGCATTTGAAGTCACGGTTGGCCTTAAGTGTTCGGAATATGAGTCAAAACGGTATTGCTGTGTGCGTTTGAAATGCAAATACCAAATGCGGGAACACCAAACGCGGTAAGATTTTTAACAAGGAAGGCGAAGTCAAAAATTTATTATCTTTGCTAGGTTGGCGGTGATATGAATTATGGATGCTAAGTATCCTTTGGTAACTTTGTGTTACCACGTTACAGTTATTTTTGAACATTCGAGGGGAAAAATGTGTGTCACATCCGTTTCTGGTGAATTTAATTAACAGTATTACCATGGATCAAAGTACTGGTGGCACATTGTACTGTGAATCCAGGCGCTAGCATGAGGTGAGTGGAGAAATTTAGCCAAAATTTCCTTTGCTTTCTTGGCAGCTTCACCATCTTCCCGACTGAAGATTTTTTGTGATTGCGTAGTAAATTGTTTAAAATCATGAAATTTAGTGTTGTGGCGCTGAATTTTATACAAAATATACAAATATTTAGCCAAAACTAAGTGTCCGGAATTCAAAGCAAAAGTATCTGGACTTTGAAGCAACCTAATAATAGTGTCCGGATTTCGAAGCAAGGCACAACTCTATTTTTGCATATTTAAACGTTTTTCACCTAATAACTCACTATTTTTAATGCATCATGCTAAATAATAAACATTTTTCTTCACAAATTAGAGTAACTTTTGAAAATAGAGTAACTTTTGAAAATAGTTAAAATCAATTTTAAAAATGGTGTTTAAAGTTTATCTGGTGCTTAAGTGTCCGGATTTCGAGTCAAAACGGTACACAAAAAATAAATAAACTAGTGATTTTCACCAAGCCTGTCTCGATTGTCGTTGGCGAG
This sequence comes from Aedes aegypti, assembly GCF_002204515.2. Taxonomy (NCBI): domain Eukaryota; kingdom Metazoa; phylum Arthropoda; class Insecta; order Diptera; family Culicidae; genus Aedes; species Aedes aegypti. The sequence goes on from NC_035107.1 coordinate 169,907,416, forward strand.
CTAGAAGTATCCTGAAGTTTGTTTCATATTTTGTGTTTAGTATCGGTGTCTCCTTCCCAGCTTTCAAATATCGTTCAATCAGCTTGTTTGTCTCTGCCGTTAAACTTATTGACAAAGAATTTTTAAACAGCATGAGGGTTCACATTAACGAAAGGCTGAGTAGCGTTTGATCCTTCGACCTTGACGCTTGCTCCTGGACAGTGCGTCAAGAAAGCCCGAGCAGTCGTCAGTTGTTTTCTCTCTCGGGTCGCGCGCCTATTTTCTCTGTGTGCTTTTATATAGACGAGCAAACGAGTGAAGAATTATCAATTGGTGACTTCGTTTCATGTTATTATTTTTAATCCATAAAAAATGTATGACTGCACATTTAATCGTTACAAGGGTGGGACGTAAATCAAAAAACGTTATGACGTAAACATTGTTCGCATCTAGCTTTTTCGCTTGGAGCAATAATTTATTTTATACATGTTAAATTTACCTGTTTCCGCTGTGTTATATATCGCGGTTTAGTGTTTCGTACAGTGCATCTCCTAGTAGTGAATGATTTACGTAACCACAGAAAACGATTGAGAATTTTTAGTTTTGATTTTCTACAATCCCGCGGTGCAATACAATTTGCTTTGTTTTTGTTTGTGTTCTCATTGCACTTCGTCAAGGCAACCGTACTTCGTGACCGTAGCGTACACTGCTAAAAAGACTCGCGGAGTGGCATAGTTTTTCGATGCGTGGTGGTCTTGACCAAACAATTTCAAGCGTAACAGTTGAAAAGTGCTTCGCAAGCAATATGTCACTTGTTTGCTGTTCCTGCGCCGGTGATATCGGAGAAATTCAAGTCGAGTGCCAAGGCTTTTGCAAAGCGATTTTTCATCCTCGATGCTGTGGAGTGGCTGCCGAAGTTTTCGAACAGGTTATGAGAAATAATCAATTGTTTTGGTTCTGCCCGTCTTGTACAGCACTTATGAAAGATATGCGCCTCCGTAACACTGCACGTGCCGCTTATGAGGTGGGCCAAGGACATGCGCTCAACTCCCATAGCGACATTATGGCGAACCTAAAAACCGAAATTATGGATGAATTGAAGGCCGAAATTCTAAATAATTTTGCTAAGCTGGTTAACTCGAATTCGTTTACCCCAAAGTCCTCCAGACGTGTTGGCATTGACCCAAGGTTCACCAGGAGCAGGAGGCTGTTTAGCACGGCCGCCAATCCAATCCCGAATAACCAGCCGCCTCTATTACTTGGAACTGGCAGCACACCCTCTCCGTCAATTGAAATCGCTACCGTTCCGCCGCCTCAACCGAAATTCTGGTTATATCTATCTCGGATCGCAAAGGATGTATCAGTTGACCAAATACGTGCTTTAGCAAAAAAACGCCTCGGTTCTGATGACGTGCAAGTTGTTCGGCTTGTGGCTAGAGGAAGGAACATAGATACAATGTCCTTTATCTCGTTCAAAATTGGCGTGAACTTGGATTTGAAACCTAATGCTTTGTCCACTTCAACGTGGCCAAAAGGAATTGTCTACAGGGAATTCACCGACAACAACAAAAACGAAAATTTTTGGCGTCCGGAACCTGTGGCTGCAACCGACGATCCACTGAGCTTCGCATCAGAAGAAGAAGTGGTTTTAATGGAGTAAAAGATAACGAGTATAATTCCTGTTTCATCCCGGGACGCACACTTGCCCCCAGCCTTGAGGAAGCTCCTATTCCTTTCACCGCAGTCGAGCCCCTCCTGCCAGCGACCAGCAGTCGTCCCGGTCCTGCGAGTGAACTGGAAGATGGGGTCTTCCGAAATCCACCCTCAGGCAAGTATCTTTACCTTTTGAGCACTTCGCCCGCTGTACCATTCGTCGCTTTCAGCCCATCTTCATCAAGCCAAATGTCATCATTCCATCAACCAACGTCTCATAACCGGACACCGGGACGCAGATTTGCCGCAAGCCTTAAGGAAGCCTCTATTCCACTCACCGCAGTCGAGCCTCTCCCGCCAGCGACCAGCAGCCGTCCCGGTCCTGCGTGTGAACTGGAAGATGAGGTCTTCCGAAACCCAATCTCAGGCAAGTACGCTGATATTTTGAGCACTTCTCCCGCTGTACCATACGTCGCTTCCAGCACTACGTCACCAATACGAGTTTATTCGACATCTTCATTTTGGAATCCGGGACGCATTCTTGCCGCCAGTCTTAAGGAAGCCTCTAATCCTCTCACCGCAGTCGAGCCCCTCCCGCCAGCGACCAGCAGTCGTCCCGGTCCTGCGTGTGAACAGGGAAACGAGGTCTTCCGAAATCCTGCTGCAGGCAAGTACATCAACATTTTAAGAACTTCTTCCGCTGTACCATACGTTGATTCCAGCCTACCGTCGAATATCCAAGCTTCTTCGACATCATCAAATCGGACTCCGGGACGCAATCTTGCCGCAAGTCGTAAGGAAGCCTCTATTCCTCTCACCGCAGTCGAGCCCCTCCCGCCAGCGACCAGCAGTCGTCCCGGCCCTGCGTGTGAACAGGGAAACGAGGTCTTCCGAAATCTGTCTACAGGCAAGTACGATCTTATCCCTAGAACTTCCCCCGCCGTATCGCTCGTTGTTTCCAGAAGCCGCATTCCGAAGGATGCACTCACTAACTCGCGCCTGTATGATCAATGGAGGATATCAGAAGGCGATTCTCAGTTAGCGCAAGCAGGCCCCTCACGGAATGCTACGTGGCTCTCGATTCCGATGCCGATACCGGAACGCACCGATACCAGCTCAATGGAAGCCTCTTATCCTACCACCGTCGAGAAAACTGGGTCATCGATCTGCAGACGTCCTAGTCTTGGGTGCGGAGTCGAAGACGGGGTCTTCCAAGCCGCCACAATCGGGAATGCCTCCAACGCGCGTGACCGAATCGCTTATTTCAACACCTCATCATTGCCTGACAGTCGGTCCCTCTGCGTTTACTACCAAAACGTCAGAGGTCTACGTACTAAGACACACGATTTAAAATTGCGGTTGTCAAGTTGTGACTACGACATTGTTGTTCTCACAGAAACGTGGCTTCGGCCTGATATAAGTAACTCGGAACTGTCATCTGATTACACAATCTTTCGTTGTGACCGCAATAAGACTACAAGCAATTTATCAAGAGGTGGTGGGGTGCTTGTCGCAGTCAAAGGCGATTTGCAGTGTACAGAAGTGTCATTGTCCGATTGTGCTGACCTTGAGCAAGTGACAGTATGTGTGAAGCTTCCTAACCAAACGTTGAATATCTTCGGAATTTACCTCCGTCCAAATTCCGAACCAAGTTTGTATTCTACTCATTCTGCTGCCGTTCAGCGCGTATCCGACTCAACGTCAAACAACGATGTGATCTTGGTGTTTGGTGACTACAATCTTCCTCATCTACAGTGGAGCTTTGATGAAGATGTAAATGGTTACCTGCCTACAAATGCGTCCAGCGAACAAGAAGTTTCTTTGACAGAATCAATCATGGCCTGTGGGCTGGTGCAGATTAATAACTCCTTCACAAACCGGAGTCATCGAATTCTTGATTTAGTTTTTACAAACTTCTCGGACATATCCGAATTATCGCAGCCAGTTTTACCGCTGCTGCCAATTGATGACCATCATCCGCCGCTTGTTTTACAAATTGATGTTTGCTTTTCCGCACCCAGTCAGCTTGACCCAGACCCGAATATCTTGGGCCTCGATTTCCGACGATGTAACTTTTCCTCGCTCAATAACTTACTGGATTCGGTTGATTGGGATAATCAACTACTTGGACACTCCGTTGATGAAAGTGTCGGCTTGTTTTACGACAAATTGTACGAAATACTCCGCTCAGTCATCCCTCGTCGCCGATGCGTTAATCTTGGTGTTGATAGAAAACCGTGGTGGAATCCAGAATTGAGAAACATGCGCAACAGACTGAGAAAAGTTCGTAAACGATATTTTGCTAGCAAAACGGTTGAAAACAGGAATCTGCTTTGCCTAGTGGAATCCTCTTATAATGAGCTTATCGATATGAGCTATCGCAGGTATCTTGAGAATTTGCAGCTTACCGCCAAAAACAACCCCTCGAAGTTCTGGAAGCATATGAAGGCACAAAAAGCATTCCTTCCGGTGTGCCACAAGGCAGTGTATTGGGACCACTGATTTTTGTACTCTACATTAACGACCTGTGTCATCGATTTTCATCTGGGAGACTATGCTTTGCTGACGACCTCAAAATTTTCCGAGTGATCAACTCTACTCTCGACTGCGTTGCTTTACAAGACGACATTGACTCGCTTCTTCAATGGTGTATCGAAAACGGAATGACGCTCAATATTGGAAAGTGTAAATTCATAACATTTTGCCGCAGCTTGTCTTCGATCAACTACACATACGCTATAATCGTGCCTATTCTGCGGCGTGTGAGGTGACACGAGTCGAATGAGGTGACAATTGTCGACTCGCTCCCATTTGATTAGCATTAGTCGTCTCACGTCACTCGCGGTGAGAGCGAGTCGTCTCGACTCACACGCCGCGCAGAATAACCACGAATGGAACAACTCTGGAGCGTGTTGGATCAATTCGCGATCTAGGAGTGGTAATAGACTCAAAATTGCGCTTTAACGAGCATATTACAGTTATCACCGCCAAAGCCTTTTCAGTCCTTGGGTTTATCCGAAGAAATGCATCGCAGTTCACCGATGTGTACGCTTTAAAAGCTTTGTTCTGTGCCCTTGTGCGCAGTGTTTTAGAGTATGCTGCTCCTGTATGGGCTCCATACCACACATCCCTAATGATTCGGATAGAACGAGTACAAAAATCATTTATCCGTTTTGCTCTTCGCCGCCTACCTTGGAACGATCCAATCAACCTACCGGACTATCCCGCACGTTGTCAGCTAGTGGATCTGGAGCTACTTTCAAACAGAAGGCTAAAGCTTCAAAGACTACTTGTACACGATATCCTGACGAATAACATCGACTGCCCTGATCTTCTTTCCGAAGTGCAACTAAGCGTTCCCAATCGTAGACTGCGGCATACAACCCTCATCACCATCCCTTTACATAGAACGAGTTACGGATATCATGACCCTTTTACCACTTGTTTGAGGAATTTTAACTCTGTTTGTGAAATGTTTGATATTAATGTGTCAAAAGATTGTTTTAGAGCTAGGATTAAGAATATAGTTTAATTAATTAGTCTGTACGGTAGTATTACCGAAGACGTTTACACAATAAATAAATAAATAAATAAATAAATAAATATGATTTTTCAACAAACTATGAATGGTTCGTCACTGTGAGTGTCGACTTAAACTCTGATTCATGAATTATTTATGTTTAACATTTTCTTTTAAACACACCTTTTTTTTACCTTCATTTTTGTAATTAAAAAAAAAACTTTGAATGTTTCGACACTATAAGTGTAGACTAGCGAAAGGTTTACTTTATTCAACAAACTTTGGATGGTTTGCTACTGTAAGTGTCGGCATAAGAATAAGAGTGTTCTCTGATGTTCCAGCTAATCTCTTTTTTTTTCTTTTCAAATAAGAAAAATATAATAACACATGTTTTTGTCCTGACAGCTGTAGGAATGTTACATTTAGGTATTTGTTCAACAAACTTTGAATGGTTCGTCACCTCATAATTTTCCCTTATATAATTATTGATCATGGTCTAATCGCTTATCCTGTGACCTAACGATCCTCCCCATTAACAAACATTTTTCCCAGTAACCTTTGTGGAGATGCAGAGGCAAACGCGGTCTCCAAATAGCAAAGGTTACACACTAACATTCCTTCCCCCAATCCCACCTGACTGCAAGGACGTGACCGGCGCGGTTATTGACCCTGTAGAAATAGAGGCACTGAATTAGGGGGAGATCCCCCAGTGCCGGACAGCACCCAATACCGGACAAAGTTCAAACATTGAGAAATCATGGTCCAATCAAGATGGTGTATTAGTAGAAAAGAAAGCTATTATGTAGACTAATGTTTGCGTAGAATAACACATCCTTGAAATATGCATCCCTTTTCTAAAAAGTAGAAAAGTTTGAAAATCTTTAAAAAATTGACGTATCTTCTGAATTTTGAGCCTATTTAGTAATTATTTTGAATATGAAAAATTACTTTGAATCTCGCAAGCATGATCGAACATAATCCTTATTTGATAGTATGAATGTATTTTGTACCATAATTGAAGTAAATATGGACAAATTACAATTTTGGTTAAGCACCTCCTGTCCCTCAGTTTCGGACAGCTTGATTTGTTATATGATATCTTTGTAACTATTGCATCAGTGTCTCAAAATACTTTCATTTTTCATGGGTTCCGCGACCATGGTATCAAACATGCAATAAAATTAAGAAGAATGAACATTCATAACAACATCGTAAAATGTGCTAATTTTCATCATATATGAAAGAGGTTTTTGATAGGCATCTTGCAAACTAAGAAAAACTCAAATTATTTTTGTAAATGTTGCAATTGCATTGAATTGGTAATTATAAACTATTTCTATAGTGTACACATTCAATGATGTTCAAATTTACAGAATTCGAGCCATTTCCAGATCGTGTCCGGTATTGGGTGCCACCTTTCCAGATCGGTCAATTTGATACTAAAATACATCATCAAAACACAATGTCAAAATTCATATTTATATTTTCAAATTTATTTTTGTATACTATAAAAATGATAATATTTATCATAAATGGGTAACACGAGCCCATAAAATCAATATTTTTCGAATTATGAATTTAGTGGCTTAAGTGTCCGGTACTGGGGGATCTCCCCCTATGCACACTGTAGAAGATTATGGCCAATTCCAGCTGAAATTTTAGTTGATTCTTTGTAAATAGCAACCATTGATATGTGTAGTCAGTCTAAGCAAAGCTAAGCTATGGCTCACATTAATGAAAATTTTGGTTCACATGATGGTTCATATAAAATAGCTGTATCCACCTACACATAAAATCAAAACCTCGTCTTTAGAACAAGTTTCTAATATTCAGATAAACTTTTAAGCAGCGTTTTTACTCTAATTGAATCCTAAGTGACTTCGATTCACCAATAAAAATTCTCAACTGCTGTGCTGAATAAAATGCAGCATGTTGTTAACAAAATATCAATCAAAGCGTTGTTTATAATTATCAAAATAATATGATAGTATTACCTAGCAGAGAGAACCTAGATATAAGATATTAAAACTTTTAAAAAATGTGCATTAGGATTCATGATAGTTTTCAAATCATTTCAATTTTTTAAGATCTCATTGGGTCTCATAGTATTTTTGCAGATTTTTTAAATCTATGAGCTATGTATTAGACTGGTCCAGCTCAGTATGAGAGAAAATTTCAGCTCATTTGGTCTTTCCATGAGCTGGTGCATTTTAATTGAAGATAATATGGGATTTCCAGTTCAAACATATGGGACAAGTACATCATCCACTGTTTGGTTCAGGAATATTGTTGATCGCGTTCAATTTAACCCAGAATGTCGAAACACTACTTGATACCAGGACGAACAATATTGTAGAAGGTTGTAACATGATTAAAATTGATAAAGTTAACTATCTGAAGTAGATCTGAAGTACTGCTCTGTATTTTTCAACATAGCATGATGATTACCACTAGGCGCATCATAGCCACCTTTGACGCTCGGCGAGCTGCTGCGCAAGGCTCTTGCATATATGTTATTGTACGGGAGTTTTAATCTAAGCCTAACTTTCAACAGCTGAAATTTTAATGAAAATGAGCTTAAATCCAAATATAACCTTTTGCAATTACAGTGGTTTCTCGATTTTATCACTGCTCGTTTTAATATCGCTTCATTATATCACTCTTGATTTTAGCACGGTTTTCTTTTCAATTTTATCACACCACAACAATTGTATGAAATTAATACATTTTGCATTAAAAAATAACCCTAAACAACCAAGGTATATCTGTTCAACCCATCTTTTACGTGCTTTTCATTTCATTTGATCTATTTCTGCAACATATAGCTCAAATTTTGAAGTAAATTATATGGAAGAAAAGTACATTTTCATTATATCACGTTTCGGTATATCACGCTAAAATTTTTGGATCCGTGATATAATCGAGAAATTACTGTATGTTCATTAGGGTATCAACTGGTGTATTTGTAATTATGGGCCCAATTGAACACGATCATCTAGAATACATAACGAAACAGTGACAAAGAATCAATTTTCAATTTATTTAAAACGAATATCCCATGAAAACTTCGAATTGAATGTGCCAGCTGGTGGCACAACCAATTAAGTTGAAATTTTGAAAAACCATTTCTCTTACCCTAAACCACATATCTAGGGGGTGCCTCCTTAAGTTTTACAACTTTTTTGTTTAAGGGCCAGTCTACTATGTATGCTACGGGGGCACTATGGGCGGTTTCCATACAGACTGGCGGCCAAAAATATTTTGTCGTATATATGAGTTTTGTGATACAAATTTGATGTTTTATTTTCATTAACAAGTTTTTGAGACTAACTTTTGAATAGGGCCTATAGCAAAATGATAAGTTTTATTACTAATGATGCATATAAGCCATTTATGCGATTAACGTTTTGCAAACCATTATTAATGTTAGAACTTACATGGAAATGATGATATGAATGGTTTAGCGACATTTATTTATTCTCTGATTTATTTTTAAGCTGTTTTTAATAGAAAATGGTTGAAAATATTGCAAAAATTCAAAATGCCCTAAATTGAAAAAGTGCAAATTTGTGTAGCTAAATTCTTCACGATACTTTAATTTACATCTCAAAGTACCCTTGGAAATAAATTTTAGCTTGGGACAAAAAAGTATGGGATGTGTAAAGTTCCGATATAAAATCAAATATTTTTTTTTCAGTGCACTCCCCGCATTTTTCCGACCTAAAGTACGAATTTTTGAATAAGCTTCCGGACAGTATATAAAGATCTAAAATATTACGATTATGCAGTATACTGTATTCAATATGTACCTTGTGTTTGCACAGAATTCTTCATTTTCTTAAAAACTCTAGCTTTGACATACTGTATCAATTAAAATATAAAAGATCTTGCCCGGATATTCCAGAAATAACTTAATAGAAGTGTTTACTATGGAATAATGTACAATAAAACCCTATCAGAACAAGTCATTTTTTCGATTATTGACCACCTGATCGCCCATAGTGGAAGGGCAAATGGCTATAAAGGGAAAGGCACAGCTATTCTGCCAAGCTGAGGTTCGGTGGTTTGGATCAACCAGATCAATAGGGTGCGACTTATTTTTCAAAAGTTCTCAAAACCAAAAACTCGTGTGCTCCAATAAATTCAAATAACATCAAAATAGAAACCTGAAATTTGAGCTAAAATATTAAGATTTAGAGTTGGCGCAAGCGTCTTAAACGTGAAGTTATAAAAAATGGCCTTCAGTGAAACACCATAACTTTTTTATTTTCCAACCAATTTTGAAACTTCTTGCACCATTATCTTCAACATCAAATTTATGTAAAACATCAAAGTTGTCTTAAATCGAATCTAGTGTGAGTTAAAAATAGTTTCCGCAATTTTTTTCATCTAACCAAAAAAATCATCTTTGTTTGACCATAACTTAATAAATACTCAATCGATTCCGAATCTTTTATCATATTTTTGAAGCAAATTTAGTTGTTTTCAAACTGTTCATACAACATATATTTTTTAAAAAGGTTTCGACAAATTATTCGACAAAAGCTATCCTAAAACATGATACTTTTAATGAAAAAATCAACTTTCTTTGGATTTTTATATTCTATTTTTTGTTGGAAATTGCATTTTTCCTATAAAACTTGAGTTTATAAAGCATCTTGGTTTATTTACGAATTGATTAATGCATATATTTTGCCAATTATTTGCCAATGTTGCTATTTTCGCATTTGTATATCATGTGGCAGGTACGATGATAATCTATACCCAGGAAAGTCAAAAAAAATTCCATTACGAAAAGATCCTGGACCGATCGGGATAGAACCCAGACACCGTCAGCATGGCTTTGCTTTGTAGCCGCGGACTCTAACCACCCGGCTAAGGAAGGCCCCTGCAGACATTTATTTGTTTCAAAATCATCTAAAAAATGTTGCAAAGTCCTTTTGAAAGGTTTACAAATGAAAAAAAAAACCAGCTTCAGTTTCAGATATAATGTGTAGCTGCCAAAAATTTGACAAAACTGTCCTTTTTCGTTAAAAAATCATGTTTTTGTGCAGCTTTTGTTGAATACCTTACTCAAAACCATATTTTAGCGAAATGTGTTGTATTAACAGTTTAAAACAATTAGGTAAGCATCAATATCATGGAAGGAGCGTACGAATTTTTGGTTTTGAGAACTTTTGAAAAATAAGCCGCACCCTACTGGTCAAGGATCTTTTCGTAATGGAAATTTTCTTAACTTCTCAGGGAACACTCGTACCTGCCACATGATAAACGAACACCAAATTGTTAAAGTTCTCATAAGAAACTCAGAAGCAGGCCCTGTCCCAGATGGGACGTAATGCTGTATAGAAGAAGAAGCTATGTAAAAAGCTTGATTAAATAAGTCGATACAATCTAATCATCTCTGTTCTTCACTTCAGAGAATGTGTTTAAAAATTCAAACGAACAGCCATTTAGTTTCGCTTGACATGCTTTGTACTAACCAAATTCCTAATTTGTCGTATAATATTTAGTCACTTACCGATGCACCAGGCTCGGAGCAGAAGCGTTTGTATATTCTCATTCAGTCGAGGCTTTTGGATTTGTGTTTCAAAGATGTTTCATCTATTATTAACAGTCACTAAATCGTCTCCCTTATTGCATGTTTTTCAGAATCAACCCTTCCTCGTTTTATGCATTCGTGACCAAACCCAAAACTGGCCACTTTACCGATGATACCACAATGGATAAAGATCAGAACACAGCTCACTCGACATGGATGCGACCAAAATATGAAAATTCTAACTTTGAGGTTGGGGCACAATGAAAAGTTTTATAATTATTAAATGCTATCACAAGCTCGTAGCAGTAATGTCGAATGGTACGATTAGTATATGAATACCTTATATCAAAAGTCAAATAAATGATTTTTTTTGTAGGGTTTTTATTGAGAAGTGTTTTTTTTTTTAAATTTTTAGTAAGATTGTTTATAAGCAGTAGTCAAAGCATGCTTCTGCAAAATCGGGGATGACTCATTCCGCTTAAAAGAGTTTTGCATAAATACGTTTGGCATAATGGACGTTTGGCAGTTTCAAATGAGAACGGGCAGCATTTTAAAAAAGACATATTATTCTATTTATGCCAAATGTGCATAATGCGAAATTTTCACATATAAAATTATGCAAAATGTCCTTATGCGAAACGTTCTTATGCGGAAAGTCCCACTCTCTGCAAAAGCAGCCACAAGTGTTACTGTTACTGTTATTTATTTGATATCTTAGTTCAAATGTTATTAAAGTTGCTTTGCGAACAAATGTATCTCAAACAGAAAAGTTTAAGCAGAAGCAAGATAAAAACAATCTTCGCAGCCGCCTATTCACCTGATTGAAATTGATTCTCGATTAGCATTTCAAACGATTCATACCCGCTACTTAACCGAAGGACTTTGGCCACAAGCCAGTTGAAGCACAAGGTTCGCTCTTTTGGCTAGGTAAACACATACATTATCAAGACTGCTACCAGTCTTGGAACCGTCTTCAAATCGAACAACCTCAATCGAGCGCGTCACCCTCATCAAAAGCCATCCACTAGACTAGAGGATTGCGTTCAGCTTCAGAGCCAGACGAGCTTCAACTTCTACAGTGTTGGGCAATACATTTGCCACTTTTTTATGTTCAGTATAAAATTATCACCTTTGCTTGGTTTGAATTAAGATATTTACGGACTGATTTGAATAAAGCTTGAATTTCAACAAAACTTAACTTTGAGTAAATTTGGAAGTCTCACATTTGCAGAAGATCTAAAAAAAATAATCTAAATTTTGTCTACTCAAAAAATTGGTCAAAAACCCACTTTAGTCAGACCGATATTGCTTTTGAACTCGTAGTTGCAAAAAATAATCAAAAATATATTTTGAAATTTGTCTTCAGACCTGGGAGAATTTAATTTAAATCGGTCCGTGAATAACTAACATCGTATTCCATAAGGTAGATCATTTTTTATGTATAAACGATACAGATGCTAATATATTGTCTAATACTGTGGATACTGCTTGCTCGTTGGTACATTCCTGCAGACGCTTTGAATCCCAAACGGATTTACATTTTCTTTTACCACCAGCTGGTTGGCGTACATCAGAAAAAAATATTGTTCTTTCAAATTGAATCTCAATTTGATTGAACTAACAGAGATTTAAATTTCCTACGCTTGACGCTAGTCTGACAGTTAAACACCTTCTGTTCATTTTGATTCAAAGAATGGTTTATGTAGAATATTAGTAACAAAAATGCTCCCTTTCCCTTGCGTGAAATGTTGCCCCTTGTTATTTCAATGATCCACTTCATATGAGCTTTCTTCACCCTTTTCGAGACGGTTTGCTCTGAAATGCAGCCAATTTCTTCTTCCGAACTTGGTCATAAGTCACGTACCGAACAACCCAATCTGCTGTGTTTGTGGCACACGGAATTTCACACGCCAGCGCAAGTGTGTTGCATGTTGCACCCCACACCGAAGTGCAATGATGTTTCACTATACGCTCTGTGGGATACTTGCCTTGCATTTTACAGTACCGTGCAAAAGTTTAGGGTAACCACTTTATCCATATCTTTATTATTACACGTCTAATTGAAACTACTTATGGCTCATTCGATAGGTATGAGTCAATCTTACTGTTTTGGTATTTTGACAAGTATATTTTTTTAATTGTTTAAAAATGGGTCGTACATTATCAGTATGAGATTTTATAGACTTTTCTTGTTTTGCGTAGGATACACTTAGTGACCTTTAAGTATTACTGAGTGGTGTTTCCAATTTCTGTATGATGACTTGTGTTTTATAAATTTTGGAAAGTTTTCAGATGTTCTCGCCTAAATTTTGCAAGTGCTTTTCAAATAAATACACTGCGGTTCTTATTCCGGATTGATTTGTATTTTAGTCGATGAAATACTGAGAAAATCAACCATGTTTTTGAAATGTAATTTTTAAAAATATCACAACTTTTAGTAAAAAATTATGACTCAAAATGTGAAGAAATGTGTTTATAAAATTACCTACAAATTAAGGTTAACTCATTGCCCTTCGAAGCCGTAAGAATTACAATTATAGGTGTAACCACAGACATACAGATAAAACTCTTGTCTATGTTTCTAAGGTGGTAACCCTAAATTTCTGCACGGTAGTGTGCGTTGGATTTTTTTGCGGATCATCATACAAAGTGTACGGGAAAAGAGGTTGTTATTTTGGAAGGCACGTCCGAATCACAGTGCACCATGTACGAAATCACAGCCGTTTTGCTAGGCACCAGATCGTGAGTGAATGCTTGGCCATTTATCAATGGGTGCATTTTCCACTGCCTTGATGATGAAGACGGACGATGGAGCGCTTTATACGCACGGTTTAAAGACATAGCATGAGACGTGGCATTATGAGGTGTTATTACAATAAATTCCTAATCATAAAGCGGTAACCACGGGACATGCAAGCTTCCATGATTGAGTCCAGGTAAGGGAAAACGGGGTAAAATGCTCCTCCTAAGGAAAATATATATTTTACTTGTGAATTTCGTCGTATTCTTGTTGGCTTTACAGGGAGTTCGTATTATTAGGCTTACAATCACTAATACCAGTCTTATGGCTCAGGCAATCATATTTAAGAGATTTCATTTCAAAGAAATGATAGCATTTTCAACGATTTTTTAAAACAGCGGGGCATAACGTACCATCAAGTTCCAACAAATTTTTCGAAGCAAAATCCAATTACTTTCAAATTCTTATGCATGCAGCAGGTACTCTGTAGTTCTACGTCTCTTGAGTTGAAGTTTTTGCATAACTTAAAATTCACTGATGAGTTCTTAACAATTATTATGTATGCCACCGTTCGCCCCACATTATTTACTCTAACGATATTGAAATCGTTTTCAATTTTTTTTAAATTGTAATTGGGAAATGTTTTCCGTGATAAGTGTTAAAATTGATAGCGATGTCGTATGAAATGATGGAATACTATTGAAATTCCTTTTATCCAAGAGACATTGTGGTGGTGCATTTTATCCCGACGGCATAATTTGCACCCAGTTCCCTTACTAACTTGGAATTGAGTTTGCTGTTTTGGGACCAGCCATAATCGTCAGAATTATCAGGAGGAGTAGCAAGGGGTGTGAACATTTGTGTTTGAGGATGGATAATGAACCGGCCAAAGTAATAAAATCAAAACTTTGCAGCTTGAAACGTAAGTTTGTGTGCCTTGTTTTGCTTGAATCAAGTTTTATATCGTTTGATCAACAAGAGCTTTTTGGTAACGTCTGCGGCTAAGCGGAAAACTCATGCTAAAGACATCTAGGTTCGATTCCCGGGCGGTCCAGGTTTTTTTGCAGTGAAAATTACTTTGGCTTTTTGAACAGTATAATCGTACTATCCGCACGCTATATGTTTGCATGTAAAATGGTAACTTTGGCAAATAATTATGCTCTTGGAATATAATTGTAGGACTAAGTTAGTAGTGAGGGGCCCAGATAGCCGTAGCGGTAAACACGCAGCTATTCAGCAAGACCAAGCTGAGGGTCGTGGGTTCGAATCCCACCGGTCGAGGATCCTTTCGGGTTGGAAATTTCCTCGACTTCCCAGGGCATAGAGTATCTTCGTACCTGTCACACGATATACACATGCAAAAATGGTCAATTGGCATAGAAAGCTCTCAGTTAATAACTGTGGAAGTGCTCATAAGAACACTAAGCTGAGAAGCAGGCTCTGTCCCAGTTGGGACGTAACGCCAGAAAGAAGAAGAAGAAGACTAAGTTGAAATGTACGCTCTGTCAAAGTGGGAAAGGCTGTACTGAATGAAACCCTAAATTCTTGGTTGTCGGCTATCTCAGTCTTAAAACGTTCGCTGATTAAGACTGAGATAGCCGACAACCAAGAATTTACGTATGAAACCCTTTAATACATACACTCTCTACATGCCTAGGCACCGAAGCCGATGTAGCGATTCCGTGAGGAGCATAGCTTCCGGTTCGAAGACATCTCGACGACCTACATCCAGTTTACCCATTAACGCCCAGCGATCTATTTTGAAATCAGTTATTTTAATGAATACAATTATTTTTTAGACAAAATGGAAGGACGGTATTTTCGTCATAGTTGTGAACAAGCTGACAGTTTTTTTTTTAAATTCATATTGCTTCCTCTAGGTTACGCTGGAACATACAATATTTCAATTTTTTAGCTGTTTTGTCTGCAGCTCTTGTCGACATCACCACACTCGTCTCATGTTACAATAAGCGTGGTTTTCATATAAGATATTCTAGAACGAATGCAGAATAGACTCTGGAAGCCAGTGTGGATTCTGAGATTTCAGAATGTATCCAATGTGGGTCATTTGATACTGGAATTTTAGTGTAGATTGTAGGAATTCAGTGTGGAGCTTGGGATTTCAATGCGGATCCTAGAATTCTAGTGTGGATACTGAAACTCCCGTGCGGATTGTTGTATAGGCCGTAGGATTTCAGAGTGGAACCTGGAACTGCGATTCGGATCGTAGGGTGACAGTCCCAAGTAACAATTTAGATTCTAACTGGCTTTATTTATTTTTATGATAGTTTTATCGTAGATTTGCATATTCTTCTAGGTTTTATAGTGATTTTCACCCAGTAGAAATGACCTTGAACCGTTTTTGGTTTTAAATACTTCTTCAAGAACACTTCTGATGCATCACATAAAACTTCATTTTCAATAAGAACAAGTGACCTTGGCAACAGTTTTATGAAACTCTCGTACTTATCTGAAAGAACGCGCTCGAGCGAGAGTAAGAACTCTTGGCCGAGAACATCATAAATTTCTCCCCCATCAATCAACGCACTAATATGTACATTATTAATTGTAGTATTATGAATCCTTTCGTTTACGGAGTACCTTGCGTGGATTTTTGCTCTGTTCTTCACGGAAGTCGTTGTTGAACTCACGGCGCACAACTTACTAATAACGAAAACAACCAGTTCCAGTGGTCTTCCTCCTCTTGGCCATGATATAGGAGCGGAACTGGACCTCTGAACACCTTCTTCCACCTTCCACCTTCTGGATGTGGTTAAATGTCCGATTGCGTTTCCTGCTCAACATCTGGGCCTTATTAAGAAGTTATGCACAGCTGGAAATACTTACCTTTAGTCGTTTTGTAGGTTTAAATTTCATGCCGTAACAAAATATAGCATGAACGCTTTTCTCCGAAAACGAAAAGTGTAAATAAACAAACGTCAAAATATGCTTCTCTTGAATAAAACGAACGAATCATATCACGGTCTTCAAGAAGATCAGTTTGTTTTCATCAAGATCGCCTTAAGCCTAAGAACTCTCAAGTGATATTTGTTATGCATGTCCGAGTTCAGCAAATGTTATCATGGTTCTATGATGGTGTTGAGTAAAACAACCGCCATGATTGTAATTATCGATGCTTTGGCAAGGGAGCCATGATGGAAGAATCCATGTATGCTGGATTGTTCAACATTTTCGGGCACCAAATTGATGAAATTGTTTTTCTGAAAATGCAATATTGTTGAGGCGCATTGTGCGTTTCGGGTGTTTCATGCATGATATTCACGATTTAATAAGCGTGACAACCGAAAACACAGGTAGGTATCGAAAAAAAAGAAAGTTATCATCACAGATGTTTTAATTTGCCTTTTGCTTTATTATTGATGGATAATTTTATGAAGAAGTATTTAAAAATTCGTTAGCCAATCCAACATGATAAACATATTGTGAGTTTAACTTGTCTTGAGAACTACTTGTGGAAAGTTTATGGAAGTGTTGAGGGTTGTCATAAGTGATAATTATAAGTTTTAAGAGATACTTGACAGCTGCTCTCCAACACCGTCTCTAGTATGGGCCACTTTAGTCTTATGAGAGGTTTATCATTGGATTTGTGTAGGTTTATGGAATTACTGGTTTTATTTCTAGTTTTATACAATTGGTGTAAGAGAATACTTCAAGAATAGCATAAAATTAACTTTGCTACTTGGGAGTGTGAAACTTGTTATTCCAGTATCGATCCTTGGATTCCAATGCGCATATTGAGATTCCAATGTGGATCCTGGTATTCCTGTGTGAATTTTGGGATCCCTGTGTAGATGGTGTGATTATAGTGAGGATCCTGAGATTCCAGTCTGGGTTTTGGTATTTCAGTTATGATCCTTTGATAACAGTATAAATTTTAGGATATTGGAATGTAAGTGTGGATTCTTGATTATCAGTGTGGATCCTGGGATTTTAGTATGGATCCAGAGAATGTAGCTTGAGTCGTAGTATTTCGATGTGGATCCTGAAATTGTAATGTGATTTGCTGAATGCAAATGCACAGAACATTTTGGTAGCGATCCATCGATTCCAGTTTGAGTTATGGGATTCCGGTGTTAATCCTAGTGTTCCAGCGTAAAACCTAGTACTCCAGTAAGCGTTCTGGGACTTCAATATGGGCCCTGGGATTCCAGTGTGAACGCGGAGATTCCTCCAATGTAGATCCTAAAAATTCTACTTCCAATATACTAACATTCAAGTGTGGATGCTTAGATTCCAGTTTGGATCATAAAATTGTACCGTTGATCGTAGAATTCCAGTGTGGGTTCTAGGATTTCAGTGTGAGTTCTAGCAATCCAGTATGTATCGCGGTATCCCAGTATGGATTGTGATATTCTAGTATGGATCACGGGATATCGGTATTGATCTTGAGATTACAGAGTAGATGTTGGTAAGGGGAAGACGGGGTGAGAGCGCCCGCCGGGGTAAGACGGACCACCTTCAGTTTGGCATGAAAATGGCGGTTTTTTTTTTTAACACAAGATTTTTCTCATTCCGAAGCATTTAGGGTGATATTCTCATGAAATTTTCCATAACAAATATCGAAAACAAAGCTTCTGCTTGTCGATATTCAATTTGATCTAAATTTAACAGATGGTAACTTAAGGATTTTGGAATTTTTTGTAAAAACATTACAAATTACCCGTCCACGCTTGAAAAGCAATGTGAAATATGCATCAGTTTTTTTTTTTTTTTTTTTTTTTTTTTAAATCTTTATTAGAGTGTATTTTAATGCACGAGGGCTAGTTCTACACTATATGCATCAGTGAAGTGCAAAATGAATTGAAAATATTGAGCTTTGAAATAAGGCCATAGTTCTGAAAATTAAACAAGTGGGGTAAAACGGACCACTGTTGATGGAGTAAGACCATCATTCCAAATTTATACAAAATTAAATGTCTAAACCATTTTTAAAATTGTAACTACGTTGTACATTACTATTCAAGCAAAATTAAATCAATTTTGTAAAAAATTCAAGCCAAATCCGCATATTCTTGCAAAATATGGGTGTCCTAAGGGTATGATAATTATATATCTAAGTTTTTTGAATAAATTGACCATAAAAATGATTCAATATCCAAAAATATCAGTATAATCAATATGAAATTCATAAAAAATTATACTTTATAGAATCATAGAGAACTGATATATTTTATCGCAAAATTGTGTACGAAAATCGTGGTGGTCACCTTTACCCCGTGGGTAGGCGGTTTTACCCCGTCGCTAAATATTATCGTGATAAGACATCACTTTTTCAAGCTTCATGAAATGAATTTTTTTTATGAATACAACATCTGTGATATTTTTTTATCATGCCTAAGACTTCAAAAAACAATATGCTGTGCAGAAAAATGATTTATTGATTCTTGATTTCTACATATGATTGAAATTGCTTAGGCGGCCGGTCTTACCCCGTCTTCCCCTACTAGTGTGAAACCTGGGACTCCAGTGTGGATTCTGATATTTAAGTGTAGATCTTCTTCTTTTCTGGCGTGACGTCCCCACTGGGACAGAGCCTGCTTCTCAGCTTTGTGTTCTTATGAGCACTTACACAGTTATTAACTGAGAGCTTACTATGCCAATGACCATTTTTGCATGCGTATATCGTGTGGCAGGTACGAAGATACTCTATGCCCTGGGAAGTCGAGAAAATTTCCAACCCGAAAAGATCCTCGACCGGTGGGATTCGAACCCACGACCCTCAGCTTGGTCTTGCTGAATAGATGCGCGTTTACCGCTACGGCTATTTGGGCCCTAGAGATTAAGTATGGATCCAGGGATTACAGTGTGGATACCAGTGTGAATTCTGGGAATCCAGCGTGAATTCCAGTATGGATCCTGGGTTTCCAGTGTTGGCTCTGAGATTGCAGTTCTGGGATTGAAATGTGTATCGTGGAAAATCATTGTGCTCCTGGGACTCCAGTGTATATCTAGGAATTTCAGTGTGCCGTTGCGGGATGCTTTGAGCTTCTGATAGAGCTTACGTGTTTCTTGAGACCGGCACAGCTGTCCCATCTCCTCCATGCGGCTTTTTTCTCCCGAAAAAGGCGGGTCTGCAGTTACCATTTCCGTCTATAACGTTTCACGTTCTGCCGGGTCCCTTGCTGCAGCATGACGGCCCGCGTTGCATTCTTTTCCTCCAGAATCTGCCTACATTCCTAGTCAAACCAATCGTTCCGTCGACTCCGTCCCACGTACCCGACGATGCTTTTAGCTGCATTACTGATGACTGCCTTAAATTTTCACCAGCAGTTCAAAAGACGGGCTTTTGGGCACGTCAGGAGTTAATCATCAATGTTAACTTCCTTTTCCCGATCAGCCTAGATAGTCGCGTAGTGTCGGTAGCAGTTGTTTCAATTAGCTAAGAATTAACACTACGGACTGCCTGTTCCGTTGGTTAAAGTCCACCTTACAGATGACCCCTAATTAATGCGGCTTTAAGCTTACCGTACCTAAGAATTAATGGTTAGGTGGGTCTAAATAAAGCCTAACCGCAAACGGAGCCTGTGGAGTACCAGAGCACCCTCTACAGTATTATGCCCTTCCTGTGCTACCCGGAGCAATGGTGCAGATGACCTAATGTTTCTCCGAGATAATCGGCTGCCCTTCTTCAGTCTCAACCCTGAGGCTAAATAAGGGTGGGATTATTAATACGTTGAAATTTAGTTTAAATTTTCACCTTTATGGTTTCGCATTATGCGTTTTCTGTGCTTTTTGCCTTTGGCGACTTTTTAGAGCTACCGATCTGTTTTTTCGCTGTTGGTTTTTTTCGTGCTGAGATTGCGAAAAGCACGAAGATTGTGAAAATATCAGCAACGACCAATCTTTGTAGACTCATGCAAATGGTACAGTTCAAGTGGCGCTAGTCCAAAAAACTTACTTTTGTGAACTTTTATCTAGGTAACCTTGTGGACCCAGGTTTTGCTACTTTCAGAAACATGAAATGGCAAACTCGCGTTCCATGCCTCGTGCATGCGTGCTCGTTAATAAAGCAATCGTTGCTGCACTCATTTCTGAGTCAACTACCAGAGAATATATCTGTTGGTGACTTCAATAGGAAATACTTCGTTTTGTGGTGTATTTACCACATGATGAACCATCCCCAATGGATGATTTCAAACGAGTTGTGGTTCACTGACTATGAAAAGGCCTTCTGCTGATTGTGTGCAGTGATGCTGATACTCATCACATGATCTGGAGCAGCTCAGATATCAATTTGAGAAGCTCCAGTCTGATGGAATGCTTAAGTAGGTCAAATCTTGGATTATTTATTATAGGAAATCGCCCAACCTTCATGATATCTGCTAGAGAAGAAGTGTTAGACATAATGCTCTGCTCGAACAGAATCAGTCACGAGTTGACGAATTATCAGATGATAAATCATTATCTGATCATCGCTACATTTCTATATGAACATATGAATGTAAATTCGCAGACTTTGCAATTGTTATATTCCACAAACTGGAAATTGGTTATGACCAAATTCCATGGATTCTCTCCGTCCATTGGAAATCCTAGTGATTTGGATTTTTCCACTTCCGGTGAATTGGGACACAATTGTCCTTGCTTCGAGTGATCTCACAATTGCTTGTCACTTTGCTTATAGGAAATGTTCCTCACAACTCCCTTCGCGGGACGAGTGGACGATTCCAATTATTTAGTAAACACTTATTAAGTGAAACTGATTTCAGAATCCTGAATCTTCATGACATTTTGTTATTTTTAACTAGCTGTGGTAATGAGCTATAGGCTCTCTCTACGCTCATGCATTTTGCAGTGCCCTTTTTAGGGCGCTGTTCGAACCCATTGTGGTATGGAGCTACAAGCGAATTAAGGCTTATGCGATTTTCCCTCTTCAAGGGACCCCACTCTTATTTCCTCCCATCTTTCCCATCTTCCTTTTCCTCTCCCATCGGGTAGATGATGAAATAGGATCAAATATGGCGATGGCACAAATCTCCCAAATGGCGGGGAACGTGCCTCTGGAGCCGGCCTTCTGATACCTGATAGCTGCATTATTGATGACTGCCTTAATTTTTCACCAGCAGTTCAAAAGACGGGCTTCATTCAGTTCACCCTCTACCGGTAAAGCAGCTTCGAGGTGCTGCGCGAATGCAGTTGTAACATCCAGTTGCTTAAGTTGCTCTAGGTCATATCGGGGTGAACGTCAGTACTGCACATTGTTAACGACAGAGATCACTTCCTGCAATGCTACGATGCTGAATCCCCGGTCTTTCAACATATCGCACAATGGTCGAGCTCCATATAAAGAAGCGGCCAAAACTACCAAAAACTTTTTTGAGATTTTTATCATTTTAAAATATACCTCATGTATTATATTAATGTGATTCCTAATGGAAATTGAACTAAAATTTATTTTTTTGGCTTTCCATCCCTAGATCTTACCAAAAACGTTTAATTTTTTTTTGCAGAGTTAGAGCTATTTAAATAATTTAATATTTTCATAAATTTTGTCGATATTTTTCATATGAAGTTGATTTAAAATATATTTAACCACTCTTCATACACAATTTTATCAAACTCGTTAAAATACAAACAAAATTTGATTGTATTTCTAATATTTTTTTTTTTATAAATATGTGAATAACCCCTACTGAAACAATGGAAACGTCAAATAACATATTCAGAATACATATTTCATCGATTAAGGCGAATAAACTAGTTTTGGCCAAACTTCGTTTTTTTTTTTTTCGACCATTGTGCATCGGCGAGTATGCGTGTGATCCCGATGAAGTTGAGAGATATACAATCCACGTACCTAGCTTCCAATCGCTAGTCCCTTGACGTCGCTGTGGTCTTCGCTGATTGTCCCGGTTCGTTTTCTCTCGTTGATTATTCGTTGCTTGATTTTTTTACGGCTGGCTTGCAGGGCCTGATACCAACCCCCAAGATTTCCAGAGTACCATTCCCGCTAAATGTTCGAAAGGCCGTAGTGCACAGTTTGCCTTAGAGTCTTTCTCTGGTACTCGGACGATGACCAGGCGCCCCTGACATGGGGTAGTGAGTCGCTTCTAATATGGAGTACAGACGCTCCAGGTTTGCAGAAGTAAACACCCCCTCCCTGTCAGCATACGACCAAAGTTCTCACCAGGGTTGATTATCCGACCTTCGCCAAAGTTCATTATAGGGGTTATATTCATAATTGTCGAACAAATTTCGTTATATTATTTATATTTATGGCAACATGTTATTACAATTTACTTCATGTTTGTCACAATATTTTGTCACTTTTAAATTCGCCATATCACCTTCAAAAATTTGCAAAAATAATTAGGTATTTTATTTCTCAACATTTGTGACCGTATATTTTCATTAAAATGAAGTTTCTCGCATTTTGAGATGCTTCAGAGAAAATTAGGTGATAACTCACACGTGTGTTAATGGGTTAGTTGCAAATTACTCGACTAGTACTCCGACGGAGAGTTCCCGCAGAAGGAAGATCTTCCAATACTTCAATTCCTCCATGAACGATTTGTTGCCGAAAACGGTTCAATGATTCCAGTCGGTGTCTAGATTCTAGTTTACCGACACTCTGACAATCCACAACCAGAGTTTTGTCGCGTACTACTTAACAAATTCCCATCGAGGGAATTATTTCTTTGTCCGAGAGGAATTTCTCCAGAACCCGATTTCTATGTTCACACTGGTCCGTTGTTTAGTGCAGTGCTTCCTTCAAAGGACATACTCGTCTACTAGATGCGTTAACTTATTGGTGTAGTTTTTTATATCTTCAATAATCATCTGACCAGAATCTATGTGTTGTCAAGCGTTAACCTACCAATTGTTACCGAGAGCCTGCTACAATTAGAGGAATAGCCGAGTGTGATTTATTGTTCGAACACAAATCCCAATCAACTCAGAAAAAGAGGAAGGTCGATGTGTTAGATTCCACGACCATTCATCATTCATTTCATTTATTTAGTTAACATCTACACAGATAACACTGAATCAACAATTTCACGCCACAATACTCGGTTCGTGACCGCATCTCTCCATCCTCGGTTCTGCCCCACGCTCGCCAAATCGATACGCACTTGATCCGCCCACCTAGCTCGCTGCGCTCCACGCCTTCTTGTACCAACCGGATCCGAAGCGAATATCATCTTTGCAGAGTTGTTGTCCGGCATTCTTGCAACATGCCCTGCCCATCGTGTCCTTCCAGCTTTGGCCACCTTCTGGATACTGGGTTCGCCGTAGAGTTGGGCGAGCTCGTGGTTCATCCTACGCCGCCACACACCGTTCTCCTGCACACCGCCGAAGATCGTCCTAAGAACCCGACGTTCGAAGACTCCAAGTGCTTGCAGGTCCTCCTCGAGCATCGTCCACGTTTCATGCCCGTAGAGGACTACCGGCCTTATGAGCGTTTGGTACATGGTACATTTGGTGCGGGCGTGAATCTTTTTTGACCGCAGCTTCTTCTGGAGGCCATAGTAGGCCCAACTTCCACTGATGATGCGCCTCCGTATTTCACGGCTAACGTTATTGTCAGCCGTCAGCAAGGATCCATGGTAGACGAACTCGTCGACCACCTCGAACGTATCCCCGTCTATCGTAACACTGCTACCTAGGCAAGCCCTGTCGCGCTCGGCCCCACCAGCTAACATGTACTTTGTCTTGGCCGCATTCACCACCAGTCCAACTTTTGCTGCCTCGCGTTTCAGGCGGGTGTACAGGTCTGCTACCTTTTCAAATGTTCGGCCGACGATGTCCATATCATCCGCGAAGCAAACAAATTGACTGGATCTCGTAAAAATCGTACCCCGGCTCTCCGAATAACACCATATAACACCGATAAGTCAACTTTTGCATGAT
The DNA here is from genome assembly GCF_002204515.2 of Aedes aegypti. NCBI lineage: Eukaryota > Metazoa > Arthropoda > Insecta > Diptera > Culicidae > Aedes > Aedes aegypti. Next base: position 169,931,722 of record NC_035107.1, read on the forward strand.
ACAGTTCTTGCCTCGGATCCACACAAATTTTCAGACACCTCAAAATTTCCACTGCTCAAACATCGAATTTACTCCGCAGCACGTTATGCAGCTATTTTCCATGAGGGACAAGAAGTTCAGGGAATATTGTCGAACAGGATATAGTATGCGGTGAATAGAGGTATAACGCAGTGTTCCATCAATAGAGATTGCATAACCGAGAAGCATTACTATGTGATAGGAGTAGGTTAGATCCACTTGCGGGGACTATAGCGAGTAGCGATAGCGTAACGTAGTATCGGTAATATGTCGTTGCAACACACGCGAATCAGAAGACACCTTCAACCGAAATCACAGGACCTATTTTGCCCATTCCTACCAGGATCAAGAAACCAGTTGCCAAACAACATTTATCGTCGAGAACTTTCTTTGTCGGAATGATCTAGTTCCATCGCTGAGAATTAATTGAGTAGATCACGATTTGGTGGTGCAGATGTTCGTCGAGTCGCCTGTGAACCCATGGTTACCCTCCACCGGAATCGTTAGACCGACCTCGATATCAACCCGGATAGCATTGATTTGAGAAGTCATCCATCATGAAGTAGTATGGATCCCCCGCCAGAGACTTTTCCAAGTAGTAGATGGCGTATAACCGGCTTGAATAATTGAATCGCCAGCGAAGTCATCTTCCACCTGGAATCGTTGGACTGACTTTGACACTCTACCGTCAAGTACCTTGGACTGGCTTTGGTATTCTCGGAAAGTATCAGATCATTAAGAAACTAGTAGCGACAACATCGGTTTGAGAGATATTTCTTCGTCGGGGAACTTCTTCGGAGTAAGTTAGGCTGGGCCTAAAAGAAGCCTAGCGCTAATCATAGCGGATCACCCGTTTTGGGTCGTCAGGATACCAGTGAATCGAAAGTCAATTTTCAATTGAAATCGCTGTACCGACCTCACCGTCCAAATGGCAGCAGGTTTCCGCAAATAATAAAATTTAGTCTGCTAGCACAGACATGACCAATAGAATTTTTCTGACACGACATTCCCAAGCAGGGATGCGAAAAGTACTGTAGCAAACATTTATCCCCTCTGCATCCACATCTACACGATCATCAAAATCCAAAGCAAACCATAAACATTCAAAATAAAAAATGTCATGGCTCATTAAAACTGTAATCTTCTTCAATTCAAACCAGAATGCGAAAAGACTTGAGCAAAATGGTGATATGTACGATTTTTCTTGTTTTTGGGCTGGCTGCCCAAAGACGATCCTAGTGAAGAGACAACAATATTCAAGCAGTGTGTGAACCGTTGACAGCGTAGCCTCTGATGATATTTGTGCTGCCACTGCTTTGTGTTTCAGATGACTAACAGAATCGATGAACAACGATAGAAAGCGTTAACAGTTTGCATGCCTGACCCCAAGTCAATGTATTAGGCATATCGATAATAAAACAAATATAAAAAAGAACATGCAACAAAACAACAATTTCACGTGTCCCAAGAATCAAATAATAAGATGAATTATTTTAAGGATCACTCAAATCGAATTCAGATTTGAAAAATGTTCATGCACGTCTTTGTTTAGCAGAAGAGTTTGTAATGACATTCATGCTCTGTATTGTGAGCAAAAGTCTCCACCTTTGGTGAATGCTGACTGCAGGATGCATTTGCAGGAGATGCAATCATTTTCCATTCAACTAACAGCCATTCAGGGCTAAAAGTAGTTCGTTAATCAAAATTTTACTCAACTTTTTGCTTACGATTTCCTCCGAGTCGGTCGCTGCTCGTAACAGAAAAAGAAAATATTAACCTTAAACTGTGCCCCGTGCTGCAGCTTGCACTTCTTTCTACACCATGAACTGTGGTTGATTTCCGTGTAGCAAACGAATATGGTAGCATAAATTTCAATTTCCTTTCGCCCCCCTCGCGACACTCGTTATAACCAACAGTGCTTAGCAAGAATTGCGCTGACTAGTGTGCCATCGGACCAGATCCGGCTACTCGGGGACCTGGATCAATTTTCATAAGGAGATTTACACGGCATACATAATATGCTAGAAGATGTAATTCCATTCAAAAACGACGTGATATTACAAATTACTCAAACATCACTATTATAGAGTGATGTCAACATGTTTTTTCTTTTTCTTGGCATTACTTCCCCACTGGACAGAGCCCGCTTCTAAGCGTAGTGTTCTTATACTTCCATTGTTATTAACTAAGAGATATCTTTGCCAAAGTTGTCATTTTCACATTTGTATATAGTGGGACACATACGATGATTTTATATGCCCAGAGAAATCAAGGAAATTTCCTTTACAAAAAAATCCTGGCTTTGCTTTGTGGCCACGGGTTCTGACCACTCGGCTAAGGAAGGCCCCAGTCTAATAAATGATAGTACCTTCTTATAAATCCTGATAAGTTTATAAGATTAACTTAAGAAAAATGATGCAAGGTTTGGCATAACCACTATGATTGAAGAACTTTTACTAAGATAAATGAAATGCACCATTTGCTATAAAAGAAAACTTATATTGTAATTACTCTTGTAATAATCATGTAATATTGTAATAATCTTGTAATAACAGTGTTTTATTCAATTTCAAATCCACGTGGAGGCTTAATAATGGGGCACGGTGAATTTACCCCCTCCAATCCAGCCCTGCTTTGAACGGACTTTCTCGGATAACCAGACTCTTTGATGGGATTTCACCCGCAAAGTTTTCTCTCTCCGAGGAACGGACAAAGCACGATGGGTAATAACCACTAGAAAAAGGATGCTTTCGCAGTTCCAAGGATGGGACGCGGAACGATTATTATTATTACATTACATTGTATTATTAGATTGGAAAGAGTCGTTTTCCAGAGCGCTCCCGCTTCAGAAATGTCGAAGATGCTCTGCGAGTTTTGACTTCGATTCGACCCGTCAGCAGGGGAAAAAAGAGCTGACTGTGTCTGTCGGAGTGATCCAGGCCCCAAGAGGTTAAGATGCAATTCTCTTCACTGCTGGTGGTTTCTGGGGCGTCAAGAGACATCCTGAGTTAGGTCAAGAAATAGGAACCGGTGATGAGTTGAGAGCAAGATGATTATGGGGTTCAAGTTGAAAGTGGTTGAAAAAGTTTTACATTAGGGGAGAAAACTACACGTACGGTTTTACGTGTTCCGTTATCTACTTTCACGAAGACGTTAAGGGAAATTACTCCATTCTAGGAAAACGAGTGCATTTCGAGACTCATATGTCACAATGCGATGGAATATGCAGTATCTTTTATCGTTGGAATTGGTTGGAATGTATGGTTTAAAGATAATATCACTTAGTTCCGAACAATGATGGGTTATCTGTTACAAAATCATTTAAGGTAAATATTGCACATGTGAGTGAACAGGAATTACCAGTATTTAGTTCTAGATCAATAAGTATCTACTAGAACAAGTTGTGATGTTTATCGTGACAGTGCTGTTTTGAAAACAACTTTAACGTTTTGATACGTGACTGTTGTAACGAGGTTACAGTATTTTAATGTAATCTTTAATTACAAAAAAACAAAACAGTATGAAATGTAATATTATTTCCGTGTAGCTCTTTTTCGCGTACCAAGTCTCTGAGTCCACAAGTTGCGATTCAACAGTAGAGTCCTTATCCAAACTAAAAACTTGCGTTCTTAAAGGAAGTACACGAAAAACGACGAAGATAAACGAACTCTTGTAACGCCGGTACAGGGTAATAGCCCAAAAATTCTGAAAATCCATCCTCTTGAATCTAAGCCGTCAAACAGTTAAGACGCAGTGTGCGAAGAAATCAATAGAAAAGTGATAGTTCAAAAAGGAAAGTTATAGTATCTAATTAAGAGTGAAAGCTATTAAAAAGTGTACGCAGTTAAAAGAGTAAGATTATTAAAATTTGCCAAATTGTAAACATTAATAGTAACTCCCATTGTACAAATAGTTTTTCGAAAACGTGCTCGGAACAAAAAAAAATGATTAGTTCGGTGTTTCTGTGCTTGTTAGCAATCAGGTAACTTGGTGATCCCAACGAAGAATGAAATTAGAATCTAAACCGAATATTTTTTCGCTTGAAGAATTTACCTTCAAGTGAAGGTCCACCCTTAGGACGGGGCGAATAGTCCAAAACCTCCACCGTCGACGGTATTCATCGACGTGGTGTACGTTGGGCCGATGAGCATAGTGCCAGTGCAGCATAATCAGCCTCGTGTCGATGTAGCGAGTGACAGATCGCCGTAGCCAGGACCACCATCATAATTAGTTCGGCCAACAACAACAACCTCAAATTCACCACGCCTCCGAGAACGTCACAGAGCGAGCATTATCGTGACGCTCAAAACGTAACGCACTGTTTTCGCTAGCGGCCGCTAGAGGGCCGTAAGAATTTGAAACCACGGCACGTGTGCGCTACCCGACCAAAAAAGGTATTCGTACGAAGGAGAGTAGATCGGAGAAAGGATTCGGACGGTGAAGGAAAAGGATTCGTTGGATCAAGGAAGGAAGGATAAGGAATAAGGACAATGGGAAAATATCAAGTAAGCGCTACCAAAAATTGTAAATACTAACACCCCCCCCCCCTCCTACATTTTAAGACGATGTTTATAAAGCCATGAGCAAAACTTAAATAGAATAAATAGGTACCTAATGCATTTTTTTTTAATCTTTGCAAGATTTTAGATTTCGTTTCTTTAGAGAAAGAGAGCTGGTATTTTCAGAGTTCGGTTTTCGGGACGAGCAGAATAGGCGCTGGGTAGGAAAACCTACAAAGGAAACCTATCCACCCTGAAGTGTTGAAATCATTTGTTTGATAGTTTGCTTTTATTCGTTGGAGGTCGTGTACTGATGTTTCGGTCGTGGGTCAACGGTCGCGATTAAGGACTCGCCCTGAGGTCTCGCAGCCGGGTCGGGATTCTTTGTTTTGAGACAACTCGCTCCTTCGCGGCAAGATAAACTTGCCTGGCGCTTAAGCAGAGGTAGTATTACATCCGAGGTTCTTACCGCCCCTAGTCCCGTTACATTTGGCGCCCAACGTGGGGCTTTTTGAATTTGTACAGTATTTAGTTAAATTGAGTAGGATTAGTTTTTAAGTTTAAGTGAATTTGTAGATATTTTAGAATTGGGATTGAGTTAGTTACGTTCATTGAAGATATATTTCGGATTAATATTAGAATTAGCTTTAAATTGAATTTGTTTTGCTACATTATACAGAATTTCAATTTTTATTTTTACTGAATTGTATAAACATTCAATTCAATTCAATAATATGGGTCGATAAACATATAAGTATTTCTTTTTATTTTTCAATATTTTTTTATTCTCCATTCTGTGATTGTGAAGGTGACCTGAAAATATATAGGAAAACTTGTTAAAATCATGGAAGTTCAGAATTTTGAAAGAAAATGATTGTTACATTAATCCTAATAATTTATTACAAGATGAAATTGATTATGAATTAAAATTGAGATGCTTAGCAATTGATGGATCCGTCCAGGGAAAACGCCAAAAGTTGAGACAAGCCCAGTTAGAAGAAATTCGGAAACAGAAAATTTTAGAGTAAAAAAATCAATCACGCAGGAATATGATACGGTGAAAAATCGGTTGCCCTAGAACGAACAGTCAGCTTAACCACCCAAGCCCGGAGTTCACCGAGGTGAGCTGAGATGGGAGAGTACGCTGGAAGTCGGTGCGAGTCTGTAGGGCCAGACGATGACCAGACTGACGTTCAAACCTAGATTCTTCTCTTACATATCCTTGGACAAAGTTTCACAACACAAAAACACTTCGAACAAGTCTTAAGTTCATAATTTTACAGCTATGCACAAAAACAAACGATAATAAACACTGTGAACGTTTACCACAGGCACTAAGCGTAAACATTGTATATAGTCTGTTTTTAAGCTATTTCTCAACTTAATCAATGAATTATCACTTATTTTTGCATTCTTCTGTTATACATAATATGTATTATAGTTGTTCAGTGCGGGGGCGTAATGTTTTCGTCCGATGCGCAGTGAGCGACATTTAGTGCGTAGATGATTACCGTGTTTCCATAGATCCACCAATGTAAATTTCCTGTTAGAGTTCCATGTATCAGCATCCATAGTCCATTCCTTGTTTTCGATCACAATTTACAATAGTTTGTTTAGTTTTTCGCTTAGTTTCAGCAGTTTTTTTTTGATAATTTTCACAATCCTGAATCGATTCCATGTTTTTTCTTGCTTCACTTTGTTTTGATTTTCTTTCTTTTTCACATCCACCACAGAGATTTTGACAGTACGATATGTCAAAGCTTTTCGTCGATTTGTTTGACATGTCGATCAATCAGTTTACAGTAGAGGCTGTTTCAATAGGGATACCGTAGGTTGATGTTATTTTGGGAGCTCTGATAGTTCCTGCAACAAATTAAGTAGTTTGGTTGATGTTTGTTCGGGTGTTTCCGGATAGTTCAAAATTATAAGTTAATGTTGGTTTAGAAGTGGCTGAGAAGTTTCTCGGCGATTCAAGTAAGGATAGGGAGATGCGTTGTGAGCTACGCAAATGGAGTTTTTCACTTAGGTATCCCATATGAACGGCACAATATAATTGGCGAACTTAAAAAATAGGGTTTAGTGCTTAGACACGCATTAGATATTAGAGTTAATTGTAAATATTCAGAATAATAATTGAAAAATACCATGAATTAAATATAAGTAAATGTATATATGCAGCAACACAAAAGTTTTTCCAAGTAATTTAAAAAAATACCAGAGCAATTTTATCGTCTACAGATGACTAGTTATTTTTTGAACCAAAAAAAAAAAAAATTCAGTCCCTTCATTCATTTTTTTTAGTTGGTAGGGGGAAGTGTAACGAGGTTACAGTATTTTAATGTAATCTTTAATTACAAAAAAAAACAAAACAGTATGAAATGCAATATTATTTCCGTGTAGCTCTTTTTCGCGTACCAAGTCTCTGAGTCCACAAGTTGCGATTCAACAGTAGAGTCCTTATCCAAACTAAAAACTTGCGTTCTTAAAGGAAGTACACGAAAAACGACGAAGATAAGCGAACTCTTGTAACGCCGGTACAGGGTAATAGCCCAAAAATTCTGAAAATCCATCCTCTTGAATCTAAGCCGTCAAACAGTTAAGACGCAGTGTGCGAAGAAATCAATAGAAAAGTGATAGTTCAAAAAGGAAAGTTATAGTATCTAATTAAGAGTGAAAGCTATTAAAAAGTGTACGCAGTTAAAAGAGTAAGATTATTAAAATTTGCCAAATTGTAAACATTAATAGTAACTCCCATTGTACAAATAGTTTTTCGAAAACGTGCTCGGAACAAAAAAAAAATTGATTAGTTCGGTGTTTCTGTGCTTGTTAGCAATCAGGTAACTTGGTGATCCCAACAAAGAATGAAATTAGAATCTAAACCGAATATTTTTTCGCTTGAAGAATTTACCTTCAAGTGAAGGTCCACCCTTAGGACGGGGCGAATAGTCCAAAACCTCCACCGTCGACGGTATTCATCGACGTGGTGTACGTTGGGCCGATGAGCATAGTGCCAGTGCAGCATAATCAGCCTCGTGTCGATGTAGCGAGTGACAGATCGCCGTAGCCAGGACCACCATCATAATTAGTTCGGCCAACAACAACAACCTCAAATTCACCACGCCTCCGAGAACGTCACAGAGCGAGCATTATCGTGACGCTCAAAACGTAACGCACTGTTTTCGCTAGCGGCCGCTAGAGGGCCGTAAGAATTTGAAACCACGGCACGTGTGCGCTACCCGACCAAAAAAGGTATTCGTACGAAGGAGAGTAGATCGGAGAAAGGATTCGGACGGTGAAGGAAAAGGATTCGTTGGATCAAGGAAGGAAGGATAAGGAATAAGGACAATGGGAAAATATCAAGTAAGCGCTACCAAAAATTGTAAATACTAACACCCCCCCCCCCCTCCTACATTTTAAGACGATGTTTATAAAGCCATGAGCAAAACTTAAATAGAATAAATAGGTACCTAATGCATTTTTTTAATCTTTGCAAGATATTAGATTTCGTTTCTTTAGAGAAAGAGAGCTGGTATTTTCAGAGTTCGGTTTTCGGGAGGAGTAGAATAGGCTCTGGGTAGGAAAACCTACAAAGGAAACCTATCCACCCTGAAGTGTTGAAATCATTTGTTTGATAGTTTGCTTTTATTCGTTGGAGGTCGTGTACTGATGTTTTGGTCGTGGGTCAACGGTCGCGATTAAGGACTCGCCCTGAGGTCTCGCAGCCGGGTCGGGATTCTTTGTTTTGAGACAACTCGCTCCTTCGCGGCAAGATAAACTTGCCTGGCGCTTAAGCGGAGGTAGTATTACATCCGAGGTTCTTACCGCCCCTAGTCCCGTTACACTGTACTTGCTCAATTTTGTAGTACGTCCCATTTGATATTGAGTTTACCATTCAGAATTGTCTACTCTAGCCGTTTTCGTAGCTTTAATAAAAAAAAGCTTTCTCTACCAACAATAAATTTTTACAACAGTACATTGTCTTGCAGGCGCTCAGATACTATTTATATGCCTTGGGAAGTAATATTCTCGTTCCAACAAGATTTGACGCGAATACCGTTTTTAGAGTTGTTTTTCTTCAGCCTCACAACATATTAGACAACGCTGAATCTGTTTCTGCATCGAATACTTATCAGTAATTGACAAGATCAACAATACAACAAAATCAACAATGGCTGGCCATTTAATATGAGTAACTGTTTTGCCGAAAAAAGTTTTTCTTTACAAACTGGAATTGCTATTATGTTCCTGGTTTGAATAACAAGAAATGTTATTTAACCATTATCACAAGTTGACATTCATTCAGCCAAGCAGAAAGTAAGAAGGTTTCAATCAATATGCTTTCCAAAAGTTTCTTGCATCGATAATTGGCTCATCTTTTCCAATCCAACAACTGTTCATTCGATGATTGAATTTACATTGCAAGAAGAAAGCAAAATTTCGTGATGAAGTATGGTTGGTTATCTGAAAAGATGATAAAATATCTAGTTTTTCTTAACATTGTCAGTATGGAACCATTGCAATACTGCGTACCATAAATTTGGGTAAATAAACCTTTTTCTATTTGACAGATATTACAGTGTTAATAATTTTAACAAACTAAATGCAAGTGAGTAAGAATGACGGTACACAGATTCATGTAAAACAAATCTAACAAAAGTGATTCATGTGCTGAAATAGTAGCTTACGGAATAAGTTGCAGAATGATGATTTTTATATCGAAATGCATTCACCATCATTTTACAATTTATGAAAATTGTTGTGTAATGATTCATTACGTGACGCAAAACTGTTGCGTAATGAGAAACCGTTGCGTAATGAATCATTACAGCACTGGTTTCAGTTGCGTAATGACTATTCCCGCACTGCATACTTCAGTACAGGAAAGTAGGCCGTTTCATGACAGGTTGGCGTGATGAAAAGCAGCCTGTTATAATGAAAAATTGCAAAAATTAGGGTAGGTGTGCCAGTAATGATCATAGTGGTTCCCTATTTCGCCATATGTTATAACTTGAATCTCTCCACATTTTGGAAAGTTTTGTGTATTTCAGCAGTAAGATAGGGGATATATCTTGATGTTAAAAGATAAAGATTAAAAATGTGAAAGTTCACTTAGAGTAAGGTGGGGCAAAAGTTCGACCTTAGTGGTATAATCAAAGTTTCCAGGAAAACAATAGCAGTTAAAACAAAACAAATACCATACAGTGAACCGTCAACATTTTGGCTATAATTTTGCTGAACAAACTTGTGTCAAAATATTTACCCATTTTTAGTTATAACAGTTTCAAAATTGATTGATTGTCCCACCGGTGGGGCAAGAGTTCGAATCTAGTGTAGGGCAAAAGTTCGCAGGCTAAAACACAAAATATCGATCCTTTTATGATAGGCATACTTTACACCAGCCGTAAACCTAACTTTGACAAAAATACACACTAAATTTTCTTAAAAAAATTGCCCATAACCGGGTTAATTGTAATATACTCAAAAATAGCAGTTTTTCACAAAACTATGTGGAAATGTAAAATTTCGGTGACAATTTTCACACGATCAGACAAATTTAACTGAATTTGAAGATAATTTGTGGATTTTAGGCAATTTGAAAATTTTTCCGTGATTTTATACATGGGTCGAACTATTGCACCGCTGATTCGAACTTTTGCCCCACTATGGGCCAAAAATTGTTTTCAAGCATCTATGCAAAAACTAATACACCTCAAAGCAACCTTATGATATGTCTAGAAACGCCCTTACATAAAATATTGAAAAGGATTTTATCTTCAATTGGTTCCATGCAACGAAAGTTTGACCAAAAATTACAATATTCACGTCGAAAAACAACAAATAGCCATAACTTTTCCAAATCTCAAAATCGATTGAGATTTGGAAAAGTTATGGCTACTTGTTGTTTTTCAACGTGGATATTGTAATTTTTGGTCAAACTTTCGTTGCATGGAACCAATTGAAGATAAAATCTTTTTCAATATTTTAAGTAAGGGCGTTTCTAGGCCTATCATAAGGTTGCTTTGAGGTGTATTAGTTTTTACATAAATGCTTGAAAACAAGTTTTGGCCCATAGTGGGGCAAAAGTTCGAATCAGCGGGGCAAAAGTTCGACCCATGTATAAAATCACGGAAAAATTTGCAAATTGCCTAAAATCCACATATTATCTTCAAATTTAGTTAAATTTGTCTGATCGTGTGAAAACAGTCACCAAAATTTTACATATCCACTTAGTTTTGCGAAAAACTGCTATTTTTAAGTATATTACAATTAACCCGGTTTTGGGCAATTATTTGATGAAAATTTAGTGTGTATTTTTCGTCAAACTTAAGTTTACGGCTGGTGTAACGTATGTCTATCATAGAAGGATCGATTTTTTGTGTTTCAGCCAGCGAACTTTTGCCCCACACTAGATTCGAACTCTTGCCCCACCGGTGGGGCAAAAGTTCGAATAAGACAATCAATTTTGAAACAGTTATAAATAAAAATGGGTAAATATTTTGACACAATTTTGTTCAGCAAAATGATAGCCAATATGTTGAAGGTTCACTGTATCGTATTTGTTTTGTTTTAACTGCTATTGTTTTCCTGGAAACTTTGATTATACCACTAAGGTCGAACTTTTGCCCCACTTTACTCTACTCTATGGCCACATAGGGAACCACTTTGGCCATAACTGGTACACTTTCCTTATATTCAAAAATAAAAAAAATTGTTTTCACCCCGGGATGAAATTTATTACCCGTGCATTGATAATCGTTTCAAATTCAATTCTGTGTGCCAAATTTGGGATCCCAGAACCCGAAAATTCTTGCTTATTTACCTACTACTGTTTCAATATTTCTCGATTTCTTTTTTAAATTGACGTAGTAACTAATGGAGCCTTCCTTAGCCGAGTGGTTAAAGTCCGCGACTACTAAGCAAAGCTATGCTTAAGGTGTCTGGGTTCGATTCCCGGTCGGTCCAGTATCTTTTCGTAATGGAAATTTCCTTGACTTCCCTGGACATAGAGTATTATCGTACCTGCCACACTATATACGAATGCGAAAATGGCAACTTTGGCATAGAAAGCTCTCAGTTAATAACTTGGAAGTGCTCATAAGAACACTAAGCTGAGAAGCAGGCTCTGTCCCAGTGAGGACGTTAATGCCAAGAAGAAGAAGAAGAAGAACTAATACCGTAAAGCTACCATTCACTATCCATTTAAGGGAAAAAGTCACATCAAAAATTTGTACAACTATTCCAAGCTGTCGATGTAAATGTGAATTCTACAAAAACGAATAATTATTAAGGTGAAGATGAATCGAAGCCAAACCTCGAATTTTCAAGAGCACAAATCTGAAGAACCGAACACCCATTTGAGCTGAAACTTTAATCGATTGGTCACCACCAGCTAGTGACCAGTCGATTAAGTTTTCAGCTTTATCGTATGTTTGGTACTCCAGATTTGTGCTCTTGAAAATTCGAGGCCTGGCTTCGATTCATCTTCACCTTAAATATCCTTAGAGGAAAACTACAAAAACAATATGTTTTCAAATATTAGTTATAGTTGCGTTCACAAATGTTGTGGTAAGGTCACCTGGGTCTTTTTAAAAGTACCGTAAAACGGGTTAATTTTGGTAATAATTTGGAACAAATTCAGATTTTTTTCTGAATATGATTTAAAGATTTTTGTTAGCGACTACCAAAGCAGTTGATGGCTACCACTAGCTGTGACTCTATAAATTCGTTTTAATCTTATCAAACAAATGATTTATAAGTCGCTAATATTGAGTTTGTACCCAACCATCATACAATAAATATTCTTTATATTAGAGTCCGTGGCTAGAAAGCAAAGCCATGCTGAAGGTGTCTGGGTTCGATTCTCGGTCGGTCCAGGATTATTTCCTTATGGGAATTTCCTTGACTTCCCTGGGCATAGAGTATCATCGTAGCTGCCACACAATAAACAAATGCATAAATGGCAACTTTGGCAAAAAAGCTCTCAGTTAATAACGGTGGAAATGCTCATTAAGAACACTAAGCTGAGAAGTAGGCTCTCTCCGGTTTTAGGCATCTTGATAAAAACTGCAGCTCTTCCTCCAAATCGTTGATTTTTTGCAAATTTATCGTCGCTAAAATGTTGTAGTTCCACTTCTTCTTCTTCTAGGCATTACGTCCTAATGCCAAGAAGAAGAAGAAGCGGAAGTACAATATTTTGGCCATGATAAATTTACAAAAAATCAACGCTTTAGAGAAAGAGCTGCAGTTTTTATGAAGATGCCAGTATCCGGAGGAGGGATCTACTGCCTGAATCCGGAGAAGGAATTTATCGGCAAATCATGCGGCAGAATCAAGCGATGGCGTAGCAAACGCACGGCTGATGGAGCTGATGGAACGTTTCGGCAATCAAGAAAACGTTTCCAATCGTTCCGCAGGCAGCCCGAAGCTCATCATCGAATGTCTGGCATCCAACATCCAGGAATTCGTCTAAGATCCAGACAACGGGCTCGTTTTCGATGAGACGGTGAAGATGCTGAAAGTGCTATTCAGCGTTCAAATCTCCATTGTTCAGCAATCGGTACCAGTGCTTCCAGCTCACGAAGAACGACGCAGATGATTTTTAACGTACGCTGGGAGGATCAGCCGATGTTGTGAAGCTTTGAGCTCAGCAAGATCACGTCGGATCAATTCAAAATCCTGTGGGCTACGATCATCGAAGGACGCAGAAATCCAAACGAGACTACAATCCAAGCTTGAGGCTAACGCGGCGGAAGAATGCACGCTGGAATCACTCATCACGAAGTGCCAACGTTTGCAAAACCTCATGCACGCAACAGGCATGGTGGAACACAGAAAATCGGTAAGCACAATCTGTGCAGTCAAGCAGAAGCCTCCACCGATGTGCAGTGCAGTGTGGCGAAATGCATTGCGACTGCACCTACACGAAGCACGTTTGCCAGGACTACAAGCAAACCGGCCACAAAGAGAGGCAATGTGGCAGAAACACATCGAAGGCGGCAATGAAGAAAAAGAAGAAGAACGACGTTTCTCCATCTACTAGGTCACCTGCTCTTCAAGAAAGAAGTTCCTAATGGTGGGTATCAACGGGTCTAAAGTTACTCTACAGTTGGACACCGCATCCGATATCACCATCGTTTCGAAGAAGCAATGGAAGAAGATCATAGGCTCGTCAACGCTGACTCCCACAACACGGATTGCTCGGAATCCGTCGGGTGACGCGCTTCATCTACTTGGTGAGCTCCGATATCCAATCAAGTTCGAAGGAGTCGCCAAAACCACAACTCTCTTCGTGACCAACAAATGCATCAACCTGTTCGGTCTGAACTGGATCGAGCTATTCAAGCTGTGGGACACCCCACTATCTGCAATCTGCAGCCAATTCCACGTTGGGGACCTTCCTTAGCCGAATGGTTAGAGTCCGCGGCTACAAAGCAAAGCCATGCTGAAGATGTCTGGGTTCGATTCCCGGCCAGTCCAGGATCTTTTTGTAATAGAAATTTCCTTGTCTTCTCTGGGCATAGAGTATAATCATACCTGCCACACGATATACGAATGCGAAAATGGTAACTTTGGCACAGAAAACTCTCAGTTAATAACTGTGGAAGTGCTCATAAGAACACTAAGCTGAGAAGCAGGCTATGTCCCAGTAAGGACGTTATGCTAAGAATAAGAAGAAGAACCGAGTCCACGTTGCCGCTGGTCAAGTCAATCCAATCCTACGGTACAAAACTGCGTATCCCGAAATATTCAAGACATCGGACACTAGAAGATGAAGGTCCGACTCTATCTCTAGCTCGATGCCAAACCCGTTTTCAAGCTGAAGCGCCCAGTTCCTTTCACGACCATGGAGAAGATTGATGCGGAGCTGGACAGACTTCAATCGCTGGGAATCATCACACCAGTGTACGGCTCCGATCGTCGTAATGAAAAAGCCAGGAGGTAAAGTTCGAATCTGTGCTAATCATTCAACCGGGCTGAATGCTGCTCTGGAGCCCAACTACTACCCGCTACCGGTTCCTGATGACATCTTCACCAAATTCAATGCATATCTACAAATGGAAGTTGACGACGACTCGAAACAACTGCTCATAATTAACACTCATCGAGGTCTATTCCGTTTCAACTGGCTCGCACCAGGAGTAAAATCCGCTCCAGGGCCTTCCAGCAGTTGATGAACAGCATGGTTGCCGATCTCGAAGGAGTAGAGACGTTTCTGGACGACATCTTCGTGTACAGCAAAACCGAAGAGGAGCACCATAAGATTCTCAACGTACTATTCCAATGGATTCAATCATAGAGGTTCGTATTGAGGGAAGAAAAGGGCAACATTATGCAGTCGGTGGTCAAGTATCTTGCGCATATCGTAGATGAGAACGGTATCCATCCAGATCCCAAAGATGTCACAACTCTACGTTCGTTCTTTGGTGCGGTAAATTTATATGCGAAGTTTGTCCCAGAGATGCACCAACTGAGACGACCACTCGACGCGCTGCTTAAGAAGGATGTCAAATTCGTTTGGAACAGCGAGTGCCAAATCGTTCAAACGTTTCAAAGAAGTAGTCTTGTCGGACGCACTGACGCACTATGATCCAACATTGGACAACATCATTGCTGCCAACACTTCACAGTCCGGAATCTGTGCCTGTCTACCACATAGGTTTCTCGAAGGCTCAGTCAAAGCCGTCGAATACGCTTCCCGCTCACTCACCCCGTGGAGACAAATTACGAACAGATCGAGAAAGAAGGTCTTGCTCTGGTGTTTGTCGTAACGAAATTCCATCACATGCTACTAGGACGCAAGTTCACCCTCCAGATGGATAATCAGCCACTCCTGCGGATATTCGGACAGAAGTTGGAAATTCCCGTTCATACGGCCAACCGACTTCAACGTTGGACCCTTACGCTTCTGTGCTACAACTTTAACATCAAGTACGTATCAACCACACACTTTGGATACGTCGACGTTCTATCCCGACTCGTCGATAGTTACGCTAAATTGCAGGAGGTTCTCATCATCGCCTCGATTAAGCTGGAAGACGACATCGAGATTCCATTCCAGGAAGCCGTCAGTTCGCTGCCAGTGACATTCAAGTCGGTGCGCGACGCTACCTTCTAGTGTTCAATTCTCCAACAAGTCGTCCAGTATAACCAGCGAAAATACCTCCCTCCAAACTCGATGACATTGATAACCCTGAAGTTCGCCCGTTCTTCGCTCATCGAGACGCACTATCAGTAGTGAAGGGCTGCATCATAATATTCAAGCGTTTGGAGATCCTGGTCAGGTTTCGTCAGCGGATTATCAAAAAACTCCACCGAGGACATCCGGGAATGGAGCGAATGAAAGCTATTGCACGTAGCCACGTGTACTAGCCATGGATCGGTGACAGCATTTCTGATTTCTTCAAGAGATGTGAAAGCTGTGCCACATATTTGAAGACACGATCCAAGGTTCCACTACAGTCGTGGCTGCTCCCTCAATCTCCCTGAGAGCGTATTCACATCGATTGCGCTGACCCAATCAACGATCTGCATTTCCTCATAGTGGTAGCATACACAAATTGGCCGGAATTTCGCATCGTTCGATCCCTGACAACATCAGCGATAACTGAGTTCCTCGACAAACTGTTTGCCGGCTTTGACGTTTCCAAAGCCATTGTTTCCGTTCACATCGGAACAGTTCGCGGCTTTGTGCAGAAAGAACGGAATTCAACATTTCCTAACATCGCCGTATCAACCGAAGTCTAATGATCAGGTGGAGAGATTTATAGACACCTTCAAGAGGTCGTTGCGTATAATCAACGAGGGGGCAAGCATCACAGGAACATTTCAGACGTTTCTCCGGGTCTTCCGAACCTCTCCCAGTAGGGTGGGGCTTATTTCCAAAAATCTTTCGTACTCAGGATTTACAAAGTGGAAAATGATCATCGGTCCCAAAATAACATCCTGTGAAAAAATGAGAATTTTTGGTGAAGGTTTAGAGGTGGCGCAAAGGGCGTATGTGCAGTTTTCCCATTTTAGTGAACTCTGAAAAATTTTGGTATGCTTTTTAGCTTGTTTTGGTGATTTTAAGACCCTTAAGGACAAAAAATCACCTCAAAATTGCGATATCCCCACTCCTTTAGATGATATTTGACGAAATATATTTTATGCATGCGATTTTTGGCCCTTGAATAGGTTACAATGACTGATTACTATGAACCCGAATAAGAATAGCTGGGGAGGATTCCTATGCTTGTAGAATGGAACAAAGAGCAAAGAAGAAAGATAGAAAGAACAAAGAACACAGAAGAATGTAAGGTGGGGTGGGTTAAACAGGTGGGAGGGTGACTGAGGAATCTAGAAAACGATGATTATATTTATTGACTTCATATTTTTCATTTTTTTTTTCTCGGGGATGGGATTTGATCCCCGATCCTCAGCGTGAATGTGTGTGTTCTAACCACTACACCAGTTCTGACCTATTGACTTCTATTTAATATTACCTACTTCAGAAATATTTCGATCAATTTTTCTTCAAGTAGGGAAAGAGCACCAATTTTTTAACCATCTCTAGTTTTCAACCCATGTATACGATTTTATTGGAACTTATTGCAACTTTATTGGACTTTATGGAAAAATTTCAATAACGGCTAAAATGTCCTTAATTCCATGCGAAGTTTCATCATTATTCTCCTGGCAGATATAGATAAATGCACGTCACTTTACTGCTTTAGTTCAATTGGACATGGACCGTAAAGATAAATGATTTTGGTTTACTTTAACTGTAGACTTTAGTTTACACTGACATCATTAAACTCTTTCTGTGATGATTACTTGAGGGGGTTTCTTCTTCTTGGCATCACGTCCTCACTGGAACAGAGCCTGCTTCTCAGCTTAGTGTTCAATAAGCACATCCACAGTTGTTAACTAAGAGCTTTCTTTGCCAAAGTTGCCATTTTCGCATTTATATATCGTATGGCAGATACGATGATACTCTATGCCCAGGGATGTCAAGGAAATTTCCATTACAAAAGGTCCTGCACCAATCGGGAATAAAACCCAGACACCTTCAGCATGGCTTTGCTTGGTAGCCGCGGACTCTAATCACTCAGCTAAGGAAGGCCCCATAGCAAAGGGGTGTAAGTTATAAAATCTAGTTTTAAGAAAAACGACTTTGTAGTTTTTACATCAATTTTTCATTTGATACTAATAGTATGGGAGTGAAGAATACAAAAATACCGTTAGAAAGATTAGAAACAATAAAATTTTATAGTAGGGGAAGGGGTGATAAAATGAACACCTTAAGGAAATCATCTTGTTTCTGATAGAAAAACGAGAAATTTGTATAGTTCTATCGCATACATCAAAAATAGGGATGTAATCATTAGCAGCGACATAGATTCAGACTAAAATAGCTGAATTTTCACATATTTTTATCGTTATCAAAATGCGATGCAAATGTTCATTTTAAATGCACTATGTGGGTAAAATGAACAGCGGTTGGTGGTAAAACGAACACCATGCAAATAACGTGAGCAAAACAAATATTTCTGAAAATTTTTATTGCCCCACTGAAAAAACATCCATTAATGATTATAACCCATTCATAAAAAATTCTAAAGGTATCAGATTTGACATTATATCATAACGATATTCACCTCACTGAGAAACCTCAAGTCGAGCTAAAAGTTACGTCAGTTCTAATTTTCAAGCGTGGTTTTCTAAAATCTTAGTTTTCGTTGATATTTTCACTTCAATTAACCTACGTGTCATTATATCCGGTTTTCGTTGATGCTGAGGATGTTAAGCGTACTTTATGACGTGGCGAATATAGGTTGTTGCGATGTTGAAATTTATTTTAAACACTTTATGCATTTCACAGAAACGTAGATTTCCATAACACGCTGCAATATAGAACTTAAACATGCTTTATTTTTTTCGAAAAAAAAATGTGATAAGAGTGTAAAAAGTAGGTTTTTCAATGATTTAAGTATCTCTTTTTATTTTTCAACGAAAATTATCGCTTATCTGTGATGAGTTTTATAAACTAAAAATACATTTTCTGCTTCATTTTTTTGTTTATGAATAGAACAACAGTTGCTATACGTTGAAAACAATTATTGCCATTTTCAACCCAAATTGCTCCTGTGTGCGCTGTTGCAACAACGAACACGACATCTAACGACTTTTCCACCATGACACACATTTTTCATACGATATCCTCTATCTGGCTCGTTCGCTTTCGATATCCATGCGACATAAGTTCGGCGTGCTCACGAAGGGTGCGGATCCAGTTTGAATTATTTATGTCATCAATATGTAAATGTTTGTACATTTATAAAGGTGTTTTCCAAGCGTCACCTTTGCGAAAAAAAAAGTTTAGCAGAATGTTATGGCTGTTATGTACAGAGGTAATAAATGGGTGCGGTAATGTTAGGGGAAATTAACGATTTGAACTTGGCACCTTCAATCAAATCAGAATCCCGTGTCTCAAACAAAGTTACACAAAATGGGTTAAGAACCCAAGATCAACACTAATTTGTGTTATGATTATAGAGATTTCGGGGCAAAAATACGCAGTGGAGCTTTTTAGGCTCGTGTGCCTAAACCTGACAAAACTTAATGAGCTTGAACCTTATTAATTTCATGATAGTACCTTCGCCAAAGTAGTTATAAATAAATATGAGGTATTGAGTTATTAAATTAATCTCTTGTAAAATTTCGCTAGAGAATGCATTAGAACTTTTTTTAATCATTTCTTTTGGATATTCCTGTACGTACTTATTACATAAAAATTGCAATTGTCAGTATAATGTATCCTCCAGTTGTTGTTCATTATTGATATGTTTAGGATTTTCAAGAACTACTGAGGATTTCTTCGGACACAATTGATCCGGATTCCGTCACTCGCCCACAAAGGAGCATGCAACAGATTCAACAGATCAAACACTACTAAGTACAAAAAACTCTAGGAGATTCCAGCCCTGTCGTCGTAAAATTTGAGCTTCTTAGTCGTTCCCTTTTGAGGAGGGCGTTGCTATAACCCAGAGGGCGGTGTACTCCCAGGCATTAATGAGGGAGTCCACAAGAAAATTGTATCAAATTAATATATACCGTAATCCGGGGTATCATTGATCAGCGGAGTAACATTGATCGAAATGACTCATACCGTTAAAAGTTCTTATTATTATTTATTGATGTAATATTTCCAAATCATAAATAGTGCTTCACTTACTTATATTCATAAGCTAATAATAGTGAATATATTTGCGAGAATTGCGTTTACCTTATGCGTAAATTTGGCAACTTTTCGAAACAATGATTTTAATGGCTAAGAATGACACTACCGAACATTCATATCTCACATAAGTTCTGCAAACGATATGAGCAAGGAGAATACTATTCTTACTAAAAACGGCATTGCTGAAAACGATTCCGTTGTCAAATTTTTTATAAGTATGCTCAATCAGGCAACATTACTGAATTACTGCTAAGAATATAAAATTCCCTTAGGAAATTGCCTACCTTTAGGCGTATTCCGTGGTTCGAGGTGTTTTCAATTTTAAAATAACTCAAAAAGTAAATGACTTGCAAGCATTTGGCCTTCATATTTGGCTTCAGGGGCCATGATTTAAGTAAGTAACGACATTTTCAATATTACGGAATGTTGTTTACATAGGTGATCAATGTTACCCCATATCAGCTAAATCAAAAAATCGCTTAAAACATTTTTTTAACATACTTAAATCTTTCAATAATCAAAATACAATATACAGACACGAGCTATGGATGGCAGTACTTGTTTTAAAAATATAAAATTTGCAACATTTGCATTTTAAAACGAAATATTAAAGAAATTTTCAGAAAAATGATCAATGTTACCCCGGATTACGGTATTCCAAAAACATGAGAACTAATATGCATTTGCACTTGTTTAGTTTGTGTTAAATGCTCATTCCAATTAAAATGTGAAACGAAAAAACACTTATAAATTTAAAAAAAAAATCTATATGGATAATGTCGAGTCCCCTAGAAGCATCAGAATGTCTTCAAAACCAAGGGACAAATGATCAAAATTGAAACAGATTCTCAAAATAAAGAGTATTTGGTTCAACTTAATTTTTATTGAATACTTATACATGTGAAAGCTACATCCTTTCTCAATATAATGCCTCTAAGTTTTATTTGTGTTTTTTAGGGGATATATAAAAAGAGAGATACGTGAAGAAATACCTGAAATGTATCAAAATATGAGCTTATATGCAAACTGTATAGCTGTATAGCTAGCGTAAGAGGTGTAACTGACTTTTTACACGGCCCGCTAGCTCGCATGAAACTCAAGGAATACTTAGGGTCGGCTCAATTCCTTGCCGTTGAAGAGACGCGGATAAGAGGGAAAACCACAGTGTTCTACAGTGATGGCACGTTTATTGTTCAGTTGCCCTACAGTCCCTAACGCCCTAACTACAACCTACCAAGAACAGTTTACTCACGGTGTGTGTGTGTGGATGTGTGGTTCCGTTGGGGCCCGTACGCTGCGCTCCGGTTGAAGTTCTGCTGGGTAGCACGGCCTCCTGCCCGTCTACTTAGGAACTCGGGATGGTCTTAATCTGCCTATTCGGAATGCTTGGTCGGTCCTGGCCTCCCGGAAACTTGGATCGAGCTCGTGGTGCCTTTCACCGCCTCCTCCCTTGACTCTTGATGTGGGGTATCGAACGGCTATCCGGACGAGCAATGTCCAACCTTGGATGGGCAAACCGGTGCAGTTATCAACCACCGGGAATATCGGTCACCACCGGTAATATTCCTATCGGAAACGTGGATAGGCTTCTTGGACTTGTCACTAGAAACTTGTTAATTTAGACACTTCTAACTTGCTTCGTGTTCTCCAACTTAGTGAACGAGTGGTTTTCATTCGCTGGCTCTGGGACTTTCGACCGCCCATTCGAAGGCGTTCCTTTTAAGGCAGTATGAGTGTAATCCACCCGGAACCTCCCAAACGGAGAAGTTTTGCTACCAACGAAATTCAGTCCCGTTGACACTATTGGTTGGTGCTGGAATTTTGAGTAGTGTCGCCTGCTGTATACAATGCCTATGTGTGTATTTAATTTGCACGTTATGCCATCAGCCTATCTAGCTGTTTTTTTTTTATCAAACTGTTGCTGTTATGTAGATTTTAGCTCGTTCTTTTTTATTTTGTTTTAAAGATAGTTTGCATGATTTTTTAATTTTTATACTATAATATTTCCCTACTAGCTAAGCTGTTTACGTGTGGTTTGTCCTCTTACAATATATGCGAATAATTTAGTACATAAGATCCTTGATATCACACAAGTAGTGAGCGGAGTAAAACGACTGGTCACACTACCGCACCGCTTGGGGAAAAATATTAGCGAAGTATAACAAGGCTAATATTTTTTTTTTAAACGAAAGATCGATTCTCGCCATACCGCACCTGTACCAAAACCAGGCTATGGTGAATAAACTATGTAGAACAAAATTGCAAAAGGTAATTTTAAAGAAAATTTTAACAAATTAACGACATCTTATAAACAATCTTGGGATACATGATCCAATAACGTAACAAATCATAAATAGTTCAAACAATCCATATTTATTTAACAGAACAAACTAAGATTTCTAGACAGTTAATCATCACGAATTGGATTCGAATAGGGTTAGCAAATTATGACATTTCTGCCGGTAACAAGGACGCATTACATCATTTTTTTATATATATGTGGGCCCACGATCACTTTTTAAGTCTTTCGTCAACGTGAACTAAATAATTTGATAACGGAATTCAAATCAAATTCGGTGAAATCGTCTGACATGGAAATAACGTAACAACCAACTAACATCTATTTCAGAGAACAATAATAAGGAAGCCACTTGTTAGTGGGATAAATATTTTCAGTCCTCGTACTCCTGCAGGTAAGTAGAGGAAAAGCAAAATCCAATTGGGTAGCCATAGCATATGTGTTATACAGATCAAATTTCAATTAACGATCTTAAGTACAACTAACAATAGGATAACCCGGAACCATTCATTTTTTTTTTCTGTTTCGGTACCTTCAAACAATTATAGTTCGCAACATTTACTAACCTTATCAGTTATGAAATTTCAAATCATCCTAAGGTAACTAAGGTAACTGTATTCCAATCCTGTTTTCAGCAACGGTTCGCCTCGGAAAAGATGGTCTATTGGATCCTCAAATACGTAATTGACGACGATCACATTTCCACAACATCTTATCCACAGATTCACTGCTTCCAACACAAGGAACAAACATACATATTCGAGCATTATGCTCTTAAATCGCCCGCCGAAAAAATACCTAAACTCTTTCCGTTGAGGTCACTGACCTCATATGAACATGAGCCTTTTCGTGCCACAACGATACAGGGCTCATACACTTCGCCGAGCTTCGAGTTGAAATGATCGCTGGCGGAAGACTGGCGGAATGTGCGTTTGTACACTTTTTGCCCAATGTCGAAAGTCGGAGAATATCTTTTGTGCCGAAGATCATACTTCTTCTTTGTGCTCTCGTGACCTTTTCGAAGATTGGCAATAACCTTTTCGTAGATCTCTTTGCTCACGAAACGCATTCGTTCCAATCTCTCTTCTTCTGAGAGTTCGACCGAATCCGAACATCGGTGCTCAGAGCCTTTGGTCACGATCTCGTGGCCAAAGATCACCCTGAAAGGTGTGAATTTAGTAGTGGCATGGATAGTGTTGTTGAGGACGAACTCCACTTCGGAGATCTTGGTGTCCCATAACTTCTGATTGTCCCGTACATAGCTCCGAATCATCGCATTAATCGTACGGTTTAGCCGCTCCGTAGGATTCGCTTGGCTGCGATGCCTAGCACTAGCCCAATGCTGAATCTCGTATTTGGATAAAAGCTCTTGGAACTCCTTTGAGTGAAAGGTTGTCGCATTGTCCGATATTATGTATTGGGGAACTGATAGACGTCGGAACCATTGCTGTTCCAAAATTTCACAGACACTACTTGCGGAAATCTTTCGCACAGGAGTGAGGAGACAATATTTGGAAAATACGTCCATCAGGACTAGCAGATGACTATTGCCTCGAGAACTCCTTGGAAGAGACTGTATGTAGTCCATCGTGAGTATTTGGAATGGCTTGGTTGTTACTCGTTGGTTTCCCATTTCAGGGCACACGGAAGTAGTAGAATGTTTAATTCGCTTGCATGTCTCGTAGTTTGCCACATAGCGTTTAACTTCAGCTGACATCCGCGGCCAATAGTAGCGTTTTTTGATTTTGTCAATGGTCTTTTCGAAGCCAACATGGAAAGATTCATCATGTTCTTTGGCAAGTATTTCCATTCGCATGGACTCTGGAATGCACAACTTCCATTCGAAAGCATAATCTAAAACATCAGTTTGTGATGAAACATATTTGTAAAGATTTTTGCCTTCAATTCTAAAGTCAATGTACTTTTCAGGTTCGGCTTGAACCGAAGCAAACAACCGTGAGTACCAATCGGTTTTTGGTACAATTTCAGAAATTTCCATTGACCTCGACAGTGCGTCGGACACCACATTTTCTCGACCTTTGCGGTGTTTGAGTACCATATCGTACTGCTGTAATTCGATACTCCACCGTGAGAGACGAGAGGATGTTCGCCATTTCGAGCGCATAATGAAGGTCAATGCTGATGAATCCGTCACCAGAGTAAATTGGGTCCCTTCGATGTAGCATCGAAATTTATCGATGCATCTAAGGGCTGCCAATCCCTCTTTTTCAGCTGCGTGATAACTCAGTTCGGCCCCCTTGAGCTTTTCTGAATGATACGCTATTACCTTCTCTTCTCCCTCTATGGTTTGGGTTAGCACCCCAGCGATCGCATGGTCGCTCGCATCAGTTTGTACGACGAAGGGGAGGCTAAAATCTGGATTCGCCATAACTGGCGCACTAATAAGTTTTTCTTTGATGGCCCTGAATGCCAGCTCGGCTTCTGGGCTCCACTCAATTTTCTTTGGCTTGTTTTTGAGTAAATTCGTCAAAGGAACGGTTAGTGCACTAAACTGGTCAATGAACCGTCGGTAATAATTTACCATACCGAGGAATCGGCGGAGTGCACGTACGGATTTCGGCACCTCATACGCGACGATCGCGTGTACGCGATCTGGATTGGGCCTCAAACCGTCTTTGGATAGGATATAGCCCAAGTATGGCAATTCCGGGACACAAAATTTTGATTTCGTGAGGTTTATTCGCAGATTTGCCTCTTTCAGCCTTTTAGCCAACTCTTTCAAATGATGGATGTGTTCTTTAAAGGTTCTGGACGCCACAACTATATCATCCAAATAGACAAATATGTTGGGCTCCAGTTCCCCAAATCCTAAAACCCGATCCATCAGTTTGCTGAGCGTTGCCGGACTATTGGCAAGCCCAAACGGTAGTCGCTTAAACTGATACAGCCCTCTACCCGGGATGGAAAATGCTGTGTACAGGCGGGACTCTTGATTTAGTGGGATTTGCAAAAACGCTTGACTCAAATCTATGGTCGTGAGGTACTTGAATGACCCCAGACGACTTAGTATGCGAGTCTGATGAGGAAGTGGGTACGCGTCACGTTTTGTGCGCTCATTCAATTTCCTTGCGTCTAGACAGAGACGGACGGCCTCACTATCACGCTTGGCAACTGGTATCACTGGTTGTGACCAGTCTGAGCTAGATCTCTCAACAATATCATCTCGAATCATGTTGTCAAGTGCCTTGTGAATTTTTCGCTGTATCTCAGGGCTCCACGGATACGGGTTCTTTCGAATCGGTGGTAGCTCACGACACTTATCTTTAAGCTCGATGGTATGTGTGAGAAGTTCGGTACATCCAATGTTACCCGGTTCGGGTACCATGAAAAGCGTTTTGACTTCATCAAGTTCGTTTTGTTCTTCGGGTCCTAACAAAATCTCATCTCCGATCATCTCTTCCGAGTCGTCCAACGTTTCGATAAACGAGTCTCTCAGAGAAGGGTAAATGCCAAATTGATCCCAAAATGACATCCCCAGATAGCATTGCCGCTTCAAGGAAGGCGCAACAACAAAAGGAACGATTTTGGTGGCCCCGTTAAACAAAACTGGAACCTCAATTTCTCCAACAACTGAAACTGGATGTCCTTCAGCAGTGATCAATGTCAAGTCAGATGGTGAGTGAGGTAGATTAAGCTTCGCCATCAGACGTTCTAATCCCCTTCCTAATATATTTCGGTTTGTCCCACTGTCTAATAGGGCAACTAGTTTTATTCCCAACAACTCAATTCTCACGAAAGGTCTGTTATCCCCATGTGGGTGGAGAAAAATTGTATTTACCTCCTCACACTGGGTTCCAACAGCCACAGAGTGATAACCTAGTTGTTTGAGAATAGAATTAATTGAGTTTACATTATCATTTTGAGGACTTGTAGTTTCTAGACCACTGTGCCTCACTGAGCAGTCTTGTCTACGTTTTTTGATGTACAGTAAGGACAATCTTGTTGTATGAAGCCAGGAAACCCACAAACGTCGCAGAAAGTTTGCTTTTCTAGCTTACACTGGGAAATGTTGTGTCCAAAGTTATGACAGTTGAAGCACGTCCCTTTCTTCACCGGAACGTAGGCTTTCAAAATCTTTTCTAGTGGGCTAAGACTCTTACTAGTGGTCGGTTTTTGATAGTCTTGCTTACTAGTCTGTTCGGGTTTCCGTTCCGATATTTTTGAATTCGCAGTTTGTTCATCGGATTTCTCAGTTTTGTTCGATGGGTTCTTGTACTGTTGATGTTTACTCGAGTTAGGGAACTCTTTCTTCCCCTGATTCGAGTCATTATTCCCTTTGTTCCACGGACGATTGTTATTCGGCAGTAGCCTTCTCCTCTCCCCTAACTCATTGACCTGCCTTTCGCTCGCTCTATATCCCCTACCTGAATCTTTATCAGCTCGGGAAAACCATTGCCAGTTGATGGCGTCAAAGTTCTTCCCGAACTCTCTCATTTTCGCGATCGAATCGATATTCGCTGCTAACATCGCACTCTTGTATTCAGAGCGGAGGTTTCGGAAGAGAATTTGAAATCGCTTCGCTTCGTCAAGAGGAACAGTCATATTTCGGAAAATTCGAGTCATTTCCAAGTAGTAGTCTTGAAAACGTTCTCTCATTCCCTGTTTTCTCAGGTGAGCCTGTCTCTCATATTGGTAGTCGAGATCGGGTGGCAGAAACTCTCGTTTCAGCTCAGCCACTAGTTGATTCCAAGTGTCGAGCTCATTGTTGGCGTTAACCTCCATATACCAGGTTCGCGCTTTACCGATCAGTAGATGGTAAGCCGAATTGTACAGTTCTTGATGGTTAAACCCTTCTGATCGAGCGTTGAATTCAACTTCACGGAGAAATTCAATCAGCCGTCGACCATTATCGGCACCGTCGTAGGAGAGTTTCCATTTGTGAATTGGTAAACGTTGACCGCAAATTTCTCGAGCGACCTGAACCGTGTTAGCAGGTGCACCCGTATTTGGCAAACCACGTGAAGGTACGTTACTTCTTGGATCATTGTGTGTCAGTGGGTTCTTGTTTGTGATATTTTCGATCAGATTCTGATCCCTGGCTAACCAGTTCATGAAATCGTGGTACGAAAATTTTGGCTTTGGTGCAACCACCGGGTCGGAGTCATCTGTGTCCCCCAAATTCCGGGGTTCCCCAACGCTGGTAGTGTTCTTCGACTGCTGGTGTGACTTGTCAGAGGAATGGAGTTGTGTTTCCAACGATTCCATTCTAGTCAGCAACTGATCTAGGATGGATTTCAATTGTGAGTTTTCAGCTCTGAGGATTTCCACCTCTTCAGTGGGTTGACCACCGGCAGCTTCACTTAATTTTTCAACCTCATCATCATCTGGGAGAGCAAATAATCCTTCGAGTTGATTATTGTTACCCCCATCTTCATTGTCCTTCTGAACCTCGGGTTTTGTCAATTTTTGAGAATTAGTGGATTTAGCACCATTGTCTTCAGAAAATTCATCCCGTAACCTATTTACCATATCGTTCACTCTGCCCATCTCTGCCCTTCGTATTTCAGGATAAGGAGAGGCGATCGAATAGAAAGTATTCAATAGTCTCACACACTCTCCTGCCATTTCTGAGATTGAGTTAAGCTCTGATTCCTCTTTGGTGTGAGCCTTCACTCGTAGCAAACGAAACAGGTAATGTAATAAACGCGATTTGTTTAACTGATCGGGAGCCTTTTTGTACGTTCTACTTTCCAGTATCTGTTTAATTTCCTGTACTTGTTTGTCACATCTTTCCAACTCTTCGATAATAGTCGTCCAAGTTATCTCATACTCAATTTCTGATGATTTTTGCGATGCTTCTCTTTTCAGATCAGCCCTACATTTTCGTTCCAAAACAGAGCGTGGTTCATTATGGGTATCGATTCTACGAATAGCTAGCTCGTGTGCCAGCTCCTCGTCATGCAGATGCGCAACGTTCATCGAAAAGTATTGCAGCATGAATTGATCCATAGCTGTTGTTCTTACTGTTTCCAGAACAAAATTTGTTAAAGTTACCTAATCAGAATGCCAACGAAAATAAATTCCGTTCTCACGACGTTGTATAGTGCTCAATAATTTGTTATCCTAGAAGAATCCAATCGCTTTGCGACTTTCAATGGTAATTGGACGATAGTAGTGATTTACTTGGAAATATCTACGATTGCACACTGGGCCAGGAGCAGAATTTAGCCAGACAAAACCTCTAGCGCTTTAGGAGTGCATTTTTTCGGGTTGGTGTCAAAGGAGACTTATCTTGAATTTGTTTGTTCTTCAATTTGATGATAAAAGTTAGTTGGAAATTTCGCCGCATAGGTGGCGCTGCGATGCAAACTTTTTTGTGTTGCGTCCTAGAGCTTTCGCGTCTTCGGCAATGTTTTAGAACGTGTAAAAATACGACAAGTTGTCGAAGACACCAAAGTTCTAGGACTTCAAATAACAAAGTTATGGTAAAAAATGTGTAAATCACTTAAATTTTACGTTTTTTTTACTTTTTATGTCAAAATCGTAAAATGTTTCATTTTAACAACCATGCGTCGCAAAAAAGTTTGCATCGCAGCGCCACCTATGCGGCGAAATTTCCAACTAACTTTTATCATCAAATTGAAGAACAAACAAATTCAAGACAAGTCTCCTTTGACACCAACTCGAAAAAATGCACTCCTAAAGCGCTAGAGGTTTTGTCTGGCTAAATTCTGCTCCTGGCCCAGTGTGGATTGGTTGACAGTATGGACGCACGTGTCACCAAGAACGTTTGTCGAACAATTGGTTAAAATCCTATTCACAAGAAACTTTTGTGAAAATTGTTTCACATAAGTTATTCAACACCTGCCGATTGGAGCCAATTACCAGAAACACCGGCGTAAACTATTGTCGGACTATCGTTTCCCTCCCGCGCTAAACTCAACAAAAAAGGAAATTATTTTTTGTTGGGCGCCAAAATGTAACTGACTTTTTACACGGCCCGCTAGCTCGCATGAAACTCAAGGAATACTTAGGGTCGGCTCAATTCCTTGCCGTTGAAGAGACGCGGATAAGAGGGAAAACCACAGTGTTCTACAGTGATGGCACGTTTATTGTTCAGTTGCCCTACAGTCCCTAACGCCCTAACTACAACCTACCAAGAACAGTTTACTCACGGTGTGTGTGTGTGGATGTGTGGTTCCGTTGGGGCCCGTACGCTGCGCTCCGGTTGAAGTTCTGCTGGGTAGCACGGCCTCCTGCCCGTCTACTTAGGAACTCGGGATGGTCTTAATCTGCCTATTCGGAATGCTTGGTCGGTCCTGGCCTCCCGGAAACTTGGATCGAGCTCGTGGTGCCTTTCACCGCCTCCTCCCTTGACTCTTGATGTGGGGTATCGAACGGCTATCCGGACGAGCAATGTCCAACCTTGGATGGGCAAACCGGTGCAGTTATCAACCACCGGGAATATCGGTCACCACCGGTAATATTCCTATCGGAAACGTGGATAGGCTTCTTGGACTTGTCACTAGAAACTTGTTAATTTAGACACTTCTAACTTGCTTCGTGTTCTCCAACTTAGTGAACGAGTGGTTTTCATTCGCTGGCTCTGGGACTTTCGACCGCCCATTCGAAGGCGTTCCTTTTAAGGCAGTATGAGTGTAATCCACCCGGAACCTCCCAAACGGAGAAGTTTTGCTACCAACGAAATTCAGTCCCGTTGACACTATTGGTTGGTGCTGGAATTTTGAGTAGTGTCGCCTGCTGTATACAATGCCTATGTGTGTATTTAATTTGCACGTTATGCCATCAGCCTATCTAGCTGTTTTTTTTTTTATCAAACTGTTGCTGTTATGTAGATTTTAGCTCGTTCTTTTTTATTTTGTTTTAAAGGTAGTTTGCATGATTTTTTAATTTTTATACTATAATATTTCCCTACTAGCTAAGCTGTTTACGTGTGGTTTGTCCTCTTACAATATATGCGAATAATTTAGTACATAAGATCCTTGATATCACACAAGTAGTGAGCGGAGTAAAACGACTGGTCACAGAGGGATTCACTAATGTTAGATAACCAAAACAATAAAAATAATACACTATAGAGGAAGAATGCCACTGGCATCGCTGTCGGAACATCTTTTGCTGATGAGATAGGCGGGGCTATATTTAAGTGTCAACGCGAAAAGGTATGCAGTTTGATAGTTATGTACCCGACATGTTTTTGAGCGAGAAAAAAAAGAACAGCAGCGACATGTGTCATCTAATGTTTTCTACCTCTATTACCAAATCACATTTCTTTTAGTTTTAGCCTAACTAATCTAATCTAATCTAATCTAAATGCTTGCACAGCCAATATAGAAAAGCATCCTGGAAATACTAGAATATCTTCTAATATTTTCTTGTCATCATTAATATTTGCAGCATATCGAAAATATAATATAAATATTAAAACAATTGCAAAATTCACGGCGATCAGATTATCCACGAATGAATAACTTGATAGACGAGATTTTTTCAATTTTACGAAGGAAGAAACGGGGACAACCGTACCAACCGTTGCATTCAGGGGAAGATAGGTCAAATAGTTGGGAGTGGCGTTGCTAAGAAAGTTAATGCACACTCCATTGTTGTGGTTTTCCTGGGATGGGACAAAGGTATTTCTTCCTAATGTCCTGGCTTTACAGCCTACACAGCTAAAAATATGTTGTAAATTTAAGTTTATTTTCATGCACATATTTGGAGCATCAAAATAAACGTAAATTTCAACGACTAATCCATTATTTTTCAATTGAATTCACTTTAAATTTACACGATCATGTAATATTCAACCATTTTTAGTTGAAAATTCAATGTATTTTCATTTAAATTTACATTATGCTGTAATAACACACGAATTTAATTCATTTTTACAGTAGACTTCAGTTTACATCACATTGAAAATTAAATATTTTTTTCTGTGTAGGCTTAAGCGCCGTTTCTCGCTCTCTGAAACGAAAAGATAAATTGTCCCTCTCCTGTTATGGCACCCATCCTATAAAATCCCAGAATCTCCACATTTTATTTGGTGTTGAAACGAAGTGTTCTATCCGGGGTACCTATACATTTTTCATAGGCAAATTACTCCCGAAAGAATTTTTCCTTCTAGTACCAAGGGGAAAAAGTTAGGATTTCATTTGGTCGATTTAAAGATTACTGATTATCGTTACTATTTAGGTGTATTTTATCACATGTAACTACGGGATGGTAAATGGAAAGATCTCACCAAGTATTTTGTTATGCCTGGACCGCATTGATGTTACGGATTCATTTCACTTAATCCAGGAGTACTAGTAGCTTTCCTGCTTTCCCTGAATTCCAGTTTCCGGCACAATATCAACCTGTTGGCTAGGCCGTCCCTTATTTTTCGAAAATGCGAAATGTTATAAGTTCGTCATTGTAAAGTACACGTTTTGGTAAGAAAAAAATCAGGTAAAAATTTGAAGTCAACGTCCCCCAACGACCCTAAAGGTTTTAGGTGTAGATGACCCCATGCGCCAAATCGAGCTCGCTGCTCTAGTGCACGCAAGAAGAGAACGAAGATTCACCAGTAACAAATTGGTAGTCAGCCTAGAATGTTTAATAAAATAATATTTTATACTGTGGATATCTTCATAACACTGCACGCTGACATAAAATTCAGAAATACAAAATGTGATCGTTCAAATATTACGTAACGCAACATGGGGAGGGAGGGGATCTTCCGAAGTGTTGCGGTCCGCACAAAAATTTGAAATTTCTCATACAAAAGCTGTTACAAGGAGGAGGAGGGGGGGGGGTTCTGAAATTGGAACATTTTGCGTTACGTAATATTTGAATCATCCCAAAAGAAAACAAACTGTTATGCTGATTATCAACGCGCGCAGGACAATTTGTTACTAGTGGTTTTTCGTACTCATACTGCGTGCACTAGAGCAGCGAGCTCGATTTTGCGCACGCGGTCATCTACGTCTAATACTTTCAGGGCCCCTGGGGGGACCACTTAGCGTCCACGTACGGACTGCAAATTTTTACCTGATTTTTTTCTTACCAAAACGAATACTTTAAAATGACGAACTTATAACATTTCGCATTTTCGAAAAATAAAGGACGGCCTACTGTTGGCCCCATTTTAATTTCAACACTTTTTCAATTGCAAATGAACACTATTTCGATAATTACAAGTTTCACCAAATCATAATATTCAGAACTAAATACGGGAAAAATCTTCAGACTAATGTCAGCCAAAACACCAAATTGTTCATTTTACGCTCGCGTAAAAATTTTCACATTTCTTTTAGTTTTAGCCTAACTACAACAAAAATTGGAATTCTACCGATATATGCCTATGGTGGCCTGGTTTCAGCGAGACTCACTCAGCAACAGACCAAACATTGTTTCTAACAAAATAGGGTGCAAAGCCGAGTTATAAAGTGAAACATAAAAAAATGTATTTGAAGTTCTTTGGGGATTGATGTTTATAATGTCCGATTGTGTTTGAACGTGAAGCAATAAATGATTCAGAATTGGAGAAAAACGGTAAATTACGACTTTGGCACCAATTGACTTTTATTGGCAATCAAAATTAAAATGCCAAATATACAGTGCCAATGAAAAAAAAAGATTATTCTTTGTCATACCTGCTTCCCCCTAACGAGATTTCCGAACAAACAATTCCGCCAGAGATGTCATTGATTGAAATAAAAACGCCTCAAAATGCGGCTTATATGGAATTGCCTGAAGTTCTTATGGGAAAGGCTGAAGAAAACGAAGATGCTGACAATAGTCCAATGACATGAGATATTTGAATTGTTGTAAAAACGTTTCCAACATTTTTTAACAAGTCTGTCGGTGTGATCCAAAAAAGGCAGTGCATAAATGTAACAAACATTTAGTTTGTCTGCGTATGTCCGAGAAAATTACAAATGAAGCGCGGCATCAGCTTAGTCTACTGAAAATACGTCAATTCCCTTATATTTTTTATTTAAAAAAATAGAATCGAAAAATTTAGTTCACGAACAAATGCTCAAGGTTCCTTAAAGCAGGACATCTAGAAAATTCGAACCTTATTTTTGGATAAAACAAGATGTACGAACTTCATCCAAATGTATTGCTTAATTTTAGAATAAAATGTCTCTCTTGAAGTGATATCTAAGTGCAAAAAAATTGACAATTGCCCTGGATTTCGAAATATTATGCTATTGTTTATTATTGTAGTTTTGCTTATTAGTGGATTTTAGAATTGTGAATTTTTCATTACAGCAGGTTATAAAACTCATTTCAGCAAATACCGTTTTTGATGCGTACTTTACAATAATTTTTTGTCACTATCACATGGAAACTATTGATCCAAAATGAACAAGAATACAAACTGATTGTCTTTAGAACATTTGAAATGAAATTTTTATCAGTTTTAAAATTTCATGTAAGAAGAGTTACTTGAGATGATTCGATTGATATTGTTTCATGCTGAAATTATGACGCAATTTCAACATAATTTTTCTTTTCACACGAAAAAGGTGATTTATATACCATATCAGGATTTCAGAATTTAGTGGTGACGAGGGGTCGTACAGCTCGGAAATTTCAATTGATTTTCTACAGGGCGTTAATTTGCTCCTGATTACTTCAGGGTACAAATTCGATTGGTGTCCCACAGAGCGTAAAGATGTACCGGATCTATGTGGATTAAGGTCAAATTTCTGCAGGGCGTGGTTAAAGCTTTGAATGTTCAATTATTGTTCTACAGATTCTGATCTATGTAGGATAAGGTCAGATTATTCCGGGGTCTTGATACAGCTTGATATTTTCAATTGATACAGGGTGTTAAGATGCACATGATCTACATAAGATAATGTCAGATTACTCTAATGCATTTTAGAAGCGTGTATCTTACAATCGATCGTTAATATGCACCTAATCTACTTGAAATAAGGTCAAATTAATCCAGGGCGTCGATACAGCTTGAAATGTTTAATTGGTTTAGAGCAGTGCTTTCCAAACTTTTCCAACTTTCACCCCCTTGAGGCCAACATTTATCTGAAATCGCCCCTCCTGATATGTGATTTCAATATTTTATGTAATTAAGTGCTGTATGTCAAACAAATATCCACAGAATCATGATACAGTGTACATGGACATATAAAATGCACCAAAGCCGTTTCCCCATACAAAATGGTCAACTTCCGAGAGCTACATCTCCACCGTTTCTCAATAGATTTTTCTCAATTTTTCTGTAAAGAACTACAAATTACCTCAATTTTTAATAACTATTGAAAAAGTTGTGTATAAACTATTGGTTCAAAGTTACAGATAGGTTGAATTTTGACATAAAAATTGCACCAAGAGGAAAAGTATCCATTCGGTATCTTCAGCGCATTTGGTCCTTATTACGCA
This sequence comes from Aedes aegypti, assembly GCF_002204515.2. Classification (NCBI taxonomy): domain Eukaryota; kingdom Metazoa; phylum Arthropoda; class Insecta; order Diptera; family Culicidae; genus Aedes; species Aedes aegypti. The sequence goes on from NC_035107.1 coordinate 169,966,127, forward strand.
ATGAACAAATGCGCTGAAGACACCAAGATGCTACGACGAGTAGTTTTTCTGCTACATCACTTTGTGTCTTGGTGCATTTTTTATGTCAAAATTCAATCTATCTGTAGCTTTTGAATCAATAGTTTTCACAAAACTTTTACGATAGTTTTCGAAAATTGAGAAAATTTGTAGTAAATGTATGAGAATGATTTACTAGATTGCAATTTATAATAGCAATTTTAACAATATTTTGCGTGCATTATAGGCTACTGATACAGGTTCAGCCCAGTTTAAACTATTTGAATCTAATATATGCATAGTCGCCTACTTGTAACGTAGTTGGGAGAAGATTCGTAAATGGTGATTACATGCGGATTTATCTTTTATTTTACTGCAATAATTTTTAGAAATTGTTAATAATAAATGTTTGACGTTTCTATGAACGATTTTTTTTTTTCATTCAATCCAAAAACACTGAACAAATATATGGAAATCGAGAATGTTTTTCATCTCATATTTCAATGCAATATATAAAAAAGTATTTTTTCTCACACCAAGAAAAATAAGTCTTTAAAATGATTTGTACCATGATAAATGATAAGAAAGAGTGGAAGCGAATCTTCTTTTTATCTGTAAAAAAGCAGAATGCCAATGAAAGAAGTATTAGCTTCCTAACCTCAAAGTTCCCACATGAAAAAAATCCATCTATAAAATATTGGGCATTTGCAAAAAGTTCTAAAAATTCTCAGATACATGTTTTGTACATCCAAAATATGTTGCGTTTTATATGTTATATATGACTAGTCATCCGAACTTGTGAAAATCTTAAATACCGACCATTCTTAAAGCTCACATAAAATTAAAAAACCTGAATGCATTTGTTTGACAATTATTAAGTGTAGTCTATCGTAATTTTGAAATGACCCTGATTGAAGATATATCGATCCAAGGTAAAATGTTCCTGGAATTAGTTAAATTTGGAATTGATCAACCTTCAGATGTGTGTCCTAAAATAATTATGAGTAATTATTTTCAAATGCTCCCGTGTTAGCCTTTTCGCCCCCTCTCTGAATGTTTCGCCCCCCAAATTCTATTTTACAAATTTTCGCCCCCTTGAGCCTGAAAATCGCCCCTAGGGGGCGAATTCGCGCACTTAGGGAATCACTGGTTTAGAGCGTTAAGGTGCACTTGATCTACATAGGATAAGCTCAAATATGCTACCGCTAGAATTTGCCATTGATGTTGATCAGGGTGTTTAGATGTAGCTGATCTACATGACACAAGGTCAAATAACACCAGTGTGTTAAAGCAGCACGAAATTTTCGATTGATATTCCAAAGGGGGTTCAAGATCCTCCAGATCTTGCAAAGATGTATGTGGAATAAAGTCATATTACTCCAGGACATTGTTACAACTTACCAATTTTATTGGATGTCATAAAGGACGCTCAAATACATCTGACCTATTTGGAATAATGTCAAATTTCTCCTGGGTGTATCAACATCTTGTAATCTACAATTGATGTCCTACAGCTAATCTATTTGAGGCAAAATCAGAGCGTTGATACAGCTTGACAATCTCGACTTATGTTATACTGGGCTATGAGGGGCGCCTGGTCTACATAGGATAACGTCAAACAACCGTAGGGATTTGATACAGCAAAAAAAAAAATCGATTAATTCTCTATAGGGCGTAATAATGCTTCAAATCTCGCCAAGATGTTTGTAGAGTTTTACTCCAGGGCGTTAATATAGCTTGGAATTATCAAATTAAGTCCTAAAGGGTGGTCACATGCATCTGATCTACATGGAAAAAGGCCAAATTAATCCAGGGTGTTGATTTAGCTCAGAGTTTACAATTAATGTCCTACAGGGCGTTAACTTGTATCAGATATACATGGAATAAGCTCAAATTTCTCCAGGATGTATCAACGCCCTGGAGCACGTAGGTTTCGATTGATTTTCTACAGATCGTTTTAGATGCTCTAGATCTCGCAAAGATCTGTGTGGAGTAAAGTCAAGTTACTCCAAGGCGTCGAAACACATGGATCGATTTATGTCATAAAGGGAGCTAAGATGCATCTGATCTACGTGAAACAATATCAAATTACTGCACGGCGTTGGTAGAACTTGAAATTTTCAATTGATGTTCTATAGAGTGGTGAAATGCACCTAATCTACATAGAGCAAAGTCAAAACACTCCAGGGCGTTTATACAGCTCGGAAATTTTTATGAATTTTCTACAAGGCATAAATATGCTCCAGATCTCGCAAAGATATGTGTGGAATATAGTCAAATTATTCAAGGGCGTTGAACCAATTTGAAAATTTCGATTGATGTGCTCCAGAGCGTCAAGATGCGCCTCATATAGATAATAAGGTCAAATAACTACAGGGCGTTGATACAGATAAGAAATTTCGATTGATTTTCTACAGGGCATAAAGATACTCCCGATCTCGCAAAGATCTGTGTGGAATAACGTAAAACTATTCCAGGACGTTAATACAGCTTGATCGATTGCTGTCATATAGGGCGTTGAGATGCGCCTGATTTATATAGAGCAAAGTCAAAATACTCCAGGGCGTTGATACAACTAGGAATTCATGTCTTGAGACCGTTAAATGCAACTGATATAATTGAGACAAGGTCATATTACTCCAGGGCGTTGATACAGCTTGACAATTTCGATTGATGTTACACAGGGCGTTTAGTTGCACCAGATTAACATGCAACACAAATAAATTATCTAATTCAAGTCGATGATACAGCTTGAATTTTCAACTTATGTCCCAAAGGGCGTTAAGAAAAATCTGAGAGAAGCTTCTTAGTCGTCGACTAAGCGCGACTAAGCAGGACGACAGGGCTGGGAGATTCACCAAAATGTCTTCAAGATCCCCAAGCAAGAATTCATTACACAAATTCTTCAGAGAGTTTTTTCAACTTTGGCTTTGAAGTTCTTCCTAAAGTTTCTTTACAGAATGGTTTCTAAAAATCGCAGCAAAAATTATTCAAACCACCTACAAAAAATAAATGATTCTTCCACGTATTATTCTGATTCCTCGTAATATTAATCAAGAATTTCATGAGCAAATAAAGAGAATTAAATTGGGAAAATGTTATATGTGGTTTTTGAAAGAAGTTCTCCGCAGATCTATCTGCATTTTTTCACAGATTATTATTTTTTAGATTTCTTTAAAATCAAGAAGCAACATCCCGAATTCCTTCAAAACTCTCTCCAAAATAAATCTTATTTTTATTTTCCAAAAAGAATAAAAGAATTCTAACATTCCTATAAAGTTCCTAGCGTGCAAATACCAAAGATTTCCTGAGTGATTTGTTCAAAGATTTTTAGAGTTTTTTTTTGTTTCACTAAGATTCTCCCAAAAAAAAAAACAACACATGTGGATTTTTTTTATTTCCGTACGGGTTTGGACCGAAAGGTCTCGGATTTTCATGAAACTTTTTCCACAGGCAGGGCTCATCAATATATGAATAAAAAAAATTGATAAAAATTCACAGTCGCCTATTTTCCCGGAAAACTTAGTTGGAATTTTTTTGTTTTCCCCTGACACTACTTACTTTTAAACATCATAACTCAAGAACAAAGCATCATAGGAACAAAGTTTGTATGAAAATGAAAGTAAATTTTCTCAGAAATAAAAAAATATATTAACTGGAAAAAGTTTTCCACAAAATTTTCCACCGTTGAGAAAATTCGTAAAGAAAAGCCGGAAAAACTATGCTCAAACTCGTGGAAATTTTCAAAAAATATTTTTGAGAACTTGTTTACGTGGTTTACGGCTTACCAGCCGAGTGGAAGTTTAACAACTACCGACAATCTAAACATTACATTTAATTAGCAATTGGATTAGATGTACAAATTGATGTGAAGATTTGCGAAAAAGTTACACGTCTTCTCAGTGAGAATCGAACTCACGACTCCCCGATCTCTAGTTGGGGCGCGTTACCACTACGCCATGAGAGGACTCATGAACGCAGAAGTTAACCTGCATTCGATTTCAGCTCAATAATCACGTGATCCTTTTTCGCAAAGTGCATCTCTTTCGGAAGAATTAGATACCCATCCAAACACAACGCTTTCTATTTATATCCAATGCCTAGCCCGAGAGTGCATTATTTTTTAGGTAATGAAATAGCACACAACACTAGCCAGCAACTGTACTGGCTGAGGTTTCTATTGTGTGGGCTTCCAATGGGTCGCGACGTTCTCAAACGACCGGTTACGGAACATGAGTCCGTTGCTCGATAAATACTTGTTTTTAATTATGAATCGTGGTTTACGGCTTACCAGCCGAGTGGAAGTTTAACAACTACCGAAAAGCTAAACATTACATTTAATTTGCAATTGGATTAGATGGACAAATTGATGTGAAGATTTGCGAAAAAGTTACACGTCTTCTCAGTGAGAATTGAACTCACGGCTCCCCGATCTCTTGTTGGGATGCGTTTAGCTTTTAGCGGCACATTCGCTCATTTTTTACAAAATTGGCCATAACTCAACAACGAAGAAAAAAGTACATTTCAAAAATTTCAGCGATTGAAGCTTATGAAATTATCTTCTCAAAAATATTTTTTTTGAAAGTTTTCCACGAGTTGGAGCATAGTTTTTCCGGCGAACTTTCTCAACGGTGAAAAATTTTGTGGAAAATTTTTTCCAGTTAATATATTTTTTTATTTTTGAAAAAAAATGCTTTCATTTTCATGTAAAAAACTTTGTTTCTACGATGCTTCTTTCTTGAGTTATGATGTTGCAAAGAAAAGGCTCAAAATGACACATTTGCACATTTTTTTACAAAATTGGCCATAACTCAAAAACGAAAAACAAAAAGTACATTTCAAAAATTTCAGCGATTAAAGCTTATGAAATTATCTTCTCGAAACTATTTTTTTGAAAATTTTCCACGAGTTGGAGCATAGTTTTTCCGGCTTTTCTTTACGAATTTTCGCAACGGTGGAAAATTTTGTGGAAAGCTTTTTCTAGTTAATATTTTTTTATTCCTAAGAAAATTTTCTTTCATTTTCATTAAAAAACTTTGTTTCTACGATGCTTCGTTCTTGAGTTATGATTTATCAAAGTAAGTAGTGTCAGAGGAAAACAAAAAAAAAAACAACTTCCGGGAAAATAAGCGACCCTGAATTTTTCTCAATTTTTTTTATTCATATATTGAAAAGCCCTGCCTGTGGAAAACGTTTCATGAAAATCTAAGACCCTTCAGCCCACTTTGTACGGAAATAAGAAAAAAACCCCACATGCATCTAAGTATTTTCCATGGATTGTTTTCTTCAAACCGCACTAATGATTATTTTGAGAATTTTTTGAAGAAATTCATCGTCGGATTGACTAAGATTTTGTAATTCATTCTTAAACTTCTCAAAAAGTTCCATCAAGTATTCTTTCAGTTTCTAGAAATATCTCCATTTTTCCCAATGGTAGTCTCATGATTCTTCCATAAGAAACAATAAAAAAAAATTATCCACTTTCCATTTTTTGGTTCAAAAACTACTTCAGAAATATCTCAATATTTTTAAGGATTGCTTTACAAATTCTACAATTTCTGAAGAAATACATGCAAAAAAAAGTTTTGAAGTAACTTTGTCGGTATTTTTTTAATAATTGCAGCTGAACATAATGCGGTAAAATTTACTTAATTTCTGTTGTTAAACTCAAGAATGAAACCGTAGCATTTTTAAAACTTGTTGGCAATCTGCCTCACAGAAAAGCTCAAGTGGTTCTTGTAAGGTATACTTCAAAAAAAAAAAAATGTTATTGTATTTTCTTCGTCTTTCAAAATGGAAAATCATTGGTGTTGAAACGGATGGAATTTTACTGAATGTATTCGTACTAAAATATTATAGTTAATAATATTTTCTATGAACTCCGAAGTTTCGTGATACTATGGTGAACTTATTGATATTGAACCTATTTTTTGCTACCTTTAGAAAATTTAACCATACCTAATGAAGGGTCTATTATTGGTTACACTGCGGAACACGTTTTTGTCTCAAGAACCAAATATCACTATTTACTTAAAAAATATTTCTCGAAAACTTATTCAAACAGACTCAAGTCAAACCTAACCACTACTTTTGCCGCTCCACAGTATGGAAAGATTAAGTGACTTAACCTCGAATCAAAACAAAACACTACTTGAGTCGATTTTACACTGATACAAAAACATCGCAAGTAACTGAATAAAACGGCTTATCATTTTGTCATAAAACTTTTGTGGGAAATAATAGGAACTCTCTAGTTTTTGAACGCGAGCTCATCAGCCCTGTCGTCCTGCTTAGTCGCGCTTAGTCGACGACTAAGAAGCTTTTCTCAGACTTTTTATTAACGCCCTTTGGGACATCAGTTGAAAATTCAAGCTGTATCATCGACCTGAATTAATTTAACTTTGTTGCATGTAGATCAGGTGCAACTAAACGCCCTGTGTAACATCAACCGAAATTGTCAAGCTGTATCAACGCTCTGGAGTAATTTGACCTTGTCTCAATTAGATCAGTGGCCTTTAACGCCCTATAGGATATCATTGAATAATTACAAGCTATATTAACGCCCTGGAATAGTTTGAACTATGTAGATCAGGTGCATCTTAACGGTCTGAAAACATCACTTCCTAGTTGTAGCAACGCCCTGGAGTATTTTAACTTTGTTCTATGTAGATCAAGTGCAACTCAACGCCCTGTATGACATCAATCGATCAAGCTGTATCAACGCCCTGGAATAGTTTGACGTTATTATACACAGATCTTTTCGAAATCGGGAGCATCTTAATGCCCTGTAGAAAATCAATTGAAATGTCTCTGTATCAACGCCCTGTAGTTATTTGACCTTATTATGTATATCAGGTGCATCTTGACGCTCTGTAGGACATCAATCGAAATTTTCAAATTGTTTCAACGCCCTAGACTAATTTGCGAGATCTGGAGCATCTTTACGCCTTGTAGAAAATCGATCTAAATTTCCGAGCTGTATAAACGCCCTGGAGTATTTTGACTTTGCCCTATGTAGATCAGGTTCATATCTACGCTCTGTAGTACAACAATTGAAAATTCCAAGTTTTTTCAACGCCGTGCAGTAATTTGATATTGTTTCACGTAGATCAGATGCATCTTAACTTCTTGTATGAAATAAATCGATCCATCTGTGTCGACGCCCTGGAGTAGCTTGACGTTATTCCATATAGATCTTTGCGAGATCTGGAACATCTCAACGCCAATTTTCATGCTGTATTGACGTCATGGAGTAATTTGACCTTATTCCATGTAAATCTGGTGCATCTTGACGCTCTGTAGGACATCAATGTAAATTCCTATCTTTATCAACGCCCTGGCTCTATTCTACACAGCTCTTTGCGAGATCTATAGCATCTGAACGCTCTGTAGAAAATAAATTCAAACCTACGTGCTCCAGGGCGTTGGAGTAATTTGAGCTAATTTCATGTATATCAGATACAACTTAACGCCTTGTAGGACATTTATTGTAAACTCTAAGCTGGATCAACGTTCTGGATTAATTTGACATTTTTCCATGTAGATCAGTTGCATGTGACCGCCCTTTAGGGCGTAATTTGATAATTCCAAGCTGTATCAACGCCCTGAAGTAAGAGTCCACAAAGATCTTGGCGAGATCTGAAGCATCTTTACGCCCTAAGCAAATCAATCGATTTTTTCTTGCTGTATCTAACCCCTACGGTTATTTGACTTCATCCTATGTAGATCATGCGCAACTAATAGCCCTGTATAACATCAATCGAGATTGTCAAGCTGTATCAACGCTCTGGAGTAATTTGATTTTGCCTCAAATAGATGAGCTGTATGTAAACGCATCATTTAATAAATTCATTGCTGTATCAACGCCCTGGAGTAATTTGTCCTTATCCTTTGTCGATTAGGTGCATCCGTAGAACTTCAATTGTAAATTACAGGATGTTTCAACACCCAGGAGAAATTTGACAGTATTCCAAATAAATCAGGGGTATTTGAACGTCCTGTATCAAATTAAAATTGGTCCAACATCAATTTAAATTGGTAAGCCATATCAACGCCCTTGAGTTATTTGACTTTATCTCACCTATATCTTTGCAAGATCTGAAGGAAAATCAATCGAAATTTTTCATGCTGCTTCAACACACTGAATGTTTTTATCTTGTGTTATGTGAATCAACTGCATTTTAACGCCCTGATTAAGATCAATTGCAAATTCTAATCTGTACATACGACAAATTTGATCTTATCCTATGTACATAAAGTGCGCCCTGACGCCCGAAATCAATTAAAAATTCCAAGCTGTTTCGACGCCCTGGAGTAATTTGACCTTAATTCAAGAAGATTAGGTGCATCTTAACGCCCTGAAGGATATCAATAGTAAAATACATGGTTATATAGATCATTTGCATCTTAACACTCTGTATCATTAGAAAATTTCAAGCTGTATCAAGGAACTGGATTTATGTGACCTTACCCTACATAGATCAGCTGCATATTAACGCTCTTTATGGCATCAATCAAAATTGTTAAGCTTCATTAAAGTCATGAAGTTTGATCATGTCTCATTTAGGTCAGACCTGAGGGCATGAGCTGAAAATTCAAAGCAGTGTCAACGTTCTGGAGTAATTTGACTTTATTATATGTAGATCGGCTGCATCTCGTCGCCTTGTAGGGCATCAATTAAATGTTTCAAACTTTATCAACGCTTTGAACTATATTGACCTAATTCCATATAGATCATATGCATATCGACGCTCTGTATGGTATGAATCAAAATTGTCAAGCTGTATAAATCCCTTGGAGTAAATTTTAGATCAGCTGCTTCTTAACGCCATCTATGACAACAATCGAAATTAACCCGAGCTGTATTAACGCACTGGAGTAATTTGATATTGTCTCAGTAACTCAGAATCATCTCAAGTAACTCTTGAAGTTTGATGAGATACATGAAATTTTCAAGCAGAAAAAAATAATGTACCAAATATGTTCTAAAGACAATCAGTTAGTATTCTTGTTCATTTTGGGCCAATAGTTTTCATGTGATAGTGACAAAAAATCATTATCAAGTACGTATCAAAAACGGTATTTGCTGACATGAGTTTGAAAACCTGCTGTAATGAATAGTTAACAAGTCTTAAATCCACTAATAAATCTAACGCCAAACTACTATTATAAACAATAGCGTGATATTTTGAAATCCAGGGCAATTGTCTAATTTTTTGTGCTTTGATATCACTTCAAGAGCGACATTTCATTTTAAAATTAAGCGATATATTTGGCTGAAGTTCGAACCTCTTGTTTAATCCAAAAATAAGGTTCAAACTTTCTATATGTCCTGCTTTAAGGAACCTTGAGCATTTTTCGATTCTATTTTTATATAAAATGATATAAAGGAATTTACGCATTTTCAGCATTCTAAGCCAATGCCGTGATTCATTTGTAATTTTCTTGGACATACGCAGACAAACTAAATGTTTGTTACGTTTATGTGCTGCTCAATCCTGTCTTGGATCACACAGGCAGGCTTGTTGAAAACTTTTTAGAAACGTTTTTACAATACTTCAAATATCTCATGTAATTGTGACTATTGTCGGCATCCTCTTTTTTTTTCAGCAGCCTTTCCCATATGAACTACAGGTAAATCTGTTCAATCAATGACATCTCTTGCGAAATTCTTCGGAAATCTCGTCCGGGGGAAGCAAGCATATTAGTGGATCCCTCTTACGCTAGCTAGCAGTTTGAATAGAAGCTTATTTTTTGATACATTTCAGGTATTTCTTCACGTATCTTTCTTTTCTTCTTCTTCTTCTTTCTGGCGTTACGTCCCCACTGGGACAGAGCCTGATTCTCAGATTAGTGTTCTTATGAGCACTTCCACAGTTATTAACTGAGAGCTTTCTTTGCCGATTGACCATTTTTGCATGTGTATATCGTGTGGCAGGTACGAAGATACTCTATGCCCTGGGAATCGAGGAAATTTCCAACCCGAAAAGATCCTCGACCAGCGGGATTCGAACCCACGACCTTCAGCATGGTCTTGCTGAATAGCTTTCTTTCTTTTCATATATCCTAAAACACATTAAAACTGAGAAAGTATGTAATTTTCATATGCAACAATTTTGGTCATTTTAAACTAGGTCATCTTGAATTTTATCAGAATAAAAATCACCATTAGTGCACCATTCGTGTTTAATTTTGTGGTCACCATCAAAAAGCTAACTACCCGAGCAAAGTTGAATAGCAAAACGATAATAAATCTTGTTACCTGGTTATCATCATTTGATAACTGATTTTGTTATGATCTTGGCTGAATTAACAGCCAACATAAAAAAATTAAGAACTCAAATTTGTTTGTCAAATAACAAAGTAATAGTAAATTATGCTATCTTTGGGTTCAAGTTGATAACTAAATTTACAGTATCATATTTTTATGAAGTTTATGGTCATAAATCACAGACAAGTTTTGGGAAGTGAGTGTTTTGGATTAAACTTATGCTTCAAATAATTTTACAAAATTTTGTATGGCGAAAAGTCAACTTTGTTTATCAACACACACTTTGTTTAAATGTTATAGGAAAGAAGTGTGATCACATATTTTGTTATCAATCTGTTATCAATAATGTCTGTCACGGATACAATTATAACCAATTGTGTTATCATTTGGTTATTATTGATAACAGAATATCAAATTGATAACAGTGATAATGATATCATCCAGTTATCCGCCTTTGCTCGGGTAAGGGGTCACCCAAAAATGACATTCATCATTTGAGGGAGGGCGATGGTCGACGAAAGTGTGACAGTGCTTTTATTAGGTATTAAAAGGCATGATAGAGGGGGGTGGGGGGTCTAGAAATCCCGAAAAATGATGGACGTCATATTTGAAACTTCCCTAAGAAAAAACTGAGTTAGAACAGCTGCAAAAACTAGGTGAGCAATGGTATTAGCTGTTTGAAATGAACGATATTCTAAATATATGGAAACAACATATTTCGTACAACAAAGTAAAAAGTATTAAATCGCTGGTTCTTTCCTCGACTAAACTGTAAAATGGGATTACATTTTGGGTAAAAAATCTGGCGGCCGTCTTAATTTTAAGCAAAGGTATGAGTTACTTAGTATGATGATACTCATCATGTTGAAATGAAATGAAAATTGAGTTGAAGCAAATACTCTCCATTTTGACAAACTGTGTGAATTTTGATCATTTGTCCCTGGTTTTGAAGATATTCCGATGTATCTAGACTAGAGGGCTCGACATAATCCATATATTTTATTAAATTTATAGGTGTTTCTCCGTTTCACATTTCAATGGGTTACATGCATGCCCTGATTCGCTACTCGCAACACCGTAACGCACATGCGCTAGTGTCTATGATCGAAAAATCACTAAAAGGTAACCCGAAAAATATGTGTATGACGAAATGCATCTAACGAATTATTTCTCAAAATTGGGAACTATTTTCGAAAAAATATTTGGTACCGGTTATGCGTGATGATGATGGCTATCACGCCTACCAAATATATTTTCGATTGAAGCTTTCATTCACACGATATTTAAAGTTAGATGCCTTTCCCCATACAAAATTAAACGAGAAAACTTCTGCTGATCAACTGTGGACATGAGCGAAGCAGGTAATCCATTGGAATGAGCATTGAACACAAACTAAACACGTGCAAATGCATATTAGTTCTCATGTGTTTGGAATATATATTAATTTGATACAATTTTCGTGTGAGACTCCCTCATTAACGCCTGGGAGTAAAACCGCCCTCTGGGCTATAGCAACGCCCTCCTCAAAAGGGAATGACTAAGAAGCTCAAATTTTACGACGACAGGGCTGGAGCTCATTGTATGCAAAATTTAAGCAATGTACACGGCGAAAAAATATTTAAAAAGTCATTTATTTTAAAACAGTTTAAGAAGACAGATTCAGATTCTTCTGAATAAATTTTCTCAAAACCAAATGGAAGTTACTAACTTCGATTTAAAAAAGTAATCGAGATTTGACTATTTCAGCCATCTTGTATGCAAGTTTGTCATCTTGTATGGTAATTTGTTTGCTTAATTTCCCACAGAATATAATCTTCATGTGTATAACAAAACTTATCAGTAAAATTTATAGTACTTCCGATGCTCAAAAGCTATTTTTTGATGGTTTAGAACAGTGATGCTCAGGCTCATTTTTAATCGCCTGTATTTCTGATCAAAGATTCTTCTTTTTCTGGCATTAGGTTCTCACTGGGACTGAGCCTGCTTCTCAGCTTAGTGTTCTTATGAGCACTTCCACAGTTATTAACTGAGAGTTTTCTTTGCCAAAGTTGCCATTTTTCGCATTCGTATCTCGTGTGGCAGGTACGATGATACTTTATGTCCAGGGAAGTCTAGAAAATTTCCATTACAAAAAGATCCTGGACCGATTTTCTCTAAATTTAATAGTGCAATTTCAATCAAATTATGTCTGAAATGAAAGTTTAAGTCATATTTGGCATGCTTCCATGCCATGTTTTACACAACTTTGGCGACTTATAGCTAAAATTTGTGACGTGCTGGAACATTACTGAGAACGGCATCAGATATAGCCTCAAATCTACTAGAGACACAAAATTTGATCCTGGAGACACGCAAAAATGTCATTTTTGTTACGTTGTGTTATTTTATAGTACTGTACGAGTTTATCGCAAAAATATTACCAGGATTTTTTAGAAAATCACCGAATAAAAGATGTTTGTACGAAGCTTCTCAAAGCATTATGCGAAGGAAGCACAACAAAATGTTTAAGCTGTTAGATCATTAGATGGGCAATGGTACAATGAAAGATTATTTATTATCTTTTCTCTAGAGTTTAATTACAGGATAGTTTAAAACATCTCTTATGAATTTACAAATAAAACATATTTCTTAAGAAGTACCATTCTGGTTTTCTAGAATTAAACTTGAAAGCCTCGAGAAATTCCGTTTTTGTATCACATTAAAATTCATACCAAGAATTTTGATTCTGACAATATTTGATAAGATAATTTCTAGTAATACCAATACATTTTTTTACGAAAATCTTAATAAATCTTTTCTTCCTTATTGCTACAGTAATTCCAGTTATTTTGCTACATGTTTCTCTACAGATTCCTCTACCGCTATGCTTATTTTGGAAGCAAAAGTTTTCCTGGGGTTAAAAAAATCCTCTAAAGACTCAAAGGCAAGAGACATTCCCAAAACAATTTTCTTTCAAATTCTTTAATAGTCCGGAGATTTGAAGCAAAATTTCTACAGAAGCACATCTTTTTACGCAATTTGTGATGTGTTTAGAAAACATTTGTTAAGGACTTTTGGTGAACTTCGTGGTAGAGTTTGTAATAAAATTTTTGGGGGAAAATTATTTTAAGAAATTCACAGAAGAATTTCTGGTAGAAATGCCAGCGAAATATATCAGTATCAGATTTGACGGAATCAATTAGTTTTGGAGGCACCGTAGAGGAAAAATTGGACTTTCAATCTTTACAGTAAATCCGTGAATATAGGGGAAGTTTTGCTACAAATCTGTTGGAAGTTAATCAAATAATTAATGAACAAAATTTTGTTCTTAAAATAATACAGATTAGCATAGCATAGCATAGCATAGACTGACTGTACATGTCAATGGTTGCTACTCCGTGATTGATCGGAACTGGTAATAATTGCACTGCGATCCAAATGAATAAGAGATGGGAGTTTCCGCTTACTCTCGGAGTGCAATTTTAGCAGCTCTAATATTATTGATCAATAACGGCGCCGGCCAAGTCCTTACAGTCAGTTGGGATGGGGAAGGAATGTTAAGGTGTAATGATTGTTGCTTCTAGAGACCGAGAATACCTCTGCATCTCCACAATCACCACGGGAAGGGTGTTTATTAGTGGAGAAGGAAAAGATCTGGGAGTCACCTTTGGTCGGTGATGCGATCCATGGATAAGGAGGAAAAATACGGTTTATACTTAAAGCTAGTTTTTAGTTTTGTCTCAAAAAGTTTTTGGTAGAAGATTTGAAATAAACGTCAACATCTGTAATGTCGAACCATTCAAAAGAAGTTTTTATTAATGGCGAAAAAAAAATATATGCGTATGTTTTAAATTATATGAAACAGGAATAATGCCGACACTTGTAGTGAAGAACCATACATAATTTGTTTGAAAATTACATAAAAGTATTACTGAACATTTATGCCTCAAGAAGAGAAGTTTTTGGTAGAAGTTTCAAAATAAACGTCGACATTCATAATGCCGAACAATTCAAAAAATATTTTAAGTAATGTCAAAAAGTTTCTATGTTCATTAGAATTGTATAAAACAGGCATAATGCCGACACTTGTAGTGACGAACCATACAAAGTTTGATTGAATATTACAAAAAAATAACGTTTACATGAAAAAATGTGTTATCATAAGCATGAAACGAGCTCACCAGTTGGTAATCCATCCTCAACTGAACACTCGCACTCACACAGCGTGAACAGCAAAACTTCTCGGCGCCTCGAAAACGAACCGTCTTGCTTGGGCTTTCCAACACACGCGAACCGAAAACCAAACTCCCGGCGCCCCGAAGACGAAGCGTCTTGTTTGGGCTTTCCAAAACACTGCCCAGCAAAACCCGCGAACCGGAAACCGAACTCCCGGCGTCTTGAAAACGAAGCGTCTTGTTTGGGTTTTCCAAAACACTGCCCAGCAAAACCCACGAACTGAAAACCGAACTCCCGGCGTCCCGAAGACGAAGCGTCTTGTTTGGGCTTTACAAAACACTGCCCAGCAAAACCCGCGAACCGAAAACCAAACTCTCGGCGTCCCGAAAACGAACCGTCTTGCTTGGGCTTTCCAAAACACGCGAACCGAAAACCAAACTCCCGGCGTCCCGAAAACGAAGCGTCTTGCTTGGGCTTTCCAAAACACTGCCCACCAAAACCCGCGAACCGAAAACCGAACTCCCGGCGTCCCAAAAACGAAGCGTCTTGTTTGGGTTTTCTAAAACACTGCCCAGCAAAACCCACGAACTGAAAACCGAACTCCCGGCGTCCCGAAAACGAACCGTCTTGCTTGGACTTTCCAAAACACGCGAACCGAAAACCAAACTCCCGGCGTCCCCAAAACGAAGCGTCTTGTTTGGGCTTTCCAAAACACTGCCTAGCAAAACCCGCGAACTGAAAACCAAACTCTCGGCGTCCCGAAAACGAAGCGTCTTGTTTGGGCTTTCCAAAACACTCTGTTCTTAAAATAATACAGATTAAGCGATAAATTTATCCATGCGAAAATACTTAAAAATTTAATCAAAATCAAAGAGAGAATTTATTGCTGGAATAAAACACTATGGCCAATTTTTTTCCAGGCCTCACTGATCCTATGCCAGTTCATACGGCAATGCACGCCCATGCTCGCTGGAATCCTCTTCAGAGGCACGAAGGCCTTTTTCACTGATCTGCGATCGATTCCAAATAGAGTCAATATGTCAGCAAAGCCAAGGAACATGTGCGAACTGTAATGATAGTACCGTTTATCTCCACACCAAATCTCCTAATAGCACCCTTGAGTGCTATGTTAAACAGTAAGATCCGTCCAACGTCAGTTGACACCTAGTCTGCAAACCGAACACTTGATTTCAAACCGTCCAGCGTAGCACGTTCAAACATTATCTGCCACAGCTCGTTTCTTTTCAAAGAATTAAAATCGTACGCCGCCTTGAAATCAGTAAACAGATGGAGAGTCTGTAAGTTATATATCCCCGCATATCGTTCCGGTTCATGGTATCTTGAGCTTCAGCTACCACACTTTCTTCGTGCTTCGTTTTTTTTCTGCCTGCTTTCCTCGGCTCTCGCTTCTTCGGTACCGCTCTCTGTTCGGTCACAAGCATACGGCTTCTGGCGACATTTTTCACGGCACGGTGGTCACTCACTAAAACTCTTCAACGAAACAGTCATTTCGTATTCGTCTTCCTTTCGTCACAGCTTCGTGGATAGGGTCTTACCGGCTGCGAAATCTCCAAAAACGTTGATTCATTCCAAATGCTTGTATAGTTGCTGCCGGTACTTCGCAGCTGCCCCATCAACCAACAAGCGTTGGATATTGAAGCGCAGCGTTCAGTTATTTATGGAACTCGTGAGATAATGATCCGAGTGGATATTGGGGCCTGTAAAGGTCCTGACATCCATGACATCTGTAAAATGTACCCATCAACCAGCACGTTGTCTATTAAGAAACAGGCATCGCTTTGCCGGATGTCGCCAGTAGGTCAGTTCAAAATTAAAAAAATGTTTAAGAATCCAATCTCCCATATGTTCCTTACCATCCTTGCCATAAAAATAGTGTTCTGTGAAATTTTCAGCTCTCTAGGTGGTGATTTAAAGGTGGTCCAAAGTCAATGTAGGTTTATATGGAAATTACTATGGAGAAATTTTGAGATATGTTCCAAACACGGTAGTATTGTAATGTTAGTACAAATTTATTATCCCATAGTGGAAACTCATTCTTCAAACCATAATGAAGAAATTTGCTGAAGAGAGAATTTCAATCCGATGGATAGCAGAGGAGATATTCATGAGTTTGTTTGCTATTATTTAGCCTCATATGCACGGGTAGAAATCAGAATCCAAAAACAAGATTTGACTCATGATATCATGATTCCAGCGTGTTTTCGTCTTATGAAAATACACCATGATTTGGACTCATGATATCATGAGTCAGATTGCCGTAACGCAACACACGCGTTAGGTTTTTGTAGCTGATTGCTCGGAATCATGATTCAAATGCCAAAAATGCTGAGTCGCGCATCCGTTTATGATCGACAAAATAAAAAAAGTTAAAAATAGCATACATTCAGATTCGAACAAAGAACCTTCTGATTGTGAGCCACGTACTCTACCACTCAACCACTTCGTCATCTTGAATTTGGAGTGATCGATACGAATGAGATGAAGCAAAGTGCGCCGCTTAGTGTTTTCACACTGGATGTTACGCTTATGAGGAATCATGATTATGACTCCAGGAACCTTGATTTGTGATCCTGATATTATGACCTAACCAATTTATGAATTTCATGATTTGTAAATCATGGTGTGGGGATCAGATTTTTATCCGTGTGGGATTACATCCCAGCAAACATGTACAAAAATCCCAAACGAAAATAGCTCAAAAGGGTTTTGTTTCTTCAGCAACATTCTTCATTAAGACTTGAATAATGAGTTTTCAATATGGGATGATAAGTTTCTACTTACATTACAGTACTAGCATTTCTCAAAATTTCTCCATAGTAATTTCCATATAAACTTACATTGACTTTGGGCCACCTTTAAATCACCACCAAGAAAGCTGAAAATTTCACAGAACACAATTTTATGGTAAGGATGGTGAGAAGCATATGGGAGATTGGATTTTCAAACATTTTTAAAATTTGAATCGCCCTAGTTGCCAGGTGTGTTAACGGATAGTCTTGCGTGCGAAGTAGCTGATTTGATGTGAAGTGTACAAGCCGCAAGTCATTATCATTATTGGCGAAATGGAGGCTGTCCACCGCTGTAGTAAATGTGATACTTTAATGAATGAAGCGTTAAAAAAAAAAGAGACTGACACGTTAATGCTTCCAGTGGGCATTTATGCCCTTTGAAGGAAGCACCACACTAGACAACGGACTAGCATGCAACGCCCAGTGGCATAGTCGGAAAACAGTCCTCACGAAAAGTTTACCGGCCTGAGGCGGGAATCGAACCCACACTCCCTAGCACGATGCGGCTAAATGCCTGGTGACACTAACCGCACGGCTACGAAGCCCCCCCGTTGGCGATGGGATCCACCGTTCGAAATTCACTTTCTCCGGTTTTCGGCCAGCATATTACCTGTATAGCTGCCACGCCACGTTCACGTCGAAAAGTCTGCAGCTCACGAGCCAGGAGCCCAATACGCGCGGGTTCAAAGTTCACACGTTCCAATAGCCGACTTTCCAACCGTTGTCCTTTATTTGTTGCAGGATTTCTTGTCGATAAATCAATCCGTTGGCTCTTCTTTTGCCTTTCTTGGAAGAATGAAGAGTCTTCGAAAGGCCACCTAACCAGGGTTGCGCTACCTACATCGTGCTAGAGGGACTGCCTCCTCGGAGCTGACACGATACAGCATTGTCCGTTTGTTCTTTACATGATGACCACGGTCATAGTCATCACAACCATGCACCTTTACCTAGGCTTTGAACTTGTAGCTCTGGTTCTCAATAGTTTTGAGTTCATGCTAGGGGAACTGGGGGTAAAATGAACACCTTAAGCAATTTTCATGATTTTTTGCTTAAGAAGCCGTCAGATAATTTTTCAATCACTCAGAATTTAAGAAGAATGTTAATGCAATGTAACAAGTTGAAATATTTTGATGAAAGTAAAATTTTATCAACATTATTATAATTTTGAAAATTTCTTTCCACAGAGTCAATGGTAAAAACATGTGGGTAAAATGAACATGTAACGGGGGTAATATGAACATATACTGGAGATAAAATGAGCACATGCTGGGAGTAAAATTTACACCTTTAAAATTGAACGGGTTGCGGTATGATTCTCGGCATCTAATACATGATCAATGCATATTTCACAGACATTCCGAAATCGATAGAACGTTTGGCCGCGACCATTTGGATGGCTGTCCATTAGAGATGGTCGGGTCTCGGGTTTTCAAACCCGAACTCGACGGGTTCGGGTCGAGTTCGGGTTTGAATATTTGAAATTTTTCGGGTTCGGGTTCGGGTCGGGTTTGAAAGTTACAAAATTATCGGGTACGGGTCGGGTTCGGGCTTACAAAAAGTCGGGTTTGAGTCAGGTTTAGGTCGAGTTTGGTGAGAATTGTGAACAGAGTAACAACCTAAAGGCTTCCTTATACATCAGAAACGATGAATTTACCATCTTTCAATCTCGGGTTTTTCTGACAAAAAAAAAAATCGGGTTTCGAGTCGGGTTCGGGTTTACACAGTGAAAAATTTTCGGGTTCGGGTCGGGTCCAGGTTTGCTTTTCAATTATTGTCTCGGGTTCGGGTCGGGTCCGGGTTTGAATAAATAAAGTAAGTCGGGTACGGGTCGGGTTCGGGTTTGAAAAATGTGAAACCCGACCATCTCTACTGTTGATGTCTGTCTTTGTCTTTGCTCCGGAAAACTATCGGCATCTGGAATAAAATCCGCCCTGCCATAGTGTTCATATTACCCCCAACTCTAGTGGTTAATTTTACCCCCAAAAAATCAACATCTTCAAATCATTTGTTATAAGAATTTAGAAGATAAGAATACATTCAATTTCCATCTACTTGTCATAAATACTTAAAAGATATGATGTGCTTCGCACTTTCAGTAGATTTTTTATTTTTTATGCATGAAAACCTTAAATTACACGAGTGAAAATTTACATCATATGGTAAAACGGAGAGATGTACTTTGTTTTTGTTTACTTTTCCAGAGTTTGAAAGTTCTAAATCACGCTAGAGTTGTCGAAATAGTTCTCAGTCTGAGGATTAACAATGGTGCTATGTTTTGCATAGTTGTATAGCATAATTATCGTAAAACACAAACCTGTTCATTTTACCCACAATTCCCCTACTCTGGTGAACCTTCATGCGCTGGTGGTGTTACAATATACATTCGGGCGGTTTAATACTTAAAAATGTTTGATATGTTGATCATCCTTACCATAATCGGTGATGCAAACTGCAAACTCAATTTCAAGCTTTATCTTAGTTTTGTGAGAAAAAAAAAACATTTTTTTTTGCAGATAATATTATTTTTGGACAATGTATCATCAACATTTGTTGTATTTTAATACAAACATCACTTCATGGCTTTTATGGAGTACCGTAATCCGGGGGCAAATTGATCACTGGGGTGAATTTGATCAGGTCGGTACCAAATAGCATTTCCTTTCAAGGATGCTTAATACTTCGTTGGCATAACAAACATTCCATATTTTCTAGTTTATAGATGTCTAGTGATAATTTTAAACTATTTCATTTTTATTAAGGTCAGTTTTGCATAGAAATATTCACATTTTTTTAAGGTGTCAGCAATACTGTTGAAAATGTCGGCACTAAACAATCCGCTGGTGCTAAGCCTGCATACGAACTTTGAGTGCTAAAAATGTTGTGTAAGCTTCAGTATGAAATGCTGAACTCATTTTTGAAATCGTACATCATTACAAGAACAGTTGTTTGCTTATAAAAGCGTTTATTGTTCAAGAACGTGCTTATTTCAAGGGAAATTGCATACATTTAGGCGTATTATGCAGATTTACAAAGTTTAATTCTGCAATAAAATAATGATATACACAAGTTGTAAGAATTTTGACATCATTTTCAGATTCAGGAGACTCAAATTTAGTAGATTGGGAAATTTTACTTTCTAAAAGATGCTAAATTATATAGTGATCAATTTCGCCCCAATGTGTCATTTTCAATTATTGATATTAAAACTAATTTTATGAAATGTTAAAATTTATTTCATTAAAAAACGACTACATAATCTGATAGAGATCAATGAAGTACTGGTTTTACCGACATAAATTTGACAATATTTGAATTCCAAAGAAAAACATGACAAAAAGTTGCGAAATAGTGATCAATTTGCCCTCGGATTACGGTAATCCAATCACAAAAATATCAATATTTCGTGTTTCACTCAGCGAGCTTTTGCCTCAGCAGCGGGGTAAAAGTGCATTTGAGGTAATACATTTTCAAACGATTATAACTAAACATGTGTAAATATTACGTAAATCAGCAAAATTGTAAAAGTAAAAGAATATGGAATGGATATGTTCCTCTAAGGTCGGATGTTTTCCTAACCTCACTCTATGGGGCGGTCGTTCGCAAAATTATTAGCCAAAGACAATGTTAACGTTTTGGAAGTCGGCGTTGGTATTTATCTGGTTTTGTCACGTTACATTGCATTTGCTAAGTAGAGTCACATTTTTCGCTACATTTAACATCAATTTCTATAGACGATTCTGCGCATTTCAATCGAAAAATGCTAGTTTTTGTCACTATCTAGTTATCAGTACAAGCTTCGTCACAATGACTTGCAGATCATCTCTCTTTGTATACTGAATACCAATTTTCCAACTGTCAATCAGTCTTCTGTAGTCGCTATTGATGTATGCCCGGTGTTCACATTTATTTTTTCTTTCCGATAGAACAGATTGATGCTGAAAGGATGAAAGCACGATGAACGATAGAAGCTGTATCCAGATGTTGTGCAGGCAATTTTCTCAATAGATACTTGACAGTTGAAAATACGTCACACCGCTGTGGGAAATTGGTCATATTTCTAGAAGTCGACTCCTTGTGACCATGTATTATGAAAATTTATCCCCTGAACCGCTCAAAACTGAGGTCTGGATTCAGACTGGATTATTCCTGCGAAGTCACATCGGATCAGACTCCGCATCGTACGAAAATGTTTCCATTCATCTGGATAATACTGGATCAAAAGCAATAGAACTTCGATGATATCGACGAAAGGCAAAAAGACAAGGACCCTCTCTTCAATCAGCACCGACCGAGCAGAAAAAGCTAGAGGCGGTGAATGACGACAGTGGTTTTCATAAATTTCAAATAAAAATATGCGCGTCACCGATCAACATCACAGCATGACATGCCGAAGGGCTTTTTCGGGATTTGGAGCGTGTTATCGTAGTCATTCTATTGGCAATATGAAAACGGGGAAAATATTATCATGCCCTAGGAAATGGTTAACCATTATAAAATTACCCTCTAAAAGCCAATGAAATAATGCGAAGCAAGAAATCTGAAAACAAGCACTACAATTTTAGAAATTGTCCGGAGAAAAATAAAAAAATGAACTTAAAACCCAACTTATAGAAATAAATTATAACAACTCAGGACCTTCCTAAGCCGAGCGGCCAGAGTCCGCGGCTACAAAGGTGTCTTCGTTTGAATCCCGGTCAGTTCAGGATCTTTTCGTAATGGAAATTTCCTTGACTTCCCAGAGCATAAAGTATCATCGTACATGCCACACGATATACAAATGCAAAAATGGCATCTTAGGCAAATAAAGCTTAATAACTGTGGAAATACCCATTAGAACACTAAGCTGAGAATCAGGCTCTATCCCAGTGAAGACCTAATGCCAAAAAGAAGGAGAAGAAGAAGAACAAGAAGAAGAGGGGAAAGAACAACACTTATTGAAGCTTTTTGTTTATAAGTACTCGGTATTACTTTTCAATCAGATTTTTCGAAATTTCAAAATCTTTCATTGAACATTTTATGCTTAGTTAGTGCCAATTTTTGATTTATTTTTGAACATATCAAATTTTCTAGTGCTAATTTGTTTATCTTCAAGCGCTGATTTTCAATGTTTAGTGTTTATTTTCTATTTTACGTTGTATATTTACAATTTTTCATTGAAATATTGATGGATTTAACATTGCTAGTATCTAATTTATCGTGAATTATTTTTATCAATTTAGCAGTAAAAATAATATTTCTTAGTGCTTTTTGATTTTTTTTCGAATGCTATTATAGTTTGATTGCTTATGTCTTAGTATTTCATTGGGTTCTCCATCTTTAAATACTTGTTAATTTGGCTGCCATATGAATACTGGAGGTTGTGTTTTTTGCTATTCATTTATGCTGGCCTAAGCCGTGTCGTTCAGTTTCGGTGTCGGGCCAGTTTCATCAGATTGGTATCGTCGATTCCGTTGACTTTGATTTCGTCAACTCCGAACGACGTGGTTTCCGATGTGACAAGAAAGGTTGAAAATTGGAAACGCAGATACGGGTTAAAGGCTATATTGATGAATGGAAATGTGGCTATCCAGCTGGAACGCACTCTACTACCAAGTGAGCAAAATATTTTGAGATATAATTCAGACTGTAGTACGAATATCAGTCTGCATGATTCTGATTCGAGATTTTTCCATTCGTTTCATGTTCAAGTTGGAACAAAGTCAACAGTACTTGTCAGTGCGGATTTTTTTTATTTTACTCCAACAAAGTTTTGATAGACAATCATCGATCTAGCATATCTAGGACTCATATTCCGAACATTTAAGGTCAACAGTGACTTCACATGCACCTAGTAGGCATACATTAGCTGATATTTGTGATAATTTTAATTTCTTTGCAAAGTCTAACCGTTAACTGCTGGGTGTGCTGATAAAAAAAAATATCATAAACTTGTTTAGAAGACTTGATTTTCTAAATTTCCAATTCTGTAAGATGTGACAATTAGTCTTTTTCTGGAAGTTTAGTGCTGATATACTTTCGACCTAGTGCAACAATAATGACAATAATTTTTATTACAAATTGCTGCGCTCAACAATTGTTTTAAAAATCATTCTCATCGTTGAAAAATTCCAGTAAATCGGGATAATGCGTCCCAACCGGGCAATACACGTAAATATGATTACAAACTTTAAACACTCGCAAAAAAGTGATGTTGTGCATATTAGTGCTTTGAGAAGTATAAACAATTAATATAAATTCCAAAACTATCGAAAACCAGGTTTTTGGCGTCCTATAAGCAAGGTTTATTGTAAATGAAGCCCATTCTTTGCTCTTGAACTTGTTACAAAAACTTTAAGACGACTGGTAATGGACCCTTTTAAGCTTTGCAAGTGGTGGAAATATCTTTGGAAACATTTCTACAACGCTGTGGAACTTTTTTATATGGGAGGAGCATATTGCCCTGATTGTTTCGAAACGTCAAGATTTGAACCGTTTACAAAAAATGTTATACCATTTTTAGAAGCTATCTAATAAGAGAAAGTTACATGCAGAGCACGACCAACTAAATAAACAACACCTTCCTAGACATGAAAGAAAACTATAAAAGTCATGCATTTGCTACTGTACTAGAGCAATTTTTCTTTGAGGGGCGACGTATCATACCGTTTCATCCTAATTTAAGTACAACACAGAAGAAGAGCGGTTGAATGGCATCACTCCATTATTATCTGTACTGTTATCTTCATTAATTCATTTTACTATGCAGAAAACACCAAATTTGCAAAACCCTCCTTAGAACCAAATCCTGGTTGCGCTACTGGATATCCCAACAACTTTCCACGATTTGTGAGAAATTCATACAATTTTTACACAGTGTTATTCTAGTAGCAAGCTTCAGTTATTTTTTTATGGAATCAATTCAATAACAAGTTAGATTATACATTTATTCACCTCTGCTCGAGAAGCATCCACTTTTCGCCTCTCCCAAGTGAATCCTTAGATTTCAATGAATTTGAGTAATAAAGTAGGCAACTTTATGCAAAACGATATCAACACAATTTCCCTGCCGGAGGGGAAGTAAAAAGTATCATTTTCCGTTGGTGACCAGTCGGAGAAAATGCACATAGCCAATTCAGTTACGGGAGCAGTCCCTTGTTGCCTACTTGATGGTACCTGGAAAAAAGGTGAAACGACTCCGAAGGGACACCATAAAAGAACACGACCCTCGCACAGCATGCCGAAGTAGTGTCCCTCTTGAGTAACACCGCGATGCTCCAACAAGAGTGCTCCTTCACTTTTTGCGATAAGAGGAAAAATGATAAAGCAATCGCCATCATCATCGCCATTCCGATTTTTACATTTGTTATAAAGCATCGGAGAGGTTCGCTTGGTGAGAGGGTCACGCTCACGGTATCGGCATGATTGAAACTGGTTTGTATCGTAAAATCAACATTGCTGTAAAGTAGGGCCGAAAACATAGAGCCATTTCGTGGGTTATTGGTTCCGATGACTCAGGATCTTTTGGCTAGACATGGACGTAGCAATGATTTCCTTAAAGATAGGGAGGCGAGTCGAACAGCCATCAAAGTTATTTCACATTTCAAGCAAAAACTACCCTACCTGTATTATTTTTAATGAAAAGGCAATTTAAAGAAAAACGTTAAAATATATAATTACAAAGAAGTATTTGTTCAATTTGGCAGTCTATGTTTCTTACGGTTTGCGACAATTTATAAGAATTAAATGAATTTGCCAAAGAAAATGAGTAAATTTTCTAGTTTTAGTTTAGCTCTTTTCCAATAATAAATCTTAAAATTTCTGTAGACAAATACTTAAATAACCTCATACCATTTAGAATTTGGCCACCATCTTGGATTTCTGAAATAACTATCAGAAATCTGAAAAAAAAAAATGAGTAAGTTAGGTTACAAAACTAGGTATTAACCTTTCAAATGAACGATTTTCTAAATCATGTTCTACGACGTACAGTCATCCCACAGTTATGGATCAACTATGGGCCATTTTCCAGAGCAAAATATTATTTAAAAAACATGTTGACGCTGTACAAAACGAAATTACATCCAAGGCACTGCAGAATATAGTTGTTTTTGAAAGTACTCCTCCAAATTCGCGGTTATTTACCAAAAAGTGTTGATTTCGATATGAATTTAAAACGATGTCGTCCTCACAGAAGTGGATCAGTGGGAGAGGAGGATCCTTATTATGGATCAAATCGACTTATATTATAAATCAAAGCACTATAACAGCAATTTAGCTGCGAGGTGTGATAGTGAAATCATAAGTTTGGCGGAATCGTCTTATCTTTGATTCATAACTGTGGTATACATTTCAACGCCCCACAGTTATGAATGAACGCTCTTGAGAATACGGTTGACATTTTATTTCCAATGGACAGAAACAATATTCTTAATCATGTTATAATCATTTGCGATGCTGTACAGTGTATTGGGTCACCTAGGTAAAATGTGTTCTGCTTAATTGCAACTCTATTTGATGAGTATTCCTGTTTTAATTCAACTTTGATCAATATCTGTGTGCTATCCACAACTGTGGGGTGACTGAATATGACAAGTGCAATCAATGGACATTGGTCCCAAAGCTATATCTAGGAAGACAAAAAAAAAACCGTCAATTTTAGAAATATGGTGTCTTCGGCAAAGTTTCTCCATATTTTTCAGACATTTTTTTCAGTGATGTGAAATTAGGGTGGCTCACATGGTTTACGAGATCAGCACATAAACTTTTTTGCTGGTGCATTTAGGCCTACACAATGTTCTACAATGTTTTAGAACAACCGATTTGGAGCAATTTTGCCAAAGAACTCGAATTTCTATCTCTTACGGTTCGCGAGTTATGATTTTTTTTTAACAAAAATGTTAGGGTGGTACTGAAAAATCAGTTTTTTATGACCTTTTATACGATAATTTTTCGCAAAAACTTTGTTCCGAGCACTTTTAGAACTTTTGATTACGCAACTTTTTGCTGAATAAACTACTGTTCTATCTCTTATGATTACAGAGTTATCGGAGATTTTCTTCGAAAAATTATTGTTTTCAGATGCCGAATCTCCGAAAGGCGCAAACTGATTTTCAATCTTTTGTAGCCATTAGAAAGATAATCTCTTTCTTCGATTATGGTTAAAAAAACTGTGGGGACGGTTTTTGTTAGAAAAGATTGACAAAATTAAAAAAATATATGTTTTAAACTAAAAGAGATATTGCACAATCAGAAGTTCTAAAAGAGTTCGGAACAAAGTTTTTGCGAGAAATTATCGTATTAAAAGTAATCAAGAAAAACCTGATATTTCAGTACCACCTTAACATTTAAAAAAAAAATCATAACTCGCGAACCGTAAGAGATAGAAATTTGGGTTCTTAGGCAAAGTTGCTCCACATCGGTTATTCTAAATCTAAAACATTGTGTAGGCCTAAATGCGCCAGCAAAAAAGTTTATGTGTTGATCTCGTAAACCATGTGAACCACCCTAATTTCACATCACTGAAAAAAATGTCTGAAAAATATGGAGAAATTTTGCCGAAGACACCATATATCCAAAATTGACGGTTTAGGCGCAATCATTTTTGTCTTCCTAAATATAGCTTTGGGACCAATGTGCAATGCAAGCATCATTTTTTGTACAACAAAGAAACAAGTTTTCAATCGTTGGTGTTTTCTTCGAGTCAAGTAAAGAATATGAGTAATATTTTAAGTGAAAAAATCTGGTGACCATCTTAGACTTTGACGCCATCTTGATGTTAGTAGTAAAATGAGTTTTCCACCTTGTCAGCACTCAGTATGTTGAATTTCGAGGCAACCGTAACGCTTACTCTTCTTCTTCTTGTTATTTTTCCTGGCGTTATGTCCCTACTAGAACAGAGCCTGCTTCTCAGCCTCACTAGTTAAAAAAATAGATTATTAAATAGGAATTTTCTTTCATAATGCCTATTTGGTACGAGAATGATTCTTCGGCATATCTTCGAGTACAAGAATAGCATTTATTCTTTTATTTAATTGGTCTTAAGCCGTTGGTTAATATTAACAATTAATTGAACAGCTGAGATAAGATGTGAAAGAAAAAATCTAACTGTTTTTACAACGGAGGCCTCATAAGTCAACATGATGAGCGCTGAGATGGTAAAAAAATCATTTAACTGTCAAAAACCAAGAAGGCGTCGAAATCCAAGATGGCCGCCAGATTTTCAACCTTCAAATGAAACTCCTGAGTATTGACATTACGATACATTGGGACAGAGCCTGCTTTTCAGGCGTTGAGTTTCGCTATTCCTCGCATATATAAGGGGCCCAGATAGCCGTAGCGGTAAACGCGCAGCTTTTCAGCGAGACAAAGCTGAGAGTCGTGGGTTCGAATCCCACCGGTCGAGGATCTTTTCGGGTTGGAAATTTTCTCGACTTCCCAGGGCATAGAGTATCTTCGTACCTGCCACACGATATACACATGCAAAAATGGTCATTGGCATAGTAAGCATAGTAAGACGTAACGCCAAAAAGAAGAAGGAGAAATGTTGGGCGGTAGTTAAGTCGATGCCTCACGGCTTAGAGAATCAAGGATTTTTTTAGTTCAAAAACTTAAGATTTTTTAATAAATGCACATTTGGCAATGTTTTACATTAAAACGACAGATAAAATGCTCCAAAAATGTGATAGGAAGTTCCTGAAAGATTCTTCAAGTGCTGGAAAAAGCTTACTGGAGTGAAGGTTCTGGAAGCATGCTAGTAGGAATGCCTGTAAGAATTTCTGTAAAAATCCCTGAAACGCCCCTCCTTCTCCCATCCAGCTATGCTTTTTATGGTAGGCTTTGTAATTCTGTAAATGAAGGTGTTAGATATTACTTTCTTTTTTGCAATGTGGCGAGTAAACCCAAATGTAATGAAACATAACTTTCGATGAGAGTCATACATATAAATGGTTTTGAGTGCATATGATTCAACAGGCAGCCAATAAACTAAATGTTAGATTGCGGCAGAGATGTTTTTTTTTCTTATTGGAAAACTCATGCTTTTGATATCTATAACGTTATCAAACTGTTATGGAAACGAAACCCCATTAGGCGAACCCACCGAAACATAAATTGAAAATGGCTTCCTTGAGATTATCGTTTAAACTTTAGGATCCACAATTCATAAGAGTCTATACATTCACAGCAAACATGAAACTAGATTACTCGAAAAGCTCCAGAACAAACTTCGAACAAAAGTTTTCATCACAGATTTTCTCAAATCGATCTTCCGGCTCGCACTAATTGAAAACAAGGAAACATCCCCATTCCTATCGAAACATCCTGCTCTCACCATCGAACGTCAGCCGCACCGAATTACAAGAAGATTAAGTAAATTCCATTTGATTAGTGAAACCAACAGCAGCTTCATTAAATATTCAAATTAATTATCTCAAATTAGAGCGCACACCTGCCAAAGGATTTGGGATTTCCAACTTTGCTTTTCTGCGAATAGCGGCAAAATGTACATGCATCCTTGAGAACAGAATGATTAAAATGTGCAGCGGATCCAAAACAGTATCACTCCATTGTTTCAGTTCACAAACAATATGCTTTTCATTCCACTTCACAAGGATCAAGGTATTAATCGAGTTAGGAGGCTTTCTCTGGTGGCTGCTCGAACGGTGAGCATTACAAAGCGGCAATTTTTGCCGTTGGTCATTATATCTAAAATTCTTATGCCCTGCTACCAAGAATTAGAGCAAACGCTCCAAGCCGAAGATGAAACAATGAAACCGTCTCATTCCTCACTAAGAGTCTAAAGAGGAAAGAGCGGTGAAAGGCTAAAAGGATGAAACAAGCTTGTTATCTCTGACACAAGCATTCCCAACGTATAGTGGGCGTGCTTCATTAACAAATCTTACCAAAATACAACTTATATACGTAGCTCAGAAAAAAATGAGGATAAAACACCCGATACCTTTAACATAATAATTCCAATAAACTTTGCTTTTGGTGTTGTGAAGCATTGTTTTTGTTAATCCAACTTAAGTTATACAACTTTAGGTCTTCCAACAAATCTTTGGAGTACAGGCATATGATTGTACGTTTAGGCAGTTCAAATTTAAAAAATGTTCAAAAATTTAATCACCAATATCTTTCTTACTATCTTTATGATGCAATCAAAAATCTATCGAGATTCAATCCTTTTTGATGGAAATTTAATTTATATTAATGCTGCTATGAAGAAATAGCTTAGCTTAGCTTAGCTTAGACTGACTACACATATCAATGGTTGCTATTCCGTGATTGACCGAAGTCAGTGAAAATGCACAAAGAATCAACTAGAAGTTCGGCTGGGATTGGCCATAATCTTCTTCAGTGTGCATAATTCAGTGCCTCTATTTATACAGGGTCAATAACGGCGACGGCCACGTCCTTGCAGTCAGGTGGGATTGGGGGAAGGAATGTTAGTGTGTAACCTTTGCTATTTGGAGACCGTGTTTGCCTCTGCATCTCCACAAAGGTTACTGGGAAGGATGTTGTTAATGGGGAGGATCGTTGGGTCAAAGGATTCACTTTGATAAGTGATTAGACCATTGTAGCGCACATAAGGGCGATGGGGTTCTAAGTGCCAGAGTTATTCGGTATGGAACTGAACATAACACTTTGATAGTTCTCGACACATGATCAACTGTTTATTAATTCCACTTCACATCACAGTAATACAGGATATATTACGGTTCTAACAGTAATGTTCGTACAGGCAAATGATACTATTTTAACTAACTGAGGTTTATGGATAATGATGGAATGCAATTCGATACAAAACTAACTTCCGTCAACTGATTATTAGGCTTCTTATATATCATCTCAAGCTTATTGTACTACAGAAAACTATTCAATTTATGCAACAATGCTTTCTCAGTTCAATGTACGATATAAATGTATTAAATCAGTGTATGTATGTATAAAACATCGCAATCCGTGTATACAATACAGGATGCACTTTGACGACAGACAGTTCTGCGTAATCCGTAATAAATGATGGAAAATTGCGTGAACATACCGCCCTCCTTCAAAGACGATACCTCTTAAGGCTTTCAAAAAGTTCATTACCAAATTAATTCAATTAAGCTTTAAAGATTGACCTAACATTAAATGCTTACTAAGCTACTGAAAATCTGGAATAACAAATAATTACCTTTAACTGTTATCATAATACCAAAGCGATGATACTGCTGCTCACTAATCCTCGAAGATTTTTGAATGGTAGACGGGTTGTAGACCTATAGATGACTTGACTTGGCTACTTGATTCCTTCGTTCTAGTTGACATTTGGACTTATCGCCTGTGCTGTTCAAGATGAAACAGGTGATATATGATAGTAGACTACAGCAACAGATGATTTACTTGGAGTATGATACAGTCACACACTGAATCCGTTTAACAAACGACTGAAATTTGAACCGAAGTTCAACTGACTGGTTGTTCAAGATGAATGGAGAACTTGAACGACTTGAATGAATAAGTAGTTGTAACTGATTGGCATGATGCTTGGCAACTGGTTGTTCTTCTGTTCGATTGGAATGGTGATGATTGAATCTTCGATTGTCTGCTGGTTGATAATTCCACTGGATCCTCTTCCAAAGCTTGAGTATGGACCGAGGTGGTCATGCAAATAACAATTCCCATGCCGTCATAGTAACTATTCTCTGACCATTGGCGAATATTAAATTTACTGAATAAGATTGCTTCCTGTGCAGTTTGGTTAGATGCAACTTACGACGATAATATCCCAACTAATCAGCAATCAGAGCTGACGATGAATAACATTTAAGATGAAGCTTTTGCATGGACAGATTTGCGCAGAAGATGAATACACACAGTTTCAATGTAGTTCATTTAATTTGAATTCAACAGTATAATAGAAACTGTCAAAGAAAATATGCACTTCGGTGCTTCACATTTCATGTAACTGATTAAAATGATTGGTTGTGATCTCTACTGCATCTTTACGAATGCTCCATGTAGCTCCGAATGGTGTTTCGATTTGCAGTAGAGGCACCTTGGTGGCTTCGGAAATTTTGAGGTTGGGTGGCGAAAATTGAAGCAATTCACACACAAACGATGCTCCCTGATGTAGGAGAGGCGGTTGCCTACTCGCATCCTCATGAACTATCGGCAGTAGTACAAAAAGTGCCGCTTGTTGCAGAGATAGCATACTGGAGGAATGATTTTGTTGCCTAACTGCTGCGACGTTGACTGCCGACCGATCGTTGTTGCTGATTCCGGTGCTGTTTGGCTTGACTGCACGGTTTCACTACTGATTTTGTGCTTTTTGGCCCTTTCGTTGCGAATGACCTTCATCGCAAGGTCGATGAGAACGCCATTGACCGTCGCCATCGTGGTCGCTTGATCCGATAGCGACAATGCGAGAAACTCTTCAGAAGATTGCGCTTGATCGCGCAAGCGTTTGACGATCTCTTTGCTTGCCTTCAGTAAAGCAATCTCATCGTCCAACAGAAAATCACTCGTTCCCATGGAAATCGCGGTACGTTTGATGCCATCTACGGCCTTAATCACTTTTTCCACGAGGAACTCGGCGGACATTTCGGAAATGGTATAGAATGCAATCGCGGCAAAGAAAAATCTGTACGGACACTGCTAATGACGCGTCTTTTCACACTGAAACTGTCTGACGAATGAATGACAATGATGCGAGAACTGTCATTCGCTTTCCACTGTTCCCCACTGTATCTCTCGTGGTGAGTATGAATTTCGAGCAGTTTAACACACATCAATACCCATACGCAGAGATCTTCGCTTTTCGCACATACAACCAAAGGTAAAACGATGTGTCGAGCGCAGTGGGCAGAGATGCAAGTCAATATGGTAATGGAACTGAACATAACACTTTGATAGTTCTCGACACATGATCAACTGTTTATTAATTCCACTTCACATCACAGTAATACAGGATATATTACGGTTCTAACAGTAATGTTCGTACAGGCAAATGATACTATTTTAACTAACTGAGGTTTATGGATAATGATGGAATGCAATTCGATACAAAACTAACTTCCGTCAACTGATTATTAGGCTTCTTATATATCATCTCAAGCTTATTGTACTATAGAAAACTATTCAATTTATGCAACAATGCTTTCTCAGTTCAATGTACGATATAAATGTATTAAATCAGTGTATGTATGTATAAAACATCGCAATCCGTGTATACAATACAGGATGCACTTTGACGACAGACAGTTCTGCGTAATCCGTAATAAATGATGGAAAATTGCGTGAACATACCGCCCTCCTTCAAAGACGATACCTCTTAAGGCTTTCAAAAAGTTCATTACCAAATTAATTCAATTAAGCTTTAAAGATTGACCTAACATTAAATGCTTACTAAGCTACTGAAAATCTGGAATAAC
Source organism: Aedes aegypti (assembly GCF_002204515.2). Taxonomy (NCBI): domain Eukaryota; kingdom Metazoa; phylum Arthropoda; class Insecta; order Diptera; family Culicidae; genus Aedes; species Aedes aegypti. The sequence goes on from NC_035107.1 coordinate 169,998,757, forward strand.
AAATAATTACCTTTAACTGTTATCATAATACCAAAGCGATGATACTGCTGCTCACTAATCCTCGAAGATTTTTGAATGGTAGACGGGTTGTAGACCTATAGATGACTTGACTTGGCTACTTGATTCCTTCGTTCTAGTTGACATTTGGACTTATCGCCTGTGCTGTTCAAGATGAAACAGGTGATATATGATAGTAGACTACAGCAACAGATGATTTACTTGGAGTATGATACAGTCACACACTGAATCCGTTTAACAAACGACTGAAATTTGAACCGAAGTTCAACTGACTGGTTGTTCAAGATGAATGGAGAACTTGAACGACTTGAATGAATAAGTAGTTGTAACTGATTGGCATGATGCTTGGCAACTGGTTGTTCTTCTGTTCGATTGGAATGGTGATGATTGAATCTTCGATTGTCTGCTGGTTGATAATTCCACTGGATCCTCCTCCAAAGCTTGAGTATGGACCGAGGTGGTCATGCAAATAACAATTCCCATGCCGTCATAGTAACTATTCTCTGACCATTGGCGAATATTAAATTTACTGAATAAGATTGCTTCCTGTGCAGTTTGGTTAGATGCAATGTTGACGAACAAGGTATCTGCCCTGAACTAACGCAGCCAAGCAAGGGAATCTGTCGGACAAGGCGAGATCCGTATCGGTCACTCAAGCGGTCACTCAGATTACCCATACCCATATGAGCATTGGACTGGACAGAACGTAGCGGAGAGATCGAGAGAAGAGCCAGAGGATGATCAAGACAGTTAGTTACCATCAGTACGTCGTCGCGATCAGTCGCAAGGGGCGAACCCTTGCCCGTTTTAATCTGTTCAATGTTTAGTTTTACGAAATAAATTAGTGTCTAGTTATTAAAGTTGTAGTTCCTTATAATAAAGTGTTTTTGTGAAACTGTTGTGGCGTTATCATCTGCATGCGAGGAAGGAAGGTCCAAGGATGACTGGAGTATAAGGATCGAGGATAAGGAAGGATCCAAGGAAATCAAATTCGCTCAAGGAAAGGAGGTACGTTTCTGGCAAGGTCAAGTGGAGATCGAACTACTCTTTCGGTCGGACGGTTCCCGACATAAACTGGTCCTTCGAGCCGGATTCTATCGACCGGTGAATCGTTGGTTGGGATCTGGAAGCTAATTCCGCCATCGCTCAAGGCCCGAGGAAGCCTTTACAAGCTGAAAGAGCGCGCGCCATCATCAAAGCCCATTATTTCCACCTGAAAGGATCTTCGCCATCAGAGAACATCTTTATGCAACATAAAGGATATGCGCCATCGCAGGACACGGTGAATACGATCATCGCCATTACGACTGGCTGATTCAACTGCAAGACATTGCCCCATTGGTCTGCCGTGCCATTTCGAGCTTCTGGAGGACAACCGATTAGGATCGATAGGCTGGTGGTGTTGCTAGTCTCAAGCAAACCTTCATCGAATTTGGACGCCTTTCGAGGATTTCGAGGATCTTCAGGACTACGTAGACGGCCTTAGTGCTGTTCTACCACCGGTCAGGTAGGTTAGAACAAGTATATGTCTGGCCGAAGCCCACTTTCAGTTTTCTAACACCACCATTTCGATCTGGTTTCTATTCCCCCTTGGACGAACTTCAAACAACCGCCGGTGTGCTAATCGATGTGCGAGCGAACTGATCGATCGATGGGGACTTATGGTGAATGTGGCCACGATCTGGTGAACGACCGCTAAACGGGATCGAAGGAAGCTAGAGGACATCGACGACACCATTCGAGCTTGGGCAACGCTGCATAGTCCTGTCTGTCAGGTAAACTTACTTTAGATATATGCCCAGCCGAAGCTGGTTTATGTTGATGCTCCACAACAATAAATTTTACCCTTTTCGACGGAATTTGGCTCAAATTTCTTACGGACGCAAGCCCTATACTCAAATGCTTCACTGGTCGAAGCTTTGAGGTACCTTTGGCGCCATCTTTAGTTCTCCAGGTGAGACTATAGGAGCTGGGTGAAAACGTGGTGAGAACCAGGCGCACCCAGAAAGGTGACATGCTCTTTGAGCTTAAAAAAGATCCGTCGATCAAGAGTTCGGCCTGCCGAGAGCTCGTCGCGAAGTCGCTGGGCAACGAGGCAAGCGTGAGAGCCTTATCCCAGGAGGCAGTGATCGAATGTAGAGAACTGGACGAAATCACAACAGAAGACGACGTAAGGGGTGCACTGTTATCTCAATGCAACCTGGAAGAAGCACCGCAGTCCATCCGGCTGAGGAGAGCTTACGGAGGTATGCAAATAGCGACGATCCGATTACCAGTCGCAGCAGCCAAAAAACTCGTCGAGGCTAGTAAGATCAAGGTGGGATGGTCGGTTTGCCCGCTGAAACTGATCCCTCGGGAGACAAATCCGGTGGAGAGATGCTTCAAATGCATGGATTTCGGCCACCGGGCAATAAACTGCAAAGGCCCGGACAGGTCCGAACACTGCAGGAAATGTGGTGAAAAAGGTCACGTTGGCAGGGACTGCCTGAAGTCACCTAGGTGCATGCTGTGTAAGGTGGAGGAAGGTAACGCCCATGCGACGGGTGGCTTCAAGTGCCCCAAATATCAGAAGGCGAAGGCAGGGCAGTAATGATGATGGAGATAACGCAGGTGAACCTCAATCATTGCGACGCCGCACAACAACTGTTGTGGCAGTCGACAACAGAAACAAAGTGCGACATTGCGATCATTGCAGAACCATATCGGGTTCCTCCCGATAACGGCAATTGGGTAGCAGACAGAGCAGAGACGACGGCGATTCAAGTAATGGGCCGATTCCCTATCCAAGAAGTTGTCGAACGCTCATACGAGGGCTTCGTGATCGTTAAAATTAACGGAATCTTCGTGTGTAGCTGTTACGCCCCCCCGAGATGGACACTGGAGCAGTACACCCAGATGTTGGATGTGCTAACCGACAAGCTGATCGGTCGAACGCCGGTAATAATAGCAGGAGACTTCAATGCTTGGGCCGTGGAGTGGGGTAGCAGACTGACCAACGCGAGAGGATACAGTTTGCTGGAAGCTCTAGCGAAGCTGGATGTAAGGCTGTGCAACGACGGTCTCGCAAGCACATTTCGCAAAGACGGTAGGGAGTCCATCATCGACGTGACCTTCTGCAGCCCGTCACTGGTCACCAATATGAACTGGAGAGTTAGCGAAGAATACACCCACAGTGACCATCAAGCGATCCACTACTGCGTTGGCCAGAGAAGTTGTGCAGTATGGCAGAGGAGGAATGGAGAACGAAGGTGGAAGACGAAGCATTTCGATAAGGATCTTTTCGTCGAAGCACTCCGAGCAGTAAGCGACGCTCCAAACATGGATGCAGGAGAGCTGACAGAAGCGTTGGCGAGAGCGTGTGACGCAACTATGCCGAGAAAATTGGAGCCAAGAAATCAACGGCGTCCTGCATACTGGTGGAACGACAGACTCAGCACCCTTCGCGCAGCCTGCTTAAGAGCCAGAAGACGCGTGCAGAGAGCTAGATCCGAAGCCAGCATGGAAGAGCGTAAAGTGACCTACCGACTGGCCAGAGCCGCCTTCAAACGGGAAATATCGACGAGTAAAACGAACTGCTACAAGGAGTTGTGCCGGGAAGCTGACGCAAATCCCTGGGGCAACGCCTATCGAGTAGTGATGGCGAAGATCAAGGGCCCAGTTACCCCAGCTGAAATGTGTCCCGACAAACTGAAGGCGATAGTGAACGGTCTCTTTCCTACGCATGCTCCAACAGCGTGGCCGCCCACACCGTACGCTGACGTAGATGAGGAAAATGCCGGTATACAAGTGTCTAACGCCGAGCTGATAACGGTTGCGAAAGGATTGAAGCTGAACAAAGCTCCCGGACCAGATGGTATCCCTAATGTTGCGCTAAGGGCAGCAATCTTGGCGTTCCCAGACATATTCAGGACAGCGTTGCAGAAGTGTCTAGCGGAAGGCTGCTTCCCAGACAGATGGAAGGTGCAGAAGCTGGTGTTACTGTCAAAACCGGGAAAACCGCCAGGAGATCCTGCTTCATATAGACCAATATGCTTGCTGGATACTCTTGGCAAACTTTTGGAGAAGGTCATCCTCGGCAGGCTGACGATCTACACGGAAGGCGAGAACGGGTTGTCGAAAAGGCAGTTCGGATTCCGTAAAAAGACTTCGACGGTGGATGCTGTTCGGGCAGTCATCGCGTGCGCGGAGAAAGCAGCCAAGCAGAAGAGGAGAGGCAATCGATACTGCGCAGTGGTAACAATAGACGTCAAGAACGCGTTCAACAGTGCCAGTTGGGAGGCTATTGCCGCAGCCCTACACAGAATGCGGGTTCCCGGATATCTGTGTAAAGTTCTGCAAAGTTACTTCCAGAACCGGGTACTGGTCTACGACACAAACCAGGGACGGATGTCAATTGAAGTCACGGCGGGAGTTCCACAAGGATCCATACTTGGTCCAACATTGTGGAACATGATGTACGATGGAGTGCTAACCTTGTCACTGCCGAATGGAGTCGAGATCGTCGGGTTCGCAGACGACGTCGTTCTTGCGATAACTGGTGAGATTGCGGAGGAGGTGGAGATGCTGACGGCGGAATCGCTAGACACCATCGAATCGTGGATGACTGGAGTCAAGCTGCAGTTGGCTCATCATAAAACGGAGGTGGTGCTGGTCAGCAACTGCAAGGCGGTACAGCAGTTGGAAATCAACGTCGGAGGGCACGCAATCCCATCGAAGCGCTCTCTAAAGCATCTCGGAGTAATGGTCGACGACAGGCTAAACTTCAACAGCCACGTAGACTATGCCTGCGAAAAGGCAGCGAAAGCTGCTAACACCGTAGCCAGGATCATGCCCAACATTGGAGGACCAAGAAGCAGCACGAGGCGTCTTCTAGCGACCGTATCATCGTCTATACTGAGGTATGGAGTCCCGGCTTGGGCTGCAGCGTTGGGAACCAAACGTAACCGAGATAAGCTGGCAGGTACGTTCCGGCTCATGGCTATACGGGTTGCGAGTGCCTACCGCACTCTATCATCGGAGGCAGTGTGCGTTATCGCCGGAATGATCCCCATCTGCATCACTCTGGCTGAAGACATCGCATGTTACCAGCAAAGGGACACACGGAATGTGAGGAATACCATTAGGTTGGACACAATGGCCAGGTGGCAGCAGGAGTGGGATAACTCGGAGAAAGGAAGGTGGACCCACAGGCTCATTCCTAACGTGTCGGTGTGGACGACCAGAAAACATGGAGAAGTTAACTTCTTCCTGACCCAGTTTCTGTCAGGCCATGGATGCTTCCGGAAATATCTGCACAGATTCGGACACGCAGGATCTCCACATTGTCCGGCCTGTCCAAATATCGAGGAGACACCGGAGCACGTTATATTCGACTGCCCTCGATTCAGGGATATACGAAGCGAGATGATGCCAGAAACCGCAAGCGTTCTAAATCCGGACAACATCGTGCAGAACATGTGCCAGCACGAAAGCACCTGGAATGCGGTGAACAGGGGAATAACGGCGATTATGTCGTTGCTGCAAAGGAGATGGCGTGAAGACCAGAGAGCTCCGGGTCGCGATCGGAGTAGGCTAGATCCTCCGTCGGGGACTAGACCGAGTAGAGCGGGCGTAGCGTAGTATCGGTTAATAGTCGTCGGGGCGCCTGCAAACCGGAAGCCATCCTCCAACCGGAATTGCAGAACCGACCCTGGCACTTGGCCGACCAACGTCGAGTCGGAGTAGGCTGAGTCCACCGCCGGGGTCCAGCTGAGTAATTCGCGAAATAGCACCGGCAAATGGTAGTCGGGGCGCCTGTGAACCGGAAGTTTCCCTCCACCGGAATCGCAGGACCGACCTCGGCATCTGCCCGGCCAGCTTCGGAGTAGGCTAAGTCCACCGCCGGGGACTAGTTGAGTAGATCGCGTTGTTGCACCGGCAAATGATCGTCGGGGCGCCTGTGAACCGGAAGCTTCCCCCCCAGGTGAGACTAAGAGTATATGTCCTGCCGTGGCAGGCCCCCCCTTGATACTACATTGGTTTTTTCTCCTCTGATGCACTGGATTGCTTGATCGAGACGAATTTAAATGTGCTGCTGTAATCGAATGCGAATGTGACGTGCGAATCTGGCTGTTGGCGTAATCTGTAATTCTCTAGGTGAGCTTTACAGTATATGTACAACCGAAGTTGACATTTTTTGCATACTACATCCGCCCTTTTCTGCCTTTTTTTTGTTGTCACTGGATCGATTTGGAGTTTGGCGTTACTACATTACGCATACACGTGAAAGGCTATCGCTGGTTTCAATATTGGACTTGATCGGCTTCGGGAGTGATACTGCTTTCTCTCACAGGTGAGGTGAACAGTATATGTTCAGCCGAAGCAAGACATTTTTTGAAACTACATCCACGTTTCCTTTCGCTTTTTGGAATCCAACTTCTGCGAGACTCCACGATGGCATCCAAGGACTTGAAAACTTTGAAGGCGAGATTAAGAGGACTTCGCGCCACGTTCAGCAATATTCGACGATTTGTGAGTGAGATGAAGCAAGATGTAACGGTCAGTCCGATCAATGTTCGAATTTCACGTCTCGATGAGTTGTGGCAGTCTATCAACGAGACTTGTTGGGATATTCAAGCACAAGAGGAATTTGAGGAGGGCGATAGTTTCCTAAAGGAGCAATCTGACTTCGAAGCTAGTTTTTACGATGTGAAGTCGTTCTTATTGGACAAGGTGAACGAGTTAAGCGGTGTTAATCCTCAAATTCCAACCAATCGAGGAGATGAAAGTTTTCTACATGGTGCGGTGGACCATGTTCGTCTGCCGCAAATAAAACTACAGTGTTTCGATGGGAACATTGATGAGTGGCTGAGCTTCAGGGACATTTACACTTCCTTGATTCACCACAAGGCAGATTTACCACCTGTTGAGAAATTTCACTACCTTAAGGGTTGTCTTGAAGGAGAGGCCAAGGCACTACTAGATCCTCTAAAGATCACAGCGGCCAATTACCAAATTGCCTGGGATACGTTGCTTAAACGATACAATAATAGCAAACTTTTGAGAAAAAGGCAAGTGCAGGCGTTGCTAAAAACTACCCTCTCTGGCCAAGGAATCTGTTGGTGAGCTACAACGATTAGTGGAAGGATTCGATAGAGCTGTCCAAAACTTGGATCAAGTAGTTGAGGCGGTTGAATATAAGGATTTATTGTTGGTGGAACTTCTCAGTTGTAGATTGGATCCTACAACTCGACGTGGTTGGGAGGAATATGCGTCTGCTAAAGACAAGGACACTGTCAAGGATCTTCTTGATTTTCTTCAACGACGAATTCAAATTCTGGAATCATTGCCGATGAAAACAGAAACGAGAAATGACTCTACGTCACAGAATAAGCGTAAACCATTCTTTCAAAGAGCTAGTCACAATGCGATACAGTCCAATAGTTCAAAATGCCCGTCCTGTTCTGAGGTCCACGGATTACACATCTGCCCTAACTTTCTGAAGTTGCCGATGTCCAACAGGGAATCTTTTCTGCGAAGCCATTCTCTTTGCCGCAACTGTTTGAAAGGAGGTCACATCGCAAGGGAGTGTTCGTCGAAGTACAATTGTCGAAAGTGCAAGGCTAGGCATCATACCGTAATGTGCTTCAAATCCGAGGAACGCAGTTCACACCACAGTTCAACTGAAGCTGAAATTTCGACTGAAGGAGCAGCGCAATTTTCATCAGTTTCAAATCTACAGACTTCATCGGGAACAATGTCATCTAATATGGCCAACATGTCGTCTTCTCAGATTCTCCTTGCAACTGCTATTGTTCTTGTGGAAGACAATCAAGGATCACGCTATCCCGCTCGTGCCCTACTAGACTCTGGTTCGGAATGTAATTTTATTTCGGAAGGTCTTAGTAGGTTGATGAAGGTTTCTGGAAAGAAGGTCGACATTTCAATCCAAGGAGTTGGGCAAACAAATACGAGAGTTACACGAAAGATTGAAGCTACAGTCAAGTCTCGAACATCGGAGTATTCAAGGTCCATGGAATTTCTAATCCTGCCGAATGTTACAGCATGTTTGCCTACTGCTACGGTGAAGGTCAACGGGTGGAATCTACCACAAGAAGTTGAACTAGCGGATCCAGAGTTCTTCCGTTCCAGAAGGGTGGACATCGTTTTGGGAATTCAAGCGTTCTTCAGTTTCTTCCAGTCGGGGAAGGAAATATCGCTGGGTGAAGGCCTGCCCACACTCACAGATTCAGTTTTTGGATGGATTGTATCCGGTGAAATCTACCCACCGGTGGACGGTACAGTTCAAGGTCGATTCTCATGCAACATTGCAATTTCGGATAACTTGGTGGAATTATTGTCACGGTTTTGGTCCTGCGAGGAAGTGGGAGCCGTCAATAGCTATTCGCCGGAGGAAACGCGCTGTGAGGAGCAGTTTGGGCGTACAGTTCGAAGGGAAGCAGATGGTCGCTACACCGTTACTCTTCCCAAGGATGAGCAAATCTTGCAGCAGCTCGGAGAATCAAGGGAAATTGCAGAGAAACGACTCCTAAGCGTGGAACGGAGATTATCAAGAAACCCGGATCTTCAAGTGCAGTACTACGATTTTATGGCCGAATATTTGGAACTAGGCCATATGCGAAGGGTGGTGAGCAGCGATGAAGCAGTCAAACGAATTTATCTGCCGCATCACCCTGTTATAAAGGAGTCAAGCACCACAACTAAGGTCAGGGTGGTGTTTGATGCGTCCTGCAAGACGTCTACAGGCATCTCACTAAACGATGCGCTGTTTGCTGGACCTATAGTACAACAGGATTTGAGATCGATCATTCTTCGGAGCCGGTTCAGACAGGTTATGGTGGTTTCCGATGTAGAAAAGATGTTTCGACAGATCTGGGTCAACGAACACGATACACCTCTACAGTGTATTCTTTGGTTTGGACCGGATAAGGATATTGCAACCTATGAACTTAGCACGGTTACCTATGGTACGAAGTCAGCTCCATTCCTAGCTACTCGTACTCTCAAACAATTGGCTGAAGATGAAAGGGGAAGATTTCCATTGGCCGCGAAGGCCATTGACGAGGATGTCTACATGGACGATGTAATTTCCGGAGCAGACGACGTGGAGTCTGCTATCGATCTACGTTGCCAATTCAACGATTTGCTGCTAAGCGGAGGATTTCGACTGAGGAAGTGGGCGTCTAATCGTCCAGAAGTGCTGAAGGACATTCCTGAAGAGAATTTGGCACTACCTACTGTCGAAGGAATCGATTGGGACCGAGATGCAGAAGTCAAAACTTTGGGACTAACATGGCTTCCCAATGCAGATTGCTTCAAATTTCAATTCAATATTCCACCATTTGTTGAGGGACAGCATTTCACGAAACGAAACGTGTTGAGTATCGTCGCCAGACTCTTCGATCCACTAGGGCTGCTAGGTGCAACGATCACGACTGCGAAGGTCTTTATGCAGCGCCTCTGGACACTGGGAAATGAGAAGGATCGCAAATTGGACTGGGACGAACGATTGCCGCAAACGGTGGGTGAGGAGTGGCGGAATTATCATGAAAAACTTCCACTTTTGAATACGATTCAAGTTTCACGTTGCGTTATTCCACCTAAGGCACGATCAGTAGAATTTCACTGTTTCTCTGATGCGTCGATGGTAGCTTACGGTGCCACGGTTTACGTGCGAAGCGAAGAACAAGATGGCACGGTTACCGTTCATCTACTTACCTCGAAATCGAAAATTGCTCCTCTAAAGGTTCAATCCCTACCACGATTAGAGTTGTGTGGAGCACTCCTGTCTGCACAGCTTTGGGAAATGGTGTCAAACGCTATGAAAATGGATGTTAACATTCACTTCTGGACAGATTCAACATGTGTGCTGCAGTGGATCAAGTCTGCTCCTGGAACCTGGACTACTTTCGTGGCAAATAGAGTTGCCAAGATTCAGGCTATAACAGAAGGCCATAGCTGGGGTCACGTGTCGGGTAAAACTAACCCGGCAGATCTAATATCTCGTGGAATTCTTCCAAACGAAATTTTGAAAAATGAACTTTGGTGGAACGGACCCAAATGGCTGAAAACACCCAAGGAACAATGGAAATCAGACCCAATCCAAAACCAAATACCCCAGGAGATGCGGAAAACTTCCGCTTCGTGTACAGCAAAGGAGACTTCATTCGTTTCGGATTTCGTTGAAAGGTTTTCGGACTATAATAGGCTAATTAGATCTACTGCTTACTGGCTGCGATTAATCGCAATACTCAAACACGATGATGAGCACAAGAAGGGTTTTTTAACCACTATAGAACTGCAACAGGCCGAAATGCTACTAGTAAGTAAGGTCCAGCAGGATCATTTTCCCATGGAAATTAAGGCTTTGAATCAAGGTCACTCTGTTGCTCGAAACTCGCCGTTGCGTTGGTTCTACCTGCGAATCACTGAAGACGGTGTTCTGCGTGTTGGTGGGCGGTTGAGTCACTCGAACAGTCCGGAGTCAGCGAAACACCCAATGATATTACCAGCGAAACACCATCTAACCGAATTGATCTTCCGACACTATCATCTAAGGATGCTGCATGCCGGACCTCAACTTCTTCTTGCTACCGTACGACAACGTTATTGGCCGCTCGGTGGTAGAAACGGCGCTAGAAAGATTGTTCATCGTTGTCAACGTTGCTTTCGGGCAAAACCTTCCCGCATCGAACAGCAAATGGGCGAACTCCCGTCTGCTAGAGTAACCGTCGCACGACCTTTCTCAAAAACCGGCATCGATTATTTCGGTCCGATTTATATCAAGGCAGGGAGACGTCAAGCAGCAATTAAGTCATATGTCGCCGTGTTTGTCTGTATGGCTACAAAGGCTGTACACTTGGAACATGTCTCGGATTTGTCAACCGAATGTTTTCTCCAAGCCCTGCGACGTTTCTTCGCGCGACGTGGGAGGTGCACCGATATTTATTCGGACAATGGCACGAACTTCGTTGGAGCTAAAAATAGAATGTTGGAATTATGCAAACTGCTACAAAATCAGGATCATCGCGAGATTGTTACCAACGAATGCTGTAGTGAAGGCGTACAGTGGCATTTCATACCACCTGGTGCTCCCCACTTTGGCGGCTTGTGGGAGTCTGCTGTGCGGTCAACGAAATACCATCTACTTCGTGTTCTAGGCGAAAATCCGGTGTCTGCAGAAGATTTCCGTACTCTGCTTGCCCAAGTCGAAGGATGCCTCAATTCGCGACCTTTAACTCCCATCACCGATGACCCAACAGATCTAGAACCACTGACTCCAGCGCATTTTCTCACTGGTGGATCCTTACAAACATTACCGGATCCAGACCTTAGTTCGGTTCAGTTGAATCGACTGGATCGTTGGCAGCTAGTACAACGTCAACTGCAAGATTTCTGGAGACGATGGAGAACAGAATACTTGTCGCAATTACAAGCCCGAAACGAAAATTGGAAACCTGCTGTCGACATAGTTGAAGGTAGTCTTTGCGTAATCGTTGACAGTTTACAACCACCGATGAAATGGAAGATGGGGCGAATTATCCAACTTCATCCAGGAGCTGATGGTGTGATTAGGGTAGTTACCCTTAAGACCGCCAACGGAACCATGAAGAGAGCGATCAACAAAATTTGTCTTTTACCAGCTCAACATTGATGACCATAACGGAGCGTTGCAGTAGAAAGTCTTCCGAGGATATCCAGTGCGTCGAAAGGGGTATTTCTTGTATATTTTCAGAAGTTCCCGGACACTTCAGGGTGGGTGAGGATGTTGACGAACAAGGTATCTGCCCTGAACTAACGCAGCCAAGCAAGGGAATCTGTCGGACAAGGCGAGATCCGTATCGGTCACTCAAGCGGTCACTCAGATTACCCATACCCATATGAGCATTGGACTGGACAGAACGTAGCGGAGAGATCGAGAGAAGAGCCAGAGGATGATCAAGACAGTTAGTTACCATCAGTACGTCGTCGCGATCAGTCGCAAGGGGCGAACCCTTGCCCGTTTTAATCTGTTCAATGTTTAGTTTTACGAAATAAATTAGTGTCTAGTTATTAAAGTTGTAGTTCCTTATAATAAAGTGTTTTTGTGAAACTGTTGTGGCGTTATCATCTGCATGCGAGGAAGGAAGGTCCAAGGATGACTGGAGTATAAGGATCGAGGATAAGGAAGGATCCAAGGAAATCAAATTCGCTCAAGGAAAGGAGGTACGTTTCTGGCAAGGTCAAGTGGAGGTCGAACTACTCTTTCGGTCGGACGGTTCCCGACATGCAACTTACGACGATAATATCCCAACTAATCAGCAATCAGAGCTGACGATGAATAACATTTAAGATGAAGCTTTTGCATGGACAGATTTGCGCAGAAGATGAATACACACAGTTTCAATGTAGTTCATTTAATTTGAATTCAACAGTATAATAGAAACTGTCAAAGAAAATATGCACTTCGGTGCTTCACATTTCATGTAACTGATTAAAATGATTGGTTGTGATCTCTACTGCATCTTTACGAATGCTCCATGTAGCTCCGAATGGTGTTTCGATTTGCAGTAGAGGCACCTTGGTGGCTTCGGAAATTTTGAGGTTGGGTGGCGAAAATTGAAGCAATTCACACACAAACGATGCTCCCTGATGTAGGAGAGGCGGTTGCCTACTCGCATCCTCATGAACTATCGGCAGTAGTACAAAAAGTGCCGCTTGTTGCAGAGATAGCATACTGGAGGAATGATTTTGTTGCCTAACTGCTGCGACGTTGACTGCCGACCGATCGTTGTTGCTGATTCCGGTGCTGTTTGGCTTGACTGCACGGTTTCACTACTGATTTTGTGCTTTTTGGCCCTTTCGTTGCGAATGACCTTCATCGCAAGGTCGATGAGAACGCCATTGACCGTCGCCATCGTGGTCGCTTGATCCGATAGCGACAATGCGAGAAACTCTTCAGAAGATTGCGCTTGATCGCGCAAGCGTTTGACGATCTCTTTGCTTGCCTTCAGTAAAGCAATCTCATCGTCCAACAGAAAATCACTCGTTCCCATGGAAATCGCGGTACGTTTGATGCCATCTACGGCCTTAATCACTTTTTCCACGAGGAACTCGGCGGACATTTCGGAAATGGTATAGAATGCAATCGCGGCAAAGAAAAATCTGTACGGACACTGCTAATGACGCGTCTTTTCACACTGAAACTGTCTGACGAATGAATGACAATGATGCGAGAACTGTCATTCGCTTTCCACTGTTCCCCACTGTATCTCTCGTGGTGAATATGAATTTCGAGCAGTTTAGCACACATCAATACCCATACGCAGAGATCTTCGCTTTTCGCACATACAACCAAAGGTAAAACGATGTGTCGAGCGCAGTGGGCAGAGATGCAAGTCAATATGGTAATAAATGTCGCACAATGATTAGATGTATGCTGTTCTGAATCTAGTACACTTCTTCTTCTTCTTCTGATCACAGTTTAGCAATGTGCAGCTGTCTTCACAGTTTCTTATTAGATTCAGACAGTTTTTTTTTTTTTTTTTTTTTTTTTCTTCTAAGCAATGGGGGATAATCTGCTCAACAGACGCCGTGTGGGGTTAGGGACCATTTACTACATGCAAGCAGTAAACAGGACTACACCCCCGACCCACTAAACCATTTCCATTGCCGCCAAACCCTTCGTCTCTCCGGGACCACCAAGAAGGCATTGCTTCGGAGAGGGGCTATTGCACATCGCATCCTCCAGGTTAGCTGCGTAGCCATGCAGCAACGAACATCGATGACACGCTTAGGGGGGTCCACCAAGGTAGCATGCTGGCGCTTTGCCAGCTTCCCAGGTGGTCCTCACCTCCCGTTGTCCGCTGAAAGCGGGCAGGGTCGACCACTACGCCCGCGCCCAGCTGCACCGCAGGTATCAAGAACTGATACTGCGGGCTTCGCAATTTGACCTACTGAAGGCTCAGGCCCTATCAGCTAGCACCAGCTGGGATTGCTGACGAAGGGGCCTCCACCTGCCCCGAACAACCAGAGGCTCGTATCCACCCAGTAGGCCGGCGCCACGACAGCAGCGCTACCAGGATGTTCTCCCCACGGCCACTTAATCGCTGTAAGGGTCGATTTCGACCGTAGGGCACCGGTATGACCTACGTAGCCGACTGCGAACCCTTGGACCACCTGTTGTTTAGCGTCTGCACTAGCCACTCCTCGAGTCCACTCGCCACCTCCTTTGCAGTTCCGAGACGATGTGGGTGATAGCCGATGAAACGGCATTCCAGCCAAACTCGTCTTCACACATCCTCTGGACCAAATTGTCCGGAGTCGTGTCCCGACCGCATGTGGCTAACATGCGGTCACGCATTGTGCGGAAACGCGGGCACACGAACAAAACGTGTTCCGCCGTTTCCTCTAAACCTGCACAAACTGGACATTCGGGAGAACCCGCATGACCGAAACGGTGTAGATACTGTCTAAAGCAACCATGGCCCGAAAGGACCTGTGTCAGGTGGAATGTTAGTTCCCCATGGCGCCTATTGACCCAGATATCTAACCTCGGAATCAACCTGTGAGTCCACACTCCCTTGGTGGAACTGTCCCACGCACGCTGCCATTTGACCATGGAGGCCAGTCTGGCAGTCCTGCGTATGCCTCTTGTGCCGCGCATTTCGAAGCACTCTATGTCTTCCATGATAAGGATACCAATAGGCACCATACCGGTGATGACGCAGAGTGCATCGTGTGACACGGTACGGTACGCGCTCGCAACCCTCAGGCACATTAGCCTATAAGTACTCTCTAGCTTGCTACGGTAGCTCTTGGTACTTAAGGCCGTGCCCCAAGCCGGGCCACCATACCTCAGTATGGACGAGGCGACACTGGCCAGAAGCTTTCGCTTGCTGGCGTACACCGCAGAGCTATTGGACATCATCCGGGACAGTGCCACAATAGCTGTGGAGGCTCTCTTGCAGGCATAATCGACGTGGCTACCGAAGGTAAGCTTATCGTCGATCATCACCCCCAAGTGTTTGACGGAGCGCTTCGAAGTGATCGTGCAGTCGCCTACACTGATCACCGCTTGCTGCACCGACTTTCGGTTGTTGACAACAACCGCCTCAGTTTTGTGGTGAGCCAATTCCAGTTTCCTGGAGCTCATCCACTCCTCCACAATTGCGATCGAGTGGGCTGCAGTCAATTCCACTTCTTCGATCGATTCACCGTAGACCTCCAGCGTAATATCGTCGGCAAAGCCAACGATGACCACACCCGCCGGGAATTTTAATCTCAACACCTCGTCGTACATGACATTCCATAACACCGGGCCCAGGATGGAACCTTGCGGGACTCCTGAGGTTATGTGAAAGCACTTCCGACCCACCTCTGTGTCATAGACTAATACCCGATTCTGGAAGTAACTTCCGAGAATCTTGTACAGGTACTCGGGTATCCCCAGACGCAGGAGCGCATCGGCAATAGCCGCCCAACTGGCACTATTAAATGCGTTCCTTACATCCAGAGTCACTACTGCGCAGTAGCGAATCCCCCTCCTCTTACGCTGGAGTGCTATCTCAGCGGTTTTCTTAACCGTCAGAATAGCGTCTACGGTGGACTTCCCTTTCCGGAAGCCGAACTGGTTGCTTGAGAGACCATTTACACTCTCAGTGTACCTCAACAGTCTGTTGAGGATGATCTTCTCGAGCACCTTCCCCGCCGTGTCAATCAAGCATATTGGTCTATACGCCGACGGGTCACCAGGTGGTTTCCCCGCCTTTGGCAATAGTACCAGGCTCTGCCTCTTCCACGCATCTGGAAATACTCCCTCGTCCAGGCATATCTGCATAGCAGATCTGAACATACCGGGAGCCTCCAAGATTGCGACTTTGAGGGCCAGGTTTGGAACTCCGTCCGGACCTGGTGCCTTCCCCATGCTTAGGGATTTTGCAATCCCTACAAGTTCCTCATCGGTTACTCTATCCTCATCGCCAGCCCCAATCCCCGGCTGTCCTTCAAAAGGAGGCCATGGGCTAGGGTTGTGGCGCGGAAAGAGCCCCTCGATGATCCCCTCCAGCATCTGTGGAGATTGCTCCGTAGGAGCAATTGCACCTCTTGTCTTCGCCATAACGATCCTGTAGGCATCACCCCACGGGTTCACGTTGGCACTCTGACAGAGTCTCTCAAAACAGGCCTTTTTGCTTGCCCTTATCTCGGACTTCAGCGCGACTTTGGCAGCGGTGAACACCGCCCGTCGTTCTTCACGCTCCTGCTCGGTACGTGCTCGCTGCATCCGCCTCCTGGCCCGTAGGCAGGCACGGCGCAGGTTCGCAATTGCTTGAGTCCACCAGTACGTCGGTGGTCTCCCATTTCTAGGGTGGACTCTCCTAGGCATGGTCGCATCGCACGCACGCGAAAGCACCGCTACCAGTTCGTCCCCGCTTAGGCCGAGTAGGTTACGCTCACGACGGAGCGCCTCCCTAAGTACTTCGTCATTGAAGTACGATGTCTTCCACCTACGAGGGCTTGGCCGTGACCTAGCCGCTTCCTCTACGCGCTGCCTGCTGTTGTTGTAGTCGATACTGTAGCGAACCGCCAGGTGGTCGCTGTGAGTGTAGGCATTGTCTACCCTCCAGTTCGAACTACTCGTTAGGCCAGGACTACAAAAAGTAACGTCGATAATCGACTCCGCTCCGTTTCGGCTGAAGGTACTTTTGGTACCAACATTAGCCAGATCGACATCTAGCACGGCCAGTGCCTCTAGCAGGATTTGACCTCGCTGGTTCGTGATGCGGCTTCCCCATTCCACGGCCCAGGCATTGAAGTCACCCGCTATTACTACTGGCCTTCGCCCTGTCAACACGGTCGTCATGCAGTCCAGCATCTGCGTGAACCGCTCGGTCGACCAACTCGGAGGCGCATAGCAGCTACAAAAGAGGACCCCGTTTACCTTGGCGATCACGAAGCCCTCGTAGGTAGTAGACACCAACTCCTGGACGGGGTATTTACCCGTCGTCCATATCGCCGCCATTTTTCCGGATCCATCCACGACCCAGTTGCCGTTGCCGGCGGGTACTCGGTATGGGTCCGATATGATGGCGATGTCCGTCCCCCACTCAGCAACTGCCTGGTACAGCAGTTGCTGAGCTGCATCACAGTGGTTCAGGTTCAGCTGCGTTACCTGCACTGTGACTTTTCGTTAATGGCTCGTTTGAAGGTCGGGCACCTTGAGCCTCCCGTTGGATGATTGTTGTTCACGGACTTGCCGGAACAAATCAAGCACTTAGGAGGGTTCTTGCAGCCTAGTGCCTTATGACCTTCCTCACCACAACGCCTACACAACTTGGTCCTATCAGGGCCTTTACAGCCCCAGGACTTGTGTCCTGGTTCCCTACACCTAAAGCAGATCACCGGTTGCTCATGTATGTTCAGTGAGCATACTGACCAACCAACCTTGATCTTGCCTACCTTAGCGGACTTATTTGCGTCCGCCACAGGTAGGTGTACTAAGGCCACCTGAGTACCTGCCGGACCTTTCCGTAGCTGAACGGCAGCGGTGGGCACCTGAATCTCGCACTGTTGCCGCAGTGCTGTGACGAGCTCTTCTGCGTTGGTGATCTCGTCAAGGTTCATCACCTTCAGAGTCACTGACTGCGTCAGAGCCCTCACTTCGACACCCTCGCCAAGGACCTCTTCCGCCAAACTTTTGTAGGCGGCGCCCTTGCGCTCCTTGTCGCGCTTAAGCTCGAGAATCATTTCACCTGTACGAGTGCGTCTGACACTGCGTACGTCGGCTCCAAGATCTGCGAGCTTCGCGTCACTGCGCATCGCCTTCAGGACTTCCGAGTACTTGGACTCTTCCGTCTTGATGATGATCGCATCACCCTTTTCGCGCTTGGCACCTACCCTCCTACTTTTCTTAGGCCTGGTATCCCTGCGCTCCTGAACTTCCTGCTTCTCCTTCTTCTTCTTTCTCACTACGGTTGTCCAGGGGGCGTCCCCCCCCTGATCCGCCCTAACCTGTGGTGATTGAGGACCTCTCAAAGGTCGCAACCCCCTGTTCCCATCACTCCGTGAGGGGCCAGCCTTTTCGGGCCCACCCTTCTCGGCTTTCCGGGACGCCTGGCTGGGGTCCGATTTTCCGGCACTTCTGCCGGTTTTCGGGGTTAATATCCGCCTGGCCTTGCGAGCGCCGCCGGGTAGCTCCTCCCCTGACGGCTGCCTCGCGCGCTTCTGCGATTGCTTGTTGTAAGCATTCGCTTCCGCACTTTTGGGGCTACCCGCGAAGACGAAGGGCTCCGTCTGGGTAGACTTCGGCACCTTCAATTTCACGGGTTCTGCCGCAGCCACAGTCGCCATGGGTTCAGCATGGTTCTGCTTGGCCGCGAACATCGACTTACGAAGTCTGAACAGGGCCTGCTTGAGGTCCTTGCTGATGTTAGACTTCGAGGACGCAAAGTCAATTATGGAGTCGAGCTGCTGTGCAGCCACTTCCATCGCAGAGAGCCCATCTCTACTTTTATTGATGGCCCTCATCAACCACGCTCCATCCATAACCTCACCCGATGCGTTAGCCGGGGATGAAATATGGTTTCCAGCACTGGCACTACGTGCACTGCTGCCTCCTCCTGCTTCCGCTCTCCTCAACGGAGACCTAGCTAACCCACTTCTTGCGAAGGGGTTCGCTTCCCTACTACTGCTACTACCTGCACTACTACTATTATTTTGATTTTGGTTTAAATTTGTATTCATGATTGGATCCCACGAGTAGCACGGGAAAAGAGGTCCACCACGCCAGAGCCCTGCATTAACGCGGTAAGGGACAAAATACTGTGAGGGGTGCCCAGGTGCCCCACAGGCTCCGTTAACGGCCGAACATCTTTTTCACCCCTTCGACCATTCATTCCTCAGCACGGTTTTTCGCATCACATCTTGAATTGGGGTTACCCCGTTTGGTGGACTCTTACCACCGGAACAGGTCGTCCGTAGTTCTATTCTATACGCCGGAACTACACGGCTAAGATTCAGACAGTTTGATTTGGACCGTTTGTCCTACAGTTTATTTTAGCCATCTTTCTCCCGCACTCAATGCACTGTGATGTACTCCAAGAGCGTTGGCATGGTTGGCATGGTATTGCGATGGCGCGAGAACAATGTTCGAATTAGCATATCCACGGTGCCCCGATAGACCGTTATTATGCAAAAAAAAATGTCCATCAAATCTGAGCATAGGGCTCGATTTCTGAGGTCATTCTGCACCTCTGGGCCAATTTTTTAAAAAATCCCTAGGAGGAATCTCGAGAAATCTTGATTTGAAGTTTTTGACTTAAAAATTCAATATAATCCTTAATAAAATTTTGCATTAGCACTGAATAAACCTACAAAAACGATCAAAAAGTTGGCCAAACTGTTCTCAACTAGCATATAACTGTTACCATTGTTATAATTAGAAATATTTAAAACTGACTTAACATACCAGAGTGGCTTTAGTATGTTTTTACATGGCTTAATCCAATTAGCTTAGTTCAATAGAATGAAATCCAAGCAATAAATTCTTATATACAATTGATATTACGTTCGATAAACGTGAAACATTCAATGCTAAATATAAGTAATTTACAGCTTATTTTTCGACTTTCACACTAAGTGACCAGCCCACCAAAGTCTGCCGTATTTGTTATGCTTAAAAAAAATTGTTTCTACTACTTACTACTTACTACTCTTGATGTTTACGTCTAGTTTTCCGCTGAGTTCTGCCCTCACCGTTCTGTGTAAAAATATCCTTTTCAATACTCCAGCCACAACAGGATTATAACTACACGGGAAACATGATTGTCATATGTCACAAGTGTTCGAAAATTAACAAAGTCTTTAACAACTTCAAACAAATCCTCAATGAGTATTTACCACTTTAGATCAGCATCACCAGGAATTCCACTCTATATACCTGCAACAATCTTCGTTTTATTTTTTTCGGAATTCATCGTCAATCTGTATATTGATTTCTAGATCACGATCGACTCAGTAACGAAATTCTAGCTGCTGCAGGTAATATCAAAGGCTTAAAAATAAAACATAAAGCTGATAGGCTGGCAAATACAATGAAGTGTAAGAATTGTAGACGAGGAGCCTTTTTCGGAAAATTACATGGAAAGGAAGGAGATGAGTTTCAGAATTTACTGTTCAATATTGCGTTTTGTCGCATATACTCCTTGATTTTGCACACGATGACTTTATTGAAATCGTCCGCAGTGCAGTAAAGCAGAGTTTCACTATTTTAAAGATGGACAACTAGGATAAGCTTGTCACACAGACAAACAGACGTCACACTCTCATCATTGTGCATCGACCACCTTTTTAACGGTCGCTTCAAAAATATGGTGGGTGGCCAATCCGCCACCTGCAGCGCTCGCATCGTTTTTGTTCGCGTTTGACGTTTACACACTACCGCCATCTGTTGGCCTGTCGGCCAAATACACTAATTTTAGCATTGGGCGTACATGTCCTCGTGACTATGATTTTAATCGAGATTTGTTCTAAGTGTTACGTCTGTTTGTCTGTGCTTGTCATATCATGTACTCTACCCAAACGTATATGGTTGCATGTAGACAAAGATGGAAGTTCAGATTTGTTGGTACTGAAGCAGTGCTTGATGGAGATGTACAGTTGTGTTCAGAATAATAGTAGTGTTAGTCGATTTCACATAATTTGTTAATTTTCACACTACCGGTTAAAAAGTTAAGCACCAGGCGAAATCGTTCAAAATAATAGTAGTTTTCATTATTTATATATCTGCTGTATTTTGAGTTTTTGAATTTTTCTTAATTTAAAGCCGGAAACAAAGTAACAGCATGCCAAAGTTGAGTATTTTGTATGAAAATCGGCTTTCACTCCTATTATTCTGAATACACTTATGACGTATGATAATAATGATAACACACGTGTACTAGCTGTGAATATCTCCTTTGATGGATTATGAAACCAGCTTAGGGACCAACTTGCAAGGGGAAATAACATTTCTACACTGTTGCTTGATAAAGGCTTATCTGATTTCATAGATCAATTATTTCGTCATCAACTTCGGCAAAACACCTCGCGACCCTTTATCGCAGAACACTGAAAAGTGTTTCGAAAACTAAATCAGTTTTCTATAAAAAATGCAAACAGAACAACGATGAATGCAAGCATGCTTAAATGAATCACCATTGTCACTTTGCCCTGTATAAAACGCTTATTATTGGCTCTAAAAGCACATTTATTTGAGAACAGGAGCGAAAACTATTGTGTGAATAAAGTAGGCAAACTTCAGTGAGCTGGTCATTTAGTGAGAATGCCGGAAGAAAAAGTTACATCATTCAGGTGGAGGTCAGCGGCCCCGTGGAAGACATTCGTGTATGTTCATTCTGATATTGGCGTGATTTAAAACAAATGATTGATACTAGCTCTAAATAGACTATACAAGTATAAAAGTTATAGAAATCTATTAAAAAAGAAAAATCTTAAGCCACTCTGGTAAGTTTAGTTAGTTGTTAATGTCTAATTATAACAACGATAACAATTTTATACTAGTTGAGAACAGTTTGGCCAACTTTTTGAGCGTTTTTTGTAGGTTTTTTCAGTGCTATTGCAAAATTTTAATGAGGATTATATTGAAATTTTAGATCTAAAACTTCAAATCAAGATTTCTCGAGATTCCTCCTAGGGATTTTTTCAAAAATTGGTCCAGAGGTGCAAAATAACCTCAGAAATCGAGCCCTGGGCTCAGAATTGATGCATAATAACGGTCTATCGGGGCACCGTGATAGCACGTACGCATTTCACTTCGACAGAATCTAATCACGGTATAATTTCTAGCACTTGATCCGGTTCGAAGGACCATTTTATGTAGCGCACATAAGGGCGATGGGGTTATAATTGCCAAAGTTATTCGGTATGGAACTGAACATAACACTATGATAGTTCTCGACACATGATCAACTGTTTATTAATTCCACTTCACATCACAGTAATACAGGATATATTACGGTTCTAACAGTAATGTTCGTACAGGCAAATGATACTATTTTAACTAACTGAGGTTTATGGATAATGGTTGGTTGGTTTGACTTTATTAACGAGATTTTTAGCCCTGGGCTAGTTCATCTCGGGACCAACGGCTTTACTTCCCTTCCGAAGGAAGTCGTCACTATAACTTTTTACGTCATAAGTGACTATGTCGGGGATGGGATTCGATCCCAGGTCCTCGGCGTGAGAGGCGAGTGTTCTAACCACTACACCAGGTCCGTCCCCATGTTTATGGATAATGATGGAATGCAATTCGATACAAAACTAACTTCCGTCAACTCATTATTAGGCTTCTTATATATCATCTCAAGCTTATTGTACTACAGAAAACTATTCAATTTATGCAACAATGCTTTCTCAGTTCAATGTACGATATAAATGTATTAAATCAGTGTATGTATGTATAAAACATCGCAATCCGTGTATACAATACAGGATGCACTTTGACGACAGACAGTTCTGCGTAATGCGTAATGTGGCGGGGGTTCATCAGTGGGCTCTGGTGAATCTCTACAAAAAACCACATATCTGCAAGTAACCCTGAACAAGCGACCTGGTACCGCTTTCATAGTACCTTAGCCCTCTGGAGTGCCAACCAGCACATCAGGATGGATGCCAGTAAAATCCTGATTATGATATACTGGTCACAACGCAGAACAACGGACAGGACACGGATTACGGATTGGATACGTCGACTAACAGTCGTGGGCTGGCAGCGTACTCTACTGTTCCCTGAGTAAGGAAGGGTGACACCAACTCTAAACGGCGAATAGAACTATGAGGAAACTGCCTCCGTCCTGATAAAACCTTGGAGGCCTTCGTGTACGTTCGAAACTCGTCACCAACCTCGGTGAGTAGTAGGCTCAGATGTAACATTCCTGACTTACGCCGATCCGGCTCTGAACACAACCCCCATGAAGGATTGTGTCAACCCTAGCATGGCCTCCCTGCTTGCATAGACAACCATGGGATCACGAGAGGCGACTATTTACAACGAGTGGAGATAGCGGCCCGAAGAGGGGACCCAATCGAATGGAGCAAATAATCGATTTGGATGTAGAATCTAGTGGAGGGAACGAAGACGCGATAGTATTCGCAAGGAGCGGAAAGATGCAGAGATCGCCAGTGATACCACAGACGGTAGCAGCTAGCACAAGCAGATGCAGCACACCGAGTGAGCCACCGGGAAACCAGCGGGATGCAGGCTTCCTGAGTCAAGTGCTCACACCAAAGTCGGGGAGTAGCACCACTCAAGACGACAGGCAGCATGAGAAGTCGGAGCTGTCGGAAGTAAAGAGGAAGGTCAATGAACTCTATGAGTTCGTCAAGACGAAAAACAACGTCCACCTCAGAATCAAGCAGCTGGTCACAAGCATCAAGTCTGCCGTTACAGCCGCAGAACGCGGACAGAAGGAATTGCGGAGTAGAGCGGAAAAAGCAGAAAAAGCATTAACTTCGGTGAATGCAACAGCCGTTGCACAGGAGACGCCTAGGAGCAATCCGACCACCCGCTCGGAAAAAAGAACGAGGGATACACCAGGAGAGGAGGAAGATCCCAAAAAGCAGAGAAGCGACAATGAGAGCGTCAGTGAGCAGAACGGCAGTGAATGGCGCACCGTGAAAGGTCAAAAGGAGAAGAATACAGCTCTTAGGGAGAGAAAAAAAGAAACCGAAGAAGAAAGAAAAGCGACGGTCACCTCGCGAGAGGTTCAGGGGCGATGCTCTTGTCATTGAGGCAAGCGATAAGACAAGCTACGCGGTGATTCTCAAGAGAGTGAGGGAGGATCCAGAGCTTAAGGAGCTGGGTGAAAACATGTTGAGAACCAGACGCACCCAGAAAGGTGACATGCTCTTTGAGCTTAAAAAAGATCCGTCGATCAAGAGTTCGGCCTGCCGAGAGCTCATCGCGAAGTCGCTGGGCAACGAGGCAAGCGTGAGAGCTTTATCCCAGGAGGCAGTGATCGAATGCAGAGAACTGGACGAGATCACAACAGAAGACGACGTAAGGGGTGCACTGTTATCTCAATGCAACCTGGAAGAAGCACCGCAGTCCATCCGGCTGAGGAGAGCTTACGGAGGTATGCAAATAGCGACGATCCGATTACCAGTCGCAGCAGCCAAAAAACTCGTCGAGGCTGGTACGATCAAGGTGGGATGGTCGGTTTGCCCGCTGAAACTGATCCCTCGGGAGACAAATCCGGTGGAGAGATGCTTCAAATGCATGGATTTCGGCCACCGGGCAATAAACTGCAAAGGCCCGGACAGGACCGAATACTGCAGGAAATGTGGTGAAAAAGGTCACGCTGGAGAACCTCAATCATTGCGACGCCGCACAACAACTGTTGTGGCAGTAGACAACAGAAACAAAGTGCGACATTGCGATCATTGCCGAACCGTATCGGGTTCCTCCCGATAACGGCAATTGGGTAGCAGACAGAGCAGAGATGACGGCGATTCAAGTAATGGGCCGATTCCCTATCCAAGAAGTAGTCGAACGCTCATACGAGGGCTTCGTGATCGTTAAAATGAACGAAATCTTCGTGTGTAGCTGTTACGCCCCCCCGAGATGGACACTGGAGCAGTACACCCAGATGTTGGATGTGCTAACCGACAAGCTGATCGGTCGTACGCCGGTAATAATCGGAGGAGACTTCAATGCGTGGGCCGTGGAGTGGGGTAGTAGACTGACCAACGCGAGAGGCTACAGTTTGCTGGAAGCTCTAACGAAGCTCGACGTAAGGCTGTGCAACGACGGTCTCGCTAGCACATTTCGCAAAGACGGTAGGGAGTCCATCATCGACGTGACCTTTTGCAGCCCGTCGCTGTTCACCAATATGAACTGGAGAGTTAGCGAAGAATACACCCACAGTGACCATCAGGCGATCCACTACTGCGTTGGCCAGAGAAGTTGTTCAGTATGGCAGAGGAGGAATGGAGAACGAAGGTGGAAGACGAAGCATTTCGATAAGGATCTTTTCGTCGAAGCACTCCGAGCAGTAAGCGACGCTCCAAACATGGATGCAGGAGAGCTGACAGAAGCGTTGGCGAGAGCGTGTGACGCAACTATGCCGAGAAAATTGGAGCCAAGGAATCAACGGCGTCCTGCATACTGGTGGAACGACAGACTCAGCACCCTTCGCGCAGCCTGCTTAAGAGCCAGAAGACGCGTGCAGAGAGCTAGATCCGAAGCCAGCATGGAAGAGCGTAAAGTGACCTACCGACTGGCCAGAGCCGCGTTCAAACGGGAAATATCGACGAGTAAAACGAACTGCTACAAGGAGTTGTGCCGGGAAGCTGACGCAAATCCCTAGGGCAACGCCTATCGAGTAGTGATGGCGAAGATCAAGGGCCCAGTTACCCCAGCTGAAATGTGTCCCGACAAACTGAAGGCTATAGTGAACGGTCTCTTTCTTACGCATGCTCCAACAGCGTGGCCGCCCACACCGTACGCTGACGTAGATGAGGAAAATGCCGGTATACATGTGTCTAACTCCGAGCTGATAACGGTTGCGAAAGGATTGAAGCTGAACAAAGCTCCCGGACCAGATGGTATCCCTAATATTGCGCTAAGGGCAGCAATCGTGGCGTTCCCAGACATATTCAGGACAGCGTTGCAGAAGTGTCTAGCGGAAGGCTGCTTCCCAGACAGATGGAAATGGCAGAAGCTGGTGTTACTGCCAAAACCGGGAAAACCGCCAGAGAGATCCTGCTTCATATAGACCAATATGCTTGCTGGATACTCTTGGCAAACTTTCGGAGAAGGTCATCCTCGGCAGGCTGACGATCTACACGGAAAGCGAGAACGGATTGTCGAAAAGGCAGTTCGGATTCCGTAAAAAGACTCCGACGGTGGATGCTATTCGGGCAGTCATTGCGTGCGCGGAGAAAGCGTCCAAGCAGAAGAGGAGAGGCAATCGATACTGCGCAGTGGTAACAATAGACGTCAAGAACGCGTTCAACAGTGCCAGTTGGGAGGCTATCGCCGCAGCCCTACACAGAATGCGGGTTCCAGGATATCTGTGTAAAGTTCTGCAAAGTTACTTTCAGAACCGGGTACTGGTCTACGACACAAACCAGGGACGGATGTCAATTGAAGTCACGGCGGGAGTTCCACAAGGATCCATACTTTGTCCAACATTGTGGAACATCATGTACGATGGAGTGCTAACCTTGTCACTGCCGAATGGAGTCGAGATCGTCGGGTTCGCAGATGACGTCGTTCTTGCGATAACTGGTGAGACTGCGGAGGAGGTGGAGATGCTGACGGCGGAATCGCTAGACACCATCGAATCGTGGATGACTGGAGTCAAGCTGCAGTTGGCTCATCATAAAACGGAGGTGGTGCTGGTCAGCAACTGCAAGGCGGTACAGCAGTTGGAAAGTCGGAGGGCACGCAATCCCATCGAAACGCTCTCTAAAGCATCTCGGAGTAATGGTCGACGACAGGCTAAACTTCAACAGCCACGTAGACTATGCCTGCGAAAAGGCAGCGAAAGCTGCTAACACCGTAGCCAGGATCATGCCCAACATTGGAGGACTAAGAAGCAGCACGAGGCGTCTTCTAGCGACCGTATCATCGTCTATATTGAGGTATGGAGTCCCGGCTTGGGCTGCAGCGTTGGGAACCAAACGTAATCGAGATAAGCTGGCAGGTACGTTCCGGCTCATGGCTATACGAGTTGCGAGTGCCTACTGCACTATATCATCGGAGGCAGTGTGCGTTATCGCCAGAATGATCCCCATCTGCATCACTCTGGTTGAGGACATCGCATGTTACCAGCAAAGGGACACCTGGAATGTAAGGAATACCATTAGGTTAGACACAATGGCCAGGTGGCAGCAGGAGTGGGATAACTCGGAGAAAGGAAGGTGGACCCACAGGCTCATTCCTAACGTGTCGGTGTGGACGACCAGACAACATGGAGATGTTAACTTCTTCCTGACCCAGTTTCTGTCAGGCCATGGATGCTTCCGGAAATATCTGCACAGATTCGGACACGCGGAATCTCCACATTGTCCGGCCTGTCCAAATATCGAGGAGACACCGGAGCACGTTATATTCGACTGCCCTCGATTCACGGATATACGAAGCGGGATGATGCCAGAAACCGCAAACGTCCTAAATCCGGACAACATCGTGCATAACATGTGCCAGCATGAAAGCACCTGGAATGCGGTGAACAGGGTGTCGTAACTCAGCATTTCCACCGACTCGATGTTCGACATCAGAAGTTCCTGGCAGAACCCGCTGTGTGAAATCCAAACGAAAGCGCCAATAGAAACTCGTTGACTGAAAAGCCGCTCCACACGAAGTCCAAGATCAATCGCTCAGATCGGTGCACGACTGCTACACGCTGGGCCCAGTCGATCGATGAATGCTCGCGAGACGGTGCGCGCCCGAGACCTCTCACTCGGCACGATGCTTATGCCAGTATCGAGACCAATCACTCGATTCAGTGCTCTGCTTCGCTTGCGTCAGTCCAACCGCTCACTCCGCAAGCCGTCAAAAGAATACTTGCAAATCGATCAGCGCTCGAGACCTTTCACTCGGCACGATCTAATGACGGTATCGAGGCCAACCGCTCGATTCGATGCTCTGCGTTTTCCTTCTGCTCCGCTCCTGCAAGTCCAACCGCTCGCTCCGAAAATCGCCAATAGAATGAATCGGGTGACTGTATCGCGTTCCCTTTTATAGCACTGGGAGACAGAACGAATGCTGTGATTGGCTCTTCACAAACGGAGGGGAAAAGCGTTCAATTCACGCACACTGAGGCGTTGGCAGAAGCGTATGTAGAATGAAAATGCGGAGAGCAGCGTGATACTGAAAATACCTCGAGTAATTTTCTAATAGGGTGAATGTGATGTAAACTAAATTAATTGAGATGAAATTGCGAGAATTCAATCAATTTTATTTCGAACCTTGATTTATCTACTACATTTCTTACTGCCTCTACTCTAATGAATAACTGTGTACACAAATTTGTCATCTAGTCTAGATGGTTTTCGTAAAGAATTTCTTGGCCTTAAATTTATGCTACTAGTTGGGTTATCGTTCAACATGGTATTTCTGCAACTGTCCTGGTCTTGATCTTCTCGAGTTGGAGATGGCAATGATGATAAACCTGCGTGATCAATTGCTTGCGGATCTTCGTGTAACATGTGTTCTGGTGATTGTTCATCCTGTTCCTGATCTATCAATGGTGCCCGTTTCACCTCTTGAACGTTTCTCGAATACTGAATTCCGTTTTTGCTCATCACGGTTATTTTCGGTCCATCGATGGCAATGACGCGAAACCTTTCAGCAGGGAAAGTGGGGTCCAGTTTAGTCGTTTTGTTTTGAGCCAGCAGAACCCAGTCTCCTATTACAACGTTTGTTTCTTTGGCATGCCGAGTTGCATCAGTATATCGTTTGCTCTTCAGCTTTGTCTCTGCGTCTTTTTCGCGAATATCTATCCGATCTAGCTCTCTAGGGGACCATAGAGATGGAAAGGTTCCTCGAAATTTCCATCCTACTAGGAGCTCGAATGGGGTAACATTCAATCGAGAATGTGGGACAACCGTGTTATGGTGGTGCACGTATTTCTGAATTGCATTTCTCCACCCAATTTTGTCGATCTTGGCCGCTGCGACTGCTTTTATTACTCCTTGATTCTGACGTTCCACTGAGCCATTGGATTGGGGGCTCAGTGGAACCGATTTACGGACCCGGACTCTTTTTTGTTCCCAATTTGAGATAAAACTAGATCCCTGAAATGGTGGACCGTTGTCACTCTGCATGATCTTTGCAAACCCCATAGTTGAAAGATGCTATTCAGTGCTGCATTTGTACTATCTGCGTCTGTATTACGCATCTCGACAACGGATAAGTAACGCGAATAAGTGTCAACGACTACAAGAAATTCGCCAGAGCCACATCCAGACAGGGACAAGAAATCAATTTGAATTATCTCCCACGGCCCACCCGGGAGCTCACGAGATGACAATGGCACTGGCGGGTTTTTCTTCGATAGTCTAATGCATGTTTCGCAGTTCTTCACGAACTTTTCTACTGCCGTTGACATGCCAGGCCACCAGAAAAAATCTCGCATTAACCTTTTCATCGCCATTTCTCCAACATGGCCTTCATGAGCTGATTTCATCGCCATTGTTCTCAAAGATTGCGGAAGTATCACTTTGTTATTCTTGAAGAAAAGGTTCCCCAAAAATCTTATTTCTTTCTTATGGGGCTCAAATTTGATCAGATTTGAATCCCAATGACCGCTCTCGATGGCTTCTTTAACAGATTGTAGCTCCTCGTCAATTTCTGAACACGATTCAATGTGATGCCAGGTAAGTTCCATGCTTCCAAAGTCAAGCGCGTACAAAAAGTGATGTTCATTATCGTTATCAAATGGAACTGCTTCCTCTGAGCTCTGAACTAATCTGGAAAGGGCGTCTGCAACGTTGAGATATCCTGGGATCCTTTCAATACGAAAATCAAATTGCTGTAAGCGCAATGCCCAGGATTCGGCTCTGGAGATCGCTCGTCTGCCCAATCTGAACTTCCCATTGTAGATAAACTCATTTGCCTCCGAGTCTGTGCGCACGATAAAAGATTTACTCAAAAGATAAGTGGCGAATCGCTCCACTCCCCATACAACAGCTAGGGCCTCTTTATGTGTTTGAGGGTAATTCTGTTCTGTCGCCGTCAAAGACTTGGACGCGCACGCTACCACCCTAGGTACTGATAGACTGTTGAATTGGACAAGAATAGCCCCCAATCCAATTGGAGAGGCGTCAACAAAAAGCTCCGTTCTGTCTTGTGAACTGTAGTACCCCAATCTTTTGATTGCATATGCCGATATGTTACGCAGAGATTCAAACTCTTCATCCTCGTTGGCGGTCCAATAAAAGCTTTCACTATTTGCCAAACGGCGCAAATACTCCGTTTTCTCTGCACGGTTGATCAAAAATCGGTCAACGTATGTTACCAATCCTAGAAAGCTTTTAACTTCCTGACACGAAGTTGGCTTTCTGAAATTTCGAATGGCATTACTCTTTTCCTCCTCTATTTCCCATCCATCAGCCGTTAGTTTGAATCCAACAAAGATAACCGACTGTTTCTTATAGCAGCATTTAGCATCGTTTAATTTGACATTGTGGTCTCTCAATCGTGCCAGAACTTGTCGCAAATTCTCATCGTGTTCTGCTTCTGAACGTCCATACACTAAAACGTCGTCTAGATAGTTCTTAACTCCAGGACAACCGGCCAAAATTTTCCGTTCTAGAGCCTCCTGGAACAAATCCGGGGCATTACATAAGCCAAATGGTAACCTGACACATCTAAACGTGCCAAACTCGGTAAAAAAGTTCGTAAGGTGTCGAGATTCTTTCGCAAGCTCGATGTGGAAGAACGCATTGGAAAGGTCGATAGTCGAAAACCATCGGGCACCATCAAGTTCCGCTAGAATACCTTCGAGCGTTGGCATGACAAATGGTGTTCGAAATATGTACCTATTAGGTCCTCTCAAATCGATAACCAATCGTATATTATCCTTCCCTTTTGGGACCACAAGCATCGAGGAGCAAAATGAGGTATCCATATGTTCATCTACTGGTTCAATTATATCAGATCTTACTAATTCCAGCAATCGTTGATGGACAATCGGTTTCAGTGATATCGGGACATTTGTAAAGATGTTCCTACAAGGTGGAGCTGTCTTATCGTAATGTATTGTAACGGGCGGAATGTTGAATTTAGGGAACACATCTTCAGTGCTTATTGCACCGATCTGGCTTGTATCGTTATTGCTTACTGTCCCGGAAGAAGAGATGTAAGTAGGAACTTTGAGGCCTAATAGTAGCACACAATATCGGATTGCTGTCGATCTGCCAAGCAAGGAATAGCGTTCCTTTACCACATAAAACTTTTCAAGGAGTACTGGTCTGTCGTCTGATATGTACAAGGGAGCTTCGAACGTGCCTAGCACGTGAATCTCTTCAGAAGATGCGTACGGTTTTAGTGAACGGTCGGATTGCTCATGGAAATTATAAATTTCTCTACGAAAATTTTCGTCTGCTTTCAATTTTGAGAAGGTTTGTTCAGCGAGTGTGTTAACCTGTGCCCCAGAGTCGATAAGGAATTGACAGGGCATCCCCGCTACAGTTACCGAGATCATTCCTTCATCCCCAACTGGAAATGCAGCAACCAATTCAAAGAGATCAGATATGGTCACCTGGACAAAATTAAATGAAATAATTGATTCAATACTTATGTACTCCAATACTTATATTTGTTAGTCAACGTTATATAACAGAATTCAAGGGGTTATGAACTTTCAAAAACAAAACAAAAAACACGTTATTCTCGAATGAAACTACAACGGTTCAGCATATGTTTCAAATGTTAGGCTTCGGTAAATGCACTTACTTCTTGCTTATCGTCGATATCCAACTTTGGAGCCTCGATGGCTGCCAATCTCTTGGGGTTGGTCTCATCTTCAGTGATATCTGTCTCGGAATATCTCTTTCGAGACGATGAACTTGCGGGGAATCGCCGACTGCATGCTCTTGCAATGTGTCCCAATTGACCACAATTACGACACACTTTATCCGCAGCGTCACAATCCACTGGCAAGTGGTACACACTGTTGCACCGCCAGCATCTTTCCGAACGATTTGTGCCGAAGGTCCTGTCACGAGACGTAGCGTAGCCTCTGTCACGAGGTGTAGTGAAGGTTTTGTCCCGAAATGTAGCGAAGTTCCTGTCACGCGATGGGTTGAAGTTTCTGCCAAATTCACGACGACCACTGTTCTGATTCGACCGCATCCTTGATCGCTGAGAAAGTTGTTGGAATCCGGAATTGCGAGGAAAATCAGCTCGAACTGGTGCAAGCGTTGCTGGCTCTGTTTTCCTTTGCTTCTTCATAAAAAACTCCTCATTCAATCGAATAGCTTCCAATTCGCGAATTTTGTCCACCAGATCCGTAAAAGATGCATTTCGGCTAAGCATTTTCAGAGCGATGGCTCGCACATCTTTGCTTAAAGCATGCTCTGCGATTGTACTAACGATTTGCTCGAATTCCTTGCCTGTTTCAAAATCGCAGAGCCTAGCTGTCGCTCCAACTCGACTTATGTAAGATAAATCAGACTCGTCTGGTTTCTGATCCATCACGGCAAGTTTCCGTCTTTGGAGTAGAACATCAGAGCCGGACCCAAAATAAGATTTGAGCCGATGCAGGGCATTTGAGAATGGGAACTCTGTTGCGTCCGGAGCCTCCGAATCGGACTTCGTGTTCTTGAAAATATCAAGTAGCTGCTGACCAGCTTTTACTTTGAAAATGGTGAACATTGTCGACTCGTCTTTAACGCCCAGCAACTTCATCGAATCGACGAGAAGATCTCGCCACATTTCAAACGAATGGCGCTGTATACCATCGCCTTCCGTAGCCGGCTTACACTCCGGCACATTCAATGATGAAATTGATAGCTGATGGACGCT
Organism: Aedes aegypti; assembly: GCF_002204515.2. NCBI lineage: Eukaryota > Metazoa > Arthropoda > Insecta > Diptera > Culicidae > Aedes > Aedes aegypti. The sequence continues at coordinate 170,031,287 of NC_035107.1, forward strand.
TGATAGCAGATTAGATCGATCTTTGCTCACAGACGAGTCACATTGTATTTCGCTTGGGAGAATATTCTCCTGATCACCCTTAGCTTGGACTGTAACAATCTCTTCGTTCGCTTTACGCAACCGATCATTCTCCTCTCGCAATTCTTTGATTTCATCGAGTAACTTTGCAATGCGCTCTTTTCCGGATTTTAGTTCTTTTCTCAGATCACTCTTGGTAACTTTTGGCCGGGTAATGTATATGACATCCGGCGACTCGCTGTAGGAATACAAAACAATTCACAATCAGATGTTTACTATTTACTTCCTATGCAAGAGGGAAAGACCACACGCTTTCAATTATCACTTCAAGTAAAAATATCATGCTATTCATTTTATCCATTGCTAATATGCAATCATCAAAAGAAAAATAAACTCACAACTCGAGCCATATATCCAAAACATTTACACATTCTTTAACACAAATCATTCTGAGAGACCTTTCGCTCCATAGAAGTTCACCAATTTCGGTTCAAATTATCAAATCAAGACCTATCGCTTGAGCTCGGGAGAATTTCAGCTTCAGTTTCAAACACCAATTTTGATTTGTATTTTCTTGCAATTAATTCTTGGAGGCCTCTCGCTCCTGCTGCAAACACCAATTTCGAAATATACTCCCTTGTCAAGACCTATCGCTTGACGTGTATTGCATGATAAGTCAGTTTCAGATTCCAGATTGTTTCCACTTCACTGCGATTAAGAAAAAGAAAAAAAAGTACATACCTGCGACTATTGTCGACATCCTCCACTGCGCCATTGTCGTAACTCAGCATTTCCACCGACTCGATGTTCGACATCAGAAGTTCCTGGCAGAACCCGCTGTGTGAAATCCAAACGAAAGCGCCAATAGAAACTCGTTGACTGAAAAGCCGCTCCACACGAAGTCCAAGATCAATCGCTCAGATCGGTGCACGACTGCTACACGCTGGGCCCAGTCGATCGATGAATGCTCGCGAGACGGTGCGCGCCCGAGACCTCTCACTCGGCACGATGCTTATGCCAGTATCGAGACCAATCACTCGATTCGGTGCTCTGCTTCGCTTGCGTCAGTCCAACCGCTCACTCCGCAAGCCGTCAAAAGAATACTTGCAAATCGATCAGCGCTCGAGACCTTTCACTCGGCACGATCTAATGACGGTATCGAGGCCAACCGCTCGATTCGATGCTCTGCGTTTTCCTTCTGCTCCGCTCCTGCAAGTCCAACCGCTCGCTCCGAAAATCGCCAATAGAATGAATCGGGTGACTGTATCGCGTTCCCTTTTATAGCACTGGGAGACAGAACGAATGCTGTGATTGGCTCTTCACAAACGGAGGGGAAAAGCGTTCAATTCACGCACACTGAGGCGTTGGCAGAAGCGTATGTAGAATGAAAATGCGGAGAGCAGCGTGATACTGAAAATACCTCGAGTAATTTTCTAATAGGGTGAATGTGATGTAAACTAAATTAATTGAGATGAAATTGCGAGAATTCAATCAATTTTATTTCGAACCTTGATTTATCTACTACACAGGGGAATAACGACGATTATGTCGTTGCTGCAAAGGAGATAGCGTGAAGACCAGAGAGCTCCGGGTCGCGATCGGAGTAGGCTAGATCCTCCGTCGGGGACTAGACCGAGTAGAGCGGGCGTAGCGTAGTGTAGTATCGGTTATTAGTCGTCGGGGCGCCTGCAAACCGGAAGCCATCCTCCAACCGGAATAGCAGAACCGACCCTGGCACTTGGCCAACCAACGTCGAGTCGGAGTAGGCTGAGTCCACCGCCGGGGACTAGTTGAGTAGATCGCGTTGTTGCACCAGCAAATGGTCGTCGGGGCGCCTGTGAACCGGAAGTTTCCCTCCACCGGAATCGCAGGACCGACCTCGGCATCTGCCCGGCCAGCTTCGGAGTAGGCTAAGCCCACCGCCGGGGACTAGTTGAGTAGATCGCGTTGTTGCACCGGCAAATGATCGTCGGGGCGCCTGTGAACCGGAAGCTTCCCTCCACCGGAATCGCAGGACCGACCTCGGCATCTGCCCGGATAGCATCGGTTCGGGAGATCTTCCGCCGCCGGGGAAATCTTGGTCGGAGTAGGATAGATCCACCGCCGGGGACTACTCTGAGTAGTACGTAGCGTATCACCGGCTTGAGTCGTCGGAGCGCCAGTCTACCGGAAGCCATCCTCCAACCGGAATTGCTGGACCGACTTCGGCACTCCACTGGCCAGTATCGAATCATGAAGAAGAGCGTAGCCGGAGTATGCTAGCTCCACCGTCGGGGACTAAGCCGAGTAGCATCGATCGTCACAAACCAGTTTTGGGTCGTCTGGGCGCCAGTGAACCGGAAGTCATCCTCCAACCGGAATTGCTGGACCGACCTCGGCATCCAACTGGTCAACAAGGAGAGCTCGAACAGCAGCAGCGGAGAACGAGTCGTCGTAGAGCAACGAAGTGCACATGAGCGTCCAGTAGAAGATCAACAGAGCTCTGACGCGAGGCCAGCCCAAGTGAAGTATGTGTCGTCGCACAGAAAGCTGTCCAAAGTCCTGGCGAGATGTTCAACCGCCAATTGGGAAAAACGCTCCAACAGCGAACTAGCAGAACAGTTAGAGGCTGAGATTGAAGAAGTGCATGAGCACAGAAGTGCATGAGCACAGCCCTCCCCAGATGAAGTTGCCTGATGTAGTTCCGGGGGGGATCGAGGCACAGGAGCAGTAGGGAAAGTTTTTTAGTGGTTAAGCAAGCCTAACGTGAGTCCCACACCGTGCCAACACACAACAGGGCTGGCTTTTGAAGCTTTTTTGTACCCTACTATAAAAAAAAAGTTCTTCGTAATCCGTAATAAATGATGGAAAATAGCGTGAACAACCATGATAAATATTTTTTTGTCAAATATAAATATGCTTTTATGAAAATATAATACTTTCATTTGATATGAACAATTTCTATGTAAAAGAAGATTATGCCGACACTTGAGGTGACGAACCATTCAAAGTTTGTTGAACAAATATCTAAATGTTACATTCCTACAGCTGTCAGGACGAAAGCATGTGTTATTATATTTTACTTATTTGAAAAGAAACAAAAACTCGATTGGCTGGAACATCATAGAACACTCTTATTCTTATGCCGACACTTACAGTGGCGAACCATCCAAAGCTTGTTGAATAAAGTGAACCTTTCGCAAGTCACAACAGAAGACGACGTAAGGGGTGCACTGTTATCTCAATGCAACCTGGAAGAAGCACCGCAGTCCATCCGGCTGAGGAGAGCTTACGGAGGTATGCAAATAGCGACGATCCGATTACCAGTCGCAGCAGCCAAAAAACTCGTCGAGGCTGGTACGATCAAGGTGGGATGGTCGGTTTGCCCGCTGAAACTGATCCCTCGGGAGACAAATCCGGTGGAGAGATGCTTCAAATGCATGGATTTCGGCCACCGGGCAATAAACTGCAAAGGCCCGGACAGGACCGAATACTGCAGGAAATGTGGTGAAAAAGGTCACGCTGGAGAACCTCAATCATTGCGACGCCGCACAACAACTGTTGTGGCAGTAGACAACAGAAACAAAGTGCGACATTGCGATCATTGCCGAACCGTATCGGGTTCCTCCCGATAACGGCAATTGGGTAGCAGACAGAGCAGAGATGACGGCGATTCAAGTAATGGGCCGATTCCCTATCCAAGAAGTAGTCGAACGCTCATACGAGGGCTTCGTGATCGTTAAAATGAACGAAATCTTCGTGTGTAGCTGTTACGCCCCCCCGAGATGGACACTGGAGCAGTACACCCAGATGTTGGATGTGCTAACCGACAAGCTGATCGGTCGTACGCCGGTAATAATCGGAGGAGACTTCAATGCGTGGGCCGTGGAGTGGGGTAGTAGACTGACCAACGCGAGAGGCTACAGTTTGCTGGAAGCTCTAACGAAGCTCGACGTAAGGCTGTGCAACGACGGTCTCGCTAGCACATTTCGCAAAGACGGTAGGGAGTCCATCATCGACGTGACCTTTTGCAGCCCGTCGCTGTTCACCAATATGAACTGGAGAGTTAGCGAAGAATACACCCACAGTGACCATCAGGCGATCCACTACTGCGTTGGCCAGAGAAGTTGTTCAGTATGGCAGAGGAGGAATGGAGAACGAAGGTGGAAGACGAAGCATTTCGATAAGGATCTTTTCGTCGAAGCACTCCGAGCAGTAAGCGACGCTCCAAACATGGATGCAGGAGAGCTGACAGAAGCGTTGGCGAGAGCGTGTGACGCAACTATGCCGAGAAAATTGGAGCCAAGGAATCAACGGCGTCCTGCATACTGGTGGAACGACAGACTCAGCACCCTTCGCGCAGCCTGCTTAAGAGCCAGAAGACGCGTGCAGAGAGCTAGATCCGAAGCCAGCATGGAAGAGCGTAAAGTGACCTACCGACTGGCCAGAGCCGCGTTCAAACGGGAAATATCGACGAGTAAAACGAACTGCTACAAGGAGTTGTGCCGGGAAGCTGACGCAAATCCCTAGGGCAACGCCTATCGAGTAGTGATGGCGAAGATCAAGGGCCCAGTTACCCCAGCTGAAATGTGTCCCGACAAACTGAAGGCTATAGTGAACGGTCTCTTTCCTACGCATGCTCCAACAGCGTGGCCGCCCACACCGTACGCTGACGTAGATGAGGAAAATGCCGGTATACATGTGTCTAACTCCGAGCTGATAACGGTTGCGAAAGGATTGAAGCTGAACAAAGCTCCCGGACCAGATGGTATCCCTAATATTGCGCTAAGGGCAGCAATCGTGGCGTTCCCAGACATATTCAGGACAGCGTTGCAGAAGTGTCTAGCGGAAGGCTGCTTCCCAGACAGATGGAAATGGCAGAAGCTGGTGTTACTGCCAAAACCGGGAAAACCGCCAGAGAGATCCTGCTTCATATAGACCAATATGCTTGCTGGACAGTGGTGGAAATGATCACATCATGAAGGTGTTCATGAGTGTAACCGCACCTTAACAACACTTGTCAAACTCGGGAGCTTTTTTACCCTGGAAGCTTCATCCATCCAATGTTCATGAACTCGGATGAATTGGAAAGCAAATGCCTCGTGATGCTCAAACTGGCAAAATGTTCTCTTGTTTTGAATCCCGAGTAAAGCAGCAACAAAACGTCAAATTACTCACGAATCTTTACTCGCGAGCATAGTCAATTGTATTTATTAGTCAACACATCCACATGCACTTCGTAGCTGATTCTAGGCGTTAATGTTTCCTAAAGCCTAAGAGTATGAATTGCCACCTTGTAATGGATTATGTACTGTATTACTGAATTTACTATGATTAAATTTTTTGGATGAATTGTTTGACAATTTACCTAAGAAACAGGTAGGTTTTTACATTGCGGATCTTGTTTGAACAAGAAACAAACAATGGACGGCACCGTGATAATTTTAACAACCTGCTTTTTTTTTGTACGGAATTATAACTTATAGTTATTAGGCGGCATCCACAAATTACGTAACGCTCTAGGGGAGGGGGGGGGAGTAGGTTCAAGAGTTACGGCTCATACAAAAATTTGAAATTTTTCATACAAAAAGCGTTACGGAGGGGAGGAAAGGTCAAAAATTTCTAATTTTAGCGTTACGTAATAAATGGATGCTGCCTTAGAGAGTTTCTTTATACAGTCAGATCTCCTATCTATGTATCTATGATTAGGGGCCGTTATAAAAATCCGCCTTACAGGAGACGCAGGACGTTCATTTTGCTATGTAAGGGATTATTTAGGAGTGGGGGGGGGGGGGGTGGTCTGTGATACGCCACACAATTGTAAGATACAAATGTCTTATACGCATCACAATTTCTTTTTCATTTTCTTACAAAAAGTCTTTCCATGGGAGGAGAGTTGAAAAAAAACTCGAAAGCCATCTTACGTAATTATCTGACAGCCCCTTATAGAATTGCATCAATTTGGGGGTGTAGTTCAACATCTCAGTTTGCGTTAAGAGATGGCACAGTAAGGATAAAAGGAGTAGTATGTTCCCCCAAGAAAATACACAATTTCAACTGCGAATTTCGTCTGAAACGTTATTCTCATTGGGTGCAGAGGGATGTCGCATAAATAATCTCACAATTAAGAAAACAACTTGGATTGAGTCAATCGTACCTAAAGAAATTGAATTTAAATTAAATGAAACCATAGTTCACGATTTTCGAAACAGCGGGGTAGAACGCGCCACTCAATTCTAATTTGTTTTTTGTAGCACAATCCAGCTATTTTTCTAATTCTTATGTACACTTCCATGCAAAACATTGGTTTTATCCTATAAAACAAACAAAAGTATTTCGTCCATATTTCTGTGATGACAAGTTATATTTACTTCTACTTAAAGTTACATTTTTCGAAGAACACACTTAAAAACATGGCTAATTTTCTCAGCATTGGATCGACCAACATTTTAAATCAATGTGTCATTAGAATCGTAAGCTTATATTCTTTGAGGAGCACTTGCAAAACTTCGGCGGAAAAATCTGAAAACTATTAATTATTAATAAAATAGTCATTCAAGCATCAATTGTTAATTTTGGTCAATCCAATGCTGAGAAAATTAGTATTTTTTTTAACACCATTTCTTTAAGCAAAAAATTAGTTAAAATTTAAAAAAAATATAATAGGTACCTACGAAGTAAATTTAACTCATTGTCATTCGAAAGCGCCATAGAAAGTTTTAATTAGACAAGTAATCACAGAGTTATAGACGATACACTTTTGCATGTTTTTGAGGGGGTGAACCCAAACTTATGCACGGAAATGTATGTAGCAAATACTATACAGTTCTATGTCTCGTTTGAGTTTGGGCTTTCGCGGCATAATTTGAATTTCATGGATAGTTTTTAAGTAATCATTAGATATGACGCATTTTTCCCACGTCAATCGCTTTCATGAAAATATTTATTTATTTATCATAGAGATATTGCGGTGTCGCGTTTCGGTGTAACTAGTTACCCTACTGTTTTCGACAAAGTTTCAGTACTCGGTACAATCTACCATTGAGGACTTCAGCAGCTCATGTCGAGTAAGCTGTCAGAACGTGTTACAGTTTGTGCTGAAAATTTTACTCAGTGGTCACCACCAGTAGGAATTTTCAGCAAAAACGTTTGTCTGGATCTCTAGATTTATGCTCTTGAAAATTTGAGTTTTTACTTCGATGCATCTTCACCTTAACAACAGCCCTAAATTTATGAATTTGCGAATCCTTTTACTCGGCACCCAATTGCTTTTCCCCGGACGTTACACTATTAGTTTCCTACCTGTAACAAACCCAACAACCTAGACATGGAAACCAGTAAAAAAAACTTCTGTAAAGCTTTACATTCCATGTCACGGGAATCAAACCCACACGCTTCGCTGTATTTAATTCTTGGATCTTCCATTTCATGAGTAAAAACTATAACGAAAATTTCAAGCATGTGTATTGTAACCATAAACAATCAAACAATAGTTTTACACGACGCAGCATGTAAGCAGTTCTTATGCATTAATCTTTTTTCTTTCTTCACTTATTTCATTTCTCACCGAGAGCCTATTTCTCTTTTTGAAGCGGTACATCTGATTTTACAAATTGTTTCGAGTTAATGGCTGGTCTTGTACTTCAAAAATCTTGCCTTTCGCTTTATCATTTCAACTCGCTATTCATGTATCAGAGACTGTTGTGAATTCTTCTAAGGTATTTTTATCCTTGTCGAGCATATAAACCAGCGCTGGTTTGACTAAAGTTTTGTTAGTGCGTACCATAAGAATATCTTGAATACTCTTCGAGCTTAGCTTATTTCTGGATTTGGTTAAGGTTGAATTGAACAAATTGAAATCTCTTTCAATTGAACACTGCGTTCCAGGCACTCCAAGGATAACCTTTGCAAGTTCCCAAATTTGCGAGTCGTCGAACCTTTTTGCTGCCCAATATTTTATCACACTAAAGGGTTGATCAGCATCAATTCGCTGCTGGTACTGAATACTTCGGATCCTCTGCTCCAGTGATGTTAATTGTACCGTTTGCGGAGATCCTGAACCGATGGTGCGCGTGAGGTAATTGTTGAGGCTGAATTTACTGTTTGAAGAACCCTCTGCTCCCGATGTATTATTGGTGGTGGGATCCTTATCGTCATGTGCGATGTTTCCTGTTTTTGCTTCGCTTTTAATTCGCTTCCAAGTTTGTAGACAAAATTGCTACAAATAATTGCATATTATTATTAAATGAAAAACGGAGATAATTTTCAGATTACTTACCACTACATCTTCTTTCTGTGCCTGAGAAAGTAAAGTCGAACCATTAAAGTTGAGACGTGGATCGAAATAGATTGCAACACGGAAGAACCGATTGCAAAATAATTTTCGCTGGCGATGATCCATGGCTGTGATGAGCTGCTTTTTGAATCGGTTCGAATCGTCTAACTCGAAGATGCTGCCATAAGCTCGAATCCACTCGATAAAAAAGTCAGACAGGGTTGTTTCAAGTTTTTGAACAGCTATCGTACATATATACAACGGTTCGAAGGCTGCTACATAATTTTCAATGTAGTCCCAGCAGTTTGAAAGATCTATAATATAACGAAAACGAATTAGTGATGATTATGATGAACTAATAGAAATTTCCAGCGTATAGTCGTTCTAGTACTTAATGGACTGGCGATTTTCCCTATTCTACCTATGCTGCCTATTCTCTGCGTGTGGCATAGTGTTCAAAATGCGCTGTATATTGTCCCTATACACAAAATTGTCCTATGTTCTATGGGATTTCCTATACCCATGGGACAGTTACGCAAATAGGGACAGTATAGAACATTAGACTGATGCAAATTTTGAAGTTTTTGCTCCCCTATGCTTAAACGATGTCAATTATGATGAAAATGACCCTCCCAAAATTTGAAGTGATTCGGAAGAACTTTGGTTGTGCACACGCTATTTGAAGTTTATATGGAAATTACTATGGAAAACGCAAATCTTTTGTGTTCAGTCCTCTAACTGCTCGTCATAATAATGTATGGAAAAGTGAACACACTCATCTCATGTGAAAACTTCCCAGCTACAACTTTGCCAAAGACCACATTTTGATGGGACGTCAGGATAATTTGTTATTATTGATAACAAAATCTAAATCATGCTGAGATGATCATTCAATTACATTCAGAGCAACACTGCTTTTTTGCTGTAGAACATAGTAGACTTTGATCTATTCTTCCCGCCAGGAGCACCACTGTTGCCTGCCGAACAGTTGGTGAAGCATGCTACATGCAAACCAACTTTATGATGATGAATAACAATTTATCCTGAAGTCCAATCAAAAAGTGGTCTTCGGCAAAGTTGTAGCTGAGAGGATGTCACATTAGAAGAATTGGTTCACTTTTCCATAAAATATTATGACGAAGAGATAGAGGGTTTCATAGTAACCTCCATATAAACTTCAAATGGCGTGTGCACAGTCAAATTTCTTCAGAATTACTTCAAACTTTGGGAGGATGCTAGTTACCATAAGTATAATCGTTTAAGCATAGGGGAGCTAAAATTTAAAAATTTGCATCACTCTAATAGAACATTGCACAATAGACCGAATCGACAATTTTGCCGGAAAAAAGTGTTTTCTCTGTTCTCGTCGATTTTAGACGTTCGATGTCTTCAGAGAAGTTAATCGTAATTGAGTTTTGCATCTTTTAAGAAAAAAGTTGAATAGGGTGACCCTTATTTAATTCAAAATTTTGACTCAAACTTTTTTGTTTGATGAAATTTGTAGCTGCGCTTTTCTGCAAACTTTTAGAAAATTTTATTTTGAACAACTTTAGATCTAACTCTTCATTTAGGCTAAATAAATTGAGTGTAGAACTAGCCCTCGTGTGTTAAAATACACTCAAATAAAGATTTAAAAAAAAAAAAAGCTAAATAAATTGATTTTGAAAGTTTTAACTTAGGGTGGACCAAAAAAATCAGTTATTTTCATCTAACTTTTTAATTTTCAGTTTTACGTGAATGTGGTCCTCAAAAGAGTTGCAGAGGAAGTAAAGATATACATTTTTGCTGAGCACCGCGAGTTTGTAATTCATGTGATTTTGAAGTTATAAGCAAACTTTTAAAGATTTTAAAGTTAACGGCGTGCTGTCTTCAGCAAAGTTGTAGAATTTAACTAGATCTACAACTTGTCCATATACCACTTTTTAGAGAAATGTGAAATAGTATCGTGTCAGTTAATTAATCATTCAATAACTATTCTGGGGCCTTCCTTAGCCGAGTGGTTAGAGTCCGTGGCTACAAAGCAAAGCCATGCTGAAGGTGTCTGGGTTCAATTCCCGGTCGGTTCAGGATCTTTTCGTTATGGAAATTTCCTTGACTTCCCTGGGCATAGAGTATCATCGAACCCATTAGCGTAACTTGATCTCAAACCTAGGGGGGGGGGGGGCTTGACCTATTCGAGCGAAAAAAATCCTTAAGGAAGATGCAAACTTAGCAAGAGAGTTATAATTTTCTGGGGGGGATTTAACTTTTCTAGGTAGGGCTTAGACCCCCTAGCCATCCCCCGTGTTTACGCCAATGATCGTACCTGCCACACGATATACGAATGGAAATTTGGCAAAGAAAGCTTTCAGTTAATAAACTACTGTGGAAGTGCTCATAAGAGCACTAAGCTGAGAAGCAGGGTCAGTCCCAGTAAGGGCGTTAATGCCAAGAAGAAAAAGAAGAAGAAGAACAACTATTCTGCGAATGGCAATGAATTAAGGTGAAGATGAATCGAACCCAAACCTCAGATTTGAAGAATCAAACATCCGTTTAAGCTGAAACTTTAATCGATTGGTCACTAGCTGGTGATGACCAATTGATTAAGTTTACAGCTCAAACGGGTGTTTGGTTCTCCAGATTTGTGCTCTTGAAAATTTGAAGCTTGGCTTCGCTTCATCTTCATCTGAAATGTACCTACCTAGATCAGGGTACTGAGCCCCCAGTTTCTCAAAGAATGACCTTTCCTTGTTCAATGTCAACTGCATTTTATAATCAGAGTTCCAACGGGTTTCATTCGGAAGCGATGGGTACGAAGCTCCTTCACTGACGTCAAAGAAAGCTTTGTACTCTGTCGATCTGAACTTTTTCACCTTCTTTCTTATATCTTTGAGTGTTTCCTTATGGTCCTCCTCCTTGCAAACATCGTGGACCACTAACTGCGTTGTATGTGCTCCACAGCGCACAGCGGCTACAAATTCATCTGGAGCAAAATCCTCCAGTGCGCGCACCCATTCCAGAACCGCCGGTTTTTCCGGTACATCGCTATCCAGTGCATTGAAATCATCATCTTCAATTTCCAGTGTGTTTACGTCATCGGTTTCCGTGTCACAAAATTCATACGCATTTTCACTTTCATCTGACAGCAGCTTAACAAGTTTTACCATGTTTGAAGCGTTGTCTATCGTGATTGTAATTATTTGTCTCACGTCCACAGAAAAACATCGCAGTACTTTCATCAACTCTTCTTTGAGGTTTTGACTCGTGTGTCGATTGTGAAGCTCGATAATACCTGTAATAGTTTACGCAACAATTTGTGAATGCAAATATTGATTTTTTTGCAGTTTTTCATGGTAAAAGGCTGTTTTTCATTACACCAATCTGCCATAAAACAGCCTACTTTTCTACACTGAATTATGCAGAATTACAAGAATTATTACGCAACTAATTTCTGTTGCGTTACAACCATTACGCAACTTTTTTTCATTACGTTACTGTTTTGAGTAGCATATTGAGGTATAATTATTTTTTATTTGCAAAATAATGGTGAACTCATCTGCTTATGATTCCTGATACCCTCAAGCGGCCTCTTACGAAATTGCAAAAATGTTGTGCGCAACTCGTTGCAGACTACGATTTTTACAGCACTCGTCGTAGTTATCCAACTTAAGGCGACACGGGAGACCGTGTTATTTTCCCTATCTTTCGTCTCACTCTAGCAATAATCATCAAAACTTTGTGAAAGCAAATCTCGAGTTTTAGTGAACCGATGAAGCTGAAAATGTATTGGGTTGTGCACTACATATATAGAATCATAGTGATACATTTTTGCATCGATATATGGAGTGGTTCTTGCGATTTGCTTCTTGAAATGGATAGGGTGATTATGATGACGTCCCGTGCGGCCTTAACAAGCCTCTTTCGATAAACGTGCGACTCGTGCTATAACAATCATCATTTAGCAACTTGTTGCGTAAACTTTTATAACAGCGCGAGTCGTATATATCCAACGAAATTTGGCAAGTTGGATAATTATGACGTGTGCTGTACAAATCGAGTTTTGCAAAGAGTTGCGTACAGCATAATTAGCAATTTCGTAAAAGACTACCTGAGGAAATCAGAAATCATACCGGAATGTATGCACCATTATTTATCTATCTCTAAAAAGTTTTGTGTAATGATTTTTTACGTTACTCAAGACAGTTACATTGCGAAAAAGTGTTGCGTAGTAGTCATTACGTAACTGATGTTAGTTGCATAATAACTAGTACGACACTGTATTGGCGGTGCGGTAAAAAGTTAGAATCGGTGTCACGCCGAAATTAGATTTTTCTCAAAATCTATGCGAGATACCTTACTTCGAAAGTGGTTTATCCGATTCGCATCCAGATGCGCTCTAATACGCCCTAATTCCGAAGTAAGGTATCTTGCATGTTTAACGAGAAAAATCTATTTTCGGCGAACTGCATCTTCTAACGATTGACCGAATTTACAATATACAATACATATTATTACAATATGATACAATGCAGAAAAGATGGCCGTTTCGTGACAGATTGGCGTGATGAAAAACAGCCTATTAAGATGAATATTGCAAAAAAGTTTTTTTTTATTAAAATCAGAGCTGATAGCGAAGAGTGACTAGGTTGGGGAAAATAGTGACCAAATAGAGACCTACGGCAGCCAAATATTTCACGTTACGTTCAGCATACTAAGTAATGAACTAAAACTTTAGGCATGTATCTCCAGGTTTTTTTTAATGTTACAATTTTATGTAAAAATTTGGTGAATTAAACTAGAAAAAAAAAGGATGTGAAAATGCCCACGAAGTAAGACTAACTCCATGCTTTTCGAATGAGCCCTTGAGCACAGACAAACAGACGTAACACTTAGAACAAATCTCGATCCAAATCATAGTCGCGAGGACATGTACGCCCAATGCTAAAATTAGTGTGTTTGGCCGACGGGCCAACAGATGGCGGTAGTGTGTAAACGTCAAACGCGAACAAAAACGATGCGAGCGCTGCGGGTGGGGGATTGGCCACCTACCATATTTTTGAATCGACCGTTAAAAAGGTGGTCGATGGACAATGATTAGAGTGTGACGTCTGTTTGTCTGTGCCTTGAGATTTTATATTAGACGTGAATCACAGAGATATGGACAAAACACTATACCAAGCGTGTGCTCCTAGAAAGAGGGCGTAAGTAACATGATCGATTTATCTTCGTCGATCCTCTCGCGAATAAAATTGACAAGATGCAAATGTAATTGATTTTTTCATCATTAAACACTAGGCAGCTATGCAATCTCGCGTCGTGGTGTAAAAAATGACATGAAACATCCATCTTGCCACCTTTTTTAAAAGCGATAATGGCAGCCACAAAAAAGCTCGCTTTCTGGTAGGGACATGTCAATTTGACGTTCCGGTTGGGTCGTTTTCTATTGAACGAACCCAAGCTAAACGCCAAAAAAAATGATCATGTTACTTATGCCCTTATTCTAGCACTAGTTTGATATTGTTTTATGGGTCACTGCACACACATCTTCCTGACTCTTTCACTCTTACAGAAAATTTGTGAACAACAAGGCCAGTAAACGTCAAAATCCTTTTTAAAATCAAAACAGTACACGGCAAAAATGAAAAACCCGTATTTGAGCAATCTCGCTGAAGCCAGCCCAGCATCGCCATCGTTAAAATTCCTATTTTATGTAACTGATCGCTAGTTTTCGATAACACTTAAGGGTGGACCTTTCGGTTTTCTCAAATTGGTGGACCCCTCTTTCGTTAGCTAGCTAAACAGTTTGCAAAAAAGCCCAGTTTTTGATAAATCTTTGGGGACATATCCGTTTTATGTCCAAAACATACCGTGCGACGTCTCAATCTTCATTTGGCCACTCCATAGCACCTGAAACAGGTTCCGCCAGATCCTCTTTGGGGACATTTCCGTTTCATGTGCGACGCACAGTGCGTTGAATGTATGGAGATGCGGGACAAAAATCAAAACTGGAAGATCAAGCTATTTGAGCACCTTGGTATGGAAGGGAAAGTTGTTTCTGGTCAAAAGAGCTACAATTTGCATAAATGTTATATAATATCTTTTATCTTTCTATATCTTTTATTGACATGTTATGTAATATCTTTTATTGGCATGTTCTCCCGAATTCGCACGGCATGTTTTGGGCATAAAACGGAAATGTCCTCAAAGGGGCCCTGGCGGTTTTCCGGAACGGTCGACTAATTTAAATTATGTGTAAATTATGACAACTGATCAATATTTAACTTTTACATAAAAACATTGGTTTTGTAACTGCAATAAAAAAAAAATATAACAACATTTTCAGAATTTGGCACCCTTCCCAAGAAACATTTGCCTATTTTATAATCATTTATTAAGCAATTTTTCACAACTACATACTGAATAGTTGCTTTATTATATTACTTTGCAGCTGCTACGCACGCATTATTCAAGCTAATCTGGCGAATTTATTAGGCTACCTATCATTTAGTGACTGTAATCATATATTGAAATGATGTTTATTAGGGTTTCACTTAGCCTAATAAGGATTGATGATTTAACAACGCTAATTTAACAAACAACATTATTGCAGTTTAATTCAGCATCATGTTTAACAACATTTTAATTATTTCCATGTGAAGCCTTTGTTCAGGCGTTGTTCACACAAGTTTGGAGAAGTTATAAAGCGTGTCGTTGTATATACTTTATTCTACAACTTCAAAATCGCTTTCTAAGCATTTATTTCAGCTTTTATTCAACTGCCACAAAATTAATTGAAAATAAATAAATGACTAAAAATTACTGGATGGTACTGGATTCAAACTCGAGACCTTCCCATCGTCAGCGGTATACCTTGCCATCTGCGCCATCCTTGAGCATTTGTCTATTTGTCATGTCTACCCATCTCAAGTGATATTTCTTATGACTCTGGTACCTTTTACTTGTTCGTACCTACGTGATTTCTGAGCTATAAATACTGGCTACCGTAGGCGCAGAAGAGAGACTTCCCGAACTGTGGACTGATTAACATGTTATAGTTATTCTTTATTTGCAGGATATAAAAGTGGCGACGAGGATCATGGAAATGTGTGTTGGCGATTATCGTTTTTCTTTGAGGTGGCGAGTTTTTTTTATTTATTTGAGTGTGGTGAAATTACCAATTTGAGTTGAACTAAATTGTTCTTTAGTGCTGACGAAATTGTCGTATATTGTAAACATAGTTGTTCTTTTGTGAAGCGATTGCTATATTGAGGTGAACGAAATTGTTCTTTAGTGTTGACGAAGTTGTGCAATGTAATGTTGAGCAAAGCAGTATGAATCCAAATTGGGTCTTAAAATTTTTAATGAAATCTTGTTTTTATTTTATAACACGAAAAAGCATGTTACTGTAACTACTTTAGCAATTTTTCCCGCTCAAATAATGCCTATATCATGTTTAAACTTTAATTTAAAAATTTGGTCCATAAATGAACCTTGACACTTTTGATCATGTTTGACGTTCGCTTAGTCGACAAAAACACCACAGGGGTTCTAGTTCGACCACTGGGGTTGTTCCTATCTGACATTTCGTAAGGGACACGGAAAACAAAATACACCCAAAATTTGAGTTTAAGCCAAAGAATGTGACAAAATCTAAAAAAATGTTTTTTTGGGCTTAAACCAACGGAAAACATTAGAAAATTGAGTAAACATGTGTTTTTGGCCTAAACTTAAGCGTTTGGCACTAAAATTGGGACAGGGCTTTAGGACCCTATTTGAATGTCTTGTTGTAGTCATGAAATAAATACTTTGAAGTTACAACTGTGGAATTTGTTGGGTAGGACTGTCATGTCTACCCATCTCAATTTCAAGTCATATTTCTTATGACTCTGGTTCCTTTTACTTGTTCGTACCTACGGGATTTCTGAGCTATAAATACTGGCTACCGTAGGCGCAGAAGAGAGACTTCCCGAATTGTGGACTGATTAACATATTATTTTATTCTTTATTTGCAGGATATAAAACTATTCAACAATGTCTAATCAACAACTGAACAAGCACATTGCTTCTGCAGATGTTCAGTACTGATGCGAGCTGAATTCAGTCGGCTATTTATAGCGCACAGTGAGAAAATTTATGTCAATGCTGGTCAAAAATAAAGTAAAAACAGTCTGAAATGATCAATCGAATTTCATAATACATTCAAACTTGATAAAACTTTAATTTAATTGTTCATCTAACTATACTAAAATTCGTTTATTTCATATATAATATTTTTATTAGATTAATATTTTAAGTTTTTGTCGTACTTTTCCATATATTAAGCATTATAGAATTATAAAATATATTTCAATCATTAGTATGCTAGATGTGCTCCTTTTGTTTCTCAAAATAATCCTATATCAGAATACTGATTCAAAATATTTTCTAAACATAATTGAATAATTGTATTGAGAAAGCATCAGTTTTATTGTATCCAGTATATTTTTATATATCAGTAAGTTAGTGACGAATGCGCTAAGGGCGAAAAGCCATTCTTATATAGATAAATAATAATAATATTAGTAAGTTGAACATTGTAATAAATTAGTAATTAAACGCAATTTTAAAATAATTGTCCATATTTCGAAAATTTGGCTATGGTGTGACCTTTTTTGTAAGGCTTATTTGTTGCTGAAAAATGTGTTTATTAATCGATACACAGCGTAACAAAAATTACATTTTTGCGTGTCTCAAGGATCAAATTATGTGTCTCTAGTAGTTTTGGGGTTACTGAATATGATGCCATTCTCAGAAATGTTCCAGCACGTCACAATTTTTGGCTACAAGTTATAAAAAGCACTGGTTTTGTTGATGATTACATAAAATCTTAAGTATAATTTATCAAACTTTTTTGTGATCCAATCCACAAAACATACAAAATAGGACCTGAATCTTCAATTTAGATATTATTTGGTTGAAATTGCACGATTAAATTTAGTTTAAATCGATTTTTTCAGCATGCTTGCTGTCGTTCGTTTTCGTTTCTCTTATGTGGGAATAATACGATACTTCCTTAAATCATCAAAAATAACTTTTCCACATCGAAAGTATTATAAACTTTATTGATAAGTATAGTTACACACATAAAGTTTAAATTCTGTGGCAAATTAGGCAAATATATTGCCTTACAAGCCGGCAAACTTGCATGCAAGTTAGCTAAAATAGTCAATTTATGGATTTTAAGCATCCAATATGTCAAAAACTAGACGTGCTATGCTATTTTTGAAAACGGCAATGGATCCAGCAACCCTTAATTAAGTAAATAGTGGTTGTTTGCGAAGGTTAGGGCGTAGAGTCGGAGGCTGAGCTTCTTTCAGCAAATCAACGATGTTCCGTTTGGTGGATAAGCTCAGCCTCCGACTCTACGCACTAACCTTCGCCAACACTAAAGAATTTCTCAGTACGATGGATTAACTGCTCGGATGATATATCTATGTTGTATTAAGATTTTATAAAATACCTATTCAGCTTTTAATCATGTTCATTAGAGTGACGCAAATTTTGAAATTTGAGCTCCCCTATGCTAAAACGATTTTAATTATGGTAAAAAGCATCCTCCCAAAGTTTGAAGTAATTCTGAAGAAATTTGACTGTGCACACGCCATTTGAAGTTTATATGGAAATTACTATGAAACCACATTTCTGATCTTCTTATTTTAAGCTTTCTGCTAGTGCACAAAGCCAAAATAAGAAGTTCACGGTTGTTGGATGCTTTTTTCGCTAGGTTTGTGCCTTTGAAGTTTTAGTGCAATCTTAGAAGTTGATTCCAAACTGTTTCACCTTAATAGAAGGAAAAATGACTTGGTCAACTTATTAGTAAAATAATCTTGGCAAGTCGGCAGAAATTCCATGGAGAAGTTTAATAAGTGTTGATTCTACTATTATTCATTCCAATGACAAATGTTGAACATTTGACTTAAATTTGGATCTAAATAGCATCTTCTCAGTCTTTGTAGGGCATTTTCCAGCTATCACCATTATTCAACAATAATAAAATATGTATGTTTATTTGTGATTCCGGACTGTAAGTTGGGTAAAAACTTTCATGTAATTATTGTTAAATTGTTAAATTATGTATACTTACGCACACTACTTTACCACAATAGATCAATTAATAGTCGCAGTGGTTCAAATCCCAAAAAAAAAAAATATATGTATACTTCCATCATTATTAAAAATGTTATGATTAGTAAATTTTTCCGATATCAATAACGTTGCAGATCATGATCACTACATTTGGAAAATTTAAATTATGATCTTTTCAATCCAATGTGATTCGAGCTTTATCCTCGTTGATCCATAGTCGCCTACATGTCTTAGATTTGATTTGAAAAACAATTGAAACATTTGAAAATAACATGAAAAGACATGATATGTTTTGCTTGAATAAAAGCATACTCATGTACTGTTGTTCGTATTGGTTTTAAGTTTTACTAATCATGCTGGTCAACATTTCAAGTATAAGACACTGAAACTTTTGTACGATTTGTTGTTAATCAAATGTTCAATATTTTACTAAAATGATGGCTACAACCTGGGAGGGAGGCACCGATACTACACACGAAATATAAGACAACGTTATTTTGAACTGCAAGATAATTCCAGCTTGCCAACAACAATCAAGGCAGGCTTCGAGAAAATCGGTAGTTTCCTTTTGTTGTGCACCTTCGATCTTTCCTGACAAACATGAAAAAAGGGCCACAGTTTTCTATGCACTAAATATTCATTTTCATTGGAAAAAGTAGAACGATGCGTTTTTCAATGCTTTATGTTCAATCAGATTAAATGGTGCTCACGTGACATTACTTGCGTTATGTGCATGAATTGATTTTCATTCGATTTTTATCACTTTTGAAGAAATACGAAAATGTGTTTTAATCAGTTACGCGCTTTTTTCATGTTAGTCCAATGTTTGAGATCTGGGCTCACAGTGACAGTTCGTGACAGCGGAATCTCGGCTCACTAACAGAAATTTTGTATTGGTTTCTACCTCCCAGGCTACAACCTATAGAAATTTTTAATCAGTCAATTGTTAAACTTCTTATGTGTTGTTGAACAAAAGCTACTATATTTGCATTTTCGGAGGTTTATTCAGGACTAATTCAAAACACAAACTTCAAGTGGAATAACAGCTTCTTAGTAAGCAGAAATTAATTTTATTCAATTAATGATTCAACTAAAAATTTGTTAAGCAATTGTTGCTGCTAAGCAGCTTGTATTAAATATGTAAGTATCTTAAAAGCTACCAATTGTTCCTTGAGTTGTGACCCCAGTACAACCAGGAGTATCTCCGGTATGATTCTGAATTCCGCATTTTTCATTTATGACAAATAACTAGTACCTTTTTAAAGTCAACTGAAGGTGGTTTCAAAAAAATCGAATGGATATTGACGAAATGGCAGCTATTTGAAAATGCCATGTTGGAGGTCGGTAACGTAAAGGTTAAGCTCAAAATAAAAATTTAGCCCTACAATCTTTTGTAAAAATCTCATACAAAATTAACTCAAAAACGATTTATTTCTTCAGCAGCACCCTCTATTAATGTTTGAAGTTTGAGTGTTTACTATGTATTAATAAGTTTGTACATACTTTCAGTACAAACGTGTTTGGAAAAAAATCATTGATAATAAATTCTCGCGTTGAGTATTATACAGGCGTATCTGCAGTAATTGATTTTTCTTCATCATTTTCATTTTTGGATTAGTACTTAATATTCAACAAATTTTTGGAATATATTACGATGCAGAAAGACGGAGCATGACGAAGTACCGCTGCCCATAAAAGCATAACTGTCCAATATGGATTTTCAAGCCAACACCTTTTTTCATGGCATCATTTATGTTTTAATGTATACTTTACTGTGCATATACAAATTAACACACTTTGTTTAAAAATTTTGTGGAAAAATATGAACTTGGTGCAGTCCCATATTGAAAAATAAAGGCATAACAGTCTCTATATGAACTTTCACTCCAAATAGCAACTGCAAAACTTACATTGTGTTCAAGTTTATATTTTTCACTGATGAATAGAAGCTAAATGAGTTATCTGTAGGGTGTTGCGAAACAAATATGACTTTCAGAAATTTACTAGAAAATGATGAACATTTGTATGAGAAGATAAATTTCAAACTTTGAGCGCTGTTTTCTCAATGCCTACTTATTCCATATGGGACAGTTATGATTTTATGGACAGTACCTTATATTGAATCAACAATAACAGTCGAAAACATTCCCAGTAATTAGCTAAAAAGAAATCGATCACTGCAGTTACTCCGTTATGATACTAAACCTGAGAATTTGTTAGAAACCATCATGAGTTGCAGAGTCCATTGAAAGATCACTGTTTTTTTCAAGCATCACCATGAGCCAATATTTTGATACTGCCATGTCGTTGTTCTGGGGATGACTTGACTTCTTGATTTTAGAAAAACGACAGGTTCATTATTTTCGCTCTGAAATTTTGCTCAATTTTTTTGAAAAAAGATGCTTCTTGTTGATAAAATAAGTTTAATTTATATGCTCTCAAAAAAGACTTTCGAAAATATGATCATGACACTATAAAATGAATTTATATTTATAAAATGACTCGCTATCAGCCCTGTACAATAATAGAACATGAACAAATAACTTATAAACTCACCTAAATTTCGTTTAACAACAACACCGCTGTTGTTGATGTACTGACAGTTGATTCCAAGCATGCTTCGGTACATTTTGGAAACGATGTCCAGTTTGAGCGAAAACATTTTTCCCTTTAGCTCTTGGCTGATCATAAAATTGATGCCTTCAGCTGCTTTCGACACATATTTTGTGATGTTGTGACGATTAATGGTCAAGTTGTAAGCCTTCAGTAATGGACCAACCACTTCCTGGAATCCTTCCCATTCGGTAGCTTCAAATGGCAGTCCATGTATAGTCACCATCTTAACAATTCCTCCAAGTAGCCGCTGCACCGTCATTCTTATTGTTATAGCTGGTTCAGTGTTAGGACTGGTACTTTTCCCAGCAAGCGGTCCAATGTTTAGGAGATCATAAGCCATCGGGTGACACAACCTGAAGTGTCGCTCAAAGTTGGATGGCCGGAACACCTTCTGCAAATAATCGCACCCATCTTCCAGCACACAACGATATACACACTCCCCGTTTATCACAACTTCTTGTGTGTAACTTTCGATGATGCAACGCTTCGAAACATGCTTTGAGGCACCATCATGACTCCGCTTCCGAGAACCAGCTCCTTTCGGTGTCAAAAAAGCATCTGCGCTGGCCGGACGATTTTCCTTCCCGGCTTCCCAGGAATTCTCATTCACTGCCGAAGAACGCACACTATTTTCACACTTTTTCGCGAGAACTTCGGACATTGTTCTTAAATTCTACGTATTTTTCGCACTTTATGTTTATCAACGATCAGAAAGAGAAGATGAAAAATGACGCTCGGACAAATTTTACGGTTTTGACATTTGTTTCTGCGGTATCATTCCAAAAGCACCTAATTCAACAATGGTATTCAAAAGAAAAATGTTCAAAGTAATATATTTGTCTTATTGTTTCGAATGAATGAGAAATTCGTATGCTACATTTACATATAATTTAGTGTTATTGAAGTGAAGATAGTTAGCATAATAATGCATAATGCAGTGAATTGAAATGATGTTTTTTTTATACCTGAAAAAATACGCTCTTTTGAAAAGTGATGGCATACTAGTTAAACATCACTGAAAGATGCCTGTGTGACGTGAGCTGAACCGTTCATTTGGAAAAGTGTCGCAAAAATGAACTCGCGAGTAAAGAAGCTTTATTTTCCACTGTTACTCGTGACCAAAAAAACGAGAGTAAGTTCGGGATTCAGTTGATCGCGAGTAAGAACGTGTAGGTCAAAGCACTATTCGGATACATCGTTCATAAATTTCCACCACTGTTGCTGGATACTCTTGGCAAACTTTCGGAGAAGGTCATCCTCGGCAGGCTGACGATCTACACGGAAAGCGAGAACGGATTGTCGAAAAGGCAGTTCGGATTCCGTAAAAAGACTCCGACGGTGGATGCTATTCGGGCAGTCATTGCGTGCGCGGAGAAAGCGTCCAAGCAGAAGAGGAGAGGCAATCGATACTGCGCAGTGGTAACAATAGACGTCAAGAACGCGTTCAACAGTGCCAGTTGGGAGGCTATCGCCGCAGCCCTACACAGAATGCGGGTTCCAGGATATCTGTGTAAAGTTCTGCAAAGTTACTTTCAGAACCGGGTACTGGTCTACGACACAAACCAGGGACGGATGTCAATTGAAGTCACGGCGGGAGTTCCACAAGGATCCATACTTTGTCCAACATTGTGGAACATCATGTACGATGGAGTGCTAACCTTGTCACTGCCGAATGGAGTCGAGATCGTCGGGTTCGCAGATGACGTCGTTCTTGCGATAACTGGTGAGACTGCGGAGGAGGTGGAGATGCTGACGGCGGAATCGCTAGACACCATCGAATCGTGGATGACTGGAGTCAAGCTGCAGTTGGCTCATCATAAAACGGAGGTGGTGCTGGTCAGCAACTGCAAGGCGGTACAGCAGTTGGAAAGTCGGAGGGCACGCAATCCCATCGAAACGCTCTCTAAAGCATCTCGGAGTAATGGTCGACGACAGGCTAAACTTCAACAGCCACGTAGACTATGCCTGCGAAAAGGCAGCGAAAGCTGCTAACACCGTAGCCAGGATCATGCCCAACATTGGAGGACTAAGAAGCAGCACGAGGCGTCTTCTAGCGACCGTATCATCGTCTATATTGAGGTATGGAGTCCCGGCTTGGGCTGCAGCGTTGGGAACCAAACGTAATCGAGATAAGCTGGCAGGTACGTTCCGGCTCATGGCTATACGAGTTGCGAGTGCCTACTGCACTATATCATCGGAGGCAGTGTGCGTTATCGCCAGAATGATCCCCATCTGCATCACTCTGGTTGAGGACATCGCATGTTACCAGCAAAGGGACACCTGGAATGTAAGGAATACCATTAGGTTAGACACAATGGCCAGGTGGCAGCAGGAGTGGGATAACTCGGAGAAAGGAAGGTGGACCCACAGGCTCATTCCTAACGTGTCGGTGTGGACGACCAGACAACATGGAGATGTTAACTTCTTCCTGACCCAGTTTCTGTCAGGCCATGGATGCTTCCGGAAATATCTGCACAGATTCGGACACGCGGAATCTCCACATTGTCCGGCCTGTCCAAATATCGAGGAGACACCGGAGCACGTTATATTCGACTGCCCTCGATTCACGGATATACGAAGCGGGATGATGCCAGAAACCGCAAACGTCCTAAATCCGGACAACATCGTGCATAACATGTGCCAGCATGAAAGCACCTGGAATGCGGTGAACAGGGGAATAACGACGATTATGTCGTTGCTGCAAAGGAGATGGCGTGAAGACCAGAGAGCTCCGGGTCGCGATCGGAGTAGGCTAGATCCTCCGTCGGGGACTAGACCGAGTAGAGCGGGCGTAGCGTAGTGTAGTATCGGTTATTAGTCGTCGGGGCGCCTGCAAACCGGAAGCCATCCTCCAACCGGAATAGCAGAACCGACCCTGGCACTTGGCCAACCAACGTCGAGTCGGAGTAGGCTGAGTCCACCGCCGGGGACTAGTTGAGTAGATCGCGTTGTTGCACCAGCAAATGGTCGTCGGGGCGCCTGTGAACCGGAAGTTTCCCTCCACCGGAATCGCAGGACCGACCTCGGCATCTGCCCGGCCAGCTTCGGAGTAGGCTAAGCCCACCGCCGGGGACTAGTTGAGTAGATCGCGTTGTTGCACCGGCAAATGATCGTCGGGGCGCCTGTGAACCGGAAGCTTCCCTCCACCGGAATCGCAGGACCGACCTCGGCATCTGCCCGGATAGCATCGGTTCGGGAGATCTTCCGCCGCCGGGGAAATCTTGGTCGGAGTAGGATAGATCCACCGCCGGGAACTACTCTGAGTAGTACGTAGCGTATCACCGGCTTGAGTCGTCGGAGCGCCAGTCTACCGGAAGCCATCCTCCAACCGGAATCGCTGGACCGACTTCGGCACTCCACTGGCCAGTATCGAATCATGAAGAAGAGCGTAGCCGGAGTATGCTAGCTCCACCGTCGGGGACTAAGCCGAGTAGCATCGATCGTCACAAACCAGTTTTGGGTCGTCTGGGCGCCAGTGAACCGGAAGTCATCCTCCAACCGGAATTGCTGGACCGACCTCGGCATCCAACTGGTCAACAAGGAGAGCTCGAACAGCAGCAGCGGAGAACGAGTCGTCGTAGAGCAACGAAGTGCACATGAGCGTCCAGTAGAAGATCAACAGAGCTCTGACGCGAGGCCAGCCCAAGTGAAGTATGTGTCGTCGCACAGAAAGCTGTCCAAAGTCCTGGCGAGATGTTCAACCGCCAATTGGGAAAAACGCTCCAACAGCGAACTAGCAGAACAGTTAGAGGCTGAGATTGAAGAAGTGCATGAGCACAGAAGTGCATGAGCACAGCCCTCCCCAGATGAAGTTGCCTGATGTAGTTCCGGGGGGGATCGAGGCACAGGAGCAGTAGGGAAAGTTTTTTAGTGGTTAAGCAAGCCTAACGTGAGTCCCACACCGTGCCAACACACAACAGGGCTGGCTTTTGAAGCTTTTTTGTACCCTACTATAAAAAAAAAGTTCTTCGTAATCCGTAATAAATGATGGAAAATAGCGTGAACAACCATGATAAATATTTTTTTGTCAAATATAAATATGCTTTTATGAAAATATAATACTTTCATTTGATATGAACAATTTCTATGTAAAAGAAGATTATGCCGACACTTGAGGTGACGAACCATTCAAAGTTTGTTGAACAAATATCTAAATGTTACATTCCTACAGCTGTCAGGACGAAAGCATGTGTTATTATATTTTACTTATTTGAAAAGAAACAAAAACTCGATTGGCTGGAACATCATAGAACACTCTTATTCTTATGCCGACACTTACAGTGGCGAACCATCCAAAGCTTGTTGAATAAAGTGAACCTTTCGCAAGTCTACACCTGTAGTGTAGTGCCATTCAAAGTTTTTTTTATAATTACAAAAATAAAGATAAAAAGAAAGGGGTGTTTTGAAAACAAAAAAATGTTAAACATAAATAATTCATGAATTAGAGTTTATGTCGACACTCACAGTGACGAACCATTCATAGTTTGACGTCCTACCGTTGTATCGATTAAATGTGCAGTCATACATATTTTATAGATTAGAAATAGTAGCATGGAACGAGCTCACCAATTGATCCGTCATCCTTGACTGAGCAGTAACAATCCACATTCAGCTTAACTCGTTTGCTCGGCTATATAAAAGCACTCAGAGAAAATAGGCGCACGACCCGAGAGGGAAAACAACTGACGACTGCTCGGGCTTTCTTGACGCACTGCCAAGAAGCAATCGTCAAGGTCGAAGATCAAACAGAACTAACCGATCGCGGCACTTTTTCACTTTACTCGACCGACGCGCGACATGTTTGATCCTGCCCTCGTCACCCGCTCCCGCAGAAGCAAGCGTCAAGGTAGGAAGATCAAACAGAACTCTTAATGCTGCTATGAAGAAATAAGAGAAAAATTTAACCTTGGAAGTGTCCTAATGTAAAAAAATGTAGTCTAGAGGTCAGCACTCAAATTATAAAAAATATAGAAATCATAAAAAAAAATCCAATGAATAGGAGAAGGCATGTCTATTGATTTCTGATCTAATTCTTAACCAATATTATAGGTCACTAAGCTAACTTAAAAGTCCTCGAACATAATAAGCTCAATACTAAATTGTATGTGGCGCAACTTGCTTTGTAGATTGTTGCTAATCTCCACATTATTTCACATAAAGAACTTATTTCCATATGTAGTTTACGTATAAGGTCATTCCATTTGTGATTTGAATCGAAAACCAGGCCCAGACACTTGAAACTTGAAACTTTTTCAATCTTCGTTGAGTTCACAAAAATATCAGGATGAGATGCAACTCGAAGTCGAGAAGCATGAAATATCATGTATTTTGTTTTGCTAATGTTTAGAGATAGCAAATTCTCATTGAAAAACCCATGTAAAAATTCCATGTCACTTTTCATTTGTAAATTAAGTCGTTTGGATCTCCAGCTTTATATGATAACGAAGTACCGTAATTTCGGGTGAAATTGATCATTTTTTACGGTTTTTCTTGTCTCTTTTCTATGATGTTAACAATGCCAAACAATTGAATGTAGGAAAACAAGTACGGAGGTGAGCCTCATTGGGTCATGCACCGAAATTTTCTAACAAATGAAATTTTAGTGCTAAGAAATATCTCTAAAATTAAAATTTGGGGAATCTCATTTTGGGGGTGAAATTGATCACTTGTCAATGCGATATTTGTTAGTTTTCAAACCAACTCTATCTAATAAATTGGAGCTCCCTGAATCCGAATATGCTTGCAAAATTCCTAACAATACAATATTTATAGAAATAATGAATAGTTATATCACAAGAATTACGCTCAAAACGCCTAAATGTATGCAATTTCCAATGGAATTGCCTGATATTTAGCAGAAATTGAATTATTCCCACCGAATGAGTAAATTGGTACGAGTTTTAGTTATGAAATCTGGTTTGGGGATGTATCTCAAGTATCCTCACAAACTTTCAGGTTCATACCATGTGAAAATCCTTGTTTAGAACTTGAAGTTTATGGATGTTTGTCAATACAGCACCGTACATGATTTCGGAATTTACATTATTTTCATAGAAATGAACATTCTTTAACGTAAAAAACTTCACAACACACAATTCGACAATAAATACGACAAAAAATATTAATTCACGACAGGTTGTATTGATATTTGTGCTCCTTTAGGAAGAAATGAAATCGAGTGACACAATGATCAATTTCACCCTACTGATCAATTTCACCCGAATTTACGGTATCATCAGCGAAAAGGCGCGGTTTTCCGTGTAACTTGAGGTTTGTTAGGTCGTTTATATAAATTAAGAACAAAAGAGGGCCTAAATTGCTACCCTGCGGTACGCCTACTTGGACTGATGACAGATCCTAGATCCGTTTACCGAAACATATTGGGTACGACCAGATAAGTAACTTCTAATCAGCGCATTACATTACGCATTACAATCACAAGCTCTTCCTATACTGTACGTACACAATATCCATAACATTTTCAGTCTCAACGAGTGGTATCCCAAGTATGACAGCACTTAGGTATTGCAGACCGATTCATTCTTTCCAACTCCATTTCAATGTTGTTGATTTTGGACGACATTGCCAAGCCGTGACTTCATTCGATGTAGTATCGGATTTTAATTTCAACCCAACAATATCATCTCGCATTGCCTTGAATGGAATCGAATTTTTTCCCCAAAAAATCTTGGGATCTCTCAATCTGCTTATTAGTGTCAATCAGCGCGGCCATCTGCTGTTGAATGTGCTGAAAAACACAGCGCAAAGCACACAATGCTTTCCCGTATAATCTTCCCCAATTCTCGTAGCTCATTAATAATATCATCCTGGTTGTGTTGAGTATTGGACGATCCGTTGCTCAAGTCAGTACACTTAATACAGCAGAAGGGTTTTTTCTTAGCTGTTTTGACTGCTTTCCCATACAACCCATTGCATGTAAAATGTGTGTGCCGGCTACAGTGTGTACACTTACTCAGTTTTTTTTATCACTTTCTCCAAGATTACACACAGTGCACACATATGCAAATTCATCGGAGTCAATCATACTGAATACACACAGTCACGTGCTGTCTGGCGAGTTAGACTCAAGCATATGGATTGAATACAGACCGATAGGACAAGCTGCAACGATACTAGTACGCCTAGCGAGCTACAAACATCTGATGCTACTGTACAATTCGGTTTTATTTCATCTATTGTTTAGAGTGATTTCAGTGGTTTGGGGTCATGCACAAATTACGTCACGCTCCAACTGTCAAGCCAAGCGTGACAAGCCTTACAAAATTATCGAAGGACTCATACAAAAAACGTAACAAAGGGGGGGGGGGGGTCGAAATTAGGCGTGACATAATTTGTGTACCATCCCTTTCTATAATTTTTGAAATACCTGTAATTCGGCAGATTTAAGGTTTTAACTACAAGTATCAAACGGTGCGGACCCACAGCTCTCCAGATGGCAAAACAGCAATTTTATGTAAGTTTTCACGATTTTAAAGCAGATTTCCAGCCAACGTATCTCAATGCAGATCACACTCTTGACACTTGTCATAGTTTTCATTGAATTATTACTATTTCGTTAACGACATTTTACTTTTCATTTGCAGTAACATTGAAAAAACTTTATAGGTGATAATAAATCTTCGAGCTGTTTAGTAGGATACCTATAAGTAGATGAAAAAACCGAATTTAGTACGATACCATATAATTCCACTAGAGATTGTATCCTTTGACAGATACGCGTATTTCTACCTCAACCTTGGCGGCATCCACAAATTACGTAACGCACTATGGGGAGGGAGGGTTTAGGCTCAAGCGTTACGGCTCATACAAAAATTTGAAATTTTTCATACAAAAAGCGTTACGCCCCCCCCCCCCCTCCGTCATAAATTTCCAATTTTAGCGTTACGTAATAAATGGACGCTGACTGTAAGGCCGTCTTCAGTGTCTTGTATAGTACTTAATTCGGGTTTTTCATCTATTTATAGGTGAGTTCAATTCAGCTGCTTTCAGGTTTCCAATAAATTTATCTTAATTTAAACTACATATTTGTCGCATTTATCGTGGCAATTTTAATATGTCATCTGAAAAAATACTTTAAACATTATTTTTGTTGAATAATTATTCAAACTCAAAATTTTACCTTTTTTACCACCTGAAACCATGCTGTGCGACATGACAATGGACTCTCGACGACCTTTTTCCTTCCTATTTTCAACACAACAGTGGAGTCGGCTTCTGATGCCTACTAGCCTAGCAGGAAGATTCGATAGTTTCGCAACTTTGTGAACTGTAAAATATGCGCTCGGCTGAAAGTAACGAAAAGGAAAGAAGGGACGGAAATCCCATCTTCCCGGTTTTCTAGTATGATAGCTGATGAAAGAAATCTTATCCAATTAGAAGCCCTTTTGCCTACGGCCACTAATTTCAGGCGTAGTTTTGTAAGTCTGCAATAACGAGCTGTACGGCAAATATTAAGGTTTGAAAACTTGCTCTGTGGTATTAGTTCTGAAGCTTCTTTGATCACCTCCTGACCAGATGGAAGAAACAGAATTATAATAAAATGTGTTTCTTTATTTTCTTTTTTTTTTTTTAAATTGTATTAAACGTATATGTTCTAAATTATGATTCCAATCATAAGGCAAATTCATCCGCGGGTTTATTCAAAACAAAAATCTGAACTTTTTTATATATGATCCTATTTAAGTTACTTCATTAGTCCACGTTTATGCCAATAACGTGGACAAATAATGTGTTTTTTCAGCAATGTTCCAAAAATCATTTAGTACAGATTCAAAATGGAGAAAAGAGTCAAATCTACATCTCTTTTTAATACAGTCGCCTCTCCACATCTCGATATCGAAGGGACCATCGAGATAGGGAGAGATCGAGATAAAGAACAAATTTTGGATGAATACTAGATTGAAAAACACTCCGTTGTCAAGAAAGTAATACACAAACAGACGTCATTTTGCGCTCCCAATTTGTTTTGAATCCTAAAACATTGGTCTAGTGACCTTCGATATTGGTCATATCGACATACGGAGAGAAAATTGAGAACGAAAAATCGACAAAAACACATCGAGATATACGACAAACAAATTTTTCGCAGTGTAATTTACACTACTAAATCTATATTAGATCAGGTCTGCCCAACCTTTTTGGCTCTTTTTCGACATGCATGTAAATTGTTGGTGCATTCGCAAGAATTGACCGATATGAACAAAATTAGTCTCAAATGAAAGCTTGGTAGTCTAATCCATGCTGAAAATTTTAAATTTATTCCAAACTCTTCGCTAGCCATGCAAGAAAAAGTAAAAATCAGTCCGGATCATTTTTTGGACTTAATTACATCGGTAGCAAAGAGGTTGATATAAATTACAATTTTTCAGCATGGATTAGACAAATATATTACCAAGCTTCCATTTGAGACTAATTTAGTTCATAGACCAATTTTTGCGAACGCAGCAACCATTTATGTCGAAAAAGAGTCAAAAAGGTTGGGCAGGCCTGATTTAGATTGTCCAAAAGATTATTAGCTTTAGTCTATGTACATGTTCTAGACTATTAAATACATTTGGAACTTAATATTATATCCGTTCATTTCTCTACTATATATTCAGATCTAACAGGAATTACAATTTAAAACAAATGGCAAAGAATGTTTCTGATGTGAAGATCATTTTAGTTGATTATTGTTGTAGTCTGGGAAGATTTGGTACAAGTTATTGAAACATTTGTCTCGACAACATTTCCAGTGCACCACTCGCTTGGAATATCATTATCAAGTAAAGGGGATGTCTAATCCTCAAAGTTTGTAATTTCAGAACGCTAATTCCAGCAGAAGGAGACATGCATTCATTTCAACTCTCAAAGTTGGAAGAAAACATGCGTTGCTTAATCCGGTTGAACACTGAATCACACTCGTTGCACGTACGATGATGGCTCAACCAGAGCAATAGGCAAATGCAAAAATAATACGCATAAAGCATCACGTGTGCAGTTTTGTGCTTCCCAAATGCAGCCCAACATTGTCGACAGTATTCCGGAGAGCTGAAATTCTGCGGGACAGGGATATTCGCTTCGGATTATATTGCTGTGCACGCGTTGCTTTCGTGTGCACATATCCTTGGATTTGTAGCAGCAGATGGCACACCAGGCGTTGGTTTGCGTAGGACTGTCGAAAATGTTATAGAAACTTATTTAAGCACTATTTAATAACGATGTGTTTTTCAGATCTCAAATTGTGGAAATTTAGTTCAACATTTTGAGACAAAATGGTTAATGAATAACGGTATTTTGATACCGTTTTGTTTCAAATTCCGAACATACTCATGTTCCAAAAACTCAGTTCTTGTGTCGCGATTTGGTTGAAATGTTTCACTTAAATATGTCATCAAACCTCCATGAAATGTCACTCCATTGCAGTTTTATTTCAATGTCTTATAATCTACTTTAGACATCGAGAGTAGTGATGATTTTCTAGTTCGAAGCCAGTACAACTATCTCAGATAAATGTGTATGCAAAATTATCCATTTGATTACGATTTATTCGTGTTCAGAATTTGAATCAAGGTGTTCGCAATATGAGACAGAACGGACACAGTTTTAACAACATAACATAACAACACACACATTGGACCACCTCTGAACTAGGAATGTTAACATGGTACTGAACTAAAGAAAATCACCTATTAATTGCAAACGCTTCATCGCGTCTGGCTCTTAGACACATAATGAGGTTTATATGTATTTCATCGCAAAATATTAAGCACCCCGAATGATTTGAAACAAACACATTTACGTCCAATTAAACGCTCCGTAAACTAGCGGAATCAAGTTCCTCACAGACGCAAATTTTCCCACATTAGAATTTATGTGGCGGCCTACATTGGTGGAAGGTTTCTTGCTCCACTAGAAGAACCCTTCAGTTTGCACCTTAGCCTTCGCCTTCAGCCAAGTCAGTGGCACAAGAAACCACTACTACACACTCATCAATCAAGTTGATGAACGCCCGGGCTGATACCGTTTGGCACATGCATTCACCAGGAGCGTTAACTTGATTTACTTCCATCATTTGGCGAACATGATGTGGTTTTTCTGACAAACCCAGTCGATCAGCTTTTCTTCGCAGCCCACCATTTGCGATGTTGGTGGTTAGCGGAAAATTTAGGTTTAAGCAAAAGATTTATATCAACTGGACAAATATAAATATCTTAGACTAAGGTTACACACTTTTAAGCCATGAAATAGTTAAAATTGTTTAAATCCATTTCAAAATTATTTCAAATCCATGTCTATTTGGGTTTGTAAGCATAAGATTGTAAGATTATGTTGTAAGCATGGTTGTTTATATCTAATATGCTCTAAACAACTATTCGCATCATTTCAGTCAGGGAAACTTTTCATCATGCGTAACATTCATGTTCATCCCAAACGTTTAAGTTGGGTTTGATGTGGAGAAGAAATGCTTCTGTCCTAGAATTCGGTGTTTATTATTATACGCCAGTGACGATCCTTTATCCACTCGTTTCAAATGCTCTCTAAAGGGATCGAAAATCTTCTTCGTGTCGCACAAGACAGAAAGGTCTACGTAACCACGACCCGCCCACTTCAAGAGGCCTCTTCAGCTGTGCTGGGGGCGTAATAAATTATTCATCTGCTAAGAATGCGTATATCCACTTTGATTTCTTAAGAGAGGACCAAATGGAGAAGGTTTAACGTTTATTCATGTGAAAATAACTATTTTATTCTTCTCAATAAAAAGAATGTATAATTTAAGAGATAATTTCATAGTTGATGTTGTATTGAGTAATTCTCGCTGAGACCGGCCCACTATTTACACTTGGTCTTTCGAAACGTGAATTTTATGCTCATTCGAAAGCTCCTGTCGATTAAGTAAAATGCATTTGGTTGATGGACCCCTTGAATCACATCTGGATGAATTATGAAAATAGTTAATTAATGATCCATTACGCAACTCAAAAAAGTTGCCTGATGAAAAAGCGTTACGTAATAGTCATAACGCAACTGATTTCAGTTAGGTGATGACTATTACCGCTCTACATTATTCAGTGCATGACAGATCGGCGTGATGAAAAACAGCCTATTACGATGACAAATTGCAAAAACTACTATTCCGCTTTTCCCTGCAGAACTCGATTTTTACAGCACTCGTCGTAATTATCCAATTCGGCAAGCTACATGACATGACTAACCGATTTATGCTGTAAAATCGTCATTCTGCAACTTGTTGCGTAATAGCGACAGTCCTAACTGGAAAAGTATGCATTGATATAAAACGCTCAAAGTTTGAAGTTTGTCTACCTCTACAAATGTCACGGTTTATAGTTGCTATTTGGATCGAAAGTTCATATTACTTCATATTTCAATATAGGACTGCACCAAATTTATCCACAATATTTTTAAACTAAGTGTGTTAGTTTTGATATACATATGGTGAAGTATATTCTTCTTCTTCTAGGCATTAACGTCATCACTGGGATCGAGCCTGCATCTTAGCTTAGTGTTCTAGTGAGCACTTCCACAGTAATCAACTGAGAGCTTTCATAGCCAAATTTCGCATTCGTATATCGTGTGGCAGGTACGATTACATTCTTTGCCCAGGGAAGTTAAGGAATTTTTCTTTACGAAAAGGTCCTGAACCGACCGGGATTCGAAATCAGACACCTTCAGCATGGCTGTGCCTTGTAGCCGCGGACTCTAACCACTCGGCTAAAGAAGGCCCCTCAGATAAACACATACTGTAACCATATGGTTTCTTCCGTTTTGTCGGGTAACTTTTTCAAGCTAGAGAACTATATAAAAAATGAAAACAAATTGTTGAATTCAAAGCCATATTTTGCTTGTCTCTAAATTATTCTCCGCAACTGGGAAAACTTGGATTATAATTGTTCGAGCCATTCGCCCCGAATGATTTTTTTTGTCAGTGCATCGCCCAGCCGCAGCCTGCTGAGTTGCGTGATGCTCGAAAGGACATCGTATGATGCAACCAGCCGCAACCGCACGAAACGAGCGCGTAAAAATGAGTGCGTAAAAATCGAGGATTTTGCTACCCGTGCACAGTGGCCCAAAGCTGGCCAAAAGTCAAAAAAATGAAGTTTGCAAATTCCTTTTCGAATATTTTTTCTTGATTTCTTCAGTATTGAATAACAATTCTCCAAAGTTTCAGATCGATTGGTGTATATTTCGATTTTTCACAGCATGTGATCTGGAGAGATGTCAGCTGAAATTGAACCTTTTGAATTCTTCAAATCTCGTGAAGGTTGTTCTACAGAAATTGTAGTTTCTGTACTAGATCATGACCAAACCTTTCTCAACCGGTCTCATTCGAAAGAATATACCTTAAGCTTTGTTTTGAAGATATTTTAAACCATATTTGACATGTTTACCATTTGATAATGTCAAGAAGTGTATAACATAGAGCTCCTTCAAAAATAAGGCATTTTTTCAAAGGCAGTTCAAGATATCTGGGAAACGCTCTAAAATTATCATTTACCCCTCAATGTGTGGCAAATATTCCATAATATTCGATGTACTATGGCTTCACTTGCGCTTTTTTAGTAACACTACGAATTAGCCCATTAGATCATCATACTTGATATAAATATCGCATTTTTTATCTTTATAAGCTCCCGAATAGGTTTAAAAACCACCTCGAGCTTGCCCACGATATTTAACTTCAAATTGGCATTAAAAGAATTACGTTTCACTTGATTTTGATCTGGATACGGATTTCATTGATTGAATTACAAAAATGTGCTATTTTAAACAAATTCTGTCAAATGTACCGGAAATATCGATTTTCTGTTTCAGCGACTATTTCTATCAAATTACCTCTAAAAATCATATTTTGTCAAATAATTAGCAATTTTGAACGTTTTGAGTGAGAATTGTACTTTTGGCCAGCATTTGTATGGGATGCGGCCACTGTGCCGTGATGGGGAGACATCTTTGTTTGCCGTACTTTCGACGTGTTAGGACGTGCGGTTAAAATTACAAAGTAAAGTGAATTCCTTACAACTAACGTTTCATGTAAATAAATGTATATAGAAGTTTGAACTGTTAAGTAAAGTGTTTTCATCTGGTCAGGGTTCCCTGTAGTTTCGGAGATACGTCGGTCCGCCTATGTTGAAGTTTAAGAAATACAGTCCACTCTCGTACAATAATGTTTTAAAAACTATAAAGTATTTGATATCTTAAAAAATCCTGCTCTCTTCGTATGAAGCAGTCAGGACTATAGGGTGTCCCAGAAAGTATGGGCACGACTTTGAAAACGAGAATCATAACATTTTGTCAAACAAATGAGTATTTCTATATATTTGTATTTTTATTTGGGGCATTTTAAATGCCTGTAAATATTTCGTTTCATAAAATAACCTTTAACATTGAAATGTTTAAATTTAGAAAATCAATTGTTATCTAGCCAGCACAACCCCTTTGATGTTTTGTTATAACTTAACTAGTGGTGAATGTTTTTATCAAAATCCTTCGATGTGGTGAGTTCAAGTATATTATGTCTAAGATCGTGTGTCTGGGTTCACCCAGGTTTTTTTTCCCAAATATTTGGTTTTTCGAGGCCTAGTGCAAAGTGTTTTAGTGCAGTGTAGAGCCTTAGTTCGGCTTGTAAGCGGAACACTTTCGGCGAAGCCATTGTGTTGCCGTTTAATCAAGTTTTGCGCAAAACTGTTTAACGTTTTCGCGAACGCGTGGTGCTTTTCCGATCACGTGTATCGGAAACAACCCGCACCCCATCCCGTATGCTACCTGAGTGCAGTGCAGAGTTCATCAGTTTGATCATCGTCTGTGGTGTGCGTGGACAGCGAAGATCAACCACACATTCACACGTCACCTCTCCCCAAGCGTAGACTCCCATCGGCATGATGCAGCATCACCGACGACGCCTGCGCGGATTGAGTAATTGCCCATTGCACGGTGACGTCATCAAAAAATTACTTTTTCCCTCCTTCGGGAAATCTGAAAACAACGGTGCCAGTACCTGTCAA
Organism: Aedes aegypti; assembly: GCF_002204515.2. Taxonomy (NCBI): domain Eukaryota; kingdom Metazoa; phylum Arthropoda; class Insecta; order Diptera; family Culicidae; genus Aedes; species Aedes aegypti. The sequence goes on from NC_035107.1 coordinate 170,067,302, forward strand.
CTTTGACCATTGTTTTCAAGTTTTGTTGAAGAGTGAAAGAGAGAGAATTTTGCCATGAAATGCCTAATAGATAAGTACCTCTCGTTATTCTTCTCCTATTCCCGTCTCTTTTGATTAGCTTTTACTATGTGAGAAAGTTTTTCTTCTTCTCTTTCCTCTTTGTGTGTATATGAAATCCGTCATTGATTTCGGAATTTTCAAAGGCAGTTTTTTCGTTCAAAATCAAGAAAATTTACTGGAAAATGTGTTCACTGTATTCTGTTCCCCTACCGAAACACAGTGAACACATTTTCATTGAATAATTTTTAGTTTTGAACAGAAAAACTGCTTTTCAAGTTTCGATGATGACGATGATTACGATGACGGAGCGTTGGTCGTTAAGTTGAAGATGAATCGAAGCCAAACCTGAAATTTTCAAGAGCACAAATCTGGGGAACCGAATACCCCTTCAAGCTGAAAACTTAATCGATTGGTCAGCACCAGCTAGTGACCAATCGATTAAGTTTTCAGTTTAAACGGATGTTTGGTTCTCCAGATTCGTGCTCTTGAAAAATTGAGGTTTGGCTTCGATTCATCTTCACCTTAAGCTACCACAATGGGTGTAGATGATGATGGCGGGGGAACGTCGTATCCCCTCACTGAGTCTATGCGGTTGGCTTCGAATGTATTCAACCAACAAAACACAAATTCTTGTGTGTCCCTTCAGTCTGGTATGTCTCAAATGGACACCAATAATCTACCCTCTCCGACGTCCCCACGCCTCAAGGCCTACCCGCCTGGCTCTAGCGGGCCTGTTGTTGTTTTCTTCCGTCCCAAAGACAAACGGTTGAACACTATTCAGATCAGTAAGGATCTGACTAAGCGATTCTCTTCCGTTGTCACCATTGACACAGTGGGTTCCGGTAAGCTGCGCGTCACCGTCAGTGACCGTAAACAGGCCAATGAGATTGTGCCCTGTGAGCTCTTTACTCGGGAGTATCACACTTATCTGCCAAGCCATCGGGTTGAGATTGCGGGAGTGGTCACCGAAAGCAGTATGACCTGCGAAGAATTGATGCAGGGTTGTGGTCGCTTCAAAAACCCATCGGTCCCCATACAGGAGTGCAAGCAATTGCATTCCGTATCAATGGTGGGAGAAAAGAGAATGTATTAAAATTCAGACTCCTTCTGTGTGACCTTTTCCGGATCTGCTTTGCCGAATTTTCTCGTAATCGGCAAACTTCGTTTACCGCCGTTTACAGCCGAACGTACGTACCGAAGGTAATGAATTGCATCAATTGCAAGCAGCTGGGTCATACTGCCCAGTATTGTTGCAATAAAATCCCAATTATATCCCAAAATTTCAGACTACTCAGCCAGATAGTTCGCATTCGGAGCACCTAGGGTAACCTCAGGGCGTTAAAATGTTTACGCTTCCTGGCATTGTGGATATCATCCTTAATTTCTTCAATGCTTCTGACACAGTGAAGAACATTGTCAAAGTATTGCTATCATGTGTGACTCCTCTTTTGAAGCATCTGGCTTCTAGAATGCCCCTCCTTGCAACGATCATATCTTTTGATGAATAAATTATCCACAGAGGTCGAAGATGTGATTTCTGTTCTACACTGGAACTGTCGTAGTATTATGCCTAAATTAGATAATTTTAAATTTTAAGTTAATAATTTACAGTGCGATGTTTTTGCGTTATCAGAAACATGGCTAAAACCTGATGTGGAAGGGTCACATGATTTTAAAACTATTCGCCTGGATAGATCCGACTCATATCACCATATGCTTTTGGGGACCAAAATTATTACTCTTTCTACAGAGTCGATCTGCCGTCGATGTCAGGCATTGAAGTCGTTGCATGTCAGGTGACTATCCGAGGCAAAAGCCTCCATATATCTTCCTCCGAGATCGGCGATATATCGCAGAGATCTTTCTCATATCTACTCAGTTATGCCTGAACCACGGTTTTTTGTACATTTTTTTGTACAATTTGTTGTCCGAGAAACATATCAGTTTAACTCATGGCAACTTGTCAGTTTCACGAATTAACTACATGAGTCTCCCTCAGGGATCATGTCTGAGTCCTCTTCTTTATAATTTTTGTGTGAGAGACATTGATGAATGATCATGGAAAATTGCTCGTTAAGACAGCTTGCAGACGACTGTGTTGTTTCTGTCACAGGACCAACAGCAGCCGAACTACAAGGACCCTTACAATATACTCTGGACAATTTGTCTATTTGTCTACTAATATGCCTTAAAGCTGGGTATCGAACTCTCTACGGAGAAAACTGAGATGGTTGTCTTTCCAAAGAAACACAAACCTGCCAAGTTTTCGCTTACACTCATGGGTAAGACAATAACTCATAGCATGTCTTCTAAATATCTCAGGGTCTGGTTCGACGCCAAATACACCTGTGGGAAACATATTATGTATCTGACACAGAAATGCCAAAAACCAGTCAACTTCATGCAAACTATAACCGGAACATGGTGGGGAGCCCATCCGGAAGATCTGATCAAGCTGTACCACACAACCATCTAGTCGGTCTTAGAGTACGGAAAGCAAAAGCTTCAATCTACGGAGAAAACACATATGCTGAAGATACAGCGGATTCAGTACCGCTGTCTTCGCATCGCGCTAGGCTGCATGAACTCGACTCACACAATGAGTTTAGAGGTACTTGCAGAAGTACAGCTCCTGACAGATCGTTTCGCGGAGTCAACACTCAGGTTCCTTATCCGTTGTGAGATTCTCAATCCATTGGTTATTGAAAAAGGTCGAAAAGCTGGTGTGTAATATTGGTACATGACGCTGGAGGTCAGCCCATCTTCGGTTAACTCCAATCGTGACAACTTCCTAGATCTCGACTGATCCACTGTAGTATTTGATTTGTCCATGAAGCAAGATGAGGGGCCCAGATAGCCGTAGCGGTAAACGCGCAGCTATTCAGCATGACCATGCTGAGGGTCGTGGGTTCAAATCCAGCTGGTCGAGGATCTTTTCGTAAAGGAAATTTTCTCGATTCCCAGGGCATAGAGTATCTTCGTACCTGCCACACGATATACACATGCAAAAATGGTCAATCGGCAAAGAAAGCTCTCAGTTAATAACTGTGGAAGTGCTCATAAGAACACTAATCTGAGAAGCAGGCTTTGTCCCAGTTGGGACGTAACGCCAGAAAGAAGAAGATGAAGCAAGATATCCATGGTATACCAGCTCACTTTCGTTCAAAGTTTATCCCTCCCATGTTTGCAAATAAATTTGGACATGTCAGCGAGAACCGACTGGTTTCGGTGTTTACAACGTTTCTCATAGCGCCTCCTTCATTTTCAAATATAGGACTGCACCAAATTTTCCCAAAACATTTTCAAACTAAGTGTAGTAATTTTCATATGCGTATGGTGAAGTATATATCAAAACATTAGTGTTGCAATGAAAAAAAATGTTGGCCTGAAAATCCATGTGAAACAGTTATGCTTTTATGGGCAGTTTACATGTTTAATAACAATTGATGATACAAAACAAATTCATATCAGATAAACACTTACCGTAAACAATCTTGTTTATTCCGTTTTGTCGGGTTACTTTTTCAAGCTAGAGAACTTTAAAAAAAAGGAAAACAAATTGTTGAATTCAAATCCATATTTTGCTTGTCTCTAAATTATTCTCCGAAACTAGGAAAACTGAGATTGCTCCCTTTTAACAACGTTTAAAATGTTAAATCCTGCTCTCTTCGTATGAAGCAGTCAGGACTATGGGGTGTCCCAGAAAGTATGGGCACGACTTTGATAATGAAAATCATAACATTTTCCTAAACAAATGAATATTTTTATATTTGTCCTTAATCTTTTACACCAAATTTTGTTTATTAGGAAAATAAAATGTTATCTAGCCAGCACAGAACCTTTTGTGATTTGTTGAAACTTATCTAGTGGTGACTGTTTATAACAAAATCCTTTGATGTGGTGAGGTCAAGTACATTATGTCTAAGATGAAGAATTTTTGTATAACATTTTATTTGGCTTTTCTAGAAAACATTTGACAAAATAGCAAAAAAATTCTAAAAAAATCACATAAATTTCTCTCCACATAAGATAATTTCACAAAATCATAGCTTTTCAGGTATTTTCAATATGAATAAAAAATATTTATATCAGATTTACTTGAGTCAAATATGTGTACCGTAAAACGGGGTAACTTTGATAGTTTTTTCGAAGAAAACTTTAATATTTATGCATGCTGTTTCAAATAATTACAATTTATATTTTTAAACAAGTACTGACATCTTAGCTATCGATTGCACTTGATAGATTGCTAAAAGATTTGTTCTGAATGGATATATAATTTTTCATATAATCGAAAGTCGGTTTTCTGTTTTGGGGTATCTTTGATAATGGAGTATGAATCGAACAAAATTGAATGAATTACGAGCATTTGTAGGGTATTGCATACCTCTAGGCGTTCATCGTTTATATGGAACATTCTGACTTAAGATTGCAGGCTTGATAAGAAAACTCCTCTTGCGACTGCAAGGAGGAGCGGATTTTGCCGTTTTTCTGAGGAGAAAAAAATAAACTCAAAATTTTCGATTTGATTGAAAGTGCAGAAAATTGCGAGGATTTTTTCAGGCACTCTCTCTCGTTGTGATGCTCACCATCACTCACACTTCAAACGAACTCTCGAGTGTGCCGCCCGAACAGACAGTCCTCGGGGAGTTGTGAGAGCACCCTTTTTTGATGGGATTTTACTCGGTTGTGTTTTGTGCTGAATCTTCCTCGCTCATTTTTTGTTGCCTCTCTGCTTAGCATTTTTTCGCTCCCTCGCAAAGAGGCAAAGGCAGCACGCTGCTCTAGAGTATGTCACCGAACTCTGATGATGTTGAGGAGAATTATCAAGCCTGTTAGATTACAAAAATGGTCCCAGTTTTGTAAAAATGGGTTTCGCTAAGAGATTTGAAACCGATTTCATGTTCTACTATAACTAGGCTGTCAAGGATAAGTGACGAGCTCATTATGATTTTATAAAATAGTGATCGTAGAACAGATTGTTTGTAAGCGTTGCAAAAATGCTAAAATCATGTATTTTTTAAATATTTGCATATAATTGCTAAAATGCACTTGATTCCATTGAAAATAGCAATGACATGAAGTGTCATACTAATATTCTTTAGTTTTGCATTCTTTTTTCTTAACCGATTAACAGAAACTTCGTTATTTCGATTAATATGTTGTGGGTCTCGAACTATCAAAGTTACCCGCATTATCAAAGTTACCCCGTTTTACGGTACTTTTAGATAGGCAACAAGCACATTTTTAAATGTTTTAACGTTATTATTAGCAATCGGTTTTTACCCTTGTATAAATCGACCACAGCTGAAATCGGATTTTTAATTTCTATTCAAATCTCATAAACTTAGGTTTATAATTTTCGTTGAATTGAGTGATAGCCTAATTATTTATGATAGCGGTAATATAAATACTTTATGGCCAAGCACAAATTTCGTAACAAAGTAGCTCAGAAATTACGCGATTTGTAAAAACAGATAAGAGGAGCTTCTAGAAATGTAAAACTATCAACAAACAGGTAGCGAAAAAATCGCTCAAAATTCAAAATAAAAAATCAGATGATTTCAGAAAATCAGATTTTTATATGGACTCGTTTTTAAATGACTGTATGGAAAAGTCGTGCCCATACATTTTGGGACATCCTATAGGTTCACCACGAAAAAATGATCTACCCGTATTAATAATGCCATGTTAATACAACCATAAGATTTTCTACCAAGATCATGCAAATAAAAGGGTTGTGTGTGATTTTTTAAAAATAATATTGTATATTTGGAATATCGGGACAAGATAAAATGAGTGGGGTAAATTAAAACGCAAAAATTGATGTGGGACTGGTTTTGACAAATTATAATTTATAATGTACAATGTGAGGGTCGTAAGTTCGAATCCCACCGGTCGAGGATCTTTTGGGGTTGGAAATTTTCTCGACTTCCCAGGGCATAAAGTATCATCGTACCTGCCACACGATATACACATGCAAAAATGATCAATTGGCATAGAAACCTTTCAGTTAATAACTGTGGAAGTGCTCATAAGAACATTAAGCTGAGAAGCAGGCTTTGTCCCAGTTGGGACAAAACGCCAGAAAGAAGAAGAAGAAGAATGTACAATAATAATATAAGCATCGAACAAATAATAATCGTACATACTGTTCCATACATTCTCCCATTCAACTTGCAGTGCGTGTTTGAAATCAGTTGTGTTGACAAATTCGTCTCAAGTTCGAATGAAATATACAAAGAGTATATTTAAATATTTACGAACTGTACATAACAAATGTTTCAGGAAAGTACACTCCTCCGATTCAGCATGATCTCAATTGCCTCAGTTTCTCGCAATAAAATCACCCCCTGAATCGAATAAATCTTACAACATCAATTAAGTTAATGGTGAATTGAAATAAATATTTCCTGACTCCCATCCCCGTCGCAGTCTGGTGCAGTACATTTAACATATATTTGTTGAGATATTTGCAGACAAGGCACACAGTATCACAAGACGCAGTTACGAATTCGGGGACTTTCTCGAGCACTCTAAATGCGAACTTGGTTTTTAACGAGCGCCGAAAAGTCATATACAAACACAGCAAGGCAAATGGTAAAAAGCGGAAATCTTTTGAATTTGATCCCCTTTTCTTACGGAATCGACAGCAAAGGGCGAGTGGCATGTGTGAATACGTTGACGTTGGCATCTCGTTTAAGAAATTTTCTTTGGATAATTTGTGATTTGGTTCAGTTGACGACAAACGGCGTCAATGCGATCCTTGGAGAGGAAATTATTGAAATTGTACTCGATAAATAATGTTTCGATAAATTTCAAGACCTACGGGTTGGGCCGGAAGTTTTCCATAGATCGGATGCCTCATTTTCATGTTTAGTATTGCCACTGCCAATATAACTTGGGTTTTGGTGAGAAAGGAAAGGGTAGTTGTTGAGAAAGACGTTTTTGCTGGGGTAGAAGGAAAATTTATGGAAATGTTTATTTTTCTTGCAGCTGTCGGAAGTGCCGCCCTCCGAGAGCGAGTAGAGCCTTACGTATGTATGTTGTGGCTGACTGGAAGTGTACTTGTCGAGGTTCAGGATTTATTTCATGGGTTTTGTGTCCTACCTCTTTACTTAGTCTGTCGGAAGAGTTACGGGGTGAGCACCGAAAAGCAGTGATCCCTAACACAGACATAATTTCAGCATAGTGGGACATTAATTCCGACAGCTTGTATGGGCTTGTTGTGCACGGAATTAACGACTTGGGTGAAATGCCATTAGTTACTCCTGAGGAATAAGTTTCAGCCTGCGCTTTCTTCTCACGGAGAATACTAATGTGTTTACCAAGTAGGAAGTTCATAGGTGCTTCAGATTCAGGATCATTGTGGGAATACAGCTAGCTGATAAGCGCCTTCAGAAAAAAAAAAATACTTCAGATCCAACAACTGGTCGCAGTGACGGATCCGAACAGGAATGGCAGACAATTAATCGTTCCATAAAAAAATATAAAATTTCCATAAAAAATGCAAAATTTGCCAGTAAAGAAACAAGGGTTAAATCAACAGAAAAGTTAAAAATTTACATAAAAAATAAAGAAGTCCATAGAAAAAACGAAATTTTCCATAAATAAAAAAATTTTGAGCAATAAATAGATTCAAAAGTGCAATAAAATCGACAATAATCTCACTAAAAAATATCGAATTTTACATTTAAAAACCTCAAAATGTCCCTATTTTCTTCACAAAAAGCAAGAAATAATTATAAATTTTCCACAAAAAAAGCCAAAACTTGCAATAAATAAATAATAATTCGCCCACAATAAATCAAAAATTTCCATTCAAAAAATCAAAAAGAGCAATAGCAGTAAATGCAAAGTTGCAATAAACAAACCCAACTGAGCAATTCAAAATGACAATCAATTCATGAAAATGTTGTAGAAAATTCCAATATTTAAGTAAAACTTTCCATAAAAATAACGTAATTTTCCAATAATGAGTAATAATGTGTGTAATGGATTTCATAAATTTTCAGTCAAACTAAAGCATTGTTTTCACAATTGGAGCTAATTAGTCGTCGTATGTAGATGTTGTAATTGCATTTTAGAGTTCGATAATTAATTACGTAAGAATTTAGGGGAGGGTAGAGCGGGGAGATTGGCCGAGTTTGAAAAAATATTTCTTGCCATATAGAAAAATATAATGTTTCAAACAAAAAATCATACATGGAGGGGAGGCGAGGTTTCGAAAAATCACAAAAAAATGTTTTTTAGTACACCCCATTGTTAATCGCTACAATTTTAATTATTTCGTCAAAGTTCAAATGAAACATGGAACATGGGATATCTAATCTTCCAATATTAGGAACACTTATGTCACTGCTTGAGTTATGTCCAACTACATTGATGGTAGAAGCTTATGCTCTCATGCCCCACCAGCCAGGGAACTGGTGTTTACAAACTAAGCATCATTTGTGGCAACACTTTATGCGGCATGATGGAACTATGTCGAGCGCGCTAAGTGTTGTTACACCACTGACGTAGTTGCATGAAGTGGGTGATGAGGTACAAAAGTAGCGTTACAGCATGCTTAACCATATTTGTAGTACTGAGACAACCCATTAGATCTAAATATGAACCTATTAGAAGATACTTTAAAAAGCGTTATATTCGTATGCAAATAAAAAAAAATAATTAGGAAAAAACTCATCAATCGAAGTATACACATTTCTGCAACTGCTGTGGGCAGTTACACCAAAGATAAAAGTGAATTTCCGTATTATGTTTAAAATCACTCACCACTAGCTCAGTAGAGAAACCTATCGAAGAACAGAGACTTACCTTGTTGTGCTAAACTCGTCTAACGTACCTTCGCCAACTCTGGTTCCTGAATCGGGAATCGTTAATCAACGCATCTTCCAGCGTGTCGCACATCTCTTCGAGCCCCTCGCATATTTTCCGCATCATCATTATCATCAGGAGAAGCCAAATCATCTCCTCGACTACATCTACATACGACGACTAATTACCTCCAATTGTGAAAACAATGCTTCAGTTTGACTGAAAATTTATGAAATCATGTGTAATCATTATTACTCATTATTGGAAAATTACGTAATTTTTATGGAAAGTTTAACTTAAATATTGAAATTTTCTACAACATTTTCATGTATTGATTGTCATTTTGAATTGCTCAGTTGGGTTTGTTTATTGCAACTTTGCATTTACTGCTATTGCTTTTTTTGATTTTTTGAATGGAAATTTTGGATTTATTGTGGGCGAATTATTATTTATTTATTGCAAATTTTGGCTTTTTTTGTGGAAAATTTATAATTATTTCTTGCTTTTTGTGAAGAAAATAGGGACATTTTGAGGTTTTTAAATGTAAAATTCGATATTTTTTAGTGAGATTATTGTCGATTCTATTGCACTTTTGAATCTATTTATTGCTCAAATTTTTTTTATTTATCGAAAATTTTGTTTTTTCTATGCACTTCTTTATTTTTTTATGTAAATTTTTAACTTTTCTGTTGATTTAACCCTTGTTTCTTTACTGGCAAATTTTGCATTTTTTATGGAAATTTTATATTTTTCTATGGGACGTTAATATTTTAGCCAAACAGGAATAGAAAATTCCGTCTTCTTGTCATGTTTTAAACGATTTCTTCACTTCCGCTTAGGCTTTAAACATAGTTTAATCATACTGGTAAACGTGGTTTACGGCTTAAGCGAAGGTGAAGAAATCGTCCCTTAACCAAAAAAAGCCCCAGATGCTTAAATGAATTGTGGAGAGGCCCAAGCAGTTCTTAACCATACTTAGTAATTGAAGAAAAAATGAGCATACACGAGATTCAGGTGTAAACTAAACGTGTCATTGAATAATGCTGCAAACCATACTACAGTCGCCCCACAATTATAGATCAGAGTTGGATTAAAACGGGAATATCTCATCAAATACAGGTGCAATTTCGCAGAATACATTTTACCTACGTAAACCATAGATCTGTACAGCATCGCAATCGATCGTAATATGCTTAAGTATATTGTTTCCGTCCGTAGAAAATAAAATGTCAACTGCTTTCTCAGAAGCGTTGATTTATAACTGTGGGGCACTGAAACCCATACCACAGTTATGAATCAACGATAAGACGATTCCGAAACAAACGCCAAAACGTATGCTTTCACTAACACACCATTCGTTTACCTCGCACATAAATTGCTGATATAGTATTTTGATCCATAATATGAGTTGATTTGATCCATAATAAGGATCATCCACTCTCACTGATCCACATCTGTGGGGTGGACATCGTTTGGAATTTCGATTAAAATCGACACTTTTTGGTAAATAATCTCGAATTTTGAGCTGTATGCTCAAAAACAACTATATTCTGCATTGTCAGGAAGGTAGTTTTAAATTGTACAGCGTCACCATGATTTTTAATCATATTTTATTCTGAAATATGACTCTTAGTTGATCCATAACTATGGGGTTACTGTACTGTAAACTTTCGTCATCTATTTTGTTTCTCAAACCTCCGTCCTCATAGTCCCACAGGAAATCTCCAATTATTTGAAAACCATTTACGCCGTACCTTAGGGTTTAAGTCATATTACTTAATGGTCTTATAATAAAACTCTATCCTAGAGGCTTACATAAATTTTCAAATATTCAATTTCAAAACACGATTATTTATTGATGTGAATCAAGTTTAAGGAAAATTACTAGGAAATCAAACTTTTCATTATCCCATACGAAGTCAGTATCATTTCCCAGCGGTAGTGACAAGGGCAGGTCCTTGAAAATGGATGAGGCCCATTTCACAGGACCATGACACATATCTCAATTTTCCACTCCGTCAGCAGTCATCGTTTCGCCCGGATTTATGCTGACGCCAAAAGTGGTCACACCAGGGAAATTCCCTTGACACCCAAGTTCACGCTTGTGTGCTCGTAATCCCGTTAATGTGCCGAACGTTGATGAAAATGTGGACTGTCGACAAGCGGACAGTGTGACAGGTTGGAGGAGGACATGGCGACTCTGGAGGATGGACAGACCTTTAGGGGTACTTCGTCAGAGGGTAATAAGAAAATATGAGACAGCGTACAACGGACCGCTCGGGGAGGGAATCTGCCATGAGTGCTTAAGGGAAGCCAAGACGATATTACGATGATCATAATCGTAATGTGCTTATATGTCGTAATAAATTTCCACTTTCTTTTTAGCGCCGCAAATCTCAACCACCATCGAGATCAGAAAATAAGAAAGCATCGCACAGGGAGATACTTTGTTTCCTCTGTCTTCCAGTATGGGCTGAAAAGTACTTCATTTTTAACACATGAATGTATCTACTAACGAGGGAAAAGAATGTGCTCCTCGAAAGAAAACGCCAAGGCAAACGTTGTATTTTAAGCCATCCTGTATGAACAATGTAGTGGTTTCTATATAGCTTTCACATTCTAGTGGAAACTTGTGTACTACCAGCAGAAACTACTCAACACAAATGGATAGTCTGAAGATGACGTAACTGATTGTCTAGCTGACACCAAGGCACAGTGCTTCCTGAGTCCTTAATTTACGATTGAAATTGTTTAGCGCCCGAAAAGTTGATGTTGAAGATTGATGACTTCAGAGATGTTTTTTGGAATGTAGACACCGTTTTTAAGAAAGTATCATTTCTGTGTTTTATGTCCCACTGCTAGGGAAGATTTTTTACACAACTGGAGATAAAATAATAATGTGTTCGGTTAGAAATTTTTCTGAACATACTTCAGTTAAGAGATATGTTTAACTTTTCTAGAGAACGACCCCTTAAAACCAACTTGTTTTTATTACATCTTTGTTTGGATATTTTTAAAAATTTTCTTATATTCTACAAAGTATTCGAAACAACTAACACTGGGACCTATTTACGTGACTGCAAAGTGTATGCTGTAAAATATTCGAAATTTGAAATAATGCAGGTTTTTTATCACGTTTTTTCAATTATGTCATTTATTATGGCCGTTTGGTTGAGGCTCAAAGTCATCCTAATAAGGTTCATTATAATAATAAGATGATTATATTTTTTAGTGTTGGCGTAAAGATGATAAGAAAGATATGGGACATACAGCATACATATAGGAACATATAGGATGTTCAAATGTTTATGAAAGCTGAACCTCTCTAATAACTCATATTCCGAACAGTGACGATTTGAATGGTAAAATTTGATATTTTCCCAATTTTTGAATGAACAGCACTTGAACCCTTTATTAAATGATAATCCTATGATTAAATTTTAGTGGTTTTCTTAAAAAAAATCTATTAAAGGTCAAGTATTCGGAGTATGAGTTATGTTCGGAATTTGAAACAAAACAATAGTTGCAATTTTTTTTAATTTGAATACGATTTACTCGAGCTATTTGTAATTTCAATCAATGTGTTCGGAACATGCCACAGAATGAACGCAGTGTTCGGCATTAGTAGCAAATTGTTATTTCATACATTTGTATAAAACTTTGTATACATATTAAATGATGATATAGTGGAGACCCGATTTTGTCACCCCTCGATGAGTTTTAGGCTGACAAAATGGGGAACCTGACAAAATCGGGTAATTTTTTTGTATCCGTTTTTCAAATTTTGACGTGTTAATATTTGCTTGTGAACTGCGTTTAGAATCAATTGGCATAACCAGGATTTTTATCAAATCAGTTTATCAGTTATACACTACCTCTGCCCCTTAATTGTCGTCTTGAAATTCCTTTAGGTATAATTCAAAGATAGTTTCGTCAAGGATTTCACCATGATTTTTGTAGAAATTTTTCGTACAATATAAAAACCATGACATTTTCTCTAGTTTCCATGGATTATTTTTTGGTACGCTTTCAAAGCAGAAGTATTCATAAATTACATTGCATGAAGTCGTGAATAAATCTGTCATATTATTCCTATGCCTACAGGATGATCAATTGCTTCAATATATCCAATATATTCTGATACTGATGTATCATCAATTAGATAAGTTCAATTATTACAGCATATACTGCGAATATATTGATTAGACTGGCCCAGCTTAGTATGAAAGAAAATTAAAGTTGTATAATTCCACGGGAATTATTCCTTAGAGTTAGAAGAAGACTTCCTGAAAATTTCACCTCATTTGGTCGTTCCATGAGCTGGTGCATTTGAATTGAAGTTAATATGGGATTTTCAGCTCAAACATATGGGATTTAGCGCATCATCTAATGTTTGGTTCAGGAAAATCGTTGATCGCGTTCAATTGCACCCAGAATGTCAAAAACACTACTTGATACCATAGCAAACAATATTATAGAAGGTTGTATCATGATTAAAATTTATAAAGTTGGTGTTTTACATATTTTAAATTGGTTTGCTAAGCTCATTCTATACTGCTTTGTATTTCCTCAACATAGCCACTAAGCGCATCATAGCCACCTAAGACGCTGGGCAAGCTGCTCTACAAGGCGCATGCCCATATGTGACTGTACGGGAGGCTGATCTAAGCCTAACTTTCAATAACTGAAATGTTAATGAAAACGAGCTTAAATCTAGATACAACCTTCTGCAATTATGCTCATTAGGGTATCAACTAGTGTATTTGTCATTCTGGGCTCAATTGAACGCGATCAACTAGTATACGGAGCGAAACAGTGACATTGGGTCAATTCTCAATATATTCGGAACGAATATTCCATACAAACTTCAAATGTGGCGCATTCCAAGCTGGTGTAGCAACCAATCGAGTTGAAATTTTGTGAGCGCTTATTTCTTACCCTAAGGCACATATCTAAGGGGTGCCCCGTTGAGTTTTACAACATTTTTGTTTTAGGGCCAGTCTAATATTGATATTTCGAATGCCTGGGGTGTGTTTTCCTGAAACCATTAAAAAGCACTTGGTTCAGTCTGTCTGAACACCGACCTGAAATGTGAACCAAACCGAACCGAATTTTTGCACAATTGATGAACATCGAATCTATTTTACTTTTCATAATAAGTCAATAACAAATTTATCTAAATGATAATTATTCATTAACAACGTTTTGAACGAGATAAGTATATGTACTACTGTCTTTGTTGAGTAAATTATTCTTGTCAATTATTTTATTCTTCAGCCGTTAATGGATTGCAAGACAGACCATTTTATTTCACCCAATAAATATTTAAAAAAATCCAAATTGTTAATTTTTTTGCTTTTGAATTTATTATTCTTAAAAATATCATCATTCTTTCGATAAATTCCTTACAATTATTTACGTTATAATTGTTCCATTTTTATTCAGCTATTAAAATATCAAACTTTGTTGAATTTATTATTTTTTCACAATTTCATCATTCTTTAGTGTTGACGACATTGAATGATAATAAGTTCATAAATATTCCAAAAAAAAAAATAATCAAACAAGAGAATCGTGCTTATTTTCTGTATCGGGTGAGGGGAACAGAGTCGACTGAGATGACAAAAGTGAGTTGCTTCCATTTGAGATAAGCTTGTTGAAATTCATCCAACTCGCAAAATCAGCCAACATGCGAAAAATATTATCACGAAACATAAAAAAACACAAGTATCGCAATCACTATGTAATAATGACTAAATGTCACTCTGTGAAACAAATTGTTAAAACCCCATTCAGATGCCCTTTCGACCAAATGTATGTATGCTTCTCAAAGCAATTTTTTTTCCGACCAAATGTCCATTCGACGAAATGTTCGTTCGACCAAAAGTACTTTCAACGAAACGTCACTCGACCAAATGTCATAGATTCATATCTGACATGCAAGTTTAAGTCCTTTTGTACAAGTCTATTCTGGAAAAGATCACTAAGAAATAGTTTAAATTTCAGATGAACATCGAAACCAGTAAATCATACAACTTTGAAGACCTTTCAAAATCGTGATGACCTATAACATTTCTAAAAACAGCGTCGAATTTAGCTGCCTCAAATTTAATAGGGACGCATGATTTGATCCTTGAGACACGCAAAAATGTTATTTCTGTTACCTTCCTTGTACCTGGGTGACTACAGCGTAGCGTCACACCATTGTCGGCCTTATTGTAGAGCTTTATCTTCGTTGGTATGTGGCAATACTTCTCCAGTTGCCCCGAGCTGCCTGGTTCCCTCCTGAATATTATTTTCGCACTTAGTGAACAGACCTTCTCATACCTTCAGAAGAACTCGGTGGATCGACTGGTAAAGCTGCTCACTTCCGTGCTTGAAAAAATCGACCGGGACCGCTCCTTCACAGCAGCCTTACAGTTTTTCAGCTCATTGGTAGCCTTTATAACCTCTCCTGCAGTCAGTGGGTCAACAACTTGGTAGTCATCATCAATTTTCATCCTGTTTCTTGTTACATTTCCATTTTCGCCGATCAATAATTGCTGAAAGTGCTCCTTCCACCTGGCAGGCATCGCCATTTTATCGGTCAGCCAATTCCCGATCATTGCACATGGCAGGCACTGGTACAGTATTGTGCCAGGCGACATTGATCGTTGCATAAAATCTACGTTTATCGTTCCAGTTCATGTTATCCTGAACTTCAGCTACCACACTTTCTTCGTGCTCCTTTTTTTCTGCGGTGGATTCGCTTTTTTTTGGCTATCGCTACCTTGTACCGGTCTCTTTTCTGTCGGGTGCCGGTCACAAGCACACGGCTTCTGGCGTTATTCTTCATGTCTACCACTCCCTGGCACTCTTCATCAAATCAGTCGTTTCGTCTTCGTCGTTGACCAGTGCAAATCACTTCCCGTGCCGTTGTTGTCACAGCTTCGTGGATAAGCTCCTACAGGCTGTAAACATCTCCAGAAACGTTGACTCTCCCTAACTGTTCGTCTAGCTGCTGGCGGTACTGTGCAGCAACCCCATCAGTTGAAGCAAAGCGTTCTGTAAGTCCTGGAACTCGTGACTTCATGGATACGGTTATCGACGCCAGAATTTTAGCTACTACGAGATAATGATCCGAGTAGATATTAGAGCCTCGGAAGGTCCTGACATTCATGACATCTGAGAAATGTCGCCCATCAACCAGCACGTGGTCTATTTTGGAGCAGGCATCGCCACTCGTGTGTTGCTAGGTGTGTTTGCGGAAATTCTTGGGTACAAAGTAGGTATTACTGATTGCCATTATTCTTGCAGCAGCAAAGGTTACAAGCCGCATGCCATTATTATTGGTAACGGAATGGAGGCTTTTCATTCCGATGACGAGTCGGAAGAAATCTTTTTTCCCGACCTGCGCATTTGCGTCGCCGATGACTTTCTTGACGTCTTGTTTTGGGCAGTCTCCGTAGGCCTTATCCAGGCTCTCATAGAACTCATCCTTCGTGTCATCAGGTTTAACATTCGTTGGCGCATATATGCTGATCAGGCTGTAGTTGATGAACTTGCACTTCATTCTCAACACATAGATTCGGTTGCTTACCGGTTTCCACCGAATAATTCGCTTCGTCTGCTTCCCAATCACTATGAAGCTAACATCACGTTCTGCTCTATCGTCACCGCTGAAATTATCTTGACCTTTGCCGATGATGTATCTGCACTTTTGTAAAAAAGTGGAAATCTCTCTCACTGCTTGGAAGATTCTTCGCAAGAATGATACTTTCTTTTCAGTCGCATTCTGAAAAATCTCTCTGAAGACGTCGTAGGTATTTCAAAAACTAACTTCGGGTGCAAAACATTTTCGATCACGAATTTAGGGCTCAGGAAGCACTGTGCTAGGAGATTCGCTACCGACCGAGCGAGCTTTTCTTCGGAAGAGGCAAAACTCTTATTTCTTGACCATCTGAGACAACAAAGAGCGGAGAAGTTGCACGCAGTGTCGTAAAATGTGACGAACTTTAGGGTAGATGAGAAACTATTGGTTGGATGTTTCCAACCACAAGTCTTCGGTAGCCCCGGGGGCAGGGAAGCAATGATAGAAACGTAAAAGAAACTAACCGAGTTGTAGTTTGTTTTTACGGTTTTTCCTTCTTTCTTTTTTTGTTGTGGCAGTTACATGCAGGCCACAAAAACCAACTGCTCTAGAATTAAAGTACGCTGCTGCTTAGGGTGAGTGCACCGTTGGTGGAAGATGCTCCAGTTTTATGCGGCTTTAGTGAGTACAGAAAAGCATATTATGCAATTAATCCTTGAGTATTATATTACACGGTTGAAATGAATGAGAAAAACATGCCAAGTAATGTTAACATGAAGTCATGTATATTCAAACATTAATGCATATAAATCGTAGAGATGGTCGGTTTATCCAGGTATTCCATCAAAAATGTCTAGGGGTTTGCTTTTGATCAAGGATTGTTCCAGAAATTCTAGTCTAGTGGTCAATACATAAATTTCTCCAGTGATACTTTCAGGAAATCCTCCAGTCATTTCTTCATGGATCTCTTCAGGAACTCTGCGTTTTCACATATTATATCACAAACTCGAACCCGTCTCAAGCCCATTGTAAAATTTAAAAAAAATGATTGTAAATTGTAAATAAAAAAATTATTTTCCAATACACTTTATTAGAATAATCCAAAATTATCTGTGAAACCGTATACTTCAGGTTAATTATCAGAACACGAAGTCTGGAAGACTTCTTGTAAGAGCTGGTATTCCTAAAGGTAGCATTCTGGCCATTGTACAATATTTTCACATCTGAAATACCTGAGTTTCCTTAACGATGTCAAAAATCGTCGTTTGCGGATGACAGAGGCTTCACCATCAATACAAAAAGCCAGCTTTAAATTTGTTTTACCAAATTAGGATGATAGTGATGTCTAATAACACAGAACTCCAAGATATAAGAAATGAATGTAATGTTTGGGATAATACTAATAAAGAAATTAAAAAAAAAGCCAGCCTATTATCTCTATCTCATGGATTATCTGTTTTCAGATGACTTATATTGGAAACGTTAGCGAATAACAACACCTATACACCTTCCACTACACAAAAAAGAGTAAATTAATTGATTTAAAAAACATCAGACATTTTCAACATTGTATTCTAACGAGCTTGATGCCGACTTTTGAACCAGCCAGAAGGCCCTTTTCGCCTTTTTCGGAAATCAACACCAAGGTGACTCAACACGTTGATTCCGCATGAACATCAAAGAAAATATAGCTTCATTATAATGATCCATAACGTGAGCTGCTCTCTGTGGAGACCATCGCATCCGGGACATTCCACGAGCGACAGAATGAAAGCTCTAAGCAAATGAGCATAAGAAGCATCTTCATTATGTCAAAAGATGCTTGCTTGCTGCTTTCGGGGGCCTGTCTGAACGATACGAGTGACCGTGCATGTTACTCCTGTTTGCAAATATGGATAGAGGCTGCAGCCGATGGCGCACAGTGGTCTTACTATTAACATGTATGGTGCAGTACAAATTCTGCATAAAATCCAAACATTTTCACTTCATACAACTCTTTTATACAATATTTGTAAAGTACTCAAGTATAATTGTATGAGTTGTCCGTTTCTAGCGTCGTTTGGAGTCCTTCGGTCAAATCACAACGTTGGGCTCGTCTCATCCTGGATGGAACACCCACTTTTTGTTCATAATCAGATACCGATATTGGTCGACACAGAAATAAAAAAGTTTTTTTTAAACATCTCGCGTTTAGTATCATACAGGCGTATCTACAGTGATCGATTTCTCTTCGTCGATTTTCACTTTTGGTTAGTGCATGAAATCCAATAGATTTTCGAAACAGGCAAAAACAGTTTCCCGGCCAAGTAATTAGCTAAAGAGAAAATCGATGAAGAGTAATCGCCCGTATGATACTGTTGAGTCAATAAGTTTTGAATATTATTCTTTTGAAAAAGCATAAACCATCACCATTTGAGCAATCCAGAACCACTGTGCCCCTACGTTGTATCCTCCTCCAGACAGCACGAGCATCTGCTGCCATCTGACAAATTTACGATGTTCTGCAAAGAAATTGATCTGGAGACGGGAAGGTGAAGAACAAAAGCTAAACCAGCCTGGCCACCATGGAGTGAGTTGATTTTTCGACCTTAATGGAGAAAAGCACTCAGAAGACTAACACCTGATCCAAACAGAAACTCAAAATGTGTGTGTCTCTATGCCTTTTTGGCACTTGTATCGGGTGCCGCTAGGTCTTATGTATACTAAGAAGGTGCCTTATGGGGTAATCAAATTTGCAAGTTTTAATTTATGGATCTAAAAGGAATGCAGGTGGTTGTGGCACAGATGGACTATGTGTATTATTCCTGAATTATAAATTTTAATATAGTCCTTAAGCATGCTCACACAAAGAGTTAAAATATTTAAATTTTGTTTCCTCTTTATTTATTTTCAGGTAAGAAAAAACATAAATAATCCTATAGCTGCAAAGCTTTGAGCGAGAAAGTCTGTAAGTAATTAAAATATAATTTACCCCAGCTTGTGACCTTCCATCCACATCGATCCTTCCCTGTATGCATTGGCAAAGTTATTTTCAATTAGTAAATGAACCGATCACAAACTTTTCCAACAGCTATCCCTTTCATGAAGCCATATATACCTTCCCCCCTGAAAGAAAAAACTGTCGTTTGAACGTATAGCGATTGATTTCTTTCGCACATCGAACCCAAATATCCTTGCATAATATCGATGTCGTCATCAAGTTTGCTACCTTTCCGTCCTTCACGCTGTTTTCCGAAACTTCGGCGTGTCGTCCATTGATCACGCTGTAGCATTTTTCGGTCCCATTCCTTCCCCTTTGTCGGTTTTCACTCTACTTCTTGGTCCCTATAGAAAATGAATGTCACCTGGAAATATCGGGATAACCTTTGGAGTTGAACTTTATCAAATGGATTGGAACCCAATTACGACCCTTTGAAAGGTATTCATATTGGAGTGGTATACCGTCCTTAGACGAAAAATAACGTTGTTTTAGTCGAATGACCCAATGTTATTTTTATCAGGAGTCAGACATAGTTAAACATTTTAAAACTTTATTAAAACATTTGTCAACAAGTTAAACTTATAACATGAGTACCACGATCGAAATCTCATCAATGAACCATTGCATTTTATAGGCCCTTACTCTTTTTTAACATATTTTCCAGAGTTGAAATAGGTAAAAATAAGATATGTGAAAAAATGTCTATGATTTACTTCAAAACATGGATATTTCATATTAAATAACACTTGATTTTAAAAGCATTTTTGTCCCGAAGTTCGACTTTTTCCGAAAGGTTTGGATTAAATTTCCAAATGGTAGCTGAGGATGATGTTACATACAAACTTGTGTATGGTGCAAACTCGGTGCTTCGTATATCATATACATTCATTTCATTTATTTAGTAACATCCAAACATATAACACTGAATCAACAATTTCACACCACAATACTCGTCGTTTCGTGGCCGCATCTCTCCATCTTCGGTTCTGCCTAGCGTTGGGCGATTTTGAATCGCTGCTCCGAAAATCGATGTTTTCATTCCGATTAATCGATTTTTTAAATCGATGTTTGGATCACCTAAAATCGGGTGAATCGATTCTCTTCATTCGATTTTTTTATTCGATTCATTGTGATGTATTCGATAAATATTTCTTAATGAGTTGGTGGAAAAGAAACCAAATTTTGAACTAACCTTGAAGTAGTAAATCTGTTCGATTGATTTTCAAAAATGATTTGATTGAAAGATGTTGAAATCGGATGCAAATGCATTTGGTCTAATTTCAAACTTTATGAATTTCAATTTGCATTCGATTCGAATCGATTCATAAACATCGATGTAAACGATTCGATTAAATCGGTGAATCGATTCGGCAGTTCAAATGTCGATTCACATCGTAACATCGATGTTCTAGACAAATTTGCCCAACGCTAGTTCTGCCCCACTTGATGCGCCCACCTAGCTCTTTGCACTTCACGCCTTCTTGTACCCACCGGATCCGAAGCAAACACCAACTTTGCAGAGTTGTTGTCCAGCATTCTTGCAACATGCCCTGCCCATCGTATCCTTCCAGCTTTGGCCACCTTCTGGATACTGGGTTCGAAATAAATATACCAAAATATCGAATATCGAAAGCAAAATATCGATATTTTGATACATCGGATGTATCGGAAGGACTCTAGCTCGTGGTTCATGCTTCGCCGCCACACACCGTTTGTATGCACACCGCCGAAGATCGTCCTAAGCTCCCGACATTCGAAAAATCCAAGTGCTTGCAAGTCCTCCTCGAGCATCGTCCACGTTTCATGCCCGTATAGTGAAAGTGTCCTTGACGTAGACACGTCGCAGACCGGCTAGCTTACCTCTTGGCTATTAAATCTCAGGGTCGGCCACCGAACTCGGGAGGACTCACAACAACGTGCACTTACCGAAAGTACAAAGTGTACTGATCAACGACTCGGAACAGGCTACATCAAATGACTCTTTCCTAGAACAAGCATTAAAGAGAGCTGAGAGAATTGAATTGCAAGGTCTTCTTTTATTTGAATTTCTGGAGGGTACGGTATTCGGTGCAGCGCGGCTCGATAACGTTGGGGCTCTGGTGCGGAGGTGGGGAGAGGAGGATAGAACGTACCTGCAGCAACTCTGCCGTGGGTTCTGTGATGCTCAAGGTGATGTTCAAGCGACGACGGGGCGGTGACGACAAATGACGTTACAGGCGAAACGGGGATGTGCACCGTCTCGAGAGGGATTCTACCCACCGGTGGTCTGCTACAGTGTCACCGGTCGTAATCCGATTGACAGCGTGACGAGGGTCTCTATACTATCCTTAGGGTAGCCGATTGAATCCTCGACCTCAACTAATTGGCTTTGGCTTGCGAGTCTGAGGCACTTCACTTTTTGGTGGCACTACCCAATCGCGTCCACGCGCTTTCCACATGGTTATCTAATGACTTCGTAGCAAAGATACGGTTTTATAGGACTTGTGACTTGCTTACTGGTTCAAGCGATAATGATCCCTGGCTTTCTTTCGACATCCACCTCAACCTCCTAAAAAATCTCCCTTTTTCTCCGCTATATTTCCATCCTCCTCTTTCCCGGATCCAGTGTTGTGGCGATATCCAAAATCCTCGTCTAGTGGTAAATTTACCGTCTCCCCTCCATAAATAATTTTAGTACAACGGTGTTTCAATTCACTGATTAATTTTAACAATTCTAACAGTTGGAATGTGATAAACTACTCGCAGATTTTTTTTTGATAATATTTATTTAATATATTTGGTTTTAATTTCAATTACTTCATTCAAATAATCTTTAAAATTTAAATAGGATAAGGTTGCAAATTTAAGGTCAAAGAAATGCTTTTTTTCGATTTTTTTTATAGATCGGTAACAATTATCTCCTCGTGCGAGAAGAAAAATTGTTCACACTCATCCAGTTTTATGATTACACTGCGGAACACGTTTTTGTCTCCAGCACCAAAATACCGCTATTCACTTAATTAAGGGTTGCTGAATCCATTGCCGTTTTCAGAAATATCATAGCACGTCTAGTTTTTGAGATATTGACTGTTGAAAATGCGAAAAATGACTATTTCAGCCAACTTGCATGCAAGTTTGCCAGCTTGTAAGGTAATATATTGGCTTAATTTGCCACAGAATTCAAACTTTATGTGTATAACAATACTTATCATCAAAGTTTGTATTAGTTTCGAGACGGAAAAGTTATTTTTTTATGGTTTAGAGAATTGTTGTATTTTGCCATATAGAAGAAACGAAGAATTTTGTATGGAGACTGCAAGCATGTTGAAAAAATCGGTTTCATCGAAATTTAATCGCGCAATTTCAATCAAATTATGTCTGAAATGAAAATTTAAGTTCTATTTTGCATGTTTGGTGGATTAGATTACAAAAAAGTATGATAAATTGTACTTTAAATTTCATGTAAACATTAATAAAACCAGTGTTTTATACAACTTTGGCGACCTGTAGCTAAAAATTGTGACGTGCTGGAACATTTCTGAGAATGGCACCAGATTCAGCGACCCCAAATCTACTAGAGACACATAATTTGATCCTTGAGACACGCAAAAATGTCTTTTTTGTTACGCTGTGTTATCTTAATCTAAATTACATCTAAACCAGTGACAAACTTTTCTACTGTCTACGTGGATATTGTAAATTGTCAGTCCTGTGAAGGCACGATTGCCATTCTACTAACGCATACTCCCAACCATAAGCCTTTATTGTTTCATGTGTTAGGGGAGCATAATTATGCAACCTAATCATAAGAAGAGTTTTACTAGACGCACCCCCTTTGCGGAGATGTGAACCATCACTCCTGCCATTCATAAACATGAGCGTTTGTATCATGATACATTTGGTGCGAGTGGGAATCTTTTTTGACCGCATCTTCTTGTGGACGCCATAGCAGACCCGACTTCCACTGATGATGCGCCTCCGTATTTCACGGCTAACGTTATTGTCAGCCTTCAGCAAGTATCCAAGGTAGACGAACTCGTCAACCACCTCGAACGTATCCCCTTCTATTGTAACACTGCTACCTAGGCGAGCCCTGTCGCGCTCGGCCCCACCAGCTAGCACGTACTTTGTCTTGGACGCTTTCACCACCAGTCCAACTTTTTCTGCCTCGCGTTTCAGGCGGGTGAACAGGTCTGACACCTTTTAAAATGTTCAGTCGACAATGTCCATATCATCCGCGAAGCAAACAAATTGACTGGATCTCGTGAAAATCGTACTCCGGCTGTTGAGCCCGACTCTCAGCATAAAACCTTTTAGCGCAATATTGAACAACAGGCACGCAAGTCCATCACCTTGTCGTAGTCCCCGGTGGGATCCAAACGAACTGGAATGTTCGCCTGAAACCTTCACACAATTTTGCACACCTTCTATCGTAGCTCTTATCAGTCTAG
Organism: Aedes aegypti; assembly: GCF_002204515.2. Classification (NCBI taxonomy): domain Eukaryota; kingdom Metazoa; phylum Arthropoda; class Insecta; order Diptera; family Culicidae; genus Aedes; species Aedes aegypti. The sequence continues at coordinate 170,091,162 of NC_035107.1, forward strand.
TTAGCTTCCCGGGAAAGCTGTTCTCGTCCATGATTTTCCATAGCTCTACGCGGTCGATACTATCGTATGCCGCCTTGAAATCGTTGAAAAGGTGATGCGCTGGTACCTGGTATTCGCGACATTTTTGGAGGATTTGCCGTACAGTAAAGATCTGGTCCGTTGCCGATCTGCTGTCAACGAAGCCGGCTTGATAACTTCCCACGAACTCGTTTGCTACAGGTGACAGACACCGGAAGATGATAGAGACTCATTATTCCATCCTCAACATTGTGGCAGTGCGGAAGGCATGAAGCATATATTTTTTTCAAATAGTTGATTCGTTGTTTGTTTGTCTCCTTTTTGAACATTGCTCACTTTTACTAATATTTGATTAGTTTTTCTGGAAATGGTTCAAAAAATGAAAATGCTTCATAATACATATAATAAAGTTGATCTATTCTTCTTCTCTCTGGCGTTACGTGTTTGAGACAGAGAATGCTCTTAAGCTTCTTTTGTATACACTGAGAGGCAAAATAAAGTGCCCACCTTACCAGTTTTCGAATTTCTCTCATTGATTTGGTTCAAATTAAAGTTAACACACTTAAATCTTTTTTGATATTTTATTTTTGATATTCTTTTAAAGTTGCATTTACGAAATTTTGATAAAAAAAGAATTTTACTCAAAAAAAAAGGAAATCAATTTGTATTGAAAAAAAAAATAGTGACAAAATAAAGTGCCCACTTCCTTCTTGGCCCCAGAAAAGATGATTGAAGAAAAATAAAAAGCAATTTAATAGTTAATGTGTCCTCCTTTGGCCTTAAGGACTTGCTGGAGGCGTTTCGGCATGCTTTTCACCAGGTTTTGTAGGTGTTGTGGTTCTAGTTCTTCCCAGGCGCGCTCCAAGGCTTCAAAATAATTATTTTTGTTGGGAACACCAGTTTTGTCAACCCTGGCATCGAGAATCGCCCACAAATTCTCGATGGGGTTGAGGTCTGGGCTTTATGGAGGCCAGTCCAGCGGTTTAATCCGACAAGATCGGAAGAAAGATTTGGTCTTCTTGGCAGTTTGCTTCGGGTCGTTGTTCTACAGAGATATATGAATTTCTCTTCAAGGCCCGTCTGGATCAGCGAAATCTCCAGATTTTCCCGCAAGATGTTGATGTAGGAATCTGCCGTCATTATTCCGTCGATTTTCACGAGGCTTCCTACTCCACTCCATGAAAAACACACCCAGACCATCACATCACACCTCCATGCGTCACCGTTCCTAGGATGTGGCGCTCTACACCACACACGAGCCCGCCGCTTTCGGTTAAACAACTCGAGCTTCAGGAGCGCTGGTGGTGAGGTGGGCACTTTATTTTGCCTCTCAGTGTAGCTTTCTAACGAATTTTATTTTGAATCTATCTCTAGTGTAATATCTGTATTTGAAGTGTAATAGACTCATTATGAGTAACATTTTCTTCCGAAATTATATTTGTTATGGAACATCATCTTCATAGTCAAAATTTGTTTTTCAGGTCGCCTAATTTTCTGGTCCAACGAAGACAGGCGGGATTTGAATCCACAACCCTCTACCTACATGATTTTGCTGAACAGCTGCGCGTTTAAGGCTTCGGCGATATGGGCTTTTTAATAAGCAAGTTGATCACAAATCTGAATTCAAGAGCAGGCCTTCAATTGATCATAATAAAACCTTGTAATTTATAAATATGAATACAAAATGTCACCGTCTTTAAACATAACTGAGGACTCTTTTACCATTGTTTCCAGAATACAGACTACGTTGGAAACTTTTTTACTACTTTCGAATCACCTTTCCAATGGATGAGTTAGCATATCGATACGACTTCGAACGGCGCTGGGCATATATAACGCATTGCGCTCTCGGATCTTTGTTTGCATACTTGCTACAGCAGCTGTAAGTTTAATAAAGCCATTTGAAGTGACATCAAAAGCAATATGTATGACACCGGCTGCCAAGTCGTGCTCCTCGGGTGATGGTATCTTTCCTCGTACAATGATACCAACACGACTACCCGAGCAGGAACGAATTATTCGCACCTATTTATGAATACCATATTTGGGACTCATATCATAATGGGGTACTGCTTAGTAGTTCTGGAAATGTCCACACATCAATTTGATATAATTATGGTTTTTATAATATATAATGATTAAAAACACCTGTTTGATGTATTTGAAAGCTATTGAAAACTGTTTGAGATTTTAAAATACTATACAAAATTTAACTTACATTTGAAAATAATTGATGTAGTATTTTGGTACCTATTGCAATACCCATGAGATATCATTGAAAGTGTTTTACTTCTTATGCACGGCTCTTTCATACCTCATTCAAGAGGTAAATATTATAAATTATCTGGAATGGATTACCTTAGCATGTTATTTTGCAGCAGTTTTCTTCTGCTCGGGGAGCAATGCATTCATTCACATGGTGACGTGTCACTTCTCCATGTAGCCCTAACGTGTTGATTGTTTACACCGATTTTTGCACCCTGCCCTTCCCCCTTGAATCCAGCTGCGCACTCGATTCTTCAAGCAAGCGGAAAGAGAAAGAATTGGTGCGCCAACATTATTCATCGTTCAGAAAACTTTTCTTTCCGTGATGGCTTTCCGTTTTCCGTGCCATACTCAGTGTTTCTTCCGAGGATCGCTCGGGAAAACAGGAAATGACACAGAAGCGCATCTTCACAACCTCTTTTTGGTTGTCGAAGGAATTTTTCTCCCCATCTAAGGTCTGATTCCTATTCGTTTCGGTATTCAAACTAGGTAGATACATAATGAATGTACACGATTAAAAGTGGGCACCAATCATCTGTAGATTGTTTGTTCTCTTGGTGCTTTTTGGTTGTCTCCTCTGCAGTTTCCTTCTCCTTCTTCTTCTTCTTCTAATACTTCTTATTTTCTTCTTGGCATTACGTCCTCACTGGGATAGAGCCTGCTTCTGAGCTTAGTGTTCAATGAGCATTTCCACAGTTATTAACTGAGAGCTTTCTTTGCTGAAGTTGTCATTTTCGCATTGGTATACCGTGTGACAATTTCGAAAAGATCCTGGACCGACCGGGAATCGAACCCAGAAATCTTCAGCATGGCTTTGCTTTGTAGCCGCGGACTCTAACCACTCGACTAAGGAAGATGGTCAGAGAAAACAATAAAGTCGTGTTATTTTTAACGTCCGCAGTCTTGACGACAATCATGTGTCATATCATTTGTTTAGAAATTTATCATCAATTAAAGGAAAGTAGACGAATGTGCAACACCCGCGAACTCATATTTCTTATTTTATCGTGTACAGTTTTTCTACATAGCATAGCCCACCGGTACACTCTGATTTTGCACAAACAGAAAAGCTTCATGTTCGTGCCAATATTGACAGTGCACATATCGATTGCCAATAAAGTCCCAGAGACCAGAATAGAATGCGACCTTCTTCCCGGCAGTTAGCAAACGTTCGATGTGAGACGTTTGCCATAATGACAGGTATTCCTTGAGTTCCCCAATGAACCTCATTTGTACTGCTGCTGTATGTACGACGTTTATTCCTGGAAACAACGGTGCTTTCTGTACTCGAATATCGAGAAGAGCAGTCGATCCAGTGGGACACTTTTCTGAATGCCAAGAAGATGCCATTTCTGCGAAGATGGCCGCTAAGATGTTTTTCGTTGCATAGAGAGTTATTCAGCTACCAAGAAAGGAATGGTACTTAAATAGCTGTTTTCTTTATCGATTTCCAAAGTTTCCATTCAATTGTTAAAATTTTGCAGTGAGAAATTGATCTTGAATTAACTTTAGCGAATATGATCAAACGGCTTCCGCTTATTTAGCACGCTTATAACACTTCAATAAATTATTTACTCAACCAGTTTTTCTTTCTGTTAAAATGAATAAGACCTTTACATCAGTGCTTTAAGCTACCGATTTTTAATGCCCTAATCAGTTTCATTTCAAAACTCACATTAATTTCTAATTGTTGCGGGAGATGTGATCAAACGGCATTAGACTCTTCTTAGCAGGCCAATTTTCTGTTAAGCCAGCTAAATGGCTAAAATATCATAATTATTACAATTATCTATACAAATATACATTAAACTTACGAATTCGGCAACCTATTCAGGAACAAAAATTACTTCCATCCTAACTGACAGACATCTTCACCCTAGATCTAGGATATAGAGCTTAGTGTCATTTGAACACACGTAGACTAGCATACGCTCGTCATACACAGTTTGTTTTTGTTTTCCTCAAAGAAACTTGCACACGCTTTCAAGACTTATTAAAATGCATATGAAAATATTGACCAATTTGAAAAAAATACACCCGGATTTTGGGTGTTTTTCGAGACAGAGTGCAAATTGTTTTCCTCTAAGGTTCACAACTACATCTGTACTAGGGCACCCATACCATTGGGCGTGATAACCACTATGGTTCGTGATAGTATTGTTCTGCATATATAGTTGCAGTATAGGTAGTGGTTCTCAAATAGCGTTCAAATTTATCATACGCAAATTTGCGTAACACTAATACCTAGGTGTTCTGTGTTTATTTACATAATTATTTTTATTTTGTAGAACTAAATAAAGATTTCATTAACATTTTGTTAACAAAAACAATTTCCCATATCAGTTCAGCTTTTTCACCGGTGAACTGATTCCACCTGCTTGTAAGAGAATAAAATGGTTTTTTTTATCAACTTTATTGAACGTATCCTATATATACCGCATTAATCGTTACAATAGAAGAGTGCAACGATTTTTGTCTGTAATTATAATTAACATCATTCGACATTTGTTTCAATGCTTCAACATTGGATATTCTATGTAACTCATTGGAACTATACCAGGGTGGTACGCTAGAACGTCCATGTTGGTACATTTAACTTGAATGCCCTCAATGTCATTTGTGAAAGTTAAATCTTTATCTAGCATGAGTCTTTACCTGGCTCATTTATTGAAACTCCTTTATCGTGACAACATATCTACTAGAAGGCTTTAAATGAAGACTATTTGGTTTATGTGAAAATATTATAAGTTAAGTTATTGAAAATATCCATACTTTTTTGCAATCTACTACAAATGATACACAGTCTCCGTCCTTTGGCGGAGAAGCCTGTGTTATCCGCAAACAAAGATTTTTGGCATCCCTGATATAACTCAGGTAAGTCAGATTTGAAAATATTGTATAATATTGATCCCAAAATACTACCTTGAGGAACACCAGCTCTTTTAGACTAGGAGTTCTAATTATTAACCTGAAGTGTATGATTTGACTGATAATTTGGTATTTAGAATTTGGAATATTCTAACAATGTACGCATGTTGGTAAATCGAAGTTTTTTTTATTTTAAAACCAAGTCTTCATGCCAAGCATTAACGAATATTTATTCTATGTATAGAAGAGCAAGACCAATAGACCAGGCCTTCCGATTTTTTTAAACAAATCGAATTTGTTACACGAGTGTTCGAATGTTTATGGCGGATTCCGAACTGTTCATTGGCAAAAATTGAATTTTCGTTGATTCTTTTCAAAATTCAACCTTTTCAAAAAGCTTACTGATGGAGAAACACATGCTGATTGAATATTTTTTTTTCCGATTATAAAATTTGTGTAGCCTTGGATTTTTTTCATTTGTCAGGAAAATACAACAATGTTTGAATGTATTCACTTAGAATGATAAGCTACTGTTTGAAATTTTCTAGATGATGATGTAAAAAATTCCATCATCGCCAGGGGATTTCATATATTTGATTTTTTAATAATACAGTGCCTTACCGATTTTGGCAACATGGCGTGATTTTTCTGTTGCCAAAATGGACATGTTGCCAAAATGTGGAATTTCGAAATGTTTACATTTTTATCATTTCAATCTGTAAAAGTGTTAAAAAATAAAAGGAAACTACTACGAATGATATGAAAAATGTCTGGAAGCCTGCTTAAGTTTAGCTTTTGGCTCAGAAGCAGATACATCATGTACTGACTGTAAGCACCATCTGAAAAGCACTTTCGTCATGTGGGGTGACATTGGCCCAATGAAAGAATAATGAAAAACAATTAATACGTTATCAATAGCCAATAGATGGCCTAAGATTAGTTTTACGATGTTCCTACTAGCCATGATATGGCCATTTGCGAACAGTCTTAGTAGAGTACAAATGTGCAACTTTAAAACAAGACCACATTGAAAGTAGCAGATTTCGAATACAGGATCCTTTCGAGTTGGATTATTTTTGGGATTTCCTGAACATAAAATGCAATTTTGTTTACCACGAGTCTTATGTAGTGAACAAGGTTCTATGATGAAAAATTTGGAAGTTCTTATAAATTACCATATTAAAATCAATGTTATCACAGTTGAAATATAATGTCAGGAATGAATAGAAAAAGAGAAGAAGAGGATATGGAAGTATGGTGGGGAATCCCTGTAAGCTTGAGCTCCTCTGCCATGTATTGTTTTTTACCAAATTTGCGATAAAGTAAATTAAAATCTTTGCAATAGTATAATGAATAGCGTGCTCATCAATGTCAAGAGCTTGATTTATGGGAAAAAAGTAAATTTAGCTAAGTGGGACAGTTAAGCCTAGAAATACGGGATTTTTGGTGAATTTCTACGCATAACAGTCCCACTGATAGTAGTGACCAATTATATGCTAAGTATACTGCTGTAAATGACAATTCTTACGTATAGATAGTACTGAATGTAGAGGACGTATATCCTCAAGACTATGCTGAGGCACTTAATTAAGGCTCAAGTGGCATTTGCCAAACGGAGCCACATGTGGGGAAGTGGAGAAATACGATTTTGTAGTTTGGGATGGAAACCAAAGCTTTCTGTATGAGTGATAATGAGAAAATATATTAGTAAGTGAAAGAAAGAGTGGATGAGTAAGTTAGAGAGTTTATAAGATGTAATAAATTCCTATTTCGACTCTTTCAGCAGCAGGCTTGACAGAAACTTATTTGCGAATTCAAGGTTGTTCTGCAGAGTAAATATTTATCTCAAAATTCACGACACAAATCTCCACACGATTTGACACTTCTTAGGACTTGGTTTGCAAAATCATAATATTTGATGCATAGAAAATTAAGTTTAAGATCCATCAACATATTTGCACCGAAGAACTAGTTATCCATAATAATCCAGTATGTGGCCAGTTCATCCAAAACCTATTGAACTATTCTTCTTTAAACTTGATTCGCAAATTCATGACGTTGAATATGTTGTAAGATAGGTCTCATAACCTCCAATATAATGGCCACTTCCTCTGGGGAACAGGGTATCTAAAAGAACCTGGCATGTTTTCAAGTCATCCAAAAACTTTTGAATTACTCTTCTTCAGCCTTGATTTGGGAATTTATTAAGTTCGATGTTGCCAGCTAGGTTTCGGTTTCGTTGATTTAGTGGTCATTTCCCCCATTTATTCAGAACAATATGACATGTGATCAAGTCGTTCAAATACCAGTTCAAATACTGTATTTGCAAATTCATGAAGATTGATATGTCATACGCCAGGTTTCAGATTGGCCATTATAATGGTCACTTCGACTAGTGAACCGGTAATCAGAACAACCCAGCATGTGGCCAAGTCATCCAAAAACGGTTGACATAAATTATTTATACTTGGTTTGCTAAAGCCATGGTTACTGATTCTTTAAATGGGAAAAGAAATACAAGAATTTTGTGACCGAAGTTGAAAATTCAACTGAAATTCGTTGAAAAACGGATGAGAAATAATATTTTGATATTGAAAATTCCAACCAAATTAGACGTCAGGCTCGCATGGATGATGAATGCACCCCGATAATACGAATACAAAAAACAGGTTGTGTTCCACATGGGATGTAATGCCAACGTAAGAAGATATTCAAAACGATTTTCTCAAACAACGGCCAATTTAAAATTGCGTACTGAATATTTTGTTCGAGTTCAGCACTGCGAATTGTGTAGTGTGACAGTTATGCGTAGAAATACAGTACATAGTGAAACAGTTATGCGTGTAAATTCAACAATGGGACAACTTGACTTGGCTTGCTTTTCATTGAGTTTCCGAACAAAGTTAAATTTTGGTGTTTTCTAAAACTATACGTAAAATAAAATGTTTGATGACTAAAAGTCAAAATGCACAAAAAGTAACATGGGACAATTATGCGTATAACGGCAGCACAGCACACTTTTCACGGGTCATGTTATTTGGGCGTTTCCACTAGTTTAGTTATACACTAAAAACATGAGAAAAAACTAACAATTAAAAATATGGCTGCTTGAATTGTGGGGACCAAGCAATTTAAAGGGCTTATTTGGAACATAAGAAGAAGCTTAAATTATGAGTATTTTTGACGTTAAATAACGTCTTACGGCAACATACCGGGGTACAATTTCGAAAAACGAAAATCGCTCGCGTCACGAAAAGCGGTTAGATTTTGACTGTTAATAACATTCTAACGTCCGGATAGATTTTCAAGATTGTTCCACCAATCCACAATTTTCTTGCTGTTATAAGGTTTTGATGTTTTGAAGTTTACATGTACCGTAAAACGGGGTAATTTTGATAGTTTTTTCGAAGAAAACTTCAATATTTATGCGTGCTGTTTCAAAAAATTACAATTCATATTTTTAAAACAAGTACTGGCGTCCTAGCTGTCGAGTGCACTTGATAGATTGCCAAATAATTTATTCTCAATGGATATATTATTTTTCATACAATTGAAAGTCGGTTTTCTTTTTTGGGGTAACTTTGATAATGGAGTATAAATCGAACAAAATTGAACGAATTACGAAACATTTATAGGGCGTTGCATATCTCTAGGTGTTTAATGCTATTTGGAAATTTCTTACTTAGATTACTAAAATTGTCCCAGTTTGTAAGAATGGTTTGCGATAAGAGATTTGAGACCGATTTCATGTTCTTATATAACTAGGCTGTCATGAATAAGTGACGAACTCATTATGACTATCGTGGAACAGATTGATTGTAAACATTACAGAAATGTTAAAATCTTGTAAATTTTTAATATTTGCATATAAATCCTCAAATGCACTTGATTCCAACGAAAATAGCTTCGACATGAAGTGTAATATTAGTACTCTTTACTTTTGCATTCTTTTTTCTTAACTGATTGACAGAAATTTCGTTATTTCGTTTAATATGTTGTGGGTCTCGCACTATCTTAGTTACCCGCATTATCAAAGCTACCCCGTTTTACGGTACCGTAATTTCGGGTGAAATTGATAATTTATCATGGTTTTTCTTGTCCGTTTACATTAATGTTGAAAATGCCAAACAACTGAATGCAGGAAAACAAGTACGACGGTCAGCCTCTTTGGCTTATGTGCCAACATTTTTTAACAAATGTTTTTTAGTGCTCAAAATTATCTATTAAATAGAAAATCGGGGACTGATCACTTGTCAATGCGATTGTTGTTATTTTTTTTGAAACGACTCTACATAATGAATATGAGCTTCCTGAATCCAAATAATGCAATAAGGCGTCTGTACCAGTAAGAGAGGCAATAGCAACGGGTTGAGGAATAAAAATCGACAAAAAATAACGGAAGGTCGATTTTCATATCTGATTACGACATTCGAAAGCTTTTCACGTGAAAATATCTTAGAATGATAAAGTCATTGAATCTTCTAAACAATTATTTCCTCCATTACTGGAGCATGTCCCAGTAATAGTGGTATTCAGAGTTGCTTAATATCAATCATATCAGCTGATGGCTGATGCTCTAAAACTATCAATATCACTTGCGAGCTATCAATATCACTTTGATTTGACAACCAACAGCAGTGATGTGACAGCGCACTCTAGATCATAATCACTGCAGAACGAGTGATCACGTGGTAATTATCCATGCAATTTATTTTTAAAGTGACCAACATATAGTTTCAATCTATTTGCAGCACTGTCAAAAATATCGTACTGATAAATTGCCATTTTATTTGCTTAATTTAAAGCTAAATTTAACCCATCAGTGATATCCAAAGTCTATCGTCATCAGGTGATGGAGTAGATAAAATGATGTTGATGTGATACAGATTGATCCGAATTGGATCGCAGTCAGCCTGTACAATTCAGCAAATTTTAAGCGTTGATAGTGACAGCGAGCCACGCTGGTGGTATTTGCTAACTTGTGTTCCTTTAATAGTGGTTTACATTTCCCATTGAGACTCACTATTACAGGAACGCCCCACTGTTACTGGCGCAAAGAAGCAACATAGTTAAGGTTTTTAATTGTTTTCTAGTATATCCTTACTGATATTCAAGATTTTTTTATACAAATTAATATTATTTAAATAAAAATATAAATTGCCTATAATACGCTTGTGACAGCACTACCACTATTATTGGGCCACACGCTACCACTGGATCAGCCACCCTATTTAAAGAAATAATGAATAGTTAATTTCAAGAATTGCAATGAAAACGCCGAAATGTAGGCAATTTCGTGAGGAAATCTAACAGAAATTTAAATATTTCAACCGTGTGAGCTAATTTGTACGAGTTTAGAAGATGAAATCGTGCTCGGGGATATATTTTAAGCATCCTTACAAACTTACTTTTAATAATGCCGTTGTAGTCGTCGCTACCTACATGTAAATACATGCTAGAGCGATCAGAGTATCAACTTGTCAAACAAAGAGCTAAAACTAATCAGCAACAGCTTTGTTGATGTTTTGATTTGGTAAGAAATTGTCGTTCAAATCGAAATACACACACAGAAAAGACTGCAAAAATGCTACCGCCGCCCGACCCGAGCGGCAGGATTCTAGGTAAACCTTTGTTTGCCATTTATCTCCGTTGAAAACTAATCATCTAAAATTATAATTGATGAATAAATACATTAATTAATCAAATAATAGTAATATATGAAATGTCTCTGAATGTAACTCTTTTACGTCGAATACATTGTTGCGACATTGAAAAGGGCCATTTTGTTTGAAATTGTGCTGCAATTCAATTTAAGCGCGTTCTCCACGGATACGACGAGACAGCTGGATGTCCTTCGGCATGATGCTGACACGCTTGGCGTGGATCGCGCACAGGTTGGTATCCCCAAACAAACCGATCAGTTAGGCCGCTCGCTTCCTGAAGGACCATGACGACCGAGCTCTGCAATCGCAGATTTGCCTCTACATTTCACCGGATACCACGACGAAACAAAAGAATTTCTTCATGGTGCGGAACTTCTTCGAGTACCAAAGGAGATCATGCCAATCATCGTGACTGGTAACTTTAACATCGATTCGAGCTAAAATCGGGTAGGCACTGTTGTTCTTACTTCTTTCAAATTGGTCCTACAAGAATGTTTAAAAACGTTCTCTTGTGTGAGAATCCTTTCAAAATCGTGAGTAATTTGATTTTCGATTAGATTTGTGAGTTCTAAAATGAAACTGTGCAAGCTCTCAAACCGCATTGCAAGTTTTTGAGCTTTGCTAATTGTGAGTTCCGGAATTGGCTTCTGAGTTTTTTTTTTCAAAATTTTAGTTCGCTTTAAAAAGGGCTTAGAGCCAGGGTCCAATTGAGAAAAAATATTTTTATTTTTTTTTCTTAATTGATCAAATTTTTTTAATTTCTTTTTGCAGATCCTGCCGTATAATTTTTAAAGCAGGATCGTAATTGCCTTAAATTTGCCTTCTTCTCTCGCTTTAGAGACGCATCAAGATTTGAATTTTACTTCACATTTTAGTATTGCAATGCCCCCTAAAGTTTCGAGAGAATTGTCAATATTAAGTTTTGTTAGTAAAGAAATGCTTACATCAAGAATACTATCGATATGAGAACTAAAGTTGGCTCATGAGCTAATAGGATTGAGAATCGCTTCATAGGATATTTGAAGTATAACAGGGACATGATCAGAATCAAAATCAGCGCTTATAAACTCTTTAAGGTATTCATGGAAAAAGTCCCTGAACAAATCCTTAGAACATCCTAGAGTAATTGTTAGGAGTATTCTAGTGGGATTTCTTTTCTTATACTTTGATAAAAAAAATATATTCTAAAAGTATCTAGTTACAGTTTTATTGAGGATTTCTGTTCCAAGTAAGCTATACCTATATAAGCTATAGGTACCGATGTTTTTACGCCAGCAATAGTACTTTTTATGCAGCTTCAGGAGTAAAAACCGGCGCACAAAAGCGCAGCTTCATAAACTTTAAAATAAAACAATAGTTTTGCACACGAGTGCCATAATCGATGCGCTGAAAATGTGCTGCTTTTCTTTTTCGATGGGAGCTGTTGCTGTTTTCCCTGCCCTCTGCAGCCAGTCCTCCTCATGGTCCACTTCAAAGATGGAGTGTCTGATAAAAAGCAATAGCAAACCCGAGAGTGGAACTTGAAAAAGTGAAGGGTTTTTGTACTGTTTTTCATGGCACCAACAAACAACCAGCACGGTCCAACCCTCTGGGCCAGAGGTGGTGAGCGAGAAAACGGCAGTTGTTTCACTTTGTTGTTTTCACTTGGAAACGTGGCCGGGTGTACACAGTAAAAAACATTATTTGATCTGACGGATTTTACGAAATGTACTCAATAAATTCATGTAATTGATAAACTCTCAAAAATAAACACCGTTTTATTGTAGGAATAAATCATGTGTATATTGTTGTATGCTAATACACATCAGATTTAAGTAATGTTTTTTTAAAGATAAACTTAAAATAACATTAATTTCCACTTGTATTTCCGTTCGACAACTTTTCTAACTTCTGAAGTAATGCTTTTCTATTATTCGTTTAGGTTGATAAATGTCTACTACTGATCACGACCCATATACTTAGTAATTTTTCCATTCTCTTGCGAAATTTTTCCGTATTATGACTTCTATGCCTTGTTTGGCTATACCAGATGAACCAATTTTAGTGATTCAGGTATGAAGGTTAAATATTGTTTCGTGAAATATACATCAATTAGAGAAAAATCAAAATGGAAAATAAATTTTTAACATAACATCTCTCTAACTATTTACATATTTCTCATTACATCAGGTTGTAATGCCGCAGATGATGTGCATCTAAAGTTACGTGATTATTATTCTTTTTTTTACTGTGTTGCGGTGGTCGAGGAGGGGAAGACCGATTGTCTCTCAACCAGGCTACAATTCATATTGAAAGCGAGGGTGGCTGTTCGGTGCAACCATAATATTTATATCACCCAAGTGGCGGTACGGAACGAGAGCTTGAATAAAAATAATATATTTATAAAATATTTATCAGAGCGATGATTCCGATGCGCTGCTTCGGCATTTCGAAGGGTGTGTAAAACTTTGTGGTGTTGGCAAAGGGAATGAGGAACGCGATTTGATCTATGGTAACGGGATTTAGGGCGTTTTGCATGCATTTTTTTGCCAAGACACCTGAGAAGCATTCCGCATCCTCTTATCCAAATGGTCATCTGTGGGACTTCTTCTCAACGAATGTGGATTGGACCCTTGAGCTAGACTAGACAGAGACTAGAAATCAAAGCATAACTTGTTATGAACAAAAATCGATAGATATTGGTAGGGTCATCAAACAAATTAAAATATGTTCGACATAATTCTTAACTCTCATTTGATCGAACAAAGATTTGAAATAAGAAACTCAAACGTCGTTTTCGAGTTATATTCTTCTTCTTCTTCTTGGCATCACGTCCTCACTGGGACAGTACCTGCTTCTCAGCTTAATGTTCAATGAGCACTTCCACAGTTATTGACTGAAAGCTTTCTTTGCCAAAGTTGACATTTTCGCATTCGTATATCGTGTGGCAGGAACGATGATACTCTATGCCCAGGAAGGTTAAGGAAATTTCCATTACGAAAAGATCCTGGGCCGACATGGAATTTAACCCGGACACCTTCAGCATGACTTTATGATTGCAAGATCTAGAGCAATAAAAAAAAGCTTGTTGTGGTTTGGCCAATCCCGACCAGAAGGAGAATTGAAAACGAAACATTACATTACATACAGCTTTGATTCATTGTGAATGGATAAATCAAGGCATAGATCTATTTACAAAAAAAAAAATGGTCGGTTGGAAAAAGAAATATTCAATAAATTTGTTCCATCGGATTTTAAACCACATTTTGTAGTACATCAAAACTACAGAAAGATTTTCCTTATATTGAGACTTTCTTGCGGAAAGATATTTAATATTTAAAAAAACTATTTAGGGAAATTGGAAATTAAGCGTAAGAATGGAACTTTTTTTTTTTGTTTTCCAAAATGTAAGATTAAAATGTTCACATTAGCAAATTCGCTTGATCACAATGCTGGCATTAGACTGGAAAGTCTTTACAATTATTTATTTCTTAAAGTAAGCCTCAATAAGTTGCTTAAAAATAAATTTGGAAATATGATGATTCCATTAGCCTTGGGGTAAAGTCCATGGCTACAAAGCAAAGCCTTGATAAGCATAAAGCATAATCATACCTGCAACACGAGATGACATTAGGATAATTTCAACTTTGATAGAGACAGGCCTCAGTTATTTACTGTGGAAATGATGGAAATTTTCATCATAGATGTATCACAATTTTTTCAGCCTTTATTCCCAACTTATTTTTAGGATTTGTACAAATTGTTTTCCTAGAACTTTCCCCAAAGATTGTTTATGAAGATATTTGAGAAATTTTCTCAAAAAAACTCGAGTGAACTTCCTACCAGAAAATTCTCAATAAATCTAAATTGTTGCACATCCATAAAATTCACTAAGAGTTATAGGCATCATTGAAGTTTAAAGACTTTCTCGAAAGTTTCAGCGGGATATTTCTTTTTATTCTTTTCTATGAGAAATTCATCATACTTCTGCGATTCATTAAGGCATTTCAAGAAATTTCTGGTAAAATTCGAAATGATTCAAGTTAAATTTTTTAATTAGAAAAAAATAGAACAAAAACATATCCAATTTTTCTATTAATATATCCAGGGATTCATCTACGAATGATGAATATATAAGTTATGAAGATTTTACAAAAATTAATTGAAAATTCTATCCAACTTAGCGAACATGTCTTGAGAAAAAACTCTAAGTAACTTTATCTTGATTTTTTTCAGATTCAGAAATTTTTATTTAGCGTCCCAATTATGTGGAGTACTTCCAAGCTTTATTTATTTTATTTTAGGAATTTTTGAAATTTGTTTGGATATATCCTTACAAATAGATCCCCATATTTTTCACGATTTAAGCACCACTCTCACAATTGGAGAGACCGCCGGTCGATTTGATTTGCCCGACTATTTCGAGTTTTTATCTCAGGGGTACTCGAACGGTTGCTGGCTAAATTTTAACAAAAGAAACGCAATCTATGAAAGGTACAATGTCTCCCACAACATGCTCAATTTCGCATCAGACTCGTTCAACCCACTCAAAACTTTATAAGGAAAAATGAAGCAGCGATCTGAAAAAAATCGTCTTTGAAGTCCTTACAGTTGCACTATACGGAACGCAACCAAAACCAAAAACTACTCGATTTTCCAATAATTAAAAATTCAACAATTTATTCATTTTCGGGTTGGACGGTTTGGATTGGGTTTGAATTGGGGAAACACTCTAGAGCATGGCCATGTCTACAACTACCACATACCTACGCAGGGTTTTTCTTCGTCGACTTGTTGACGACTCGAAACTGCCAGGAACCACGGCGATGGTGGCGAGAACCTTCGTAACGATGGCGGCGAAGGGGACCGTTTCGCCGTCGTTGCAAGAATGACGTGCAGCGCGATGAGCACGTGCAAATATGGCCGAACTAGAGATGCGAAGCGATTGGCGGCTGGACGGATGGCCTCCGATTTTCTCTAGGGAGCTTTTGCATCGACAGAGTGTCGTGCAACCCGGGGTTCATCTTCTTCCTCTGGATAAGAGCCAACGTACCTTCGTACGGCCTCGCGTATGGCGTTCTGACCGTACGTGATGAAATGAACTCTTACCCTTTGGTTCTCATCCGGCACGTGATGCGCAATTGGCGACGCAGTTCATTATCCGTGCTCTCGTTTTTCTTGGTCCGGGGTTGTAGCTTTGATGGATTGTCTGCGACGATTAATTGGCGATCGTCGGGGAATTTTCAAATTCAAAATCAAATGATTTTGCTTAAAACGATAAAAACGTCAAAAGTTCACAAACTGTTTTATTAATTTTTTAACAAAAAAAACTTGAAACGTTACAGTTGCTGTGTATCGGGAATCGTTGTTTCCTGATGTGGAATCCTGCTGAGGAATCTTCTCATGGTGTAGTTGTTGTTCAAGCTCTTGCCCCAATATGTTTTGTTGTTTCCCTGCTTCGTCAATACATGATTGAAGCTGAGAAATTTTCAAGCGCTTCAATGTTTCCGGGTCACTAAGAAGGTCTTCCAGATCTTCCTTTTCATCCTGACCACCCACTGCATTGTCCTGTGAAGATTCTTCAATTCGTCGCAGTGCGCTGCAAATTTTCGCTGACGATTTTTTAGCGTTTTCCAGGATCAGTCTGAGATTAGCGAAAGTCTGAATTTATAATGCAAAAGCCTTGATCTCAACGATGTGATATGGGATTTGTTTCCACGTGAGACGAACATGTAGGTGCCAGTGTTCCATTTCGCTCGCGGTCTACCAGCTGTTGCAGTCTTGAGATTTTCCAATCTCGATCCTTGCCTCGAATACCAGTGGTGTTGCGTAATAGCAGCTCAAAGCCAATCTCCTCCGCTGTAAGGTGATTCCAATTCATTTTGAAATAACACTCGCACACAGTTGATGCACTGTCCCAATCGAGTATACCCCATTAGGCATAATGACGTTAGGCATAAGGACATTAGGCATAACAGACGATAGGCATAAAATACGTTAGGCATAATGGACGTTTGGCATAAAACTACTTGTGGATGCCACTTGACAAGCTTTTGATCGGAAAATATTTGGGGCCCATTGACAAATTACATAACGCAGAAGGAGGTGATTGGGTGTCCTTGAGATGTTACAGGTCCTAAAACATTTGCAATATGGAAACACAAACCGTTCTAGAAGGGTGGGTGTAAGAAATGGCTATTTCCTCTATTAGTCAATTTTAGAATGGAGAAGTCGCAAGATATACAAGTTATCATTGCTGTCATTCTAAAATGCCACTCAACCTATTTTTTGAAATTACCGTAATTTCGGGTGAAATTGATCATTTTTCACGGTTCCTCTTGTCCGTTTTCTATAATGTTTACAATGCCAAACAATTGAATGCACGATTACAAGTACAAAGGTGAATCTCATAGACTCATGTACCAAAATTTTCTAACAAATATCATTTTAGTGCTAAGAAATAGCTCTAATCTCATTTCGGGGTGAAATTGATCACTTGTCAGTGCGATTATTGTTAGTTTTCAAACCAACTCTATCTAATAAATTTGAGGTCCCTGAATCCGAATATGCTTGCTAAATTCTTAACAATACAATAATTATATAAATAACTAGCTTACCCGGCGTGGCTAGCCACGTTCCAATGAAATTTTAGAGCATAATGCTAAGTATAATCTTTCAAATCGCATGATACTGATGACCGCGAAATCGCCTAAATTTATGTTCTGGCCATACTCCATCGAGAACGTGGGTTCAATACTGTTGTAGTGTTCTAATCTGAAATAATTATATCCTTATATGCTGTTGTAGTGTTTCTTCTGCTGTGAAATATTTCAAAAGTTACAGAATCTTCTAGCATATTCTTCCGAATAGCTGCTACAAAGTAGTATGATTCATTGATATTTTTCAAAATCACAGTTGTGGTGAAAAGACCATCGACTCTGGAAAATATCGAGTCAAGGAACAGGAATGTTTTGGAAATCTACAATTTGTTTTAAGGCGAAGTAGGTCGTCATTGACATTTGTACGCGTCGTTGATGATTGTTGCTAATTCATATTACGATTTCGAATCAAAGAAAATCAGTTGGTTTAGCACTGACACAGCTGAAAAAGTATCAGCATACTTTATGCATGTTAGCGCGTACAGTGATACATTTTCAAGTCAATATGAACTATCAAGACTGAGTTTTATCACTTTGAAATGCAAGCTGAAAAGTCATCATTGTTGCCAAAATGAATGACGGGCTACTTAGCCTTAAGTATGCATCTAAGAGTCGATATCGAGTCATTAAACATCATGGAGATTTCGCTGTAAATTAATAAAATCGTATATTTGGCGAACATTCATCTCATTCATCTTTATCTTGCTTTTAAATTTGTCAAACTCGTTTTTGAATCTGAGTTGGAACTGGAGAAACCCGTTTCACATTTTCAACTCCAATCCGATTCAAGTCGACCAACTTACAATTTGCTTGAAGTTGATTTGTTCACGTTATAGCCACCAACCAAATTCCTATACAGACGACAATGATGAAGTGTTCGAGAATATTCCATGAATTGGAATGAACTAAGTTCCAGAGAACTCCAGAATATTCTGTCAAAAAGCTGTTGTAGGGCTCTACAATTTGCAATTGTAATGTTTCGATATTAAAATTGACCGTTGTAGTGCTCTTAAATTACTGTTGTAGTGTTCAACGAAACTTTTCGATGAAACATTTCAAAGCGTTACTGACAGACAGACAACGCTGGGATTTTATATATATGATGAATGGTTGGTTTTCAAGAATTACGCGGAAAACGCCTAAATGTATGCAACTTCCTAACGAATTTCCTGATATCTAACAGAAATTCAAAAATTTCCATCGAATGAGCAAATTGGTACGAGTTTTAGTTATGAAATCTGGTTTGGGGATATATCTCAAGCATCATCACAAACTTTCAGGTTTATACCATGTTCAAATCCTTGTTTGGAACTAGAAGCTTATGTATGTTTGTCAATACTGCACCGTTAGACTGGCCCTTAAACAAAAAAGTTGTAAAACTCGACGGGGCACCCCCTAGATATGTGCCTTAGGGTAAGAAAAATGCTCTCTGAAAATTTGAACTCATTTGGTTGCTCCCCCAGCTGGCGCATTCAATTCGAAGTTTGTATGGAATATACGTTTCAAATATATTGAAAATTGACCCCATGTTACTGTTTCGTTCCGTATACTAGATGCTCGCGTTCAATTGAGCCCAGAATGACAAATTCACTAGTTGAAACCCTAATGAACATAGTTGCAGAAGGTTGTACCTGGATTTAAGCTCATTTTCATTAACCTTTCAGTTGTTGCAAGTGAGGCTAAGATCAACACTCCCGTACAATCACTTATAAGCATGCACCTTGTACCGCAGCTCGCCCAACGTCATAGGTGGCTATGATTCGCTAAGTGGCTACCACCCAGCAATGTTGCAGAAATACTAAGCAGTATTGCAAATCTACTCCAGTTAGCTAAAACACCAACTTTCTCAATTTTAATCATCATACAAGCTTCTACAATATTGTTCACTATGATATCAAGTAGTGTTTTTGACATTCTGAGTTCAATTGAACGCGATCATCAATTTTCCTGACCCGAACATGAGATGATGTTCTATTTCCCATATGTTTGAGCTGATATTCTCATATTAACTTCAATTCAATTGCGCCAGCTCATGGAACGACCAAATGAGCTGAAATTTTCAGGAAGTCTTCCTCTAACCCTAAGGAATAATCCTGGGGGTGCCCCGTGGAATTATACAACTTTATTTTTCTCCCATACTGAGCTGGGCCAGTCTACTGCACCGTACATGATTTTGGAATTTTACATTATTTTCATAGAAATAAACATTCTTTAACGTAAAAAACTTCACAACACACAATTCAACAATAGTTACGACAAACAACGCTCATACACTGCACATTGGTCCCAAAGCCATATCTAGGAAGACAAAAATGATTGCGCCTAAACCATCAATTTTAGATATATGGTGTCTTCGGCAAAGTTTCTCCATATTTTTCAGAGATTTTTTTCTGAGATGTGAAATTAGGGTGGCCCACATGGTTTACGAGATCAGCACATAAACTTTTTTGCTGACGCATTTAGGACTACACAATGTTCTACAATGTTTTAGAACAACCGATTTGTTCAACCCGAAAAGATCCTCGAACGGTGGGATTCGAACCCTCAGCTTGGTCTTGTTGAATAGCTTTACCGCTACGGCTATGTGGGCCGCGCTTACTATGATCGATACCAATACATGTGTATTCAATTTTAAATGACTTCACATACAATTAGGGTAGGTGTACCAGTTATGGACATAATGGTTCCCTATTTCGCCATACTTGATCATTTGATTATCTTCAAAATTTGGATCATTCTGTGTGTTTAAGCAGTTTGACATCAAATATATCTTGATGCTGAAACTTTAAAAAATGTTCAAAATATGAAAGTTTTCGAGAAGACACATATGGCCAAATAGGGAACCACTATGGCCATAACTGGTACACTTTCCTTATTTCGATTGTTGTAGCATCTTTTTTTTTGCTTTCTTTACCATAGAAAATTCGGTTTATGGTGAATATATCTTGAAGCGATGATTTTGTATGAATACTTTGTATGAAGCACTTTCAGATTCGATTTTGCACATTTTTGCTGAAGGCACCAAAGAGCTATCTCGAATATTTTTCAAGTTATGGACAATTTTCGTTTAAAAAACATATTATTTTCAAAATTTTGTCAATCTTTTCAAACAAAATACGTCCTCACAGTTTTTTCACCATAAACAGAAAAAGAGATAATCTTTCTAATGCCGACAAAAGATTGAAAATCCATTTGCGCCTTTCGGAGATATCGGCATTTGAAAAAAAAACAATTTTTTAGAAGAAAATTTCTGATAACTCTATAACCATCAGAGATAGAACAGTAGTTTCTTCGGCAAAAAGTTGCGCAATCAAAAGTTCTAAAAGTGCTCGGAACAAAGTTTTTGCGAGAAATTATCGTATAAAAAGTTATCAAGAAAAAACTTGTTTTTTCAGTACCACCCTAACTTTTTTGTTAGAAAAAAATCATAACTCGCGAACCATAAGAGATAGAAATTTGGGTTCTTCGGCAAAGTTGCTACAAATCGGTTGTTCTAAAACATTGTAGAACATTGTGTAGTCCTAAATGCGTCAGAAAAAAGTTTATGTGCTGATCTCGTAAACCATGTGGGCCACCCTAATTTCACATCTCAGAAAAAAATCTCTGAAAAATATGGAGAAACTTTGCCGAAGACACCATATATCTAAAATTGACGGTTTAGGCGCAATCATTTTTGTCTTTCTAGATATGGCTTTGGGACCAATGTGCACTGTAGGTTACATTGATATTTGTGCTCCATTTGGAAGAAATAAAATCGAGTGACACGGTGATCAATTTCCCCCTACTGATCAATTTCACCCAAATTTACGGTATCAGTTATTTTTTTTTTTATGTTCAAAAACAGTGAGTGGTAGATGGAGTGCACGTAGTCTGTTTGTGCAGTAGCAAATACATTAATTTTGCCGTGTTTTATAGCACAAAAATACACCAAGATTTCAGCAGTGACAGCCTTTGCAGTGTGGAGCGTAATAGCAGTGCTATTGCGGCATCAATACGCTAAAAAAAAACGTTCAAACTGTTTAAAAGCATTTCGGCATTTGATAAAAACTTTTGTCTATAAGCGTCTTTGCTTGGGTTTTTACTATCAAACAAATAAGCTTTATTAAAACGAAGATATTCAATAACTTTGTAGAAGACATGAAAAATGTTAAAAATCTCGTAAAAAAGTTACGAGTTTTTTAACACAAAGTACACAAATTTGTATAAAAAAAACTCGTTCAAAATGCGTGTTTCTGCTGAACATCGCATATCTCTATCTCTTAAAGTAAAAGAATTATCAGTCGAATTCGTTTTAATAAAGCTTATTTGTTTGATAGTAAAATCCCAAGCAAAGACGCTTATAGACAAAAGTTTTTATCAAATGCCGAAAGGGAAGATATGGTACGTTCATCATTTGTATGAGTTGTCTGCGCCATTTTGCGCCGAAGCCAGTTATAGAGGCCTAAACTACTCCTTGAAAAAAGAGTAATTCATGAATAACTTTGATACTTTAAAATATAGAGTGATGATATGTTCAGCAAAAACATGGGTTTTTTCATGACAAACAACTTTGTAGAAAACATAAAAAATGTTAAAAATCTTGGAAAAATGTTATGATAAAAAGTATGATTTTTAGGGGTTATTCACATACAACGGCATATATCTCAAAAAGTATAAGAGATAGAAAAATCGTGTCTTGGACAAAGTTGTTTCAAATTGCCAATTCTACAACTTTGCCGAAGACACCATATGTCTATCTAAATGTTTTGAAAAAATAGTTATTCTATCTCACTGCTAGGTGGATTGATCACAAAACTTTTTTCTTCAAAAGTTGCGCTTTAATACACCAAGAAACTTCTCCGAATAAACTATATCGCTAAAATCAACGGTTTGGGCGCTATTCAAAAAGCGCATGAAATCGAGAAAATAATACACAGTGCTATCTCAGCCAACATTATTTGCTGATTTTCAATTGATTACAAGCTAGCGAAGAGTTTGATATATTTTTTATAAATTTATCAGTCACCAAATTTTCATTTGAGGTAAAATTTTCTACTGTCAGATTAGTTTTGCGAACGTTCCAATTAATTGTCGAATAAGAGCCAAAAATGTTGGACAGATCTGTCTTATAACTTTTTGGGATCTCAGTAGAGTATAATAATTCAAAAGCTAGTTAGGAGGAAAATTTCTGATGGAAATTTTTACAGCTACAATACAAAAGAAAGAGTAACATTATGACCTGAAAGAACAGCATAAAACTTTCGGGACGGACCATATTTGAGTGATTATTTCAAAATTTACCTTATAAACTCATAATCTCGTAGAACAAAACTTTCTTTATTTTGGCTATTCTATCAATCTATGAACTTTTTAGGGTCAAATTCAGACCAGCACAATTGTGCTGGTCCGTCCCCAAGGCGGTCGATGTTCGAAAAAAAAATATTTTTTTTATCTTCTTTTTAAATTGTTCCAGTCATACCTTTTTGAAAAATTTTGGACTCGTATTTTTTTTATTTCGTCATTAGGGTGCTCTTTCTTGGAATAGGGTGACCCAAAAATTCAGATATCATTTTGTTTTTTTTTATTTGCATTAAAATTAAAAAAAAATACTTTAATTACATGGATTAATATAGATGATTTTTTTATAAATGGATCAAAAACAATGTACGAGATATGAAAAAACTTCATATCCTCTCTAAGATTCAAAGCATTAGGTGACGATGACGTTTATGGCTTTAATTTAAGAACTAGTCTACGTCATAGAAAAATGGGTAAACATACATGTGTGAAAACTTATTGTCTCAACCAAACCATCATGGTTATGCTATGTTTGTTCATATCCTCAAAAATTGTATAAGATTTTTTTCTCAAAAATAATTTATGGAATAAAAATTAAAATTGAAAATAATTATAAAGCTTCGAATTGTTTAATGGAATACTTATAAATAAATGAAAACCGAATTTAGTACTGTACCATTTAATTCCACTAGAGTTTGTATCTTTTGACAGATACGAGTAATTTGACCTATAAGGACTATAAGGCCGTTATCAGAGTCATGTACTAGACTCGAAGAGTAAGTTTATTTTTTTTAGAGACACTTGGGCCCTTGCCCGACAGCTTGGACGTTGATTGCCAAGACGCATTTTTAAGCTCAAATAATTACCATCAAATTTCTTCTTCTTTATGACGTTACAGAAGCCTGCTTCTCAACTACTCATGAGAACTTCCACACTTATTAACTGACAGCTCTCTTTGTCAATCGACCAATTTTGCATGTGTATATCGTGTGACAGGTACGATCATACTCTACGCTCAGGGGAGTCGAGAAAATTTCCTTTACGAAAAGATCCTCGACCGGCTGGACTCTAACCTACGACCCTCAGCATGGTCTTGCTGAGTTTACTATTATGGCTACCTAGCCCTAATATCAAATTTACTTTATTTTATTTTTTGCTTGAAATTGAATTTACGTCATTATAATATTAGTTTTAAGTACCGTAATCCGGGGTATCATTGATCAGCGGGGTAACATTGATCGGAATGACCCATCTCGTAAAAAGTTCGTATCGCCATTTATTGAAGGAACATTTTCAAATCATGAATGGTGCTTCTCTTTCTCATATTCATAAGCTAATGAAAGTGAAGATTTTTGCGCAAATTGCGTTTACCCTATGCGTAAATTTGTCAAATTTTCGAAACAATTATTTCAATGGGTAAGGATGACGCTACCGAACATTCACGTCTCACTTAAGTTCTGCAAACGATACGAGCTAGGAAAATGTGGTTCTTACTAAAAATGACATCGCCGAACACGATTCCGTTGTCAAAACTTTCATAAGTATGCTCAATTATGCAACATTAACGAATTACTGTTAAGAATATAGAATTCGCTTAGGTAATTGCCTACTTTTAGGCGTATTCCGTGGTTCGTGGTGTTATTAATTTTAAAATTACTTAAAAAGTAAATGACTTGTAAGCGTATGGCCTTCATATTCGGTTTCGGGGGCCATGATTTAAGTAAGCAACGACATTTCCAATATTACCGAACATTGTTTACATAGGTGATCAATGTTACCCCATATCAGCTAAATCAAAAATTCACTTAAAACATTTTTTTTAAACATGCTTAAGTCTTTCAAAAAACAAAATGCAGTATATAGTCACGAGCTATGGGTGGCAGTACTTGTTTTAAAAATATAAAATTTGCAACATTTGCATTTTCAAACGAAATATTTAAAAAATATTAAAAAAATTGATCAATGTTACCCCGGATTACGGTACTTGGTAGGAGTGAAATAACTAAGACGGATAGCTAACATATAACAGGGAATTCAAAAACCCTTTTAAAAACGCATTGTCAAAATCAGGTCATTAACCATATTAAAGCATGAATTTGCTCTTTGAAATTGTTACATATATTTCAGCTATTTGAAAAATTACATGAAACAAAATTTTTATTTTCAAATGTATTCTATTATTTGGAAATTATCAGATTTGAAAATAAATAAACTGACAATGCTTCTAATAAGACAATCCATACGACAGCTGCGATCAGCAGGCTTTTTTGTTTGCCATGAATTTTTAAAGTTGCACAATCGCTGTGACCGTTAGATTACAAAGGAAAATGTAAAGCTCTGAGGGACGATTCAAATATGACGTCTATTGTTTTTCGGGATTTCTAGACCCCCCCTCCCCCATCTTTCACGCTTTTTGAATACCGTCGGACGGGGCTACTTTTGATTCCAGGGGCTACTTTGGACACTCACCTTTTGTATTTATTAGCAGCGTAAATATTAATCTGAGCAATTTTGTGTCTT
The DNA here is from genome assembly GCF_002204515.2 of Aedes aegypti. Taxonomy (NCBI): domain Eukaryota; kingdom Metazoa; phylum Arthropoda; class Insecta; order Diptera; family Culicidae; genus Aedes; species Aedes aegypti. Next base: position 170,116,411 of record NC_035107.1, read on the forward strand.
CAGCACTTTTATTCACCGATATATGCTCTACCACTAGGCATGATTTTCTCTTGGAACAACATCAACAATAACAGGATAAACAAGAAAACATTTCAAAAAAGCCCGAATAAATATTCACAAGGTATAAAACATTGGCTATACAAACATTGTTTGAATTTTACCCATGTCTTGGAAACTTATTGGGAGCATCACAAAACTATCAAATCGTCATGTTTCATGAAAATCTTGTGATTTGTTTTGCTTAAAATTGTTGTTTTATTAAAATAATTGATCAAAGGTCTTATTTTTGCGACTTTTATTTTATTATAATATTTTGGTTTGTGCATTTTACAACATAAAAAAAAATAAATGTTTGTAAAAGTGAATGGACATAAAACACGTATATTTCAATACGTACCAATGCCAAATTCACAACATAATCTCTAAAAAACTATTTTTCGTCATATTTTACATGAATTTGTAGTACAGAACAGTTGCATCCTTCAAATGCCTAAATTAAACTACTCTTACGCCAGCTTTAAACTGCTAAGAAGCTGAAAGCATATTACAAAAGCAAACTTACTTCTTTACGATCTTGCTAAACTTTACTTTATAGATTGCGTTTTTAATGAAAATTACTTACTGGTATTAAATTAGTTACCGGTATTAATGTGATCCTTCAACATATCGTTCATATAACAGTAAGAATATAAAAAAAGAGTTTTTGTACCAAACTCATTTATCATCGCAGTACCTAGTAGTTACGTCGTTCGTTTATGTCAACTTGAAAATCGAGCATTCGTAACTGATAGTTCCATTTAAGAGGATGTTGAAAATTTAAGTTTCATACTGCAAACTGAGAATAGTGAATGGCATGTTTCATTGAAATTTGTTATATATGTATAATTGATTCTAGCTTTGCAATTTTCTACATTAAGTTTATCATTGAAAAACGTTCCATAACATCACAGTGGACGACAATCTGTTGAATCAGTTTGAAAGTTATAAGGAAAAATCATTTCATTAGCAAATTGTGAAAATGTCCAAAGTAGCCCCTTTTTTGTCTTGAAGGACACACTTTTTTCATTATTCAAGCATTTTTGTTATTTCTTGATGGATTTGCCTCATATTTTGCACATTTGTTACGTACATATACAACTTAAATATAGACAAAAATTATCAACATCTATCCATAATTCTAAGAGTTACAAATCCTCAAAGTTAAAGAATGTGGAAATAATGTCAAAAGAAGCCCCGTTTGACGGTACCTATTTTTTTTTAACCTAATACCTAACCACACTTTCATTGACCCCGCCTCCTCTAAATGATGAACGTAATTTTTTAATGACCCCTGACCATACTCGTAAGTTTTGTTTTCCTTTTCGTTTCGGCTACATGGGTACTTCTAGCTGTCAACCCTACCATGGAAAGTTTCCTGGTACCGTAATCCGGGGGCAAATTGATCACTGGGGTGAATTTAATCAGGTCGGTACCAAATAGCATTTCCTTTCAAGGATGCTTAATACTTCGTTGGCATAACAAACATTCCATATTTTCTAGTTTATAGATGTCTAATGATAATTTTTAACTATTTCATTTTTATCAAGGTCAGTTTTGCATAGAAATATTCACATTTTTTTTTAAGGTGTCAGCAATACTGTTGAAAATGTCGGCACTAAACAATCCGCTGGTGCTAAGCGTGCATACGAACTTTGAGTGCTAAAAATGTTGTGTAAGCTTCAGTATGAACTGCTGAACTCATTTTTGAAATCGTACATCATTACAAGAACAGTTGTTTGCTTATAAAAGCGTTTATTGTTCAAGAACGTGCTTATTTCAAGGGAAATTGCATACATTTAGGCGTATTATGCAGATTTACAAAGTTTAATTCTGCAATAAAATGATGATGCACACAAGTTGTAAGAATTTTGACATCATTTTCAGATTCAGGAGACTCAAATTTAGTAGATTGGGAAATTTTACATTCTAAAATATGCTAAATTATATAGTGATCAATTTCGCCCCAATGTGTCATTTTCAATTATTGATATTAAAACTAATTTTATGAAATGTTAAAATTTATTTCATTAAAAAACGACTACATAATCTGATAGAGATCAATGAAGTACTGGTTTTACCGACATAAATTTGACAATATTTGAATTCCAAAGAAAAACATGACAAAAAGTTGCGAAATAGTGATCAATTTGCCCCCGGATTACGGTAAGCATTATGTACGATTATAACCTTCGAAGGGAGCATCAAACGAATCAACGGACTAGCATGCAACGCCAAATGGCACAGTTCCTGACAAAACAACCGAGCTGAAGCGGGAATTTAGCCCACACTTCTTTGATCGATGCAGCTAGTTACTTTGCAACACTATACACACGGCAATGAAGTCCAGATTTTGTTGTTTTTTATTTATCTTTACCGCCTGAGGCGGAATTCGATTAAGTGCAGATTTTAATTTTTAATATATCAGTCTCAACAATAATCTAGGCTCCAGAACTTCATGCATTGCTTTATAGTTTTTCATAGTACTGCAAAGGCTTAAAGTTTGCCAGTTTAAAACGCATTTCGTAGATCAACATAATAAACAATATTTTTGCAAGTAATACCAGCATGGGCTGCATACAACAATAGTACGCCATTTAAAAGACTTTGCAGTTCAGAAGCAAATAGTAAGTAAAGCTTTTAAGCTCCAGTTGTCCAACTTCATAAATATTATAGCAGATATTGAACCAGCATGCATTGTAGAACACCGAAATGGATTATCGATTCAACATGGTATTGACAGATTATCAAAGCAAAGGGACATTCAAATATTACGTCCATTGTTTTTAAATCCTTCTTATGCTCACTATCACGCTATTTCCCAAGCCCCTAGTACATGCACTGTCACACTTTCGTACACCCGCACTCCCCTAAATGATAGACGTAATTTTTGAACGTTCCCCAAAAATTTTACTGCTTCTTAAACTTTGCTATAGGCGATTTAAGACAATATATGTGATTCCCAATCTATTTCAAATATGGACTTATAAAAAAAGGGTTTAAACCAAAGCTAAGGTTTTCTGTTACATAGTTTTTGTACGGTACATAATTTTTATGATTCGTGTGTAATCACTCATTCATGTTCCAATACTATATTATGCACTATTGTGGACATTAGAACCAGATTCAACCACTTAACTTGATCAAAATACTGAAAATGAAAATTGGTAGTCCTCAACGAACATCGACCGGTCTTTGTCTCTCCAGAAATTTTTGCTGTGTGAATCAATTCACATTTGGTCTTCACCATTTCAAAGAATGACTCTTTCACTCTCGATTAGTATCTGTGCATACCTAGAAAAAACGAATACCGTAATCCGGGGTAACATTGATCATTTTTTTTTAGTTTTTCTTAAATTTTCCATGTCACAATACAAATGTTACAAGTTTCATATTTTTAAAACAAGTACTGGCACCCACCGCTCCTAACTATGTACTTTATTTTGTTTTTAGAAAGATTTAAACATGTTTAAATAAATGTTTTAAGTGATTTTTTGATTCAGCTGATATGGGGTAACATTGATCACCCAAGTAAACAACGTTCGCTAATATTGGAAATGTCGTTACTTACTAAAATCAGGGCCCCTGAAGCCGAATATGAAGACCAAACTCTTACAAGTCATTTACTTTTTGAGTTATTTCAAAATTAAAAACACCTTGAACCGCGGAATACGCCTAAAAGTAGGCAATTTCCTCAGGAAATTCTACATTCGTAATAGTAATTAGTTAATGTAGCCTAATTGAATAAACTTATGAAAGATTTGACAACGGAATCGTTTTCGGCGATGCCATTTTTAGTAACACCCGCATTTTCCTTGATCACATCGTCTGCAGAACTCATGTGAGACATGAATTTTCGGTAGTGTCAGTGAAAATGATAGAAATCATTGTTTCAAAAATTTGACAAATTTGCGCATGAACTAAACGCAATTTTGGCAAAAACCTTAATTATCATTAGCTTATGAATATACGAAAGAGAGGCACCATTCATGGTTCGAAAATGTTTCATCAATAAATCTTTATTTGAACGTTTAACAAGATGAGTCATCCCGATCAATGTTACCCCGCTGATCAATGTTACCCCGGATTACGGTAGTTGAAAAGTTGCGACAGATAAAACTTTTCCATTTCTTACGGTGTTTGTTTACATTTTGTTTACCCTGAGCTGGTGTTTTCTAAACACGATGTAAACAAAAGTTTTTGCGCTTAATTACAAGTATCAATGATAATTCAATAATCGAAATAAAAAAAGTTTGTTAAAACAATGATTTATTGGCTTAAAGAATCATTCAATGTCATGGGTGCCGAACAGCACAATTGTGCTGGTTCGTCCCGAAAGGGAGAAGCAGCTTTTATTCCCAGTAGAATTGTTGGTAAAACTATGAAGAATGGCCTATACTTTTAAGAAGGAAGAATATCTAATGAGAATATTTTCAGCAATAATGACATTTTTACTATGGACATACTAAAAATTGTATGACTCAGAAGAACAGCATATAAATTCAATGAAATAATATGCTTCAAAACATCAGCAGCTCTGTTGCCAACAATACTCTCCACCAGTTAACTATGAAGAACAGCCTACAATATAAAGAAGGGAAAAACTCTGATGAAAGTAATAGTACCCAGTTATATTTTTGTACACCACACACACAAAGTGAGCAGCAAAACAGGTACTGTCCTATTTAATCTTCAAAACATTACAACCCATTTGAGGCAGATCATACTTACCAGCTTAGTTTTACACAAGCGATTCCCCAGTTGACACAGTCCTTTCCCAAAGTTGCATTTTGCATTCGTATATTGTGGAGCACACACGATTTCAATTACGACAAGATCCTGGACTAGACAAAAGTCGAGCCCATACACTTTGCTTTCAAAACGCGGACGTTATTGCGAAGCTAGGGAAGGCTCTGTACATTATCCGCAAGACTGTAATAATTGTTCTCTTCTCGAATGTGATTCTCAGTGGATTCACAACTATGAAGCGACATCAAGGCAACCACTTTTTGAAGTGGGGATTCCCGGGATTCCGGGAAATCCTGAAAAATTTTCAGAAATTCTCCGTATTTCAAGTGTACAGTCGAAGCTCGTTGTAATGACAACTTAAACAAAATACCTTCAATAGCCCTTAATCTATCAAACAGATATCTTGAAATATTTGTTTTGCTTATGATCTTTCTTAAAAAATATCGTCGAAAAGATATGTATTTTATAAATAACTATTTGATTATGAAAAACTGCATAGAAACATTGAAATATAACTAGTGATTTAGGGAGTACATTAGTATGACATGAAAAGTAATAATGACATTAAATCATAGAACCAATGAATCAATTGTCGACGAACACGCAACAACAAAGACATTGTCCTCTCCCGAATGGACAATTTAATTGTGCAACATCAGTTTATCACCACTTGACAGAAGATTTTTTAGCATTGCAATTTACGTTTTGGTAAGCATTGCTACATTATCAAAATACATACAATAAACCAAATTTGATTTTGTGTTTAAAACAACTGATTAATCACAAGTTTTAATGATTGCAACAATGTTGCCCCTTTGTTTACGACATTTATATCCAAAGACATTTTCCATCAGAGTAAATATAAACATTTAATTTGGTTCTGGTATTTAGCGCCTTACTAATTCATTGTCGTTCTTACTCAATTAAATAATTTAATTATTTATTTTTCATGTCTACTTGTTTGAATCAATAAAAATAAAAATAGAAATCTGTGTTGAGAGGTGTCTGATGAGCGGAACATTTCTGTTTGCTATATTTACTTGAAAAAAGTTTTTAAACGTGAAGACATCTGTAAAATTATTTTTAAATATAGTTAAACTTTTATGATTTGCAATGAAATGTCTAACATTTTGAGTCTCATAGCCAAATTATCCTTAAATTATTTCATTAAATATATACTGTGTTGTTCTTTGTGATATTTTTCTTAGCCCTATTGAAGACGTATAGTTAGTAAAATCGATCCATTTTTTTAAAGCTTACTTTTGACTAAACTCATGTTATCCTAACTTCTTTTACAGTGTTTATTTTTAGGCTTTTGTTCATTGTCTTCTTCTGAAGTCTGTCTATCTGATATTTCACTATTTGTTTCTTTGTAGATTTCTTCAGCTTTACTTTTAAGTTATCTCTATATTTAGCTAAATGTTTCCATTCTTCTGTATCCATGTTATTGTATCTATTTAAATCTTTATAAAGTGAATCCAAATCTATGACATTTGGTCGAAAGACATTAGGTCGAATGACATTTAGTCGAATGGACATATGGCCGAAAAGGTTTATTTTCAACAGAAAGCATATGATTCCTGGCCAAACCGAAATTTCGTGGAAAGGATAGTAGTGGTTTGTGAAGAGTATGGAAACAAAATTTTACGTTTAGTCTGGCTATCGTCGAGCGTAGCATTTTGTCGCTTATGAAAGAGTGATTGAATAATCGAAAAAGTATCAGCCATTTAACCAGCAATCTCTATGCGATTAGTAAAATTTTGTAGGGGTGCTCTCCCAACATATATATCAACCTCTTGCGTTTTAAATGTTTCATGCTGCTTTTTCGTTCAGGTTTGTTCTGCGATTCGAGATAAGCTGATCCTAAATTGAAACAATCCAACTTTTGTCTCCTTAGTCAACTCGTCTTCTCTTACCCGATACATAGAATTAGCAAAATTTTCATTTTTAATAATTCAAAGCTTCTACTGCAAACTCTGTTATTCACCGGAGGTCATCAACACTGTCAGCAAAGCCATATATTTGCTTGAGGAATGTTATTAAGCTGATAGTCATAATAAGCCAATTGGCCATAAGTAGAGTTACTAACACCTAACGTTCATTTCGCCATAAAGGTTTTCCTAAAAGGGTTTTTCCTGCCGTATTAATTCTGATTTCTGATTCTTACCCACGTCCGAAAATTGCTACACCCGGAATTAAAGAAAAGATCCCTTGCACCCTCTCCGAAATCTTCCCTAAGATGAAAATCAGCAATTCATTAAAAAGAATGATGACATATCAAATGAATAATAAATAATGGAAACAGTATGTTGACATTGTTGAGTAATAAAACAAAAACTAGTTAAGTGGTTTTTCGAAAAATTATGATATTTTCAAAGAATAATAAATTCACTTGAGCTAAATATTTCAGTCAATGTGCAAAAAAACAACTCTCTCAAAGATCTTTTGTATACTTATCGAAATCCTAGGTTTTGGCATAACTTCAAATTAAAAATAAAAAAATGCATGAAATTTAAAAATAAGACTACATGTCCCATTTTATGATAAATGATTCAGACCATTCAAAAGAATACGTTATCTTACCAACTTTGAAAAACTTAGAAAACAATAATTAATTTTATCAAATGATCTTTCAATAAACCATTTGAAAATCAGCTTTCAAACAAATTCCGTTCAACTAAACGCCATTCGACCAAAATTAATGTTCCAAAGTAATTCGACCAAATGTCCATTTGACCAAATCTCCTTTCGACCAAATTTACTTTCGACCAAATGTCATTCGACCAAACGTCACTCGACCAAATGTCATTCGACGAAATGTCCTAAAGCCTATCTCTGTATTTAGCTGTTTCCATTTTTCTGTATCCATGTTATGGTTCCGGGTCATTTGGCCGAATGCCGTTTGTCCGAACGCCATTTGGCCGAATGCCATTTGACCGAATGCCGTTTGGCCGAAATAGGAATGATAGTGAATTACAGTTAGCATATTATTGTAGTGAGTATCGAAGCTGAATTTCAAAGAACTTATTCAGCTTACTTTTAGAGAAGGTTAATCATCATTGATATACACATAATTTGCTCTTTGATGTTAGTTCAACAAACAGTCAGTGCTGAAAGAAGAACATTCTTAATGTAAGAAAATATTCACTTCTCTGCTGGTGGTAATAGCTGCCAGCAGAAGCTTTTGCATTGTGTATGTAGTCAGCTTTTGACAAAGGAGAAACTGTGAGCTTCCACGTTATGGTTCACCGAGTCAATCGGTTTACTGCTATACCCAAGCAATGGTGCAGAGCTCAGTTCACACGTTGCAATCTTAATATTGGAGGAGAAACAGAAAGAACAGCCTATGATCAAAAGAAGGAAAAATCTCTTATGACAATTTGAGCAAGTGCTATGCAAACAATTGTTTATATTAGTATAATTACAAAGAAGTGCCGATGGTTTAAAGAAGGTAAAATTCCCGATTAACATATAAGCTGAATTATTGTCAACAGTAACGAAACCAGTATAACTCGAAATGATAGCCTATGCTTAAAAGAAGGAAAAACTTCTAATGAAATCATTAACAAAAACTGGAACCCCACCGTTGGTAGCCCCAGATGAAACAACCATGAGCTTTGAGTCTTGCTGCAATGAGTGGAATTCACAACTTCGCTCTAAATTAACAGGTCAGTTTTATCATTCTCTTGGAGCACTTATATAGTGACAAACATGACGTCCCATCACATCATTAAAGTCAATTAATTAGCTGATCAATTATTGGGCAACACCTAAGAATCTTACACATAAGTGTTATAGTCGATATTTTTTGTTCATAGTTCGGCCAAACGGCATTCGACCAAACGACCCGTTCGGCCGAATGGTGTTCGGTCAAACGGCATTCGGCCAAACGGCGTTCGACCAAATGACCGGACACCCCATGTTATTGTATCTATTTAAATCTTTATAAAGTGAATCCTTCCATGTTAAACTTGGTCTGCATTCTTTCTTCGTTCCGAATCTCATTTTGTAAGCAAGTTAAATTGGATGATTATTTTCCCTTCTTAGAATAAGACCATAATAATTTATCCTCCCTACTCTTACTCTTCTATTAACAGTTTTCCCATCTAATAGTTTTCGTGCATTGAATTTCAGATTCAATGGCTTCTTGCAATTATTGAAAATGTTTCTTAAAATAAGTTTCTCATAATTTACCATTCCTATTCTACTTTTCTTGGTTAACACTGCTGCCTTACTTCCTTGTTATAGCAGGAGATAATACCGTTTTATATATTAGTTTGCCTATTTTTTTACAGAAATTATTTTTTTTATAGAATTCGATTACTACTCTACTAGTTTTATATGCAGTTACACATCTTAATCTATTGGTTGACTATCTATCTAAAGTGTCTGTGAGGCATACTCCTAAGTACCTTATTGTGTCACATACCTTATATTGTCTTACATTAAGGTTTATATCTTGTGGATTGGGTGTTTTATTTTTTTGGGAATCTTAGCAGCAATTGACATTTATCGTAATTTAGACAACTGTTCGACTAATTCTTTTAATAGTTTTTCTAATTCTTCTCTACTTTTCGCGAATTATTATATCATCTGCAAAGGCGAAAAGCAGAAAGTTATGCATATTTAAATTTTGACTAAATATTACCTATCTCAACCTTTTGATGTTGGATAACGTCGTACGGCAACATACTGGGGTACAATTTCGAAAATCGCTCGCGTCACGAAAAGTGGTTGGATTTTGACTGTTAATAACATACTAATGCCCGGCTAGATTTTCGAGATTCTTGCACCAATCGAAAGGAAATCTTTCTTGGAAACGACTCCAATAACTATTGATTTTCATGACTAAACTATTGAAAAATGGGTAAATATCGAGGCATGTCTTATTTTCCATGGAAAAGCACATTTTTCTTGCTGTTATAAGGTCTTGATGTTTTGAAGTTTACATGTACCGTAATTTCGGGTGAAATTGACCATTTATCATGGTTTTTATTGTCTATTTTCAATAATGTTGAAAATGCCAAACAACTGAATGCAGGAAAACAAGTACGACGGTCAGCCTCTTTGGCTTATGTGCCAACATTTTTTAACGAATGTGTTTTCAGTGCCAAAAAACTTCTCCTAAATAGAAAATCGGGGATTGATCACTTGTCAATGCGATTATTGTTATTTTTTTGAAACGACTCTACATAATGAATATGAGCTCCCTGAATCCGAATAATGCAATAAGGCGTCTGTACCAGTGATGTTGGAGCAATAGTAACGGGTTGAGGAATAAAAATATCCTAAAATATAACGGAAGGTCGATTTTTATATCTGAATACAACATTCGAAAGCTTTTCTATAATATTTCACGTAAAAAAATCTTAAAATGATAAAGTCATTGAATCTTCTAAACAATTATTTCCTCCATTGCTGGAACATGTTCCAGGAATAGTGGTATTTGCTAACTTGTGTTCCTTTAAGGTGAAGATGAATCGAAGCCAAACTTCTAATTTTCAAGAGCACGGATCTGGAGAACCAATCATCCGTTTAATCTGAAAACTTAATCGATTGGTCACTAGCTGGTGGTGACCAATCGATTAGGTATTCAGCTAATTTTTAGTATCCTTTTTATTTGTAAGAACAATAAGTGTTGTGTTCCGTCTCGCGTCGCGTTTTTATGTGATCGTAGTGGAAGTTCTTACGTTAGCACACCCAAAAAATGGAATGTGAAATGTAATCGGTCCTGAATTACTTGTGTGTGAAGTGAATATTACCTTAAACATTTGACTATGAAGTGAATCAGACATGAATCACATGAAGTGATTCTCACCTGAAACACTTGAATATAAAGTGAATGAGACCTGAATGCCTTAAATTTACTTTAAAAATCAAACATCAATCACTTGAATATTAAACTAATCAAATCTGAAAAACGTACATAAAGTGATCCAAGCATGAATCACTTGAAAATGAAGTGAATCTGCCCTAACATGCTTGAACATCAAGTTATACCTGTAAAAGTGGAAAATTATAGATGAATCAAACCCGAACTACTTGAATATCAAGTAATTCATACTTGAAATAGGTGAATATGAAGTGCTTCAGACCTGCAGCACTTGAATATAAAGCAAATCAAACCTGAATCACTTTAATATGGAGCGAATCCGACATGAATCACTTGGATATGAAGCGAATCAAACATAAATCACTGGAAATAAATCCTAAATCTCTTGAATATGAAATCAATCAGACGGTATCTCCATTAGTCGATGTCACGTGAGAGGAAAATTTTCCTCCATAACTCTATATCCATTTTTAAATCCTTCTTATACTGGGAAACTTGGACTAATTCTTGTCTGGAAGTGAATAAATACTTGCAAGTTGTAATAAATGATTAAAACATTAAAATAATAAAAAAATATGTAAGGAAAAAAATGGGATTTTTCGAACATTTCGCAAAAAGTTTTCAAATAATTGTTTGTAAAATAATATCAACAAAATATTATTGCTTTCTTACAGAAGTAATCATATATGTATTGGAAATACAGCTATTTTTTTCTTCGATTTTGGGATTTTTTGCGTTGGTATATTCTATAACTCGATAATTCTATAAGTCGATGGTCCCTTGAATATCGAGTTGTGGAGAGTCGACTGTAGAGTGAATCAAACCCGAAAGACATGGATATAAAGAGAATAAGACATCAATCACTTGGATATGAAGTCAATCAAACTTGAACCATGAAGAAATTCTGGCTTGAATAATTTGAATATGATGAATATGAGTCCTGACTGAGTCACTCGCACATGGAGTAAGTCATACCAGAATCACTAGAATATGAATCAGATATGATACACTTGAATATACATTTGATCAGACCTGAATCACTTTAATTTAATATGATTCCATCCCTAATCACTTTAACTTCCAAATGTCAAAGGATTTCTGAACAGCATTCTGGAAATTATATCTTATCAAATTCATAATGTTTAGGTACAGTCATCCCTCCAGAGTAAACTGTTTCCTCATCTGGTTCGAAAGATAGAAATTGTTTAATATCTATATAAATAAAAATGGAATGATGTTTGTATGTCACGAAATGGCTCACGAACGGGGCAACGGATTTGAATGATTCTTTCTTCATTTTGTTCGTCAAGGGTTCCGACGTGTTTGTGTGTATAAAAGTTCCAGGTTGTTCACCGGGAAAGTAGGAAAAACGGTACTGAACGGAACTGTCATTTTGTATGGGACGATTCATAGCGGTTTTCAACAGCCTACTTGATGGCGAGACGAAGTTTGCCGGGACCACTAGTATTAAATTAAATATGCGTACTAGTGCAACCTAGTGGCAAAATTAGGAACCAAAATTTTTTTTATTTGAATGTCCTTTACTTAATTTCTGTTCTTTACTTACCGTAGACTCGAACTTTCTATCTCTTATGGATCGCAAGCTAGAACTAGTTCAAAATGCTCAGTTTAGCGCCACCTAGCGGCAAAATCTCGAACCAAACTATCTATCTCCCGGATGTCCTTGACGTTCTGAACAACTTTGCCGAAGACTCGAACTTTCTATCTCATGTGGATCACAAGCTAGAACTAGTTTGAAATGCTCAATTTTGCATGCTCACTAGCGCCACCTAGTGGCAAAATCTACAACCTAACTGTTTGTTTTCCGGATGTACTTGGCCTTCTTAACAACTTCGCCGAAGACTCGAACTTTCTAAGTCTTATGGATCACAAGCTAGAACTAGTTCAAAATGCTCATTTTTACATGCTCACTAGCGCCACCTAGCGGCAAAGTTGCGAACTAAATTGTTCCCTTTCCGGATGTCCTTGAACCCCTGAGCAACTTTGCCGAAGACCCGAACTTTCTATCTCTTATGGATCACAAGCTAGAACTAGTTCAAAATGCTCAATTTTACATGCTCACTAGCGCCACTTAACGGCAAAATCGCGAGCTAAACTGTTCGCTTGCCGGATGTCCTTGAACCCCTGAGCAAATTTGCCGATGACCCGAACTTTCTATCTCTTATGGATCACAAGCTAGAACTAGTTCAAAATGCTCAATTTTACATGCTCACTAGCGCCACCTAGCGGCAAAATTGCGAACTAAACTGTTCCCTTTTCGGATGTCCTTGAACCCCTGAGCATTTTTGTTGAAGATCGCTTCTTTGTAAATCGTAAGGATCTCGAGATATAGCAATGTGAATTAACCTGTTTTGAGGTGATGCTAAACTTTTTGGGGGTGATTCATTATTCAGCTGAGTGTTGCAATACTTATTTCAGTGAGTCCGTATTTATGACGGGTAGTGTATATAATTCGTCACTACGATTCATTGTCGACTAACTTTGTTGACAAAGAACCATGGCGTAAATAGTATAATCTAGAATCGCATCAAGTTGTATAAACCAGTGTCGTAAAAATTCAGCCGAATGATACCCGATCAGTGCGAAAACGAACAAAAAAAACTCCGCTAGCAAGAAGCCAATCTGACTTCGAGTGCGAATGCGACGAGAAAGAGAGTGGGTGCAACACACGCACACATTCAGTTTCACCCACTGTTGGTGTCATTTCAAAATTTAGTTTCACCTAGAGGCACTGAAATTGAAAATTGAATATAAAAAAATACAAATGAATTTTATATTACTGGTGTAAGAAAACGGCAATGTGATGCATCCAGTTGATGAATCATGATTGTCTTTTAATAAAAAAATACAACTTTTGCAATTTGCGGATGTTTTGTGGGGTATTCTGACGGAAATGATTTTTTTCACTAGTGATATTGAATTTGAATGTCAGTAGTGGATGAGAATAAGTGTAGCAAAAGTAATTGAAAAACTGAATGCACGTTCTACCAGATTCGTGCATGTATTGTCAAACAAACATTCACACAAAGAAGAATTCAACGATGACGGAGCCTACTGAGGATCGGCGTTGTTGACTGTATATTGAAATATGCAGACACTGGTATAAACTGACAGCTCATATATCAATGCAGATTAGCATCAAATTAAATCGCAATAACTTAGCAAAATTTGCCACCCGAGGTCGGTATCTTCTGGCGGTGGGCTTCAAAGAACAACAAAGTGTGTGTGCTGTATAGCAAACTTCCTTTCATGTTGGCAAATAATCACAGATCACAGATTATTTATGTAGCAGTCTTTGGTGTAGTGGTATGGTATCGGTTTAGGGATCCAAAAGTCCGGTGTTCGAGTCTCACTGGAAACTTTTTTTTATTTTTATCGGGATTTTGTGGCATCGTATTGCTGACCATGGAAAGTCTGAAAATGTCGTGCGAAGTGCGTATATGGCCTCCATTTTGGTGTGTATATAGCGTTTTCATGCATTTTATACGAGTGATTTGATTCATATATAATGATGTAAAGCAAAAAATATACCAACCGAAATGTTGACTGGGTGTTACCCCATATCAGCTAAATAAAAAAATCGCTTAAAACATTTTTTTTAAACATCCTTAAATCTTTCAAAAAACAAAATACAATATATAGTCACGAGCTATGGGTGGCAGTACTTGTTTTAAAATATAAAATTTGCAACATTTGCGTTTTCAAATGAAATATTCAAGAAATATTAAAAAAAAATGATCAATGTTACCCCGGATTACGGTAATGAATAGTTAATTTCAAGAATTGCAATGAAAACGCCTAAATGTACACACTAAGCTCTTACGGTGAATTTCACCGTAATCTCAACAGCTGAACAGTTCGGTGAAACAAAACACCGTAACTCCGTCGAAATTTTACGGATTCCGGTGATTTCTCACCGAATACTGTAAAAATTTACCGTACTCCGTTAATTTATTTCACCGAACTGTTCAGCTGTTGAGATTTTACAGGAATCCGTAAAATAATTTAAGTGTGTAGGCAATTTCGTAGGGAAATCCCTGATATCTAACAGAAATTTAATTATTACAACCGTATGAGCTAATTTGTACGAGTTTAGAAGCTGAAATCGTGCTCGGGGATATATTTTAAGAGGAAAATAATCATAATCGTTCTACAAATTTTCAAACCCAGTTTTTTTTTGCTCAATTTCGAAGAAATGTTAATGAAAATCTATCATTGTATTACACTTGCTATAAAAAATGCAATAATAGATTTAGATGAAGATAACTTTAAATTTGAACTTTAAAACTGTTTTTTCATGTTTGATGATTGCTGATGATTGAATGATGGATTCTTGAGCTATAAACATCCTTACAAACTTTACTTACTTCTAATACTGACGTTGTCGTCGTCGCTATCAACATGTAAATGCATGCTAGAGCAATCAGAGTATCAACTTGTCAAACAAAGAGTTAAAACTAATCAGAAATTGTCGGTGAAATCGAAATACACACACCGAAAAGACTGCAAAAATGCTACCGCCGCCCGACCCGAGCGGCGGGATTCTAGGTAAACCTTTGTTTGCCATTTATCTCCGTTGGAAACTAATCATCCAAAATTATGATTGATAAATAAATAAATTAATTAATCAAATAATAGTAATATATAAAATTCCTCTGGATGTAACTCTTTTACGTCGAATACATTGTTGTGACCCTGAAAAGGGCCGTTTTGTTTGAAATTGTGCTGCAATTCAATTTAGGCGCGTTCTCCACGGATACGACGAGTCAGTTGAATGTCCTTCGGCATGATGCTGACACGCTTGGCGTGGATCGCGCACAGGTTGGTATCCTCAAACAAACCGATCAGTTAGGCCGCTCGCTTCCTGAAGGACCATGACGGCCGAGCTCTGCAATCGAAGAGCATTTCACCGGATACCACGACGAAACAGAAGAATTTCTTCATGGTTCGGAACTTCTTCGAGTATCAAAAGGAGATCATGCCAATCATCGTGACTGGTAACTTTAACATCGATTTGAGCAAAGAGGAGAACATGGAGTTCGTGGACTTCATGGAGAAGTACCTCAAACTGGTTTCGGAACCCACTAAAGCAACCAATCTTAGTGCATCACGCGTGGACCTAACGTTCAACTGAAATATTTGATTGGAGAGCAAGAGTTTCCGCTTCTTCTTCCATCGATCGATTCTATTGGTGTTTAAGTATTAACCGAACCAACCAAATAATAACACACAATGTCCATAATAGGTCAGAATTGACATGCAACAAATAGTATGAAAATTGATTAGATTTTTATCAGTGTAGAAATCTTTCATGACTTCGTGACGGTATCATGCCAGGAAATAGAAGAAGCTAACGTTATCCAACGTCAACTTGGCGGTTGTATCTCGGAAACAACCTCTTACTTTTTTTTCTTGGGAATGTCCAATTCTGGGAAATGGTTTTCTGGGGAATGGTCCATTCTGGGGAATATCGTTTATTTTAGAATTAAAGTTGGTTATCAAAGCATATAGCATACCCTTCTAGGCGGATGAATACTATTTTAAAGTCTAACATACATATTAATCATATCAATTGTTATTACAAAGCTCCAGAATCCGTCTCATCTAGCAAACATGGAGTCGTAAGTTCGATTCTCAACGAGAAGACGTGAACCTTCTCAGTAAATTTCATTTGATTAAATGACCATTCAATCCAATTGCAAAGTATATGTAAAGTTTAGTATTTCGGTAGTATTCATACATGAGAATGCTTATTCACTTTTCCTGGCATATTTATTTTTTGTAAAAACCAAAACTTGAATGATTTGAAACTCAGCCATGCTATGTTTCGAATGATGGCATAATAGTTTGCCAAAGGCTTCACCTCAGTAATCAAATAAAACCTCACTTTTCTGTCTCTTCTATCTGGGCACAATAATGTCAGTGGCACACAAATATCCAGCGTCATATTTGAAAGGATTCATCGTCCCATTATATCATTGGCCACAGCAACGGCATGCCAGTCGTGATGCTACACTAATAAAGCAGGAACGAGGCAGAATTGACCGTATCGGAATCAGTCAAAAAGAATGATCGGTGCCGACAAACACTCTACTGCCGGAAATGGAAGCGACATAGAAGAGCAAGCTCATGCATCATGCTTTCATAAATAGACAATAGGAATGGCAGCCAAAAATGTGTGACCGAACGAGGTGCAATTTAATTATCCCTTCACATTTCGGTTGGTTTCGTTTCAGGACATCCTTGGCTGCAGTTCAACATTTTTCCATGTGACTCTTGAAATGCAGCTAAGTCTGAGCTTTTCGGTCATTTTTAGTAAGGGAATGGCACAAGTGCACAGCTTAAGCAAAATATGATTATGTCCATTTCATCAGGGTTGTGTCACAGTCCATTTTCGTTTCCTTTATTTGACACAAACTACGACCTAATGAATATAATTTTACCAGTTTTTACACAGCAAAAATAATAAAACCTCTTCGATTTCGCAGCACATTAATCGCGTTTATTATCACTACTTCCTATTTTTACTATTTATACGTCACACCAGGGACCTGCTTCTCAACGTTGTATTCTTATGAGCACTCGCACAGTTATTAACTTTTTGATGATTTCAAAAAATCTAAAAAAAAAACGACCGGACAAAAACAAATGATAAAAGTGATCCTGAGAAATGTAATAGATCTCGCGTAAATCTTTATCATCATTATAGTCGAAGGTGAGCGAGAGAATCGCTCATTGTTACATAGGCTGTTTCGGAAAGTTAATCGAGCGTTTGAAACTTTTATGCTGCTATACTGTAAAATTCGTCGATTTTATCTAAAATTCGTTGGCGTTTACAACTTATTTCTCTGCGTGTATTGTTTCTTTTTTATATAAATACTGGCTTGTGTAGCCTCAGAAGTCATTTTCTAGAAGGGATCAGAAAAGACCAATATTCATTCGATTTTTATTCAATGAAAACATAGGGTGCCGGTACCAATGGTTGTAATGTACCAGTAGATTGGACTATGGAATAAAACGTACATTTTTAGATAAAAACGATATGTGATATTTTTGGTGGATAGATCGTCTCTAGTTTAGTCGATTTGCCAAATTTCAGCTTATTATTTTATCAAAAAGTCATATAAATAATTAAGTTTATGCAAAAAATTTGCTGCCTTGCACCAATAGTAGCCGTCGTGTTCCAGTAGTGGATCAACGAGTGGAAGCAGTTTTTAAAATGTATGTATAAAAATGAAGAAAAGCCCCAGAGATGATCTTAATGTTTCATTCGAAAGATATTAGTTGCCGTTTCGAGTTGAAAATGTTAAACCTGTGTTAAAATTCGCCATTTTGTTTAAAATTCCTTGTATCATTCCCGAACGTCTACTACTGGAGCACTAGCGCAACTACTGTACCGGAACACGTGTACCAATAGTGGCTCAAGCGATTTTATGTTAAAAAAAATAGTTTTATTACTCTTTTTATATTTTTCCCTTATAGTAGGGGTTGAAATCTTTCTGTTGACGCCAAAAGATCTCTGTTAAGGCTTTTCGTTATTTTGTTATGATTTTTTATAGCTTAGGTAGTCCACTAATGGCACCGGTACCCTAATGAATTTAAAATATTTTTTTTCTGCATTAACAAATGCATCACCTATGAACGTATTATTATATTCAGAACAACATCGCAAGTCGAACGACGAAAGTGTGTGTGTGTGTGTGTGTGTGTATACAATCCATCTCCCACTGACCGGCAGTGCTTTTATGGAAGAAAATTGTATGCATGTATATTTGATACCCTTCGTTATCTTTATATCTGCAGACAATTTTAACCCGGGAGATGAAAGGTGATAGCTCTACTGAAATTCCAACGACCCATTTCAAGAATGGCAGTAAATACACACACATTCTGAGGTCATTTTCATATACAGTAAGCCCCGCATAAAAACACCCAGATATCAAATGGATATATGAAATGTTTTTACACTTCCCGAATCGAAAATTAAATTTTCGACCCTGGCACGTATTTAGTTTCAAATGGTAATAGGTGAGTAAATAATAATAATGAACGATTTTACCTGGATGTAATGCTCTTTTTTCCGTCGCCACACTGAGCTTACCGCCAAATACTATACACTTTTTCACTGCACTGCGCGCATAACATGTTTGCTTCACCCGCCCCCGCAGGAGCAAGCGTCACGGTCAAAGGATCACACACTACTAAATTATCTCGCGGATCACGCCACTTTTCTTCCCCCCACTGCACTGCGCGCGTAACAAGATTGATCCTGTCTGACCGCTTCACCCGCCCCCGCAGGAGCAAGCGTCACGGTCAAAGGATCACACACTACTAAATTATCTCGCGGATCACGCCACTTTTCTTCCCCCCACTGCACTGCGCGCGTAACAAGATTGATCCTGTCTGACCGCTTCACCCGCCCCCGCAGGAGCAAGCGTCACGGTCAAAGGATCACACACTACTCATCGCAAGTCGAACGACGAAAGTTGTTTAAAAATGAAATAACACAAACGCATTTTTGGCCCAATCGTGCACCCAATGGTGGTGTTCCCAAATGTGTTGGCTTGTCACGACGAAAAAGTTTCCAATACTAATGTGACAAATTGTTATTCTACTTTATCCCTTCCAGCTTCATTTTCTGTTGCTTTACCAATCAAATATTTTATCTGGAACCTTTTGTCTCATGAGAATAAAATTTGGAGATAAACGCACGGAAGCCATGAATTGGGTTCTAAGCTTCCGTGTGTCATCATCATACCTTTCATCACTGCTGCCATCATCACCATCATCATCTTTCCTTCTCACTTTATTCAGCCACATTGGGAGCCTGGCCGGATTCTACTGAGATACACACGAAGAGACCCTTTCCCTCCGAGAGGACCTGTCGAGTTGATTATTGTTTATTTGTTTTTAGTGCTTTTGACTTTCTCAAGTATGTTTATTAAATTTCGCATGGTGTGTGCAGCTTTATCTTGTGTCGTTTGGACTGCAGAAGAGCTGTCATAGACTTTGCTCGTTATATCTGAACTGAATGTTTTAAACATTGTAGCCGCCTTGCATTTGGATGACGAACTGATGGTTGCACTAGGTTTTCTTTAGCTGTTCCAAAAGGGTTCACTCGATCCATTTATTTTCTTCCTATTTTAATGAAATTTTTTTCTAACCAATTCTGCATTGATACAGATAGTTTGGATTTTCAATATAATAATTTGAAAGTGTTACAATTTTCATACCGCATAAGTTTTAGAGTGATCAACATTGTTTAAAAAGATTGTTTATGGAACAGAGATAACAGGAAAACAAATGTTTTTGTAAAAAAAAATGATTTAAGGACAAAAAGTCGGAAGACCAAATGTCTAAAAGACAAATCATTGAAAATTCGGGACTTTGGACAAAATATCCCTCTTGAACTTCGCCTTTTAATTTTCGACCTTTTATCTTCCAAATTTTTGTCTTTCGACCTGCTGTTAGTGAATCTCAAAAACATATTGCTATGAAGACGTTCGACTGCACTTCAGTCATAATCTGTTCTTTATTTTTTGTTGTTGCTTTTTTTTTTAGTTCCGCAACAATTTATATGGTTCCTTTAAGGTATCAAACGAGTGCCAACAAACCAGAACAGTTTCACTTTTTCCCATGCGAGTAGTTGAGTCGAAGATGTTATCTGCCTTTCAATGTAGCTTTCAGCAAAACAGACAGACGCAGTTCAATTGCCAGCATAAATTATAGGCATCTCAAGCATTAGATACTAAAAACGACAACGCTATCGAAAACTGCAAGCAAAGCAAAGCGACAAATTATCCCCATAAATCATGATTATCGCATTACAGTGTAAGAGAAAGTCAAAGCTTCAGACTCACAGAGTATGCTGAGTATCAGAGGCACATGTGTAAATTATGGGACGCAGTTTCTTCGTGGATAAAACCACTCGATGGAATTCACTCATTTTGTTCGATCACCTTTGTGACACTTTTTGTATGGAGACTTTGCAATATCTATAAGGATCACCACGGGTCTCTGAAATCTGTTCCCCCTTCAAAGCGAGACGTTATTTATGGACAACCCCTATGCTGAGAAATACTCTGGGAAACCGTAGTACAATCGATTTTTACTTGGCTATTTTATACTAATAAAAACGGCGGCTCTAAAGCTTGCCAAAGGAAAAACACAATAATTCATTTTTATTTCCGATACCAAGCGCAGAGCTGCTTTACTCTTGCCATGAGCTGAGTATACTAGAGAATTCAAGAGCGCTGATGTTGAGAAGCTTTGCTGAACATGGATACCAACATATGTGCCTGGCAGCAATTGTAAACAATGCAGCAACTCTAGGAGTAGTTCTTTATCGACGAATGCTGCTCGAAATGTGAGTGGGAAAACTATTCGAGGGCTCTCGTACGGTATATCGAAGCAAAGTAGTGGTGTAGTAAAACTTTTGCCATTTTCAGTTGTCGAGCAAACAAGTATTTGATTTGTAGGAGCACCTCGGTTGTTGCAAAACTGTTTCAATATCGTAGTAAACTGTAGAAATTCGTTCTGCATCTCAATAAATTGCACATATTTGGTTCTAGTTTGAGTCAATTACATTTTGCTGTGGTACACAGTGCCATAGACTTAGCGTTGTAAAATAACAATATACAAAATATATTTTCCTAGCAGAATTAGCAGATCATATAAAAATTGTATAACAAATATATCATATTGAGTTATAAATATATCCCGTTGATGAAATTATATATGATGTATTATTTTTCCATAACAAGATTATATCAGAACGTGTTACAATTCATTTTAAAACACTTCATGTTACAAAAAGCTATAACAAATCTTATTACAATCTTAGTACAATTGTTACAGAGTTTTAACAACATTCATCATTATAACAAAAATAATAAAAAAATAAAGAATATTTACCAAGAACGAGTAAGTTAGCCGTTTATATACGTCATTAATTGTTACGTCATGTTTTAAATCTCAGACGCAGGAGCAATATGAAAAACATCAAGTTCATTCATATGAGCAGAGAAGACGTTGAAGAAGTTGAACTTCCATCACCCTTTTCTTCAAGTGTACCAATAGCCTCAACGGTAGGGTGGTCATGTCCATTCCGGTGGTTTGGTACATGTCTCGGTTCGATTCCCGTTAATGACTCGGTTTTTATTAAAAATAATACAATACTTTTTTCATGTCTGTCACTTTCTAAAAATAGACTTACACACTTAAAAGCATTTACCCAAAAAATGAGTAAAAGTATATGGTTTTACCCTAATTGGTTTTTACCCAAAGCGGTATTTGTAACAAGATATGGTAAAATTTTGATATACTATAGTGCAAAATTTTAGTTACTATGTCAACATCCTGCATCTAATTTATAACAACCAGTGTTACAAAAAAGATCGTAACTTAATAAAGCATCAAGTTATTATTTTGATAGCTTCAGCTAGTCGGGTTTCGAAATATATTTTCATCAACTTATCTACAAGAAGAGATCAGACAAGCCTAATTATAAGTTCTTTAAACTCAAATTAGAGTAAATCATACTTAGTTTTTACCCACAGTTGAGTTGTTTTTCTTCTCTCATAACAGCCAAACAGAATGAAAAATGAGTCATAAACAGAGACATACCTAGAACTTTGTATTGAGAATTTGTTCCTATTGTCAAAAGAAAACTACCTACCAGTTAAGCCAAATTTGGGTAGTCCCATGGAAGAGCCAAATTGAGTATAACGAAACCAAATTGGGTTGATTTGTGGCTCTGTGTATGTTTAATTCAGCTTTTCCCGTTTCTAATAAAATATTGAATAAAAAGATTTTCTACAGAGAGTATTGTAGTGTTGGATTTAAACATAGAGTCTTGTGATGGTTTTAGGCTCTTGGATGTTCAAATCCTAGGGTGTCAATTCACATTCTGCTCTTGTCAATATTACATATTTACCATAATTATGGTTATATTAATTAAGGCTTTAACTATAACTTTTTGTTAATAACATTTAAGTGAAATTTCGTCTCAAGATAGGTGATTGTGTTTACAACCAACCCGGGTAGAGGAGAATTGCAAATCAATAACAAAAATTACCATTAATATTAAATGTTTGAATGTACTTTTTTTTTTGTTTGGCATAATAGTTAAAAAAAACAACGATAACTGAGTTTGCATGGCATAGCCATTGTAATAACAAAATAACAACAAAGCTATAATAAAATATATGTTAGAATAAGCTATTGATTACAGAATAATAACTAACCAACAATTTTTAAATTATCTTCAACACCAAGTCTGCACAGTGGGCCTGGCCATTTTAATATTTGTATCACATTACCAATATGCTATAAATATTAATGTTGACAAGAAAATACCAGAAGAAATTCTGATATTTCCAGGATGCTTTTCAATATTGGCTGTGCAAGCGCTAAGAATAGAATAGAATATGGCAAAATACAATACTTTTCTAAACCAACAAAAAATAACTTTTTAGCATTGGAAGTATTATGAACATTGTGAGTGCTTCGTGAGGCACAAGCAGGACAGTTCGGTTTTGCGTCGTCCGATAGATTTTGGATTTTTTTCCCCTTGGGACGCCAAGAACTTTTGCTGACAGTGTCAGTTTTGTGTTCAGTCAAGAATGGATTACCAACTGGTGAGTTCGTTTCATGCTTATGATAACACATTTTTTCTTGAAAGCGTAATTTTTATGTAATATTAAAACAAACTTTGTATGGTTCGTCACTACAAGTGTCGGCATTATTCCTGTTTCATATAATTTAAAATATATACATGTAATTTTCAGTTTTCGTCATTAATAAAAACGTCTTTTGAATTGTTCGACATTATAGATGTTGACGTATTTTTTAAAGCTTCTACCAAAAACTTCTCGAGACAAAAATACAAAACTAGCTTTAAATATAAGTCGTATATTTCCCCCATGGATCGCATCATCGACCAGAGGTGACTCCCAGATCTTTTCCTCCCTCACTAATAAACACCCTTCCCGTGGTGATTGTGGAGATGCAGAGGTATTCTCGGTCTCTAGAAGCAACAAACATTACACCCTAACATTCCTTCCCCATCCCAACTGACTGTAAGGACTTGGCCTTAGATATTAGATCTGCTAAAATTGCACTTCGAGAGTAAGCGGAAATTCCCATCCCTTATTCATTTGGATCGTAGTGCAATTCTTACCAGTTCCGATCAATCACGGAGTAGCAACCATTGACATGTACAGTCAGTCTATGCTATGCTATGCTATGCTATGCTATTGGAAGTATTATGAACATTGTTTATAAATATTGTTATACACATGAAGTTTAAGTTCTGAGGCAAATTAAGCAAATAAATTGCCATACAAGCTGGAAAACTTGCATGCAAGTTGGCTGAAATAGTCAAATTTAGCATTTTCAACAGCTAATATCTCAAAAACTAGACGTGCTATGATATTTCTGAAAATGGCAATGGATTCAGCAATCCTTAATTAAGTTTAAAGCGGTATTTTGGTACTTGAGACAAAACAGTGTTCCGCAGTGTTATTCGTTGCTTGATTATTTGGCCGGCTTGCAGGGCCTGATATCTACTTCCTAGATTTCAGGAGGACCTAAATGTTTGGAGGGCCACAGTGCACAGTT
Source organism: Aedes aegypti (assembly GCF_002204515.2). NCBI lineage: Eukaryota > Metazoa > Arthropoda > Insecta > Diptera > Culicidae > Aedes > Aedes aegypti. Next base: position 170,140,670 of record NC_035107.1, read on the forward strand.
TAGCATAGAGTCCCTCTCTGGCACTCGGACGATACGCAGCCGCCCGTCTCATGGGGGACAGACGCTGTTGTGAGCCGCTCCTAATATGAAGTACAGACGCTCAAGGTTTGCAGAAGTAACGTTAGCAGAATTTAAACTCGCGATAGTAAAAATGCTCAAAATTATTATTGTAGGAAGGTATGTCTGTCGTGTTGTGAAAATTTCATTCAAATTGGTCCATAAATAACTGAGATCTACCAGCATTGATTCTGTGATCCAATACTGCAAACAGTACTGGACAGAATGAGGTACACATTGGTTGTTTTTCATGCATCATGCAAGTCAAATTTGGAGGAGTAGACCTTTACTTCTAGTAATCTAGTAATTGACTTGAATCTTCCAGCACAGCTCAGATATAACTCATCATCATATTTTTCATCATTCCTCGTGTATGCCTATATTGGATCATCACATCAGCTTTCAATCGTTGCAGAGCACTCATTTGCCGACAAAAATAGTTTAAGCCACAAATTGATAATCAACAAAAAATCTTTTAAAGACGCGTAGTATTAACAATCCAAAGGATTTTTTATGATCGTTGAAATGTGACCGATTTTTTGCCTGCCTTTCTAGTTGACTTCCTTCGTTAATAAAGTCAAACCAACCAACCAACCTTCTGGCAGAATGCCAAACTACCATAGCAGAGCATAATTCTTGGCCTAACGAACAACTTCGCTGGAAACACCAGCCTTCAATCGATTCTGTATCTTGATAATCAGGAGTTTGAAATTGAAAATGCTCACGAGCACCTCCCATTACCAGTGTATTAAACTTACTAAATAAGCAATGTGTAACTAGTATACTAATGATCCACTTTGACGAATGTCTCACATAGCTCTGTTTTGAGATAATTGAGTTTTAAAATTTGACTTTTGCTAGCGTCTCCTAGTGTCAGTATGTTGAACTAAGCAGTCATGTAGCGCGTAGCCATGGATTCGATGAGCAATTTCACTGAATACATGATTTTTCCAAATCACCAGAATCTTGAGATATTGGAGAAAATTACTAATTCATGGACTCCATAATCAACTTTTATTGAACTAGGACCTAAGCCTATGAATGTATAGCAACTTTATCTACGTTGCAATTTTTTTCTGAAGAATCTACGATTTTGTATAGTACTGTTGCTGAGATAGAAGCGCTCAAAGTCTCCAAATTTAGCTCTAACAATTCCGCCTTCATAATAGTTCCGCCCAGCGTTACACAAACACTTTTTTTTAAGAAAAAAATGTCATCATGAATATTATGTTATTTATAAGATATCGTTCATATATCAAATTATGTTTTGACAAATAAATCAATTTGTTTTGATTCTAGTGTCTTAAATGTTTTGAAATAATGTAATCATTGCAAAATATTAGAAGATCAAACCACTCGGCTAAGGAAGCCCACCTATTGCAAACAAAATCTTTGTTTTTTATTGAATACATATCAAATATATATGACACTCAACACAGGTCTGACGAAGCACGACTGTAAACAACTGGTTTTCAAATCGTGCCTACATCACCAATCAATTTAGATTTGTTTCCTGGCCCATGCAGAAAACTTCACATATCTGCATCTCTACGAATCATCAAAATAACTGTCGAAGTTTACTCTTATATATGCAAACAAATATCCCTCAATGAAAAAAACTTTAGTAAAGTGACTGGATAGAAAGTGTTCTCTATCATGTTTGTCCTAGAATGTTTCTCTAGTAGCGGATATTTGATTTACCCTGTTTCGGTGCATAGCACCTTTTCTCTCCATCTGCGGGAATTATGGATTGATAGGAAAATATTTTCATAGAAAGTTTACGCACAGAGCAGCACCGTGGCCCAAAACGTACTAATACTTTTAGTTTATCAAATCCACTATGCGTTGTTCGATCGTATCTGGACCTCAAAGAGGAGTGCAGTGTAATTATGCTTGCATGAACTGCAGTCACAAGGAATTTGCTATGAGCAATTCTCGCTGAAACCAGGTCGCCATCGGCACCCATCGTTAGAATTCCAATTTTATGTCTCTGATCGCTAGCTTTCGATAAAACTTAAGGGTGGTCCTTTTTGTTTTCTCAAATTGGTGGACCCCTCGTACGCCAGCTAGCTAAACAGTTTGCAAAAAAGCCCATTTTTGATAAATCTTGGGTATTTCTTCACGTGATATGTCTCATATTTCCCTTGGAACACATACCAATCTTAATGGCATCGTATAGAGAAAGGATATAGCTTTCATTTGAAGTTAAAAAAAAATCCGGCGGCCATTTTGAATTTGGCCGCCATCTTGAATTTTGTTAGAAAAATCGTTTTTTCACCATTAGCGCACCGCTCGTTTTGAATTCTGAGATCACCATCAGAAAGCTGAGGAAAAATTGCGTAAGATAGGCTACAGAAACTAGGTGTGCAATGGTATTTACCCTATGAAATGAACGATTTTCTAAAACATGTTCCACGATTTTGACGTATATGGCGAGTGCAATCAATGCAAACATCATTTTTGGTACAACAAAGATACAAGTTTTCAATAGTTGGTGTATTTTTCGAGTCAGATGAAGAATAGGAGTATTATTTTGAGTGAAAAAATCTGGCGGCCATCTTGGATTTTGACGCCATCTTGGTTTTAAGTAGTAGAATGAGTTTTCACCTTGATAACACTCAACATGTTGAATTTTAATGCCACCGTTACACTTACTATTCTTCTTGTTCTTCTTTTTTCTGACATTACGTCCCTACTGGAATAGAGCCAGCCCCTAAGCTTTAAAAATAAATTAACAAGTAGAATTTTTTAACGCTTATTTGCCACCTGAATGATTGTTCTGCATATCTGCGAGTTGAAAAATAGCATTAATTCTTTCATTTATTTGGTCTAAAACCATTGATAGAAATGAACAATCTGTTGAACAGCTAAAATAAGATAAGAAATAAAGAATCTGTTTGTTTTTAAACGGAGATCTTTAATTAATTAAACATGAAGAGCGCTGAGGTGGTAAAAAATCATTCTACTGCTAAAAACTAAGATGGCGTCGAAATCCAAGATGGCCACCAGATTTTCCAAACTCAAAATGATTCACCTGAGTTTTGGCATTACGTCCACATTAGAACAAAGCCTGCTTCTCACCTTTCAATTTCGCTATTTTTCACATGCATGTTGGGTGTTAGTAAAAACAATACTTTATGATTCAGAAAATCAAGGATTTTTTTTGCTTAAAAATTTAAGATTTCCATTCTAAATTATTGCACTTTTGGAAATGTTTTACGTTAAAACTACAGATATTACCACAAAACTTACTAATGTCCCAACGCACAATTTATAAACTTCATTCGATGACAAAAAAAGCATATGGTAAAAAAAAATTGTTTATTTCAATCAATGTTTTTGGACGGTTTTTATTCATTAAATTTATTTATTCATAATAAATGAATTCAAAGATAGGTCGAAGAAATATTCTATAATTAAAAATCGTATTATAAAAGAAAATTCCTATTTAATAACCTGTATTTATAACTAATAAAGCTGAGTATCAGGCTCGGTTCCACTAGGGACGTAACGTCAGGAAAATGATGAATAATAAGAAGAAGAGTATACGTAACCTTGTTTTTATTGGTAACCTCTAAATTCGACATGCTGAGTGCTATCAAGGTGAAAAATTCATTCTTCTAGTCAAAATCAAGATGGCGTCAAAATCCAAGATGGCCGCCAGATTTTATCACTCTAAATAATACTCCTATTCTTCATCAGACTCGAAAAATACACCAACTATTGAAAACTTGTATCTTTGTTGTACAAAAAATGATGTTTGCATTGATTGCACTCGCCATATACGTCAAAATCGTGGAACATGTTTTAGAAAATCGTTCATTTCATAGGGTAAATACCATTGCACACCTAGTTTCTGTAGCCTATCTTACGCAATTTTTCCTCAGCTTTCTGATGGTGATCTCAGAATTCAAAACGAGCGGTGCGCTAATGGTGAAAAAACGATTTTTCTAACAAAATTCAAGATGGCGGCCAAATTCAAAATGGCCGCCGGATTTTTTTTAACTTCAAATGAAAGCTATATCCTTCCTCTATACGATGCCATTAAGTTTGGTATGTGTTCCAAGGGAAATATGAGACATATCACGTGAAGAAATACCCAAGATTTATCAAAAAATGGGCTTTTTGGCAAACTGTTTAGCTAGCTGGCGTACGAGGGGTCCACCAATTTGAGAAAACAAAAAGGACCACCCTTAAGTTTTATCGAAAGCTAGCGATCAGTGACATAAAATTGGATTTCTAACGATGGGTGCCGATGGCGGCCTGGTTTCAGCGAGAATTGCTCTATGATGCTATCAAAAAGGTGAGTGGTGCTTTGTTCTTCGTCTTAAATCGCCTCTAGGTGGTACCCTTGACAACGGATGTGTGAAAGGAATTGGGGTATCAAGGAAGGTTTATTTATGAGGCAGCTTTTGTTTATTTATGCACTTGGTGCATATTTTTCCCATTAATAAAATAAGTCTGAAGAAAGTTTTGCTATTAGGTGCAACGGTAGGAACTTCTGCTAGCTGCATTTGGTTGTCTGCCTAGCTTCTGATGCATTTCGTAATCTCTGCGGCTTTGAAAGGGAAATTCTATGCTTGTTCAATTTTGTACAAAAGCAAGTGTTTCGATTTCATTGTTGTTAATATGGGTTCATTTATTATATGTATATTTTTAAACATCAATACCTGCCACAAACCTCATCCATTTATTGACGTGACTTAACTGATTTGTAATTAAAAATAGTAGTTCGTTCGAGGCTTGTTCTAGAAACATGGCGAATGTGCCTTCCTGAATATGACAGTCTATATGCTCTGAAGTTTTGATACTTTTGGAAGCATGTCCAGTTGCAAAAAAAAACGGAAAAAGTTTTAGAAAACAATTGCTTGATGTTATGGAGTCCTAGCGGCAGATAAAATAGTAGCAAATGCGTCTTACTAATATTGCTCCAGAAAATATTACTTCAAGCATGTGATTGATTTAAGAATGCGTCTTAATGAGCATGAGTCTGAGCATGGATGACCGCTTCGTACCTACCGTTTTGTCTCAAATTCCGAACACTCTGTTTTTGTATGGCGATTTAGTTGAAATGTTTCGCTGAAATATGTCATCAAATAATCAGGAAATAGAAGTCAATTGCAATTCAGTTTTTACGTCCTCAAATCTATTTAACGTCTCGGGAGTAGTGATGATTCTCTAGTTCGAGACCAGTAGAACCAGCTCAGATAAAGTTGTTTGCAAAATTATTCATTTGAATAGGATTTATTCGTGCTGTTCGGAATTTGAATCAAGGTGTTCGGAAAATGAGACAGAATAAACACACTGTTCGGCATTAGCATCAAAATGTAGTTCCATACTTTTACGTAAAAACAATACTTAACAAGTTTAAATAAACGTTTTTATCGGCACATCTAACAGCTAGCAGTTAGGCTTTGCAGAGAGATTAAAATTCTCACAAATCTCAGCTAATTTGTGCCTACCAGATGCATTTGAAGTCACTATTGACCTTAAGTGTTCGGAATATGAGTCGGTAATCGACCGGAAAAATCGACGTGGCACAGAGATTTAATGAAAGGGACTTGGGATCAGTGTTGTGAAAAACTCAATTTCTCATAACTCACGCTTGAGATTTTCCATGCGTGAGTTGTCAATCACGGAACTCAACAGTCAAAAAATCATGGATGAGTTGGCTTACCTTTTTGACTCATTGTCTCGTACAAGGATGGGAAATGTATTGTAGTAAACATCGTGTGACACGGCAATAATTTCTTGTTAGTCTGGTAAAATTATAGTCATCCTTTCAAACGTAAACCACAACATTCGGGTTTCACGAGTTTTTGACGGGTTTTGTGACTTAATCATTTTTTAAGGTTTGAGTTGATTGAGTGATTTTGCATCAAAATCTCAAGCGTGAGATTTGCGAAGCAGATCTATAATGAGTATGCTCTTACGGGAGAGCGTATTGATTGGGATTTGAATGTGAGTCTATCAACACTGCTTGAGATAAGCTTACCATTCGCAATGTGCACAAATCGAGAGTTCGAAGTTTAAAAATCATTGAAGATACCGGCTACGCCCAATATGGTCAACGTGGAAGGGAAGGAATATTAGTTAGACAACCATTGTTACTAGAGACAGGATATAACTCTGCATTCCCACAGTTGTCATGAAAAGGATGTTGGGTTAGTGAGATAAGGTGGAATAGCAGGCCCAGGGCCGATGAAGTCATGTGATGCTCCATTGCGAACTAGCTTATCAGCCAATTCATTTCCAGCCATGGATTCATGGCCAAGTACCTGTGCAAGGTTTACATAGCTGACAGAATTTAATAAATCAAGTTGAGTTTGTCATGCGATAACAAGTCTCGATCTTGAGTTGGCCAAAGCATTTATTTATTTATTCATTTCATCAAGCATAGGTAGACTACATACAATAATTACAATAATTTCTTACATGCTATGGATTCCTTATATTGTTCTTTAGTCGTGTTTTGAGCTGCTCTTTGGACATAGTAATGGCAATGGATTCGCAATGTACATTATACTGACGCATCATACGGTTCATTGGTCTGTTTTGAGCATAATGCTTTCTGCATGGTTTTTCTGAAAATAATTTTCTTGTTCTTAAATGCCGAGAGGGCGTGTAGAAGTTTAGTTGAGAAAAAAGTGCAGCAGAGTCTACACGGTTCGAAATAATGTTGTTTATAAAAAGAATCATTGCGAATTCCCGGCGTTGCTTAAGTGTTTCCAAGTTGATGAGCATGCAGCGTGTTTCATACGACGGATGTGGCAGTACAGTCCAATTCAATTTTCGAAGGGCGTATAAAAGGAATCGCTTCTGTACTGATTCTATGCGTTATTCGTGTACGACATGGTACGGGTTCCATACTAGGTAACAGTATTCTAGAATTGGTCTTACATATGTAGTATACAATAGTTTAATAGTATATGGGTCTTGAAAATTGATACTGAACCTCTTAATGAAGACAAGCATGCTGTTTGCTTTGTTCATAATGCAATTATAATGTTCTACAAAAGTGAGTTTAGAGTCTAGGATTACGATCAAATCCCTTACAATTTTACACTTCTGCACTACTTGATTTCCTAAAAATACTTCAATTGGATGTGTTACATATTTTCGACTAAATGCTATTGAATTTAATTTGCGATTGAATTGTCCATTGCGATGAGAATGAAAGAAACAAATTCTAGCAGATTGTAAGATGTTGAGCAACCTTTCAAAAAGCCATGCTGCCTACAAGTAACAAGATTTTTTACTTGCTGGAAAATTTCGTCGTTCACGAGAGATTCGAACGATTTGAAAACAGGCACCAAATATGAAAATTTCTAAGCTTCTGGGAATTTTCCATTATTTAGAAACATGTTGAAGGAAAGGGTAAGTTCTTCTGAGAGATTTTTGAAGAATAAGGGTGCAATGCCATCCGGTCCTGCTCCCTTTGATGCGGCCAGATTTTTTGGTGCCGAAAAGATTTCATGTTGTGATAGTTTTTCAATAGATATACTATAAGAAATGTTTGGGAAGAAGTTGCGGTCGCGGTCTTCTTTGGAGTAGGTGATGTACACTTCTTGGAAGAAATCTGCAAACAGGTTGCAGATATCGGAAGAGTTTTCACCTACATTTCCGTCAAAATGCATTTGCGAAGTGAAATTTCTACTTTTTAATTTAGTGTTTATATAATTAAAAACAGTTTTTAGGACATGATTTGACTTCGAATTCGACCTTACGATTATATTCTTCATGTGCGGAGTTAATGGCTGAGTTGAGTTGGTTACATATGTCATGATAATTTTGTAAGTTCGTGGCAGTATTTTCTTTTTCGTTTAATTTATGCCCTTTTCTTTCTTGTTCTTCAGGTTTTTTAGTTGTTGGCTAAAACACACCGGTAATTTGTTATTTTGTATACGTCTTCTTCTTCTTCTTCTTGGTACAGTTTCATTAATTATTTGTTGAATAATTGAATGGAATTTGTCTACTTCGGTGTCGACATTTCTTTCAATACTTGTAATATGTTGCCAACTAATTGTACATAGTCTACGTTTGGCTTCTTTGTTATTTGCTTTATTGTATTCTGGAACTTCCTTGTACTCTCAATCGCTGGGGAGAGCAGTTTTATGTATGAAGATTGAGTATTCAATTGCTGTGTGAAATACTTAATTTTCTATAGAAGTGATAATGATGTACACAGAAATCTTCAGTGCAATTTGTAAACAAGATGTCCAAGTAAGAATTTTGCTGTTTTTTTACGTGATTAATTTGATTTAGGCCAAAACATGATATTTTGTCGAATAAAAATTGAAAAGTGCTGTCTTCGCCTACGACTGGAAGTAAAAGTGATTCATTTACATTGTCTGTAATGAAGTCAGCATTGCGTTGGTTAAAGTCACTATATATATATGCAGTTTTACTTCAGATTCCATATTTGAAATAATAATTTCGATAATTTTGAAAAATAATTCAAAAGAATGTTTGCTAGCGTGTTCAGGTGGAAAATACACGGATGAAAAAATATGCGTCTCACCATTAATTAGAGCTTGAGCTCAAATATTTTCGAATTCTTTGTGTTTGAAAGTTTCAATCTCTTCAGAAGTAAAGTGTGCATTGATGGCTATAAGGACTCCACCACCAGGCTTCTGATTACAGTGTTTCAAATTTCGGTCGTGCCAAAATACCGTTTTGTCTCAAATTCCGAACAGACTCATATTCCGAACACTCGGTTTTTGTTAGGCGATTTGTTTGAAATGTTTCACTGAAATATGTCATCAAATAACCAGGAAATGGCATCAATTGCAATTCAATTTTAACGTCTTCCAATCAATTTTATACCTCGGGAGTAGTGATGATTCTCTACTTCGAGACCAGTTAAACTAGCTCAGATAGATTTATTTGCAAAATTATTCATTTGAATACGATTTATTCATGCTGTTCGGAATTTGAAGCAAGGTGTTCGGAATATGAGACAGAATGAACACAGTGTTCGGCATTTGAACCAAAACGTTGTTTCATACTTTTGCGTTAAAACAATACTAAACTAGTTTAAATAAATATGTTCTACGGCACGCCCAACAACAAACAGTTAGGCTTTACGGAGAAAATACAATTTTCATATATTTCAGCTTATGTATGCCCATCAGAGGCAAATGAAGTCACTGTTGACCTTAAGTGTTCGGAATATGAGTCAAAGCGGTACATCAAAATTGTTTCCAAAAATTTATTCGCTTTTTAAGCTTTCGTCCCAGCTGGTTTTAGTTCCAGAATTAAAAAGAAAGAAGAAGATTAAAGGTTTTGTTGAATTTCCTTCATTTTGGCTAAGCTTTTCATGTTAATGAAATTTTGGCAATATACCAGAATTTCAGTCGCATTCTGTTGAGAAGACGAAGAAATTTTTGGATTATTAGTAATACTTACATTACTATGTGCGTCAGGTAGCGTGTGAAAGGTGAATGTTGTGGATGTTGTCAGTGATGTCTGCTTCCAAGGAAGGCGTCTTTATTTTCGAAATTTGTAAGCCGGTTGAGAAAAAAATATTTGCGCTCTCCCTGGTAAGCTGCAGTCGCTGTGTGCGTTCGCTGGATAAGTATGCCTGGTACGACTTCAAGTCTTCTACGGCGTCTGTTCGCGAAATTCCTAGTTCTTCGTGGACGTCCAAGAAAATTTCGCGCAAGAGATTAGTGTCCGCTGGTAGTCCTTCTGCTGCTAAGGTTGAAGATGCGCTAGTTTTGGTAAGTCCACGAAAACATGTTGAAGGGGACTGGTCATGCAAGAATGAAAGAAAGTTCTGCACTATGTCCATGATTTTCCGATCCCGTAGACGTGCTTTCAGGAAGCGTTGGTCCCAGGCTGCAGATTCTTTCATGAGTCTGACTATAGGTGGACGCATGGGGTAAAAGAGTGGAGGTTTTCAGTGCGCATCGTACCTTCGTGCTGTGCGTACACGAATTCTCTCTGCTCTTGGAAGTTTTTTTTTAAACTACCTAAAGCAATAAAACAGTGCTTTTAAGTGCTACAAAAACAGTACTTTTCAGTGCTAAAATTAAAAACGGTACTTTTCAGTGCTACTAAAACAGTACTTTTCAGTACCATTTTTTTACTATTGATCCCTTTAGGATCCTTGTTTGGACCCGTGCCTTCGATTTTTCGTTGGACCCGTTGGCGAAAGCTAGCGGTGGTAATCCTTCTTGGGAAAAAACCTCTTAGGAGGTCGCGTCTTCTTTCGTTTTTTTCCCCTAAACATGGTTGCAACTACAAATTAAAGGAAGGTTGAATCTCTGAATTCTCAACTTCCTTCCGAAATGGTGGGATTTAAAACTGTCACTAAACGTGGCAAGAATGGAAGAAAGAACGTTTCTCCGGAATGCGAACTTTCTTCCAAGGGTGAAATGAATAATTGTATCGAAATGAGCAATCAGTTCGATGCTCTAGACAAATTTTCCGAACACCAAATCGAAGCAGCCTCTAGCCCAGGCTCTTTGATTCAAGTGAGGAAGCAAAGAGTGCCGCCTATCGTGGTCAGTTGTTCCGAATTTGCGGGATTTAGGCAGGAGATCTTGAACTTCATTAGGGGAATCAAGGTTTCCTTCCAAATCGCAAAGAAATAAGACTGTCGCGTTTTGTCGGAAACTTTTAAAGATCGTGAACTTCTTCTCAGACATCTTGAAGAGAAGAAGCACAATTTTTTTACTTATGACGACAAAACTGAACGTTTGTTCAAATTTGTCTTGAAAGGTCTCTCAAGTGACTATAAGTCACCTGAAGAGATCAAAAATGGATTAAATGATTTACTTGGATTTTCCCAGTCCAAGTAATCATTCTGAAGAAGAGAACCCAATCTGGCAATGTTCGCAAAGGGCTTCCTCAAGAATATTATTTAGTTCACTTTAACGAAAAAGGACTAAATAATATTAAAGCTTTAGAAAAAGCAAAACTTATGTACGATGTTCGTGTGACGTGGGAACATTTCCAGAAACCTGGAGGAAATTACCAGAACCTCACTCAGTGCCGTCGGTGCCAAAAGTGGGGTCATGGTACAAAAAATTGTCGCATGGATGCTAAATGCATGATTTGTGGAGGTTTTTCTCACGCTAAGGACGTCTGTCCAGTGAAGGAAGATACCACCAAGTTCATATGCTCTAATTGCGGGGCTAATCATAAGTCAATTTTTTTGGAATTGCCCTTCACGCAAAATAGTCGTTGAGGCTCGTGTCAGGCAGATGAAAGATAGTATCCGTTACGATAACGGTCGTTTCCGGAATTTGCCTGGTAGAGTATCGAACAATGCTCATTTTTCAGTTAACGATCGTTTGATTAGGAATCATACCCATCAGGAAGGTCATAATCATGCTCATTCACAAACTTATTTTAATCCGTCGGGTAGCCGTTCGAATCTTTTAATTTCGAATGTATCTACCCACGGCAAATCCTTTGTCGATATCGTAGCAGGTAATTTGAACTCCTCCCCTATTCGTACTATGAGTACCCATTCTACTTGTTTCAAATCAAATGGAAAAAAACCCTACCGCCACAGGTTACTCCGCTTCTTCGTCTACCGAAAATTCTAATGGGAATTCATCAGACAATGTACCCACTTTAAGTGATATGTCTGCCTCTGTTTTTAATTTTCTAACTGAACAATTGAATCTAATGATTGATGCAATGTTCAAAGCCACCACTATGACTGAAGCAGTCCAAGTAGGTGTGAAGTTTACAAACCAAATTGTTATTGCTAATAACGTGCATATAGCATTCATAGGCGTACAAAACATCAACTGTTTTCGTCATTTGAAACTAAAGTTTTTGAAACTTCAGGTGTTTTTGTTGAAACACAGCTTGGTAAATATACTTTTATAGCTGTCTATTTGCCTTTTCAATGCTCTGGACAGCAATTTAATTTGCTCCAAACTGACTTGTAAAAATTGACTCGCAATAAGTCATTTTTTTTGTCATTGGTGACTTTAAAACATCGGTCATGGAATAATTCTCAAAGTAATTCCAACGGCAGAATTTTATTTGATGTGTGCTCTTCAGGATATTTCTCAATTCAATACCCTGATAGCCCTACATGTTTTTCCTCTTCTAGAAATATTTCTGCAATTGATTTGGTCTTAACCGACGCTAGCCATCTTTGTAGCCAATTAGTTACTCATGCTGATTTTGATTCTGATCATGTCCCTGTTACATTTCAAATATCCCATGAAGCGATTATCAATCCTATCAGCTCCACTTTCAATTATTTACGAGCCGACTGGAATATATATGAAACGTATGTTGACTCCAATCTTGATGTTAACATTTCTTTAGAAACTAAACTTGATATTGACAATGCTCTCGAAACTTTAACAAATTCCTTTTTTGAAGCCAGGAGCATTGCAATTCCAAAATGTGAAATTTGAATCCGTGATTATAGACGATGATCTTAAACTCTTGATCCGTCTTAAAAACGTGAGGAGAAGGCAATTTCAACGCACTCGCGATCCTGCTATGAAAATTATATGGCAGGATTTGCAGAAAGAAATCAAGAAATGTTTTGCAAATTTAAGAAACAAAAATTTTGAAAAAAAGATTTCTCAATTGGACCCTGGCTCTAAGCCCTTTCGGAAATTATCTAAAATCTTGAAAAAACCTCAGAAGCCAATACCGGCATTGAAAGAGGAAAACAAATTATTACTAACCAATTGCGAAAAAGCTCAAAAACTTGCTATGCAGTTTTAAAGTGCGCACAATTTTAATTTAGGACTTACAAGTGCAATTAAAAATCAAGTTACTCAGGAGCTCGAAAATATTCTCAATCAAGCGAAAATGCCTGGGAGACTGAGTTGGAAGAAGTGAGAACTATTATTAAAAAATTCAAAAATATGAAAGCTTCTGGCGATGATGGAATTTTCTACATCCTCATCAAGAAACTTCCAGAAAGTAGCTTATCAGTTTTAGTTGATATATTCAACAAATGTTTTCGATTAGCATATTTTCCTGACAAATGGAAAAATGCTAAGGTTGTTCCAATTTTAAAACCAGACAAAAATCCTGCAGAAGCTTCTAGCTATCGTCCAATCAGTTTGCTTTCCTCCATCAGTAAACTTTTTGAAAAGGTTATTTTGAACAGAATGATGGCACACAAACACGAATATTCAATTTTTGCCAATGAACAGTTCGGATTCCGCCATGGACATTCGACCACTCATCAACTTTTACGTGTAACAAATTTGATCCGTTCCAACAAATCTGAAGGCTATTCTACTGGTCTTGCTCTTCAAGACATAGGAAAAGCATTCGACAGTGTTTGGCATGAAGGTTTGATCGTTAAATTAAAAAACTTTAATTTTCCAACATACATTGTTAGAATAATTCAAAGTTATCTGTCAAATCGTACACTTCAGGTTTATTATCAGAACTCCAGATCTGAAAGACTTCCTGTAAGAGCTGATGTTTACCCGTAACGCGGGTAGATCACCTTTTCGAGGTGCGTTACGGGGTAAGATCTACCATATTGTACTCTTGTTGTATCTGTTCTTGTGAATACATATAAGTTACGGTCGGAAGAGTATAAGAGAGTAACAAGCCACTAAAACCCACCTATTTGTCCTAGATGATGAGGAGGTCGAAGTGGAAAAATGACTCAATCAGCATCTGAGGTTAGATTCAACTCATGGGACAATTTCTTGCCGAGTTCAAGAGTTTATCTTTCGATGTTTAGGAGGGAAAAGATTCCGAATCAGTGGGGTAGCAGACCTCTTAACTTTAAAAATAAGCATTTTGTTTCAAGGAATATAAATGTCTCATGCGATGAAACCTGTTCACAGTTTTAAAAAACGACTTTGAACCTTACAAGTAGAAGCAATAATTTGATACGCTAGAGTACCGATGCATGGTCAAAATCAGTATCAGTCAGTATCATCAGCTTAGTGGCCGAACCTGATTAAGGGGCGCGCTTTTGAGAGTTTAATGGTGACTAACTGTTTTCTCCAAAAGGTATAAATAGCGGTATCTTTTTCTAAAGAGGCTCTTTGCAAAATGGTAAAAAATGATATTTGTATAAAAAACGACTACTTCATTATTTCTCAATAGTAATGGAGTAGAACGACATGCACTAAACAAAGGACACGGGTATACCACAAAAGATCAAAGAAAACTGGGCGCAGTGGTTCAACCCGAACAGAAACAGAAGAGCTGGTGTTCCCCAAGGCAGCATTTTGGGACCAATATTATACAATATTTCCACATCTGACTTACTTGAATTACCTCAGGGATGTCAAAAATCCTTGTTTGCGGATGACACAGGCCTCTCCGCCAAAGACGAAGCCTGCGTATCATCTGTAGTCGATTGCAAAAAAGTTTGGATATTTTTTCTTCATACTTGCAAAAATGGAAGATTTCTCCTAATGCTTCCAAAACTCAACTAAAAATATTCCCACATAAACCAAAAGCCTTTTATTTGAAACCTTCAAGTAGACATGTTGTCACGATGAGAGGGGTTCCAATAAATTGGTCAGATGAAGTTGAGTATCTAGGGCTCTTGCTAGATAAGAATTTAACTTTCAAAAATCACATTGAGGGCATTCAAGCCAAATGTAACAAATATGTAAAATGTCTCTTTCCACTTATTAATAGAAAATCAAAACTTTTTCTTAAGAACAAGCTTTTGATATTCAAACAAATTTTCAGGCCAGCCATGTTGTATGCTGTACCAATATGAACTAGCTGTTGTAAAACCAGGAAGAATGCTCTGCAGAGATTTCAAAATAAAATTTTGAAAATGATTCTGAAGCTTCCTCCCTGGTATAATACCAATGAGTTACATAGAATATCCAATGTTGAAACATTGGAACAAAAGTCAAAAAAATAATCAATTATTTCAGGCAAAAATCGTTACAATCTTCTATTGCCACGATTAATGCGTTATATGTTTAGGCTAAGTTAGGTTAAGTATATTCAAAACGTTTTTTTTTCTCTTATTGGCAGGTGAAATCAACTGACCTGTAAAAAATCTGAACTGCTACGGCAAATGATATGTAATATGTTGTTAACAAAATTTTAATAAAATCTTAGAGTTGTTTTACCAAATTAGGATGATAGTGTTGTCTAATAACACAGAACACCTAGATATAAGAAATAATGAATGTATTTTTTTTTAATTATCTCGTTTATTTGGTAGGCTCGGGCGCCATAGGGCATAACAGAGCCGAAATCATTTCTTTTGTTTTTGTTTTTACATTTTCAAATTTGTAATTACCTGCCTTAAAACTATGTTAGTTTAGGGATCAGAAGTACTCGCGGTTGATTCGAGATTAGGGACTACATTTATACAATAGGAAAGGAAAGGATTTTTTGGAGTTTTAACGTTTTCTTATAATGATACTTAAGCTACTTAGACTTATAAGTTGATGAAGCTTGATGGGACAGGTTGTCCAGAACTGTAATGAAACTAAACATAAATATTTAACGAGAGACAACGACGAGAAGAGGACAAACTAAAGGGGAAAACGAAAGACTGGGAATGCACGACCATCAAACTTGAACATCGATACGTTTCAAAAACATGTAGATCAGATTCATATATTCTAAATCAAGGCCCGCCAACACTTCCCTAACAGGTTTCTGTTGTTCTCCTCGGACCCGTAGTATTTCATTCAATTCAGATCTGATGCCACTATGCTCACCGCATCCCCATACGACATGTTCGATATCCTGGTAAGCCTCTCCGCAAACACAGAGATTGCTTTCCGAGAGTCCAATACGGTATGTATGCGCGTTCAACGAATAGAGATTGGACATAAGTCGACACATGACACGAATGAAATCGCGACTCATGTTCAACCCCTTGAACCATGGTTTTGTCGACACCTGTGGAAATATGGAATGCAGCCATCTACCCATTTCTCCGTCGCTCCATTTCTGTTGCCAGCTGATCAAGGTCTCCTGACGGGCTAATGCAAAAAAATCATCGAAGGCGATTTGACGCTCGTAAACATCACCTTCTTTGGCGCCTACCTTAGCCAGTGAGTCCGCTTTCTCATTGCCCGGAATGGAGCAATGAGAAGGGACCCAAGCCAGGGTAATAGTGTATGAGCGATTTAACAAAGCACTCAATGCTTGGCGTATTCCATTTAGGAAGTACGCTGAGTGCTTTACTGGTTTCATTGACCGAACAGCCTCCAGAGAGCTTAGACTGTCGGTAAAAATGAAGAAGTGCTCGGGTGGAAGAGAACTGATGTACTCTAAGGTGTAATGTATAGCTGCTAGTTCATCAACATATACAGAACATGGCTTTTGAAGCATGAAGGAGGCGCTATGATAAGTGTTGTAAACATCGAAACCAGTGATATCATCCGTTTTTGATCCATCTGTGAAGAACTGTCGGTCCTCGCTGATATGCCCGAATTTACTTGCAAACATGGGAGGGATAAATTTTGAACGTAAATGATCTGGTATTCCATGGATATCTTGCTTCATGGATAGATCGAAAACTACAGAGGAACCGTTGAAGTCTAGGAAGTTACCACGATTGGTGTTAACCGAAGATGGGCTGACCTCCAGCGTCATGTACCAGTAGTACACACTCATGAAACGAGTTTGAGGATTATGTTTGAGCAGCTTTTCGAAGTTTCCAATGACCAATGGATTGAGAATCTCACAACGGATGAGGAACCTGAGTGTTAACTCCGCGAAACGATCTGTCAGAGGCTGTACTCCTGCAAGTACCTCTAAACTCATTGTAAGAGTCGAGTTCATGCAGCCTAACGCGATGCGAAGACAATGGTACTGAATCCGTTGGATCTTCAGCATATGTGTTTTCGCCGCGGATTGAAAACAAAAGCTACCGTATTCTAAAACTGACAAGATTGTGGTTCAGTATAGCTTGATCAGATCTTCCGGATGGGATCCCCACCATGTTCCGGTTATAGTTCGCATGAAGTTGATTCTTTTTTGGCATTTCTGTATCAGATACACAATGTGCTTTCCCCAGGTGCATTTGGAATCAAACCAGACCCCGAGATATTTAGAAGACATGCTATGAGTGATTGTCTTACCCATTAGTGTAAGCGGAAACTTGGCAGGTTTGTGTTTCTTTGAAAAGACAACCATCTCAGTTTTCTCCGTAGAGAATTCGATACCCAACTCTAAGGCCCAAGTAAACAAATTGTCCAGAGTATCCTGTAAAGGTCCTTGCAATTCGGCTGCGGTTGGTCCTGTGACAGAAACCACACAGTCGTCTGCAAGCTGTCTTAACGAACAATTTTCCATGAGGCAATCATCGATGTCTCTCACGTAAAAATTATAAAGAAGGGGACTCAGACATGAGCCCTGGGGGAGACCCATGTAGCTTATTCGTGAAACTGTCAAATCGCCTTGAGAAAAACTCATATGCTTCTCTGACAACAAATTGTGCAAAAAATTGTTCATAATTGACGAAAGGCCACTTGCGTGGAGTTTGTCTGAAAGGACATCAACACAAACTGAGTCGAAAGCACCCTTGATATCCAAAAACACTGAACCCATCTGCTCTTTTTGAGCAAAGGCAAGTTGAATTTCTGAAGTAAGCAGCGCAAGACAATCGTTCGTTCCTTTGCCTCTGCGAAAACCAAGCTGTGTATCTGACAGCATGCCATTCGATTCAACCCATTTATCCAGTCGGAAGAGAATCATCTTTTCTAACAACTTGCGAAGACACGACAACATCGCGATTGGACGGTATGAATTATGATCTGACGCGGGTTTTCCGGGTTTTTGTATAGCTATCACCCTCACTTGTCTCCAATCATCCGGAACAATGTTGCACTCCAGGAACTGATTGAACAAGTTCAACAGGCGCCTCTTCGCGACATCTGGGAGGTTTTTAAGCAAATTGAACTTAATTCGATCCATTCCTGGAGCGGTATTATTACATGAAAGGAGAGCAAGTGAGAATTCAACCATCGAAAACGGCCTATCTATGACGTCCCTAACAATCGGAGTATCTCGGCGCACGCGTTCGACAGGAACGGAATCCGGACAAACTTTTTTTTAGCAAAATCGATAACCCACCGAGGAGAGCTCTCTCTATCCTCATTAACCGACGACGCGTTGCGCATTCTTCTCCCGACGGTCCAAAGCGTTCTCAACGAGGTTTCACGTGATAGTCCTTCTACAAAATGGCGCCAATAATCGCTTTTCTTCGCCTTGACCAAGCTTTTAAACTTGCGTTCTATGGAAGAATAGCGCTCATAGTTGTGAATTCCGTGTTTTCGAAAAATTTTAAACGCGGCGGATTTCTCGCGGTAGAGTACCGTACACTCGTCATCCCACCATGGATTTGGAGGTTTCCTACGCACCGACGGACCTGGCACAGGACGGCTTTGTGCTTGAAGCGCGCTGTTGACGATCAACTCTGACAAAAAACGGTATTCTTCCAATGGAGGAAGAACTTCTACCGCTTGCTCTCCATCAATGATCGTTTCCGCGTACTTTCCCCAATTAATGTGTTTTGTGAGGTCATATGCGAGATCGATGGATGGAGACTGATGTGTTCCATTGGAAATTGAGACTACGATCGGCAAATGGTCACTACCATGGGGATCCTGGATTACCCTCCAAGAACAATCTAGCGATAGTGAGCTCGAACATATTGAGAGGTCTAAACGGCTATCCCTAGAACTTCCATCTTGACCTGGAGGTGCCACTCGCGTAACTTCCCCAGTGTTGAGCATTGTCATATTGAAGTCGTCACAGAGGTCATATATCAACGTTGATCGGTGGTCGTCATACAGTTCCCCCCAGCCTGTTCCATGGGAGTTGAAGTCTCCCATGTTCAACCGTGGCTCAGGCATAACTGAGCAGATGTGAGAAAGATCTCTGCGGGAGATCGCAGTTCTTGGCGGAAGATATATGGAAGCTACACTGAGGCTTTTGCCTCGGATAGTCACCTGACATGCAACGACTTCAATGCCTGACATCGGTGGCAGATCGACTCTGTAGAACGAGTGATGCTTTTTGATCCCCAAAAGCACCCCTCCATATGAGTCGGATCGATCCAGGCGAATGATAATAAAATCATGGAAAGGAAGGGTTGCATCTGGTGTTAGCCATGTTTCGGACAACGCAAAAACATCGCATTGTAAATTACTAACTAAAAAATTAAAACTATCTAATTTAGGCTTAATACTACGACAGTTCCAGTGTAGAACAGAAATCACATCTTCGACCTCTTTGGATAAATTATCCATCAAAAGATATGATCGTTGCAAGGAGGGGCATTTTAGAAGCCAGTTGCCTCAAAAGAGGAGTCACACAAGGAAGGAGTACCTTGACAATGTTCTTCACTTGGTCGGAAGCATTGAAGAAGTTGAGGATGATATTCATGATGCCAGAAAGCGTGAACATTGTAGCACCCTGACTTTGATCAAGGTGTTCCGGATGTGAGCTTTCTGGCTGAGAAATCTGAAAAGTCTGTTGTGATTTTAGATGTGCCGGGTAGCGGCGAAAAGTCTTTTTCCTCTTGGAGTTTGAATCCAGGAGGTGAACGCTTGGAGACTTTCTCGGCAGGCTTAGAATGTTTCATGGCTGATGGGTGGTCACTGCTAGGCAGATTCCGAGGCTTTTTTGTGGGTCTCTGGAGCCTCACACGCTTCCTCGTTGTACCCTTAAAAACGAAGGGAACCCCTTCACCAACCTCAGAGTCGGAGCCCTGATCATCAAGAGGCAGAGAAGAGTAGATGTTTCGAGATTCAGCGGATGGAGCAGGCTTTTTCAACATCTCGGCAAAGCTTCGCCGAGAGCGCTGCTCTAAAGACCGCCGCTGATGTTGCTGCCGGCGTACGTACGTCGGGCAATTATCGAGAGCATGTGGAGGACCTTCGTTGCAATAAACACATTTTGGAGGTGTACTGCAGGCACCATCCACATGTCTCTCCCCGCAAGAAGCACAACGGGGTTTATTGCAGCAATACTGAGCAGTGTGGCCCAGCTGCTTGCAATTGGTGCAATTCATGACCTTCGGCACGTACAGCCGAACAGGTAGTCGAAGTTTGCCGATTACGACAAAATCCGGCAAAGCAGATCCGGAGAAAGTCACACAAATGGAGTCTGAATTTGAATAAACTTTCTTTTCTCCCACCTGGGATACCGAGTGCAATTGCTTGCACTCCAGTATCGGGACAGGCGGAAGAGAAGGGTTTTTAAAACGACCACATCCCTGCATCAACTCTTCGCAGGTCATACTTCCTTCGGTGACTACTCCCGCAATCTCGACCCGATGGCTCGGCAGATATACATGATACTCTCGTGTAAAGAGCTCATAGGCCACAACCTCGTTGGCTTGTTTACGGTCACTGACGGTGACACGAAGCTTACTGGTACCCACAGTATCGATGGAGACAACGGTTGAGAATCGCTTAGTCAGATCCTTACTGATCTGACTAGTGTTCAACCGTTTGCCTTTGGGTCGAAAGAAAACAACATATGGCCCGCTAGAGTCGGGCGGGTAGGCCTTGAGGCGGGGGCACGCTGGAGAAGACACGTTACTGGTTTCCATTTGAGACGATCCAGCTTGAAAGGACAAAAATGGTGTAGGGCTGCTCGTATTCTGTTGGCTCGCTACATTTGGTGCCAACAATAAAGCTTCAGTAATGGGATACGACGTACCCCCGCCATCATCATCTTCGCCCATTGCGGCAGCTCAATAGTGCCACGGGCACAGAAATATATATCTGTACTAACACTTATGGCAAGAATAAAGTTCCAATCACACAAAAAGAGAAAAAACAATAAGGGGAATGTGAAAAAAAAATACCTATACAAAATAAAAAACTGAACGATCAAGATGGTGGAAGAGGGAAAATCAACGGGGAATTATCTATGTACTTATCTTATCTGCACACTGCGATTTGCACTGACTGTCCGTCCACTGAACCACGCGATTATTCCACACACGCGGAAAGGAAGCACGCCGATGTGTGTACGCTCTCTTCACTACACGATGAGTGGCAACGCGCGGGACGGGGAAGTAAGCCAAAGGCGATCGGCTAGCTGTTAGCAAGGCTGTGGTTGGACGCTCGCTGTTCTCTCTTCTGCTCTCTCACGGCCAACCACCGATGAACACGGTCGTAACTCACTGCTGGAAGTACGACGCGGGCCGCACGCCCAAGTCGCACGAATGGGAAAGACCACGCGGTAATGAAAGTATGGGCCACGCGGTTGGTTTTGCAAAAAACTAAAACTTTCAAACTACGATGGTCCTATGGCTTCGCCAAAGGAGTAACGCTTCTAATCCGAACTTAACACTTTCAACTGCACTCAGAACACTTTAATTGCACTCGAAAAAACCAAAACTTTTGGAGAAAAACGAGGCGGAACCCGGACAACGAGAACTGTCGACTGTCTCGCACGGTAGCTCGACAAAGAATGAAATAATGAATGTAATGTTTGAAATTATACTAATAAAAAAATTAAAAAAAAAAATGGAGGGTCTTCAAGCCTGGCAGGTTTTTCAGGGCGATAGGGGTTGATGGTTTCCCCTCTTAGGAAATTTATAAATTTCGGTTCACTATCTTTCATTGGCGGCTGAGAAAATTGTACACGTGCCGCTACCAAAAGTTCTTTGTCCAGTGATAATGACGAATTTGCACACACAGAATTCATGTGTGTTGAAGTGATTTCTGTGTTGTTTTTAGTAATACTTTTGTTTATATTGTCATTGTTGTCCTTGACGTTGCTGATACTTCTGTTATTGTTTCTATTATTATTATTAGCAGCCTGACCATCTGATATAGTTTTTTCTTACAAATAGCTAATTGTGCACTCTTCTCGTGAAAGCAGTTGCGTGGCAAATTTCCTATAAGGAAAGTGATAAGCAATTCTGGACAAACATTTCAAGAAGGCACATCGATATTGGTATACATTGGCTTTGCAAGACGCTGTTGAGCCCAATTCAACTCGATCACGCTCACCAACACCACTATCAGGAAGAGCTAACACCAATCTTCCTGATAGTGGTGTTAGTTTGCGTGGGCGAGCTCAAACGGGCTCAACAGCAAAGTTTCTGTGAAAGGGCTCAAGACCTCATGTGCCCTTTTCAAATGTTTGTCCAGAACTATGCGATCACTCAGACGATTTTGTCGCAATACACCAGAAATTCTCTTAACCGTTGCCACTACCAAAACAAGGCAGGTGAAGCTTTTTATAGTAAAAGTTCGAAAAACAAAATCCGGCGGTGAAAAAAATAGATCGATATTTATTGAGAGACGAAAAGCAAATAATACACTGTGTTAAAAAAAAAATAAAAATAAAATAAAATACACTGTGTTAAACGCATAATGCGAAACATCTTTATAATCCCGCCCTTATTTAGCCTTAGGCTTGAGACTGAAGAAGTGCAGCCGATTATCTCGAGATAAAAGCACTGTGGAGAGTAAGGGTATGCGAAATACCGAATGATTCCGTCAAACACGATTCGAAACGAAATTCCGCGGAATTCCACGGAACTCATACAGGCGGAATTTTTATTTTACGATTTCGTTTCGTTCCGCCAAATTGTAAAAATATTTCCGCGGAAAATTGAAAACAAACGGCATAAAACGGAATTTCGCGAAATTTCAAGTTTTGTTTCAAACAAAAACGGCATAACACACGCTTCTTCCTATGTAGTACCGTTTTGATTTATATTACAGCTTCAAATTCCGGACACTCTAATTTGTATGGGAAACATTTCACACGAAGTGTTTCAATTTTCGCCGTTCGATAGTTCACACTTTCGAGGCTCGTTTTAATAAGCTTCTCCAATAAATATCTATGCAAGTTTATAATGCCCAACTGCCTTAGACGTTTCTTTAGAGGTTTGAGGATTTCAATTGATGATTTGACTTTTCTAATCATAGTTTTCATGAGCTGTCCGCAATTCGAATCAGAGTGTCCGGAATATGAGGCAAAAGTGAGGATGCGTCCGTAATTAGAATCATGGAAAGGCTACACATTTCGATTTATTTAAAATTATTCATGTTGCGGAAGCGTATTCCTTATCCACCATTCGAAAGTTAAGGATTTCCGACGCTCGATAACGCTGATATCATACAGAACGATTTTTTAGTATGCTCTATGCTGAGTTATAGTTCTCTAAGGCCTTAAGTGCCCGTAATATGAATCAAAACGGTATATCGCCCACAGAAATGTAAAATAACCTTTTGCCAATATTATCGCGGGTCAAGAGTCCTTAATGTTGAGCATGAGCATGAGTACAGAACAATTCGTAGTTGCTACTCTGTGATTGACCAGAACAATCAAAGTTGCACAGAGATTAAATGAATGGGGCTTGGGATTAGCTAACCATTCTCAAAGTGCACAAATCAAGAGCTCAAATTTTGAAGTCAATAACGGCACCGGCCACGTCCTTACGGCCATCGGTGAAGGGAAGCATTGTTAGTTAGACAACCATTGTTACTTAAGACAGAAGAATCTTCTGCATCTTCACAGCTGTCTTGGAAAGGATATTGGGCTAGTGGGTAAGGATCTGGGAGTCACCTTTGGTTTGTAATGTGATCTATGATATATTCACGCCTAACCAAATCCGTGGTGTAAATCGATAACAGCATTGTACGATAAACCATTGTCTGTTTCTTTAGATATGTGCTCTTGATATTTTAAGGTATGCCTTCGATTCATTTTCACTTTAAAGCCTGGTTTGATACTGAAAAGGAATCGCTAAAGATATTTCTCGTCGATTCCTTACATAAATTTCCTATAGCGCATTCTTGAACGATTCCTTGCAGAATTTTCCCATGCATCTACCGTGCTGCATCAATATCCGGACGCTTAAGAAGAGGCAAATGTTCAATCTCTCATTTAAAGAAGTTCTTTTCAAGTTGGATCGAAATTCAATTTGACAACACACAGTTTTATATTTAAATTTAGCAAGAATAACAAATTTTAATTTTAAGTTTGTGATAACATTATAAAAATCATCGACACAATCAAGCTTTACAAGACAAGACGCTTTAAATCCGGACACTTGTAACATTTCTTGTCATTATTCCGGACACTATTGAATCAAAATCCGGACATCGCTATTATAAAACGAAGTATTGGAATGAAATCTATTGGAAGCCTTTTTAAATTAAATCGTGTGTCATAATTATCAACCGGTAATGCAGACATTTGCTTTATAATACTTAAGAGAATGGTACATTTGCTTATTGGTGGTTTTATTTCCTCTACTGAATCGAACCATATGCGATTTGGCGCTTGTTGTTTGAGCTTCAACAATACTTCACTCACATAGTTTTTCTTAGCATACAACTACCGTTTTGATTCATATTACGGACACTTAAGGACTCAGGGAAATATAACCCAGCATAGAGCATACAAAATAAATAATTCTGTATGATTCCTTAGCGCTATCGAGCGTCGGAAGCCCTTTACTTTCGAACGGTGGGTGAAGAATACGCTTCCGCAACTTCAATAATTTTAAATAAATCAAAATGTGTGGCCTTTTCATGATTCTTATTCCGGACGCTTCCTCACTTTTGCCTCATATTCCGGACACTTTGAATCGAATTCCGGACAGCTCATGATAATCATTAATGGAACAGTCAAATCATCAATCGAAATCGTTAAACCACCAAAGAGACATCTAAGGTAGTTGGGCATTATAAACTTTCAAAGATTTTTATGGAAAAAGTTTACTAAAACGAGCCTTGAAATTGAGAACTTTTGAACAGCAAAAATTGAAACATTTCGCGTGAAATGTTTCCCATACAAAGTAGAGCGTCCGGAATTTGAAGCTGTCCGTAATATGAATCAAAACGGTACCTTTTTATCATGTAAAACACTTTAACTATAGTGTTTTCCAGTTTTGTCTTAGATTCTCTTCTTAAACATTCACTCACAAATGTAAATTGTAGTGCTTTGAAATGGTGTCTGGATTTAGGGCCACCTGCACGTAATCCCGGACAGCCTTTTTTAATCCGTTTAACACATATTTAAGTGATAATTTACGACGATGGTGCTTCAGAATCCTTAAAGTTATATTGGTTTCACTTTTCTATTCAAAACACTTTGGGGACGGACCTGGTGTAGTGGTTAGAACACTCGCCTCTCACGCCGAGGACCTGGGATCGAATCCCATCCCCGACATAGTCACTTATGACGTAAAAAGTTATAGTGACGACTTCCTTCGGAAGGGAAGTAAAGCCGTTGGTCCCGAGATGAACTAGCCCAGGGCTAAAAATCTCGTTAATAAAGTCAAACCAACCAACCAAAACACTTTCTTAATGTTGGAATTGAACCAAATTATTGGCAACTAAAAGTTGTAGCGCGTTCGTAGCCGCTCGTTGTAAAATAACTTACACTGCAGAGAAACTACGT
Organism: Aedes aegypti; assembly: GCF_002204515.2. Lineage (NCBI taxonomy): Eukaryota > Metazoa > Arthropoda > Insecta > Diptera > Culicidae > Aedes > Aedes aegypti. Next base: position 170,166,053 of record NC_035107.1, read on the forward strand.
CCGACAGAAGTAACTTATTTATTTTTATTTTTATTAATTATCAGGCAATGGTAACTAGATTACGAATGATTGTGGACTGATAACAAAACTTGAAGGTAAAAGTTATAATTAAAATTGAACGTATTATTTCATAATTGACCCTTTAAGTAATGAATAATATTAAAGTGTCCGGATTTTGGTACCGTCCGGATTTTGATTCACCACGGTAAATAAGCCGAGAAATTGCTAGTCAGCAGCGAATCAGGCTTAAACGAGGAAGATACGTACATTATTTTGTATAAAAAAAACAAGCTAGGTTTATTCATGCCTCCCCGTCTTATTGCGTGACAAAATTTACGCGGTTCCCAATTAAACAAAAAATGCATTTTTTTTTCTGATTGGTAATATTAGTATCGGATGCAAAATTCTGCAAGGCATTAAATTAATCTTAACAAAACTGGGTACCGACATCAAAGTTTCAACATTCTATAGTTTCAGTTGATTTTGATGATTTTTTTAGGATATATCACAATTTATAATCAAAAATATCATACATTTATTATTTCGAATTAAATGAGGATTCAGGAAAAAGATCAAAATGTGTAGGGGTATCTAGAGTATTTTGAAATGGAATAGCACAATACTGTTTTTATGCGAGAAATCAATAAATAAGGTGAACATAAAATTTCGCTCATTGCAAGACGGATTGTCTGAACGAACATGGATGAACTTTTCACTCTAATTTGAAGTTCCTCAATGCTATGTTGCCCAGGTTCAGAACTATTTTTATAATTTTCAAAATACATTTAAGGTTCAAATTTTTTGATAATTTGATTTTGAAGTCAGTTTTAAACCAAGAATCTTGAAATGACATAAGCTCAAAACTCAATTCTCGCAGAAATCGTCCAGAAATTGCTTCACAGATTTTTTAATACACTAAATTGTTCAATATATGCTCAAGAAAATTACTGGAAATACCTTTAGTTATTTCCACATGGATTACTCTAAAAAAATTCTTTCCTCCGTATTTTTTCATTTATTTCCCCAGCCATTTATGAAGTGATTCATCCAAGAATTAATTCACATTTTCTCCAGGATTTTTCAAGCAACGCACAGATAAACTCGACTAGGGAATGCTTGTTAAGTTCCTCCTGCAATATCTCTTAGAATTCATTACCTCGGCAGTTCTTCCAAATTTATCTCGATTTATTTATCAAGTAAAGATTGCTCAAATTTTAATTTAATTTAATACTACAGCAATTATTTTGTTAATTCCTCCGTTCTTCTTCTTCTTTCTGGCGATATGTTCCAAAGAGTTTTCTAAGACGGAAAACCCAATCATTGAATTTGACGCGTAGAACATATGAATTCAACACACAAATTTATAAAATAAGTTTATTTTTTAAATTTATTACACGGTTTGCTTCTTAATTCAAAATTGTATTATTCAATGGTATCTCGTCACTAAAAGTATTTTGAAAACAAGTTATATATATAAGGATTTTAAAGCAGTTTGAAGCTGATTCTTGCCCAGAATAAATAATAAGGCATATTATTTTTAAGTACCCATCTAAAAAAATCTGAGAAAAAGGCCACCCCAAGACTGTGACCCCCGGGCCCCCACATATGTAAATCCGGCCCTGCTCAACGCACAAAGCATAAGTACATATGTCAAATATGCTTAAAATCGAAAACCATTATTTCATACTTGTATTTAGGTCAATATGATTCGTGGTTTACGGCAAACCAGCCAAGTGGAAGTTTGACACTAACGAAAAACTAAGCATAACACATATTTTGCAATTGGATTAAATAAACAAATTGATTTGAAATTTTCGAAAAAATTACACGTCTTCTCGCTGAGAATCAAACCCATGACCCCCTGTTGTAGGGGTAACGCGCCCTATCTAATGAGCAGGGAGTCGTGAGTTCAATTCTCACTGAGAAGACATGTAACTTTTTCGCAAATGTAAAGCCCGATGGGTTATAAAAATAACCTCCTTTCCTGATAACGCTACGTGATTGTATACCAAAACTATCGCCTCACAAAAAAATTTCGCGGAATACTCCGAAAAATTTCGTTTCGTTTCGAAATATTTCGTGAGGATTTGAATTTCGTATCGATTCTTGCGGAATATTTCAACTATTCGTTTCGTTTTGCTACGAACAGTTTTCATAATTCCGCATATCGTTTCGTTTCGTATCGCCATTAAAAATACTCATATCGCATACCCTTAGTGGAGAGCGTCCTGATACTCGTCAGGCTCCGTTTGCGGTTAGGATTTATTTAGACAAACCCCCTCCAACCCTAACCATTCGTTCAATTTCCTCCACGTTCACCAACTATTGATGCAAATACCTATTTCTGATTTGTCCAAACCTATACTGTACAATAACAGAAACAAAAGCTATGGTCATCATAATGTCATGACGGTGAAGAAATACTCCGATATAATTCAAACAAATTGAATGCCACAATTATGTCTACAATTGCGATAAAATTCCAATTCAACTTCCACAAATAATTATAATGATGCGATTTCCCACCACGGTGATTACAATTAAAATCAATGCGTATTTGATTCACTTAATTAGGATTTTTATCAATCAATTTCACGTTTGATTTATTGCGATGGCCACCCTAATTGGACATTAATTTTCACAGCGATTCGAAAAATTCAAGCTGTAGGCAAATGTGGAATCCGCTGAATGCAAATGATAGAGGTGCGATCGATAGCGGGTCTCCCGAGTATTTTTGTGTGAGTGTGGGGCCTCAAAACAAATTATCCACAACCCGTCGGATGTTTCAATTTGGAATCGAATAAATACAATTTCGCATCAACGGTTCAATAATTATTCAGAATGAACTAGCAAACAATGATGCCACGTATCCGATTTACCGCTGCGATACAACTTCTACTAAGCAGGTTGTGGTGGAACGAGGGGGGCGATTGGTGGAAAGGGCAGCAAGAATTAATAATTCACACCCCCATAGTTCCGCCGGAAATCGCCGCCAGTTTGAATTGAAAAGTGAACGGAAGAACGAAACATCATTGAACGTGGAATGAATAATTAAGCGTGCGAATAATTAGCTCCTCTATGATACGGCATTGATTGGGAGCGCTGGACAATGATATGTAATTTCATATTTGATGCACGTATTTTGATACGAATGGAACCGCTTTGTTGTCAAACTAATGATAATGATCATTTGTAATTTTTTTTTACAAACTATTTCGTTGGATCTAAAACCATATTTTACTGACCACGAAACCAAATGACAATTATTGGCTTTATAATCTAAACTGACCTGGAATACGAAACGAGCATAGATGACAATACGATTTTTAGTTGCTATATCTGATTGACCAGATCTGGCTGAATTGTAATGAAAACCATAAGCTTGTTTTTTTATCATTTTGAGGGGAGGTAAGGGCATAATGAATTTTCGAGCTCTTTTGGTTCTACGCTATTACCTAGACAACTTTTACCCGGAATGAAGTTACTCGGAAGACTATTAGCCGCATGACAATTTACCGCAATGTATCATTTACCGCAATGTACCATTTAACGGGAAATTATTTTCCGGAAGAACCATTTAGCGAATTTAATTAATTTTATCTTGATTGAACAGGTTTCTTTAACCCTTAAAAGCCCGGGACAAACCTTGAATTTTTGAATTGCCACAATTCGAATATCAGTAGACCAAATAATGTGAAATAAATTTTAAAGTAAATGCGATTATTTGGTCTTACAACCCTTGGGTAACATATTCCCTTTGACGCCCTCCCCCTTTTTCTTTATGAAAAAGCGTGGGGACGAGGAATCCAAAACTGGCCTCAAACGGATATCTCAACTTCCAAATGAGCTAGAAGTTTGGTCTTCGACAAAATTATTCAGCACATCAAGGCCTATCTTAGTTGAAAATTCATCTGCTAGGTGTCACTTGTGGTTGGTAAATGGCTGGGCATGGCGTACCATTGGTAGGGTAACGGTCGTATTTTGGACCCCCTAAGGAAGTGATTTTACATTTTTGTCCCAATTAATTAATTGCACAGCGTAACCAAGTCAAAGAACATACCAAAATGTAGAGAAAAACTTCCTCTACGAGATTAAAATGCCCATACGGTCATGTAGGATCCAAAAGACGTCGAAAATAATTGAATTGTGAAGCACTGTTTTTCATTATTTTGGACACATTAATACATTTTGGACCCTCAAAGTATATATTTTGGACCCCCGGCATTTTTTTATCGTTTGGCGACAAAGTCCACGGCACTAGTTGTATAAAATGCTTGCCCATAGTCTAATCAATCGATTGACAATGGAAAAGCGAATAAATTTTACGCTTTTAGTTCAGAAATTAGAAAAAAGTTTTTGTTTACATTTGAAAAATTTCTGACGTCTTCAATTTCTGTCTGTAACGTGTTGTAACGGTTGCATGTATGAACCGATTTAATTAAATTAATTTCAGATAAAATAAACACATTTTCCATGCACAAACGCTTGATGCAAGTGCGGAATAGTCCTATCTTTCCAAATGGCATGCGGATTGTATTGGTCTTTCTATTTAAACTGGAAAATTTGCAGGAAAATGGCCCAGGGGGTCCAAAATATATAGAGGTCCAAAATATATTGGTTACCCTACCACGTGTACCTGCAGGAATAAAATAGACCCCTTTGTGTGGTCCTTAGCCTCTTGTCCAGCAAATCTTATCCCTACCTCCTCGCGGTACTGGCTGAGATACGAGTAACCTTAGAGAAGATCAGGTAACCAACCTCGGTGGGAACTCTGGTCGTATGCTGACAGGGAAGGGGGGGTTTGCTTTTGCTTTTGCTTCTGCAAACCTGGAGCGCCTGCATTCCATGTTAGGAGTGGCTCACACCAGCGTCTGTTCCCGATGTCAGGGGCGGCTGATCATCGTCCGAGTGCCAGAGAAGGACTCTAAGTTAAACTGCGCACTATGGTCCTCCGAACATTTAGGGGGAATGGCCCTCCGGAAATCTAGGGGGTTGGTGTCAGGCCCTGCAAGCCAGCCATAAAAAAATAAAGCAACGAATAATCAACGAGGGAATGCGAACCGGGACAATCAGCGAAGACCACAGCGACGTAAAGGGACTAGCGATTGAAAGCTCGGTACGTGTAACTGTAAATCTCTCAACTTCATCGGGAGCACACGCATACTCGCCGATGTGCTGAAGGACCGTAGATTCGGCATCGTAGCGTTGCAGGAAGTGTGTTGGAATGGATCAACGGTGTGAACGTTTAGAGGTGACCATACCATCTACCAGAGCTGCGGCAACACAACCGAGCTGGGAACAGCTTTTATAGTGATGGGTGATATGCAGAGGCGCGTGATCGGGTGGTGGCCGATCAACGAGAGAATGTGAAAGTTGAGGCTAATAGATCGGTTCTTCAACTTCAGCATAATAAACGTGCACAGCCCTCACTCCGGAAGCACTGATGATGATAAAGACGCATTTTACGCGCAGCTCGAACGCGAGTACGACAGCTGCCCAAGCCACGACGTCAAAATAATCATAGGAGATCTAAATGCTCAGGTTGGCCAGGAGGAGGAATTCAGACCAACGCACAGTGGCCGCATCCCATACAAATGTTGGCCAAAAATACAATTCTTGCTCAGAACGTTCAAAAATGCAAATTATTTGACGAAGCATGATTTTTAGAGGTTATTTGATAGAAATAGTCGCAGAAACAGAAAATCGATATTTCCGGTACATTTGACAGAATTTGTTTAAAATAGCACATTTTTGTAATTCAATAAATGAAATCCGTGTCCAGATCAAAATCAAATGAAACGTCATTATTTGGATGCCAATTTGCAGTTAAATATCGTGGGCAAGCTAGAGGTGGTTTTTGAATCTATTCGGGAGCTTATAAAGGTAAAAAATGCGATATGTATATCAAGTATGATGGTCTAATGGGCTGATTCGTAGTGCAATTAAAAATATGTTTTTCTTATCTTGGTGCAAAACCGCGCAAGTGAAGCCATAGTACTTCGAATACAACGGAATATTTACACACTTTGAGGGGTAAATGATCATTTTAGAGCGTTTCCCAGGTATCTTGCACTACCTTTGAAAAAATGCCTTATTTTTGAAGGAGCTCTATGTTATACACTTCTTGACATTCTCAAATGGTAGACATGTCAAAAATGGTTTAAAATATCTTAAAAACAAAGCCTAAGGTATATTCTTTCGAATGAGACTGGTTAAGAAAGGTTTGGTCATGATTAAGTACAGAAACTGCAATTTATATAGAACAACCTTCACGAAATTTGACAAATTCAAAAGGGTCAATTTCAGCTGACATCTCTCCAGGTCACATGATGTGAAAAATCGAAATATACACCGATCGATCTGAAACTTTGGGGGATTGTTATTCAATAATGAAGAAATCAAGAAAACATATTCGAGAAGAAATTTGCAAACTTCATTTTTTGACTTTTGGCCAGCTTTGGGCCATTGTGCGACGATTGGAAAATTTAGCGCCCATCGGCTGACGAACGAAAACGGCTTACGACTAATTGATTTCGACGTCTCCAAGAATATGGCCATTAGTAGCACCTACTTCCAGCAAAGCCTTCCATACCGATACACCTGGAGATCACCACAGCAGACAGAATCACAAATCGACCACGTTCTGATTGATGGACAGCACTTCTCCGATATTATCGACGTCAGGATCTATCGTGGCGCTAACATCGACTCTGACCACTATCTGATCATGGTTAAACTCCGTCGTTAGCAACGTACGGTACCGTCGGCCGCCCCGGTACGACCTAGAGCGGCTCAAGCAACCGGATGTTGCAGCGGTATACGCGCAGCACCTCGAGGCTGCATTACCGGAAGAGGGTGAGCTGGATGATGCCCCTCTTGAGGACTGCTGGAGAACAGTGAAGGCAGCCATCAACAATGCAGTTGAGAGCAACTGTGCAACGTGGGATAGAGTCGACGGAACGATTGGTTCGACGAGGAATGTAGGCAGATTATAGAGGAGAAGAACGTAGCGCGAGCGGTCATGCTGCAGCAAGGGACCCGGCAGAACGTGGTGCGTTATAGATGGAACCGGCATCAGAAGAGCCGCCGGGAGAAAAACGCCGCATGGAGGAGACGGAGTGTGAGGAGATGGAACAGCAGTGCCGGTCTCAAGAAACACGCAAGTTCTATCAGAAGCTTAACGCATCCCGCAATGGCATCGTGCCGCGAGCCGAGATGTGCAGGGATGAGGATGGGATCATTTTGACGGACGAGCGTGAGGTGATCGAAAGGTGGAAGCAGCACTTCGACGATTATCTGAATGGCGCTGAGAGCAGAGGCAATGCAGGTCAGGACAACGGAGGAAATGCCTTCGTCGGCACTGTGGATGATGGAAACCAAGCAGCCTCTACTTTGAGGGAGATTAAGGATGCCATTCACCAACTCAAGAACAATAAAGCTGCTGGTAAGGATGGTATCGGAGCTGAACTCATAAAGATGGGCCCGAAGAGGCGAACCGTGTATCTAGAAGGTGGCCAAAGCTGGGAGGATACGATGGGCAGGGCATGTTGCAAGAATGCCGGATAGCAACCCTGCAAAGATAGTGTTCGCTTCGGATCTGGTTGGTACAAGATGGCGTGGAGCGCAGCGAGCTAGGTGGGTGGATCAAATGCGTATCGATTTGTTGAGCGTGGGGCAGAACCGAGGATGGAGGGGTGCGGCCACGAACCGAGTATTGTGGCGTGAAATTATTGATTCAGTGTTATCTGTTTAGATGTTAACTAAATAAATGAGTGAAAATGTTTCACTTGTGACAAATTTTATCCAATCATCTGTATCTCAAGCTCCTTATCAGCTAGAAGGTTTATGTCTTCGGAAAAGCCTGATTGAAAATTTCACCGGTAGGTGGCTGTAGTGACAAATTTTCTTCAATTGTCTGTATCTCAATATCTCAAGATTGGTTTCTTCTGCAAAGCTGTTCAGCAGAGTTAAGGCTATATGGCGGTGAACAGTCTGAATGAGAATTTGTCAGCTATGTGGTACAACTAACAAACATTCTTTAGAGGGACTGGGGACATAACGCCCCAGCAAAAGAAGGAAGCGATATGAGCTGCGAAAAACATTATAATAAGCTCTTTTTTATCGTGATCGTGATAAACAAACATGTTTTCTATCAAATAGTAAAAACAGCCATCTTTTTTCATATTTTGGAGTTTTAAATAAAAAATCGTGCTTATTTGCATCTGGGGTAAAACGCGCCACTTGAGAATCAGCGTTAGCTGTGCTGTAACGGGCATACACAATCATGCTTGCATATATGTTGTACACACAAGGACCTTTGATCAGATGTTTTAATTAAATTATAGTTTATATGCTGAAATGAAAATTACGCATTGGTAAGGTTCAAATAAGCACGTAACTACAGCGTTACGTTTGCTGGAATTTGAATTAAAACGGCTGTTTTGGTGTTATGAAAAAGGGGTGTGCATTTTGCCCCACGAGTTGATTAAAGTTTAGGTCCTTCAATATACTGGATAAATTCAACACTATTTAAATAAAAGCAACACTTTTTTCACATGTAATACAAACTATGTAAGTGCAGAAGGCGATTCTTAGTGATAGTTTCAAAAGTTTATTCGTATATCAAACTTAAAATGATCTATACAATCACACAAAATTGCGAAGAAAACAACAAAAACTTATTTATTTTAGTTTTTTACGATTTTTCCCAGGAAAACACTTAAAAATAAAGCGTTCTCTCGTTTAAAGCTAGGCTGGCGCGTTCGAATCTGACGGCGCATTTTACACCTTGTTCCCATTGTTGTCAGTGTCATAAGATCGACGCTGTATATATTGACTTTGCAAAGGCGTTTGATAGGCTATCGCACGATATAATCGTTAGCAAAATGCATCATTTTGGGTTCCCTTTATGGTTATGCACATGGCTTCATTCATACCTTGTTGATCGTAAAGCGTTTGTCAAATGTGGTACTGTGTCTGATAAAAACTTTTGCTATCAAGTCAGCCCTCAAGGCAGCCATTTAGGGCCATTGTTATTTACCTTGTCCATTAATGATATCTGTATAATAATTAGATCAGAGAAAAATTTGTTTGCTGACGATCTCAAAATTTATAGAAAAATCAAGGATAGTGTAGATTGTGTTGCTCTCCAAAATGATTTACAGTCACTAAATGAATGGTGCAAAGTGAAAAGAATGCAGGTCAATGTGAAGAAATCGAAAGTCATCTCCTTTTACCGTAGTGAAGGCACCACTATCCATCAATACACTCTCGATAGTACTGTAATTGATAGAGTAACTTCAATTCGCGACCTGGGAATAATTGTTGATAAAAGTCTTGCATTCAAAGAACATCTCTCTGTAACAATTGCAAAGACCATTACAGCGCTTGGGTTTATTATTAGGAAAACTAAAGACTTTGATGATGTATATGTACTTAAAACACTATATTGTTCGCTTGATAGAAGTATATTGGAGTACGCTATTCAAATTTGGGCACCACGTCAAATTTGTGAACTTAGATTGCTTGAAAGCGTTCAGAAAAGATTGTTAAGATATGCGTTGCGCTCCCTTCCATGGAATGACCCGATACGACTCATGCCATATCTTAGTAGATGTCAGCTGATTAGACTAGAATCTTTAGGCGGTAGATCTGAAATGCTGCGTAGATTATTTATTTTTGATTTACTGCAGGGCAATATAAACTGTAGCTCACTTCTAGCAGCTTTGCCAATCCATGCTCCAACCAGATTATTGAGAGAATTTGAACTCTTAAGAATCCCGAACTACGGTCATAGGACTTTTTTTAATCCGTTTGTTGAATGCTGTAGATTATTCAATGATGTTTATTATGTGTTTGATTTTAATATTAGTAAAACTATGTTTAAGGATAGAATAAGAAATAATGCGCAGTCTGAGCGATAGAAATATCTTAGACGATGATCAATAAACAACTACTTAAAGGTATGTGTCTTCGAAAAAGCTGGTCAGCAAATCAAGGGCTATTTGGAGAGTCTGTTTGAAAATCCATCCGCTAGGTGGCGCATGTAAAAAGAAATCTTCAATCCTACCTACCTTTGCCTTATCGCACGGTGCTTCCCTGACTGTTATTATCAGAAAAAATCTCCATCAAGTCTGTTCTCACCAATCGTTTTCCATAGCTAAGCTGCATGTCTGGGCAAAATAAAAAAAATTGTAGGTTCCGTTTTGAAGTTGCGCCCTCTTGATTGTATGAGTCACTAAATTCAAAGGAAATCTGAGATATTTAAACGGATTTTTATTGGCCGCATCAAAAGAAATTTACCATTAAACTTGGTTCAAAGTAGGTGTTTTTAGTTATTTGTAACATCTGGATGGAGTTTTCAATGATCGAAATTTTGAGTTACGCCCGTTCCTTGTGAAAAATATTGGTGCATAAAAAATACAAAATATATGCAACTGTGCTTCAAGAGACTATAAGGGAAGCCATCTTTTAATATGGTGCTATAACTAAATAAAAAGATTCTAAGTAAAAATATATGAAAATATGACTCTAGCGGCATCTTTCGGATTATTCCTTAATTAGGTTCCACCGTTTAACACGAACCTTTACTTTTCAGTAAATCGCGATACTGAAAATTGAAGAAAATTTGTTACTAGCATTATCAAGTGTTTGAATTCTCAATCAGATTTTTCATGGCCTGATAGCTCTTGATCAGCTGATAAGGATTTTGAGATACAAAAGATTGAAAAACATTGTTGCTAGCACCACCTAATCTGTTGACCGGCTTGACCAACGACAGCTGAATATTGCTGAATATCTTTGCTGAAGATTTAAAACTTCTAGCTGATGAGGATCTCAAGGAGAAGAAGATAGAAGGTTTTTATTCTACTAGCACCCCCTAGCGGAAGAATTCTCAATCAGACTCTTCACCCCCAGATAGCACTTGATGTGCTGAACAGCTTTGCGAAGACACCAACCTTTTAGCTTATAAGGTATAAGGTATCTTGAAAACAGACAATTGAAGAGAATTTCCTACTAGTGCCACCTAGCGAATAAATTCTCAATTAAATATTTCAAATTTTGTTAAATTTATCAAATGATTAGATTATTAACTAAAAGCGCGCGAATGAATTTTCAGTTTTGTTTTCTATAAAATAAAGATAAAGATATTGAGCTAGAAAAGATAAGAGATGTCTTTTTACTAGCGCCACTAGTTGCTCCTACTGTTTCAGCTTTGTTTAATGTAGGAGAAACTGTGTTACAATTGGTGTTATTTTCCTACTAACTTACTACTTATAACATATTTAGTTAGGAAAATTGCGCTAAATGAGTCAAAAAATCTATTGAAACTCTGTTGTAATCCACTGTTCGGGATACTGCTGTTTCTGCCTGTGGTGAACCACTGAGACTTTTGTGGTAGAATCATGTTTTGCATTTTGAACAGTCAATATCTCAAAAACTAGACGTGATATGATAGTTCTGAAAACTACAATGGATTCAGCAACCTTTGTTTTTACGTACGAATAATTCAGCTTAGTAACTCCGTTGCTACGCAAGCAGTAATAACGTTACTGTAGAAAAAATGTTTTGAAACTTTATTGATAACATGTTGCCACAGTTTCCATTCAGATATGACCCCTGAATTCTCTAGAACTTTAACGGAATTATTATTGTTGGGTTTGATTAAAATGCACCACATCGGCGCATACCCTTGTATGCAAACTACCAGCTACCCTAGTGAAAAAATAACAGAGCATTCAATGCGGTTAACAGTTGTATGTAGTAGTTCACGTCCCGAATGATACAACTGAAACATCATAATTGCAATTTCCGGTACTCGGATGAGAAAAAGCCTGAATAGCAAAAATCCATTAAAATCTCGTTCCGATAAAAAATGGCCACCCCCATCAATCATTGGTTTATCCCTTGTTTTGCACTCCCGCAAAATTGAATCGCCATATGGAAAACTCGTACTCTCGGAAGCTGACCTCAAATATATCATACTCGCATCTGAATTGCCCTTCCCACTTGCTTCTCTATTCGAACCAGCCAGAGCTCAGCCGACATGGATTGTTTGCTTAAAATGTTTATGTAGACTTTAATTAAACATTATATTCAACAGAATTTTGTGGGGCATGTTCTTCCTACACGGTATGATATAAAAACCGGTTGGGAAATAAATCACCTATTTGTTCATCCTGGTTCAAATATTGTTCCCAATAACACATTAGTTTCTGTTGAAAATAATCAAATTCCTCTGGATAATATTTAGATAAATATGAAAACAGTGGACATTTTGAGCAAGATGACGACAACTGATATCCTTTAATTTCATAACCACCTAGTGGTCTATGACCACGTCATCTTGTAGGTAATCTATTAAAATACCAAGTAATTCTAGAATATCTCCGGTACAAAATGACCAACGATTAGAATCGACACAGATTCTAAAAATAAAAAAAGTGTTTTGAAAGCTTTGGAAAGAAACGGTGCGTTTATATCTTAAAAGTTATCACGATTAACTAAGTTACATGATAAAAAAAATCTATTTAAAAACTGCTCATTATTGTCAACGTGTCATAGACATCGATGAGGAAAAGGTAGATAGCCTTGAATATGGAAATTTGTACCACCTTCTACACTGCTTGTCAACAAGGTTGATTTTCAAGCACATCAGCAAATGCTTTTACCATGCTCAAGATAGTAGGAGACAAAAGAGTCGAAAGAGTGAGGAATGGCTTTACTGTATTTTTTGCTTACTGAAGCGGGATGAATGAAGAGATTCGTGTTTGCGATTATTTCTGCCCGCCTGTGTCTACACAATGGAGTCTACGCGTGGGTTGGTAAAAACTGGGAGCAAGGGCTGAGATAGGCATAAGGCAGCTGTAAACGAAACAGCAGGGGTTAAGCGCTGGAAAAGCGAATAAACACTGAAGTATAAAGCAAATATTAGCACATATTCTCCAAAGAAATCAACTTGAATGACATCGGACCGACGGGGCTCGACGGATGGTAGACATGGTTCAACATTAGACGGATGCAAAGCTCTTTGGGCGGCAATTTGAGTGGGATGCTCTAGAAACATACGTTGACTACGGGAGTTACTGAGAAATCATTTGTATTGCAATAAAGGATCTGAGTAAATCTTAGTTTCTATACACCGTCGTTGGGCGCGAGAGTGGGTTGAAATAGGATGAGTTGAAAATCATTGTTATCACACCCCAATTCTACGTAACATTTTCTATCGACATCCAATCTGAATCTACCCACATGGTCATTTCTGTTTTATATGTTGTTTTATTTGATCGGATAGGGTTTACTGGATAGGAGTATCGTCACAGCTTTAACATGAAGTTAAAAAGAACCAGACCCTAATTTCCAAATCTAGAAAATAAAAACCTGCCGGGCGGGGTTCGAATCAATCGCCCTGGTCTTACTAAACAAATGGTTGCGTTTACCGGTCTGGATATTTGAACTTCAAATCTTCTAAAACATAAATCTGGAGAACTAGACAGCCATTGAAGCCTAAACATTCGGTCAATTGGTCACTAGCTGGTGGTGAACAAAATTTGTGTCCATTTTAATTATCAAGTTTTAAGCTCGCGCCGATATCTGGTTTTCTAGATTTGTTACCGTTGCATACTTGAGTTTTAACTTCGATTCATCTTCACTTTTAAGAAGGCAGATTACTAATGGGACACAGCCAATTACATTCGTAAGATTATTTCGCTAGCTTAAGATTTTATTTTCAACACAACATCAAACCCAACTGGAGCAAACTCTCTCCCTCGAACTCAGTATGATAATTGAAAAAAATAAAAAATGTGTCGGCCCCCACTCTGCTTCTAAGCTGCCATGTTTTTGCTTCAAATGATAATGGAGAATCTGAATTTTAACTACAGTGAGCTTTCACAGCTGGTGTGTCATGTTACTTTCATATGTCTTGCAGGCATGGAAACCATGAGGTGAATGGAAACACCTTTTCTAGTAGTTGATGGAAAAGAAACATTGTTCTCGAGAATATTTGATTTTTTTCTTACTTGTTTCGCCCGCATGGAACATTCAAATCTACCAGTGCAGCGGTAACGAATAACTCTATATGTAGCCGTGCAATTATTCCGATGATCTTTGAAGTTGTTATTGTAAAAATTATCTTTTAAATTAATTTGCCGCAGAAAGCCCATTACTAGGTTTTAATTCTGAACCTCAAAATCAAATCGAATAAACGTGTCACATTATATACAAAATACACTCCCGTGCATAAGTTTGGAGTCACTCTAAAAAACATATAAAAGTGATTATCTCCGTGATAAACATCTATTTGGAACTTTCTATGGCTCATTTCAAAAGGGCAGTGAGTTAATCTTACTTTTTACGTATTTTTCGCATAGGTCTGAGGAACATGGCCCAATTCGGACCTAGTAACAGTTTTTTGAACATATATTTTCAGCACGATGAACGGCATGAAATGTTTTATGTGTTTGAAAGCCTGATTTAGTGCCTCACACTTTTCTCTCAGAGAGTTTTGCAGTATCTCCTACCAGACCTGACAGACGTGTTTGAACAAATTCTTCAGAAGGATCGCCCCATCAACTCCAAACGAGAAATGACGCGTATTTGAGAGAAGCAACCTTCGTTTTGGTTGACACCAAAGCGCACGTTGCTGTTTCGTCTGACCGGATTGATGCGGAAATATACAACGCTGCGTACGCCTCCTTTGCTCGCACCGACGAAAAACGTGGGCCTCCAACAAATCGTACAGAGCAATACTTGCCTCCGTTGAAGTAGCACCGTGGTATGGGATCATACAAAAATAACGTCATCATTTGGGGAGGGGGGGGGGGGGGGGGGTGTGTTGCCTAGGAAAGTGTGACAGTGCGTGTATTAGGTATTGGAAAAGCGTGACAGAGGGGGAGGGGGGGGTCTAAACATCCTGGAAAACGATGGACCAGATACATTGCATTATTATTTACCCGTGCACGAGAACACAGGCCAGAAACCCTAAGTTGGCCACAGACTCATGACACACTTTAGGAATTACCGCCGCATCGATCAGTGTGACGATTTCCTCGCGAAAGGGAGATGAATACCGTAGCACATCATCTTCAGCGTGCCACAGCATTCCCAGCACGCGTTCTGAATCAGCCTTCATTGCAAGATCCTTGGTGGATAGCTTCGGATGCTCCCCTAGATATTCTAGGACAGCCTTTTGGTTGGAGGTCCAGTTCCGCAGCTCAAAGACTTTTTTCGAGTGAATCCACCTTACTTCGCTCGCCACTTATTTTCATTCGTTGGTTGACTCAAAACTATCTAAGTAGTCGTCAACATAGTGGCACTAACGAATCACCTCCGAGGCCCGTGGGTATCGCTCGGAAACTCCTGCGTGTTGCAGTTTTTGAAGAACTGAGCAGATGAGGGGAAGCTTGTAGCCCCGAAGGTGAGAACGTCCATCATGAATACGCTGGGTTTGTCACTGAGTACTGTCGGAAGCGGAACTGCATGGAAGGGAGCGATGTCAGGAGTTCTGGACCATGGAGTAAAACGGAATTTAGGGATATCCCGTCGGCTTTTGCTACTGCATCCCAAATCAAGCACACTTTGCCTGGTTTTTAGGGTTTCACACAGCGCCTAGCTGAAGATACCAGATCCATCTGGGATCAGCATTCGGTGAGCATACCTTTTCTCCTGGTACTCGCTTATTTGCCGGTGGATATTTTTTTTAAAGGGGATCGCGAGACATTCGTCTCACTTGGTATTCCAAGCATCGAAGGGCCATGAACTGTCTGGCACTCTACAAAGTCGGACTTTCAGAGCAGTCCCGTCGCAAATCGATCACCCCCCTCGCTTCTCGTCACGTAAGCGGTCCACCTGAGGCACAGTGGAACTGTTGCCCTTCCACTACCAGCTCTTTATCCAGACTTTGCTCGATCAACGTCGGAGAAGATCCCTCGTCCAAGAAGGCGAACGCGTTTAATGCTTTGGCTTTTCCGTACAATGTCACGGAACGATTCGGAAGAGAACGGACTGGCCACAATGGTGGTGAACATGGTTCTTCGCTGAGGACCCACCTGGCTTGATCGATGCATCAGGTTTTCCATGTAGCAGTTGATGGTGACGGAACTCACATCCGTTAATTCCACATCGGACTGGACACTCTGCAAGGGCGACGACCGGTGAGGGATTGAGGCAACTGCGACACAACTTAATAGTTGAACGTTTTTCCACCGATTATCGATCGAGACTCGCTGAAATTTTGTGCAGCTTTTTCAGACGGTGGCTGACTTTTTGCAAAATAGGCACGGCTTTTCGGCTTCGCAATTTTTGTCCGCTAGAATTCTGCTACTATACCCCTCGGAATGGGCGTTGACGAATTTCTATCTTTATGTCGGGGCTTTTTTCCGCTCCTGGCTTGTTGAGCCACCATATAGATCACCATCTTGCTGACTCAACAACTGTCCCCATGAAGTTACTGAAGGTTCTCAAACTCGCTTTTGGGGCTCGTACATCAAATACTGGACCCACTGCAGCTTCACATTGGCCGGCAATTTTTCCACCAGTTCTTGAAGAAGCGCTGGGTTCGACAAGTATGCTTGTTGTTCCGCTGCGATGAGATGCTGCGTCAGATCTCTAATCTAAATTTTAAATCGATCAGTGAATCCAACCTCTCCGGCTTTGGCGCGGGTGTTTCACGTACGGACTGGATCAACTTGTTGATATGGTATCCGAACGACCGTACGACGTTCGCAGAGTATCTATCGCGTTAGGCACTGACTCGGGAGATAGTAGATAATATCGTACCGACTTGAACGCGTTCCTTCAAGCATCGCTGCAAACGGGAAAGGTTTTTTAACGTTCGTCTTGGAATCCGCACGTCTCGGGAGGAGAAGCTGTGGCGGGGACCTTCCGCCCGAGGGACCCAAGGTGTTGAAACGGAAGTTAGCAGACCCCGTACAGATTTAAAGATCCGGCGAATGGTGCAGCGGATGCTAGTCCGGTGGAGGAGTATTGATCGACCCATGCTTTGACCTGCCTTTCACGAGCCTCAATCTCGTTCAAGCGGCTCAGAACCCTACGGTTATTACCTTCAGCTCCCGCAATCGATTACTCCAATTCGTACTGCTCCTGCGAATGCCTTTTCTGTAGTTCTAGCTGTTTTCTTTCGAACTCCAATTATTTTTTCTACTGTTCCTGTTGTTCTGCCAGCGTTTGGGTTGCAAATCTGCTCTTTGCTAGAAGTCGTTGACCTGATTGAAGCCGGAATAGAGGGTGGCGGCACCTGGGCAGATAATCACGGGCTTGAAGTTGACTCGCTGACCCCGCACTCGTTAAATGCCACCATTTGTCGAATTTCTCGCATGCAACCAGATCGTCCGCCACTTCTTGGTTTGTCACACGTCGCACAAGTACACATTTCGGATTGCTCCAAATCCGTCGACGATCCACTAGGCATTGCAGTGGTCATGATGTTTTGTTACTTTAGGAACAAAACCATACTGTTTTTGATTCAAAATGAGGATATCAATAAAGCATTAGCTGTCTAAACCTAAATTTTCCCTACAAACAATCCATCAATTTTTTTTCACTATATTCATTTATTTGTTTCTGTTTAGCGTACAGTTTTAACTTTGATAAAAAGATCTACATTATCACATTCACGAGACGTGACGGAGACCGGTCGACGAAAAGGTAATTTAAAAACTTTTTGACGATTTATAAGAACGATGAGATTTACGCCTTGTCTCCGTCGCGTCTCGTGAATGTCGTGTAGTTATTACGTTAGTGCAAACTATAAAAATGAGTAGTGATCTACATTATCATTTAAGAAACTCTTAGTTGCTGATTCATGTTTTGAAATTCACATAAGGTACGAAAATATGAATGCAATACATAAATATTTTTTTAGCACTCTCACCCTTTTTGACTTTTTCGCCCAAAAAATTCAGTTTTACCCCCCGGGGTTAAAATTCGACCCCAGGGTGGGCAAATAAGCCCACTTCGGGATCATTGCCTTATTATGATGTATGTGTCGTGCAAATGTTTGGGATCAACTGAGATGCATGAAAATATGTTTGTCAATATCCCAGCCATTCTCGCTTAATTATGATCTCGCCCTAAAAGTCACTGGTAGCAAAGCGTGTAGCTTGATGTAATTGAGCAAACAAATAGATTTTCATGTTATTTAATGCTACGATTGAAAGAAGATATCCAATAATATTGTTATCAAAATATCTCCGAAGTATGATTAACTTATTATCTTTTGAATGAGTCATAGGGAGTAATGACTAGAAATGTAATCACAGAGATATGAACAAAATACTATTGTATGATTTTTCGGGGTTGTCCCCAAACTTTTGTACGGTAGTGTACAATTGATGTATTGCCCAGACTTGCTGTTGCTGTTGACAGCATTGATGATGGACAAGTTTTATCGTGATAAAAGATAGGTACCTTTCGACCACCTAAGATCTTAACATTGACAATCCTGTTATTTCCAAGCCAACGTTTCAAAGCCACTAATGCCAGAAGCAGTCTCTTTCAGTTTCACTCACAGAAAAATGTCTGTACACGTGCATCAACCTCTCGACCTTCTCATTCGTTTATTTACACTTTATCTTTATCCCATTTCCCCCACTCAGCTCGGTTCCGTTTCGTGTTCATCAGTCCATTTCTAGGCCATCGGCTTATCAAGATCCGGCAGTTTGTATTTCATTCTAATATAAACAACTGCTGTTATCCTTCTGAAGGAAGCAAACGACTTTTCCTGCGATTGTATAGCTTTGTATTTTTCCATTTGCATGTTTCCTTCCTATAGTCGCATGCAGTTGCAGGACGCTTCCTGCTCTCCTAGTGTCCAATATTGTTTATTTTTTTCGTGGCCTTTGTTGGGCTACTACTTGCAAGAGGGCTTATCTACATGAAGTCGTTAAAATGTTGCCTCAGGGAAATTACACTGTGGATGACATGTAAGATTAAGATAGAGGAAGAACATGGCTCGCGACAAATGCTGTAAGAATTGCACATAACGTGCATCCGTTTCGGTTCAAGTGCTAATGGCGTCTGCTGAATGCAATGGATTTTTAATAAAACATTTGCAGGGAAGTTGTATAGAAATAGTAGTTTACGGAACAAGTTGCAGAATGATGATTTTTACAGCACGAGTGGTAAATGTATCCTACGAGGCTTGCCGAGTTCTGCAACGAGTTACGTACAACATTTTTTGCAATTTCGTCGAAGAGCACTTGAGAGCATCAGAAATTATATCGGAATGCACTCACCATAATTTAACAATTTCTGAAACATTGTTGTGTAATGATTCATTACGCAACTCAAAACAGTTGCGTAATGAGAAAGCGTTGCGTAATGAATCATTACAGCACTGATTTCAGTTGCGTAATGACTATTTCCGCTCTGCATACTTCTTCTTCTTCTTCTCTTCTGTTGTTGGTTGGATAGGTGACAGCGACCATACATCCATCTGTTTCTTTTACGTCGATTTGACAGCCCACCCCTGTAGCTGCTGAGCAGCGTCTTGCTCTCAGTAGGCGGTATAGCTGATTAGCTCATCAGCCTTTGCCTATCCTGGTTGTTTTGGTCTGAAGGTTTTCGTGCTTTTTGTGTTTGGAACTATTTTTCGATCATTTTATATCTTTAGTTGTGCTTTCTTTAAAAAATCGACAACTTCCCGAAGAATTTTAATATCCTTCGCTTCGAATAGCTGTTTTGTATTTTGAAATTTGCCATCATAGTCATATTTTTTTCTAATTTGCGAGTATTGTTTGCAGTGTAGTACAAGATGTTCTGCTGTTTCCGTCTCGTCGCAGAAATCGCAGTTTGGACTGTCTTTTAGCTTCATTTTGTGAAGCCAGTATTTACTGTAGTCGTGTCCAATTAGCAGCCTGTTCAGAGTTCTCGTTTCAACATTGTTGAAGGGTAAATTGTAATACCATGGCTTTTCCTTGAATTCTGGTTGAATTTCAAAGAACTTTTTCCCTTTTTCCTTGGCATAGTCTTCATACCAGGCGTTGACTTTTTCTTGTTTTATTTTCAGCAATTGCAAAAAAGCATCCTTCAACATAATCGGGTGTTCCAAGAGTTCTCCATGTTGTGCTCCGTGTTTAGCCAAGGAGTCGGCCAAATCGTTTCCGCCAATCTCGATGTGACTCGGGATCCACTGGATATCGACATTCCACTCCCGGCAGGTTCGGATGATTTCATCTGCTATTTCGCTCCTCTCTGAGTCCCTTTGACTGTGCTCGAGTAGCGTACAGGACGATAGCGAATCCGTGAAAATCACTACATTCCGCGTCTTATATGCTTTTATCTCGTCGGATGCCACTTTAATTGCCAGTAGTTCAGCCGTCATGATGGATGTTTGGTGTTCCAGTCTAAGCGCAATCCTTTTATTCCGGAACTCCACGAAGACTCCGATTCCACAAGTACCATTGAAAATCGATGCATCGGTGTATATTTTTGGCCTGGTCTTATATTTGCCGTTAATCAGCCCCAGCACCATCTGCTTCATTACTCTTGGATTAGTATTTTGTTTCTTGATTACGGTTCCTATGTTCATATTGATACCTATGTCTTCTGACTCTGGATGAGACTCAACCATCCGGATAGGACTGATGCTCTTGAAAACGCTTTGGTGTTCTAAGTACTGTTTTCTAGGTAAGTCAACCTTTCATTGTCCCTTCATATTCATCAAGCTCTCGCAGTTGTTCGTAAACTGGGATTTTGGTGTGCAATATTTTTTGCAATTTCTCTACATGTTATATATTCGCTTCGTATATCCCATGGCTCTTGACTCGCTACTGCTAACAATGAGTTTAGAGGTGTCGTTTTTGCTACACCCGGTGACTTAGGCATCCATTTAGAGCTGTCCTGAATTGACTTCCTGTTTGTTGCTGATGCGTTATTGACTACGGATGACCCATTACTCCACACAGCTTCTGACCAGAGCGTTGTACACTAGGTTCATTGTTTGAGGGTGACCACCGTTACGAATGCTGGATATTACTTTCAACATCTTGAGGCGTTCTTGTATTTTACCTTTTGCAATTCGTATTTTGCCCACCAAATCCCAAAAATCTGTCAATTTGTAGTCCTAAGTACCTGTGGCTATTAACCATCTCTATCGTTGTGTTATCGATTTTGATATTTAAACTGCTGTTTCCTCCATGAAACAGGATCACTTTGGTCTTGTCTGGATTGATATCTAAATTAAGACCTTTAGCCTCACATGCAAAGTTTGTTAATTGAGTTTGCATTTTCTGGTTTAGTAATTCAACGGACTTTGCTCTTACTATTAGAGCGAAATCATCCGCAAATTGGACTAAAACAACATCACCGTCAATCGTCGTATGCAGTTTCGCCGTATATATATTGAAAAGTGAGGAGACATACATCTACCTGTGGGAGTCCATTACTCACCACCCTCGTCAGCATCTTATCTCCGACTTTCATTATAACTTTTCTGTTTTTCAGGAAGGACGTGACCCAAATAATGACTTCTGCTGGGAATCGATAATCTTGCATGATTTCTTCCAAAAGATCCGTTTTAACAGCATTGTAGGCATTTTTCAAATCAAGGAATGTCACTGCCGTGATAAAACCTGCTCTCTTGTTTTGTTTTATTACGTTCACCACGTAATTGAGACACGTTGACGTGGAAACGTTTCTCCTGAACCCAAATGAAAGTTTTGGCAAGATGCATCTTCAGTATAGGAAAGTAGGGCCGTTTTATGACAGATTGGCGTGATGAAAAACAGCCTATTACGATGACAAATTGCAAAAAAGTTTTTTTCAGGATCGGAGGAACCCGAGCCGTTTGCTTTTCAAAATAAAAAACTGTTTAGTACAGGGATCTTTGCGAATCATGTGGGTCACCTCAATATTCTCAGCACAAGGTTTTGTGAGGAGTTTTCTCAAATTCTTTTGAGCAAACGAATTTTTTGAAGGGGTGAGCTAAAAGCTGAAATTGTTTATAAATTTTTCACCGTATCGTGTCAAATTTGCTAACAATTTTTGGTTACCTTCCAGATGGTTAGGCTATTATTTGGGATGAGTACAACGCACTAATCCCGTACTGTAGGATATTAATAATCTTAATTTAAACATCTGTTAGTTTAGTGCAGAATACACACTAGTCAATAAACTCTAATTCAAATTTACTTCCACGGCATTGTTTTGAAGATTTGCGACTACCTAGATAAAGTAGCAATCCATTTTAAGTTACAATTATTTTGATTTAATAAATATTCATATTACCGTACACCGGGGGCAAATTGATCACTGGGGCGAATTTGATCAAGTCGGTACCAAAAACATTTCCTTCCAAGGATACTGAAGGTTTCGTTGACACCACAGACATTCCATGTTTTCTTGTTTATAGATGTTTGATGATGATTTTGAACTATCAGGTTCAGTTTTGCATAGAAATATTCATACTTTTTAAAGGTTTAAGCAACACTGTTGAAAAAGTCGGTGCTAAACAATCCACTGGTGCTATGCCTACATGTTTATCTTTGGGTGTTTAAAATGTTGTATAAGCTCAAGTATGAACTACTGAACTCATTTTTGATACCATACAGGATGGCAAGTATAGTTTTGAACCGATAAAAACCGTTTATTCTCGAAAGATGTGCTTATTTCTAGGGAAATTGCCTACGTTTAGGCATATTAGGGCAGATTTTCAAAGATTAATTTTGCAATAAATTGTCAAATAAATGAGTTTGTAGAATTTCGACATCTTTTTCAGATTCAGGAGGCCCCAAATTTAGTAGATAGGACAGTTTTTTTTTTGTTCTTAGACCTGCTTTGTTATATGGGTGATCAATTTCACCCCAGCGTGTCATTTTAATATTTTGATATTAAAATTATTTTTATGATATGTTAAATATTATTTCATGGAAAATCGATTACATAAACTGATAAAGATCAATGCAGTACTGATTTTGTCGAAATTTATTTGAAAATATTTGAATTCCGAAGGTTGACACAACAAACATTGAAAAATAGTGATCAATTTGCCCCTGAATTACGGTACATCCGAACTTTAGTTCGTACACGTATTTGCACAAAGTTAGCACTTAGCATTAGCTATATCTGTGATTTAAAGTATTAAGTTGGGTTTTTCTAATTTAGGGTATCTAATTCACTAGAAATAATAATTTGGCTTGTAATGTCCATACAATGTCATTAAGGGTTCAGTTTTAACTAATTACGTAACAGAATTCTTATCTTCATTATCAGCGATCAATCTACTCTTATCCATACACGTATCCGTATCGCTTCTCTCTATTACTCTGGGTTGGACGGCCGTTGTATTGGTAAAGCCTTTTTGACCACTATAACAGTAAATCGACCACAGTAGATTTGTGCAGGGGGTGACGTGACATCCTCCCTCCCGTGAACACTAGTTACGATCCACCTCCTCAGGATTCTCCAATCTGGGTTCACTACGTCTCGCTCATTGATCCTTGGCTGTCCCATTCACCACCAATACCAAAATCTCTAACAGCTATATCTTGGACCGCACCAAACCACTTCGTTCTCCACTTGAATTACCGGAAGATATTCTTTCAGCCACCTTGTCCAAAAGCGTTGCGTTACAGCCTGCGCGTCTCCAACTGCTCCGTAGTACGGCAGGCTACTCAATATGTTCTGTTGGAGGGAACTTCTCACTATTTAAAAGAACCCAGCAAAAAGTGGTTGGGCTTCCTCATCCGCTGACTCGGCTTCGAGCAAAATGGTCTCCACAACTTCGTAATCTGGTCTCATGAATCACCTTCAAGTCTTCGCGTTTCGTTGGAATGTGATTCTCATCGAGGATTAACTTCAAATCCTCACGTATCGCAAGGTGTACGTGAAGACATCGGTCTGCTGGTTTTCATCTCATTCCGAGAATCGATTTGGCAGCATCTGCACGTACAAAAGCGAAGTCTTCGGTAGAATCTGGTTCGACCTCCCCAGTTCGCCGCAGAAATTTGTTTTCGTTCGATAAAAAGATTCGAATCTTTAATCCACTATAGAGTGGACATTAGAGTGATGCAAATTTTGAAATTTTTGCTCCCCTATGCTCAAACGATTTTTAATATGGTAAAGAGCATCCTCGCAAATTATGAAGTAAATTCGGAAGAAATTTGACTGTGCACACGGCATTTGAAGTTTATATGGATATTACTATGGAAAACGCCATCCTTTGTGTTCAGCCCCCAATCTCGTCGTCATCATATTCTGTGGAAAAATGAACAAACTCTACTCATTTGAAATCCTTTTAGCTAAAACTTTTGCCGAAGACCACATTTCCATTGGACGTCAAGATAAATTTATATTCATAATCATAAAGCGAGTTTGGATTTTGCAAGTTTTTACTAACTGCTCGGCAGGCAACAGTGGTGCTCCTGCGGGTAGAATAGATCAAAGTAATCCAGGCTACTATGTTCTACAGTAAAAAAAGCAGTGTTACTCTGAAGGTAATTGAATGATCATCTCAGCATGATTTGGACTTTGTAGTCAATGATAACAAGTTAAATTTTCGTCCAATCAAAATGTAGTCTTCGGCAAAGTTGTAACTGGGAAGATTCACATGAAAAGAGTATGTTCGCTTTTCCAATAGATTATTATTACGAACATTACACCTGTACAGGTTCTTTGGGAGTGCGACGAAACGCAAATATCTGTGATTTCTATCGCTTGCTTGTAGCTTGGATAAAAGAAATATTTCCCTAATGTCTCCAGAAACGGCCATCGGGAATAGACGGAAGTCGCTAAGTATTCTCGGGAGAGGAGTTAGGAGGTCGTGACCTTTCAACAGGTACGAATTGAACCATACCCCCAGCAACTCTTGCTGCGGCACCCCAGATCAGCCGAATTGTACCCGGTTTCTTGGATTTGACAACCACTCCAACACTCAGGCAAATGGATATCGATAATCATAGGAACCCCTTATGGAAATTCGCCACAAGATATCGGGTTGAAATTCATAAATTTGCCTTATGAAACCAGAATTGAAAACAAAAAACGTTTAAGTGGCAACCTGGAGATCGAACCAGGAACCTTGCGATCGATAGGCCGAGCGTACACCACGCGCCGATCGACGCCTTGATGTGGAGAGATGCTAAAACGATACATAAAGCGTTCGTATTGCAATAATCGTTCCACCTTTCATAAGGGCAAAATGTATGAAATTCGATAGTCCAGTTCGCTGCGTGAAGGGCAGAAACTAAGTTTTTCTGTGGATTGATAGCTGTCACCTTTGGTTCGTTGACATTGCGAATATATTTGGTGAAAAGGGGGGATATTCTCGGCCTTAGCAGTCTATATGGTAGCCAAAACAGGGGTTTGTCTAAGGATTAACCCCTCTACGGGCAGCTTTCATTTTTTCACCACAAAAAATATTCAAACAGCGATAACTTTTTCGTTTTTCAATGCTTTTGCACCATTTTTTCTCAAGCACTCAAAAAATTCTTCTATATTAAGAATCTGTGTCGATATTGATCATAAGTCATCTAGATCCTGAGATATTCCGAAATTCCTTGGGGAATCTTCAAACGATATGGCCAATGATCAATATTGATACAGACTCTTAAAATAGAAGAAATTTTGGAGGGCTTGTGAAAAAATGGTGTAAAAATATCGAAAAACAAAAGAGTTATCGCTGTTTGAATATTTTTTTGTGGTGAAAAATGAAGCTTGCCGGTAGAGGGGTTAAAGGTTAAATAATAACCGAAACCGTTGGATAAAAGACAAAACTCTGTTTCGGCTACCATATAGACTGCTAAGGCCGAGAATATCCCCATTTTCGCCAAATAAATAGTGACAGTCATGATGGAGATCCAAAATTGCGAATATAATCCTTTCGCTCATAGTCCGCAGATTTGCTCACCGAGTTGGTGATCATTCGTCAGATGAAGGCTCTCGAGAAGAAGTCGAGTAATTCAATTATGATGCAGCGAGTTGCTGCATCATGGATGAAGGAAGGATTATTACTCGCAATTTTGAAATTGCTCCGGACGAGAAAAAGTTACTCTTGAAGGTACATTGATGATCAGCGACGGCGGGGCCGCAGGAACTGAATCATATTGGGGGTTGTCATGATTTCCCAATATATACCTGTCTGACATCCCATTCGGCATATTATGCGTCAATCAATTCTCGACCTTCTCTTGGAAACTTGTTGCAGATTCCACCACACTTCCACGTTCGGAAATCTGCAGAATGATTTCTTTTTTCTTCTCCAATGATTCTCGACGTATTGACTGCTATTTGAGCAGACGTGCTTTCTCTGCTTCAAGTTTGCGCTGCCATAGAAGCGATTCTTCCATCGACCAACTTCCCCTGTTCTTCGATCCACACCTTCTTTCTTCCAATTGTCTCTGGGCCTCTTCATGTTCCAGTTTCTTCAGCGCATCTTCGAGCTCTTTTTTGCTTCATCTTCTCTTCTTCCTCGACTTGCTCCAATCGCGCCGTTACGATCGACTACCGGCTGCTCGATGCTATCGACGAAATCTTGCCTGCCTATATTTGAAACAGGTTTGTCCCCTGACGCGTCACCTGATTGTGCTCGTTTCGCTTGCGATCGCAGTAGGGAAGGAATAGTCGATGCTGAAGCATTCTCTCCCCGGCACTGCCTGCAGATAAACGGTCTACTCGGCACGGACTCGCTCTCGCCAGTACAGCTGTAGTGCTTAATGCACAGGCGGCATTGATCGTAGATGATCATATGAGCACTTGAAAGAGTCTAGGCGGTGGCATGACTTGCATGTATGGCCCGATCGGCTGTGATGTCCGTCCATCTTCACCCACGTACAAAAATTCTTTAAGAATGTTGGAGGGAGTTTCCCAAACTCTTTTGAGTAAATCAATTTTTGTAGGGGTACGCAAAAAAGCTGAAATTGATGATTAATATTTCACCAAAGTAGATTTGTGGCAGGGGGTGACGTGATACAAGGCGTAAGAATACAACATGTAAGGTAAAGACCTGCCCAGGTATTGGTAGCTGAACTAAAGGTTTAATCAGCTGAAAAGATGCTGTTTAAACAGCATTTCAGATTAACAAGCTGTTGTTCAGCTATCAGTGTTATTTGGTAACTTGAGCACCCCCATCGTACACTTTGACACTGGTGGTTTTCCTCGGCTGAACCGGCTCATCGGGCATTCGACCTGTCTACCTTGAGTATGCTCCAGTTTTTTCAGCTTTTTATAATATTTACTCACTATCTCAACTATTGGGTCTTTCTATTAAAGAAGCGACCCTATGACAAGATTTCCATTATCAATTTAATCCATATCGATGGCGCACCAACGATCCTGAATTTTGTAATTATTTTCAAATTGACTGCATCAGCAATCGTTTCAATGTTTATTCCGTTTGGGCCGTTAGGTTAACTCCACAATGGTAATAGCTTTTCGGCTGCGGGCCAAGCAGGGCAGGATGTGGCAAACCTGGTGAAATCAGGGTCATTGTATGGGTTAATAATTTGATTAAATTTCAGTCGCGTGCGGGATTTCCCACGGTATTTCACCGTTGTCGACATCGTCATCATTCCTCTGGATTGAGCACGGAGTTTACGAAAGCCAACGTAATTTTCGGACCTCCCACGTTTTCTGGTGAGTATTATTAAAATTAGCCATGTTTTTAAAGGTAATGAGCTTGACATGAAACGTCACGATTCGTGTCGTGTCACGGTTTGCCAGAAATAAAGAGTTGAATATCATTAGCTTAGACGAGTTTCACCGGCTCTACAATAAGAGCAATGGTGTATTAGTTTAAACTGCTTTGATACACGATAATTTGAAACATCCGTGAATTTAATCTATTCTGAAAATGTGCATAGTGGTATTTGGGGCAAGAAGAACGTTAAGAAAGTTGTTCTTAAAATTTGTTCAGAGCTAATCAAATCCATCAATTTAGCATAATTAAGTTAGTTTTTCATCGCCTCAGAAATATTGTGTCGTTCGAACTGGAAATAAATTCAAAAAAGTATTAGTAATAAAAGCTTCTCAAATATTGTTCAAAATAATGTATATTTCAGCACTTTGGGACAAGTGTACGACCTAGAGAGGGCAAGGCGGCCACCGAACAAAAATACAATTAAGATTTACTGTTTGACGGGTTAAGTTTTTTGATTTTATTATTTACAAAACAGAGTTTTAATAGCAATTCAAGACATATATGTAAGTTACCATTACAAAGAGCTACTTTGAATTATTCTCGTATACATGCGGTAGAATTTAAAAACTTCTTCTTCTTCTTTCTTCTTTCTGGCATTACGTCCTCACTGGGACAGAGCCTGCTCCACAGGTATTAACTGAGAGCTTACTGTGCCAATGACCATTTTTGCATGCATATATCGTGTGGTATATCCATGCATATCCTCGACTGGTGGGATTCGAACCCACGACCCTCAGCTTGGTCTTGCTGAATAGCTGCTCGTTTACCGCAACGGCTATCTGGGCCCCCTAATTTAAAAACTAAGTAATTCAAATTGTTATTTTTCATTCCAAACAAAACGAACCATTCAGTTGAATGGTATGTAATATTACACTAGATCAGCACCAAAATATAGTAAACAGTACATATTTCGCTTAAATGTATATATAATTTCATAACATCGAAATGCTGCTTCGTAAGTTCCATCAGATGATCGTTTTTTGATCGAGAGCTTTCTTTGGAAATTGACCTGTTTTGCATGTGTAAATCATGTGACAGTTACGAAAGATACTCTATGTTTTTGGAAATCGGTAAAATTTCCAACTCGAAGAGATCCTTGACCGATGGGATTCGCACCCACGACCCTCAGCTTGCTCTTGCTAAGACTGCTACGGTTATCTAGGCTCCACGAGAAATAAT
Source organism: Aedes aegypti (assembly GCF_002204515.2). Lineage (NCBI taxonomy): Eukaryota > Metazoa > Arthropoda > Insecta > Diptera > Culicidae > Aedes > Aedes aegypti. The sequence continues at coordinate 170,194,887 of NC_035107.1, forward strand.
AAAGAAAGCGAACAATTATGCAAACCGTCCTTATGCAATATGTACCACCCCTTCCCCCCTGGTTTATTTTTATAACTCTGTGGATAACGTTCATATTTTCGTAAGTACGCCTCCATCGTAGGGTTTCAATGCTAGTAATGGACCCCTTAGTAGCCGAAATTCATTCTAGACGCTTTCCCGCAATGATATCTCAAACGCATATACGTTTTGTGGAGCCTAACAACAATTAAATGTCTTTACTTCATAGTACGTCTATGAAACATACAAAATCATTAGATTTTTCCAGCGAAATATGCATTTAAAAAACTGTTGTCCGAATGCCTATTATGGACCCTCCCGGGGTCCATAATAGGATTGTTTACAAATTTGACGTTGCGTATTATGGACCTTCCATTTGATTCCCATGTATCCGGCTCGCTGCCGACGAGCCTATTATGGACCCACCTGGAAATGCGTATTATGGACCCTCTTGTGTGGTTTCATTTACAAAACTGTTCAAATATCTGTATTTATGCGTCTCAAACCAAATATTTTGCCTGAAACTGCTGACTAACAATGTAATCGAAGTTCCCCCGGTGGATTTTCATAGGAATAAGGTTGTTTTGAGTGTTAATTTTATGTTTTTCTGTAGGGGGTCCATAATACGCAAAGGGTCCATAACCGGCATCGACTCCCTATTTTATTACGAAACAATCGGCACACTTGTTTTGTTCACATACAACAACCTACACATTTGGACAGTTGCACAATGCACCATACATTAGAAAAATCTATTTATGATTTAAGTTACATCATGCTATTTAAAAACAGCTTATATTGAAAAATCACTAATATTTGTTTTTTTTTTTACAAAAATCGATAAAAGAACGTGAAAAAGTGGAGCAATTTTCATAAAATTGTGTATATTATACTTAGATTTATGAGAGATAATATTGTTGAACTCAAAGAGAAAAAAATATTTACCTGTTGATTTCAAAATTGGAATGGCATACTTGCCAAAAATGGTACACTTACCCCAAACTCTGTTATACCGCTAATTACACACTCGGATGATAAACGGCTATCTGTTACAATGAACGCATCTAACAAAGCTTCCAATAGAGCAATCACGAATGTGTCACTGTAATAGCTTCAATGTGAAACTTTAAGCTTCATCTTATTTGGTTTGCGGCCAACTGCTTTAGACACTTGGTGGAGATACTCCGATAATGTCCTAGAGGTTGTAATAGAATAGCCCTGATTCTGTCTGCCTGCTGCTGATGGCCACCAATTACTTCCATAACAAATGAGCCTCATCTTCATTCTAATTATCCTCCTTTTGTCCGTTGGCTTTCCTAGCAAGCAAACTACACTTGGTGATGACGTGAAGAATGAAGCAAACAAGCTTCTCGGACTCTGTTTATCCTTGGCTAGTGGGATGAAGAGCGTTCAACGAGATCCGGCTATAAATATCCGGCGGATTTTCTAGGAAATTCTTCGTCGCCTTCCGAGAAGACGGCATTTTTTCTTCACAACTAAGCTGTTACGGACAAAATATACGAAATTAAGACATTTGGCCACTTGTAGAATCGAACGAAGAGACTGGCTGGACCAAATAATTATCTTATATTGGATTTTTCTGAAATGGTCAGAATATGATCTCCCCGAATATTATCCACGATAATCGTTCAGCTGTTCAAAACCCACCAAAAATCGTAAAAAAACACCATCATCACGAATTTCCACGCCTTGAAGGCAATCAAAGTGCATTCAATCTTCCGCAGAATCACTTCCTACAAACATTTATTGAATTATGGATGCGACCGACGTTATGCAAATTGAGTTAGCAAAGGATGTCTGCAATCGCAGCGCTTCTTGATGCTGCTACGGGAAAATGAAGCTAGAAAGCTTTTTTATTCTGAAATTAAGGTTAACATTGAATTGTCCGTAAATGCAGGAACCTTATCGATTTATTCAAGTTTATTTTGTTAACCATTCTATTGAAAATTTATTAGTGGCTACCGTTGTGCGGGGTGACATTGGGCCATAAGGGTGACTTTGGGCCAATATTTTTACAGCAAGCTAATGTGAGAATAATGAAAACAATGTGTCAAGCTTCAAGAATACATTATAAATAGCATATAGATGGTCATAGATTAGTTTAACGACGTTTCTACTAGCTATGAGATGCATCGAGAGAGGCGGTCAAAGTCATCCCCTAGGCCCAATGTCACCCCACACGGCGGTATGGTGTTAGATGTTCTACTTCTCCATGACGCTTCCAGTAGAGAGAATTAGGCCATTCTCTTGAATTTAATTGAATAATGATAACACAAAGTAAGGTAATGCTTGTAATGTAAGGTTACAGACTCTACAAACTAGTTTACATCATCTCAGCGAAATTTTGGGCAAGTGTGCCATAGGGGAAAGTAGGCCATCCTCATTTTTTACATCAACGAGTTGATGTTTTCCTCTTAGAGTTTCGCAACATGATCTCTTATAAATTTGACTACAGTGCACAACATATTATAAAAATTGTTCGATTAATTATCATGTTTATCTCAACTTTTGTATAAACAATCAAATATCAGTGGATTTTTATAATATTATCAGTTTTAAATATCATGGTATATGGTTGTTAATGAAAAAAAAAAAATGTCCAAATGGTGCATCGTGCAACTTTTCAAATGTGTAGGATGTCGAGGCTTTTGACTCAGTAAAGGTGGGAGCTTATTAACATGATTGATTCCCAGGAAACAAAACAAGAACTGTATCTAAATCGATACTTTTATTGTCTCTCAATGGCAATTGAGTAATACGACATGCACTACACTTAAGATACAGGTGATATCACTATAGATCTAAAATCTGGTAGAAGTGACGGATTCGAACATGAAAAAACGCTTTGGACAAAGATAGAGAACTTATTTTTATTTTTTTTTAACTCTATTAACGAAATGTTTAGCCCTGGGTAACTTCTTCGCGGGACCAACGGGTTTACTTCCCATTCGAAGGAAGTTCCACTAAGACCTTTGTGTCAGAAGCAGGGATTGAATCCTGAGAAAATTGAGAGAATCGCTCACGTATCGCTCTCTGTAACTATCATAACATGCTGCACATTATGAGAGACTGTTTATCGTATACTGCTACAAGTTTGATCAGATTGGGGGGATAGTAGTGCATGATAAAACCCCTCTAAACATGCTCCAAGCCTGGGGGACACTGTTGTTATTGGAAGTTCGTGGATTGTTTATCGTGCCAGTAAAGAAAAACACCTATCCCCAACGGTAAACAAGCGAGAAAAATGGATTTTATCATAGCTCTCTCTTTGGGGCTCTCGCTCGCTGCTTCCATTTATCAGACTTGTTACACCTTGCGATACAATGACGATCGTGGACCGCAACAGATGGGATGTTTTTCTTTGCTTGCTTTGATCGTGCTTCATTCTCAAATGAGAGCGAATTCTGCAACGCCTGGTCAGAAGGAAGAGTTTTGCGATGCAGATCTCAAATGAGTTTACTATCTTGGGAGAACTCAATGATTGATATTTTAGTGTGAGTGTAACAACACTGTATACGCCCTTCGAAGATTGAAATGGACTGTACTGCCACTTTCGTCATATGAAGCACGCTGCATACTCATCCACTTGAAAAACACTTAAGTAACGCCGAAAATTCTCAATTATTCTCTTCATTATCAACATTATTTCGAACCGTATAGACTCAGCTGCACTTCACTCTCAATTAAACTTGTACACATCCTCTCGGCATTTAAGAATAAGAAAATTATTTTCAGCAAAATCATGCAGAGCACAATATGCTGAAAACGGACCAAATAACCGTATGATGCGTCAGTACATTGCGAATTCGTTGGCATTACTATGTCCAAAGAGCAGCTCAAAACACGACTAAAGAACAATAGAAGTATTACGTAGCATGTAAGAAAGTATTGTCATTATTGTATGTAGTACAACTATGCTACCTATGACGAGATAGATGAACAAATAAATTAGATATCCTTAAAATACCAGGAACATCTGAACTCCATGTTAGGAGCGGCTCACAACAGCGTCTGTTCCCCATGTCAGGGGCGGTTGATTGTCGTCCGAGTGCCAGAGAAGGACTCTAAGCTAAACTGTGCGATATGGCCCTCCAAACATTTAGGGGGAATGGCCCTCCGGAAATCTAGGGGGTTGGTGTCAGGCTCTGCAAGCCAGCCATAAAAAAATCATCATTATTGTATGTAGTACAACTATGCTCATCATGCTCATCATCAATTGTCATTATTGTATGTAGTACAACTATGCTACCTATGACGAGATAGATGAACAAATAAATTCGATATCCTTAAAATACCAGGAACATCTGAACTCCATGTTAGGAGCGGCTCACAACAGCCTCTGTTCCCCATGTCAGGGGCGGTTGATTGTCGTCCGAGTGCCAGAGAAGGACTCTAAGCTAAACTGTGCGATATGGCCCTCCAAATATTCAGGGAGAAAGATCCTCCGGAAATCTAGGGGGTTTGTGTCAGAATCGAAACAATCGTCATGCGTTTCATGCGTAGCTCGAACGTGAATATGGTCGCTGCCACGCCACGACATCAAGATCATCATAGGAGATTTCAACGCTCAGGTTGGCCATGAGGAGAAGTTCAGACCTACAACTGATTGATTTCGCCGCCTCCAAGAATATAGGCATTCGTAGCACCTGTTTCAAATAAAAGCAGCCTTCAACGTCGCAGGCGAGAACATTGTTGGTTACGTTGAACGGAGTTGAATGCCTGGTTCGACGAGGAGTGTAGAATGATTCTGGAGGAGAAGAACGCAGCATGGACAGTAATGCTGCAGCGAGGTGCTCAACAGAACGTGGAACGTTATAGACAGAAGCGGAAGCAGCAAACCCGTCAGTCCTAGGAGAAAAAAGTGTCACCTGGAGGAGACGCAATGTGAAGAAATTGAGCTGTTGAACCGTACCCAAGAAACGTGAAAGTTTTGTCAAAAAGTCAAAAACTTAACGCATCCCACAGAGGCTTCGTATCGCGAGCCGAAATGTGCAGGGATAAAGATGGGAACATTTTGTCGGACGGACGCGAGGTGATCGAGAGATGGAAGCAGTACTATGATGAACACTTGAATGGCGCTGAGAGCACAATCACGAAGGTTCAAAGCAACAGTATACTTAAATGACTACGTTGTAATGTCGGACAATAGCAACTATCCAGCTCCCACTTTAAGTTAAGGATTTATGAGTTCGGAGTGGAACTCATCAAGATTCCAGATCATCTTCTGTCGTCTATTAGCAATAGCAAATGAGTTCGGTGGAAGTTATCAAGCCGGTGTCATAAATGGCCACTTGACGATGGACCAGATCTTTATAATACGGCAAATCCTCAAAAAAAAAAAAAAAAATCGGGAATACCAGGTCTTTACGCATCACCTGTTGATTGATTTTAAAGCGGCATACGACAGCATCGACCGCATTGAAGTATGGAGGATCGTGGACGAAAACAGCTTTCCAAGGATGCTCACAAGACTGATTAGAGCGACGATGTGCAGATCTGCGTAAAGATTTCGGACGAGTCACCAGTCCGGTGAATGCGTCGAAAACAAAGTACATACTGGTTGGAGCCGAAAGCGGCAGGGCTCGCCTAAGAACCAGCGTTACGATTGCTGGGGATAACTTCGAGGTGGTAGACGAATTCATTTACCTCGGATCCTTGCTGACGGCGGACAACAATGTTAGGCGCGGAATACGAAGACGCATTATCTGTGGATATTGTGCCTACTATGAGCTCCAGAAGATCTTGCGGTCAAAAAAGATTCGTCCCCGCACCAAATGTACCATGTACAATACGCTGATAAGACCGGTGGTCTTTGACCGGCAATAAACGTGGACGATGCTCGAGGAGAACTTGTAAGCCCTCGGAGTCTTCGAACGTTAGGTGTTTCGGACGAATACCGGACAACAACCCTGCAAAAATAATATTCGCTTCCGATCCGGCATCCATCCTCATCCAATACAGATATCCGCTTTTAGACACTGTTTGCTCAGTTGAATACGTCGTCATGATGTTTAGTACACCGCAAGCTAGGAATCGTCAATATAGCGGCCATTTTCCTAGGAAAACCAGGAATCTGGATCTTCCCGGGACAGCTTGAATCATCTTTCTTTAGACCTAATTTAAAAATTAATGAAGTTCAATCTAGGTTTTAGAATTATAATGATCACTTCACTTCACTTCCAGAACATACTGACACACATGTCACAGCCACAGCCAAATCATCCAAAAACTTTGGACCACCCTTCTTTAGACTTGATTTGCAAATTCATGGGTTGCAAGGTAGGTTCTTAGAACCGCCAATATAATGTCCACTTTCAATTGGGAAACGGATATCCGGAACAAACCTGCCAAGTCATCGAAAAACGCTTGGAACGTCCTTTTAAAAACATGATTACTAAAATCATTAAGTTTTATATATCGCAAGCTACGTTCCAGGACGATCAATATACTGGCAATTTTCTCCAGGCAACCATGCATCCGTAACACACCGGTATAAGCCCAAGCCATCAAAAAATATTTGTTTCATCCTGTATTAAAGTAGGCCTTAGATGTCGTGTGTGTGCGTACGTATTAGATGTATGGCACGCTTGAATAGCTAGTGCATTTTCAGTTGAATCTCAGTGAAATCAACAATGAAAAAAACAAATTGATTGATTTTAGAATTCTGACGTTCTACCTTTTAATGATATGTTGTTTGTGTTATTAATTAAATAATCTCAATTGAAGAAACTTAATATTTGTGATGTTATTCAAAGTGAAATTTTTTTTTGTTTCACGGTTGTGTGAGAAATATGCTATTGTATTGGGCTTGCGGAAATCAGTGTATCACAATGACAAATCTAAGTGAATGTGTTTTTGCGCTATGGCTTCTGTGCACTAACTCAATTAATTCAATTTTAAGCAATACTACTCCTGAAGATTCATCCAGAGTGCTTCGTGAAGCCCAAGCAGGACAGTTCGGTTTTGCGTCGTCCGATAGATTTGGCTCACGTTTTCGCGCATGTTTTCGTCGCCGGAGATTTTTTTTTTCCTGTTTTTAAGCGTCTTGCTGGGTAGTGCTTCGTGAAGCCCAAGCAGGACAGTTCGGTTTTATGTCGTCCGATAGATTTGGCTCACGGTTTCGCGCATGTTTTCGTCGCCGGAGATTTTTTTTTTTCCTGTTTCCAAGCGTCCTGCTGGGTAGTGCTTCGTGAAGCCCAAGCAGGACAGTTCGGTTTTGCGTCGTCCGATAAATTTGGCTCACGGTTTCGCGCATGTTTTCGTCGCCGGAGATTTTTTTTTTTTTTCCTGTTTTCAAGCGTCTTGCTGGGTAGTGCTTCGTGAAGCCTAAGCAGAACAGTTCAGTTTTGCGTCGTCCGAAAAAATTTGGCTCACGGTTTCGCGCATGTTTTCGTCGCCGAAGATTTTTTTTTTTCCTGTTTTCAAGCGTCTTGCTGGGTAGTGCTTCGTGAAGCCCAAGCAGGACAGTTCGGTTTTGCGTCGTCCGATAGATTTGGCTCACGTTTTCGCGCATGTTTTCGTCGCCGGAGATTTTTTTTTCCTGTTTTTAAGCGTCTTGCTGGGTAGTGCTTCGTGAAGCCCAAGCAGGACAGTTCGGTTTTATGTCGTCCGATAGATTTGGCTCACGGTTTCGCGCATGTTTTCGTCGCCGGAGATTTTTTTTTCCTGTTTCCAAGCGTCCTGCTGGGTAGTGCTTCGTGAAGCCCAAGCAGGACAGTTCGGTTTTGCGTCGTCCGATAGATTTGGCTCACGGTTTCGCGCGTGTTTTCGGCTCCTAAGATTTTTTTTTCTGTTTTGGAGCGTCTTGCTGGGTAGTTATTTGGAAGGCACAAGCAAGACGGTTTGTTTTCGGGACGCCAAGAAGTTTTGCTATCAGTATCAGTTTTGTGTTCAGTCGAGGATGGATTACTAACTGGTGAGTTCGTTTCATTCTTGTGATAACACATATTTTCTTGAAAGCGTAACTTTTAAGTAATTTTAAAACAAACTTTGTATGGTTCGTCACTATAAGTGTCGGCATTATGTTTTTTTCTTATACAATTTCAATATACATATATTTGTCTCTTTTATACGTTATTAAAAATTATCTTTTGAATTGTTCGACATTGTGAATGTTGACGTATTTTTTAAAACTTGTACCATATCGAGACAAAATGCACAGTAATACTCATATGTAATTTTCAAACAAACTATGTATAGTTCGTCACTACAAGTGTCGGCATTATTCCTGTTTCATATAATTTAAAATATATACATGTAATTTTCAGTTTTCGTCATTAATAAAAACATCTTTTGAATAGAGTAGTGTTTGATCCTTCGACCTTGACACTTGCTCCTGCTGGGGCGGGTGATGAGGGCAGGATCAAACATGTCGCGCGTCGGTAGTGAAGCGGTGAAAAAGTGATCGGTTCGTAAGTAGTGTTTGATCCTTCGACCTTGACGCTTGCTCCTGCGGGGGCGGGCGATGGGGGCAGGATCAAACTTGTCGCGCGTCGTTCGCTCAGAGAAATGAAAAAGCGCCGCGGATCGCTAGTAGTGTTTGATCTATTGATCGCGTCGCTTGCTCTTGCGTGGGCGAGTGACGAACACTTGTTCGGCGTTTAATGCGATTATCGAATTATTTCGCGAATCCGGTTAGGCGTGATTATATCATGGCTCGCATCACCAAACATTGGTGACTCCCAGATCTTTACCTTATCCCACTAACCCAATATCCTCTCCATGACAACCGTGGAGATGCAGAGGTGATCTCGGTCTCTAGTAACAACGGTAGTCACACTAACATTCCTTCCATTCCCCGATGACCGTAAGGACGTGGCCGGCGCCGTTATTGACTTTTAAATTTGAGCTCTCGATTTGTGCACATTGAAGAATGGTAAGCTAATCCCAAGCCCCATTCATTAATTCCCTGTGCAACTTCGATTGTTCTGGTCAATCACGGAGTAGCAACTACGAATTGTACGGTCATCTATGCTTATGCTTATGCTTATGCTTATACTACTCCTGAAGATTCATCCATTTTAAAATGTATAAATTGTCAAGTTTCAATCGTTGATACTATCTACAATAGAAATATTACGTGCGTTGCATACAACAGTTTGAGAGCACCTGATGTTCAATAATCCATTTGATCATCTATTCGCTCCGCTTCGCTACTACTACACACGCTGTAAAACAAATGTACAGTTGAATGCTATCCGAAATATACATACAAATTTTGCTCTTAAGGTGAAGATACATTGAAGCCATATTTCGGATCTTTGAGACCACAAATCCAATGAACCAGATAGCGTCTTGAAGTGAAAACTCGATCGATTGGTCACCACTAATGAGTGATAAATCGATCAAGTTTTTCAGCTTTAATTGGTTCTCTTGATTTGTGCCCTTGAAGATCTGAAGGGTGGCTTCGATACAACGATCCATTTTCACCTTAATATTATCTCAATGATATCGAACCTTTGTACTCTATTCTCCTTTTCTATAAACTCGTCCACAATCGATTCTTTGTCATCGTTAGCAAATGCGATTTTTTGCACGCTGGTTGGCTAAGTTTATTTAATAAAATTTGTTATTAACTACAACTGTGAATAGTATGTCCGTAAGTATTTAAATAGAATACCGAATTGTAATTCGCTATTATGAACTGCGACGAAAAAATGTATTTTTTTAGGATATCGATTTTGAAACGAAATATCGCCTACTGATATCACCAGCAAATGCATCTTCTGCAAGCAAGGATACTGCTAAAAGGGCCGCTAACTCTCCAGCCTCTAGCGAGGCGAAAAAGTCGCATGTGGAGAATACAGATTTGAAGTTAGCGTTTAAAAGAAAAAATGCCGAGGTTGACCAACAATTCTTTGAGGACAAACTGCCTTAGCGCTTTCAGATATTCAAAGTAATATTCCTAGTGGTGTTACTTATCCTGGATTTTATGGATCCGGTTTCAAAATGGGCATTGGATGGTTTTATACCAGGGATGACGAATCAATGCTATGGCTAAGGTCAGCTTTGAAACGGATTGTGGAAAAAACGGATCATCCCTGATCTGGAAGTGCTGCCGTACACTAAGATCTCTCCTCTTCGACGAGTTGTCTTTTCAGTCCCCACGATACCACGTCTTGGCAAGGATGCCAAGTCGTCGGTTCTTCGTAATATTGCTAGGCTAAACCCAAATCTCTGCACGAACTATTGGAGAGTATTGAGAGTGCTTCCACCACAAAGAGGTCGGCATACGATAATTATGGAAATCGACGAAGGCTCTGTTTCGGCTATAGAATCACAACGATGTAAAGTATTTTATGCCTTTTCTCAAGTGTTTTTGTCAATCACAGCAAAAAATGACACCGCATAATGTATTTTCACCTAATAACATCATGTAAAACAAGTTTGAATTGTTTTTTTCTTTTCATAAAGTAAGTGCTTAAATTTGAATAAAGTGAATTTTGTCGAATTATAGCTCAGTGTTTGAATATACATTCTACTTGTTTACGCTATATGCAGTACAATATGTAAATCTTTCATGATAAGGCTGATGTTTCCGCATTTTGGAACTATTTATTAGAAAGAAATTTTAAATTCTCTGAAATATAACTCTTACTGATTAATTCGGATTTAATTTAATTGAACGTTTCAAAGAATTTACAACTGTAATATATTAAACTTATGATAAAGAGCTCATGCTCTTCTTTGCTTTTGTGTGTAATGAACCCTTTTTCCCTCAAACCCCTCCTTTTTTTCCTTTTCTTATCCTAATTTTCCTTTCTTCGTTCATCCTTTCCCCTCAGGTAAATGATGATACAGGCTATGAAATGCGATGGCACAAATCTCCCATTTGGAGGGGAACGTGCCGTTAGAGCCGATAAACTGAAACCTGATACTGGCAATTTTCTCCAGGCAACCATGCATCCGTAACACACCGGTATAAGCCCAAGCCATCAAAAAATGTTTGTTTCATCCTGTATTAAAGTAGGCCTGCAAAAACATGTCGTTTGAAATATCGTGAGCAACGTTACTGATCCGTTAATGCCATGTTTGAGACTCGATATCAAAGTGACCACTAACTCTTGGGCTTCTTTTCTTTAATTACCTCGTGGATGATGAAATAGGCTCAAATATGGCGAGCGCACAAAACTCCGGATTGACGAGGAACGTGGCTCTAGAGTTGGCCTTCTGATACGGTCTACACACTTAACCCATTCCTTATCAAAGTAGGGTAGGGCAAAAGTTTTTATTCAACTGGCAAATGGCAATGTCCTTGAATTTCTCCTGCCAGTAAGGAACGCCTCCAATTATCGGCGCGTGTACCATAAACCTTGACAAATGCCTATATGTGGTCTTACATCTCATCTTTATCCAGCCTCATCGTCGTTGTCATGCTGGATTTGGTACAGTCACCGATCCGAAAGTAGCAGGAGAGATGAACTTCACCCTTTTCGTTTGGCTGGACTGCTGACTGATGGATGGATGTGACAGATCTGTGGCAGTGTAACTGTAGGGGGATTACTGGTATTGTCCTTAGGTAACCTAGGCCAGTTTGGTTAACGCTTTGTATACAATATAGTGTGGACTAGTCCAGTTTTGAATGAAGGAATTGTGGACATTGATATCACAGGCTTGAGCGTTTTATATACGGATGCTGGCTTCAACTTTCATCCAGCGTAAAAACTTACTTTGTTAAAATTTATGGTTTTTAATAAAATAGCTTATTAACATTGTAAATATGAAGAGGGTTGTGAAATCGTTGAATAAGTACTTAAGAGCTGTCATTTTTTTTATAGAATAAATTTTAACAAGTTTGAATAATGACATCACGAACAGATGTACCATTTTGCCTTTACTAACCCTACTACATGCCGAGTAGAAAGCATGCTGGGTTTCCAAAAAAGAGACTGATATTCGGAAGATCTGCAGAATTTCCGGAAACGATAAAAAGAAAAAGTCACAATTTGAGGTTTAAGCTCGGGACGACATTTGTACGTGTGTTTTGCGAGTGGGTGTGTTTACCCGAACGGTTGATACCAGTAGATACGGGAATGAATGTTTGGGACGGATATTTACTGATGATTTCTAATATCCTTTGTATGAGTTTGTTCATCGATGCAGAACGCTGCCTTTGTCGGTGACTGCTTTCTCTTGTTGTCTTAGGGCGGAATTTATGTTAAGCAATGAAAACTGTATATATGAATACTGAGAACTGGCGATAGGAAGTATCCGGCATGGTTCCCTATTCCATCAATTAGATTTGAAATTTAAATGCTCAGAAACGAACATATGGAAAGTCATTGTTGGAATTACCACACGGCAAGAAAGTTTTCCCTGCTTCGTAGGGTAAACTGAACTCTGAATGCCGGTGTTTTGAGATTGGCTTCATTCAATTTTGTGGGGTTTCCGGTAAATAGCTTGTGTTCAGAGATTAATAATTTGAAGGATATTGCTCATGTCGTGCCGAATATCAAAGAAAGGAGATCCAATTTGTTTGACGATATAAGGCAAATATTTGTGCTGGCATAAATTAATTTATTTTCAATAATCTTCCGCCGCTGAAAATTTAAGTCAAACCAGCCATTGACAAAGAGATTAATGAACTATGAAACGGGGGAAGAGATCCATTGTTTTCATATATCGTGAAGCATATAAAAGAAATGTGTAGATATAGTTTTTTTCAAGGTTTAATTAGTCTTAAAGATGGCATTCTTCAGCATTGACAGATAATAACTAAAGTCGCAGATAAAAGCGCATTTAACCTTCGTGCTGTGCGTACACGAACTCTCTCTGCTCTTGGAAGTTTTTCTTTAAACTACCTGAAGCAATAAAACAGCACTTCTCAGTGCTACTGATACAGTACTCTTCAGTACTATTTATTTCTACTGTTGATCCCTTTACGATCCTTGTCTGGACCCGTTCCTTTGATTTTTCGTTGGACCCGTTAACGAAAGCTAGCGGTGGTAAAAAGCGGTGAAAAAAACCTCTCGAAAGTCACGTCTTCCTTCGTATATTCACTAAACATGGTTGCAGCTACAAACAAAAGGAAGGGTGAATCTCTGAATTCACAAATTCCTTCCAAAAAAGTGGGGCTTAGGAGATCTTTTTCACTAAACGTAGCAAGAATGTAAGAAAGGACGTTTCTCAAACATCTTGAAGAGAAGCACAATGTTTTTACTTATGACGACAAAACTGAACGTTTGTTCAAAGTCGTCTTGAAAAGGTCTCTCAAGTGACAATAAGTCACCCGAATAGATCAAAAATAGAATAAATGATTTACTTGGATTTTCCCCAGTGCAAGTATTCATTATAAAAACGAGAACCCAATCTGGCATTCTACGGAAAGGACTTTCTAAAAAAAATATTATTTGCTTCACTTTAACAAAAGCGTTCTTAACAATATTGAAGCTTTAGAGAAAGCAAGCAAGACATACACTCCCATGCAAAAGTTTGGGTTCACCCCCTCAAAAACATACAAAAGTGTTCTGTCCATATCTCTGTGACTACACGTCTAATTAAAACTCTCTAAGCCGCATTCGAAAGTATTTTTCCAAAAACATTTTTTGAATTATGTACACCAAATTTTGACTTAAAGTTGTTGACATTTTTCAAAAAAACACACTGAAAAACATAGCTAATTTCCTCAGCATTGGATCGACCAAAACTTTAAAACAAGGTGTCATTAGAATCGTAATCTTATAGCCTATGAAGTGCACTCACGAGATTTTTGCGGAAAAATCTAAATACTACTCAAAATCAAAGAAACAGTCATTCAAGTCATCGTGTAAAAGTTTGGGTTCACCTGAGCCACACGCAAATTCTTTTTGTCAATATCTCTGTCATTTTTCAACCATTTTTAATAATCCATAGCTTTTTCAAACGCAAATAATAGCGCATACATGATTGGTTTGAGATTTCATAGAATTTTCGTTTTCCAAGTAAGTTCAGGTGAACCCAAACTTTTGCACGATGACTTGAATGACTGTTTCATTGATTTTGACTAGTTTTCAGATTTTTTCGCAAAACAATCGTAAGTGCTCTTCAAAGAAGATAAGATTACGATTCTAATGACATCTTGTTTTAAAATTCAAAATTTGAAGGAAATCAGCTTTGCTTTTACAGTGTGTTTTTTGAAAAATGTCACGACTTTAAGTATAAATTTAGTATACAAAATTCAAAAAAATGTGTTTTGAAAATACATACGAAGTAAGAACTCTTTGTCTTTCGAATGCGGCTTAGAGAGTTTCGATTGGACGTTAAGTCACAGAGATATGGACTGAACACTTTTGTATGTTTTTTAGGGGGTGAACCCAAACTTATGCACTGGAGTGTATGTTCGATGTCCAAAAACCTGCATGGCCAACCACAATGCAGTGCTTTCTTGTTCATTACTTATATCAATATACCATTGCAAAAAATCTTCGATTCTTTCATAATGAACTCTAATTTGTTCGTTCATAATTTTCTTCGTCCATTGCCTCACTTCGAAGGAACTTCTACACTCTCTACTGATAAGGCAGTTGCAACAGTTTTGCCTTGACTCACACGTTTGACAAAAGCTTCCGGAGCATAGAACCGGTCCAAGCGTGACGAAATTCACCACGTTGAAATGTAAACTCTGCAGTTTTCAGCTCTTTCATAACATCTTGAAGTTACACTGGTCCATCAAACTCTTTAACCCTGGGCAAAATTTTTTCTCCACGCTGTTAGAATCCCCTTTATCCAATATGCTATTGAAATCTCCTCCAATCACCGAAAAAATCACATTTTGCTTTAGTCAGGTGCACTACAATCTGGCTACGAAAAAAATCATCTCGTAACGTTTTTTTGAATGCGCGTAGATGTTCACGAAATTGATTCCATGTACAATTACTGAGATTATCTGAGATTATCTTATCCGATAATTGGATGATCGAACTGTAAGTTCTTTCTTGATAGAATTGCCGTTCCTACCTTCTTTTGGCTGATATTAACGATAGCAGTGGTACAAACGTAAAGTTCTCGGAGGCTACTTCTTGCAAAAACGCGATATCTACGCTGTGATTATGCATAAAATATTTTAACAGGGACTTGTGAATCGGGTTGTAAGTGCTGTTAAGGTAAATAGTCACTAGGTTGTACGTAAAATTCACCATAATACGAATTATTTCTTGATTTTGGCCTGCCTAGAACGAGATCGAGATGACTGCAATGCTGTCAAATCCTTTTCTGGATCCACGAGTACCTTCTTAACTTCCGGAACCGTGTCATCAGACCCAGAGGTCGATGAGTAAGAACGACTGTTGCCATCGACTTTTGCCGTCTGTTTCTGCTTATTTCTTGACTTTTTCTTACCTTTGGCGTCCTCCTCCACCTTACCGTTATTATCTTCGTCGTCACCATGCCAAACATCCACCTTTTCAGCACCTACCGCTTCATCCTGCTCCTCTGTTAGTTGCGCACATTCTCCAAGCACCTCTTCGGACGATTGTTGCATTTCCGTAGTTTCGATTTGAACGATTTTGACATCTGATGATACCGAATTCGGTTCAATAACCGCCGGAGTCAGCAGTGGACCTCCGATAACACTCTGCAACCTCGAGCCGATTGTTGACTGAGCTGCGTTTCGGGCAATTCGTTTTAACGTGCTCTGTGCTTCCACTCACGAAACATTTGTTCCTCATCCCATCGTAGAACACTTTCACCTGAAAGGTTGAACGAAAATTTGTGCTGGTATTTCCGACGAAAGTTCAATGTGAACTCCTCGCACCCCATTGAGAATCGGGAAGCCGGTATCGACGCCGTATCTTTCGCGAACCATGTGCTTGAATTTTTCCATATTTGGACATTGTGGATGCCACGTGTTTATCTTCGATCTCAACTGGGAGTTTAAATATACGCACGTATTTGTAATTTCCCCTGGCTGGTGCGAATGTTACTGATGTGATTTGACCGTTCTCATACTGAAATGGTGTCGAAGCTGGACACTTAATCAACTCTCGTTTCATCTGCTCCTCTGTTTTAAACATCACGTAGACCGAAAACTCCTTCGGTTCTCTGAACATGGCGTTTAACATTTCGCTCGTCCAATTCCGCTTTCGGAAAAAAAAGCAGAGATCTCCTGATCTGTCGGCATTTTTGACTTCGGACCGAAGACAATCTTCAGGCAGTTCACGTGTACTTGTCTGGATGCCATTTTCATTTCTTCCGCCAAAGGTTCGATACGTTTTGGCACTAGCCAGAAACAAATAATAGAACAATAGATACAATAGATCGTAGACCTCGTGGCCATGCGGTTAGTGTCGTCAGGCATTTAATCGCATCGTGGCATGGCCGCACCGGGTTCGATTACCGCTTCAGCCATTGAAACTTTTCGTCAGGAATGTTTCACGGTTGTACCACTGGAGCATGCTTGTCCGTTGTCTAGTGTTAAGTTTACAGTGTGTGCAGCTAAATGACTGAAGACGGTGTCCGTGTCTTTTAATAGATCTTTAAAGCGTTTATCCAGAGCACTTGAAACTATACGTCTGTCACCCTTGACATCTGAACACGAACTGCATTTGAAACCATAGTTTTTGAAACTGAGCAGCAAGTTAATTTGCTTCAAACTGACTTGCGAAAATTAACTCGCATTGAGTCATTTTTTTGTCATTGGTGACTTCTCTCATGGAATAATTCGCAAAGTAATTCCAACGGCAGAATTTTATTTGATGAGTGTTCTGCAGGATATTTCTCAATTCAATTCTCTGATAATCCTACTTGATTCTCCTCTTCTATAAACCCTTTTACGATTGATGTGGTCTTAACCGACACTAGTCAAATTTGTAGCTATCTTGTTACTCATGCTGAGTTAGATTCTGATCATGTCCCTGTTACATTTCAAATATGTCATGAAGCGATTCTCAATCCAAGATTCCTTGACGCCTTCTCAGTTATGTAGGATACATGTTGTCTGAAAGTCATTTTGGAGTCCAGTATCACACCAAGATCTTTAATACAGATCTCTCTACTTAACCTTTTGCCAGACAAACTGTAATCGTAGAAAACTGGGTTCTGACTTCTAGAGATGGAAAGTACAGCGCATTTCTTAGCATTCAAAACCATCCTAAGCATTCGCAATCAAGAGAACGTTTTTAGATTCTGAGAGATTGATTTGGAAGAAGTGACGTCTGTTATTTAAAATTAAAAAAAAAAAAAAAAAAAAAAAAAAAAACAATAATATGAAGCCTCTGGCAATGATGGAATTTTCTATACCCTTATCAAGGAACTTCCAGAAACAAGCCTATAAATCTTTGTTGATATATTCAACAAATATTTGCTATTGACATATTTTCATGACCAATGAAAAATGCCAATGTTGTATCAATTTTTAAACAGGACAAAAATCCAACAAAAAAGTTGGCTGTATCGTAAATTCTGCATTATTAACAGCCAAGATCCCAAAAACAAGATCTGCTATTATATGGATTTAGCAATCCTATATTAAATAATCAGCGGTATTTTGATGCTTAAGACAAAAATGTGTTCCGCAGTCTCAGGAATCCATTGAACCAGGTAATCGACCAATATTTTACTCATATCTTCACGCGTTGCTACAGAAGCTAGAGACAACTAACCCTTAGGACCGATTGTCACCGAGTGTCTTAATGTGAATACCTGCCAGTCCACTTCCATGCCCAATTGAATACATTCTCAGAAGCTGTTAAACCATGCTTGTGCATCACCTTTTGTGCTCTCGAAAATGGAAGTGCAATCTTTATAGAGATTCCACCAGTGCACTTTTATTCGCAATAGGTACATAGTGGTGCACGCTTCTGAAATCACCCGAGAGCGCTATTCAATACGAAGAATCACACGCGTTTCATGTGCGTTAGGGTGGTGCAAATTCCGAAAAAGTTTGAATATCCAATTTCCCATATTTTTATTCAAATTCTTCCATTAAAGATAGCATTCTTTCAAATTTGTAGCTTTTTCGATGATGATTTAAAGGTAGCCTAATGAATGTTTGTATGGAAATTACTATGGAGAAAATTTTCAAAACGCTTAATACACGAAAGTTCTGTAATGTAAGTACAACTTAATCATCTCAAAGTAATAACTCATCCAAGCCATAATAGAGAATGTTGCTTCTTTTTCTTTCTAGCATTGCGTCCCCACTGGAACAGAGCCTGCTGCTCAGTATAGTGTTCTTATGAGCACTTCCACAGTTATTAACTGAGAACTTACTGTACCATTGACCATTTTTGCATGCGTATATCGTGTGGCAGGTACGAAGATACTCTATGCCCTGGGAAGTCGAGAAAATTTCCAACCCGAAAAGATCCTCGACCGGTGGGATTCGAACCCACGACCCTCAGCATGGTCTTGCTGAATAGCTGCGCGTTTACCGCTACGGCTATCTGAGAATGTTGCTGAAGACAGCAATTCAATACGGCGGAAAGGTGTGGAGGTAGCCGTTGTTTGTTTGAAATAAGAAGAGTTAAAACAACAAAGATAATAAAATTAGTTTGTTTGGCATAAAAACTAAAAAAGTATTTTATTTTGCCATAAGAACAAGTCAATATCAAAAATATAGACGATAGGAAATAACAGAATGAATAAATATTGAGATATTGTTAACAAAATAATAACAAAATGAGTTGTTTACGTAAAAATCAAGATAAGCAAGAAGCAGAGCGCACTGATTAGTTTTGATGTGTTGGATGTTACATTTATGAAGAATTATGATTACAAATCAACGAACCATGATTCGTCACCCTGATATCGTGACTTAGCCGAGTGATTAGAGTCCACGGCTGCAAAGCAAAGCCGTACTGAAAGTCTGAACTTTTCGTAATGGAAATTTCCTTGACACCCCTGGGTATAGAGTATCATCGTACCTGTCACACGATATACGGATGGGAAAATTACAACTTAGGCAAAGATATCTCTTAGTTAATAACTGTGGAAGTGCTCATAAGAACACTAAGCTGAGAAGCAGGCTCTGTCCTAGTGAGGACGTTATGTCAAGAAGAAGAAGATATCGTGACCTACCCAATTTATGAATTTCATGCCAAGTGAATCATGATTTGGGAATCAAATTGTTATCCGTGTAAGGATTGTAAGGAAGATATGAAAGATGAATTTGTTTTCGCAAATCGAACCGCCCTAATGTGCAACCCGCGGCGCTTGTTGACAGTCAGAATCGTAGCGAGGTTGATTTGTTCATCCAAATGAAATTAGTTTGCTTAGCTGAATAATGGATAGCGTTCATGCGTCTTTGGTTAAGTACTTCAAACAATGTTGACGAATGTTCGCTCCGTGCTTTGTTGCTACGAATATTTATCCGTATTTGTTTGATCCTTAACACGCTGCTGAATATACTTACCTGGAAGAAGATGCACTTTGTTGCCACATTTCAGGGTGCTGAAGCTGAATTTTCCAGGATACGCTCGCTCACCTTTTCGCGCGGGAGATGTTCACATTCGCATGAATGGCGACTGCTAAAGAGGGCACTACGCTATTCCAACACACAAAACAAATGGGGAAATGCATTCGCCATTGTACGTGAAAATCCTTTTATTTCCAGCGAAAAGAGTCGGAACTCTGGCGCAAAAAGGCACTCGACATCAGCGAAATTAAACCGAATCCAGCCAGAGTTTTTCTTACTACACCCTTCGTTCGGTTGACTCTTGCAAACTGGAGGATGCACTGCACGTAGTGTGATCGAAATAAAAATTGGATTAGCGCTGAGGGGATTGGAAAGTGTATTTGCAAATAGAACCATTTCCCGACTAGATTTTTCTGTGTACCCTGGTAGCCGCTTATCGACTGGTCTGCTTACTCTTTGCTTTGGTGTAGGAGATCGCTTCTGATACAGCCATTTTAAGTGGGAATAAAAATGTCTTCGATTATTTCGTGCTCTGTTCGTGACGTTGTTTAAAACAAAGAGAGCTGGGGTGTGTCGTTTAAAAGTGTAGGTGCTTAGTTTTCTGAAGATGTAATCAGGTTTTATATGAACACAGTCTGATGATCAGAGAAGGTTGACAAATTAAACTTGTGATTTCAGATTTTGTACTCAAAATCCTTTTTTTTTGCAACAGACAGCTGCAAATTGCCTTGGTCTCAGGCCTTACGGTATTACTTCGAAGAGATGACATGAATCTAATTCAGAATGATTTTGTGGCATTAATTTCGAAGATATTTCGGAAATCCTATCTCTGATCAATCCACTTAGAATGCTGCGCCTTTTTTAATTCATTTCTTTGTGTAATCTCAAACAATGCAATTTTTTTAATTTCTTTATAAGTCTTATTCCAAACATTATATTCATTTCTTTTTCTAGATGTTCTGTATTATAAGACAACACTTTCATCCTGATTTGGTAAAACAAATTTCAGATTTTATTAACATTTTGTAAACACCATTTAACATTGCGTTTGCCGTAGCAGTTTTTTTACAGGTGAGTTGATTTCACCTGCTTATAAAAAAACACGTTTTAAGTTTACGTAACCTAAATTAACCTTAATATATAACGCATTAATCGTGGCAATAGAAGATGTAACGATTTTTGCCTGAATTATTCATTATTTTATTTGACATTTGTTCCAATGTTTCAACATTTCATATTCTATGTAACTCATTGGTACTATACCAGGGAGGAAGCTTCAGAATCATTTTCAAAATTTTATTTTGAATTCTCTGCAGAGCTTTCTTCCTGGCATTACAACAGCTAGTCCATATTGGTACAGCATACAACATGGCTGGCCCGAAAATTTGTTTGAATATCAAAAGTTGGTTCTTAAAACTGAGTTTTGATTTTCTATTAATAAGGAGAAAGAGACATTTTCCATATTTGTTACATTTGGCTTGAATGCTCTCAATGTAATTTTTGAAAGTTAAATTCTTTTCTAGCATGAGCCTTAGATACTTAACTAATAGGAAGCCCTCTCATCGTAACAACATGTCTACGAGCTTTTACTTCATGTTGAAATATTATTAGTTGAGTTTTGGAAGCATTAGAAGAAATCTTCCATTTTTGCAAGTATGAAGAAAATCCAAACTTTTTTGCAATCGACTACAGATGATACGCAGACTTCGTCCTTTGGCGGAGAGGCCTGTGTCATCTGCAAACAAGGGTTTTCGACATCCCTGAGGTAACTCAGGTAAGTCAGATGTTAAAATATTGTATAATATTGGTTCCAAAATGCTACTCTATGGAACACCAACTCTTAAAGGAAGCCTTTCTGACCTGGAGTTCTGAAAATCAAACTAAAAATGTATTTCGGAAAATTGAAGTTTTTTTTATTTTACGATCAAACCTTAATGCCAAACACTGTCGAATGCTTTTTCTATGTCTAGAAGAGCAAAACCAGTAGAAAAGCCTTCTGATTTGTTGGAACGGATCAAATTTGTTACACGCAAAAGTTGATGAGTGGTCGAATGTCCATGGCAGAATCGAAACTGTTTATTGGCAAAAATTGAATTTTCGTAGATGTGGGCCATCATTCTGTTCAAAATGACCTTTTCAAAAAGTTTACTGATGGAGGAAAGCAAACTGATTGGACGATAGCCAGGAGCTTGTGCAGGATTTTTGTTTGGTTTTAAAATTGGTACAACTTTGGCATTTTTCCATTTCTCAGGAAAATATGCCAACTGAAAACATTAAATAAATATACCAACTAAGAATGATAAGCTACTTTCTGGAAGTTTCTTGATAAGGATGTAGAAAATTCCATCATCACCAGAAGCTTCGTATTTTAGATTTTTTAAAAAAATAGTTCTAACTTCTTCCAAATCAGTCTCCCAGGAATTTTTTGAAAACGTTCTCTTGATTAAGAATATTTTCGAAGTCCTGAGTAATTTGATTAACAATACCATATCTAACCTTCAATTTTAAAATTTGGTCCATAAATTAACCTTGACACTTTTGATCATATTTGACGTTCGTTTAGTCGACAAAAACACCACAGGGCTTTTAGTTTTAACACTGGGGTTGTTCCTATCTGACTTTTTCGGAAGGGACACGGAAAACAAAATACACCCAAAATTTGAGTTTAAAGCAAGGGGTGTGACAAAATCTAAGGAAACATAAAAAAATGTTTTTTGGACTCAAACAAACGAAAAACATTAAAAAATTGAGTTTTAAGCCTAAACTTAAGCTTTTTTTCACTAAAATTGGGTCAGGGCTGTACTGCCCATAAAAGCATAACTGTCCCATATGAAATTGCTATCGAATGAGAAATCTATAGATGAAGTTAAATATAT
Source organism: Aedes aegypti (assembly GCF_002204515.2). Taxonomy (NCBI): domain Eukaryota; kingdom Metazoa; phylum Arthropoda; class Insecta; order Diptera; family Culicidae; genus Aedes; species Aedes aegypti. Next base: position 170,217,132 of record NC_035107.1, read on the forward strand.
TGTCGTCAAAAAAAACACCAATTTAGCGTCGACAATGCCAAAATAAATACCCAGCAGAACATCATCGTGTTCAATACTTAGCGCTCTGATGTATTTTGAGTAGTTTCTCACGGAAATATAATTATAAGAGCATGAAAATGAAGAAAGTTCTCTTTTGCCTTTATTTTATTGCAAGGCAACAGAAATAAAGCCATATCAGGCTCACCGCCAGCTCAGAACGATGAGCAAAATTTTGGTCAATTCCAAATACTCATAACTTTATGAAGAATGGATGAAATTCAATGCATCTGGAAGTAGTCGGCGGCAAATTTGGTGTTGTTTCAGGAACTTTCTTGGCCCTGCATATTGGCTACCTGACACCAAAGATGTTCCGGATTCTCCGAGGTCATGTCCAAATGGCCTTTTTCTGTCGCTTGTAATTTGTGCGGAGTGAAGTTGTATGAGTGTTTACAATTTTCCTAGAGACTAGAACTAATAGGAAGTTGAATACTGGCAAACGCATTTAAATTTGTTGCAAATCTTCAGAAATATAATCATTTACGTAGAACTGGTTCCAGAAAATATGATCAGTCATGTTTCTATTTCCTATCATGTATTGTATATACTATCCGGAGCTATATCCTAATGACCGTTAATGCTCAAGAATACATCATTCAATCATCAGCAATCATCCAAAATGAAACCCAGTTTTTTCGTTCAATTTAAAAAAAAATCTTCATGAAAATCTATCATTGCATTTCAGATTGCAAGTGCAATGCAATGATAGATTTTCATGAACATTGCTTCAAATTTGAGCAAAAAAAACTGATTTGACGAACAGTAGGTTTTATATGCCTTGGAAGATGTGGAGTATTTTCAAAATCACAAATGTAGTAATCACTTTATAGTAGATTCCAGGGGCTCCTAGATATGTGGCCAATTCGGAAATGATCACATCCCCCGGGGAACTGGGAACCTGCTATACAGTGATCTGGTAGCCGATGCCCATGGGTTTCCGTATGCTAAAAATCTTTACAATAAACCAAAATATCCTGAATAATGAGGAAAGACTAGGATGAGCAAGATTCTATCTACAAACTGCTGTTCACAATTGAATTTTGATTAAATAAATACTAAAACAAAGCATGATTTGGAATACATAGACTTTTTTATAGCTTAAAAAAACCCTAACTCATTTGTTAGTTCTTCTTCATATTCTTCAGTACAATACAATCTCCGGAAATAAAAGGAATTGCTTCTGTACTCATTCTATGGGTTCTTCGTGTATGATATGGTTCGGGTTCCATACTAGGTGGCAGTATCTCAGAATTGGTCTTACATATGTAATATGCAATATTTCAATAGTATAAGGGTTATGCGAATTGTTGCTGAACCTCTTAATGGAGCCAAGCTTACTGTTTGCTTGTTTAATAATGAAATTCCAATGTTCTACAAAAGTGAGTTTTGAGTCTATTATCTATGATCCCTTACAACTTTCAATCTGCATTACATGATAGCCTAAAAATACTTCAATTGGAGCTGTTACATGTTTTCAAGAGATTTTGGCAATTCCGCGATAGTTCCGTATGTCAGATTTTGAGATTATGAGTTTTTTCAAGCTTTTGGGAATTTTCCATTATTTAGAAACATGTCGAAAAGGCGTTTTAGGGGAACGGTAAGCTCTTCTGAACGATTCTTGAAGAACACGGGTGCAATTCCATCCGGTCCTGCTCATTTAAATGCGTCCAGGTTATTTAGTGCTGTGAGTCTCTTGTTGTGATAGTTTTTCAATCTGAGAGTTTTCTTTGCCAATCAACTGTTTCCACATTTTTATAACGAGTGGTGTGAAAGCAAGAAAATGTTCAACCCGAGTAGATCCTCGTCCGGACTTATATGCATTCTTACCACCTTCACCATGGTCTGGATGAAGATATGTTCTTCTCTCGCAACAGCTATTTCAGCTCCATTGTTCATGCAATTTCAATTATTTGATTGAAAACGAATTAATCATCAATATTGCAAATGAAATACGGTAAATTAGCTTTCGTGAAGATTTAACGTATTCAACCCAAGACTAGCTGATCACATCGACATTGCCGCCAGAAGCGGTTCTGCTTTGTGTTCAGTAAAGGGCGCGGTTTTGGGTCATTTTAAAATATTCAGTAAGACTACTGTTCTTATGTTAAATATATAGGATATTCTACATTACAAAATGGAATGAATTGAATGTATAATTGATGCTAAGTTTCAATCAAAATGTGCTTGCGATAAATCTGTATCGCAGATAATTTTTACTAAAGAATAATTATACTTTTTGTAGGCTGATCTATATAGAGACTGTTATGCCTTTATTTTTCAATATGGGACAGCACTAGTTTGAAATTTTTTCGCAATGTTTTTGAACAAACTGATCAATTTTATGTGTGCATATGAAAATATACATACAAATATGCGTAGCCCGTCAAAAAAAAATTTTTTGGAGGAAATCCATATGGGACAGTTATGCTTTTATGGGCAGTGTAGGACCCTATTAGTTAGTAATACAGGTTGGACTCGATTATCCGGAGTATCGATTTTTTTTTTCATTCCGGATAATCGAATCCTCTGGATAATCGAATCTCTAAGAAAAAAAATTTAAATCTTCGATAAAAGATCTTAAATATTATCTCTTTTTGTTATTTTATTTAAATGATGCAGTAGCGTAGCCAGAAATTATTTCTAGGAAAAGTATGGATCTTTACAAGAAAAAACGGTTTATTTGACCAAGTTGCACAAAAAAAAACACTCTTTTAAACCCCCTTTTCTTAAATACGTTCGAAACTGCAAAACCATTCATGTTGTATATTGCAATACCAAATTATGTCAGATTTATGCATAAAAATTGAAAAACAAGAACATCAAAAAACAAATTCCGGATAATCGAGTCTAAAATTCAGGATAATTGAGTCCCCGGATAATCGAGTCTCCGGATAATCGAGTCCGACTTGTTATTTGTTTTCCTCTTTCAATGCCGGTATTGCCTTTTGAGGTGTTTTTTTTTTCAAAATTTTAGATAATTTTCAAAAGGGCTTAGCCTGGTCCATTTGAGAAATTTTATTTTCAAAATTTATGTTTATTAACCCTCTAATACCCAAATTTTTATTTTAGATTAAAGTATTATTTTTCATTATCTGAAATCGTTATAAACACGTTTTGGGCATTTATTTATTTTTATTCGCAAATTTTCAAATTTTGGTTTTTGATTTTTATAATTTTTATTTTTGAACATCCCTAGCTTTTTTTCATTTTTTCTTGAAGCCTTTTCTAGTTGTTGATTTTTGGCAATAATAAATGTCGGGAACCGTCCGACCGAAAGAGTGGTTCGACCTCCACTTGACCTTGCCTGAAACGTACCTCCTTTCCTTGAGCCAATTTGATTTCCTTGGATCCTTCCTTATCCTCGATCCTTATACTCCAGTCATCCTTGGACCTTCCTTCCTCGCATGCAGATGATAACGCCACAACAGTTTCACAAAAACACTTTATTATAAGGAACTACAACTTTAATAACTAGACACTAATTTATTTCGTAAAACTAAACATTGAACAGATTAAAACGGGCAAGGGTTCGCCCCTTGCGACTGATCGCGACGACGTACTGATGGTAACTAACTGTCTTGATCATCCTCTGGCTCTTCTCTCGATCTCTCCGCTACGTTCTGTCCAGTCCAATGCTCATATGGGTATGGGTAATCTGAGTGACCGCTTGAGTGACCGATACGGATCTCGCCTTGTCCGACAGATTCCCTTGCTTGGCTGCGTTAGTTCAGGGCAGATACCTTGTTCGTCAACATCCTCATCCACCCTGAAGTGTCCGGGAACTTCTGAAAATATACAAGAAATACCCCTTTCGACGCACTCGGAAGACTTTCTACTGCAACGCTCCGTTATGCTCATCAATGTTGAGCTGGTAAAAGACAAATTTTGTTGATCGCTCTCTTCATGGTTCCGTTGGCGGTCTTAAGGGTAACTACCCTAGTCACACCATCAGCTCCTGGATGAAGTTGGATAATTCGCCCCATCTTCCATTTCATCGGTGGTTGTAAACTGTCAACGATTACGCAAAGACTACCTTCAACTATGTCAACAGCAGGTTTCCAATTTTTGTTTCGGGCCTGTAATTGCGACAAGTATTCTGTTCTCCATCGTCTCCAGAAATCTTGCAGTTGACGTTGTACTAGCTGCCAACGATCCAGTCGATTCAACTGAACCGAACTAAGATCTGGATCCGGTAATGTTTGTAAGGATCCACCAGTGAGAAAATGCGCTGGAGTCAGTGGTTCTAGATCTGTTGGGTCATCGGTGATGGGAGTTAAAGGTCGCGAATTGAGGCATCCTTCGACTTGGGCAAGCAGAGTACGGAAATCTTCTGCAGACACCGGATTTTCGCCTAGAACACGAAGTAGATGGTATTTCGTTGACCGCACAGCAGACTCCCACAAGCCGCCAAAGTGGGGAGCACCAGGTGGTATGAAATGCCACTGTACGCCTTCACTACAGCATTCGTTGGTAACAATCTCGCGATGATCCTGATTTTGTAGCAGTTTGCATAATTCCAACATTCTATTTTTAGCTCCAACGAAGTTCGTGCCATTGTCCGAATAAATATCGGTGCACCTCCCACGTCGCGCGAAGTAACGTCGCAGGGCTTGGAGAAAACATACGGTTGACAAATCCGAGACATGTTCCAAGTGTACAGCCTTTGTAGCCATACAGACAAACACGGCGACATATGACTTAATTGCTGCTTGACGTCTCCCTGCCTTGATATAAATCGGACCGAAATAATCGATGCCGGTTTTTGAGAAATGTCGTGCGACGGTTACTCTAGCAGACGGGAGTTCGCCCATTTGCTGTTCGATGCGGGAAGGTTTTGCCCGAAAGCAACGTTGACAACGATGAACAATCTTTCTGGCGCCGTTTCTACCACCGAGCGGCCAATAACGTTGTCGTACGGTAGCAAGAAGAAGTTGAGGTCCGGCATGCAGCATCCTTAGATGATAGTGTTGGAAGATCAACTCGGTTAGATGGTGTTTCGCTGGTAATATCATTGGGTGTTTCGCTGACTCCGGACTGTTCGAGTGACTCAACCGCCCACCAACACGCAGAACACCGTCTTCAGTGATTCGCGGGTAGAACCAACGCAACGGCGAGTTTCGAGCAACAGAGTGACCTTGATTCAAAGCGTTAATTTCCATGGGAAAATGATCCTGCTGGACCTTACTTACTAGTAGCATTTCGGCCTGTTGCAGTTCTATAGTGGTTAAAAAACCCTTCTTGCGCTCATCATCGTGTTTGAGTATTGCGATTAATCGTAGCCAATAAGCAGTAGATCTAATTAGCCTTTTATACTCCGAAAACCTTTCAACGAAATCCGAAACGAATGAAGTCTCCTTTGCTGTACACGAAACGGAAGTTTTCCGCATCTCCTGGGGTATTTGGTTTGAGATTGGGTCTGATTTCCATTGTTCCTTGGTGTTTTCAGCCATTTGGGTCCGTTCCACCAAAGTTCATTTTTCAAAATTTCGTTTGGGAGAATTCCACGAGAGATTAGATCTGCCGGGTTAGTTTTACCCGACACGTGAACCCAGCTATGGCCTTCTGTTATAGCCTGAATCTTGGCAACTCTATTTGCCACGAAAGTAGTCCAGCTTCCAGGAGCAGACTTGATCCACTGCAGCACACATGTTGAATCTGTCCAGAAGTGAATGTTAACATCCATTTTCATAGCGTTTGACACCTTTTCCAAAAGCTGTGCAGACAGGAGTGCTCCACACAACTCTAATCGTGGTAGGGATTGAACCTTTAGAGGAGCAATTTTCGATTTCGAGGTAAGTAGATGAACGGTAACCGTGCCATCTTGTTCTTCGCTTCGCACGTAAACCGTGGCACCGTAAGCTACCATCGATGCATCAGAGAAACAGTGAAATTCTACTGATCGTGCCTTAGGTGGAATAACGCAACGTGAAACTTGAATCGTATTCAAAAGTGGAAGTTTTTCATGATAATTCCGCCACTCCTCACCCACCGTTTGCGGCAATCGTTCGTCCCAGTCCAATTTGCGATCCTTCTCATTTCCCAGTGTCCAGAGGCGCTGCATAAAGACCTTCGCAGTCGTGATCGTTGCACCTAGCAGCCCTAGTGGATCGAAGAGTCTGGCGACGATACTCAACACGTTTCGTTTCGTGAAATGCTGTCCCTCAACAAATGGTGGAATATTGAATTGAAATTTGAAGCAATCTGCATTGGGAAGCCATGTTAGTCCCAAAGTTTTGACTTCTGCATCTCGGTCCCAATCGATTCCTTTGACAGTAGGTAGTGCCAAATTCTCCTCAGGAATGTCCTTCAGCACTTCTGTACGATTAGACGCCCACTTCCTCAGTCGAAATCCTCCGCTTAGCAGCAAATCATTGAATTGGCAACGTAGATCGATAGCAGACTCCACGTCGTCTGCTCCGGAAATTACATCGTCCATGTAGACATCCTCGTCAATGGCCTTCGCGGCCAATAGAAATCTTCCCCTTTCATCTTCAGCCAATTGTTTGAGAGTACGAGTGGCTAGGAATGGAGCTGACTTCGTACCATAGGTAACCGTGCTAAGTTCATAGGTTTGCAATATACTTAACCGGTCCAAACAAAAGAATACACTGTAGAGGTGTGTCGTGTTCGTTGACCCAGATCTGTCGAAACATCTTTTCTACATCGGAAACCACCATAACCTATCTGAACCGGCTCCGTAGAATGATCGACCTCAAATCCTGTTGTACTATAGGTCCAGCAAACAGCGCATCGTTTAGTGAGATGCCTGTAGACGTCTTGCAGGACGCATCAAACACCACCCTGACCTTAGTTGTGGTGCTTGACTCCTTTATAACAGGGTGATGCGGCAGATAAATTCGTTTGACTGCTTCATCGCTGCTCACCACCCTTCGCATATGGCCTAGTTCCAAATATTCGGCCATAAAATCGTAGTACTGCACTTGAAGATCCGGATTTCTTGATAATCTCCGTTCCACGCTTAGGAGTCGTTTCTCTGCAATTTCCCTTGATTCTCCGAGCTGCTGCAAGATTTGCTCATCCTTGGGAAGAGTAACGGTGTAGCGACCATCTGCTTCCACCATCAGATTCCACCCGTTAATCTTCACCGTGTAACCAACCGTTTTTATGGTTACAATTCAACCATAGTTTTCAACTTAAACAGCTTGAATTTGTTTAAATAAATTGTATTTTTTGTAAATATTATTGTTAGTAAATGTTTAAATATAAAATTAATGTTTGTGATCCGTTTTCATAAATGTTTGAGTAACATTAATTATATATTTATTAGCCTATGTTGGTGCCAATATTCCCTTTTTAATGTTAATATTATTTTCGTTGTTTGTTTATATTATTTGTCATTTTGTTATTCAATTCAAAATACTATTAAATTAAAATTAAAATAAAATTCCTTCAAATTATGTTGCAACATTATAAGAAGAACTTGCATACAACATATTCAAATTTGAAATGGCACCAACTGAATGAATGTATACCCTCGTCGTTTGTATGGAGAAATGTCAACCAGCATCAACTGTCATCAATGCTCTGGGGTGGTGCAAGGACCATCGGAACGGATATGACATGGAGATGATATGGCGGATTTTTGGGATCTGGAAAGATAAATAAGACCTTGGGACTCCCAAGCGTCCTCTTGTAATTTGTGATTTGGCCCGGAGGAACAAAGACAGCGGCAGCCGATTCATCGAGTGGGATAAGTGTGAAGTGAAGTTCGAATTCAGTGGTTCCAGAAAAACTGAAACCGTACGCCGTACGTCGCGAGTGCAAAAGGTCGAGGAAGTGCTTGCCAGAAGCGGTACTGGCACAGTGTGTGTCGAACAATTGGCAGAAGAGACACGAACAGTAGAACCACTGGAGGGGGGCCCAGATAGCCGTAGCGGTAAACGCGCAGCTATTCAGCAAGACCAAGCTGAGGGTCGTGGGTTCGAATCCCACCGGTCGAGGATCTTTTCGGGTTGGAAATTTTCTCGACTTCCCAGGGCATAGAGTATCATCGTACCTGCCACACGATATTACGCATGCAAAAATGGTCATTGGCATGGTAAGCTCTCAGTTAATAACTGTGGAAGTGCTCATAAGAACACTAAGCTGAGAAGCAGGCTCTGTCCCAGTAGGGACGTAACGCCAGAAAGAAGAAGAACCACTGGAGGGAAAAACCGCATGTAATCCCGACCAAACAGTTAATTCCCACTCGATTTGCAACAGACACTCACGAAAGAAAAAGTGCACACGGGGAACGGTACCCCCGGGCCCAAACTGAAGTGAAACGCAAGGCCCACCGTTACACGGGCCGAGTTGCCGCAGAAAATCTGGACTCCCTGTCCAAAACGTAAAGGGATCCGGTTGAAACCCCTCGCCGGCTGCGTCCGTCCTAGCATCACCTCTAGAAGCGTCTCCCGGTGGAATATGTCGACCAACGAGCATCACATCGGCCGCAACGATCATTCACAGTGGTTCGCAAGTGAATAAAATGCGCAAGTAAAAAAAATATAATCTAAGCTTTTCTTTTGTTCCAAACAAGCCCTTTAAAATTGTATGGTCCCCACAAATCAAGCTGCCATCTTTTTTTGTTGTTAGTCTTTGCTCATGGTTTAGTTTATGTGCTGAAAACTGTCGGTAAGTGGGTTGAAAGTCCACCTAATGGGTTGAAGTTTCTCCTCAGATCGCCCAAATAACACGACCCGTGAAAAGTGTGCTGTGAACCTCTGTTTAGTGGAAAACCATACAGAGCAGTGGAGCTCAAGCCTACAGGGGTTCCCCACCACACTTCCATAAACTATCAATTGGCGCCCAACGTAAAAGAAAAAGCGATTTACTTCATAGGACCGAAAGTAAACCTCTTTTTCCGGTGGTCTCCCGGAGAAATTTCAATCAATTAGAAATTAATTAAAATATCGCGTTGTCATTAGGGCAACTTCAATCTGAATTCCGTTTTGCGAAAAGGTTGCGAAAATTGAAAAGCGGACGTCCGCGGATGATGATAACCCTTCACGTCAATTCTGGAGCTATTGTGTTGAGAATGATTGGAAACTGAGAATCAGCATTGAAATACCTAATTTTGGTTTGTTAAATGTTCGTATTATGTTTTAGTAAGTTTCTTTTTCTGTTTTTCAAGCATGTCGTTGATTTGTTAATTTATTGTTTATTTACCATTTAAATCAATAATTTATTTAGTTTTGTTCTAATTATTTTTTTATTTTTACTTCTTACATTTACTTTGATAAATTTGGCTTTTTTGATTTAAATAATTTAATAATGGCAAATTCAGTGCTTACTTACGATCAAGCAAGTACACTTGTTGCAAAGTGGTACTATTCAATGAGGGTTGATTACCTACTGGATGAGGAGCTCGATGATGAATTGACAGCTCGTCGTGTCATTATCACTAGAGACATGAATCTCGCTCGGAAACGAAAGTCGTTGCGAGACTGTTTGAAAGCTGAGAGTGAAGGAAAAAATGATAATTCTGTCCACATTCCTAGCGATCCCACACCAGAATTAAATGAATGTTCGAAACGATGCTCGGATTTAAGATGTCTTTTAGCAGCAGAACCAGGTGAGGAGGAAAAGCGTGTTTTGCATCATAGATTGTTGCATTATGCGGCGCGCATAGTCAGACTACTTACAGCATCTAGGGGATCTCCAAATCTTCACGGGTGTATGCAAAGCCTGCTTGTGGAGGTAGTCAATGAGATAGAACAGGGTTTTGATACATTGTCCGAGGATCAGGGCATTACGACTAGGACGACCCTATCCCAAAAAACCTTACCGACTAATAATTGTCAGGACGAGGATCTTTCGGGAACACATGAGCCGGAGAATTCAGGTGAAACGAGCGGTTCTAACAAGATCCCACCAACGCAATCAAACAGAATGCTTCAATTCAGCCAGAATGAGCTTGATTGGATTCATTGGCTGGAATCAAGGATCATCAGTCTGGAGAATGAGTTGGCAAAGCGTAATGAGAGAGTTGATATGGCCATTCAAACTGATCTATACGATGGTTATCGTCCTAATCCACCCACACATCGATATGATAATAATAGCTTTTCCACCCATGAATCTCAAAATCCATTCCATTCAGCTAGCAATAGCCGCAATTTCCCCCCCTTTGATCTTCCCCAACAACCATGTTATCAAAAAAATAACTCAATACCAGCCCCGACAGTTTTTAATCATCACTCTCCATTCGCACCTCAAAACCACTCATTCAGCGGTACAAAAATCCAAAATTCACCAAATTTTCCACAAAGCTCGGTTAGGAACCCACCACTGGCACGAATTCCTTTCAATTCTGCCCCATACACAGCTTCTTATCAACCACGTCATTCGTTGCCTGTTTCTAAATGGAACATAGCGAAATACAGTGGCGATGATCAGGGTCTGCGACTAAACGAGTTCCTAGAACTGGTGCAAGTCCTCTCTCTTGCTGAACACGTTTCAGAACGGGAGTTGTTTGAGTCCGCTGTACATCTCTTCACGGGATCGGCTCTGAAGTGGTACATGACCCAAAGATCAACAGGACGTCTGATGAACTGGGAGCATTTGGTGTTTGAGCTTCGCCGCACTTACATGCACCCAGATTTGGACGCGTTGATCAAAATGAAAATTTACCAGCGTCGTCAGCAAAAGCAGGAATCGTTCCATGAATACTATTTACAGATGACGTTTATTCCAATTCAGGATCTGGAGACACTCGTGGCCGCAGGGCAAAAACTCGACGCGCTGAACTTCTCGGCGTACAATAAGGTATTCGGTGCCGAAAAGTCCGTACAAGCTATCGAAAATAACGAACATGCTAGTCGGAACCGTCAAAAAGCTTTTCAGCCACAATCACAACAACCAAACCGTCCTGCAGGTTCGTTTAAGGGCCCACCAGGTAACCAAAACAAATTTAATCGTAATGTACCACCCAATGTACAACCCAAAGCGCAAAATACAACTTCTAACTCCCCACATACGTCTCAAAAACCCGCATCAACTCCCACAGCTTCGAGGAGCTCCGACACGAAATCACCAATTCCCGGTCCCTCGGGAAATACAGGGCCACATAGACCACCAGTTACTCTTGAGCAGGTTGTAAACGGGCATAAACCCCCAAGTCCGAACACGTGCTTCAACTGTGGTACACCAGGCCATCACGTTGTCATGTGCCGACAGCCCCGCCGGCTGTTCTGTGACAACTGTGGTCTGCACGGTTTCCCCACTGGCTTTTGCCCTTACTGCTTAAAAAACGGCACGAGAGCGAACGAAAATCGCCGTCCGCCGAACCGAGAAGCGTAACACCCATTAACACCGATTCGAACCCATCAGTCTTCTGGGAACCTGCGACCGAAGACTTCTACCAACGTTCAACCGAAATTTGTCAAATCACCTACCCTTTTCCTAACGACAATCGACCATTCGTGGCCGTTAAGGTCTATGGATTCTCACTACAAGCTCTGCTAGATAGTGGAAGCAATTTCACAATCATTAGCGAAAACTTATTTACTAGATTAAAACCTAAAAAGCTCCACCGTCCCCCTAGTCATGTCGCGCTGAAGTCTGCCAGCGGAAATGAACTTCAAATCCTCGGTCAAACAAATCTTCCTTTCCGTTTTCGTAACCGAACTAAAATCGTCACGACACTGGTAGTTCAAAATCTGTCACTTGATTGTATCTGCGGCATGGACTTCTGGAGAAAGTTCCAGATTCAGCCCACAATACAGCCATGTGAGCAACTGGGAAATCCAGGGAATGTGGCGTTAGTAAGTCCGTCTTGCGACGACTCGGTTCTGTCGGAAGAAGAAAGTCCCCGAATTGAAGAAATCAAGTACCTGTTTCTTCCAGCGAGAGCAGGGCAGTTAACAATTACCCCACTCACTCAGCATCGGATCGAAATCAGTGAGGAGTGGAAGGGCAAGCCGCCTGTAAGGCAATTTCCCTATGTGATGTCTCCAAAGACACAGGAGCTAGTGGCAGTGGAGCTGCAGAGACTGTTGGATGTGGGGATAATTGAGCGCAGCAATTCCGAATGGTCGTTGAACTGTGTGCCTGTGATCAAACCCACTAAAGTAAGACTCTGTTTAGACGCGCGCAAAATCAATGAGAGGACTGTGCGTGATGCGTACCCTTGCCCCACCCTGGCCGTATTTTGGGACAGCTACCTAAAGCGAAATACCTTACTACCATCGATTTGTCAGAAGCGTTCTTACAGGTCTCTTTAGAGCCAGGATCGCGAAAATTCACGGCATTCAGTGTACAGGGCAAAGGGTTGTTCCAGTACACCAGAATGCCTTTTGGCCTTGTAAATAGCCCAGCCACCTTGGCCAGGCTGATGGACAACGTCTTGGGACATGGTGTACTGGAACCGAACGTTTTCGTGTACCTTGACGATATCGTCATTGTCACGGAAACGTTCGAGCATCACGTGCAGCTTCTCACTGAGGTTGCGCGTCGTCTCAAGGAGGCAAATCTTAGCATAAACCTCGAAAAGTCCAAGTTTGGAGTTGGAGAAATTCCCTTCCTAGGATATCTTCTAAGTACGGATGGATTAAGGGCCAATCCAGAGAAAATTCGCCCAATCGTGGACTATGAACGTCCTAATACTGTCACAAAACTTAGAAGATTCCTAGGAATGGCGAATTACTATCGCCGATTCATCCAAAACTTCAGCGGGGTCACTTCTGCTTTGACCGACCTGCTACAGACAAAATCAAAAGTCATTCGTTGGAATGATGACGCGGAACGTGCCTTTTGCGAGATAAAAGAATGTCTCATAACGTCACCCATACTCGGAATTCCTGACTTCTCAAAGGAGTTTGTTATCCAAACGGACGCGAGTGATGTGGCGGTAGCAGGGGTACTCACGCAGCAGCAAGAAGACGGAGAACGGGTGATCTCGTACTTTTCCCACAAATTGACTACCCCACAGAAAAATTATCATGCGGCGGAAAAAGAGGCTCTAGCCGCTATTCTCGCTATTGAAGCATTTCGTGGGTACGTCGAGGGTTATCACTTCACCCTAATCACCGACTCGTCCGCGCTCACTCACATTCTTAGCACAAAATGGAAAGTTGGATCAAGATGTAGTAGATGGGCATTTGACTTGCAGCAGTATGACATGACTGTCGTGCATCGAAGGAGGAAGGAGAATGTGGTAGCAGATGCCCTGTCACGTAGTGTGGCAGCAGTTCAAAACTCACCTACTACACCTTGGTACGACTCCATGTTACAGAAGGTCACGAGCAAGCCGGATGATTTTGTCGATTTTAAGGTGGAAGACGGGACGCTTTATAAGTTCGTTGCTGCTCAAGATCACCTTTTCGATGATCGCTTCGAATGGAAATTGATTCCAAAAGAAGCGGAGATTCCCAAAGTCTTGCAGGAGTGTCATGACTCCGTGTTCCATCCAGGCTACGACAAAACCATAGCAAGAATTCGCCAGAGGTACTACTGGCCGCGAATGGCAAGCGAAGTCCGTCGATATTGCCAGCAATGTCAAACCTGCAAGGAGGTCAAAGCTGCGTCTGTCCCAGTGGCACCAGAAATGGGCAAAATGCGTCTCGCCTCACGCCCCTGGTAGATTATTTCGGTCGATTACATTGGACCTCTTCCTCGGAGTCGCCGGGGAAACCAGCATTTATTGGTTGTATCCGATTACTTTTCGAAATGGGTGCTGATTCAGCCTGTGAGAAGTATCGGGAGTTCAACTTTGTGTGCGATCTTGAAGGACCAATGGTTTCACCGAAACTCTGTACCAGAAGTCATTATAACCGACAACGGTAACTGCTTTTTGTCGAAAGAGTTCAAAGAGCTCATAGATCGATACAAAATCACGCACTGGTTGAATTCCCGGTACCACTCACAGGCTAATCCCGTCGAAAGAGTAAATCGGACAATCAATGCGGCGATTAGGACCTACGTCAAAGAAGACCAGCGTCTTTGGGACACGAAGGTTCCAGAAATTGAGATGGTTCTCAACTCGAGTGTTCACTCGTCGACTGGGTACACACCGTTCTTTATTACTCACGGTCACGAGATGTCGGAGATTGGAGCCGATCATCGTCTAGCTCGCCACGATAACGATCTTACTCCGGATGAGCGAGAAGCCCGAAAACTACAGATGTTCGCAGATCTATATGGCATCGTATCGAAAAATTTAGTCAAAGCTCACGAATCTTCGTCTAACACCTACAATCTTCGGCACCGTAAGTTTGCGAAAGCATTCGTTCCGGGACAGTTGGTGTATCGGAGAAATATGAAATTATCCAATTCGGCAGAGCACTATAACGCCAAATACGGCCGGCAATTTCTCCCTTGTCGAGTGAAAAACAAACACGGCACTTCCTCGTACGAGTTGGAGGACCTAGCAGGTAAAAATATCGGAATCTGGCCTGCCATTCACTTGAAGCCCGGATAAACAAAACACACTCTTCTCATTGACATTTATTTATCATTCAAACACAGCAATTCACCCAGCAGGAATGACTGCGTTTTCCTCTTCTTTACTGCACCTAAAAATAGATAAGCAGAAAGAATCATTAATAAAATACTCACCTGTTCTTAGCTAAAGCATCCGTTCAGAATAATTTCGTTTTCTTATGAAAACACGACATGGAAAGATGACACTCGTTGCAAGCTGTCAGTGAATGCTTTGACAGATTAGAAACCGAAATATCATTGAGTCGACATTCAGGGTTGTGGCGCTGGCGGAGCGAAAGTACGCAGCCATCAACCGCAAAACGATAAATAGTCGGTGTCTTCTATCAGTGGTTTCCAAACTTTTTCTCTTCAATCAAGAGAGGTACCAACGGAAACCGTTTGAGTGGAAGCACTGAAATCATAGTAGATTGTCGTCACGTGATTCGATGAATCGAGATGCGTAGACGAGGGACAATCTCTTATATGTTAGGGTACCCTCAAATTTAACCTTATCGTAAGTTTTAATATTTCCTAGTATGTCTGCGTAAGAATGAAATAATGTATGACTGTGAGTGAATGAGGGGGGTGTATGATTGGTAATAGTGAATGTGAGGTGTTTGATTGGTAATAATGAATGTGATGTTTATGCGTGAGTGAAATTTGGTCCAATATTTTTTTTGAGACATAACAAAATTGAAAGAGAGACGTTTTAAATTCTGGGTTTCTGATCATGCTCAACAACAATAGTGACAGCTAGAACGTGTTTATTCTGACGCATAATGGATAGCCTCCACACGGATGTTTTCAAAATCAATTCAATAAATGGGATGAGGAGAAGAGTTTCACCTGATTTTGACATTATTTTGGAGTGGACAGGCTCACTCCATCAGTGCTATACAATCCATGAAAAAGAGCTCCTCTGGTTTCCACGAAAAATCATTTCATGGATTGTACCTAGTAAAGGTGGAGCAGTAGTCGCACTCATCGATGAAGACTGGACAGACTCACTTCATTAGTGCTACGCAATCCGTGGGAAATAGCTCCTCTGATTACCATGAAAAATCATCCCACGGATTGTAACTAGTACCCATGGAGCAGCAGCCGCAGTCAACATCAAAACAAAAAAAACCTTCAGTTTTTTTGTTTACCCCGTCCCCGGGAAGATTGTAACCAACCGTTTTTATGGTTACAATTCAACCATAGTTTTCAACTTAAACAGCTTGAATTTGTTTAAATAAATTGTATTTTTTGTAAATATTATTGTTAGTAAATGTTTAAATATAAAATTAATGTTTGTGATCCGTTTTCATAAATGTTTGAGTAACATTAATTATATATTTATTAGCCTATGTTGATGCCAATATTCCCTTTTTAATGTTAATATTATTTTCGTTGTTTGTTTATATTATTTGTCATTTTGTTATTCAATTCAAAATACTATTAAATTAAAATTAAAATAAAATTCCTTCAAATTATGTTGCAACATTATAAGAAGAACTTGCATACAACATATTCAAATTTGAAATGGCACCAACTGAATGAATGTATACCCTCGTCGTTTGTATGGAGAAATGTCAACCAGCATCAACTGTCATCAACGCTCTGGGGTGGTGCAAGGACCATCGGAACGGATATGACATGGAGATGATATGGCGGATTTTTGGGATCTGGAAAGATATATAAGACCTTGGGACTCCCAAGCGTCCTCTTGTAATTTGTGATTTGGCCCGGAGGAACGAAGACAGCGGCAGCGTTCGTCACATAGTGAAGTATAGTGACCACGCGTTTCGGAAACGTTTAAGTTAAGGTAGTATCGGTTAGCGAAGCCACACGAAATCGTTAAATTTCTAACCGATTCATCGAGTGGGATAAGTGTGAAGTGAAGTTCGAATCCAGTGGTTCCAGAAAAACTGAAACCGTACGCCGTACGTCGCGAGTGCAAAAGGTCGAGGAAGTGCTTGCCAGAAGCGGTACTGGCACAGTGTGTGTCGAACAATTGGCAGAAGAGACACGAACAGTAGAACCACTGGAGGGAAAAACCGCATGTAATCCCGACCAAACAGTTAATTCCCACTCGATTTGCAACAGACACTCACGAAAGAAAAAGTGCACACGGGGAACGGTACCCCCGGGCCCAAACTGAAGTGAAACGCAAGGCCCACCGTTACACGGGCCGAGTTGCCGCAGAAAATCTGGACTCCCTGTCCAAAACGTAAAGGGATCCGGTTGAAACCCCTCGCCGGCTGCGTCCGTCCTAGCATCACCCCTCCATCTAGAAGCGTCTCCCGGTGGAATATGTCGACCAACGAGCATCACATTGGCCGCAACGATCATTCACAGTGGTTCGCAAGTGAATAAAATGCGCAAGTAAAAAAAATATAATCTAAGCTTTTCTTTTGTTCCAAACAAGCCCTTTAAAATTGTATGGTCCCCACAAATCAAGCTGCCATCTTTTTTTGTTGTTAGTCTTTGCTCATGGTTTAGTTTATGTGCTGAAAACTGTCGGTAAGTGGGTTGAAAGTCCACCTAATGGGTTGAAGTTTCTCCTCAGATCGCCCAAATAACACGATCCGTGAAAAGTGTGCTGTGAACCTCTGTTTAGTGGAAAACCATACAGAGCAGTGGAGCTCAAGCCTACAGGGGTTCCCCACCACACTTCCATAAACTATCAACCGTAGCAGTAGGCAAACATGCTGTAACATTCGGCAGGATTAGAAATTCCATGGACCTTGAATACTCCGATGTTCGAGACTTGACTGTAGCTTCAATCTTTCGTGTAACTCTCGTATTTGTTTGCCCAACTCCTTGGATTGAAATGTCGACCTGCTTTCCAGAAACCTTCATCAACCTACTAAGACCTTCCGAAATAAAATTACATTCCGAACCAGAGTCTAGTAGGGCACGAGCGGGATAGCGTGATCCTTGATTGTCTTCCACAAGAACAATAGCAGTTGCAAGGAGAATCTGAGAAGACGACATGTTGGCCATATTAGATGACATTGTTCCTGATGAAGTCTGTAGATTTGAAACTGATGAGAATTGCGTAGCTCCTTCAGTCGAAATTCCAGCTTCATTTGAACTGTGGTGTGAACTGCGTTCCTCGGATTTGAAGCACATTACGGTATGATGCCAAGCCTTGCACTTCCGACAATTGTACTTCGACGAACACTCCCTTGCGATGTGACCTCCTTTCAAACAGTTGCGGCAAAGAGAATGGCTTCGCAGAAAAGATTCCCTGTAGGACATCGGCAACTTCAGAAAGGTAGGGCAGATGTGCAATCCGTGGACTTCAGAACAGGACGGACATTTTGAACTATTGGACTGTATCGCATTGTGACTAGCTCTTTGAAAGAAAGGTTTACGCTTATTCTGTGACGTAGAGTCATTTCTCGTTTCTGGTTTCATCGGCAATGATTCCAGAATTTGAATTCGTCGTTGAAGAAAATCAAGAAGATCCTTGACAGTGTCCTTGTCTTTAGCAGACGCATATTCCTCCCAACCACGTCGAGTTGTAGGATCCAATCTACAACTGAGGAGTTCCACCAACAATAAATCCTTATATTCAACCGCCTCAACTACTTGATCCAAGTTTTGGACAGATCTATCGAATCCTTCCACTAATCGTTGTAGCTCACCAACAGATTCCTTGGCCAGAGAGGGTAGTTTTAGCAACACCTGCACTTGCCCTTTTCTCAAAAGCTTCGAAGTCAGATTGCTCCTTTAGGAAACTATCGCCCTCCTCAAATTCCTCTTGCGCTTGTATATCCCAACAAGTCTCGTTGATAGACTGCCACTACTCATCGAGACGTGAAATTCGAACATTGATCTGACTGACCGTTACATCTTGCTTCATCTCACTCACAAATCGTCGAATATTGCTGAACGTGGCGCGAAGTCCTCTTAAACTCGCCTTCAAAGTTTTCAAGTCCTTGGATGCCATCGTGGATTCTCGCAGAAGTTGGATTCCAAAAAGCGAAAGGATACGTGGATGTAGTTTCAAAAAATGTCTTGCTTCGGCTGAACATATACTGTTCACCTCACCTGTGAGAGAAAACAGTATCACTCCCGAAGCCGATCAAGTCCAATATTGAAACCAGCGATAGCCTTTCACGTGTCTGCGTTATGTAGTAACGCCAAACTCCAAATCGATCCAGTGACAACAAAAAAAGGCAGAAAAGGGCGGATGTAGTATGCAAAAAAATGTCAACTTCGGCTGTACATGTACTGTAAAGCTCACCTAGAGAATTACAGATTACGCCAACAGCCAGATTCGAACGTCACATTCGCATTCGATTACAGCAGCACATTTAAATTCGTCTCGATCAAGCAATCCAGAGCATCAGAGGAGAAAAAACCAATGTAGTATCAAAGGGGGGGGGGGCTGCCACGGCAGGACATATACTCTTAGTCTCACCTGGAGAACTAAAGATGGCGCCAAAGTACCTCAAAGCTTCGGCCAGTGAAGCATTTGAGTATAGGGCTTGCGTCCGTAAGAAATTTAAGCCAAATTCCGTCTAAAAGGGTAAAATTTATTGTTGTGAAGCATCAACATAAACCAGCTTCGGCTGGGCATATATCTAAATGTAAGTTTACCTGACAGACAGGACTATGCAGCGTTGCCCAAGCTTGACTGGTGTCGTCGATGTCCTCTAGCTTCCTTCGATCCCGTTTAGCGGTCGTTCACCATATCGTGGCTATAAATATTCACTATAAGTCCCACAGTGATCGATCAGTCCACTCGCACATAGGATAGCACACCGGCCGTTGGTTGAAGTAGGTTGGAGAGATAGAAACCAGATCGAAATGGTGGTGTTAGAATACTGAAAAATGGGCTTCGGCCAGACATATACGTGTTCTAACCTACCTGACCGGTGGTAGAACAGCACTAAGGCTGTCTACGTAGTCCCGAAGATCCTTCAATTGCTGAAAGCCGTCCAAATTCGATGACGATAGCTTCGACGCAGGTTTGCTTAGGACCAGCAACACCACCAGCCTATCGATCCTAACCGGTTGTCCTCCAGAAGCTCGGAATGGCGCAGCTTACCAATGGGGAAATGCCTTGTAGTCGAAACAGCCAGTCGTAATGGCTATAATCTTATTCACCGTGTCCTGCGATGGCGCATATCCTTTATGTTGCATAAAGATGTTCTGTGATGGCGAAGATCCTTTCAGGTGACAATAATGGGTCTTGATGATGGCGCGCGCTCTTTCAGCTTGTAAGGCTTCCTCGACCCTTGCGCGATGGCGGAATTAGCTTCCAGGTCCCAACCAACGATTCACCGGTCGATATAATCCGGTTCGAAGGACCAGTTTTATGTCGGGAACCGTCCGACCGAAAGAGTGGTTCGACCTCCACTTGACCTTGCCTGAAACGTACCTCCTTTCCTTGAGCCAATTTGATTTCCTTGGATCCTTCCTTATCCTCGATCCTTATACTCCAGTCATCCTTGGACCTTCCTTCCTCGCATGCAGATGATAACGCCACAACAGTTTCACAAAAACACTTTATTATAAGGAACTACAACTTTAATAACTAGACACTAATTTATTTCGTAAAACTAAACATTGAACAGATTAAAACGGGCAAGGGTTCGCCCCTTGCGACTGATCGCGACGACGTACTGATGGTAACTAACTGTCTTGATCATCCTCTGGCTCTTCTCTCGATCTCTCCGCTACGTTCTGTCCAGTCCAATGCTCATATGGGTATGGGTAGTCTGAGTGACCGCTTAAGTGACCAATACGGATCTCGCCTTGTCCGACAGATTCCCTTGCTTGGCTGCGTTAGTTCAGGGCAGATACCTTGTTCGCCAACAATAAAAATTTAAATTGTTACGGTATTTTTAAAAATATTAAATTTTTAATTTTTTTTTTCGGAGCGTATTTTATTTTCCGTGTAACTAACGGAAAAATAGGTTTGAAATGATTTCAATATCACTAGGCTCTTCGTTTGTGATAGGTAGAAAAATATAAGAGGTACGATTTTTATATTACACGTTAACCCTTTGGGGCCTGATTTTTTCCAAGAACTATTATGCAGTTTTTTGAACGCCTTTCAATAGTTTTGGTGCTCAACATGCTAAACATAACAAGAAATGATGACAAATATTTTTTGGGAGGTGCTAGGTCTTCCAAACTGCTTTTGAGTTCATAACTTGAAGTCTATGCTTGTAATAACAACCTTGTTCATCATACAAGGTGATGAACTGTAATCTACCTTCCGAGTGTTCAGCAAATATTATCAGATCATTTCGAATGTTCTAGATTATCTAACTTGTCGGGATGTTCAGTACATAAGATCTACAACGCGATGAGAGTCAGGACGAAACGAAGCACTTCCGAAACATGGTGTATTCGACAAAGTTTCCAGTCATAATTAGCGACATCTATTGGGAAGCATCCATAAATTATGTTACGTAAAAATATACTATTTTCAACCCCCCCTGCTTTTCACCTTTTGTTTGAGAACAATTTGTGAAAACGTCAGTAAAGTCTAAATGCGTAAACGAGTAGAAACACGTTTTGAATATATGTGTTTGTCGACGAATCTTCTTCTTTTTTCTTGGCATATTGTTCCCACTGGGAGGAAGCTGGCTTCTCCGCTTAGTGTTAGTTTAGCACTTCCACATTTATTACCTGAGATCTTTCTCAGCTAATGACCTTTTTGCATGGATATATCGTGTGGCAGGCATGCGCCCATACTCTGTGCCCAAGGAAGTCAAGACTCTTTCCTTTACGAAAAGATCCGGTAATCGTCATAAAAATCTCGAGCTCTACTTCTTTTTTGCAATCGTGCAATACGACTATTCGTGTAGAGGCGTCACTACTGTACTGTCATAGACAAATAGACGTAACACTCTTGAGAAGCTCATGGTACATGCGTTTAACGATGAATTTGAATCCTTATAAACGAATCATTCTATTGATATTTACTCCTCTTTATTGATGTTAATCAAACCCTAGCAGCAAACCATGCGACCAGAGCCGACCCCCAGGTTCACAGATTTCGATTGGTTATGTAAGCGAAAACAACTGCTGTTACGGACTAGGCTACGACTGTAGATTTCAGGGACTGCTGCAGGGCATTGCGGATGACCCTGAGTATCTCAAAAGTATTTAGCAATACCATTTGATCACACGGAAAGTTCAGTGAACCTGGTAGATTATTCTTCTTCTTCTTCTTGGTGTAACGTCCTCACTGGGACAGCCTGCTCCTCAGCTAAGTGTTCTTTGAGTACTTCCACAGTGTGGCAAGAACGAAGATAAAGGGTGTCCACGATGAAATTGCCACACACAAAATTTATTCGCAAAATTCGAGTTTTCATCCGATTGCCATCAAATTTTCAGGGATTGAGAAATAACTATTAAACTTCATTTTACCATTTTACTCGTATTTAATTAACAGTTCATATGGAAATGCCCGCACCTTGGCCTTAACCCCGGCCATGAGATTCTGCACAACCTCTATGCCCAAGGCAGTCAAGAATATTTTCATTACGAAAAGATCCTGGACCGACTGGGAATCGAACCCGGAACCCTCAGCATGGTCATGATGAATACCCGTGTCTTTACAGCTTCGGCTATGGGGGCCCTATATAACCTGGTAGATTATATAACTGAACTCTATTTAGCGAAAAAAAAAACACTGCCACAAGGGCAGATTTGAAGTTCTGAGCTCCAGGATAGTTTGGAAAAGCTTTTGAGATTCTCAGAGGTCAATAGATTCCGTTTGAGTTGAAAATATTATTATTTGCAGCGTTGTCAGATCTACGGAAATTTCCGTAGATCTACGGATTTGAGCACTTTTTACGGATCCGTAAGATAATTCTACGGAAAATGTATATTTTCTACAGAAAGCTACGGAAATTCTCATTATTCTACGGTAATTTACGGATTTTTCCAACGGAAATCTACGGAATTGCAATGCCGGGGATCTCTCCCCCGCTTATCACTTTTCGTCTACGGAATGATTTCCAAAGAAATCTGGCATCGCTGATTATTTCTAGCGCAAGCAACTACTGCTGTAAATTTCAAGAATTGAGCTTCGGGATAGTCCTGAACGTCGTAGAATATCCCAGGACATGAAAAGGCATGTGAGCAGCGTTTTTCTTGACATAATAGGTATGTATTACCAAGTACGAACATCAATTGTATTTGCAAAAGGCATTTTAAGCTTCTTTTATACTAATTATTCTATTTGTCAGACTTCTGCATGTTCAGGATGTTCTAGGTTGCCAAGTAGGACATTAAGGCATACACCTAAAATTTTTCCTTGACAGAGAAGTATATTTGCAAGGACGTTTCCGAAGACAGTAAATTTTATTCATTGGTTCTTTTTATACAGCCATTTTCCGACTGCGGTCATAAATGGCCCCAAAGGGGTTTTCCCTTTTGATCATTTTAGCGAGAAAAGTTACTGGAACAAGGGTAGACCTGAAGTTCTGAACTCCAGGATAAATTGGAGGGCCAGGAATATCACCAACGTTCCTTGAAATAGCCAATTGGTCTATGAGAAGGTTCAGTGAACATGGTAGATTATATAACTTCACTCAGTTTAGAAGGAATTATTACTGGAAAAATAGTAGATCTGGAGTTCTGAAGTCCTGGGGAAATTTTGAAGGATTTGCAATACCTCAATCGTTCCTTGAAACAGCATATTGATCCATGAGAAGGTTCAGTCAACATAGTAGATTATATAATTTCACTCAGTTTAGAAAAAACATTACTGGAACAAGGGAAGACCTGTAGTTCAGAACTCCAGGGTAATTTGGAGGGTCTGGAATACTCCAAACGTTCCTTGAAATATCTTTTTGATTCGTGAGAAAGCTCAGTGAACATTAAATAACTTCATCGTTTTGTAAGAAAAATTACTAGAACAATTGTAGATCTGAATTTCTGAACTCCGGGGTAATCTGGGTGGCTCGGAATACCCAAAACGTTGCTTGAAACAGCTAATTGATCCGTGAGAAAATTCAGTGAACATGTTAGATTTTTTAACTTCACTCAGTTTAGCGAGATAAATTACTTGAACAAGTGCAGACCTGAAGTTCTGAACTCAAGGGTAATTTGGAGGGCCTGGGATATCCCAAACGTTCCTTGAAAGAACTTATTGATCCATGAGATGGTTTAGTGAGCATGTTAGATGATATAACTTCACTCAGTTTAGTGAGATAAATTACTGAAACAAATGTAAACCTGAAGTAACGAACACTAGGGTAATTTGGAGGGCCTAGAATACCCCAAACGTTCCTTGAATTAGCCTATTGATCCGTGACAAGGTTCAGTAAACTTGGTAAGTGATATACAACTTTACTCAGTTTAGCAAAAAAAAAAATACTGGAATAAGTGTAGACCTGAAGTTCTGAACTCCAGGGTAATTTGGAGCACCTATAATATCCCAAATGTTCCTTGAAACAGCCTATTGATGCATGAGAAGGTTCAGTGAACAGGAAAGATTTTATAAATTCACTCAGTTTAGCGAGATAAATTTCTGGAATAAGTGTAGCCCTGAAGTTCTAAACTCCAGGGTAATTTGGAGGGCCCGGAATACTCCAAACGTTCTTCAAAACATCCTATTGATACGTGCGAAAGTTCAGTGAACATGGTAGATTATATAACTTCACCCAGTTTAGCAAGAAATACTACTGGAATAAATGTAGACATGAAATTCAGATTTCCAGGGTAATTTGAAGGGCCTGGAATACCTTAAACGTTTCTTGAAGTAGCCTTTTGATCCGTGACAAGGTTCAGTAAACATTGTTGATTATATAATTTCACTCAGTTTAGCGAGAATAACTGCTGGAACAAGTGTAGACCTAAAGTTCTGAACTCCAGGGTAATTTGGAGGGCCTGGAATATCCCAAACGTTCCTTGAAATAGCTCTTGAGATTCTCAGAGGTTGGTAGTGTTGCTGGCAACGCTGTCACTGGGGAGTCCCCCGCCAGCTTACCTAGTGTGCGTATGGATAAACGTTAGAACAAAACTGTCAGATGATCTGTCAGGCATGAAATGTCATAAATACGTAATTTGTCAAGTCATTGGATTTATGCAATTTAGCAGAATATTGTTTATTACGTAAGAATTATAAAAACATAAATTTATATACTAGATTTACCGAGTTTGAACTAAAATTGAAATTATTACAGAAGCAAAGCGGAAATATTTAATTGTAGAGTTTTTGTTGGTAGAACTGAAGTGTTGGCGAACTAAAGGGAGAATAAATGTAAGTTTAATTGAACTCAATGTAAACAAAAATTAACCCGCAATACATTTACAGCTTTGAGCTATCTTGATCGGGAACACAGACGAGTTGCTTGTAAGATCTCCGAAATCATTTCACCAACATAGTCTCAAAGATTTATTACGGACCGTTTGGAGAATGAAGAAATCGTTCGTTCGTCAAACTCGTTCAAAGACGCAGGCCGCGAATGTCGAAATAGCTTCGGGACCTGTAGGCCAAGACCTGGATCTGTCGGAAGACGAGTTTGTGCCATCTATAACCGATTTCGAGCACGGAGAGGACCTCGACTGTGCGGTGTGCACACGTCCCAACAATGCCGAGTTGTATATGGTTCAATGCGGAAGATGCAAGCGTTGGCACCATTTCACTTGTGCGAAAGTGGATACCAATACCGTTAATTCGAAGGAGTTTTGCTGTGCGAAGTGTTCATCGAAGCGATGTTCAGGGCGGTCATTTAGATCTGTATCTGGCCGGTCTAGTGTGACAAGCGGTCGCAGTTCGCATATTGACCTTGAACTCCAACGTTTGGAAGAGGAGAGGCGTGCTGAGGAAGAAGTAGAACGAGAGCGCTTGCGGCAAGAAAGAATTCTTATCGAGAAAGCCGCTAAGGAAAAATTAGACCGTGAAAAGCAGTTCATAGCGAGAAAACATGAACTACTCCGCCAAAAGGACGAAGAAAACGGAAGTCAGTTGAGCCGACGAAGTAGCAGAAGCAGCATAAAGAAAGTGGAGGATTGGGTTCAGCAACATGTCACTTCCGCTAGTGGCCCCAACGACGATAAGGTCCCTGTTCAGCCAACAAAGCAGCCATCGGTTGTATCGTCTACTCCGCTGGGAAGCAGTGAAGTCGGTACCAGTGAGCGTCAGGCCGTCACTACGCAGCGAGCATCGTTACCTCGTACAATAGGTAGCGTTACGATCGGGGTAAGTCCAGAGCGTACTGATGTGGAGTTCCCAAAGTTAGAGATGGTGAATGTTCAACAATACGCACGACTATTGGAGGAGTCACAATCCGTTTCAAACCTCGTGCCGACTTCTGAGCAATTAATGACCGGAACCAATCCGAAGATTATCAAAAAGATAACGAACCCCACCCCTTTTGAAATGTGGCATCGTGAAACTTGCGGACTTCGACGGCAACGTGAATCAGAGATGTTATACCAAGGCGACGACGAGAGAAAGTGCTATGAAACTCGATTGCAGGAAATCGAAGCTAGCTTGAAAGTTCAACGAGAGATGGAGCAGAAGCACCTGCAAGAGAACGAACTGATGCGGAGACGAGAAATGGAATTGATAAATCGATTGAATCGTCTGGAAGACCAACATGCGGAAGAACGGAAACAATCGAAAGATGCGGAATGTGCGTTGAGGAGGCAACTGGAGGAGAGTCAACTCCGGTTCCAAACCCTGGAGGCAGAGCGACAACAGCAGCTAGCAACACAAGAAGAACAGCTACGCCAGTATCGAGAGCAAGAGCATCGCCTTACTCAGCAGTTGGAATCATTCCGTCTACAGTCTACACGATCAACACGAACAACTACAGTCGGTTCGATCACAAGAGGCTACTAGGTTGCAGACACGAGATGCCGCAGTTCCTCTTCAGCAAAGTGATGTGCCTTCTATAGGGCCAGGTAGTTACGTGAGTAATCCGCGAAAAACATTGGTAAGTGACGCCCTATGTGATCGTTTGGAGCTAGATTCATGTGCAGGATTCTACTCTGGTAGAGATACACCCTTTTCTAGTATGTCAGGCAGGGCAGGAACATATTGCACTTAC
This sequence comes from Aedes aegypti, assembly GCF_002204515.2. Lineage (NCBI taxonomy): Eukaryota > Metazoa > Arthropoda > Insecta > Diptera > Culicidae > Aedes > Aedes aegypti. The sequence goes on from NC_035107.1 coordinate 170,243,627, forward strand.
AATATAAACCAAGATCAAGGACCGACACATGTAGGGCACCACGTTCAAAATCAGTTCAACCCGTATAGTCCTCCAGAGTTGAACGGCCTTGGTACCGTCGATGGGGGTGACAATGGGTCTAGGGGGTGAGATTGGGTCAAAACGGAAAAATATGTTTTGTGAAATATTTCAGCTAATAACGCTAATATTACTAAAATTAATAAATCATATGTTAGGGAACATATTATTACACATAATTCATAACAATATACATTTTTAGAAATAGTAGTTTTTGTTTACTACATCAATAAACTTGCATGTTGAAACTAGATAAAATTTACAACATTAAATTTCTCCTGTACAAAGTATCAAGCATGTACTCTAGCCTCTATCGTTGTATTAGTAGAATGTTGAAAGTCTTTTCATTACACATCACAGTATTTTCCGGAATCTGTTTGATTTTTACACAAAAAAATCATTTTTTTCGGTACGATGTCTAAAACATTGAAAATGGGGGTGAGATTGGGTCAAGCAAGAACGATAGTAAATGAAATTCCAAGTCCACTTTTTTGACATTTTACGGTGCCGGGTGTTCTCTTTTTTCATTAAGATGTGTTTATTCTTTCTATATACAGCATCTGTGAAACATCAAACAAGTCTACTTGAGTATTCCGTGCATTGAATAACAATATAACGCATTTTGACAACCTCTCAAACCAGCAACTGTGTTTCGTGCGCAGCAACATTGTAATTTTTTATCAAAAGGGTGTTTTTTCCAAATTTGATTATTTATCAGTGTTTTTATATAATAGAAACAACTCAAGGAAGTACAAATGAGTTGGATCGCTGAAATACTGGGATTATGACGTCAACTTCTGACTGAAATTTATTGATCGTGGAATGTCGCACCGAAATTTAACTATTTGCGAAGGTTTAAAATAATCACTGTTTCAGTACACCTTTGGGGAAACTGAATGGGCTTTATAGCAATGAGGATGAGACTTTGAAGACAATTTGAGGGAAAAACCAAGAAAATGTATGTAAACTTGACGATAAATGTTGGGTTTACATATTTTTTCTCATAGCTCTTCAATTTTCTGTATAATCTTTCATTTAAGTGGGTTTATCATACTTGTGAAACATCTTAGATATCTTTTTGTCTTGTTTGCCTCGTTTTTTATCAATATTTTTTCAGTTGTGAATGGTTTTGAAATTATATTCTCAAAAACAAGTTATTTTAATTACAGTGACCCAATGTCACCCCCTCTATGGGGTGAGATTGGGTCATTTTTCATTCACTTGTGGTGCCGCTGTGAATAAATATTTGTCTTTAATTTTTTGAACAGTTGTTAATGTACCATCAAAGTACATACACACCAAATTTGAAATTTATTGGAGTTAAATTGCGATAGTTATTCAAAAAATAAATCGCACATATCCCTTTTTGACCCATTGTCACCCCCAACGACGGTAGCAATAATTTTCTGCAGGGACATTTCGAACCTACTAGGCAACAATTAGCAGCTAGGCAAGTGATTCCAAAAGAGCTTCTGTTATTTTCTGGGGACCCAACTGAATGGCCACTCTTCATTAGTAGCTACAAACACTCAACAATCTCTTGCGGTTACTCAGATTCCGAAAATCTACTTCGTCTACAGCGGGCTCTGAAGGGTGTTGCCAAAGAATCGGTTAGTAGTTTTCTGCTTTATCCGTCAACGGTGTCACAAGTTATGTCTACGCTACAGACGTTGTACGGTAGACCAGAACAAATAGTGCATCATATAGTTGCCAAGGTCCGCGCAACTCCTGCTCCAAAAGCGGACCGCCTCGAAACGTTAGTCCAGTTTGGTCTAGTTGTCCAAAACCTTTGTGGACATTTGAAAGCGATTGGAATGGATAGTCACCTTTCAAATCCCATTCTGCTACAGGAACTTGTAGAGAAACTTCCGCCTAATATCAAATTCAGCTGGGCTCTGTATCAAGAGCAACAACCGGTTGTCAACTTGAGTACGTTTGGCGACTACATGACAAAGGTAACCGCCGCAACAAGTGGAATAACTAACGTTTTTCTGACAACGAAGCATCCGAAGGACGACAATCTAAGGATGAAAGAAAAGGCATATGTGAACACCCATTCAGCATACGAAAAAAAGTCTGGATCTGCTAATGGTATCCGGAAAGAAGAGTATCAGCAATCAACAAATACGAGATGCAGCAAAAGTGAAGAGATAAGGAACTGCCCGATGTGCAAATCTCACGAACACACCGCTGAAAAGTGCACTGAGTTCAAGCAACTGTCGGTGAACGAGCGCTGGAAGTTCGTGAAAGAGCAGAAGCTATGTAGAAGATGTCTCATCGCACACACTCGCTGGCCTTGTGAAGGGGAAATCTGTGGAGTGAACGAATGTCAAAAACGTCACCATCGACTGCTTCATTACGACCCCGAATCAGAAAAACTGTTGGTTACTGCGAACGCTACCGTCACGATCCATCGACAACCTGTTGCTTCGACCTTGTTCAAGGTACTACCGGTAACGCTTTATGGGAAAACTGGCTCCATCGACACGTTCGCTTTTCTTGACGATGGCTCGTCGGCAACACTTCTGGAAAAGGCGATAACTGACAAATTAGGGATGGACGGTAAAATGCTATCTTTATGCATGCAGTGGACCGGTGGAATCGATAAGAAGGTTGCTACAACTTAAATCGCAAATCTGGGTATCTCTGAACTCGGGAGTAATATGGTGCTGCAGTTGTCAGAAGTCTACACCGTGGAAAATCTGGGACTTCCGGAGCAGACAGTTGATTATATCGAATTGGCAATGCAGTACACACATCTGCGGCGTTTACCGGTAAAGAGCTTTGACAGAGCCAACCCTGGATTACTGATTGGAGTCAATAATATTCATCTCCTAACAACATCTAAAGTGCGTGAAGGGAAAGAACAAGAACCAATAGCAGCGAAGACACGTATCGGATGGGTAGTTTGTGGACATTTGCGCGGAGAAGAGAGTCAACTTAAACATCGCCAAATGCACATTTGCGCGGAATCAACCGAGCTAGATCTTCACAATTACGTCCGAGAGTTTTTCTCGGTGGAAAGCATAGGTGTCGCTGTTGCGCCGAATCTTGAAGGGACAGAAGATCAACGTACTCGCCAAATTCTTGAAGAAACGACCGTGCGAAAGACAAATGGAAAATTCGAGACTGGTTTGCTATGGAAACAGGACGACTTCGAGTTCCCTGATAGTCGACCAATGGCGGAACGCCGTTTAAAATGTCTTGAACGCCGTTTGGCGAAGAATCCACAACTGTATGACAGTGTGCGTCAACAGGTGGCGGATTATGAGTCAAAAGGGTACATACACATAGTGACAGAAGAAGAGGAGGCCAAATTCGATCCACGCCGCATTTGGTATTTGCCGCTTGGAGTGGTTTTGAACCCGAATAAACCCGGAAAAGTGCGCGTAATTTGGGATGCGGCAGCCAAGGTGAATGGGATCTCGTGGAACACGATGTTACTCAAAGGTCCGGATTTGTTGATCCCGCAATTGACCGTTACGTTCAAATTCCGGGAACGAAAAGTAGCATTCTCCGGGGACATCCAGGAGATGTTTCTTCAAGTTGGGATTAGAGAGCAAAATCGGAGTGCACTACTCTTTGTTTTCCGTGACTCTCCCTCCCAGCCCATTATCACAATGGCATCTGATGTAGCTATTTTTGGAGCGACGTGTTCTCCAGCACAGTCGCAGTTTGTGAAGAATCTGAATGCGGCAGAGCACGCGCTGGAGCATCCACGTGCGGCTGCAGCATTTACGGACAGACATTATGTCGATGACTATCTCGACAGTGTCGATACAGAAGAAGAAGCTATCGAGTTGGCGTTAGAAGTAGCGGAAGTTCATCGAAAGGCCGGGTTCCACATCCGAAATTGGGTTTCAAATAGACCCCAGGTTCTAGAGGCTATTGGAGAAGAATTTAACAATGAATAACCAGAGTGGATTCGAACGCTTGCTGGGAATATCATGGCTACCTGATGAGGACGTGTTCTGCTTCAAGCTGGGCCTGCAAGGAGATCTGGAAGAACTGGCGAAAGGAGAAATAGCCCCTACCAAACGGATGATGCTAAGTTTCCTCATGAGAATATTTTTTTTTTTTTATCTTTATTATAGTGGCTTATCGAGTTCGCCACTCAATCTCGTTCATATATGCGTAACAATGTTTTAAACACCATTTATCAGTATTTTCTTGTGCATCAACATTATCATGTCTATTTAGATTCTCCCTTCATTCGTGGAGCCAGTTTTCGTGTCCGAAGGAAGATGTTAGTTTTAAATTGCTTCATACATTCCCGCGTCTTTAAGGAAACTTAGGACCGCAGTTTTCACTATTACGTTCGTTCTGTAATGCCATTCTAATACTTGATATGCCATACTGCTGCCTCAGATGTTCCGTTGACGGACAGCTACAGATAAAATGTTCCACGGTGTTGTGGACTCTACATATATCACACTGCTTCCGGAAACCTACTCCACCGTTAAAGTTGTGTGAAATTCTTGTGTGCCCAGTTCTGAGTCGCGAGAGAACTCGTTGATCCCTACGGTTTGGTAGGTCCTTCCAAGTGCCAACGTAATTCTTGATTTTCCCGGTGAAATTCGTTCTGTCTTGCTGCCATACGGTAGCCCAGGCATCTGTTGTCTTGTTTTTCAACCACATTTTGTTATCTGCCCCTGGAATATTCCGCGTTAATGGCCTTTTACTGCGCCCAAGAGTTGCTAGGCGGTCTGCCTCTTCATTTCCTGAAATCCCTTTATGTCCTGGGATCCACATGAAGGTTATGTGATTCCCTTGTCCTGCTACTATTTCCTGTGTCGCTTGAATCCATGGATGTGGATTCTCTGTTGCTTGGAGAGCTGACAGTGCACTGGCCGAATCCGTGACTATCAGCAATGGACCTTCACTATGACGAGAAGTAGCTTGGAAGATAGCGGCAGCTTCCGCCAAAAAAAACGGAACAGAGCTTAGAAAGACCATGTGCTTCTTCGTATGAACTGGAGTGGATTCCAATTCCGACGTTTGTGTTGTTTATTCCAGGCACCTTCGATCCATCTGTGTATCGAATTTCAGTGAAAGGGTATTTGGTCCTTACCCATTCCTTGAAATGCGCTCGAACTTCTTCAGGAAGGCAGTTCCGACTGAAATGGTTTTTAATATGAGAGTCAATGCTGGGCTCCTTAGCTTGCCAGCTTTGGGCTCCATTCCGTTGCCGTTTGGCCACCAAGGGAAGCTTAATGTTGACCACAGAGTTGAGAATTCGGTTTGTTTGATTGGTGATAAAAGTTTCCGATCTTCTGTTTTTTGTATGTTCTAGGAAGCTAACAGCTTTCATACTGATGGCAGTGACAGCTTTGAACTTGAAAGGCGGCACTCCGGCTTCTACGCATGCTGAAGAGGCAGGAGTAGACGGTAGCAGGCCTGATATTGCCCGGATTGTATTGTTATATACGGGTCCTAATTTCAGTAGCATATCTTCGTACGCGCGGCTTGTGATTTCTACTCCATGGAACAATTTACTACAGACTACTGCGTTAGCTACTCGCAACTGTGCTTTTCTATCGCTCTTTGTACGTTTATTCGCAATACTTTTTACCAGGTTCACCCGGTTTCTACAGTTTTCTTGGACAAGGTCAAAATGCTGTCGAAAGTTTAGGTGCCTGTCAAAGGTCACTCCTAATACTTTTACAGTTTTTCTGGTTGGTATGGCCTTACCCTCTATCTTGATAGGTTTTCGTATGACTGGATGTTTTTCCGAGCAGATATGAATTCTGGAACATTTTTCGGCTGAAATTTCGAACCCAACTCGATTTGTCCAGCGTGAGACGGCGTTCACCGCCGCTTGAAGTTTTCTTCTGGTAGCGGCAGGATGTTTTCCGGCCACTGCTAATAAAATATCGTCTGCATAGATGAAAATGTGTACCCCTTTAGGGAGTATTCCGAAGACGCTGTTCATGCTTATCAGGAAGAGGGTCACCGCTATTACCGATCCTTGAGGCACTTTTGTTTCCTCATTGACCAATTTGGAGCGATGATTGCCGATTATGACCCTGAAGCTCCGGTTTGATAAAAAGTTTTTCACGAAGTTTAGCATATTACCGGATATTTCCCATTGGGCTAATTGCTCCAATATATTTGGTGCCCAAGCCCTGTTGTATGCTTTTGCTAAGTCAAGCGAAGCCATCTCAATGTGTTCCTCTTTTTCTAAGGCGTCGTTTAGAGCTTGTCCTAGTGAGGCAAAATAGGTTCCAGTGCCATATCCAGCCCGAAAGGCGTGCTGGCGCTTGTCTAGTAAAGAGTTTTCTACAAGATATTCCATCAGCCGGCGGTTAACCAACCTTTCCATTATTTTCGCCACACAGCTTGTTAGGGCTATGGGTCGATAGTGCTCCACATCGTGTGCGGATTTCGTCATTTTTGGTAAGGGAACGACAAGACTAGTCCTCCAGCTGGATGGAAGTGTGCCAGCTGTCCATTCTCTATTGAGCCCTTCCAAAAGGGCAACTTTTCCTTCGGCGGGGAGGTGCCTTAGCATTGGGTAGCCGATTTCGTCAGGGCCCGCTGATTGGCCGTTTGCTTTACTAAGAGCAAAACTAAGTTCTTTTTCAGAAAATAAACGATTGAAGGCCTGGCCCTTGTCTGGAGGAACGATAAAGTTAATCACGTTCTGTTGTGGAGTTGGATGCTTTCTTAGAAAGTTGCTTGGGTATTTTTGATGCGAAGATAAGCCGGCGAAATAATCAGCCAAGGCGTCAGCAACGACAAGTGGTTCTCGGGTGGTGTGGTCATTGATTTTCAAGGTAATTCCTCGAGTGCGTCCTTTGCCTTTTATTGCATTAACCCGACTCCAGAGTTCAGTGGAAGATTGCGTTTCGTTTATCCCATCGAGAAAGTCGCGCCAAGATGCTTCTTTGGCTTCCCTGATTAGCTGTCGGCAAGCGAGATGCGCTACCCGATAGGCTGTCATGGCATTCTTCTTTTCGGGGTGGTCGGCTGGCAACCGCCTTGCGGCTCGCAGTTTTTTCCTTCGATTCTTCACCGCTTTTTTAACTCCATCTGACCACCAGGGGAGAGCGCGACGTCCAGGTGTAGCACTTGATCTGGGGATAGATACTGTTGCAGCTTCATAGATTCTTGTGGTGAGCACTTCAATCGATGTTGGTTGGGAATCAATTGTGCTGGCTAAAGCAAATTGGAAATTCATCCAATCTGCTTTTTTGTACAGCCAGCGAGGCCTTCGGGATGTTTCGGGGGTGATGTTGTTTGCGTTGATCCAGATCGGGATGTGATCACTACCAGCTGAGTCTTTATCGGTTTTCCACATAAAACGGTTTGCAATTGTGGAGGATGCCAAGGAGATATCCTGTTGTCCTCGGATGAAGGTCGATGAACCGTCATTCAGAACGTGGAGATTCATTTCCGTTGCGAAATCATGGATGATTCGTCCCCTGGTGTTACTGGGACGATTCCCCCATGCCTCATGGTGCCCGTTTCCATCAGCAAGTATAATAATCGGATCCGCAACTGATTCAAAAGCTTTCATTAGTCTGTTCTTCAAATCTGGTTGCCTGCCGTTCGGTAGGTAGAGGCAGACTATCGTTACTGGAAAAGGCCAGGAAACACGGACGGCAATCATCGGTAGATCGGAGTCAATCAATATGGGTTCATGAGGTATCTCGATTGAAACCCCTATGGCCACTGAATGGTATATATTTTGGCCGCATTTAGTTGTCCAGGTATACTTTTTCCTCAGAGTCTTGTTCATTGTATCGGTGAATGCTCTGTGAGGTTCTTGGAGTGCGATAACAAGAGGTTCATAATTATGCACCAGCCTTTCAAGTTCCGACAAGTTCTTGAAAAAACCATTTATGTTCCATTGTAGGATCAGCGGTGTGCTTCTACTATGAAGATCGGTTCTATTCGATGACAAGGATGTCATAGAACTATTAGGCGTAGCCATTGATGTCATTGAGAGTAATTATACAGTCTATGACCGCTGCAGGCCCGTTTTGATGCCCAATCCGTACAGGTTGTGTGTTTCGCTTTCGTGGTTATGGGAGTCGAATGGGTCAAAGCTCCACTAGGTGGGCCTTCGCTAGCTACCAGTAACCCAACAGGATAAAACGACACGGGATTGGACTTACCACCTGGGAGGAGATTCCCAGGGTGCCCAAAGGTCCTTCTTTTATTTGCTCGTGAGGATGATCTCGAGATTATTTGTCTTACTTCACCATTTTCATTTTTGCTGGGGCTTGCAACGTATCCCTCGTCGTCCTTAGGGGTATAGGATAACCATCCCTTGTCCGTCCCTCTTCCGACAACCCCTTGGCGCCAAGGGAGATCCCCCAGTTCCAGTGTGAGGAAAACGTCCGCACTGGAGGGGCCAAGGCTACCAGGGGGTCTCATCGGGTTCTTGACATTTTTGCTTTCCTCATTTTCTTCGTCCGTCGGATGCCGAGGTCGATCGAACTGTTCCGGTGACTCCTTAACTTCCGGTCTGTCCGTGCCTCGACTATCCGAGGCGCAAAATTCTTCATCTGTTTCCTCTGGATGTCGAAGTCGACCCAGTGATTCCGGTTGGGGTATAGCTTCCAGTACACTGGCGCCTCGACTATCCACGAAGAAGAGCAGATATTGTTGTTCGATTGAATGCTGAGGACGGTCCGGTTGGACCATGGCTTCCAGTTTGTTGATGCGTCGGCAGCTCTGTTTCTTCGGGTGTTTTTTCTCGGTTTGAGATGGATTGTGTTGTCGTTCAAATGAAGGCATTGTATGTCTCTTGGTGGTAACTGCAAAGTGGTGGAGTAGTGATAACGACTGAATGATGTTGGTTTTGGATGGCACTACCGCATGGGAATGGCCCCTGTTCCTTCCGGGATGCTTTTATGCCTAATACGCTTTTGTTGTTGCTGGATGACGGGTTCAGTGCGTGGAAGCAGTCTTTTATTAGGTGTCCTTGGAGAGCTGGAGATTGATTTTGCGGCGGTTGGAACCGGGGTATCCGGTCGAGTGGATTTGGAGATATGCTGAGCAGTTGAAGTTCTTGTTGTTCGTAGATTGATTGTTGGGTTGATGCGGTTTGGGCTCTGGTTTGGTGATGCTGAGTCGGAGTCGGTAGAGATTTCGAGTTCGATCGATTTTTGGTTATTTTGCGTCAGGTGGATGTTTTTGCTCAGTGGATCATTCGCCATGGGGACTGGTACTTCTGAAGCTTGTACTGATGTTGACGGCAAGGCGACTGTACCTGCGGGCATAACCATCTTAAGAAAGTTGGAAAGCTGATTGGTGAGAGCTTCGATTTGGTTTGATTGGGTTGCTATAATGGCTTGTAATTCCTCTATTTCTGATCTATCCACTGGTGGCGGGGTATTACGCGCGGCCAGTGCAGAGCGAAGCTCGGTAATTTCGCTATCCTTCTTTTCAACTACGGCAGTTAATTGATCGACTTTCCTGGTGAGTTCCGCAATGGCATCGTTATTACCTACTTCAACGGCTTTGGAATAAGATCTGGTGCCAAGATTTCCCTCAACTGTTGCACGAGCTGCCGGATACGATAGCCCTTGGTCAATCTTAACCCGTTGAATCGTGTTTTCCATTTTGAAAAGCGGACAGGAACGGCTAGAGATGGCATGTTCTTTAGTCTCACATTGCTTGCAGTAGTTTTCATTAGAGCATGTCCTGTCCTCGGGAATTGGGTGGTTCCCTGAACACTTCCCACATGTACTTGTTTTGCTTTTGCAGCGTAGCTTGGTATGACCAAAGCACCAGCAATTGAAGCATTGCATAGGGCTAGGGTAGTACGGCCTAGATCGGCACCGAATATACCCAAAATCGATGTGATCCGGTCGATTAGTGCCCCGACAGGTTAAAATTATCGACGGGGTGTTCTCTCTTCCATTTCCGGCTCGACGAGTTATCCTCCGTACATCTCTAACTCCTTGCTCTTTCAATTCCTCCAGGAGCTCCGATTCAGTAACATCAATAACGTCGCGACAGCTCACTACGCATCGCGTTGAGTTTAGTGTCGGATGTTCGGTGATCTTCACTGGTGTGCCGTCAATCAGTTGCGTCATGGTTAGTGGGCGGTTGAACTGTCTGAGGCTTCTTACCTTCAAAGCATAAGTGGCCCTGTTTGCTTCCGGGAAAGCACCTTCGATACGTCCACAAACGTAGCGCTGCACCGATTTACGGATAACGAAGGGTGCATTTGGGAGGGGTCGATCAACACTTGAGATCCTTAATAGAAGAAGCTCTCCATGATTTTGCTCGGAGTCCATGAAAGGAGGAAGCGTTGCTGCGGTATACGATCCGTCAATTTGACCGGGATATGCTCCGTCTGGGGGGGCATCTCCCCATGACGAAGGAGGTGGTCCCCATGAACTGGCCGCCATGGCGGCTCCCGAGGAAAGAGAACCACCACCAACCACACGCAAGGATTTCGTGCACTAGACGGCAAGAATTTACTGTCCACTTTACGTGAACCAGGAGTTCTTCAAGAAACTATTCGAGGAAATATTTTCGATCACTTCACATCAAGAATTGGTGGGCCGTTGCTTGTTGCTCAGTGTTTATATTTTCTTCTCGCCCTTTTCTCACTTCTCACTTCTCTTCCTGGAGAAAGTCTCACGTCTCACTTATCTCTCTTTTCTTCGGCTGACGGCCGAGAGAAGTATCACTGTTAACACTCACAGTATCGTTCTCTGTACCCGACGTAACCCAAACTCACGGACGACAAATATTACTCTCTCGAAAGAGATTCCGAAAGACTTCGGACACCCACCGACGCGTTGGGAGGTAAGTATTACCAGAGAAATGTCCCGCACAATAGTCAGCAAAGTTCAATAGGGTTCACTCTCACGAAACTGTCTTCGCTTTGAGGCTTTCGCAATAAATGAGATCTTGCGGAGTCTCACCGCCCCCTCTCCCTGCACAAAATGGGATAAGGGGGGCTTTTCTACAATTAAACGTTCGTTGTTTTCGCGATATCGTTGTAAATACACGTACACAAAAACTGCGATCGTAGACCAGCTACGATAACCCCTGCAGATTACAGAACACACGTGTAACACAAAAAACGGATTAAAAGCAAACGGTTAACAAACGATGATAAAAACTTCGCACGATGGTAGTAAACGCGTCTGTTCGTAGCGAAAGCAAGACGAACATGAGAATATACGATCCCTTAGGGCTAGTAGGTTCCCTAGTCATCCAAGGAAAAATACTTCTTCAGGACGTATGGAGAGCTCAAGTTGAGTGGGATCAACAAATTCCGGAAGACCTTTTCGGACGTTGGAAATTGTGGATACTAGTTCTGAAGGAATTAGACAACGTGAAAATTCAACGCTGCTATTTCCAAGGCTACGATCCTGCGTGTTACGATTCGATGGAACTCCTCATTTTTGTTGATGGAAGCGCGCAAGCTTATTCCGCTGTCGCCTACTTTCGCGTGCAGGATAAAGGACGGATACGATGCTCATTAGTTGCGTCAAAAACAAAGGTTGCTCCCTTACAACTGTTGTCAACCCCCCGGATTGAGCTACAAGCAGCTGTCATCGGTGCACGCCTGCGCAAAACAATAGAAGAAGGTCATTCTATAAGGATCAAGCGAACTTGCTTTTGGAGCGAATCAAGTACAGTAATATCCTGGATAAGATCAGACACGCGACGCTACCGACAATTTGTAGCATTTCGCGTCAACGAGATTCTGAACTTGTCAAAAGTTGAAGAGTGGCGATGGCTAGGCACGAAGGCAAATGTAGCAGACGAGGCAACGAAATGGGGAAAAGGTCCAAACTGTAAGCCAGATAGTAGATGGATGAGTGGACCAGCGTTTTTGTATGAAGAGGAGAGTGATTGGCCGAGCAATGAGCTAACATTATCGGATGAAACAACAGAAGAAGTACGTCCAGCGTTTGTAGGCAGCCATCTCATTGACCTTCCTGTTGTCGATGTGGATCGTTTCTCCAAGTACGAGCGACTATTGCGAAGCATAGCATTCGTATATCATTTTTGCTATGCTGCAACGCAACGGTTAAGAAAACCACTTCGTCTTCAACCAGGAGTTTTAAACTGTGAGGATCTACAGAAAGCTGAGCGAAGTTTATGGCGAATTGCGCAGGCAGAGCACTATCCAGATGAATTGGCTATATTGAAGCGTAACGTGGACACGGAGCCAGGACATCGGGTGGCGTTGGATAAAAGTAGTCCTATTGCAAAACTACCACCTCTGCTGGATGTTCATGGAATCATACGGCTCGAAAGCCGCATTTCAGCAGCTGAGTACGTCAGCTTCGACACTAGATACCCTGTTGTTCTGCCGAGGCAACATCAGGTCACAAAACTTCTACTGAATTGGTATCACCGCAAATATCAACATGCGAATAACGAAACCATCGTAAATGAAGTCCGGCAGAAGTTCTATATTGCCAAGTTGCGGGTTGAAGTACGTTTGGCTGCTCGTCGTTGCCAATGGTGCCGTATTTATAAAGTAAAGCCAATAGCTCCAAAGATGGGACCACTCCCAAGGATCCGGATAACGCCGTTCCTATGGCCATTCACCTTTGTAAGTATCGATTAGTTTGGTCCCTACTACGTGAAAGTCGGCCGCAGTACAGTGAAACGTTGGGTTGCTCTTTTTACTTGTCTGACTGTCCGGGCAATACATATGGAGCTAGCATACAGTTTGTCGTCAGATGCGAGCAAGAAGGCCATACGTCGGTTCATCGCCCGTAGAGGAGCACCACAGGAGATATATACGGACAACGGGACGAATTTCGTCGGGGCTAGCAGGGAGCTTCAAAGCGAGTTGCGAGCTATTAACACTGCGATGAGCAGTACGTTTACAGACGCAAACACTAGATGGCGGTTTAATCCTCCAGCAGCTCCCCATATGGGAGGCTGTTGGGAGCGCATGGTGCGTTCTGTGAAGACTGCATTGGGTGCATTACCTTTGGCGCGAAAGTTGGACGACGAAGAATTCATGACGCTTTTGGCTGAAGTCGAACACATGGTCAACTCACGAACATTAACATTCGTCCCACTAGAAGATGAACAACAAGAGTCGTTGACACCGAATCATTTTTTGATGTTGAATTCAAGTGGAGTACGCCAGGCAGTAAGGGCTCCTGCGGACGCTAAGAAAGCTCTGAGAAATGGATGGAATTTAATCCAACACATGTGTGACACATTTTGGCAGCGATGGATCGTCGAGTATCTGCCAATTATTGCAAGACGAAGCAAATGGTTCGAAGATGTACCACCGATTAAGGAAGGAATGTTAGTGGTGATTGCAGATCAGGGTAATCGTAATGAATGGATACGAGGTCGGGTGATCCGCACATACCCTGGGAAAGATGGAATAGTGCGAAGAGCAGACGTGGAAACTCCCGATGGAGTATTATGCAGACCGGTCAACAAACTTGCAGTTCTAGATGTAGTTCCAGATGGTGACGCCGGAAAGGACTCCGGGCGCCGCGGGGGGAGGATGTTGCTGGCAACGCTGTCACTGGGGAGTCCCCCGCCAGCTTACCTAGTGTGCGTATGGATAAACGTTAGAACAAAACTGTCAGATGATCTGTCAGGCATGAAATGTCATAAATACGTAATTTGTCAAGTCATTGGATTTATGCAATTTAGCAGAATATTGTTTATTACGTAAGAATTATAAAAACATAAATTTATATACTAGATTTACCGAGTTTGAACTAAAATTGAAATTATTACAGAAGCAAAGCGGAAATATTTAATTGTAGAGTTTTTGTTGGTAGAATTGAAGTGTTGGCGAACTAAAGGGAGAATACATGTAAGTTTAATTGAACTCAATGTAAACAAAAATTAACCCGCAATAAATTTACAGCTTTGAGCTATCTTGATCGGGAACACAGACGAGTTGCTTCTAAGATCTCCGAAATCATTTCACCAACAGGTAGATTCTATTTGAATTTGTAATGTTATTGTTTTTAACCCAAACAATTACTGTTACGGTTGTAGATTTCAAAGAGTGTGCTTCAGGACAGTTTGGACGTCCTAGAACATCCCAGGACATAGCAAAGCAAGTGAAATAGTGTTTTCGTTAAAAGAGTAATTCTGTATTATCTAGCCTGAACATCATTTATGTTCACAAACAGCATTTCACGCTTCGTATGTACTTATAGTTCGATTTTCCAAACTTCAGGATGTTCAGGATGTTCTAGGTTGTCAATTAGGTTATAAAGGCATATACTTCATAATTTTCCCTGATAAAAGAGTATATTTGGGACAACTTTGCCGAAGACAGTATAAACATTTGTTCATTGGTTCTTTTTTTACAGCCTTTTTTGTACTGCGGGCATATATGACCGCACCGGCCCCAAAGGGTTAAATGAAGCCCAGGCATTTGTAGGTTATATAAGAATGCAATTTTTCAAACAAGTTCTAAAAATACAAAAAAGTTTCAAAAGTCATAAAAAACTTTTCTTATATGCGTGTTATGAGTCAAGGTATAAGCCAAAAATAAAATCATTTTAATTTCCGAGCTACGAAAAAATACACAAAATTCCAAAGTGTACCCCGTCTAGAGGCGGGGTTGGGTATTAGAGGGTTAATTGTGAGAAACGTTTCTTGATTTCTTTCTGCAAATCCTGCCATATAATTTTCATAGCAGGATCGCGAGTGCATTGAAATTGCCTTCTCCTCACGTTTTTAAGACGGATCAAGAGTTTAAGATCGACGTCTATAATCACGGAATCAAATTTCACTTCACATTTGTAACTTTTCCCTGTTACGCCCGCTCAATGCACGAAACTCTAACCCAATTCTCAGGGTCGGCTCATTCACGCCGAGGTAAACTCAAAGGAAGAGGAAAATAGAAAACAAAAGCTATTAATGTTTCGACGGCGATTTATTCGTGTTTGGCCCTAACGTCCCTGACTGCCCTATCTAATGTCCTACCAAGTACACTCTACTTACGAGTTTGTGTGGGTGTCAGTGTTGGGCCCGTCGGTGGAAACTGGCAGCTGCTGGAGTCCTTGGTAGCTGGTTGCCACCTCGCGATCTACTCGTGGCCGGTTGGCCCAATGGGGGGGGGGGTTCTCGGTTATCGCCTTGGACGATCCTTCGGGGTTCCGCAATGGTCGGTTTCCCAGTGGGGGGGGGGTTTCTTGATGTTGGGGTGCACTCACATGTGCTTCGTATCGCTATGGGTCGGTTTCAGGTTACCGGCTCATCAGACAGTCACTTCGCGATGTCCTTTCGTTGTACACTGTCACAACTGATGGCCGCCGATGAAATATACCGCACTAATCACCGACGTGGCAAATATTTCGGTTCGCCCTCGTGGATGATATAAGGACTCCGTTTGACAACGGAATAACGTGGCCTTATTGATGGCCGTATATATCGACACTTTGTAGTAAAACTTGGAAATGCTTTTGAGTTAGATGTTCTCTCCAGCGAAGTACTCGTACAAGTGGCCGAGCTGATGCTGTTGGACCACCCAGGAACCGGCGAAAAGGCATTTTTCGGTCCCTTAGCTTGCCCGATAGGCGAACGCCAAAACTGCTACCAAAACTGCCAGTATTGTGAAGGTGTTATTGCGAGTGTGTATTTTGGGGGTAGGCTGAATATAATTCCTATGAGGTGTATTGTATTCAAACTAACCGTTTGCCGCCTTGAGTTTCCTAGCTGAGAATCGCTTGGCCTTATTCTAATTGCATGATATATTTAAGTTATATATTTAGTATTTTTAGGATTTTATATTTATATCGATTTTAACTTGTATATGTGATAGTCCCTACTAGCTGTCTAAATCTTGTATTTTCCATATTCCTCTTATTTATTTAATTTTAACCTGAGAATAAGAGTGAGCTTTGCAAATCGAGTGAGCAAACAGAGTGGTTGGTCACACTACCGCACCGCTCGGGTAAAAATTATTAACGAAGTTAATAATTTTAGGAAAACTAAATAGCAACTCTCGCCATACCGCACCTGTACCGGTCACGACAAAAGTTGGATAAACACCGTATAACATAGTAACTAATCATAAATCTTCAAGAACTTTTAACAAAATCTTGAAATTTAATGAACGTAGTATCAAATATATATTCTCAAAGTGAAGAACACAAAGATTCATCCAAACTTACTATCTATTTACTGTTCCGGAACATTATTTATCCTATCTATCGTTTTGACCAATCTTGATAGGAATCTGCTTAAGACGACTGTTTAAACTCTTGCCGCGGCGACAATAATGAGTAGTATCATTTTTAGTTTGATTGGCCAAGATCATTCCTATAAATCCTCATTATTGTCAATTAACATCTTCCAAGCAGAATCTTATCCAATTTGATGAAACGAACGACCAATACGCAAAATCCGAATATCCTCCTGCTTACGTAGCCAAATCGATCGACTTGTAAGGATCAAAAGCTTGTTGACGATCCAAAATACAAATGGGACAGAGAGCTACACGCAACCTTTTGATCTATAGGTACCTATATTGCAGCCAAAATGAAGATTCTACTAACCTTCTCTAGGATTTCCAGCAATCCTAACCTTTACAAAGTACATTCTCTGAAGCATTCCATGATTAACATCGACAGTCTGCATATTTCGTTGGAGCTACCAGCACATACGGATCTTCAAAAACCGATTAACGATGATCACAGAGGCTTACTATTGGCTCCACACTTTTTTTAACATTACATCGACACTGAAACACCTAAAACTCAGGCTTTCAAATCGCCTGCAGAGAAAACACCCAGGCTCTTCCCGTTTAGGTCAGTTACCTCATAGGAACACGAGCCTTTTTTGGCCAGCACAATGCACGGCTCATATACTTCACCAAGCTTGGCATTGAAGTGGTCGCCAGCGACAGACTGACGGAAAGTACGTTTATAAACCCTTTGTCCGATATCGAAAGAAGGAGAATATCTCTTATGTCTCAGGTCATACCGCTGTTTGGTACTCTCATGAGCTTTTTTGAGATTGCTCGTCACAGTTTCAAATACCGATTTGCTAATGCTCTTCATACGCTCCATTCTCTCTTCTTCTGAAAGACACTCATTCTCAAATCGATGTTCGGATCCCTTTGTCACGATTTCGTGACCGAAGATCACCTTGAAAGGTGTAAATTTTGTTGTGGCATGAACCGTATTGTTCAAGATGAACTCCACTTCGGAAATCCTTGTATCCCATAATTTTTGGTTCTCCCGTACGTAGCTGCGCATCATAGCGTTTATCGTGCGGTTCAGTCTCTCCGTAGGGTTGGCTTGACTACGATGTCTAGCGCTAGCCCAATGTCGGACTTCGTATTTCGCTAGTAGGTTTTGAAACTCTTTCGAATGGAAAGTAGTCGCGTTGTCCGATATGAGATATTGGGGAACTGATAGTCGTCGAAACCACTGCTGTTCCAGAATTTCACAGAGACTACTGGAAGATATCTTCCGCACTGGAGCTAAGAGGCAATATTTAGAAAATACATCCATCAGGACAAGTAAATGAGCATTACCCCTAGAGCTCCTCGGAAGAGATTGAATGTAGTCCATTGTGAGAATCTGGAACGGTCTAGTAGTGACGCGTTGGTTGCCCATTTCTGGGACAACGGACGTAGTTGAAGGTTTGATCAACTTACAAGTTTCACAATTGGAAACGTATCGCTTCACATCGGCTGACATACGAGGCCAATAGTACCTTTTCTTAATCTTGTCAATCGTTTTTTCAAACCCGATATGAAAAGCGTTATCATGTTCTTTGATCAAAATGTCAGCTCGCTTCGACTCAGGGACGCATAGTTTCCAGTCGAATGCATAGTCGAGCACATCCGACTGTGAAGAAACTAATTTGTAGAGGTTGTTGCCCTCGACTTTAAAGTCAATGTGATTTTCGGGGTCATTTTTAACCGATGCCAATAGCCGCGCGTACCAACCATCATTCAAAACGAGCTCTGAGACTTCTATCGACCTAGATAGAGCATCTAGTACGATATTCTCCCGGCCTTTACGATGTTTGAGTACCATATCGTACTGCTGGAGCTCAATACTCCATCGTGATAGCCGAGAAGAAGTACGCCATTTTGAGCGCATGATAAAAGTGAGTGCTGAAGAATCAGTCACTAGAGTGAACTGAGTCCCTTCAAGATAGCAACGAAATTTTTCGATGCACCTCAAAGCAGCTAATCCTTCCTTTTCAGCGGCGTGATAATTAAGTTCCGCGCCTTTTAATTTCTCGGAGTGATAGGCTATAACCTTTTCTTGACCATGCTGTACTTGGGTCAAGACCCCTGCGATTGCATGGTCGCTTGCATCGGTCTGCACCGTAAAAGGTAGGTTAAAATCGGGGTTGGCCATAACGGGAGCACTGATTAATTTTTCTTTTATTGCGCGGAATGCCTGTTCAGCCTCAGGAGTCCAATCAACCTTTTTGGTTTGTTTTTAAGCAAATTAGTCAACGGTACAGTTAAAGCGCTAAATTGGTCAATAAACCGTCGGTAATAATTTACCATGCCAAGGAATCGGCGGAGAGCGCGAACTGATTTCGGCACCTCATACGCAACAATCGCCTGCACGCGATCAGGATTCGGCCTCAAACCATCTCTAGACAAAATATAGCCCAGGTAAGGCACTTCATGTACGCAAAATTTGGATTTTGTTATGTTAATCCGTAAATTGGCCAACCTTAATCGTTTTGCTAGCTCCTTCAAGTGAGCGATATGTTCTTTGAAAGTTTTGGATGCCACAACAATATCGTCTAGGTATACGAATATGTTGGGCTCCAGCTCTCCGAATCCTAGCACCCGATCCATGAGTTTGCTGAGCGTGGCTGGGCTGTTTGCAAGCCCGAAAGGCAAACGTTTGAATTGGTAAAGCCCCCTTCCGGGGATGGAAAATGCAGTGTATTGACGAGACGCAGGGCTTAGTGGGATTTGAAGAAAAGCTTGGCTCAGGTCTATTGTCGTAAGGTATTTGAAAGATCCCAAACGACTTAAAATTCTAGTTTGGTGTGGAAGCGGATAAGCATCACGCTTTGTGCGCTCATTCAATTTTCGCGCGTCAAGACAAAGACGTACTGCTTCGCTATCACGCTTCGCGACTGGTATCACCGGTTGCGACCAATCGGATCGTGATCGTTCGACGATATCGTCCCGGATCATGTTATCAAGCGCGGTATGGATGCGTCGTTGCACCTCAGGACTCCATGGATAAGGGTTTTTACGAATCGGAGGCTGCTCACGAAATTCATCTCTGATTTCAATAGTATGAGAGAGTAACTGAGTACACCCAATATTACCAGGTTCGGGCACTAAAAACAGCTGTTTGACATCATCGAGTTCCTGTTGTTCTTCGGGTGTCAGTAAAAGCTCTCGATCGGGTAGCTCATCCGAGTCATCGATCATTTCGATGAAGGATTCTCTCAAATAGGGATAAATCCCAAATTGATCCCAGAATGACATCCCTAAATAACACTGTCGCTTTAGGGAAGGCGCAACTACGAAAGATACAAGTTTTGTCACTCCGTTGAACAGAACAGGTACTTCGACTTCACCCAAAACCTGCACTGGATGACCTTCGGCCGTAATCAAAGTCAAATCCGATGGCGCATAAGAAAGGTTCAGGCTCGCAACAATACGTTCCGATCCTTTCCCTAAGATGTTGCGGTTTGTTCCACTATCCAAAAGAGCTATTAGTTTCAGTCCCAACATCTCGATTCTTACAAACGGCCGGTTATCCCCTTGTGGGTGGAGAAATATAGTATTAACCTCCTCACACTTAGGATTTACAACTACCGAATGGTAACCGAGCTGAGTAAGAATGGAACTAATTGCAGAACATTCGTCATTTTGAGGACTTTGGATTTTCGGCTCAAGACTACTCTGCCTCATTGAGCAGTCTTGTCTGTGTTTTTTGATAAACAATACGGACAATCCTTTAGTATGAAACCGGGAAAACCACATACTTCACAGAAAATTTGTTTTTCTTGTTGGCATTGTGTAAAATTATGCCCGAAGTTGTGACAATTGAAACAAGTACCCCGTTTCATTGGAACATATGCCTTCAAAATTTTCTCTAGAGTGTTACCATTCCGACTAGTTCCTGGCTTTTGATAATCCGGTTTGTTACCGGCCGACTCCTCTTTCTGATCAGATGATTTATTAGCCAACGAAGCATAATTTGGCTTAGATGCTTTTCTCAAGCCGCTATTTCAGATATAGCTGGATTAAAACGGCAACGATGCGGTGCTTAATTGTAAACCGCAGTGGATTTCGTTCGGAATATCTTTTAGTATTCACTTTGAGGTTACGCGATATCGTACGAAAGGTAATTTGTTAACAATCCTAGAACGATAAATTTTTGTCACTCTTGCTATGCAAATTATTATTCAACAGTAGCCGCAACTGGAGCCAATTACCAGTATCACCGGCGTAAACGATTATCACTACCGTTTCCTTCCCTCGCTTACCTCGAAAAAAATATGGAATATATTTTTTTGTTGGTCGCCAAAATGTAACTTTTCCCTGTTACGCCCGCTCAATGCACGAAACTCTAACCCAATTCTCAGGGTCGGCTCATTCACGCCGAGGTAAACTCAAAGGAAGAGGAAAATAGAAAACAAAAGCTATTAATGTTTCGACGGCGATTTATTCGTGTTTGGCCTAACGTCCCTGACTGCCCTATCTAATGTCCTACCAAGTACACTCTACTTACGAGTTTGTGTGGGTGTCAGTGTTGGGCCCGTCGGTGGAAACTGGCAGCTGCTGGAGTCCTTGGTAGCTGGTTGCCACCTCGCGATCTACTCGTGGCCGGTTGGCCCAATGGGGGGGGGGGTTCTCGGTTATCGCCTTGGACGATCCTTCGGGGTTCCGCAATGGTCGGTTTCCCAGTGGGGGGGGGTTCTTGATGTTGGGGTGCACTCACATGTGCTTCGTATCGCTATGGGTCGGTTTCAGGTTACCGGCTCATCAGACAGTCACTTCGCGATGTCCTTTCGTTGTACACTGTCACAACTGATGGCCGCCGATGAAATATACCGCACTAATCACCGACGTGGCAAATATTTCGGTTCGCCCTCGTGGATGATATAAGGACTCCGTTTGACAACGGAATAACGTGGCCTTATTGATGGCCGTATATATCGACACTTTGTAGTAAAACTTGGAAATGCTTTTGAGTTAGATGTTCTCTCCAGCGAAGTACTCGTACAAGTGGCCGAGCTGATGCTGTTGGACCACCCAGGAACCGGCGAAAAGGCATTTTTCGGTCCCTTAGCTTGCCCGATAGGCGAACGCCAAAACTGCTACCAAAACTGCCAGTATTGTGAAGGTGTTATTGCGAGTGTGTATTTTGGGGGTAGGCTGAATATAATTCCTATGAGGTGTATTGTATTCAAACTAACCGTTTGCCGCCTTGAGTTTCCTAGCTGAGAATCGCTTGGCCTTATTCTAATTGCATGATATATTTAAGTTATATATTTAGTATTTTTAGGATTTTATATTTATATCGATTTTAACTTGTATATGTGATAGTCCCTACTAGCTGTCTAAATCTTGTATTTTCCATATTCCTCTTATTTATTTAATTTTAACCTGAGAATAAGAGTGAGCTTTGCAAATCGAGTGAGCAAACAGAGTGGTTGGTCACACATTTTGGAATTGCAATGCTTCTGGCTTCAACAATGGAATTTGTTAAAGTTTCAAGAGCATAGTCAATATCAAGTTTAGTTTCTAAAGAAATGTTAACATCAAGATTAGAGTCAATATATGTTTCATATATGTTCCAGTCGGCTCGAAAATAATTAAAAGTCGAGCTGATTGGATTGAGAATCTCTTCATGGGATATTTGAAATGTAACAGGGACATGATCAGAATCAAAATCAGCATGAGTAATCAGTTGGCTACAAAGATTACTAGAGTCGGTTAAGACCAAATCAATCGTAGATGGATTTCTAGAGTAGGAAAAACATGTAGGGCTATCAGGGTATTGAATTGAGAAATATCCTGAAGTGCACTCATCAAATAAAATTCTGCCGTTGGAATTACTCTGAGAATTATTCCATGACCGATGTTTGGCATTAAAGTCACCAATGACAAAAAAAATTGACTTATTGCGAATCAATTTTCGCAAGTCAGTTTGGAGCAAATTAACTTGCTGTCCAGAGCATTGAAAAGGCAAATAGGCAGCTATGAAAGTATATTTACCAAGTTGTGTTTGAACTAAAACACCTAAAATTTGATAAACCTTAGTTTCACGAAAAACGTTGATGTTTTATACGACTATGAATGATGATTGCAACTCCCCCATATACTCCATCAAGTAGATCATTACGATAAACAAAATAGTGTTGATCTCTTTTGAGCTTGGATTTAGGTTTCATAGAAGTTTCAGTAATTATTGTTCTATGTATGATATTAGCTGTAAGAAAATAAAACAGCTCGTCCTTTCTACCATTCAAAGAACGAGCATTCCAATTTAAATTATTTGAATGATTATTTGGATCCATTGGAAAAACGTAATCCAATAACAATTTGATTAGTAAATTTTACATCAACTTGGACCACTTCAGTCATAGTGGGGGTTTTGATCATTGCATTTATTTGATTCAATTGTTCAAATAGAAAAATAAAAATCAGAGGGAGACGTATTACTTGAAGTAGGTAATTTGTGTTAGACGAAGAGGCGGAGTAGACGTTTCCTGTGGGGGCAAGGTTTTTTTCCATTTCATTTGAAAGAAGTAGAACGGGTACTCGTAGTATGATAGGGGAGGAGTTCAAATTACCTGCTACGACATCCACAAAAGATTTTCCGTGGGTAGATGCATTCGAAATTATTAGATTCAAACGGCTACCTGACGGATTAAAATTAGTTTGTGAATGAGCATGATTATGATCTTCCTGATGGGTATAATTCTTGATCAAGCGATCGTTAACTGAAAAATGAGCATTGTTCGGAACTCTATAAGGGAAGTTCCGGAAACGACCGTTATCGTAACGGACATTACTGTTCATCTGCCTAGCACGAGTCCCTACGACTCGCCTACGCGAAGGGCAATCCCAAAAATTTTACTTATGATTGCTTCCAAAATTTGCGCATATGAACTTATCGGTATCTTCCTTCACTGGACAGACGTCCTTAGCGTGAGAAGAACCTCCGCAAATCATGCATTTAGCATCCATGCGACATTTTTTTGTTCCATGGCCCCACTTTTGGCATCAACGGCACTAAGTGTGGTCCTGGTAATTTCCCCCAGGTTTCTGGAAATGTTCCTATGTCACATATACATCGAACGTGAGTCTTTCTTAAGCTTTAATATTATTTAGTTCTTTTTTGTTAAAGTGAACTTAATAATATTCTTAAGAAAGCCCTTTCCGAACAATGCCAGATTGAGTTTTTTTCATGATTGCTTGGACTGGGGAAAATCCAAGTGAATCATTTATTCCATCTTTGATCTCTTCATGTGACTTATAGTCACTTGAGAGATCTTTCAAGACGACTTTTCACAAACGTTCAGTTTTGTCGTCATAAGTAAAAATTTTGTGCTTCTTCTCTTCAAGATGTTTGAGAAGAAGTTCGCGATTTTTAAGAGTTTCCGGCAAAACGCGACAGTCTCCTTTATTCGCGATTTGGAAGGAAACCTAATGTCCCCTAATGGAGATCAAGATCAAGATCTCCTGCCTAAATCCCCCAAATTCGGAACAACTGACCACGATAGGTGGCACTCTTTGCTTCCTCACTTGAACAAAACAGCCTGGGCTAGAGGCTGCTTCGATTTGGTGTTCGGAAAATTTGTCTAGAGCATCGAACTGATTGCTCATTTCGATACAATTATTCATTTCACCCTTCGAAGAAAGTTCGCATTCCGGAGAAACGTCCTTTCTTCCATTCTTGCCACGTTTAGTGACAGTTTCAAATCCCACTTTTTTGGAAGAAAGTTGTGAATTCAGAGATTCACCCTTTCTTTCTTGAAGTGTTGAAAATTGATGAAACAATATTATGACATATCTTTAATTAATAAAATTGTGCTGTTAAGATGTCAATCAAATATGGTATCATCAACTAAATAAAAAACGTTTGGTTTTTTATATCTCAATGATGTCATGAACCTCACAAAGAAGTTACAATTAATGTGCAAGCCAGACTGAGCAATTGTTTCAAGAAATGCTTTTTAACGATGAAACAACACTCCGATTGTTTCGAATTACTTTCTCATTCACCATAGTGATTTCAAGCTTAATTTTGTACATACCAATATGCACACACCCATTTCCCTGGAAGCAACTGCCGATAGAAATAAAAAGAAGTGCACACAAACCAGCAAAGTGCTTTGGGTCGAACCTTGGTTTCACTTGCTCAACAATGTATTTTTTATTTTGTTTTATTTGTTCTCCGCCCGTTTTTCTCCGTTTTCCGCTGAATTTGTTTACTGAGCAATTAAAAACTTCATTCAATTAAGATAACTCCATTCTTAATTAAACTGCACTTTACGATTACACTTATTGCGCTCAAAATTACGTTTAACTGGAAGTGAGCAGATATGTATTGCAATAATAGGGATAATGCTTAAAAAAGCTTCAAATGTATTTTTTTGTGATAGCTCAAAGACTTTGTTTATACGATCAAAATTTAAGAAGCGCAATAAATGTACATATTATTGTTGAAATGGGAAGTAACGACCATTTACTTAATGAGAAAACTGATTTCATCGCAGTAACCATCGGCATGTCAGTGAAAAATAATACCTCCACTATTGATACACTGTTCCTTTAGTTGAGGTAAATTTTTAATTTGTGTTCCTATAGTAGCGGTATCCGTTGCTTTCGTATGGGATCCTCCACTATAGGAACACTTTACTGCAACTATTGGTACAAATGAGAACAGTTTATGCAGTTGAAGCAATTTAAACGATGTTTTCGGCTATTTCGTGCATCAATAAGCCAATACGTCGATTAGCGGTGTCGGATATGCAGCTAATTCAATAAATGGCACTACCGCAACTATAGGAACACCCACAACCAAAAAAAATTTGCTAGCGTCTTTACCGAAGATAGATTGACAGAGGACGATATTCAGCTCGCCGCCAATAGTGTTCCTCTTCTCAGTGAAAACATGGACGCTATCGATATTGACAGAAACGCGATTGCTAGAGCATGCTCAAAGCTAAAAAAATCCTTCAATCCTGGGCCCGATGGTATTCCTTCTGCGTTCCTGAAAGAGCATTTAGACAGTTTGCTGACTCCATTGCTCCTTGTTTTTCAGCGGTCAGTGACCGTCGGTATCTTCCCGTCATGTTGGAAGCTAGCGTATATGTTTCCTGTTCACAAAAAAGGGAATAAGCGGGACTGCAACAATTATCGCGGGATTACCTCATTAAGTGCTATCGCCAAACTGTTCGAGCTGATTATCATGGAGCCCCTGTTTTCGCACTGTAAGCCGTACATTAGTACCGATCAGCATGGTTTCTTGACTGGCCGATCCACGGCTACTAACCTCTTATGCCTAACATCGTATATCACGAACAGCATGTCTGAACGTGCGCAAACAGACGTTATTTATACGGATTTGACAGCTGCTTTCGACAAATTAAATCACCGCATAGCCATTGCAAAGCTAGATAGGCTGGGAATCAACGGCAGCCTCTTACAATGGCTTCAATCGTACCTGACCGGTCGTCGTCTGTTCGTCGATTTGGGAGATTGCCAGTCACCTACTTTTGCTGTCTCATCTGGAATCCCTCAGGGAAGTCACCTGGGGCCTCTGTTATTCCTGATTTACTTCAACGATGTCAACCTGGTGATCAAAGGAC
Organism: Aedes aegypti; assembly: GCF_002204515.2. Classification (NCBI taxonomy): domain Eukaryota; kingdom Metazoa; phylum Arthropoda; class Insecta; order Diptera; family Culicidae; genus Aedes; species Aedes aegypti. Next base: position 170,269,430 of record NC_035107.1, read on the forward strand.
CACGGCTTTCTTACGCAGATGACTTGAAGCTCTTTCTTCGAATCCGCTCAACTGATGACTGCAGATTTCTTCAACTTCAGCTGAACGCTTTTGCTGACTGGTGCCATTTAAACCAGATGGATGTTAACCCTTTAAAATGCTCGGTGATATCGTTCTCACGCAAAAAAGAGACAATTGTCCATAAGTATGCCTTATTTGGTCAAGACATAGAGCGCGTTAACCAAATTAAGGACCTGGGAGTTATCTTGGATATCCAACTCTCCTTTAAGCAGCACATCTCGTTCGTCGTTGACAAAGCTTCCAAAATTCTAGGACTTATCTTTAGAATTTCTAAACATTTCTCGGATATCTACTGTCTTAAATCGCTCTATTGCTCCCTGTCTCGTTCCGTCTTAGAGTACTGCTCGGTAGTTTGGACGCCTCACTACAACAATGGAGTTGAGAGAGTTGAATCCGTTCAAAGGAGATTTTTGAGATTTGCACTACGAAGACTTCCGTGGTCTGATCCCTATCGGCTGCCGAGCTATGAAAGCCGTTGCCAACTTATTCGTCTGCAACCCCTGTCCGTCCGAAGAGATACAGCTAGAGCTTTGTTTATTGCCGATATTCTGCAAGGACACATAGATTGCCCTGCCCTGTTGGAGCAAGTCAACATAAATGTGCAGCCCCGAGCCCTTCGGAATAACGTGACGCTGAGATTACCTGTTCAACGAACTAATTATAGCATGTTTGGCGCTATTTACGGTCTGCAAAGGCTTTTTAATAGAGTTGCGGCTCTCTTTGATTTCAACTTGTCTCGCCAACTACTTCGACGAAGATTCAGTTTGTTTTTTGATAGATCGTAAGAATGACAATTTTTAATATGTTTAGTTTTAAGATGACATCATTGGGGCTTTGAAGCCTGTTGGTGGTACAAATAAATAAATAAATAAATAAACCAGCCCTGTCGTCGTAAAATTTGAGCTTCTTAGTCATCCCTTTTTGAGGAGGGCGTTCCTATAGCCCAAAGGGCGCTTCTATTCCCAGGCGTTAATGATTTCGTCTCATAAGAAATATCACAAATATTCTAATATATAGGATTCAACTGTGATGGAGGTTATGTTGCTATGGGTTTTCGAATTTCAGTCTATATAGATCATAATCGGAAATCCGAAAACTCTTAGCCACATATTAATATATAAAAATTACAAATATCACAAATATTTTAATATACATTCCTAACGAACGAAAACCAATATGCACGTATTTAGTATGTGTTCCATTTCTATTGAAATATGGAACGAAGAGATCAAGTACATGGGCTTAAACATTATTTAATTGAAAATTTTCTGAAGTAACAAGTGAATGTTATTTTGTCCCAGTATCAATTGAATTTACCTTAACAATACCTACTGTATATGCATTGTGACTACTTCCTAGAGTCATACAACTATTATAATATTACAATGTGCCCTTGAAATAGAAATCTTAATCCATGAAATAAACTCAGTCTCGCAGAACCTATCACTCAGTGTAAAAGGAATCATCTAGTGCCAATCTAAAATATTATTGTACTGTTTTTTCTATACTTTTTGATGCTGATCTCAGAATTCAAAACGAAGCCCTAACGGTGAATCACGTTTTTCTGATAAAATTCAAGACGGGACCAAATTCAAAATGGTCGTCAAAATTATTTTAAATTAGACTACAGCTTTCCTCCATGCCCCTAAGATTGTTTGTGTTTCAGGGAATATATGAGAAGAAAATATGAGAAGAAATACAGAGTTTATCAATAACTGAGCTTTTTGCCAACTGTCAAGCTATGGTACATCAATTTAAGCCAACTGAAATGCTTCTCCTCTAGTTTTATGAAATTCAAGCAAAATAAGACGCAAACTGTGATTCTAATTACCGTTTTGATTCATATTACGGACAGCTTCAAATTCCGGACACTCAACTTTGTATGGGAAACATTTCACACGAAATGTTTCAATTTTTGTCGTTCAAAAGTTCTCATTTTCGAGGCTCGTTTTAGTAAGACTTTTCTATAAATATCTTCGAAAATTTATAATGCCCAACTACCTTAGATGTCTCTTTATCGGTTTGACGATTTCAATTGATGATTTGACTGTTCCATTAATGATTATCATGAGCTGTCCGGAATTCGATTCAAAGTGTCCGGAATATGAGGCAAAAGTGAGGAAGCGTCCGGAATTAGAATCATGAAAAGGCCACACATTTTGATTTATTTAAAATTATTCAAGTTGCGGAAGCGTATTCTTTACCCACCATTCGAAAGATAAGGGCTTCCTACGCTCGATAGCGCTAAGGAATCAAACAGAATGATTTATTTTGTATGCTCTATGATGGGTTATACTTCACTGAGTCCTTAAGTGTCCGTAATATGAATCAAAACGGTACCGTAATCCGGGGTATCATTGATCAGCGGGGTAACATTGATCGGAATGACTCACCTCATCAAAAGTTCGTATTATCATTTATTGATGAAACATTTTCAAATCATGAATGGTGCTTCTCTTTCTTATATTCATAAGCTAATAAAAGTTAATATTCTTGTGAAAATGGTGTTTACCTTATGCGTGAATTTGTCAACTTTTTGAAATAATAATTTTAATTGTTAAGGATGACACTACCGAAGATTCATGTCTCACATAAGTTCTGCAAACGATATAAGCAAGCAAAATGTGGTTCGTACTAAAAATGACATCGCCGAAAACGATTCCGTTGTCAAAATTCTTATAAGTATGCTCAATTAGGCAACATTACTGAATTACTGTTAGGAATGTAAAATTCCCTTAGGAAATTGCCTACCTTTAGGCGTATTCCGTGGTTCGAGGTGTTTTTAATTTTAAAATAACTCAAAAAGTAAATGACTTGTAAGAGTTTGGCCTTCATATTCGGCTTCAGGGGCCATGATTTAAGTAAGTAACGACATTTTCATTATTACCGAATGTTGTTTATATAGGTGATCAATGTTACCCCATATGAACTAAATCAAAAAATCGCCTAAAACATTTTTTTCAACATGCTTAAATCTTTCAATAAACAAAATACAGTATATAGTCTCGAGCTATGGGTGGCAGTACTTGTTTTAAAAATATAAAACCTGCAACATTTGCATTTTCAAACGAAATATTGAAGAAACATTCAGAAAAATGATCAATGTTACCCCGGATTACGGTATATATGCCGATGGTAACCGCGTTCCAGCGATTATTACTCAACCATAACTCGGAACATTTCTCAACGAAATATTATGCGTATTCTTAATCATGTCCGATCAGAAAAAAATGTAGACTTGACAAGAATGCGAAGAAAAGTTTTAAAGTTAAACATAAATAAATTAATACCTAAGATTCGAAGATTCGAATGTTTGATTATGTTTGTACGTAAAGTTATATATAAAGCATACTTAAAGAAAAATATGATATTTTTTTCTTTTTAAAAAATGAATCAAATAATTTTACTAAGATTTTCTTGAACTTTCCAAAAGCAGAACATCTAGAACGTTGAACTATTGTTTTACATAAAGAATAGGTGTTCGGTTTTCAGCCAAATATATGGCTTATATTACAAATAAAATATCGCTGTTGAGGCGATAACAATATGGAAAAAAGTCAACAATTTCTCTGGATTTCAATGTATTTCGCAATGGTTTAATCTTTTGTAGTTTTACGTTAGATATATTAGTGAATCTTGGAATTGCCAAGTATTAATTACAGATGGTTTTCAAACTTATGTCATCAAATTTAAAAACACAAAAATGCTGCTCATGGTGGTGGTTATGAAATTTATCACTATCACATGAAAATTATTGGTCAACATAAGAACATATAGTTTTTTCAGCTTTAAACTATACCATATTTCGAGGGTGGTCTTGGGCTTCTTAATGATCACGTGTTTTTATCGAAAGATCTCTCTTGAATGTCTGTTCTCACATCCTTATCCCGTTTCACAACTTCCCACATTTCAGGGTAGTGAACGGACCAGTCATCTGGTACGCACTCTAACAATGAGAACTATTCTTGCACCTTCACGAGCTGCATCACTTCTCGAAAAGACAAATCATTCGGAAAAATGATATTCGAGGAAAAGGGTTAGGGAAACGACATTAAAGGAAAAGTAGCACAATCGTTTGATAAATAGTAAAGACAAAATATAGATATTATAAACAACATATAAAACGAAAAGAGCCAAATACTACTCTTCACTCGATATACATTAGTTAAGGTCATAAAGAGGGGTGGGACATTTCGCATAAAGACGTTTCGCATAAGGATGATTCGCATAAGGACGTTTGACATAATGAGAATTATATGCCTTCTTCACAATGCTACCTTTTCTTGTATGGAACTACATTATGCGAAACGTCCATTATGCCAAACGTCCGTATGCGCAATATCCTTATGCGAAACGTCTTTATGTGAAATGGGTCACCCCCGTCATAAAGCAATCAACATTTAATTGATTTCCTACAGGGCGTTAAGTTGCAGCTTATCTACGTGAAACAAGGTATAATCACTTCAGGGCGTTGATACAGATTAAAAAAATTGATTAATTTTTACAGTGCGTTACGATTCAATTCATTAATGTGGACTAAGGTTAAATTACTGCAGGATATTGATAGAGCTAGGAATGTCATACAGGGCGTTGAAATGTACCTGATCTTCATAGGATAAGTCATTCACTCCAGTCAAATAACTCCAGGTCGTTGATACTGCTAAGAAATTTCAATTGATTTTCAACAGGGTGTAAATATGCTCCCGATCTTGCAAAGATCAATATGAAAGAAGGCCAAATTACTCCAGAGCGTTGCTAAAGCTTGGAATTTTTTCTTATGTCCTAAAGGGAGTTGGGATGTACCTGATCTACGTAAGACAAGGTCAAATTAGTGAAGGGCGTTTATACATCTTGAAATTTGTCCCACAGGGCGTTAAAATGCAACTTATTTACATGGAACAAAGTCAAATCACTCCAGGGCGTTTTTAAATCATGGAATATTCGATTGATGTCCTACAGGGCGTAAAGATGCACTTGGTCTACGCAAAATGAGGTCACATTACTCCAGGGCGCTGGTAAAGCTTGAATTTTCAATTGTTGTCCTACAGGGCATTGAGATGTATTTGATCGATATGGAATTAAGGTTGGGATTTAGGTCAAATTACTCCAGGGCGTTGATAAAGCTTCTATTGATGTCATACAGGGTGTCAAGATGCACTTGATTTACATGGGATGAAGTCAAATTAATCCAGGGCGTTTATGCAGCTTGAAATTTTCAAATAATGTCCTACAGGGTCGTAAGATGCAGCAGATCTAAATAAGACAATTTCAAATTACTCTAGGGCGTCAGTACAGATTGGAGTTTTCAATTGATGCAGGGCATTGAGGTGCACCTGATCTAAGTAAGACAAGCTCAAATTAGTCAAGGGAATTTATACATCTTGGCATTTGTCCCTTAGGGCGTTAAGATGCAACTGATTCACATGGCATGAGTCCAAATTACTCCAGGGCGTTGATAATGCTTGGAACATTCAAGTAATGTGGGGCGTAAAGATGCACTTGGTCTACATAAGGTGAGGTCTAGTTAATCCAAGGCGTTGTTAAAGCTTGAATTGTTAATTGATGTCATACAGGGCGTTAGGATGCTAAGGATCTGTATGGGACAAATTACTCCAGGGCGTTGATACTGCTTGGAGTTTTCGATTTTGATCTATGTGGAATAAGGTCAAAGTACTCTAGGGCGTTGATAAAGCCTGGAATTTTCAATCGATGTGGTGAAATTGCGTTGAAACAACTCGTAAATTTCGATTGATTTTCTACAGGGCGGTAATATGTCCTGGTTATATATGAAATTATATACAAATATGTTTAAAGTACTTTAAGGCGTTGGTAGGTACAGGTTGGAAAGCATCTTGTGGGGCGTTAGATTGTTGTTGATTTCGCACATTATTTTTTTATGTTTTCGGGTGAAAAATTCTAAAAAAAATCTGAGCAAAGCTTCTTAGTCGTCGACTAAGCGCGACTAAGTAGGACGACAGGGCTGCCCACAACTAATGGATCAATTACCCTACATAGTTAAGAGGGGCCTTCCTAAGCAGAGTGGTTAGAGTTCGCGGTTCGATTCGAGGAAGTTTCCTTGACTTCCCTGGGCATAGAGTATTATCGTACCTGCTACACGATATACGAATGCGAGAATGGCAACTTCGGCAAAGAAAGCTCTCAGTTAATAACTGTGGAAGTGCTTATTGAACACTAAACTGAGAAGCAGGCTCTGCCCCAGTGAGGAAGTTAATGCCAAGAAGAAGATATCTTTGAATAGCAATATTTTTGAGGTATAAAAGCTCTTTCAGTGATTTCATAAAATAGCCAGTAGAACAATGTGAAACTTACAACTAGCGTAAGTTCATTACAATATCAGTGAAAGATGTGTCCTACACATTATTTAGCAATTATTCTAATTAGATAACCGCAACGTTGCAGAAATCAGTCGGTGGTTCTTGTCTCATTTGCAAAATCTTGCATCGGCTAGAGCCCTATTGCCACTTGGGAAACTGATTCTGACAGCATCAATTACCTATTTCCTCGAGTGAGAACCACACAAAGACCAACTACCTGAGCCTATGAGGATAACCAAAAGCGTCAGATTCAGATGTACTTACCTTACTGACGTAATATGTTGGGAACACTGCACAATAGACTGGCCCTTAAACAAAAAAGTTGTAAAACTCGACGGGGCACCCCCTAGATATGTGCCTTAGGGTAAGAAAACTGCTCTCTCAAAATTTCAACTCTTTTGGTTGCTCCCCCAGCTGGCGCATTCAATTCGAAGTTTGTATGGAATCTTCTTCTTTCTGGCGTTACGTCCCAACTGGGACAAAGCCTGCTCTTCTCAGATTAGTGTTCTTATGAGCACTTCCACAGTTATTAACTGAGAGCTTTCTTTGCCGAGTGACCATTTTTGCATGTGTACATCGTGTGGCAGGTACGAAGATACTCTATGCCATGGGAATCGAGAAAATTTCCTTCACGAAAAGATCCTCGACCAGCGGGATTCGAACCCACGACCCTCAGCATGGCCATGCTGAATAGCTGCGCGTTTACCGCTACGGCTATCTGGGCCCCTATTGTATGGAATATACGTTTGAAATATATTGAAAATTGACCCTATGTCACTGTTTCGCTCCGTACACTAGTTGTTCGCATTCAATTGAGCCCAGAATGACAAATTCACTAGTTGATACCCTAATGAACATAGTTGCAGAATGTTGTATCTGGATTTAAGCTCATTTTCATTAACCTTTCAGTTGCTGAAAGTTAGGCTAAGATCAGCACTCCCTTACAATAACTTATATGGATGCACCTTGTACCGCAGCTCGCCCAACGTCATAGGTGGCTATGATGCGCTTAGTGGGTACCACTCAGCTATGTTGCAGAAATACTAAGCAGTATGGCAAATCTACTTCAGATAGCTAAAATACCAACTTTCTCAATTTTAATCACCATACAAGCTTCTACAATATTGTTCACTATGGTATCAAGTAATGTTTTTGACATTCTGAGTTCAATTGAATGCGATCAACAATTTTTTTGACCCGAACAGGCGGTGATGTTCTATTTCACTTATGTTTGAGCTAAAAAACCCATATTAACTTCAATTCAATTGCGCCAGCTCATGGAACGACCAAATAAACTGAAATTTTCAGGAAGTCTTCCTCTAACCCTAGGGAATAATCCTGGGGATGCCCAGTGGAATTATACAACTTTATTTTTCTCCCATACTGAGCTAAGCCAGTCTACTGCACAATAGTTGTCACAATATACTACGTTACACTGCTGATACAGGTGTAGTGCAGATATTTCGATGTCAATTTTATTAGTTTTTGACTTATGTTTTTTCAACCTTCTTCGAATCTTACACCCCTATTAAAATATTAACTCACTTGATTTCTAATGAGAGAACTGTGTTTTTATCCGACGCGTCCAATTTGTTTATTCATTTAAGAAAATACACTTGTCTAAAGCAGCAATATGCCGCTCCATTTCTGTTTTCAAAAATGTTGGAATACGCAACTATTGTTGTCATGTCTTTTACGGCTTAAACCAGTCGACGGCGTTTTGAAACTCGTAGACACAAAACTCGATTTTGACAAGTTGAGATGTAAAATTGTGAAAAACAATAGAATCGTTCTCTCAATTTCTCATAACTCACGCTAGATATTATTCATGCGTGAGTTGTCAATCACGCAACTCAGCAGTCAAAAAATCATGGATGAGTTTGGCACACGGAAATAATTTCTTGTAAGTCTGGTAGAATTATAGTAATCCCTTCTAACGTAAGCAACAACATTCAAGTTTTCGGGGTTTGAATCAATTTTTACGGTTTGATTTGATTGAGTGATTTTGCACCAAAATTTGAAGCGTGAGATTTGCGAAGCAGATCTTTAATGAGTTTGCTCTTACGGGAGAGCTTATTGATTGAAGTTAGAGTGTGAGTCTATCAACACTGCTGTAGCTCAGTAGAGAACTACCGGTCTTATGAGCGGTTTGTACAATTGGTAAATTTGGTGCGGGTGTGAATCTATTTTGACTGCAGCTTCTTGTGGAAGCCATAGTAGGCCCGACTTCCACTGATGATGCGCCTCCGTATTTCACGGCTAACGTTATTGTCAGCCGTCAGCAAGGACCCAAGGTAGACGAACTCGTCGACCAGCTCGTCTATCGTAACACCAGCATGTACTTTGTCTTGGACGCATGCACCACCAGTACAACTTTTGCTGCCTCGTGTTTCAGGCGGGTGTACAGTAGGCCGTCCCTTATTTTTTCGTCATTGTAAGGTGCTCATTTTGGTGAGAAAAAAATCAGGTAAATATATGAAGTCCGTACGTGGACGCTAAGTGGTCCCTCAACGACCCTGAAGGTATTAGCCGTAGATTACCCCGTGCGCAAAATCGAGCTCGCTGCTCTAGTGTACGCAGCATGAGTACAAAAAGCCACCAGTATCATATTGTCCTGCGCTCGTTGATAATCAGCATAGAAGTTTGTTTCCTTTGGGATGATTCAAACATCACGTAACGTAAAATTTGCAAATTTAAGACCCCCTTCCTCCCCATGTAACAGCTTTTGTACGAAAAATTTAAAATTGTTGTGTAGACCGTAATACTACGGAAGATCGTTGCCCTCCCACTGTTGCGTTACGTAATATTTGAACGATCCCAATGTAGTTCAGATTTTTTGTCAGCGTGCATTGTTATGAAGATATCCACAGTATAAAATACTATTTTACTTAAAATTCTATGCTGATTATTAATTTGTTACTAGTGGCTTTGCGTACTCACGTTGCGTACACTAGAGCAGCGAGCTCGATTTGGCGCACGGGGGTCATCTACACCTAATATCTTTAGGGTCGTTGGGGGACCATTTAGTGTCCACGAACGGAATTCAAATTTTTACCTGATTTTTTTCTTACCAAAACGAGCACTTTACAATAACGAACTTATAAAACTTCGCATTTTCGAAAAATAAGGGACGACCTAGTTTACAGGTCTGCCACCTTTTCAAATGTTCGGCCGACAATGTCTTATCATTCGCGAAGCAAACAAATTGACTGCATCTCGTAAAAACAGTACCCCAGCTGTTAAGCCTGGCTCTCCGCATAACACCTTAAAGCGCAATATTGAACAACAGGCATGAGAGACCATCACATTGTCATACTTTGTAGGCCGCATTTAGAATGGTGATTGCTCGAAAGTTCTCACAATCTAACTTGTCGCCTTTCTTGTAGAAGGGGCATATTACTCCTTCCTTCCACTTCTCCGAAAGCTGTTCTATTTCTCAGATTGTGCCTATCAGCCGGTGCAGACAAATGACCAGCCTCTCCCGGCCCATCTTTATGAGTTCAGCTTCGATACCATCCTTACTACTAGCTTTATTGTTCTTGAGCTGGTGAATGGCATCCTTAACCTCCCTCAAAGTGGGGGCTCGTTGGTTTCCATCTCCCGCAGTACCGACGAAGGCATTTCCTCCGTTGTCCCGTCCTTCATTGCCAGTGCTCTCAGAGCCATTCAGGTGTTTGTCGAAGTTCTGCTTCCATTTTTCGATCACCTCATGCTCGTCCGACAAAATGCTCCCATCCTTATACCTGCACATCTCGGCTCGCGGCACGAAGCCATTGGTATTGAGCTTCTGATAGAACTTACGTGTTTTCTTTAGACCGGCACAGCTGTTCCATCTCCTCCAGGTTGCGTTTTTTTTCTCCTGAAAGAGGCGGGTCTGCTGTTGCCGTTTTCATCTATAACGTTCCACGTTCTGCCGGGTCCCTTGCTGCAGCATGACCGCCCACGCAGCATTCTTTTCGTCCAGAATTTGCCTACATTCCTCGTCGATAAAATCGTTCCATAGACTTCGTCCCACGTACCCGAGGTTGCTCTCAGCTGCATCGTTGATGGCTGCTTTCATTGTTCTCCAGCATTCTTCAAAGTGGCTTCATCCAGCTCACCCTCTTCCGGTAAGGCAGCCTCGAGATGCTGCGCGGATGCAGTTGTGACATCCGGTTGCTTAAGCCACTCTAGGTTATACCGAGGCAGCCGTCGGTACCGTACGTTGTTGACGACGGAGAGTTTTGGGCGCAGTTTAGCCATCACCAGATGGTGGTCGATTTGTGATTCTGTCTGCTGTGGTGATCTCCAGGTGTATCGGTATGGAAGGTTGTGCTGGAAGTAGGTGCTACGAATGGCCATATTCTTGGAGACGGTGAAATCAATTAGTCGTAAGCCGTTTTCATTTGTCAGCCGGTGGGCGCTGAACTTCACAATAGTCCGTCTGAAGTCCTCCTCCTAGCCAACCTGAGCGCTTAGATCTCCTATGATGATTTGAACGTCGTGGCTTGGGCAACTGTCGTACTCGCGTTCGAGCTGCGCGTAAAAAGCGTCTTTGTAATCATCAGTGCTTCCGAAGTAAGGGCTGTGCACGTTTATTATGCTGAAGTTGAAGAACCGGCCTTTGAGCTTCAACTTGTACTTTCTCTCATTGACAGGCCACCACCCGACCACGCGCCTCTGCATATCATTCATCACTATAAAATCTGTTCCAAGCTCGTGTGTGTTGCCGCAACTCTATGGTTACCTCTAAACATTCGCAACATTGATCCCTTCCAACACCCTTCCTGCAACGCTACGATGCCGAATCCACGGTCCTGCAGCACGTCGGCGAGTATGCGTGTGCTCCCGATGAAGTTGAGAGATTTACAGTTACACATACCGAGGTTCCAATCGCTAGTCTCTTTACGTCGCTGTGGTCTTCGCCGATTGTCCCGGTTCGTATTCTCTCGTTGATTATTCGTTGCTTGATTTTTTTACGGCTGGCTTGCAGGGCCTGACACTAACCCCTTAGATTTCCGTAGGACCATTCCCCCTAAATGTTCGGAGGGCCATAGTGCACAGTTTAGCTTAGAGTCTTTCTCTGGCACTCAGACGATGATCAGCCGCCCCTGACATGGGGAACAGATGCTATTGTGAGCCGCTTCAGGTTTGCAGGAGCAAACCCTCCCTTCCCTGTCAGCATACGACCAAAGTTCCTACCATCATTATCTTTATATCTTTAAAGCTAGTATGTCTATAAATCTTATGAGGTAGAAATATAGTATACATACTTGTGAGATCAACAGGCTTTTTTTATATTCCGGCAATACTAAACGATGAACAGTCTTAGAAGATAAAGCACCATCGCCGACGTTTCGATTCGGATATTGGACCATCTTTAGGGTTCGATACGGAAATCAACAAGTTGAAATTATTTTGTTTTATTGTATTACAAAATATTTTTAACTTGTTGATTTCCGTATCGTGACCTGAAGATGGTCCAATAGCCGGACCGAAACGTCGGCGATGATAAATAATTAATCAACGCAAATCTGAAATACTGCAAACTGAAACTCCCGATAAAAGTAAAGTGAAACTTAAGTTTAATATATCCATCAAAACGGGTCACACACCCATCTACAAATACGGCAGTTCCATTGTATGATAAAGGTCTCGTCTAGTTAGGTAAGCCTAACACCAAATGCGGTAAATGAAAAGCAATTGCGGTTGAGGGGAAACCTAAACCACAATTTCTCGTTAAAAGGTGCTAATTGAGGAATGGATTTCCGGGGAACACGATTGAGAAAATCCGCTTCCAAGAAAGCTACAACACCGAAATTTTGAAATCTTGTTAATCTTAACCGACCTTATCGCACCCAGTAGAGATTCGGTCCCAACAGTTGATTAAGCTTGCTTGACGGGTAGTGCCGTAAGGGAATGGCATGTCAAACTCAAAAGCCAATCCACTCGGGTTTCATCACAGTACGACGAATAGAGGAATGGTTAATGAGCTACCAGCTATTTGGGCGTAATTATATTCTTGTTTGATTTATACGAGCTAATTTAGTAATAAATTTGCTATAAATAATTAGCAACTTTCGTTGACCTTCAGAGGGCAAACTGTAAATGAAGCTGTCAAACGTGGTTGATCGATTTTACGCCATCGGGGAGATGGGGTAGCGAGCGACATTATGCTTGTGTATAATTCCAATCCGACGTAAAGCAGATGCTTATATTAGTGCGCTGATCCGGCATGCTAACCATGTTTGTTCTGGAGCTCATTGTTGAGCTATCAATTATATTGACAACCAAACAGCTTTTCTGTATGCTAATGACGTAATTTGAATTGAGAAATGAACGTGAGATGATTGGGTTGTTGCTTATTTTAATTGAGATAATTGTATTCATGCTATTTAACCGCACAAAGAGAAAGCTCTAAACTGCGCTTGGATGCACGTTGCAATATCAACATGTTGAAGCAGTCCTCTAAACTCAGTAAATGCATATAGCTTTTGAAGCTTTAACACTTTTAAGCCAGGTTTATATAATCTTAGTGGATATACAGAGGTATTGGGCGCGTTTCTCACTCACACGACTAGGGTTCAAATCCCGATCAAACTTTTACATCTCTTTGATAACTTTTTGAACCGATTCTTTTCATGGGTAGACCTCAATTAGTAACTGGCTGATTTTGTATTTTTAAAATATGACGTAAATGACGTGATATTACAATTTTTTTGTTGCGTATGTGGTACTAGTCCAAACTAATATTGTGTTTTATGCGATGAAAACAATTTAAGCAATGTTCGTTGGCATAAAATTTACAATTAGGGTGCTGGTACCAATAGATCACCCAAGTAAAAAATATCATACCATAATAACGAAAAGCCCTATAAATGATTTTAAGGTGTCATGTTGAATACTTGCTTTCTGTCACTCGCATTTCATTTGAAAATAATTATTAAATCACAGTCATTTGAAATATATAAAAATTGTTCATAAAGCAGAGTCCATATGGATTCATTTCTTTAAAAAAAATTTTGTAACTGCCGATGGCTTAAAACTAGAAACTAGAACCGTGTTGGTTAAATCATGAATTATGGAAACTGCGCTTATTCTTAGCAAAACGTCCAATAAATAAAAACCAAAAAATAGATTTTCAAAAAACAGTTTTGGCTTTTCATTCTTACTGATAGAGTAAGTGCTCATAAGACACTAAATTCATGAGCAAATACTGTGGAAGTTGGAATGTACTAACAGCAAGCAAAACAAGAATAATTTTGAAAATATTATACAGCTTCAGAGAAACTTTTGGCAATCGCTTCAACTGCAATCAAATATGTGCGTCAGCGGCGTGTGAGAACGTGAACGTGAAATTTATTTAATTGAAATTATAATTAAAATTACGGGTCATGGAATGAGGGCGGCATCACGTGGCAGCCGGTGGTGTTTATAAGATGCGCTGTTGATTGCGGTTTGTTGGCGCGTAACTGGCTTGTGCTCAGCCCGAGCCCGAGCCCGTCAATTACCTTTACTGGTAAAAATTCACGCGAAATCGATACAATACTCTCGGATGGGGTGGCAAGCTGTTGCAGGTTGGGTGCCGATGAAAATTATTTCCATTCATTTTCTCCGTCAACATGCACCGGCCATTGCACAGTGGCGGGCCTCTTTAAAAAGGGAGACAAAACTTTAAAATTTATCTTGACTGGAAATTTCATCATTTGCTCTTCCAGCGTTAACTTCTACATATCATGTGCCTTTTCAGTCATTGGGTTATGTTTAGTTACTAATTCCTGATTTTTGCATGGAAATATCAGCAGCATTAACATATAAGAGAAGACGGGGTAAGTTGTACCCCTAAAATTTCAACTATAGATTTTGTCGAATACCTATGTTTTAGTTGAGTTTACAGCGAACTTGCTTGTTAAAACTTTGTTTTTAATTTTGAGGGCAAAATTTATTCACATAATCTGAAATATGTGGTAAAAATAGAAAAAAAAAATGTCGCTACATATTCAAACTTAAAAAAGAAGAAATGCCACTACTTACCCTAACTCTGAAAAGCAACAAATAGTTTCTCATTTTATTGAATTGAAAATTTAGCTTTGTCTAAGTTGAAGTATGTGAATCAAACGAAATATAGTTTAAATATTAAATGTTGATATCAATGTTTGAGATTTTGTCCAGCTCTCCACCCCCTGTGCATTGGATTGAAACCTTAGCCCAACGTGAAAATATGCATGGTAATGAGAGGTCCTCGGCTGCAAAGGATTAAATTATAAAATCGCACTGAGGGCATGACAGCGTTTTTTTTTGGCAAGTCCAGCTTGATTTTAATCGATGTGCATCGGTGCCAAAGCCTGTCCATTCTGTTCGGAGAATTGAAAAATTATTGATTCAAAAGATGTCAGACGGCCAAACGGAAATTTTATAATTACCAGGTTCTGTTGTGTCAGCGCAATTGGTCCACAGTTTTCGTTTGCATATTGTTGGTCGGTATTACCACGGCTGGTTATAAATTTTCCATTATGCTGAGCCTTAAGCGACGGAGCAACTGGAATTTGAAGTGACAGTAGAAGTGTTATTCAAGCCGTTGGAAATAAAATATCAATTAATAGACACTATTTCGTAAAGCAACGCTTGGTTTATATAGAAGATAGTTAAATGCGAAAAGATAAACGAATCTTGTCTTATATACGCTATATCAAAAGCATCGCTCTAGTGAGTCAAAATAAGGTTTCAAATAAGGTCTAAATATGGTTTTCTTTTAATCATCTTTGTGCCGAGATGAAAACTAATTACATGAATTTAAAGATTGCAAAATTACCTTGCAATATTTGCCTTGTGTATTAAGCCGGTTTGGCTACCTTATTATAAATGGATGAGCAAAATGTTCCAGTCATATAAAAACTATTATTAAATTTTGTTTATGGTTTTGTTTGGGTTATGGTCTAATATTAGTCAATTTCAGACACGCTCACCCTTCCCATATATCGTGGTCTCCAGAGAAGAATTGTTTTCACAACAAACAAAATTCTTCTTATGAGGCATGGTCAGTATCATCATCAGCAGTTCACATTTCGAATATTTTCTCGCATCACCAACCAATCTCTTGAATCACAAAATTCCTATCTCAGAAAACCCTATCACGCTAGGCTTCACCTCAAAGGAGCATCCACTTACACAACCAGCAATGACCTGGAAGCAGGAAAATATTCAACAATTATTCTCCTGATTACGTTCCTCATTTTCCACCTGCATTCATCGGACAAACTTTTTGCCTCTGTCATAAAAAGGAAATAAAATTACATGCCAACCAGTGCCGACCCGCACATCGCCACCTCCGCGCCCAAGAAATTCCCTCGGGTATCCAAGATCGTGTCTACAAGCGAAACGGATGGAGATGATTCCTTGTTTCTTCGCTGTTCCCAAGAATGCTACAGTAAACAGAAAACGAAAGTTGATAAGGAAGTTTTAACGGCGCGAAAACATGCAAAACAGTTCCGGTTGCGCCTTCCGGTACGATTCCGCCAAAGTCTTATCACTTCTTTTTCCTCTCGTTCTTGTACTGGCCTTCGTCCATTTGCCACTGCTAACAACATTTCCATTCGAGGTTGGCCACTTTGGATTGCTGAACAGCAGATCTTAACGGGAAAAATAATCGATAGCAACGTAAGAAGCAGGAAGTATTCTGAATGGAAAAGCAAGATTTGAAGACGATGAGGTGGAATTCCTTAAATCAAAATTTATTCACGTAAATAGATATTGGCAAGGTATTTTTCTTATAACTTAATACATAATCAAAATTGCTGATCCAGAACGTCACAGTTTCAAACCATGGGCATCAAAGTTGTGGTTTATAGTGTTTATTGTTTGAGTGAAGGATCACCCTCTTGTTTGTACCTACCCCTTTTTAAAAAGAAACAAGCCTGAAGTGTTTGGTTTAAAAGTTACCATTGTTTGAATTTTGCAAATTATGATCATACCAGTCCTTAACATCCGATTTGAGGAAAGCTGCACAGGGGTTTAACAACAATATTTCTGGAGAAAAAGCCGGTAATTGTGGTATCATCATAAAAACAAAGACACCGTCTTCAGCTATTTAGCTGCACAGACTGTAACTTAACACTAGACAACGAACAAGCATGCTCCAATGGCACAGCCGTGAAACTTTCCTGACGAAAAGTTTCAATGACTGAAGCGGGAATCGAACCCACACGACACGATGCGCTCAAAGACCTGACGACACTAACCGCACGGCCACGAGGCCCACAATGAATTACTCATCTCAATTATTTCAATTAAATATGCCTTAATTTTCCATAATTTGAAATGGGAAAGGGAGTGGTCCTTGCAAATCTCAGCACAACTCTCCGCATTGCAATTTAAATTGCAATTTTATGTAAATAGGGAGACTTACGGCTTCGGCATTATTCGACTATTATCGGCAACCAAATTTTAAGTTGCCGAAGAGCATGAGGTTGCCGACAATAGTCACACTGGCAAGAGATGTTCGAAGCATTGTAAAAACGTTTCCAAAAGCGTTTTGACAAGTCTGTCGGTGTGAATCGATATAGAATTGAGCAACGCATAAATGTAAACAGATAAAAACTGAATTTCTCTGCTGATGTCCGAGAAAATAACAAAAACATAATAATCAGGTCAAAAATAGGGCCCTGAGCAGGCATTGCTATCTCATCTGATCCAAGAGTTCATCTTTCGTTGGTTGGAAGATATTATCTTCAATCCAAGAGCGCATTGAAACATTGAATGAATGAATGGTACTATCTTTTCATCTTGTGATGATCTTGACAGATATTGAATAAGTTCGATGGATGATATGTTTTGCACTGGTTATTCCGTTTAAATAAATTAAGTTCTACTGCTCTTTTGACTTCTATTATGAAAACCAATTTATGTTTAATATATATTTGATTGTGGGAAAATTCGCTGTATAAAAATACTGTTTTATTAACAAAATTATGAGTCAGATGCAGCTATGGGATTTCCGCTGTGAGTTTTCTTTCATGAATGATGGCGAACAGAGCTGCAATGTGGATTGTATGTAAAAAACATACTAACATACTTTTCAAACCTCAAAGTCGGATTCATAAGCACAATCAAGTTTAAAAAAAACTAACCAATCAAGTAAATAAGCGCTTTATGTTTTCCCCACGTAAGAAACTGATTATAGATTGTTTTAGGTCACATATTGGGGATTTTGAATCAAATGTAGTTACTTGAAGAGTGCAACTTTTAGTTTTGGTCGAAATGAAAACTAAAAACTACATGCACTAAGATATTATCTTATTGATTGATTAATATCTTACTCAGAAAATCAAATGATGAGATGAAATGCAATGCCTGTCCCTAAATCAAAAATTAAACTTAGTTCAATTTAAAAAAAAGAACGCAACTGTTCATGCCTTAGTAGCCTAGTGATAACATCCGCGGCTATAAGGCAAAGCCATGCTGAAAGCCTGAAGCCGGTCCAGAATCTTTTCGTAATAGACATTTTCTTGATTTCTCAGGGAATAGGGTGTCATGGGACCTGCCACAAGATGTAAGAATTCGAA
This sequence comes from Aedes aegypti, assembly GCF_002204515.2. Taxonomy (NCBI): domain Eukaryota; kingdom Metazoa; phylum Arthropoda; class Insecta; order Diptera; family Culicidae; genus Aedes; species Aedes aegypti. Next base: position 170,287,365 of record NC_035107.1, read on the forward strand.
AACTGGATTATAGCGAAGAAAGCTGTTGATCAATAACTGTGAAAGTGCTTCACTGAGTAGGCTTCGTCCCAGTAGGGACATTATGCCAAGAAATAGAAGAATAAGAAAAATAACAACTTTTGTATGTGAATTCCTTTTAGTACAATTCTCATCCTAGTATATTCCTTCATTTACTCGGAGCTGCTAGCAAAATAGAAAAAAGCAAAAATTCTTTTTTTAGCCTTTGATTTTTAACTTTGACGTCGTTAGTTTTTTTTCGTTATGTTTGAAAAATTACCATTTATATTCGAAAAATTCCCATTTTATGCTCCTCAATCAATGAGTTCGGCTGAAAAATTTGGGAAAATTCCAACAATTTTTGCTTATTTATTTCTACTTATATTATTTTCACAAGATAAAGTAAGCTCTTTTCATTCATAATAGCAAAATTACGGTTAATCGTGAATCTTTCGAAAAAAAAAGTTGGTGGTATATTTGAAATCCATATTCCACCACGCGTTTAAAATCTTTTTGGTATCTAGCGCTTCGCTTGCAATGGTTCAATTCGAACCTGTAATCGATGATCAACTGTTCATTTTTGAGTACAGCCGAATTAGGCTTCCAATAAGCAGGTTAAGGATTTAGGGAGTTCATTGATTTCGAATTTACAGTGATTCGAGTGATTATCTGAAAACGCAAGGTGTACTTTTTGAATATTAAGCATACTATGGCAAATTTCCTTGGAACAAAAGAATCTTTCTAATCGAGATGCACTTGTGGAATTTGTTTTTTAAAGCATAATTTAGCCACGTCTTTAAGTTTAAACTGGTAAACTAAATGTTGCAAAACCTGACAGAATTTAGTAGAGCCTTTACTATCTTCCTCGTACACAACACAGTTAAAATCTCCTCCAATCACAAAATCACCAGAATTCGAATTTAAATGCAATGCTTAATGTGAAGATGAATCGAAGCCAAAGTTTAAATTTTCAAGAGCATGGATTTGGAGAACCAAACATCCGTTCAAGCTGAAAACTTAATCGATTGGTCACTAGCTGGTGGTGACCAATCGATTAGGTTTTCAGCTCAAACGGATGTTTGGTTCTCCAGATACGTGCTCTTGAAAATTTGAACTTTGGCTTCGATACATCTTCACGCTCTCAGTAAAAAAAATCATTTATTTCTTTTTTGTACTAGGATCTTGATTGTGCGTATATGTTGATGAACTTAAATCCTGTTAGCATAAATGATATTATTCTTCCACTTGGGTCTACTAGCAAGTCTTATAACGCAAAGTTTTTTTTTTCGTATAGCTATTGCTATTGATCGATTTATATGGTTGTAGTTATATGGTTGTAGATCAAAATGACTTAATAATTCGGTAAAACGACGACGATGTTATGTTCAACTCTTGAAAAAATACAATGCCTTGTTCATTGAAATTCACAAAATCACGGATCAATGATTGCTTAGCTGAACAAACAACCTTGTTCAAATTAATGGTGGTAGTTCAAATAGAATATTTACTCATTCATGATTTGATTAAACTTCTAACTTATCTTCCGCTTTTTCGGATCTAAAATAGAGATCTAGCTTCCATCCGCATCGTCTAGCAAAACAGTGCTGGAATGCTGGAACTCACTGATACATCTGCTGACTTACTTGTTGTTGCTTGAATCACTGTGAGTGACAAAATTGGGTAAACCAATGTTCACTGCCATCTTAACTGCTTAACTGCTTCCAACACATTCATCCAACCACTCTCACCACGCATTGTCTGTTGAGTCACCCTTACGAAAAACCTCCTGCATGTCCAGGGCTCAGCCATATGGGCCAATATTTTGGATGTCTGATATGTCTTCTTTATTCCCCTTCACCAAAATGTTGAGATTCAGCTTCAACGATTCTTCTTTCTCACGAACACGCCACCTTGGGTACAGATTCTTACTGGTTCCAGAACTCATACGGCAAGAATAATCCAGCTTCAGATGATCCGTTGCCTTACAAATAAAACACTTCTCCTACATTCCGCAGTAATACGCGCGGCTTCTGTAGTTCCATTAGGCGGTATCTCCTTCGTAACTCATATTCCGAACACCTAGAGCCAACAGTGACTTCAAATGCATCTGTAAGTAATAAATTAGCTGATATTAGTGACAATTTGAGGTGATTATAGAACGAAGCCACACCTCAAATTTTCAAGAGCACAAGTCCTGAGAACCAAACAGTGCTCCGCGTTGAAAATTTATCCCATTGGTCACCACCAGCAAACAAGCAATTTGATTGATTTTCAACGCGAACTGTTGTCAGATTTTCCAGTCTTGCGCACTTGAAAATTTAAAGTTTGGCTTCGTTTTATAATCACCTTAATATCTTCGCAAAGTCGAACTGTTGGCTGTTGGGTGTGCTGATAAAATTTGAACTCGTTTAGTATTGTTTTTACCGTTTTGTCTCAAATTCCGAACAGACTCATATTCCGAACACTCGATTTTTGTATGGCGATTTGGTTGGAATATTTCGCTGAAATATGTCATCAAATTACAAGGAAATGGCAGTCTATTATAATTCAATTTTAACGTCTCCAATATATCTTATACCGCGGAAGTAGTGATGACTTTCTAGTTTGAGACCAGTAGAACAAGCTCAGATACATTTATTGCGAAATTATTCATTTGAATACGATTTATTCGTGCTGTTCGGAATTTGAATCAAGGTGTTCGGAATATGAGACAGAATGAACACAGTGATCGGGATTTGAATCAAAATGTTGTTCCATGCTTTTACGTAAAACTAATGTTAAACAAGTTTAAATAAACTGTTTTATCGTTACACCCAACAACTAACAGTTAGACTTTGTGGAGAAATTAAAATGTTCACGAATATCAGCTAATTTATGCCAACCAGATGCATTTGAAGTCACTGTTGGCCTTAAGTGTTCGGAATATGAGTCAAAACGGTACGTAAAAGTATGGAACAACATTTTGATTCGAATGCCGAACACTGTGATCATTCTGTCTCAGTTAGTTTAACTGGCCTTGAACTAGAGAACCAACACTACTCCCGAGGTAAAAAAACAACGAATGAATGACAGATCTTCAATTTCTTATATCTATCAAATCGGTATTTTTTTCAGCTCTCAGTATCAAAATATGTTAGCTAAGTTTTTCCGCCTTCTCGTGATCGTTAGCCAAGTGAGTAATCAGTTCAGTAAACAGTTAACTTTTCTATAAAGTTTATTCAGTTTAACGTTTGTCATGTTTCACGGTTTACGGAATCTCACTGACTACAAAACAAGTGGGTTAATTTATAATCTTTATGTCATTTAAAGCAAATGCGATGAAAATCACATCGACATTGGCATCATTATATTTAGATTGGCTTCCTTTGATTGTTAAGAATAACTAGGAATATATTTTTCGTGCACCTTAATAAAGCACCATTCTTGTACATATTCCCAGTAGATACACACTCTGTCGTCATCATAATTACATCAAACCAGCATTAAACAAAGACAGGCCACCTTTTGACACAAATCGTGCACTGCTCAAAGCATATGATGAATGTCTATGTATATGAATGTTCATGCTCCGACGTAGAGCCGACAGTATCTTTGCTCGAAGCAGTTCGGACCATATATCTCAGCTCTAGAGAATCATAGAAATTGAATTAGATTAGAATTCTCACCGGCGGGCACTCCGCCTGAGCTGTGTCAGTTCGGGGACAGCGAAGCGAAAGGCGACATTTTAATCTCATACCTTCAATCTATTGTTATTATCACTGTTTGTTCGGCACCGGTAACGCTTCACTTAGCAAGGAAGTCACCATATAATAGTAGTATCTACCTATTGTTTTAGGTATTTGGCTGAATCGAAGCACCAGCTGTGTTCCATGCGATTCCTGCTCTATGCTTATATGCTTGGTTGTCAGTTGGAAGGCGCGAGTCCGTCCCAACTGGCATCTCACCATGGCCATAAGAGTCGCCAATTCGTTATCATAATATGTTAATGCTAATCTTGCCTGCCAGCCGGTCGTCGAGAGCAAACAATGCTGCCTACGTGTATGGCGTGTCAAGCACCATTGGCAACGTGGTCACAAGTGTATACGGCGGAGAAAGTGTTGCCAAGGTTTGGCCATACCATAAGCAAATCTTCAACAGGTCTATGCTTATACGGAAGAAGTTTTGATTTCTACTTGCTTTAAGACTGAATGTTCACTTTGCACCAAAAATATGGAACCACTCCACCAAATCTTATCACTTTTCACTCTGTTTCATTCAGGCTATCGACATGGATGGAGACACCATCTTCTATGGTGACAGAGGGCTCAATTGGCTTGTCAGATGGATCGAGCCCAGGATATCCTGTCTACTGCGAATCGCTGCATGTCTATAGCCTGGTTTCACTGATTACTTTTAAACCGCCAACGATTGTTGAGTACGCCGTCCCCTATTTTTCGAAAATTTGAAATGTTATAAGTTTGTGAAGTGCTCGTTTTAGTAATAAAAAAAAAAACAGGTAAAAATTTCAAGTCCGTTCGTGGACGCTAAGTGGTCCCCCAAAGACCCTAAAGGTATTAGGTGTAGTTGACCCCCGTATAATATGTATCACAGCGTAACAAAAATGACATTTTTGCGTGTCTCAAGAATCAAATTATGTGTCTCTAGTAGATTTGGGGTTGTTGAATATGGTGCCATTCTCAGAAATGTTCCAGCACGTCACAATTTTTAGCTACAGGTCGCCAAAGTTGTATAAAACACTGGTTTTATTAATGTTTACATGAAATTTAAAGTACAATTTATCATACTTTTTTGTAATCTAATCCACCAAACATGCAAAACAGAATTTGAACTTTCATTTCAGACATAATTTGATTGAAATTGCGCGATTAAATTTCGATTAAACCGATTTTTTTAACATGCTTGCAGTCTCCATACAAAATTCTTCGTTTCTTCTATATGGCAAAATACAACAATTCTCTAAACCATCAAAAAATAACTTTTCCGTATCGAAAGTAAAACAAACTTTGATGATAAGTATTGTTATACACATAAAGTTTGAATTCTGTGGCAAATTAAGCCAATATATTACCTTACAAGCTGGCAAACTTGCATGCAAGTTGGCTGAAATAGTCATTTTTTGCATTTTCAACAATCAATATCTCAAAAACTAGACGTGCTATGATATTTCTGAAAACGGCAATGGATTCAGCAACCCTTATTTAAGTGAATAGCAGTATTTTGGTGCTGGAGACAAAAAACGTGTTCCGCAGTGTATTTCTTCCAACCTTAGCGTTCGCATCTCCGATGACAATTGTCACGTTTGTTTTTGGCATTCTTCATAAGCCTTGGCAATGCCTTCATAGAACGCGTTCTCCTAGTGTATCCATGTTCTATTATTTTTTTCAGAAACTTAGTTGCTTCGAAAATCAATATAAGGGTCAATTATCAATCATGGGACCGATTTCTGGCAACACCGTCAACCACACATTGCGGTGTGCTCGCCGGCAAAGTGCCAACAGAAGGCGCCATCTAAGTGAGCAATCATAACTTTTCGAAACAAATAATGAACTTGAGTGGCACTGTCATACGATTGACGTACAATTTCCCTTCTCGACAATTCTATGGCACTGATACTACCAACCACCACGGCAGCAGCAGATAGCACTCGTCGTTACGAGCAACCGTGTTGGGAATTGGGCATATGACAAAAGATACATCTTTCTGGGATGATCATTTGTCTTGGTTTCGAAGGAGCGAGATTTTCTTCCGGCGAAAGGAGCTGCGGATTGCGTAGATAATATATAGGGTAATCTGGGATATCCACACTCAGTTGAGCTCGGCTTATTTTCATGATTTTACCGAGAGCAGCACAGCGGAGCGGCAACTAAATTTCAACTAAAATGCCAGCAAAAATCATGTTTGTTAATAAGCAGCAGCACCACTTGTACAAAAACCATTTTAAAGATTTCTTGCTCAATTTCATCAATTTTGTCATGTCATGGTTCGAATGCTTTTCAGATAAGATACTTTCATTCCAAATATTCCAATATTGGTCAATTGAGATTTGGAAAAGTTATGGCAATTTGTTGTTTTTAGAGGTAAAAATTGTGTTTTCAGTCGCACTTTCATTGCATGAAGAGAAATTAAAATTACGTTTAAAATTAAAGGGCATATTGAGAACTATCGTAAGGATGGTTTGAGGTCTATTACACTGCGGAACACGTTTTTGTCTCAAGCACCAAAATACCGCTATTCACTCAATTAAGGTTTGCTAAATCCATTGCCGTTATCAAAAATATCAAAGCACGTCTAGTTTTTGAAATATTGGTTGTTGAAAATGCAAAAATTGACTATTTTAGTCAACTTGCATGCAAGTTTGCCAGCTTGTAAGGCAATTTATTTGCTTAATGTATCACAGAATTCAAACTTTGTGTGTGTAACAATACGTATCGGCAAAGTTTAAAATATTTTCGATGCGAAAAATTTATTTTTTGATGGTTTTAAAAGTGTATTGTCTTTTTTCATATCAGAGAAACGAAGAATTTTATATGGAGACAGCAAACATGTCGAAAAAATCGGTTTAACAGAAATTTAATCGCGCAATTTTATCCAAATTCAATCTAAAATGAAAATTCAAGTGCAAAATAGCATGCTTAGTGGATTAGATCACGACAAATTTTGATAAGTTATACTTTAAATTTTATGTGAACATCAATAAAATCAGTGTTTTATACAACTTTGGCGACCTGTATCTAAAAATTGTGACGTGCTGAAACATTTCTGAAAATGGTATCAGATTCAGCAGCCCCAAATCTACTCGAGAAACATAATTTAGTCCTTGAGACACGCAAACATGTCATTTTTGTTACGCTGTGTTATTTTTGTTTTATTCTGAATGAATGTTTGGAAACTACTGTCTACATCACTTCTTAAATAGTTAAAGGCATTCCTATTATGAAAATCTATAATTTCCATTACTAGGTCATAGAACTTTTGCCCCACACTAGTTTCGAACCCTTGTTCCAACGGTAAGGCAGAATTTCATTTAAGACAATCAATTTTGAAATGAGTAAATATTTTGACACTAGTTTGTTCAAAAAAATCGTAGCCCATATGTTGGAGGTTCACTGTGCGGAATTTGTTTCTCCGCAAGTGTCATTTTTTTTAAATTATTGGTTATTTTACTAAGGTCAAACTTTTGCCCCACCATACTCTATGCTGACAGTAATTGTGGGCGGCCTAGCTGGATATCAGGCCTGAAAGGGTCTGATGTTGGCGAGGAAGTGAAAAGTTCATAATCAAGCTCGTTTTTCCTCGACGATACTGCCTAATCCAATATGCGGGCTGGTATGAGGAAAGTTTTGCTCGATTAAACGAGCCGGAAGCGAAATTCTGCTACTATACTCTTGGATGTTGACGTTCAGTGTCAGCCGGCAAAGAAACCAGAAACAGGGTGGCTTATGCTGTACTTTGCTTATCCACCGGGAGTGATCGAAAGGAGATTGCCTTGGTATATGTTGTTGTGTGCAAGGAACATACATTGGCAGGAAGATTATGCTCCGAGTTCTCCGATGAATTTAATTTAATTCACATAATTAACTTCGAACATGCCAGTGTTGTATTAATATCGAGTGGGTGCAGTTTCTGCAAACGTATGTACAGCAGATTCTAGGCGAAGGATCTCAGATAGATTATTGCATTGTATGCAATATAAGTGCGTGTGCTGTTGAAGAATTGCTGTAGTGTTGATTGGAATTTAGTACCCAATAAAACTAGAGGATATGTTGCAAAATTGAAATAGTTGTATCCTTCAAAGGATAACAACAGTAGATATACGAAGAATCTTATATGAATTGCTCCATTCTCCTCATCACTGAACGCAATCTATCAGCTGTCTGGCATCCAATGGAGCTGGTTATTGTTTTTGGTTTCGGTATTGCTTTAGCTTACAGTCTACTGTAAATTAGCTAAATTTGTTAGGAAACAATCAAGCAATTGCCTTGAGTGCAAAGTTAGTTCCATCAACTCACAGTAACGGACAAAACTTTAAGACCATCTCACTCACATGCTATGAGCTTGATATGATATGATATTTTATTGTCAACAGGATTTGCGTCAATACTTTTCATTCTACTATTCAATTTTACGAGTAATGCATTTGCAGAATAAAACAATAGTAAAAAAAATGAACTGAATAGGAAATGGAGGATCCTATGAACATAAGGTGGCAAAAATCATGGGACCAATACTGAAAAAAAGGTTTTCTGTCGAAAACATGAATAACAAGGCCATTGTGGATTTCTTGTGGAATATCCCTCATCTGCTACACTGCAGTTCTTAAGTATATATTTTGATACCGGCATACGAAACTGAGATGAAATGTGACATATTGTATCTTTCATTGTATTGTTTCACAACTTTTCTTTTTTTTATAATTGAAATGAATCTAAAGCTGCATAATCGGTCACTGGGCTCTATCATCATGTTCGGCAAATTATCTTGAATCGTTCCCGTTGGAATCTTTGCGAAATCTGTAAAACTTAAGTTACGAATGTTGTGATGTAATACGGAAGCATGCATACATTATGCCATTAATTTTTTTTTTTTTCAAGTTCTAACAAGAACCAAAATAAAAAACGGTAACAATTCACAAAACTGCAAATATTGCAAATTTTATATTTTCAAAATAAGTAAGCTACAGTGGGAGAAGTGTGCCAGTGAGGTAAGTGGATCATTTGTCCATATTAAGCATAAATACTTGAATATTTTGAATTTTTTAGGTTACATTTCCACGTTTACACTAATAATACTGAAAAACTGGTACTACACGTGCACTAACACAAGCAAACTTCTCAACTGCAAAAATCAATTCATATCAAAATTGTTTTCTGTTAATCAAAAATTAATTGATAATAAATCTTCGAGCTGTTTAGTAGAATACTTATAAGTAGATGAAAAAACCGAATTTAGTTCTATACCATTTAATTCCACTATCCTAGTACTAAATTCGGTTTTTTCATTTACTTAAAAATTAATTGTTTCTCCGTCTAAAATCGAATTGGGATCCGGATCCTATTCTTGGCACTCTTGGTTCACTTCGGCAGTGTGGTTTTTTTTTAAAGCTAATGAGCTCGGATTTGGCCTAAATAGGCGTCGTATTGAAGTGCTTCTCGTTGCAAAGTTTCAGACGATTCGGGCGAGAAAAACCCCCCACTGTGCGGCAGGTAGTTGTAATTCATGAGTACTAGCTTGCCGACCAATACGTTCGGCTGCCGGAAAAAGTGCTTCGTTCGTTGTTGTAGTTGGTGGAGGTAGTCTGTCGACCAGATCTTCCAAAACGTCAGGGCCCTTCGTTGCATCTCCTGCCAAAGCGAAAGCCGGTTGCTGAGAATTTGGGAGAGGTCAGGCTTCGGAATCGATTGCAGAGCAGACCCAACCAGGAAGTGCCCCGGAGTGAGGATGTCCAGGTTGCTAGGATCCCCAGAGATGACGGTCAACGGCCGCTAATTGAGACAGCTTTCGATTTCGCAAAGGACGATGATCATGGCTTCGCTTGACAGGGCTTCCAGTCCGACGACTCTTCAGAAGTGTTGCTTCATCGATTTGACAGCGACTTCCCAGAGGCCACCGAACGTTGGTGCGTTAGCGAGAATGACGCTGAACTGGATGGCAGACTCAGTACAGAACGGTGCTACCTTCGTTTGAAGCTTTTGGTTGTTGAGTTGCTTGCAGAGATCGCGTAGCTGCCTGTCCGCGACCTTGAAGTTGGTGGCATTGTCGCAGTACAGGGTGGCTGGCTTGCCATGACGAGCCAAGAATCGTTTCAACGCGGCGATGAAAGCGTCGGTGCTGAGATCGCTGACCAGCTCGAGATGCACGGCCTTCGTGACCATGCAGATGAAGATGGCGACGTATACTCTGAACGGCGGAACTGGTTTTGTTCGGTGTATTGGGACTTTTAACCAGATAGATCCGCAGTAATCGACGCTGGTGTTGAGGAACGCACGAGCCGGAGTGACTCGAACCTTCGGAAGTTGACCCATTAGTTGGTGTTCCGACTGGGTTGGACACGATAGCAGCGTAAGCATCATCGCACGAGGGCCAGCGTGGAGGAGTTGTTTATGCACCGATTCGATGAGCAGAGACGTCAAGGGGTGGTTTTCTGTCAGAAGAATTGGATGCTTGCGAGTACGATGAGTGGTTCAGCCGGCCAACGACACGGAGTAGATCACACTAGATGAATGGATTCAAGTTTTTAAGGATGATTTCTTGAAATCCTTCCTTTTCCGGATCGTATCGATTAAGTGGCTGAAGCAGTCCTAGTGTACGACCTTCACGAATGAGTATCGTCAGCGACGAGAAGCGGTTAAACAGAGCGTAGTCGGGGGCCTCAACTAAACTTGTGATTGCTGCAAGTGTAGTAGTGCGCATTTCGAGGATCTCAGGACGGAATTCTTTGGAACTTGGGACTGGGAACATGCTCGGCCATTCCGACGCATCGGATATTAACCAAGGTGGACCCTTCCACTACCGGGCGACATTGGTGAGCTCTCAAGCATCAGTGCCTCGCGAGATGAGATCCGCAGTGTTCTCCAAACCGGCGACGTGCTTTCGAATACCTCCTTCTTTCTTTGGTGAGCGCACAACGAACCAGCCTGATTCGTCACGGGTGGTGGGTGCTGAGAAATACCTATCGCAGGTTATTTCTTCCTGGACACGAGTATTGGAACAACTCTCAACTTCCCAGAACCGAGATAACTACTTGTCGAGATCCTCAGTGGTGCACAGCAGACTCTTTTAGAGCCTCGGGATTGATCATGGGTGCTTACAGGACCGCTGACTTTCCAACCGAGCACGGTACGCTGGAGAATTTGCTGACTTATTGGAGAACTGTCTACGACAGGTAGTTGACCTTTCCGCAGAAGGCTGAAAAAAATCTGAGCACCGATAACCATATCGATTCCTTGCGGCAAAATCTGGATCGGCTAAGACCACAGTAGAAGGAATATTTCAATTGGCTTCCTTCCCGGCAAATCATTGGTGATTTTGGTGAGAATGCTGAACGTTAGTGTGTTCGAATAGGTGGAGTCAACGGAACTGAAAGTGGCCACGATACACTGATGACTGTTGACTGTGGATCCACCCATTCCAGCGATGACTGCAGCTTGCTTTTGCCGGTTCAGCCCCAACAACTGAACGATTCTCTCGGTGATGAAATTTGACTCCGAGCAGTAGTCCAACAGGGTTCGCACGAATGTGGATCTTCCGAAAGGGCCATGGACCTTAACCACGGCAGTGGACAACAAGACAGTTAAGTAGCTGATCTTGAACGAATTGCAGCCAACGCATTGGAAGTGTGGGGCTGCTGGGTGGTGGACGTGGGGGTGGATTAGGGAAGTGGAGCGGGGATTAAGAGTAATGCGGACTCGTCATCGGTACTTGAGATGGATTGCTTGGGATTGGGTGAAACGATCGTTGGGGAGGGCGGATGCAACAAGGTGTGATGCTTTTCAATGCATCTCCGGCAAGGCTTGGAGGAGTATTCACGACTAAGGAGACTCAGTGACAGACTATTTCAGCACATCTTCTTCTTTCGGATGGTGTCGTGCTTCTGCTCGTATTGTATCCGCTTGAAGACCTCGCAATTGTAGATGCAATTATATTGGTTTTCACAACGGCAGCGGTATGAGCAGAAGAGAGGCGAGGCTTTTCATTCACAATAGAAGGTGTAATGCTTCCACTGTTCAGTGAAAGCTTGACCCTTTAAAAAGGTGATAAGCTCATCATAGGTAGAAATCTTGGTCGTGTTGTCACTTGTTGATCTCTCCCATCCTCGCAACATGCTGTGATTTAAACGACTGCACACCATATGCACCAAAAGAGAGTTTTATTCAGCGGTCGGCTCCCCCAACGTCGTTATAATATTCACGGGGCGTTTAAAGTGCCAAGATAGCATAGGAAGACTCCTCCCTAATCGGCTCAACGGTAAATAGGGACGACATGTGGTTTTTAATGAGGAGGCGCTTATTGTCATACCGACTGACCAGAAGATCCCACGCAATCTTATAGTTTGCTCCTGTAATGCTCGTGGTATCCAGTTACTAAGAAAAGCATATTAAACCTACTGGTATCAAAAATATTCACATTGCCCAGTTACTTATTTAACCAACTGTCCACTCGTATATCCTGTCGTACATTGGACGTAGCAACATTCCAGTGACATACTAAACCGCATTCTTTGAAACTAAGCTCCTGCTAACGATACAGATCTCACATTGCTCCGCTCTGAACAGGATATTGAAAACCCAACAAAAATCACACGCTTTAAATTGAAAAGTCATCACCAGTATAAATCAATCTGACACGTCGGGTTTTATTCAGGCCACGTTTTCCAGGTGGAAAAGCAACACCAATCACGATCGTCTCACATTTGCCGTGACACCCGTGTCGTTGCTTTACTCCAACAAATGTTTGCTAATCATCAAGGATCAGTGACAGATAAGAGGGAGCAAACGAGAGCAACAAAAGATGATCGAAAATTGAAACAAATCCTGCGTTGTGGTCCCGGACTGTCGCTTGGTGCCTGATCTGAAGTAACACGCTTTGCAATTCCACCACACTCCAGGCACACATGTTTTTTGATGCGACTTTCTGCAGGCAAAAGGTTTTTGCGACTATGATAAAATGCAAATTCTCCATAGAAAATGAAAACTGCTGCATGTTAAATGAAGCTGTTTATCACTACAACTTATAAAATGTTTCATGCATAAACGAAATTTCTCCTTAGCTAACAGAAGTGGTACCAGTAAAAGCACACATTTTCATTAGTTAATTTCAAAATACACCATATATGAAAGTATGCTACAAAGAAAACATATAAAGTACTAACAGATTACGGAATAATATTCTATGACAAATACTAATCATAAATATGTAAACTGCACCAAAAATATATACAAATTATAACAAACATACCGAAAATATCCCGTAGATAATGTCAATTTTTTACCATAAACTTTTCAATTTACATCTGTTCCCTTGATTACAAATCGAATGTACCTTCTTATAAAATATACAAATGCCATGTCTATACAGCATGCAAACTTTTATATGCTCTATGTTAAGTCAAACTGGACTATGTGATGTTCAGGATATATGATTTTTGACATCCTTGATCCTTAGTTAAGTCAGACATGATAATATTGTATAATATTGGTTCCAAAAGCTGCCTTGAAGAACAGCAGCTCCTACAGGAAGTCTTTGAGACTTGCAGTTCTGATAATAAACCTGAAATTTATGATTTGACAGATAACTTTGGATTATTCTAACAATGTATGGTGAATAACAGATTTACCAAGGAAAAGTTTTTAATTGTCTTTGAAGCCTCTTCAATTGTTTATTGATGCATTATACAGGCTGCTCTTTCTGTACAAGCCAACAAAAGTATTGCTAAGGCCACTGTCGCTAGGATAAATCTGCCAGCAAATCTGCCAACGAACGGAAAACGACTATCATGGGGCCTCCTGTTCCGATTTTCGCACGTACCTATCGTCTCATGAATATCAATTGCAGCATCTTCGGTATATACCTGGGCCCAGGTGTAACCGTAACAACCGACAACTGTCACATGAATTTTCCCATCGAACAATTTGATCCCCACTTACTTGAGGACAGCAGTTGCTTGGCTTCGGTTTTTTGTCATTTGGAACGCTTGCCAGTCTTTGTTCACCACTGGAATGACGAAGTAAATGGTGGTTGATAATACTGAGAGGAGACGGTAACTCACAAGTGGATGAGATTGGAGGACGATCAGGGAGGAGCGCTTTGCTGCACGCTTGCAAGCAAAGTTGCATGGCAGAAGAGATTTTAATTGTTAGTTGATTATATTTAAGTGGGACTTTCGTCAAATAGTCACAGACTAGGGGGTGCGAACAGGATTTCAACAAGCAGCAAGGCTGCTGTCAAGCCTAAATTTTCATCAAAATGATCCAAGTGGTGATCCTAGGATGATCCTAGGAATGATCCTAGGAGTGTGTGGTCATTACTTCGTCACGCTCAAACAAATTATACATTTTATGTGACACAAAAACTATCAACTGTTAAAAGTGTCTATTTGGTCTTATTGATGCTTATATTTTTCAGATATTTGCGAAATATATTCTAAACTAAACTACGGTTAGAAACTATCCAATTCAGCTAATTTATTAGACTTATTGCCTGCATAAAACTGTAAAGGCCGTGTGTGAGGTATTTTAAGTGTGCACCTAGGAAATGGTTTCCTGCGAGACAAGCAAATAAACAACGGTTAGCACTGGTGGAAAGAATGTGTTCAAACTGAAACAGCAAAATGTTCGAGACCGCACCCCTCAGGTCATAGACTATACAGAAAAGAAATAAACTATAACATCAGACATACAGTATCGGACATATAAAATGCACCAACTTCAGAGAGCTGACGTTTCTCAACCGATTTTTCTCATTTTTTCTGTGACAACTACAAATTACCTCAATTTTTGAAAACTATTAAAAAAGTTGTGTAAAAATTGTTGGTTTGAAAGTTACAGATAGGTTGAATTTTGACATAAAAAATGCACCAAGACGAAAAGTAATGTATCAGACAAACTTTGCGTCGTATCTTTCCGGTGTCTTCAGCACAATTGGTCCTTATCACGCAATGAAGAAATGCGCTGAAGACACCAAGATGCTACGACGCGAAGTTTTTCTGCTACATCACTTTGTGTCTTGGTGCTTTTTTTATGTCAAAATTCAACCTATCTATAACTTTCGAATCAACAGTTTTCACATAACTTTTACAATAGTTTTCAGAAATTGAGGAAATTTGTAGTTCGTCACAGAAAAAAATGAATCAGTTGAGAAACGGCGGAGATATATCTCTCTGAATTTGACCATTTTGTATCGGAAAACGTCTTTGGTGCATTTAATATGTCCTATTCTGTATCTAGATTTTCATGTCAATACGTTCAATAGTAACCGTTCAGTACTGGGGAAGGGCCTGGTGCAGTAATAAGAACACATACCTCTCACATCGAGGACCGAGGATCGAATCTCATCCCCGAGATAGTCACTTATGATTATGAAGGGAAGTAAAGGCGTTGGTACCGAGATGAACTAGCCTAGGGCAAAATGAACTAAGCCTACATCCCGTTCTAATGTTGGAACTTAAGATGTACTTGAGTACTTCAGTATATACAATTAAAAGTATGACAAGTGAATTTTGACTTTGTAAAGCGTTAAATGCGATTGAGCCCCATATAAATGAATTAAAGTTTTACATCTCGTTGCCGAGTTAGAGAACCATAGTAAAATTTGATTTTTATGGCTACCTTGATAGTCCGTCGCAAGGCAATAGCACTGGTTTTGTATTCCATAACTCGATACCTGGTCCTTTCAATAGAGTTATGTTATTGAGAGTTGACTGTAGTTAAAAAAAGATTATGTAGCTTAGTGAAAGTACTTTAATTAAATGACCTCCTATGTCATGACCGAATAGATGTTTTTGTCATGGCTTTGGGCTGTAGTTATTTTTATTAAGATAAGTAATGCACTCAATAACTACATATTTTCTATAAAGTTGAATTTTAAGTGTACTGCTTCGTAATCACCAGAACCACTGCAAATGCGATTCAAAGGGCCATCGAGGTAGCCATGAAAACCAACTCTTACTTTGGTTCTCTAACTCGATATCGATATACGGAACAAAGAGTAAGAGAGAGTTAACTGCTACTTCTTCTAGCGCAATATTAACAACAGACACCAAATTAAATCACCTTATCGTAGCCCCAGACAGCATTTAAGGCTAAGTAGCCCATCATTCGTTTTGGCATCAATGATGACTTTTCAGCTTGCATTTCAAAGTGATAAAACTCAGTCTTGATAGTTTATATTGACTTGAGAAAGTATCACTGTACGCGCTAACATTCATAAATTATGCTAATACTTTTTCAGCTGTGTTAGTGCAAAACCAACTGATTTTCTTTGATACGTAATCGTGAGATGACTTTGCAACAATCAGCAACGACGCGTACAAATTTCAATGACGGCCTACTTCGCCTTAAACGAACGTTTCCTTGAATTCGATGAAAAGGCGGTTTAACGACGTAGCCATCATGTCGGCTTCCAACGAGTTTGTTTACTACATGTGACAGACGAAGAGAAATGATCTGGCACACTTTGTAGGCTGCGTTGAGAATGATGATCGCTCGGAGGTTTTCAATTTTTCGCTTTACTTGTACTGCCCATAACTGCATATTTGTAACATTCGACAAAAGTAGGCATTGAGTAAATGGAACACCAAGTGTGCATTCTATGGCAGTATGGGAAGGAACTAAAATTTCTAAAAATTACCTATAACTCAAAAGTGCTTATTTGAGGCTGAAATTTTGTACAGCTCATATAGTATATTGGGCACGGTGCCCCGACAGACCGTTATTATGCAAACAAAATTGTCCATCAAACCTGAGCACAGGGCTCGATTCCTGAGGTCATTTTGCACCTCTGGACCAATTTTTGAAAAAAATCCCTAGGATGAATCTCGAGAAATCTTGACTATCACTAAAAATATCAATATAATCCTTATTAAAATTTTGCAATAGCACTGAAAAAATCTACAAAAACGCTCAAAAAGTTGGCCAGATTGTTCTCTATTAGTTTAAAATTGTTACCATTATTATAATAAGAAAATTACAACTGACTTAACTTACCGGAGTGACTAAAGTATGTTTTTTTTCATAGTTTACTGGTTTAAATTTAATTTATTGGTGTTTTTTATGTGGAACCGATTGAAAGCATATTTAAAGAAATTAACAATTAACAATGCTGTTATTTCTAAAAAAGCATCTGAGAAAAAATGTAGCACAATAATAGTAAGAAGATAAGCCATGTGAATACTTTTATATTCGATTAGAGCTAGTATCAACCGTTTGTTTCAAATCTGAAATGATTTGGTTGCTCTGGTACGCTCACGTCAATATCGGAATGAACATACGCGGAAGTCTTCCACGGGGCCGCTGACCTCCACCTGAATGATGCAACTTCTTCTTACGGCATTCGTACTAAATGACCAGCTCACTGAAGTTTGCTAATGTTACTCGTTCAATAGTTTTCACTCCTGTTCTCAAATAAATGGGCTTAAATTAAAAATAAGCGTTTTAAAAAGAAAAAATGACGATTTTGTTTCATTTGGGCATGCTTGCATTCATTGTTGCTCTCTTTGCATTATTATTGAAAACTGATCTAGTTTTCAAAACACTTTTCACTGTTGTACGATAAAGGATCGGAGGTGTTTGGCGAAGACGAAATAACCCAGGTAACATTGGTACGGTTTATTTAGCTATAAAGAGGATGTATAAACCGCATTTTAGCTTACTAAGCTTTTATTCAGCTATCATTGGGAATGGATCTATGAAGTCAGATAAGCCAAGCAACAGTGTAGAAATGTCGTTTCCCTTTGGAAGTTGCGGGTCCCTAAGGTGAAGATGAATCGAAACCAAACCTCTAATTTTCAAGAGCACAAATCTGAAGAAACACACACCCGTTTAGGCTGAAAACTTTATCGATTGATCACTAGCTGATGGAGCCCAATCGATTAAGTTTTCAGCTAAAACAGTTGTTTGGTTCTCCAATTGGGTGAATAGTCAGAAAATAATTCTGCCAGAAATTTCTATGCTACTATATTACGAGGCTCATGCATAATCTCAATGTGACTGTTATGCGGTTACAACTGCCAATGTGACAAAACAACTTGTTTTTTTTTTCGAATTTTCTTGAACAAAATCACAGATTTTAGTAAGACTATAGAAAGTATATATCATTTGATGGCTCTCCACAGTATTAACTCGAAATTGTCAAAAATGTCGAATGTGACTGATATGCAGTTATGGGCAGTGTAGATGAAGCATAAAACTACTGATGAGGATGGTATTGAAGCTATATCAGATAGGCCCGGCAAACTGGCAAACAGCCTATCAGCCGGTACAGAGAAATGTCGTGGAGCTATTTAACTGCACCATAAACCCCTCTCAAAACAAGAAATGATTTGTATCCATCGTCCACAGTACTGAAATAAACATCTATCTCTGTTTTCTTGACCCCCATTACCTGTATTGTCAAGACCATTTGGGAGTTCATCGAAGTGCTACTTTGACCTTGCGATCATCTCACGTTCGTCTGTCATGATGCTCCAATCATTATTCTTGCACATCTATAATCTGCAACCAGACCCTTGAGATGGTAACTCAGGTAATGTGGGGATACCGTACCACCGAAGACCCAATAAAATTAGCCCATACTCTGTGTGTGGTGCACAGATATTACCCTTGGCCTCAGACGCCTATCGAGTAATGATGGCGAAGACTAAGGGCCCAGTAACACCAGCTGAAATGTTCCCCGACAAACTGAAGGCAATTGTGGACAGTCTTTATCCTACGCAAAGCTCCCGGTCCAGATGGTATCCCAAAGTTAGCGCTAAGGGAAGTGATCTAGGCGTTCCCAGATATATTTAGTACAGCTTTGCAGAAGTGTTTAGCGTGAGGCTGCTTCCCAGACAGATGGAAAGGGCAGAAGCTGGTGTTGCTCTCAAAAACCGGGACAATCGCTAGGAGATCCTGCTTCATATAGACTAATATGCTTGCTGGATATTCTTGGGAAATTTCTGGAGAAGATCATCCTCGGTAGGCTGACGATCTACATGGAAGGCGAGAACGGATTGTCGAAAAGGCAGTTCGGATTCCGTAAAAAGAGTTTGACGGTGGATGCCATTCGGGCAGTCATCGCGTGCGCGGAGAGTAGCTCACGAAACAGCACCGGCAAAAGGTCGTCGGGGCGCCTTTGAACCGGAAGTTTCCATCCACCGGAATCACAGGACCAACCTCGGCATCTGCCCGGATAGCACCGTTTCGGGAGATCTTCCGCCGCCGGGGAAATCATCGCCAGAGTAAGATAGATACACCGCCGAGGACAACTCTGAGTAGTACTACGCTACGTACTTGAGTTGTCGGAGCGTCAGTGAACCGGAAGCCATCCTCCAACTGAAATCGCTGGACCGAAATCGGCACTCCACCGGCCAGTATCGAAACATGAAGAAGCGCGTAGCCGGAGTAGGCTAGCTCCACCACCAGGGACTAGGCCAAGTAGCATCGATCGTCACAAACCAGTTTTGGGTCGTCGGGGCGCCAGTGAACTGGAAGTCATCCTCCAACCGGAATCACTGGACCGACCTCGGCATCCAACTGGTCAACCAGGAGAGCTCGAACAGCAGCAGCGGGGAACGAGTCGTCGTAGAGTAGCGAAGTGCACATGAGTGTGAAGTAGAAGTTCAACAGATCTATGAAGAGAGGCCATCCCAAGGGAAGTATGCGTCATCGCACAGAAAGATGTCCAAAGCCCCGACAAGATTTTAAACCGCCAATAGGACAAAACGAGTAGTCGCAGAGACATCGTAGAATATCTTCACATAATCGCTATAGCCGTTGATGCCTTTTACAGGCATATTCAACGTAGCCAAAGAAGCAGAGCTTTCGATCGAACACTACCCTAAGAAGCTTAAGGGATCGCTTGAACTCTATGGTGCAATCACCTACCGAGATAGGCTCCCGATGTTCGGATTTACGGTTCTTGATCATCACCAGCTCATTCTTATTATGGGCCAAAGATCCGGGAAGAATTCCTTGATCTATGTAGCGTTGCATCACGGTTCTGAACATGTCTAGATCCACGTTGATTGCTATATCTAAAGCAACATTCGAGATGCCATCGGGTCCCGGTGCCTTATTCGACGCGAGTGATCCCGCGGCTCCTGCCAGCTCTTTGTTCGTCCCCCTCGACACTTCTTCCCCTTTATTAGCCGCATACGGCAGATTACTCTCCTTACTCTCATAAATGTGTTGAAACAATCTCGAGATATAGTGTTTTTAAATTTGAAAGGCTGAATTTCCTACAAACAAAAAAAATATATTTATTACACATCGAGTTATCCCTGTAGAAATGCATCAACTAACATACATTCATTTTCGTTTTATTTTCAGGTAATCATCTTGACCCACAAGCTACAATTGCGAACATAGTACCATCAAGCATTGGTTCTTTAGTCAGAACTGAACTGCACCATGAAACGATAAATGTCTCAGCTGACAGGTCATCAATCTTTGGCCATTCATTTCTCTCAACACAAAAACATCATAATTCTCGAACAATTTCTTCTCGCTAGTCTCGAACAAGAAGCCAATAAATCAATTGCAAACGAGACGGGACCGTTTAATCGTACACACCCTGGAGTCTTAATAATTCGCTTGGTTTGCAAAGTTTGTTCAAATGCAGAGTACATACTTCAAGGACGCGCGTCTATGGCACCAATGACTCGTTCGGACTAGACCAAGAAATCAAGTTATGCTCTCGACGTAAACGACACCGACGGTCGCGGTTCCCAGCGACAGAAATGTGCAGTAAACTGTAAGTCATAAATTTAAGCGTAATCCCTTGTTTGGAGCCAAAACGTCGACTAGCACCCGCAACCGCTGGTTAGCTTGTGGAGCAACGTAGACAACTTCCACACAGCCCGTGCGGGTTCTCAAGCTCAGAGGCATACACTTCAAGGGCATGGTATCGTTCATTTTGGGTGATCCGCAAGATAATTTTGAACGCTCATAACACAACTAGTAGGGTCAGCGTTCCCTTAGTGGACAGTCCCCTATAGTCGCACTAGTGGCTTTTTACGGCCGTTTTGCTATGAATCTTTTCAAACAATTTTTTGACATGAAGGTCAGGAGCTATTTATTTAAGTACCATTGATACACAGCTTGATTTTGTTCAAAAAATGATCGAAATAATTAGTTTTGCTTAAAATTTGAGCTCCCTTGCGCCTATAGTTAACCTATTGTTCCTATAGTAGCACTACTGAGAGAAACTATTTTTTATTATACGAAATAATTAATGAATTAAGTACTTTTTTAACATCAAACGAAAGCTTTTGATCCGCACTTTAAAGGAAAAATATAAAAGCTTTGTAAAAATACGGTTTTGATTTGTATTTTGCCAACGCCGTGATGCTAGTGCTACTATAGGAACAGAAATTAGAAATAGTGCTACTATAGGCACATGTATTCCTATAGTGGCACAATCGATAATAAATACAAACATATGAGTTTTCGCAGTTTTCATATTTTTCCCACAAAACCAAGATAAAAAGCTTTCAGATGATGTAAAAATAATGACGCTAGCGTTATTTTTCGATTTTATACGAATATTTGTTCTTAGCTATGCGGCTATTGGTACATCGACCCTATATGTCGTAAATTGTAATTGGCGAGCATTTATATTGAAGTAACGTATTAAAAGTGATTTGACCTTCCGATTTTCCCTGAATTTTATTCATGGGATCAGAGAATTTTTCAAAAACATGGGAATGAAGCAAATTTTGATGATTTCTTTTGATAAAAGAAAATTGTATATGCTGGAGGCCTTGGTCCATTCTGGAGCTTCTAATGTGACAAAAAAACAAACATTCAAAATGTATGATATATCAAAATATGTGTATATTAGGGTGCGGCTTATTTTTCAAAAGTTCTCAAAACCAAAAATTTGTGTGCTCTACTGAATTTAAATCACATTAAAAGAGAAACCTCAAAATCTGAGCCAAAAATATTTACATTTAGAGGTGGCGCAAGCGTCTTGAAGGTGAATTTTCAAGTTATAAAAAATAACCTTCAGTGAAGTAAACATAACTTTGTTATTTTCCAACCAATTTCAAATCTTTTAGCATCATTATCTTCAAAATTGAATTTATGAAAACTTTGTAGAACATCAAATTTGTCTAAAATCAAAACTAGTCATAGTTTAAAATACTTTTATACACATTTTTACTCATTTCACTAAAAATTTCAAATTAGTTGGACCATAACTTCTTGAATACTCAATCGATTCCGAATCTTTTTACATGTTTTTGAAGCGAACTTAGTTGTTTTCAAACTGTTAACATAACACATTTTTCTAAAAAATGGTTTTGCCTATGTTTTTCACCAAAAACTATCCAAAAACATGATTTTTTAATGAAAAAATCAAATTTCTTTTGATTATTTAAGTTTTTTTTTGCCAGAAATTGCATTTTTTCTGTAAAACATAAATTTAGAAAGCATCTTTCCTTTATTACGAGTTGAATAGAGCATATATTTTTCAACATATGAAAACATAGTTTTGTTTCAAAATTATTTAAAAATTGTTGCAAAGTCCTTCTCAAAGGTTTAACAAATGAGAATAACCAGTTTCAGCTTTAGAGATAATATTTAACTGGCAAAAATTTGGGAAAACTGTCGTTTTTCGTTAAAAAATCATGTTTTTGTGCAGTTTTTGCTGAATAACTTGCTCAAGACATTTATTTAGTGAAATGTGTTGTATGAACAGTTTGAAAACAATTA
The DNA here is from genome assembly GCF_002204515.2 of Aedes aegypti. Classification (NCBI taxonomy): domain Eukaryota; kingdom Metazoa; phylum Arthropoda; class Insecta; order Diptera; family Culicidae; genus Aedes; species Aedes aegypti. The sequence continues at coordinate 170,309,768 of NC_035107.1, forward strand.
TAATAGCTTCAAAAGCATGTAAAAAGATTTGGAATCGGTTGAGTAATCATGAAGTTATGGTCAAACAAAGTTGAAATTTTTAGCAAAATGAGGAAAAATTTGGAATAAATTACTTTTAACTAAAACTTGTTTTGATTTTAGACAAATTTAATGTTCTACAAAGTTTTCGTAAATTCAATTTTGAAGGTATTGATGCTAAAAGTCTTAAAATCGCTCGAAAAATAACAAAGTTATGTTTACTTCACTGAAGGTTATTTTTTATAATAACGCCACCCCCAAATGTTAATATTTTTGGCTCAGATTTTGAGGATTCTCTTTTCATGTGATTTGAATTCAGTAGAGCACACGAATTTTTGGGTTTAAGAACTTTTGAAAAATAAGCCGCACCCTAGTGTATATGAATATTAAAATTAATGTACATTGTTTATAAATTGCCAATTGAATGTTCTGAAATTTTTTTTTAGAGAAATTATGGAATCTTGGGAAACAGAAAATTATTGAAAACCCTGAGAGTAATGCTTTCATCTCGAAAACTTTAATCATTGATTGGCGCTCTTTCTCTCCTTTCAATAAAAGCCGTTCACGCCTATGCTCTGGAGTACCATATACAAAGGTAAACCTTAACCAACCATCGCCGCTCCACGGGAGGCTCTCTGGCTAGCCCTGGCATGTAATGAATATGCGAATCAAAATCTCACACATCTGCATAATTGATAGGTGATAAAACAGTGTTACGACCAGCGCTGGAAAAGTTCGCATCACGAAGCAGCTCACGAGTGTATACCAACGCATAACAAACATCACAGACTCGGGATCTGGTTAGGTGTGAGTAAGCCCGCACCCGTCTGCTCGGGAGAACATGTCAAAGAAGTAGCAACAAGCTCGCGAGCGTTTACTCGCGAGTAACCGAGCAAGGTGTGATTTATTATGGTTTTGACAGACAAATTAATTGTATAACCATCATATCGATAGTAAACTACTAGTTTGTAGTCAAAAGCCCTTGGAAATCATAAATCTCGGAGGGTAAGCAGCTTTTTCCCAAAAGCACAATATGACTCTGAGCAGCTCCGAACACGTTCGCGAATCACTTTTTGCTTCAGTTACTCGGGAGTCGACAGATGCGAGTAAGCCAGCGCTCTGACGCTCGGGAGCGTTTGGTTTTGTTTTTGTTCCAGTTCAGATGAAGCGTTCGCCACTTTCCATCACTGCTTCTGACTGCTCGGTCTATCGAGGGGACCATTGCTCGGAAAAGCTGCAGTCGTAAGTTACGACTGCAGCTTTTCCGAGCAATGGTCCCCTCGATAGACCGAGCAGTCAGAAGTTGGTCCACCGTTCTTTGCACCATCGTCGTCGAGTCTTTAGGAGTAGGTAGCAGGAAGCAACCTATCCAGAGAGTTTGCGAACGGTTTAAATAGTGCAAACCAGAGTATCCAGCGTGACTGGCTGGCAGTAATGCTGATGTGTTGGATTAGTAATCTTTGTGGACCCGTAAATTTAGTCATTACATTGCCAGGCAGTGTTCCACTTGGTTGATCTGCATGTAGAATGGGAGCAAATTGCTTGACTTGCATTTTAAGAGCCTGTATCCCGGAGGCATAAGCCATGCAAAGTGAGAATGACAATTGAATACGGAAGATGCTTCCGTGGTATTATCAGGTATCCCCACTGCACTTCGATTCCGGTTAGGCTTTTGTGGATAGTATACAATTTCATCGATGGCAATTTGAAGAAAGTACAAATCATGTCTTATTATTATTAAGATATTTTGATGCTGTTTCTCAGACAATCAGACTTCGTATAAAAAAGTGTGTATAAAGCTGCACTATTAGGATTTTTTCAAGATTTCATATGAAATCGGTGTCGGATTCTTTATGAAATTTTTTACATATTTCCTATTGATTTTCTCCAGGATGTACTTCGGAAATCTTCAGTAATTCCTAAATAATTCCAGGACATTTTCTGAAGCAACTCTCACAAAAATCTTTTTGTAAACTTTATTTTTATGATTTTTTGGTCTTTTCATAATTGTTTTGGTAATGACTCAGAAAGCAATTCAATGACACTAAAACGACACTGGTTGACGCCCTTTGAGCATTTGTAATGGATTCAATATATTTTGACCCGCTGATTTCGAGTCTGTCCGCAAAATTTCCGTGGCATGTACATTTATTGAGAATTTTGATTACAAAATCTCGTATTTGTTTGGACTTTTACCTTTTATCTTCTGAAACTGTGTTGTATTTTTTGTGTGACATTGCTTATTTCAATTTTGTTCATTTCATTTATTAAATTAATATCTAAACAGATAACACCGAATCCACAATTTCACGAAACAATACTCGGTTCGTGGTCACATCTCTCCATCATCGGTTCTGTCCCACGCTCGCCAAATCGATACGCACTTGTTCCGCTTACCTAGCTCGCTGCGCTCCACGCCTTCTTGTACCAGCCGAATTCGAAGCGAACACCATCTTTGCATGGTTGCTTTATGGCATCCTTACAACATGCCCTGCCCATCGTATCCTTCCATATTCCTTTGGCCACTCTGCCCATCGTATCCTTCCGTATTCCTTTCGCCACTCTGGATACTGGGTTCACCGTAGAGTTGGGCGAGCTTCACCGCCACACATAGTAGGCCAACCTCCATTAAAGTGGGGCTGGTTGATTTCCATCGCCCGCAGTACTGACGAAGACATTTCCTCCGTTGTCCCGTCCTCCATTGCCCGTGCTCTCAGTGTTATTTAGGTGCTCGTCGAAGTGCTGTCTTTTGATCACCTCACGCTCGTCTGTCAAAATGCTCCCATCCTTATCCTTGCACATCTTGGCTCGCGTCACGAAGCCGAATGCGTTAAGCTTCTGATAGAACTTACGTGTTTCTTGAGACATTCGGGATATCGATATTCGGTAGAAAGTAGCACAATCCCAACAAACTGTCAATTGAAAAGCAAAAATTATCGAGAAATATTCGCAATTACTAAAATTTCTGCATAAAACCAACTTGTACAAGAAGCTCTGAAAATGTAAAAATGGTTAGATGTAATTTTCTTTTTCTAAGACATGAATGCACCCTTTTGGTGTAAAATGTCTCAAATAAACAAACAAACAAACAAACAAAAATAATCGCACAAAACGTTTTAACGCTCTGGCTCGATTATTCCTCCTAAAATTGCAAACTTGATCCATCTGAAGAAAAACAAAATAAAAAAATAAATCTAGGGGATGGTCCATTCTGGGGAATGGTACATTCTGGCGAATGGTTTTCTAGCGAATGGTACTTTCTGGCAAATGGCATTCTGGCATATGGTACTTTCTGGCGGATGTCATTCTGGCGAATAGTTTTCTGGCGAATGGTTTTCTGGCAAATATCGCACAATCAAAAATAGTTGTAATATCTACTGTGGCTTTGATCAAGAATTTCTCAAAGATATAAAGTGGCTTCAGCTATGAGTTCTTCAAACTATTTAGCCTACGATAATTCTTTTTTTTTCCTCCAAGTAATTCTTAAAGTATTCGTCGAGAGATTTTTCTACGGTTTTTTCAATTAAACAAATATATTCAGGGATTCGTTCAAAAACTGACCAATACTCTCAGATCATCCAGACAATTCTCCTAGAATGCTGCCGATAATTCCACCACGTATTGGTTGAGAAACATTTCCTTTTAAAATCCCTCAAGAATAGTTCTTGGTTTGTTGGAGTTTTTTTTAGCGATTTCTTCATGAAACCTCTTATACATTTTTAAAATAATTCTTGGGAAATTTATTCGAAAATTATGTCATGAAATTTCAAAAGATTTTTTAGAGAAATTTTACTACGAGTTCTTCATAATATTTTTTTTTAATTTCTGAGGACTCATACGAAAAATAAATGCCTGCTAGAAATGCTCATGGATTGCTCATCAGAAAGATTTCATTTTTGAATTTCATTTAGAGTTACTGAGTGTTCAAGGATTCCTCCAAAGATTTTTCCGGGATACAATTCTTTGAGGATTATTTCAATCGAGATTTGAAAATTCAAAAATTAAAATTAAAGTAAAGATAAAAAATAAACACGGAAAATGATCGAAAATATACGTAAGAAAGACTGGAAATACCTACTAGGTCAATAATATCGATTTTAGATTTTCTCATCAAACAAGACATGTTGAACGAAATTTGGAAACAAATATTTTGCTTCGATATAACGTAATCTCGATATAATCTTACGAAAATAAAAATCGAGTTACGTTATATCGAGGTATTACTGTATAAGAGAAACGAAGAGTTTTGTATGGAGACTTCAAGTATGTTGAAAAAATCGATTTAATCTAAATTTGATCGTACAATTTCAACCAAATTTTATCTGAAATGAAAGTTGAAGTCTTATTTTGCATGTTTACTGGATTAGATAACAAAAAATATTGATATATCATTCTTTAAATTTCATGTAAACATCAGTTCAACTAGTGTTTTATACAATTTTGGTGACCTGTAGCTAAAAATTGTGACGCGCAGAGATATTTCTGAAAACGGCATCAGATTCAGCGACCCCAAATCTACTAGAGATACATAATTTTATCATTGAGACACGCGAATATATCATTTTTGTTACGCTGTGTAAACTAGTGCTACTAGTTCCCTCTTCTATTCTCCCGCTGTTCTTATGCAGAGCTAAAAGTATCGATCTGCGTCACTTGACAAAATCCAAAACATTTGAGACTCACGCCCGGCATAAAAAAAAATGCGAAAATGCTTTTTTGACATTAATGTGGAGAGGGGCAATATACTAAATAGGAGTAGAAGCGTGCGCTATGCCGTTTTGCAAGCAGCCCTGCAAATATGGTGTTCGCTTCAGATCCGGTTGGTACAAAAAGGCGTGGAGCGCAGCGAGCTAGGTGGGCGGATCAAGTGCATATCGATTTAACGAGCGTGGGACAGAACTGAGGATGGAGAGATGCGACAACGAACCAAGTATTGTGGCGTGAAATTGTTGATTCGGTGTTATTTGTTTAGATGCTAAATGTCTTACAGATGAAATGAAGGCTGAAATCTGTCGAGTACATGATCAAAGTGCGTGAAAGGTTTTGGTTTTGTCGTCTAGTATAATTATCATGGTTATAAAAATCTTACTCTCCATACACAGCATCAGCGAGGTGCTTCTGGCGGGGTTGAACCGCGCGATGACCGGAAGGTTAGAGATTTTTTGTCAGATTCATCCATAAACCACGTGGTCATATTTTTGGGTTTCTAGAAAACAAAACCTACGTCCCATCCATTAAGTGTTCAAACATTTTTTTTTAATTTGTGTAAACCGTAGCCTTTGAGAATACGTCATATTTCTACCATGAATGTCTACGTGGTTTACGGACGAACACTTAAAATAATTCGTCTGGTGATCTATTATGAAATACTTCCTAATAAGTTTTCTCAATTTCTTCTATGAACTTACACATATTTCATCAATCCAGCTTTGCTCACTTGTCTGAACTGAAAACACAATGCCAAGTTACCATCGATTGAAAATATAAAAGCGTTTAAATTAATTGTACGATAGAAACAATGCATCTCACTTTCATAAAAGATTGAAAAAAAAAACAAATTTAATACCACAATCACTGTCCCGTATTTTATGAAGTACAATGCTACACCACCTGTAGGCAAATGAGCGTGCAGCAGATGTTAGCACCAACGGCGTAAATATGGAAATGAGCATTAAAACTGACCATTAACAGCGCTCAGGTCAATGGTTGCATGCGCTTATTGGATTGTTGTTACCTCTCCTTGCCGGAGAGGCCACAGGTTATAGCAGAATTGCTTGCTGCTGGTCATGGCTTTGAATTTGATGTTAGTTTTAATGACGGCCTGTTGATAATTAAAATTTATATGGCAGGGCATTAATGACCCTCGATGAGGCGTAAGGTTGCTTGTCGTGTTCATACCTCAACGGTGGTAATATCTTATATTGGTTTGTCACGTCAACTGCGAAGGGGTAGGGTTTCAGAAATTCGCTCATATCAGGAAGCTGTATACATTTAGCATCTTCCATAAATAATAAAAAATATTGTTACTACTGTGGGAATTGTTGCTATGATCCTATTTATTCCTATGGAAAAACTCATAAACCCCACAGAGTCTCGTGTCCATCCAAACGTGATCCTATGGTGATGGTAACTCGCTTCCAAACAACAAGCCGCTTTGTTCGCATCCTCTATTAGCGCCAATTTTCACATTTCACATATCCATCACAACTTCCATTAGGCTCTGGACTCGCTTCTGGTAGAAGAACCGGTCCATAAAACGCTCGTTCGAACCCAATTATAGAAGTACACCTACCATTTGTGCACTGACCAGCTTCTGGTGCTTTGTGGCAAAATCGTAAAAGGATTCTAACCTATCGTCGGACCATTGTACTGAACCGGCTGGACAAAAATAGCACCGTTAGGCCTAACAAGCAGTCAGTTCAGCTCAAGAGAGCTGGACCGACGATGCTGGATAGGTTTTAATTGCTCATAAATTTGGGGTAACTTTCTACTCGCAAATTCCATTCTGGACTGACCAATGACAACCCACTCGAAACATGAACAACGCAGCTCAAAGGAGCAGTTCTTCTTTGATTTTGCATGGAATTTGATTGGGTTCCGTTCCCATTGATGTGGGTAACTGGTCACCTAAGCAACCGATTTTAGATTCTTTGATACAAAGTGCATTAGAACTTTAGTTTTGAGAAATGGTCTAGGACTGACTCTATCAGCGACAAACATAAATTGGCTCATGCTTTGTAAATACTATTATTTAAGAACTTGGAGATGAATCAGCCGTGGGCTGAAAATCTCCCTCATGAAGATAATAATAATATCAATTAAGAACTGCCAAAATATACAGTTAAATATTTATCAAGTTATTATTAAATATTTACAGTTATTATTAAATATTTATCAAGCTCTACATCAACCATCTTGGCCGCCTCAGCATGAATCTCATACTCTATACATATAATCATTATGCTTCGTACAAAAGAACATATTTTTCAAATGATTAAGGTTGTTATGTTGAAAAATGGAGCTCCTTAATGCCTTATAGCACTTCAGAATGCACAAAATCAGTGAATTATGGTAAGTTTTTATAGGATTGTTTATAATTGAAAGCATTCCAAACTGGCTTCCGGTATTGAAATGCATTGTTTATCAATTTGAAATCAACGTTTTAACATTAGCGCTTTTAAAAGGGCGTAAATCAAAATTTCGTCAAATGATTTATTTTTATTTTCGCAAATGTGTAGGTATTGCTGTGTGCGTTTCAAACGCAAATATCAAAAGCGGGTACACCAAACGCGGTATGATTTTTTACAAGGAAGGCGAAGTCATAGATTGGTTTTCTTTGCTAGGTTGGCGGTAATATTGAGCATGGTTGCTAATTATTCTTTGGTTAGTTGGTGTTACCGCATTTGAAGTTCATCTACCATTAAAAAGTTTGATGGGTATTTTTATTTGATAATAACAGTAAATGAAGTGCCGTTGATAATTTACAACATGCAATATACATTAAAAGCTTTTGATTCCATTTATTTAAACCTAAGTCTAAGTTAAAAAAAAAACAAAACTCTCACCGCTTATCGAATACTTAACAAATTTCATTTTTTTTTTTTCAATATATTCATACACACATCTACTCGACTAGTGGATTAAAACAGAGTTGTAACAGATTTTGTTACCATAAAATGAGGTAACTTTGATAGTTTTTTCGAAGAATACTTGAATATTTATGCAAGCTGTTTCAAAGAATTATAATTTATATTTTAAAACCAAGAACTGGCATCCTAGCTATCGAGTGCAGTTGATAGTTTGCTAAAAGATTTATTTTGAATGGACATATAATTTGTCATATAATCGAAAATCGGTTTTCTGTTTTAAATTTGTTTTTCTCCAAAGGTCGCCCAAGAATTTATCTGAAGCTTCACCCAGCACTTCTGAATCGGAATAGCCGGCTCAGGATCAATGATGTCATGCGATGCTCCATCGCGTGCTAGCTTATCATCCAATTCATTTCATTGACTGAATTCAGTTCCTCAATTTGAGTTCGACATGCGATAACAAGCTTTGACCTTGAGTTGGCCGAAGCAAGAGCTTTTATAGCAGTCTGACTATCTGAACAGAAATGTATAACGTCACCCATCACGCGCTGTTGAAGGGCTGATTACATTCCACGCATAAGAGCAAATATTTCCGCCTGAAAAACGGTGCGGTTTCTACCAAGTGATTAAAACTGATTCAGCCTTAGCTCACGAGAATATACTCCTGCACCAGCTCTACCTTCAATAAGGGAGCCATCAGTGTAACATACTATATTGTTTGATATACTTCTTTCCAAATAACCAGAGGTCCACTCTTCCTTTAAAGGGAATTGTGTGATAAATTTCCTGTAAGGAAAGTGACAAGCAATTGTGAGATCACTTGAAGCAAGGACAATTTTGTTCCAATTCACCAAAAGTGGAAAAAACAAAGTGTGTGTAGATCTACGATTCACTGAATTTTTCTTCAGTAGATGCAGTACCCATAAACAGTAAGAGCAAGAAAGTGCTTCTTGTTTAAGATGTTATGTAGTGGCGCAACGTCGAAAAGGAGTTGTAGAGAACGCTCCAGACATCGCCATCAAGCACATCCTTTGGAGATGGCCCAATTTTGATTGGATTGTTCTCACTTTACCCTTTTGTCACCACACAAGACATCCATATGCCAATATTGGTCAAACAACTGTTGTGTAAATCCATTTGATATACTTGGGTTTGAGGCCCACGTTTTACCAAAGGTTCGCCGGCATTGACCGAAGGCCATGCAAGCTTTTTTGACTCTGAAATCAATGTGAGGTGTCCAAGAAAGTTTGGAATCTAGAACGACTCCGATATACTTTACCTGATCAGCTACATTCATCTCAGTGCCAAAAAGACGTGAAGGTCGAATTCTATCGCGGTTTCGTCTTTCCGTAAAAAGAACAACAGATGTTTTATTCGGGTTAACCGGAAGGCCATGTTGGCGACATCAATTCTCGACTACCTGAAGAGCACTTATCAACAGGTCGAATAGGGTGCTTATGCACATACCAACTATCAAATCTAGATAGTCGTCGGCAAATCCATAAGTTGGAAAACCGCTATTATTGAGTTGCCTCAATAGCGTAACTGCTACGAGATTCCACAAAGTGGTGACAAGACTACCCCTTGGGGCATCCGCAAACACTCAAATTTCGAATCGCTGCTTGATGCAATGTCGAGAAGAGATGTCGGTTTTTGAGCATTTGATGAATCCAATTGGTAATCATTGTAGGTAGCCCATTCATGCAGCTTCCAATATAAATCATCGAAATACGCGTTATCAAAAGCACCCTTAATATCCAAGAAAACATCCTAGCAAGATAGCATCTGATTGAATGCTTTCTCGATATCGTATACAACTCTGTGTAAAAGAGTCACTGGTGACTTTCCGGATTAGTAAGCATTTTGATTCACATGAAGAGCCATGTTTGCCAAATAATCATCACGGATGTGATACTCGAAAATGCATTCCAGACATTTCAGACAGGAGTTCAGACTGATTGGTCTAAAACTCTTCGCTTCTGCATACGACCCACGTCCTTCTTTCGGGATGAATTTCACAGTAATATAATGCCGATCCAGGATAAATCCCATCTGCTCCTGGAGATTTGAGAGGAGCAAAGCTATTGCGTGCCCAATGAATTGATTCAGTAGTTACGCTACTGCGAGCCAAAGCCAGAAACTCATAACTACATGAAAAGACTTTGGTTCATCCGTAAATGCTATGTCCACACACCCGGGGAAGTGCGTATTGAATAAACATTCTAAAACTTCTTCATCGGAAGAAGTAAAGTCATCATTAGGTAAGCGAATTTCGTTCACTTGGAAATCCTTAGATTTTGCAAGGATTTTGTTCAGCCGACTGACTTTACTCAAACTGGGAACATTCCTACAAAGGTTTTTTTCAGCCAGATCGTTCAGCAGAATGAAGAGCCTTCTTGTAAGCCTTGCGAGCCAACTTTAACGACTGTGATTCAGATGAACGGCGTCTGTTGCATTGTTTCCTGAGTATAGTCAGATCGGAATCCTACCATGGGGTTCTTGTAGTCTTCACAGACCGTAGAAAACATGCTTTTTCAAAGGCTTCCATAATGTAGGATGTTGTATTAGTATCAACGGCATCATCCAAATCCCTTGGATTTTAAATGGACGGAGAAAATCCATGGAACTTGGCCGCAACTAATTAAATGTTTGTTGATCGGAGGTTCCTTAAACGAAAAGTCGGCAAAATTACATTTGAATGTTCAAAGAAGACGTAGCGATGATCAGATAACGATTTCTCATCTGACACATGCCAATTCGTCAACTATTGACTGATTCTATTCGAGTAGAGCGTTATGTTTAACATTTTTCTCTATTAGACACCATGAAGGTTGGGCGATTGCCTTTATTAAGTAAACCAAGATCTGTACTACTTAAATATTCCAGCAGTCTTTCAAATTGATATCAGAGCTACTGCAAATGATCTGATGAGCATTGGCATCACTGCCCACAATCAGCGGAAGGCGTTTTGTTACGCAGTGTACGACTGCTCGTGTGAAATACTCCGTTGGGAATGGTTTATCATGGGAGTTTTCCATAAACCACGTAGTCATTCATGGGAGAGGGGGGAAATTTTTGTATGTACATATGACCAAAAGGGGGAAGGAGGGGCCTGGAATCCCAAAAAATGACTACATGGTTAATGGATAGCTCCGTGTGGTAATTATACCCAACAATAGATGTACAGTCATCTCTCCCTTACTCGATATTTCGTATCTCGATATAGAGTTAGAGAACCATAGTGAAAGTTGTTTTTCATGGCTACCTCGATGGTCCCTTGGATCGCAGTTGCATTGATTCTATGTTCTGTAACTCGATACCTCCCTAACTCGATGGTCCCTTCAATATCGAGTAAGGGAGAGATGACTGAATATCCTATTAAGGTCACCAACAGAAACATCGATATGTGACAGCACATACATCTCTGGTAGTTAACTCAGAAATAAGTGTAGCAACGATTGCGTTATGAACGAGCACGCATGCACGGGCCATGGCTCGCGAGTTTACATTTCATGTTTGCTGAGAGTAGCAAGAACTGGTTCCACAAAATTATCTAGATAAATGTGCAAATGTGCGAAAGCAAGAAGGTTCTTGAACTAGCGCTACTTGGGCTTTACCATTTTGCATGAATCTGCAAAGATTGATCGTTGCTGTAGTTTTATGCTGAAGATTGATCTGAGCTTTATTAAACGTAGCCACTAGGAAGACTAAACTAAGCAGGATTAAGCTTTTCAATCTCAACACGAAAAAACCAGATTGGTTTCTTTTAAAAGTTGCCAAAGCCGAAAAAGATCACTTTACACTGTGTTAAACGCACAGTGTGAAACCATATGGGTGATGATTTCAATAACATAACAATATATTCATATTGATTTGACAGATATAAAATAATTTGGAATTTGATCAGGGCCCCCAAAATCTTAACCAGGCAATACAGTTTTAAAAAATCAGCTTTTGTTAGACATCACACTATTTGTTGTAAGGGTATGCGAAATACCGAATGATTCCGTCAAATACGCTTCGAAACGAAATTCCGCGGAATTCCACGGAACTCATACAGGCGAAATTTTTATTTTGCTATTTCGTTTCGTTTCGCCAAATTGTTAAAATATTTCCACGGAAAATTGAAAACAAACGGAATAAAACGGAATTTCGCGAAATTCGAGTTTAATTTCGAACAAAAAAAAGGCAAAGCGCTCGCTTCTAGTTCAAGCTACAGTCAAAAATGGGTCCGTATTATGGATCAAATCGACTCATATCATGGATCAGAACACTTTAACAGCCAATTATCTGCGAGGCAAACGAATGGTGTGCTAGTGAAAGCATACTTTTTGGCGTTTCTTTAGGAACCGTCTTATCCAGCGTTGCCAACCTTCCAGATTTGTCTGGAATATTCCAGATTTTTGAGGCCCCATTTTACAAAAATCTGGAAGATCCAGATAAAATTTGAAACGAATTTGTAAGGTTTTGTAAATAATTTGTAGGGTTCTACATATACGAGATAAGCGATCCAGACTTTTCCAGACAAATATTCAAAATCTTCCAGATTTTTGAAAAATTGACTTGGCATCACTGGTCTTATCTTAGATTCATAACTGTGGTATGGCCATAACGCGGGTAGATCACCTTTTCGTGGTGCGTTATGGGGTAAAGATCTACCAGCAGCGGTGCCAACCTTCCAGATTTATCTGGAATATTCCAGATTTTTGAGGCCGTATTTTACAAAAATCTGGAAGATCCAGATAAAATTTGAAACGAATTTGTAAGGTTTTGTAAATAATTTGTAAGGTTTTCCATTGGCGACATAAGCGATCCAGACTTTTCCAGACAAATTTTGAAAATCTTTCAGATTTTTGAAAAATTGGCTTGGCATCCCTGTCTACCAGTGAACCCTAGTCCTGACTGCTTCAAACGAAGAGAACAGGATGTTATAGTAATCAAAGGAACACTTTCAGTCCTTGTTACATTTTAAACCTTGTTGAAAGTGACAAGTCTCGGTTTTCCCAGTTGCCGAGAATGATCTTGAGACAAGGAAAAAAATGAGTCGAATTCAACAATTTGTTTTCTAATCTTTTATTTATTTCGTTCTCTAGTTTGAAGAAGTAAGGACTAGGATTCTGATGCATGGACAATATCGGTGTAATTTCTTGGCTTTATCGAGGGATCCGATTTTGCCTGATAAAGGGGCGCGCCTGTGGAGAGTGCATGCTCCACACTCTTCGAAGGGTAGGAACCTTTCAGTTAGAATCCTTTCCTGTGATCAAGTTAGGAATTACAACTGTAATAAAACCGAATGCTTTATCACTTCTCGATAGTGACAAAGTAAAACGACATGCACTACACAAAGGACACGGGATATACTACAATAGATCAAATATTGGTCGCAGTGGTTTATGTTCCGAACAGAAAAAAAAAATGGGTTTCAATGCCCCACAGATATGAATCATCGCTTCTAGGTCGCCGCGAGTTTGTTGTTGTGTCATAAAACTCTACATTTAGGGGAACTGGGGGTAATATGCCCGTAGGGGGCAAAACGCGCCACCCTCGATTTGGACGAACGGTGTGGTTTAGAATACTATTTTTCACCCTAGGTTATAGCAAATGGATAAAATTGCTTCTATTGATAAATTTTAATGTGTTTTTCTCAAGAAAATCGATAAAAACGTATAAAAACGTTTTTCGCTGTCTTCGTTGCAATTTTGTGCGATTTTCAAGGTCATTTTTTAGGTCGATAAATAACCAAATTTTTAAAACTATCGCCGAGAGCTAACTTGTGCACTGTTATAGTTTGTATTACATGCAAAAAATATGGTAAATTTGTCCTAAAAAAGCTTATCGAAGGACCTAAACTTTAATCAACTCTGGGGGCAAAACGCCCACCCCTATTTCATAACACCAAAACAGCCGTTGGATTTCAAATTCTACCAAATGTAATGCCATATTGAAGTTACGCACAATTTGAAACCTTACAAATGTACACTTTTCGCATCAGCATGTATACTATTATTGAACAATAACATCTGAACAAACGCCCGGATGTATGCAACCTATAAATAAGCATGATTGTGTGAGTACGTTTACAGCATGGCTAACGCCGAACTGAAGCGGGGCGTTTTACCCCGCAAAACAATACATATGCAGTTCAGCAAGCATTTTTTTAAATTTGTTTATAAACTCAAGAAAAGCTAAAATGGATAGTTGTTTCTACTATTTGAAAGAAAACATGTTTGTTTATCCGACCATAATTTGAATAGAGCACAAAATAATGTTTTTCACATCTAAAATCGCTGTTTTCCTTAACGTGGGCAAATTACCGCCAGTCCCCCTAGCAGCGAAATCGCAGCGATTGTTTGTCGCTGTCGCCGTAAAAAATCGCGTTGATTTGGGTGATCCAAAGCCACACCTCAAATCTTCAAGAGCACAAATCTAAAGAACCAGACGTCCATTCAAGCTGAAAACTCTATCGATTGGTTACTCGTTGGCTGTCGGGTTCGTTAGATTTGTGCTCTTGAAATTCTGAGGCATGCATTCGATTTATATTCACCTTAAACAAGGAAGATGCGTACACTATTTTACATCGTAAAATGAATCTAGGTTTATTCACGCTGTACCACACCACCAACTCCTCTCTCCTCTTATATCGTGACATAATTTCCTCACGACCCCCAATAAAAAGATGCGATTTTTTCGGATTGTTTAATATTGATAATGTATCATCACAAGTATTGGAAGCCAATTGCCGCAAGGCAAAGGTCTTAACCTTTTCAATACCGACATCAAAGTTTCAAAATTTTATAGTTTCGCCATCTTTCGATCGATTTTGATGCATTTTTTAAGGAAAAGCGCAAAATTTTTTTTTCGATTTTCGCAAATCTAAATCTCGAGTAAAAAAAGCCAAACACTAAATTTAGCTCATTGAAAGACGGATTGTCTGAACGAAAATGGGTGAACTTGTCAATTTTATTTGCGGTTCCTCTTTGCTATGTTGTCCAGGTTCAAAACTTTTTTCAAATTAATTAATCAAAAAATTATCAAATATTTTTCAAAATACTCTCGAGGCTCAAAATTTAGTGAAAATGTGGTTTTGTAGTCAATTTCAAACAAAGAATCTGAAAATGAGATAGTATCAACAATCCTTAATTCTTCCAGAAATCGTCCAGAAATTCCTTCACAGATTTTGGAATAGGATCATTTTTCCAGTATTTGCTCTACAAGATAATAGAAATACCTTCAGTATTTTTACAAGGTTTACTCTAAAAGTTTGCATTCATCCAGATATGATCCTCCAGAGTGATCTCTCCAAGAATTAATTCACAGGTTATGCAAAACTTTTCCAGAAAATTTATTAGGAACTTCGAAATTAACCCCAACAGGCAATCCTGGTTAAGTTGCTGCCGCAATATCTCTTGGAATTTATTACTCTTGCAGTTCTTTTAAATTCATTTTTATTGATTTCTTAGGTATGTGTTGATGGATTCTTTAAAATGTAATTTAATTCAATACTCCAGTAAAGACTGAAGCAAATATACCAGTGATTCCTCTGTTCTACTTATTCTTCTTCTTCTTTCTGGCGTTATGTTCCAACTGCGACAGAGTCTGCTTCTCAGTTTATTGTTTTCATGGTCACTTATCGACTTGTGTCCCCAATCACATTCATTCAAACCACAAAGCATACAGCACAGCAAAAAAAAAAATGAAAATCATTATTCCATGTTTTATGGTATATACTGGTATAACATCACATCCCCATGATTAAAAAAATAGTAAGGCAATTCTAAAAATTAAATTAATTTTGGGCTCCACTCAATATTTTTGAGATTGTGTTAAATGTTTGTAACTGCTTTTCGATCCACTTCTTAGTACATTTAACCAGGGGGGTATACGCAACGAGGTGCGCCTACCGTTCATGTTTTGTGGATGTGTTCGTGCGGCTCACAACGCTGCTAGACATCCCGCTGTTTAAGTGTTGAAAAGCATCAGCATTTGCTGCCTGGCATGGTCCGCGTTTTCGTTCTGTGCTGTTTGGGTCGGCCCGCGTGAGAGATGATGCTGTTTGGGTCGGCCCGCGTGAGAGATGATTGTTAGGCGAGCTTTGTTTGTAGTTGACAGCCGTACACCCACCCTGCATTTAACCCACTCATTCCCTTGTTTGAATGTCAGATATGTTGAAATGAAATCTTATAAAGTTATTAAGAAGATTTCAAACAAACAAGAGTCTTACCAAATCATCTAAGGATTCCGCTGAGCAACACTAAGGTTTCCATATGGTAGAGGATTTGAAAATACGTTTTTTAAGCCTTTTGTCAAATGTCCAGCTTTTGACAAAAAAAACTTAAACGTGTATTCCGCGAAACAAACACAAAAATTTCGTTTCGTTTCGAAAAATTCCGTGATATATTTCATTTCGTATCGAGTTACACGAAACATTTTTAAATTTCGTTTCGTTTTGTCATTATCAGCGCAAGCTATTCCGCGTATCGTTTCGTTTCGTATCGACATGGAAAAAATCCATATCGCATACCCTTAATTTGTTGGACTTTCACTCTCACAATAGAGCATAACCTCAAGCCCATGATTCAAAGCTAGGCACTTTAAACAAGAAAAAAACTAAAACAATTAGCGCCTAAATTGAATCACTCTGTCAAGTTCAAGTTAATGTTGCAAACGTTTCTGTCAAATGAACATCTGTTTTCACTCACCATTGGACACAACATCATATCGCCTGACAAGTCTACCAGAGAACTGGACACAAATGGATGTTAATTTTGAAACCAAACGAGTTACCGTCCATCAACTCGACTGATGTCGACCCACATGACCAGCTTGTTTGTTGGCTGCTAGTTGTGTATCTATCTATAAGCTCGCGGTTGGAAGGCTATGGCAAATAAATCATCATCAGCTAATTTTCTGCCTAATACCGCACCAAAAATCGTATCCCGAAGGCAGAAATTCAATTAAGCTTCCAGAGTTCACGTCCAATTTTCATTTCCAATCAAATGCAAAATCAATTACAATGTGCGGCGTTTTTTGAGCGACACGTGCAAGGTTCTTCGCCAAAAGTCCTAAAGCCAGTACAACAGCCGGAAATGATGGGGAATTAGTTCGACGCTGTACTAGTCGTGTGGCTGGGGCACTCCAAGCAAAAGGGACAAAATGTGATTGAACTTTTTGAGACCAAGAGACAAGTGTACCTTTGCATACGGAGATCTTTTGCTGAAACCCTTTTCAAGTTCATTTTTTATTTCTGAATTCACTTCGTTTTAAACATTGCATTCATTCACAACATATAACATTTAATTTGCAGCACCAGTGCAGAATTCTAAGGTAAATTGCATTCACCTGCCTTTTAAAGAAAAAAAATCGTTTTTTTTTTTTTATTTTTCCTTGGAGGGATATTCGATGTAACTCTAGTACTAAGCCAGGGAGGGAGCTTCAGAATAAGTTTTATTTTGAATCATTCACTTAGTTTTCATCCTGGTGGTATAAAAGATAGTCCAAATAGGTATATCATACAATATTGTCAGAATTAATATTTGTTTTAAGACCACCCAGTCAACATTTTGGTTGATATAACTTTTGTCAACATCATTCTATATGAATCAATTTAATCGTATAGTATGCATGAAAATGACCAAAGTGGAGGCTATATGCGTGCTTTCCACAACTTTTCCAGACTTTCTGCGATCAGATAAACGATGCCACAAAATTTGGATGAAAATAAAAAAAAGATTCAAACAAGCCTCGAACGCGAAACCGCTAGTTCAAGAATCGGACACCTCACCACTGTACCACCAAGTGTTACATAACAGAGGAGTGATTGTTTGCCAACATTAATGCATATTTCATGTACAATGTTATTTGCTTTGTTATTCTTTGAGACCCATCGTCAGCAGATACCAAGTTTGAGTGGCAATTTTTGCTCCGATTTCATATGATGCTCTCTGGGTTGATATATGATCTGTCAAGTATAAGGTTCAAAATATCCAAACTTTTTTACAATCTACTGTTCAATGCCTGTTGTCAGTAAAATATAACAAATTTCATTGTTTCAACTAAAATTCAACGTTAAACATTTTTAATACTTCCACAGATAGTTTAAGATTTATATATTTCGCTCTGAATATATCTGGAAAGCTTCCGTGCAGATTAACATTTTCCTCTTGATCGTTAGTGACCACAGAGGCTCATGCTAGCTAGCCATTTGATGCGCTAAATTATCAAATGATACTTCACACACCCTGTGGCCATTGATCCGATTTCCGCACGAGGATGATTTCAAAACCCAAACAGCGATTTTCCGCTTTCCTAAACCTTGGCCAAACGCATTCGTGTGTTTACCACTGACCAGTTCAGGCGCTAAATTTGAATATTATGAGAATTTATATCACACTTTGCGAGAGCAGCGGACGAAAATGAATACACGAGGGGCAGTATCAGCCGGTGCAAGTGCGATGCTCGGAAAACCGATTTCCTATGGCAAATTATAAAATAATCAGTTTGCCAGTTCTTATCAATAAATAACGAAATAATACAGCGCCGTGAAAACAATTTGAAAATAATTATCTGCCTGTGGAGGGGTCTTTGGTTGGCAATGGGCTGCTACAATGGCGAAAATAATGATGTGTTGGAAATGAGGATCCACATCGATATTTTAAGGTAAAACATCCCAGATTCCGAAAATGGCTGTCACAATGGCTGACTTTCTCCCCTACTCAAATTTTCGAAGGCACTAATTCCATTCATTTTTTATATCTAGGTGAACTGAGTTGGATATCGTTATCATCCTTTTTTGGTAATACTGAATTAAGCTTCAATTAATATTTTGTTAACAACATATAACATTTCATTTGCCGTAGCAGTTCAGATTTTTTACAGGTGAGTTGATTTCATCTGCTTATAAGAGAAAAAAAACGCTTTCAATTGACTTAACCTAACTGAACCTAAATATATAACGCATTTATCGTGACGATAGAAGATTGCAACGATTTTTGTCTAAAATTATTAAAAATTTCCATCGACATTTGTTCCAATGTTTCAACATTGGATATTCTATGTAACTCATTAGTACTTTACCTAGGAGAAAGCTTCACAATCTTTTTGGAAATTTTATTTTGAATCATCTGCAGAGCATTCTTCCTGGTATTGCAGCTAGTACAGTACAACGTAAAACATCGCTTTCCTGAAAATTTGTTTGAAGATCAAAAGCTTGTTCTTAAGACAAAGTTTTGATTTTCTGTTAAAAAGTGGATAAAGGAATTGTTACATTTGGCTTGAATGTGATTGAACCTCAATGTGATTTTTGAAAGTTTAATTTTTATCTAGCATGAGCCCTGGATACTAAATTTTATCTGACCATTTTATTGGTACTCCTCTCATCGTAACAACATGTATACTTGAAGGTTTCAAATAAAGAGCTTTTGGTGATGGTGGAAATATTATTAGTTGAGTTTAAGAAGCATAAGGAGAAATCGTTCATTTTGCAAGTATGATGAAAATATATCCAAACTTTTTTGCAATCTACTACAGATGTCTCGCTGGACTGTGTCATCAGCAAACAAGGATTTTTGACATCCCTGAGGTAATTCAGGTAAGTCAGATGTGAAAATATTGTATAATATAGGCCCCAAAATGCTGCCTTGAGGAACACCAGCTCTTACAGGAAGTCTTCCAGCTTTCAATTAACCTGAAGTGTACGATTTGACAGATAACTTTGAGTTATTCTAACAATGTATGTTGGTTAATTTTGCAATTAAACCTTCATGCCGAGTATTGTCGAATGCTTTTTCTATGTCTAGAATACCAAGACCAGTAGAATAGCCTTCAGATTTGTTGGAACGGATCAAATTTGTTACACGTAACAGATGATGAGCGGTCCAATGGGAATCCGAACTGTTCATTCGCAAAAATTGAATTTTTGTTGATGTGGACCATCATACTGCTCAAAATAACCTTTTCAAAAATTTTACTGATGGAGGAAAGCAAACTGATTGAACGATAACAAGAAGCTTCTGCGGGATGTTTGTCTGGTTTTAAAATTGGTACATTCTAATGATTTTTCCATTTGTCAGGAATATATGCCCACTGCAAACATTTGATAAACATATCAACTAAGAATGATTTCAAGTTTCTTGATGAGGATGTAGAAAATTCCATCATCGCCAGGAGCTTTCACATTTTTGATTCTTTCAATAATAGTTCTCACTCTTCCAAATCAGTCTCCCAGGCATTTTCAAAAACGTTCTCTTGATTTAGAATATTTTCGAAGTTCTGAGTAACTTGATTTTCAATTGGACTAGTGAGTCCTAAATTAAAATTGTGCGCGCTTTCAAACTGCATAGCAAGTTTTTGAGCTTTTTCGCAATTAGTTAGTAATAATTTGTTTTCCTCTTCCAATGCCGGTATTGGCTTCTGAGGTTTTTTCAAAATTTTAGATAATTTCCAAAAGGGCCAGGGTTCAATTGAGAAATCTTATTTTTGTTTTTTAATTGTGCAAAACGTTTCTAGATTTATTTCTGCAAATCCTGCCATATAATTCTCATAGCAGGATCGCGAGTGCGTTTAAATTGCCTTCTCCTCGCGTTTTTAAGACGGATCAAGACATTAAGATCATCGTCTATAATCACGGATTTAAATTTTACTTCACATTTTGGAATTGCAATGCTCCTGGCTTCAATAATGGAATTTGTTAAAGTTTCAAGAGCATTGTCAATATCAAGTTGTGTTTGTAATGAAATGTTAACATCAAGATTAGAGCCAATATACGTTTCATATAAATTCCAGTCGGCTCGAAAATAATTGAAAGTGGAGCTGATAGGATTGAGAATCACTTCATGGGATATTTGAAATGTAACAGGGACATGATCAGAATCAAAATCAGCATGAGTAACCAGTTGGCTACAAAGATGACTAGAGTCGGTGAAGATCAAGTCAATCGTAGATGGATTTTTAGAAGAGGAAAAACATGTAGGGCTATCAGGGTATTGAATTGAGAAATATCATGAAGAGCACTCATCAAATAAAATTCTGCTGTTGGAATTACATTAAGAAATATTCCATGACCGATGTTTGGCATTAAAGTCACCAATGACAAACAAAATTGGACTTATTGCGAGTCAATCGCAATTAGAGCAAATTAACTTGCTGTCCAGAGCATTGAAAAGGCAAATATGCAGCTATGAAAGTACATTTACCAAGCTCTGTTTCAACAGAAACACCTAGGGTTTCAAACCTTTAGTTTCAAATGATGAAAACAGTTGTTCGCCTATGAATGATGATTGCAACTCTCCCACATGCCCCATCAAGTCGATCATTACGAAAAACAAAAAAAAAAGGATCTCTTTTGGTTTAGATCCAAGTTTTATATACGTTTCGGTAATAACTGCTATGTGCACGATATTAACTGTAAGAAAACTAAACAGCTCATCCTCTTTACCATTCAAAGAACGAGCATTAGAATTTAAAATATCCAAATTATTATTTGGATCCATTAGAAAAACGTAATCCAATAACAATTTGATTAGTAACTTTTACACCCACTTGGACTGCTTCAGTCATAGTGGTGGCTTTGAACATTGCTTCAATCATTAGATTCAATTGTTCAGTTAGAAAATTAAAATCAGAGGCAGACATATCATTTGAAGTGGGTACATTATCTGATGAATTCCCATTAGAATTTTCGGTAGATGAAGAAGCGGAGTAGGAGTTATCTGTGGTGGTGGGTTTTTTCCATTTGATTTGGAACAAGTAGAATGGGTACTCATAACATTGTTGTGAAAAACTCAATTTCTCATCATAGCTTGAGATTTTTCATGCGTGAGTTGTCAATCACGCAACTCAGCAGTCAGAAAATCATGGATGAGTTAGCTCACCTTTTTGACTCATTGTCTCGTATTTCCACAGTTTACTCACACTAGCAATAATTTCTTGTTAGTCTGATAAAATTATAGTAATCCTTTCTAACGAGAACAACAACATTCGGGTTTCACGAGTTTTTGACGGGTTTTGCGTTTGAATCATTCCTTACAGTTTGAGTTGATTGAGTGATTTTTGCATCAAAATTTCAAGCGTAAGATTTGCGAAGCAGATCTCTAATGAGTTTGCTCTCACGGGAGAGCGTATTGATTGAGATTTGAATGTGAATCTATCAACACTGACTCATAGTACGAGAAGGGGAGGAGTTCAAATTACCTGCTTCGATATCGGCAAAGGATTATCCGTGGGTAGATACATTCGAAATTGAAAGATTCGAACGGCTACCAGACGGTTTAAAATTAGTTTGTGAATGAGCATGATAATGATCTTTCTGATGGGTGTGATTCATGATCAAGCGATTGTTAACTGAAAAATGAGCATTGTACTCTACCAGGCAAATGCCGGAAACGACCGTTTTCGTAACGGATATTATCTTTTATCTGCCTGGCTCAACGACTCTGTTGCGCGAAGGGCGAGACCAAAAATTTGACTTATGATTGCCCTTGCAATTGGTGCATAAGAACTTATCGGTATCTTCCTTCACTGGACAGACGTCCTTGGCGTGAGAAAAACCTCCGCAAATCATGCATTTAGCATCCATGCGACAATTTTTTGTACCATGAGCCCACTTTTGGCACCGACGGCACTGAGTGGGGTTCTTGTAATTGCCTTCAGGTTTTTTGAAATATTCCCACGTCAATATTTCAATATTTTTTAGATCTTTTTTGTTAAACTAAATAATATTCTTGAAAAAGCTCTTTCCGAACAATGCCAGATTGGGTTCTCTTTTTCAGAATGATTACTTGGACTGAGGAAAATCCAAGTAAATCATTTATTCCATTTTTGATCTCTTCAGGTGACTTATAGTCACTTGAGAGATCTTTCAAGACGACTTTGAACAAACGTTCAGTTTTGTCGTCATAAGTAAAAAATGTACTACTTCTCTTCAAGATGTCTGAGAAGAAGTTCGCGATCTTTAAGAGTTTCCGGCAAAACGCGACAGTCTCCTTTCTTCGCGATTCGGAAGGAAACCTTGATTCCTCTAATGGAGTTCAAGATTTCCTGCCTAAATCCCCCAAATTCGGAACAACTGACCACGATAAGCGGCACTCTTTGCTTCCTCACTTGAATCAAAGAGCCTGGGCTAGAGGCTGCTTCGATTTGGTGTTCGGGAAACTCGTCTAAAGCATCGAACTGATAGCACATTTCAATACAATTATCAACATTATTCATTTCACCCTTGGAAGAAAGTTCGCTTTCCGGAGAAACGTCCTTTCTTCCATTCTTGCCACGTGTAGTGACAGTTTTAAATCCCACTTTTTTGGAAGGAAGTTGTGAATTCAGAGATTCACCCTTCCTTTTATTTGTAGTTGCAACCATGTTTGAGAAAAAAATTTGAAAGAAGACATGACCTCCTAAGAGTTTTTTTTTTCCCAAGACGGTGTTCAAGAAGGATTACCACCGCTAGCTTTCGCCAACGGTTCCAACGAAAAATCGAAGGCACGGGTCCAAACAAGGATCGTAAAGGGATCAATTGTATAAAAAATAGTACTGAAAAGTGTTGTTTTAGTATTACTGAAAAATACCGTTGTTAATTTTAGCACTGAAAAGAACTGTTTTATTGCTTGAGGTAGTTTTTCAAAAAACTTCCAAGAGCAGAGAGAATGCGTGTGCGCACAGCACGGAGATACGATAGGCACTGATCCAAGAGAAGTATTTTAAGGAATTACTTGACGACGAACTTTGGTAAAAATAATCGGGTAACAAAAAAAAATCTAAAGGAATTCCAAGTGTAATTCATGAGCGAATTGAGCAAAGAAAACCCTGAAGATTATGAAGAAATCTTTGTTAAGTACTTAATAATGAAAACTCAGTTATTATTTCTGAAACAATTTGAGCATAGTTTTAATAAGTTATCTCAATATTTTTCTGTTGAATACCTTCATAGGCATCCAAGCATTTTTTGTCAAATGTTTGGGTATTGCAAAAAAAAAATCTCGGGTTGATTATGTAAATGAACTAAAAATTGAGAACAAAACCTGAGAATCCTCCAAGCTTTAGTTGTAAATGGTATTGAAGAAATTACTGAAGATATCCCAGTGTACCTTGTGGTAGATTCTTGGTTTAAATGTCTTCAATTTAATTGTATTTTGCTATTCGAATCAATTGAACAGATTTTAATAAAGGGAATATAAAAATAGATTGAGTATTGTACCTTTTAGGAATTAGGACGGAACTAAGGTGCAATATTCAATCTACGTTCAGGTTCTCTTTATTGTTTTTAATTTAATAATTTCCCCTTAAAAATTTTCCTCTTTGACCCTCACAAACTCATATGCAGAACAATTTGCGTCTGGAACATACCCACTTACAAAACTCATAAATGATAGTGCACTTGACAATGCTCATAACATTCACAACATTGGAATGTGATCGTTAAAACCACAATATTCAGTTGGATACATGGCCACAAAATCAGCGAGTAGCGTCCATGCACACACAACACTTGGTACAATGGTACCGTCCCTTAAACCACCCGACCTGGATGCTTCCACCTAACGAGGAATTCTCATATTGGAAACTAGTGAGTGTGCAATGTGTATCTGATAGGGCAAGTGTACCATTAGTGGTGCACCTAAGGGAAAACTGCTAAAACACGGTGTTAAGATCATGAAATATATGATTTTAACGTATCATTCGATAGATCTCAAATCCTTCTATCATTCAAATGTATAAAAATCACGATTCATTTGAAATTTCCCTGCAAAAAGCATTGCACCAATAATAGGAACACTGTTCCTTTAGTGGAGGTATATTTTAAGGATGGTTCCTTTAGTGGCGCAAACCATTGATTTCTTATGGGACCCTCCACTATGGGTACTGATGCACCACTATAGGTGCAAAGGAGCAAAAAAAATAAGCAAAATAATTGTTTTAAATAGTTTTACGGTTAAATTTCATGAATATATTCGATTACTTGTATCATTTTCGCATCGTACATAATACAAAAATATCACATAATCATTTATTAGCGCGAAACATGCCAAAACACACTACCTCCACTATTGGAGCTACCTCCACTAAGGGAGCGTTTGCCCTAGGTGGCTCGGCTCATATCATCCCAGTACGACTCTAAAATAGAACTGAGTGGAGGAAAATCAAATTGCCATAGTGATGCCACACTCGCTGTTGATTAGCGGTTTTTCATTGCACGTAACCAGCGCCCCAGGAAGCCACACGACTGAGTACGATTCCATCGAAATCCACCTGTTTCCGACATACCTCTGTTTCAGCCGCAAATTCCTTCCATGCGCTTCAGGCAATTTAAATGTACAAAACTCCTTTCTACTGCAAGTGCTCAGACCCAGGGGGCCGTTACCGAAGCGCGTCACTTTCAGCCATAAAAGTTAGAAATTGAAATTCATTCCCGTTTCTTATGTATGGTGCAACTTTTACGAATCCGCACTACAATTTGGTTGGAATTCTTAACCTGTTTTTAATTTGAACCAGCCAATTAAAATTTAAATTTAACCCCAGTGAGCACGGGTGCAGACAAGAAAGCCAACTTCTTTCTTAGGCAAATTCATACCTGACAACACCTTTTTGTTGCTTCGTTGCCAGCTGGATTAACTTGCTTAATTGTAGTATCAGTTGTCCTTTGCGTTTGAACAGCGTCGTGGGAAATTAAAAGTCAAGAGAAACCTTTGCTTATGAAACTAAGAAATGAGCGTGTGAAACTGTAGCATACCGTAAAATCGTTGTAACTTATCCTAGCGATACGAAACACGTTCAAGATACTGTTTAAATATTTTTTTATAATATTGTCATTGCCAACATGAATACTTTTAGTATTGTATTTGCCTCGTGTACACAGATAAAAATATTTAAATTTCAATGTAGTATAAACTGGTGCATAGAGTAAAAATAAATCAAATTCATATATTTTTACGACATTTCGTTTAGTTCTCAACCAAAGATGCTTGAATGTTACATGATCGTGTAAATTTAAAGTGCATTTGATTGAAAAATAACCGATTTATTGTTGAAATTTCAGATTATTTTGATGCTCCAAATATGTGCATGAAAAAAACTTAAATTTACAACATATTTTTAGCTGTGTAACTTTCCACTGTAGTTGAGATTGTCTGTACCGCGAACGATGTCCTTATACAACAACCAGCGACATCCAAGAAGAGGAAGGAATGTTGACGGCGGAGGCCATTCTCACCAATGTTATGGATTTTACCCAGGTGGCGCAGATCATTCATGCGTGCCACTAGTTCTCTCTTTTACCCTCCCGATGTTCTTATGCAGAGCAAATAGTGACGTCACTATAAAAATGAGAACTAGTGGCAAGCATCAATGATCTGCGCCACCTGAGTAAAATCATTGCATTGACACCACCAAAACTAGGATGACTGCACAGCAAATCAGAAAGTTAAGATCAACATCGGAGGACAAATGATTTCCTCAAATCGTACACTAAAGCATTTACGAATGATAGTCACCGATAGTATGAACATCAACGCAAACTTCTTTTGCCTTTGACAAAGCTGCAAAATGATCATTGTTATCGTGAGGATCATGTCGAACGCCGGTGGACTGAACAGCAATAAGAGACGTGTTCCGGCGATCGTATCATATATCAGTCAATCGTGAAATGCAGCATAGGCAAATAAGAATAATTTCAAAAGAACTTTCATCGTTGGGAAACTCTTCAACAGAGAAGACAATATGCACCGTCGAGTTAGTTGAGCAGTGCGCTACAAAATTAGTTTTTGATCGGTTTTTGAAAGAAGCATCTGTTTCCGGGGAACTCTTCGTCAGAGTACTAGTCAAGTAGTGTGTGAATAACTGGTTGTAGGTCATCGTAATGACTGTTTCAACCTCAGCACCTAACCTAAGTAGAGAGCATCAACTGAGAGATCGAGAGGAAGCGTGAAATGATGGAAGGCTTAGAGGCACAGACAGTGGGTTGCTAAATGCTGGGCATGGCGTACCGAGGTACCGGTATATGACATAATAAAATAGACCCTTTAGTGTGGTTCTTAGTCGCCTACCCAGCAACTCCTAGGGCCTGTTCACAAATTTCATAACGCTGGGTGGCTGTCCTCGAAATGTAACAGCTCAAATTCGTTGAATTATCATACAAAAAGCAAGAGGGTAGTTACAAGCGCTATAAGAGGGTCAACGAGAGAATACAGACCAGAACAATTGGCACAATCCACAGCGACGAAAATGGACTAGCGATTGGAAATTCGATACGAGGAACTGTAAATTTCTCAACTTCATCAGAAGGACACGCATAGTCTCCGATGTACTGAAGGGCCGCGGTTTCGGAAATGTAGTGCTGCAGGAGATGCGTTGAACAGACGCAATGATGTGAACGTTTAGAGGTAATCATACCATCGACCAGAGCTGCGTGAGATGGGAATAGCTCTTATAGTGATGGGTGATATGCAGAGGCGCGTGATCGGGTGGTGGCCGATCAATGTGCAAGATGAGGATCAAAGGCTGGTTCTTCAACTTCAGCATAATAAACGTTCAGAGCCCTCACTCCGGAAGCACTGATGATGGTAAAAACGGTTTTTACGCGCAGCTCGAACGCTCAAACGCTCAGGTTGGCCAGGAGGAGGAGTTCAGACTGACTATTGGAAAGTTGGTTGACGAACGAAAACGGCTTACGACTAATTGATTTTTCCGCCTCCAATATGGCCTCTCGTAGCACCTACTTTCAGCACAGCCTGCCGTACCGATACACCTGGAGATCACCACAGCAGACAAAATCACAAATCGACCACATTCTAATTGATAGATGGCACTTCTCCGACATTATCGACGTCAGGACCTATCGTGGCGCTAACACTATCTCTGATCACTATCCGGTGATGGTTAAACCGCGCCCAAAACTTTCCGTCATATACAACGTACGGTACTGATGGCTTAAGCAACCAAATGTCGCAACTGCATACGCGCAGCACCTCGAGGCTACATTATCGGAAGAGGGTGAGCTGGTTGGAGCTTCTCTTGAGTACTGCTGGAGAACAGGCTTTTGAACATGTGGCTTGAGCGCCACTTCCAAGGAAGACCACTCTTCGTGTTTTACGATGCCCGGCTAGATGTTGTCAGAGTCAGAGTCAGCTTCCAAATACTCAACAGTGTTCGGTAACAAGTGAGCAGACTCTTGCTTCAACCTGGCCTCGAC